>NC_067402.1:37953227-39192169 GCF_016432865.1 Antechinus flavipes
AACGTAGCCATGCACATGGGTGACTTGCCACTTTCCTCCCCTCAAGAGAACAGAGGTAAAGAGGCAATTTCACACTCCGTTAACAGGCAGTATTAACATGGCCAGATTATCAATACATTTTCCAGAGGCCTCTTTAAATCCTTCTCAGTGCCTTTCACACAATAGTCAGGTTTTGAGGAGACTAATTTGGAAAGGGAACATTGTTTTGATAAAAGCTGACATTTGGCCGATTTTAGAAGCAAATTAAACCTATCCTTTGCCAAAAATAATTTAAGTAATAAAAAAGAGCCATTTCAGCATATACCATTTGCTTTATTTCTCTAATAGGACAAACTTATCCTGAAGCTTAATTAGTTTCTGTGTGAGTTGAAAACAATGACGGAGAGGGATGGGAAGCAAGCTTGGCTCCTGAGGAACCAACTGAGCAGAACTTTCCTTGGCACTCTATTTAAAAAAAAAATGGGTGCATAAATCTCTACTTTCTCTATCATTATTCCTACTTTCTAAATTTTGGTCCCATTTTTGCTGGCAGATGGGAAGCAGGAAATATCTTCAGCATGATAAAGGAAGAAACTGCCAAAGACAAGTCGAGATGTTATTCTGACACATTATGGAACAGAACCTACCATACCAATAGTTCCTTGTAGATGTCATGGGATAGTCCCAGTATGGGTAGTCCTTCCATAGATAGAGATAACTAGTTTATATACACATAGACAACTTGCCTAATATTTAGTTGACAAGTCTTAGGGAGGTGGCCGAGGTGCAGAGAAATTAAATAATTCACCTAATATTAAAAGATGAGTACGTGTCAGGGGAATGTTTGAATTCAGAACCTTCCCGATTTCAAACTCAGCATTCTATTCACAATTACCTTTCCTATCAATAATTATTGATCCTGAAAACCAATTTTCTTGCCTCCTTTAGTAGATTCCTTCCTTCTCTTCCCAGTCTAGACAAATAGTAGTTAGACATTCACAAGCCAAATTAGATCTGGGACATGAGGAAGATGAATACTAGATTGAATGCATTAAAAGTCAAAGAATGTTCTCCTGGAAAAGTTTATATCGATTAATCCCAGAAAAAACAGGGAAACTATACTCAGAGATATATTCTCTGGTAACTTCAGTAACTGTAGAATCATAGCAAAGCATGGGATCATAAATTTCAAACCATAAAGAACCAAACTCTTCATTTTTTAGATGGAGACACTAAGACTCACAAAACACAAATGATTTATCTAAGGTCCCAGAGATAGCTAGTATGGTTAAATAAAAGAAATTCCCATACTGGCCTTATCTGAAAAGGTTTATAAAATGTTTTGCTAATATTATATAATCCTCACAATAAACCTGAAGAGATTATTTACCCCGTTTTATAGATGGGGAAACTGAGGCAGACGTTAAATAATTTGACCAGGGTCACACAGCTAGTCTCTGGGACCAAATTCAAACTTTTTGTCATCCTGATTTCATGTCCACTGGCCTCCTAATAAGTTGAAGCAGCTGCAATTATCCCCAGACCTTCTAACCACAAATCTCCCTTATCTTCCATTGTACCATTAGCATCCAAGACAGAATTGCAGAATTTCAGAGTTGAAAGGAATCTATGTAACAATCTAAGCCAATAAAGTCTGAAAAATTAGCTTCCTCTTCAATGTACCTGAAAAGTAGTGATTCAGGTTTCTCTTGAGGATCTCCAGTAACAAGGAGCCAAAGTCAAGCCTGTTCCATAATGCATCAATGAGAAGAAACTCCAATCTGATTCTCTAAGACAGATCCCTTCTCCACTGGAGAGCTCCTCAAATACCAGAAGAAAGCTGCCATGTTTCCCTTAAGACATCTCTATCTTAAATATTCCCATTTCCTCTACCAGTTCATTGTTATTTTTTATCTTTCATGCTCTGAGAGAACCATGGCATTGGGTCCTGATATGCAAGTAAATTGGATCTGAATGAGGGAGGGCTGGGCAAAGTCATCACCAGCCTACTTTCTCCTCCAGAGCCATCTAAACCCAATGGTCAGATATAGATGAATATGATTAGCAATGGCTCTCTTCTACCAGTCCCCATAAAGCATGAACTAGAGGCCTTCTGTGATCGTAATAGCCCTACGTTAGACAATAGAGGTACCTGGAGATGGTTTAGAGAGCAGCTGTAAAAACTGATTAAAATGTTAGTCTGGAAATACCTGTAACCTGATTCGGCAAAGCCCCAGCATGTCTATAGTTAGTTATCTTGACCTCAAAATTCTCAGAGAAAAACTAACTTGATTTCACTTAAAAATAAAAATATACAGCACTGAAAGGTCTTTGTTTTTCTGCTTTGGGATTTCATCTAAATTGAAAATACAATAACTACTCAGAACCTGACCCCTTATTGACAGGTACAGAAGCTTTGCCCTCCTTCTAAGGGCTCACTTACTGGGGTGAGACCCAGTGAGGACACGGAACCACTTTAGCTCCATTGTACTTCTGAACTCCTGAGCTCATGGGAGGAGTAATCTATCTTTTTTGGGAGCTGAGATTATGAAGGTGCACCACTGCAAGCAGATGCATTCAGTGCCTTTTAGGAGGAAGTCAGGGAAAAACACAGAATCAGGCTAGACAGATTCTGCCTTTCTGTATGCAGCTAACCTCTATAGAAACAAGCTTGTCTTGTGGAAGAATTTGAGATAATTACCAGATCAATTAACCAATGAGCTCTATGATAGGCTGGGTACTGTACCATTTTTGTTGCTCAGTAATTCAGTCACTTAGATGAGATCCAATCTCCAAAAGCAAGAAAATAAACAAAACTCCTTTCACTGCTGAATATTTTTTATTTTTAAGCAAAATCAATTCATGAACCCATTTGGAGTTTTCTTGACAAAGATACTGGAGTGATTTCTCTTTTCCTTCTTTACCTCATTTTACAAATGAGGAAATCTCTGAGGTAAAGAGAGTTACATGACTTGCCCAGAGTCACATAGTTAGGAAGTATCTGAGGTCAGATTTGAACTCTGGGAGATAAGGCTTCCTGATCCCAAACCTGGCCCTCTATCCATTGAGCAACCTAGCTGCTCAATCTATAACCACAAACCATTGGAGAGAGGAAGAAAGGATATAGATATCAATTTAGAAGAAAACTTCTGCAATCTGGAGCTGATGAAGCAATCAAGAGCCTGTAAGATTTACCATTTCCTCCTGGAACCACCATTTTAAGGACAATCCAGGTCAGCAGTGTTCTCTTCTTCAAGTCTCTCCTACCTCCAAATCCCACATTCTTTTCATTCTACCAAGGTGATTCATCTGTAGTCATCCTCAATTCTTCACTCTCGACCACTCTCCATATACAATCAGTCACCAAACCAGAAGCTTATTTTGAATCAGCAAAATGTCTGAAATGTAAAGCAGTTCGAGATAGGCACATCTGGAAGCCAGTCTTGTTCCTTGAACAATAAAGGTTTTTTGAGCAGAAAGTGACAGTTTCAGCTTGGGAATGAGAACTGGATTTGGAGGCAGAAAACAGGTTCAGCTCCTGCCAGTGACTCTGACTACTTGTGAGTTGGACCAGTCACTTAGACTCCTTTGTCCTCATTTTAAGAAGGTTAAACTAAATAACCTTTTAGACCTCATCCAACTCTATGACCCAATGAATATTTATTTGTACCAATTTTCTAAAGTCCTTTAAGTAATGTAATTTTAAGTATATTTAAAATTCCCCATCCAACTCTGTTAATGCTGTTAATTCATTTAGCAACTAGGCAAAGATAAATTTCATCCCTATTCAACAAGGCCTAAATTCTAGAATCTATATTAATAAGACTTGCTATCATTTTATAAATATTTATTAAGTACCTTCAGAGTGTAAGAGACTATATCAGGAACTGGGCCTACCCAACACTCTGCATCACAGAGTTCATATTCCAATAACATTTAAGGCAGGTAGATATCTATTGCCAACATGGAGGATGGCATGAGCAAAATAAATGCAAGGACAAAGGACAAAGTGAAAATGGGCAAGAGACCACAGAACATGAAGCGAGAAAGACTGAAGAAAGAATTGAAAAGCAAATCAGAAGTAGAGAGAATTTTCAAAAGCCTTTTTTCTTCTCTCCCCATTTTTCAAAGAGAAGATAAGTTCACTTTTGAAACTAATTCTGAAGTAATAAATTGAGCCCGAGTCCAAGATCTGAAGCCTTGGTCAAGGTCTTGGTTCGCCATCCCCAACAGCTTCTAGCCCTTGAAACTTGATGAAGGTCAGATTTATGAACATTGGCAAAAAAAGTGAAATTATGTGACTTGCTTAAAGTCACACAGATCGAATGAATCAGAAATAGAATTTGAACACAGTTCCTTTCATAAGTATTTTTGGCTCTTCCCTCTCCTCCACTATATAATTAATTGGTTGCCAACTTTCAGACATTCTATGTCCACAGCATCAGTACAACTTCTCTCCTCATTGCTCATTCTTCACCACATTACCTATATAATCTCATAATTTCATTGATTTAATTATGTGATTCATCTAATCAAAGACCTACAGGTCTTCCTTATTGCTTTCTCGACAAACATTCAACTCTTCATTTATCATGATCATAAAGGTTCTCAATAATCAGACAACATTTATCCATTCTGGCTTTTTCTCCCCAAACTCCCCTTCACGCATTCAATGTTCCCAGTAGACTGAACTAGTCTCCACCCCCTGTTCTCATTCCATCTGCTTGCTTTTGCTTGCATTGTCTTCTGTGCCAGGAATGGAGGACAGGACCATCTTCCTTTCTTCAAGGCTCAGATCTGAAGCTCTCTCTTCCATGAGTTCTTTATAGATCTTCCCTAGCTGCCCTCCCCACTTTCTCCTGGTGGTCTTCCTGGATCTGTCCTGTGCACTTTTGACAGCTTAACAATATCACCATGATTTATGTAAATATTTTATTTTTTTGACTTAGACTTTTAGTTCATTGAAGACAGGAACAACCCTTTCATCCTTAAAGTCTCAGTGCTGAGCCTAATCCTTCGCATACAGTAACTGCTTAATAATAAGTCCTACCTAAACTTGGGACTCAAAGACTGAATAACGGAGTCTACTACAACAAAGATAAAATCCCAAAATATATTTTAAATGTTATCAAAATACTCTAAACATGTCCAAGGGTTGGGCAAGGGTTTGCCATCATTTCACTCCCTCCTCCCCCACACACATTTAAAATAGTTCTGTTCATCACCTCCAAAATATTCAACAAATAGTCTTTTTTTATTTTTTAAAATATATTTTATTTTATTTTATTTTATAATAACTTTATATTGACAAGAATCCATGCCAGGCTATTTTTTTTACAACATTATCCCTTGCACTCGCTTCTGTTCCAATTTAACAAATAGTCTTTCAACACTTTTTAAACACCCATTATAAGCAAGCTTCTATATTAGGTACTAGGCTAGAAAACGGGAAAAAACATGCACACATACAGTATTTATTCTCAAGAGGCTTACAATCTATTGGCATTTATAATATACGTGTGTTCCATGAATATAAGAGAGATTACAGGAAGATAAAGGAGAAAAACAAAATGTTCTTTAACACCGAGGACAAATAAAACACCTGTAGTTGGAAGAGAAATGGAACCTGAACTGGGCTATTAAGAAAAGGATTTCAAGAGACATGGGGGAAATATATTCTAGTCTAGGCAAGAATAGCAATACAAATATATAGAGAGAGGTCAGAGAACATAGAACATGATTAAAAAACATCTAATAGTCTGGTTTGACTGGAATAAAAAAGATTTATAAGGAGGTGGGGAGGATACTATAAGCCTGGAAAGTTAGGTTAAACTCAGATTGTGATAGTTCTTAAACATCAGTCCAAAAAGTTTGTATTTGATTCTATAGTCGATAGGGAATCATGATTCTTGAAGAGCATAGTGACATAGCCAGACTTCTACATCAGAAATATTAATTTCAAATATGTCTGAAGGATGAGTCTGAAGATGGAAAATAGTAAAAACAAAGGGATCAGAGAGAAGGTTATTGCAATGATTCAGGAGAGACAATGAAGGTCCAAACTAGGAGACTGGCAATAAGAAGAGTGAGAATGGAATAGATGAATGTGAGATACAATTACCCGAACTGCAGCAAATGATTAGATGTGGAGGTCAAGAGAAAGAGATAAGTCAAAGGTAATTTCAAGGTTTTGAACTATGTTGACTGGAAGGATGATGGTACCATTGACAGAAATACACATCTTTTTATAATGGACAGTTCCAAATCTCCTATATTGGAAGCCTTTCTGAAAAAAGGAGAATTACTTGGAAAATACGTGTCTATGGAATGGTGGGGAATGGTGGGGAATGGTGTTCAAGAGGCTCCCAGACTCTCACCTTTCAATTATAATTTAATTAGGTAATGAAAGAAATACAGTGTTTAGGTCAGGCAGGAGTCCTGCCTGCCCTCAAGGACATTCCAGCCTATCAGGAAAATAAGACACAAAATCGGACAACTATAAAACTCATCTTCACATGATACATCAGAAGGTACAAATAAAAATGCTGTGTGAGATCTAAGGGGTTAGTCATTACCAGCAGGAAAGTCAAAGGAGAGATGGCAGTGGAGTTAGAGGATAAAGAATGAGGAGAAATTCAACAAGTAAAGAGGGGAAAGGAGGGCATATCAGATAAAGGAAATATCATGAACAAAGGCAGAGTAATGTGAAAGCATAAGGTAGAAAACCATCCAGTTTGAAGGTTAGAGTGCAACATGGGAAATGGTATGGGATAAAACTACAAAAATCAGATGACCATGAAGACTACCCAAAGTGGTTTGGATATTACTAGGTAGATAATAAAGAACTACTGTGGATGTTTGAACAAAGGATTAAATCTATTTATCATTAAAAAAAAAATTAGGCAGTGTTACAAAGGACAGTTTGCGAACAGAGACAGTAGCTATGGAAAGATCTAGTCAGACACTATTAATAACCTTCCCCCTCCATGGACCTATGATTTCACAGGTGTAGAAGATATTGGGTGAGAATATTTTCCATCAATGAATACCTTCTCTGAAGCTTACAGTCTGAGGCAGTTGTCAAGGGCGCTGAGTAGGTAAGTGACTTAACAAGGGTCACACAAAAACATATGTTAAGTAGGACTTGGAGGAAGATTTTCTTCACTCCAAGCCCAATTCTGTCAAAAATAGTAAACTGACTCTCATTAATAGTCTAAGTGGACAGTAAGGAAGGTCTGTACTAAGGTCTCAACAACGGAAACAAAGAAAGGAATAATGTGAGAGAGAATGTGAAGGAGGAATAACTAAGGTTTGGTAAATGGAGATGAGAAGTGATAAAATAGAGATCTGATGATTTCCTGGAAGTTTAGGACAGGAAAGAATGAATTAATGGCTGTGTTGTTGATAGGGAGGAGTAGATTTGATGGGTAAAGAGGATCTCAGTTTGGACAATGTTGAATTTGAGATACTAGTGGGTCATTAAATGGGGATGATCTATGTATGAGTAGCAGGATATTGGCGGGGAGAGATTGGATATGCAGAGTTTCTAATGCTTTTCACAGAGGTGATGGCTGAACCTATGAGAATGAATTAAATGAGAGACAGAGAGAAAGAAAAAGGACACCTTTTTTCCAACTAATCAGGAAATCTAGTTAGTATCCCCCACTTAAGAGGGAAACCATGATTTCTCTAGAAAGCAGTCATCATGTTCATTACATAACATTCATATTAATTTTACACCCCTCAAATGTCACCCTTTGTTAGACCAGTTGGGTGGTTAAATTTAACAGGATTATTTTAAAGTCTGACGGAAGCTTTAAAAATAAAATTCAACCAAAATATCAAGGGATGCAGTTATAACAATCACCATCTCTCTTAGCAGCCGTCTTCCCCTTCCAGCCCACCTCTTCTCTGCTAGGGTTTCTGAATGGAAGAGCTCAAGCTTAAAATGATATTTTCTTATTTTTCCACCAAAATAATTTCTCCCATTTTCACAAGCAACTAAATTTATCAACCAGAAAGATCAAATCCCAGCCTGCCTTTGTTCTCTTATTTCCCTTTGTTGATATAATCACTGGTTTCAGGACCTCCATGGATGTCATGTTACCAGGAAACCGGGGGTTTGCAAAATTGATTTTGAGCCTCTGTTCTAGGACATGTAGCTACATTTTTGAACAAGTAAAATTATTTTTACATTCACCTGGAAAAAATAGGGGCTGTGTATGAAGCAGAGGGTCCATTTGCCTGATGCAATGCTTACCACACAAGCAAGTTAAAGGATCCTCTGGGGTTCAGAACAACATCATAGCAGTTTCTCACTTTATTTTTTAACATTCTCCAGCTTTATTGACAGAAGGCAACATGAGAAATGTGAGGAAGGAAGAGAGAGGGTGGCACGTGGGTGCACCAAACAGACAGACACAATAGAAATAGAAACAGCTCCCAGGAACCCCCGAGAGCAACCTATCTCCCAAGTTCATTTTTCTCTTGAGTCAGAAGCTGAATGAAAAGACTGGGGAGCCTCCGAGTAGTCCATCCAACATATCATTTTACTTTGGCATATTGAAATAAAACTTGGAAATAGAACTTTATTATTGTTCCTAAAAGAGAAGAAGAGTATTCTGGGACTACATTGAAATGATATTCAGGAAACAGCTCAATTTGGTTTAAATGAAGTCTTTTTTTAAATCGCTTTTGATGGAATCGAGTAAGTCCCCATAGGGCCTCTTCAAAAGAGTATTTTATAAAAAGACTTTAACAATATGAACCCAAAGCCATAACAAAAGAGAAAATATCTGTATAAATATGTGTGTGACAGGAAGAGAAGGCTAGGGGGAGGAGAGAAAGAGAAAGAGAAAGAGAGAGAGAAGAGAGAGAGAGAGAGAGAGAAGAGAGAAGAGAGAAGAGAAAAGGAAAGGAAGGAAAAGAGAGCAGGAGAGAGGGAAGGAGGCTGGGAAGGGAGGAAAGGAGGGAAGGAAAGGAAAGGAGGGAAGGAAAGGAAAGGAGGGAGAGCAGGAAAGAGGGAGGGAGAACAAGAGAAAGAGAGAGAGAGAGAAGAGAGAGAGAGAGAGAGAAGAGAGAGAGAGAGAGAGAAGAGAAAAGGAAAGGAAGGAAAGGAGGGAAGGAAGGAAAGGAGGGAAGGAGAAAAAGGAAGGAGAGAGGAAGAGAAGGAAGAAAGGGAGGGAGGGAGGAAAGGAGGGAAAGAGAGAAGGGAGGGAGAGAGGGAGGGAAGGAAAAAGGGGAGGGAGGGAGGAAGGGAAGGGGGAAGAGAGGGAAGGGAAAGAAGAAAGGGAAGGAAGGGAAGAAAGGGAAGGGAGGGAAGAAAGGGAAGGGAGGGAAGAAAGGGAAGGCAAGAGGGAAGGCAAAGGAGGGAAGAGGGGGAGGGAAGGGAAGGAAGAGCGAAGCAGGGAAGGAGGGGAGGGAGAGACAGACAGGATATGTGTTTGGCAAGTAAAGTAGGAGTTGTACACACACACACACACACACACTGAATCAATCATCAACTATATTAAACTTCTACTATTATTATAGGTCTATGACCAAGGAGCTTCCATTCTAACAAGAGAAGCAGCATGTCCATGAATAAATAAATACAAGGTAAATGGGGAGGAAGGGTGCTAGTTACTGGGGCCGGGGAGATCAAGGAAAATTTGGTATAGATGTCACTTGAATTTTGAAGGCAAATAGGATTCTAAGAGGTGGAAGAGAACAGATGAGAGATTTCTAGGCATGAGGGATGGACAATGCAAAGGTACAAAGACACAGAGGAAGCTCATTTGGCCGAACCATAGAATGTGGGCAGGGGAATCAGATTGGACAGAATAAGTTAAAGAGCCAGGTTGTGAAGGTCTTTAAAAACCAAACAGGGGAATCTGGGTTTTGATTCTAGAATTAATGAACATTTAAATTTTGAGGAGGAGAGTAATGTAGTTAGATCTGCATTTTAAAGAAACTTGCTTTGGCAGCTGAGTAGAGATTGGATTGAAGAGGAGATGAATGAGAACTGGATACTAAAAATATTTGGAGGCCATTGCAATAATCCAAGCAAAAAGTTAATAAAGACCCAGACCAGGGTCTAAGAGTAGAGAGAAGGGGATAGATATGAGCATTTTCATTTTTATTTTATCCTTGGGTATAATGGAACTGCATCATAAGTAAAATGATCTTGTGGACAGGCCTTCTTGAGATTTCACTTACTAAATCCCACAGAATGGCATCCTAGAAAAACTTATACCAATATATTTCAATTTTCTTGTAATATTGTAGGGATGCAGTAAGGAATAATTTCTAATAAGGAAGCATTTCTAATTTCATCAGCAACCAGGAACTTCTAGTGTCGGTGGGCATCCACTCTTCAGTGGAACATTTTTGCCAATGAGGAAGCCAGTAATCACTCCTAGATGGTTCAGTAGGAAGTTTTACACGAATTCAAACCCAAATTCTGCCTTTATACAATTTTCATTCACTGCCCCTAGTCTTGTCCCCTGTCGTTAAACACATCCAGTATAATCTTCTTTGCAGATGCCAGTATTTAAAATACTTGAAGACAATGGTCATATCAATTCAATTAAGAGATATTTTAAAGTACCTAATATGTGCTTTATGCTAGAGGCTTGATATACTCAACATCAGCCAGTCAAGTATTTATTCTGGGCTTACTATGTACAAGCATGGTATTAAATGTTGAGTGTCACAAAAAGAAAAAAGGAAAATTGTTCCTATCCCCAGTCAACAAACTACTACTATGTGCTAATGACAGAGGATAGAAAGGAAAAAGTAATCCTTGCTCTCAAGAAGCTTAACATCTAATAGGGGAGACAACAAATGGACAATTAGGTATGTATGAAATGCCGACAGGATAATTGGATCTAATCTCAGCAGGAAAGCACCAAAATTTAAATAAAAAGACTGAGAAAGGCTTGTTTGCAGAAGGTAGGGCTTTGGCTGAGCCGTAAGGGGAGCAAAAAGTGAGGATGAAGATGAAGGGTTTTTCAGGCCTGAAAAAAGCTAGGAAAGAAAAAAGGTTGAAAGACAGAATGTTGTGAAGGAGGGATAGTAAAGTGTCACTGGATTAAAGAAAACATTGTGTGTTGATAAAATGGTCAAGATATAAACAGACAATTCTCAGTAGAAGAAATTAAAACCACCTGAAGTCACATGATTAGAGAATGTAAATTGGGACAACTCTGAGGTACCACTTCACACCTCTCAGATGGGCTAAAATGACAGGAAAAAAATAATGATGAATATTGGAGGGATTGTGGGAAAACTGGGACACTAATACATTGTTGGTGGAATTGTGAACTGATCCAGCTGATTTTGAACTGATTCTGGAGAGCAGTTTGGAATTATGTCCAAAGGGCTGTCAAAGTGTGCATATCCTTAGATCCAGCAATGTTACTACTATGTCTGTATCCCACATTATGTAGTATAAATTATTATAATTATAAATTTGTAAAATTATAAATGAGGAGAAAGAACCCAGATTTGTAGTACCTCTTTTTGTAGTGACACAGAATTGGAAAGTAAGTAGGTGGCCATCAATTGGAGAATGGCTGATTAAATTATGGTATATGAAAGCAATAAAATATTATTGTTCTATTAAAAAATCATGAATAGGCTGGTTTTTAGAAACACCTGAAAAGATTTACATGAACTGATGCTGAGTGAAGAAAGCAGAATTAGGAAAACACTGTATACAGCAACAGCAAGACCGTGTGATGGTCAATTATGATAGATTTGGCTCTTCTCAGAAATTCAGTAATTCATGGCAATTCCAATAAACTGGATAGAAAATGCTATCTTCACCCAAAGAGAGAGCTATGGAGACTGAATGCAGATTGAAGCATACTATTTTCACTTTTTTTTCCTTCATGGTTTTTCCTTTTTGTTCTAGAAATATGTAAAAACTGTACATGTATAATCTAAAAAAATAAAAATAAAAATAAATCAATAAAATACATTGTGTCGTAGGGAAAGTGTAGAATAAGAAGACTGGGAAAATAGGAAGGGCCAGATTATGAAGGTTTTCTGTCATAAAACTTGCATTTCAATAGGGAAAACAACATGAAAATAACTCTGTGTGGGGGGGGGAGTGGGGTATACAAAGAACAAAGACAAAAATATACTATGAGGAGGAAGTTGCACATTACAGAAAAACACAACACATGTTGGCAATGTAGGGGGCCAAGGAGCCATCACTGTGTTCTAGGAATATGTGAGGGGAGAGCAGATAGGAATATGAGGAAACAGGAGGGAGCATGGCAGCTGAGCTGTGAAGGAAGGGATGGGACCAGAAAGGCAGGAAAAAAGAGGAAGTGATTGCAAAGGATGAGGTTTAAGTTTGCCCGACATCATTTACTGAGAAAATAACACTGGATTTTTGTTTATTTTTGGGTTTTTTTCTTAGGAAAACCTCATTTATGACTAGAAAGGATGTCACAGATCATCTAATCTAATGTCCTCATTTTACAGAAAATAGTACTTGAGAGGTACGATAACTTACTGAAGCTCACACCAAAGCCAGGATTCCAAGCAGAGAACTTTGGCTCCAAATGCAATGATACCATTATGTCTTTCCTATATTTCATATCAGTCCCTGTTGGGAGAGGTGCTTGGAGACCCTTTGACAGTTCCAATGAGGAATCCTAGGTCAATTCCAAGCCCACTGGGACAGCAGGAGCAGGAGGGAAGAACCAGAATCCCCCCTGCTGCTTTCCTCCCTTTTCCTGAAACCTCAGTAACCAATCTCCAGCTCTCCAAGGCCAAAATGAATGGAAGCATATTCAACAAACAAATTTCCATTTTAAGGGGGAGCAGGCTAGGCAGTTTTGTGATATCTATGGGGCTACTGGACCCACTGCATATTCTCAGGGATACCCAGTAATTCAAGCTCCTGCTTGCTTCATTAGAATCCCAATGGCCTGTATCCTGTTACTTTTAGAGACTAATTGAGATTTAACTGTTGGTAATGCTAGGCAGCTCAGTATTGTAGACTAGGCAAGAGCGAAGAACTTAGAATCAGGAAAAGCAAAAGCTTTCCCTTGGACAAGTCACCTAATATCACCAAGCCTCAGTTTCCCCAGCTATCACTCAGCAACCACTATGGCACCTATTTCACAGGATTGTTGTGAGGATCAAGCGAGATAGTATTTCTATAAAACCTTAAAGCTGGCAATGTTAACTCTGAACGTGTACATTCACCTATTCTCATGGTATATATCAGCCTTGTCACCTCATTCATCCCCGAGACTGATATTTCTGTGCTAAATGGCTTGAGACAAGAGGTATCTTGCAGTCTCTATTTCATATGTTGAAAGTTTCATTGAAGTAGAGAAAGCTAGAAAGTCTGGGGCCAAAGATAATTCCAAAATCCACCCAACTGATTCAAAGCTAATAAAACTAATCAGAGGAACCAGCTGTTAAAGTGCGCCTTTGATGGCGTGCACTCTGCTCTTTCATGTGGGTGATACTCCAATGCCAAAAGACTAAAAGATGAATACTTTGTTAAAGAAGTCTTCATCCATGTTTCTCAAATAAACACTATCCTGAGGAGAGATGAGGTCCTGTTCAGAGAAGCTTCATTGTAAAAGAGTACCAGAAAGAAAGGAGATGTGAGTTCCATCCCAAGGTCCCACTGAGATGAGTAAATTACCCTAAGCTTGGGGCCTTGGGGATTACAGGTTCACAGAACCTCAGAGTGAGGAGGAAACTGAGCCCATCTAAGCCAACCATCACCTTGACAAGAATTCCCTCTCCAATATAAGTGAAGATGCTGTGATTCTCAGGGGCAAGAAAGCCAACTAAGGTGTTCTTGCAGGCTTTTCCAAGCCAGAAAGGCTTGATTGGAGAACCACTGGTGGCCTACATGTCTGTTTTATGACAGTGAAAATTTGGAGAGGCTCAGAACCATATCAGTCACAAGAGGATAAATTTTCCATCCAGGCTTAGCAACTCATAAAGCCTGTCTAGTGGACAAAGTGAATCCTTACATCATAGGTATCAACTTTAGAGGCCCACAAGTTCTGGCCCCAAAATTTAACAGAGTAGGAGACTGAGGCCCAGATCAATTAAATAATTAGTTTAATCACACAACTAGTGAGTATCTGAGGCAACATTCAAACTCGGGTCTTCCTGATTCCAAGTCTAGTACCCTTGCTCCAAAAAGTAGAGATAATTTATTGAAAGTAAGATTTATCCAGCTACACCCAGCGAAAGAACTCTGGGAGATGTCTATGAACCACTACATAGCATTTCCAATCCCTCTGTTTTTGTCCCCCTGCATTTTTGGTTTCCTTCACAGGCTAATTGTACACTATTTCAAAGTCCGATTCTTTTTGTACAGCAAAATAACTGTTTGGACATGTATACTTACATTGTATTTAATATATTTAACATATATTGGTCAACCTGCCATCTGGGGGAGGGGATGGGGGGAAGGAGGGGAAAAATTGGAACAAAAGGTTTGGCAATTGTCAATGCTGTAAAATTACCCCTGCAAATAGCTTGTAAATAAAAAAAATTATAATAAATGTTTTTTAATTAAATAAATAAAAAGAAAGTAAGATTCATGCCTACACAATCACAGAAAAGTGATTAATTGGAGTGATAAAAATAATGAGAGTGATTGGAGTGTTAAAATAATGCGGACATGAGAGAGGAGAAATTGAGAGGAAAGTGGGGGACGAGAGAGAGAAAAATAAGAAGGCAAGGAGAAGGAGAAAGGGAGAGGGAAAAGAAAAAAAGAGAAGAAGGGAAGAGGGAGAGAGAGAAAGGAGGGGCAGGCAGGCTGCAGGAAGTAGGGCATTATTAGACACATCTGGCTGCTAAAAGCTGCCTCCTGCCTGCAGGTAAAAGTCCTCTGGAGAAAGATGGCTGCAATCAGCACTGAGTTCTCTATCAATGCTTCAGCTAGAAGGGCCCCTGGAGAGTCTTGTGGCAGAGTCCCTGGAAATCCAGCACTTACTCAACCAATTACAAGTCTTAAATTGCGTGATCATCTCAACCATCATTTTTCTTGTTATTAGCTACCAACTCCCTCCAGAGACACAATGGGAACAAAATCTATTATTTAGATATCCTTCAGGTTTACTTAAAATTCAGTCCTTAGGTCTTACACTGTCTCCTTAACAGTCAAATCACTTAGTTTTTTTTTTAAGTTCATTTTTCAGATACATATGTCATATTTACATTTTCCTCTACCCCACAAAAAAGTTCTTCCCATCTATCAGCCTCACTGAAACACAGAACACAAACACAAATCACAGTGACCTTTTACATGGCACACTATTGGACCCATAACTAAGATAGGATGAACAGAGCTCCATTCCAGGGCAATAAACATTTGTTAAAGGATTGTGGGGGCTGAGTAGAAACAGAATTTAGCATCTGGTTTGCAAAAAATAATAATTCACTAATTAGGAAGCCACCATATAGTAAGCTGGGATCAACTCCTTCTAACCCTATCCCTGTACCCCTCCTCTTTAGTTCCAGACATCCTAAATGCTGATTACCCAGGATGCATTTTTTGGTTCTTGGCCCAGGAACAAAAGTTTCTAATTTTTGTTTTTATAATTTAGTCATAGTAATGAGGACCATCCAAGCTCAGAGCCAGACTCAGTCCAACTGGGTGATAAGACACTAGCATGATGGTGACTTGAGGAACCAGTGGAATAGAACCCAGAGGTTCATCCTTTTTTTTTTTTTTTTTAATTTTATTTTATTTAATAATAACTTTGTATTGACAGAATCCATGCCAGGATAATTTTTACATGACATTATCCCTTGCAATCACTTCTGTTCCGATTTTTCCCCTCCCTCCCTCCACCCCCCCCCAAGATGGCAAGCAGTCCTATATATGTTAAATATGTTGCAGTATATCCTAGATACAATACTTATTTGCAGAACCGAACAGTTCTCTTGTTGCACAGGGAGAATTGGATTCAGAAGGTAAAAATAACTCGGGAAGAAAATCAAAAATGCAAATAGTTCACATTCATTTCCCAGTATTCCTTCTTTGGGTGTAGCTGTTTCTGTCCATCATTTCTCCAATGAAACTCAGTTAAGTCTCTTTGTCAGAGAAATCCACTTCCATCAGAATACATCCTCACACAATATCGTTGTCGAAGTGTATAATGATCTCCTGGTTCTGCTCATCTCACTTAGCATCAGTCCATGTAGGTCTCTCCAAGCCTCTCTGTATTCATCCTGCTGGTCATTCCTTACAGAGCAATAATATTCCATAACATTCATATACCACAATTTACCCAGCCATTCTCCAATTGATGGGCATCCATTCATTTTCCAGTTTCTGGCCACTACAAACAGGGCTGCTACAAACATTTTGGCACATACAGGTCCCTTTCCCTTTTTTAGTATCTCTTTGGGGTATAAGCCCAATAGAAACACTGCTGGATCAAAGGGTATGCACAGTCAGAGGTTCATCCTTAAGCTGGTGTGTGTGTGTGTGTGTGTGTGTGTGTGTGTGTGTGTGTGTGTGTGTTCCATGATTTGTATATACTTATCCTTGCACATTCAATGAGATTGATACCCTCCCTTCAAAGTTCACCATTGGGACTCTGAGATCTTCATCTCCAACTGGCTTTCCCTAATCCCAGCTTTGCAAAGGGGCTGGAGGACAAAAATCAAAAATTGTTACAAATGCAATAACAAGTCTTGAACCATATGAATTCTGTGGGGAGAAGATCTGTCAGAGTTAAAAAGTAATGGCTATTTTATACCTCACTTTGCTCTCTTTCTTTTGTTGATTCATAAATAGTTTGCTTATCCATAAGTCTGTTTCATGGTCTTCAGATTTTCTTGTAATATCTCTCTTTATATCTAGTATGTATCCATTTTGACCTTATCTTGTTAAATGGTGTAAGATATCAATCTTTGCCCAGTTTCTGCCAGACTGTTTTCCTAAATAACATTTTTAAACCAAATAATGAAGTCTTCTCCCCAAATCTCAAGTCTTAACATGTCAAATACAAAATTATTATATTTATTTGCTGCTATAAATTTTATGTCTATGCTGTTTCATTGATCTACTTTTCTATTTATTAGCCACTATCAGATAGTTTTCATAATTGCTGCCTTGTAAAATAGTGTAAAATCTGATACTGACAAACCTTCCTTTACATTTTTTCATTAGTTCTTCAATATTCTTGACTTTTTGTTCTTCTGAATGATTTTTGTTATTCTAATTGAGTAAAAAAAATTTCATTATTTTGGTTACAATAAGTTAAAAAGATTTTTTTTTTTTTACAAATAAAACAAATTTAGCCAAGGAAGGAAAGCAGAAAATCTGAGAAAGAAATTTATAGATAGTTTTTCAGATAAAGATTCAGATCTCATATACATAAAGAACTTTTTAACTTCTATAAGAATGAGTCATTCCCTGTTCAATAAATGATCAAAAAATATAAACAGGCAGTTTTCCCTATGAAAACAAAACATTTTACAGTCACACACAAAAAAATGCTCTAAATCATTACTAATTAGAGAAATGCAAATTAAAACAATCTCAAGATATCATTTTACACCTATCAAATTGACTAAAATAATTGAAGGAGAAAGCAATAAATATTGGAGGAAATGTGGAAAAATTGGGACACTGGTGGGATTGTGAGCCATTTTGGGGAGCAATCTGGAATTAGTTATCAAACTGTATTCTTTGACCCAACAGTACCATTACTAAGTTTATTTCCAAAGATAATTAGGGAAAAAGGAAAAGAATCAATGTGTTCTAAAAATATTTATAGCAGCTCTTTGTGGGAGAAAAGAAGTAGAAATTATGGGGATGCTCATCAAAATAGCTAAACAAGTTGTGGTATATGATTGTGATAAAATATTATTATGCTATAAAAATGCTGAGCTAAATGGTATTTTTTTAAATAGATAAACTTGCTTGAAATAATAAAGAGTGAAATGAGCAGAACCAAGAGAACATTACATAGTGTAATAGCAATATTGTTTTAAGAACTTTGAGTGAATAAATCATTTTGACTATTATAAATACCCAAATTAACTACAAAGGGCAGGAAGGAAGAGAGGGAGGAAGGAAGGGAGGAAGACACCATCTACATCCAGGAACTGATAAATGGAAGTATGCAAGGAACAATCGTGTATATATATATATATACACATACACATACACACACATACACACACACATACATTTGTGTCTAATGATAGCTATCTCTAGAGTTGGGAAGGGAGAGGAAACAAAAGAAATTTATTAGGTTTAAAAGGAATAGCAAAATAGCAAATTAGTAAATTTTTAGTTTCATGTACAATTATCTTTCTTTTAATAAAATACTATGTTATGGAAATGCCTATTTTATTCCATAAATTAAAAAGAAAATAAATATTTTAAAGGATTTCCTCAGGACCCTCGACCTCAAAGAGAAGGAGGAATGTTTAGCTAGGAAGGGCCAGCCAGAGAAATCAGAGCCAGCCCAGAAATACCATCACCCTCATCCGACTTGCTCAAGATGGGTGCATTTTAAGACTCCTTGGCCACCAAACCTGCAAACAGAGGTTCTGCAGCTTGACCATGAAGCACGTCCAAAGCCACTCTCCAGAGCCAGCCACTCCAAATTCCCCATCCTTTCCATTGCCATTGAGCAACGAGAGGGAGCCATCTGCTGCCATCAGGGCTGAGCCCAGAGAGACAACTGGCTGGCCTGGCTCCCTCCAAGCTGTGCTCCAGGGTCTGAGATGTGATAACGGAAGGGAGGAGGTGAGTGGCAATGACAAGTGTGGGGTCCCCACATTCACAAGCCCTGCTTGTTTGCCCAGACTGGCCTGGATCTCACCAAACCTACTGTACATTAGAGAGCAGGGCTGCCTGGGAGCAGATGGTTCAGAGACTTCCAAGCTTCCCATCACTAGGCAAGGGAAACTGTTCCCTGGGAGCACTTTGTCTCCCTGACACCTCCCTCGGAGCATGGAAGAATCTCGGGATGCTGGAGCATCTGGCCACTCCTGCCCTGGAGCCTGATCTCCAGCAAAGGACAGTAAAACATTCTAGGACTAACCAAGGTAAAACTGAGCTAGATGCTCCTCCAAATCAGATCAAAACTATACCCCTCCCCAGTTACAAAAGCATCAGGACATATAGAAACAATTTAGCACATTCTTATTAAGTGCTTATTATGTACAAAGCACTGGAGGAATGCCTAGTTCAGGGAGGAAGGGAGGAAGGAAGGGAAGGAGGAAGGAAGGGAGGGAGGAAGGGGAAGACGGAGGGAGGGAGGAAGGGAGGAAGGGAGAGAGGGAGGGAGGGAAAGAAGTGGGGAGAAAGGGAGAGAGAAAGGGAGGAAGGGAGGGAGGAAGGAAGGGTGAGAGAGAGAGAAAAAGGGAGGGAGGAAGAGAGAGAGAAAGGGAGGGAGGGAGGAAAAGAAAAAAGGAGAAAGGGAGAAAGGGAGGGAGAGAGAAAAGAAAGATAGAAAGATGATAGAAACAAAGATAGAAACAAAGAAACAAAAAACAAAGAAAGAAGAAAAGATAAGGAAAGGAGGTACACAGAGTGAAGAACACTGGCTAGGGAAGATGCAGTTATGAATGTGACCTCACATATTCACTGTGTGACTCTGGAAAAGTCACTTAATCTCTGTCTCAGTTTCATCATCTGTGATATGGGAATAATAATAGCACCTACCTCCCATAGTTATTATGAGAATAAAATGAAATAATATTTGTGAGATGCTTTGCAAACCTTAAAGGTGCTGCATAATTGCTGTTATTATTATTGCTGTTACTGAAATGGGAATACTTAGCATTTTACTACTTGCCTCATAGGGAAGCTAAAAGGTAGAGGTCTTGTTTTTTCTGTTTCCTAGACCTTCTTGGCAATGTCTGGTGGGGACTAAGGACTCCTTCTCAAAATAATATTTTTAAATTTATATAATAAAATACAGAGAATTATAGTGGGAACCAATTATACTGAAATACAGTTATCAAATTTAAAAAAATATACAAATTCACAAACTCTAATCCTGTAAAGGAAGCTCTTTGTAAACCACAAATATAAATATGAGCTATTTGTTTCAGTTTTTTCAAACTCAGGGATTTTCACACTTTTTTCTGATGTCTGAACCAACAGCATTTATTAAGCACCTACCACGTGCCAGACTCCATGCCAAAGGCTGGTGAGACAAAGAAAGGCAAAAGACAGACCGCTCTTAAGGAGCTCACACAGATTCTCTTCTCTGCCCCATCTCATTTCCCATCGAAGGATTGACGAAAAGATTGTTTCGGTTTTGAATGGCAGAAATCCAGGTTTCATTCATTATTCATTTGGAGCCAGAATCTGGCCTCCAGCTCTCACTCTCCCAATAACTATCCATAAGATCTTAGGTAAACTTCTCTGACCCTGATCTTCCTCAGCTTTAAAATGAAGGATTGGAGCATAAGATCTCTGGCATTCAGCTTTAAGTTCCATGATCCTAGTCTGCCATTCACCCATCCCAGATACAAAATATAGGCAATTTCATGTCATAAATGTTCCCGCCGACAGGAGTCGGCCTGTGGCTCACCAGGGATCACCCGAAGGCCCTTCACCCTAAGTTCTGTAGCAGGAGTAGGCTACTCATGGCATCTATAGTCATCATTTTGAGTGAGCATGTTGAGTGATCACCCTAAGCCAAAAACATGTAATAGGTGAGCGATGTCTTTGTCATTGTATGTGACTCCTAGGAGTCATAATGAAGAATGTGCTGGATTTGGAATTAGAAAGAACTGAATTCAAATCCTGTCTTAGGTAATTATGAGCTGTATAATACTAGACAATCACTTAATCTCTCTCAGTCTGTTTCCTCATCTATCAAATGAGGAAAATAATAGCACTTACCCCACAGGATTATTGTGAAGATTACATGTCTATAAAGAGTTTTCCTTCAGACTTCCTAGAAAATATTTTAATGATTTAGAAAAAATGACAACAAAATTCATATGGAACAATAAAAAGTCGAGAATCTCAAGGGAATTAATGAAAAAAAAATCAAATGAAGGTGGTCTAGCTGTACCTGATCTAAAATTATATTATAAAGCAGCAGTCACCAAAACCATTTGGTATTGGCTTAGAAATAGATTAGTTGATCAGTGGAAAAGGTTAGGTTCACAAGACAGAATAGTCAACTATAGCAATCTAGTGTTTGACAAACCCAAAGATTCTAAATTTTGGGATAAGATTTCATTATTTGATAAAAACTGCTGGGATAACTGGAAATTAGTATGGCAGAAATTAGGCAAGGACCCACACTTAACACCACATACCAAGATAAGATCAAAATGGGTCCATGACCTAGGCATAAAGAACGAGATTATAAATAAATTAGAGGAACATAGGATAGTTTATCTCTCAGACTTGTGGAGGAGAAAGAAATTTGTGACCAAAGATGAACTAGAGACCATTACCAATCACAAAATAGAAAATTTTGATTATATCAAATTAAAAAGCCTTTGTACAAACAGAACGAATGCAAACAAGATTAGTAGGGAAGTAACAAACTGGGAAAACATCTTTACAATTAAAGGTTCTGATAAAGGCCTCATTTCCAAAATATATAGAGAACTGACTCAAATTTATAGAAAATCAAGCCATTCTCCAATTGATAAATGGTCAAAGGATATGAACAGACAATTTTCAGATGAAGAAATTGAAACTATTACCACTCACATGAAAGAGTGTTCCAAATCACTATTGACCAGAGAAATGCAAATTAAGACAACTCTGAGATATCACTACACACCTGTCAGATTGGCTAAGATGACAGGAAATAATAATGATGAATGTTGGAGGGGATGCGGGAAAATGGGGACACTGATGCATTGTTGGTGGAGTTGTGAACGAATCCAGCCATTCTGGAGAGCGATCTGGAATTATGCCCAAAAAGTTATCAAACTGTGCATACCCTTTGATCCAGCAGTGTTTCTATTGGGCTTATACCCCAAAGAGATACTAAAAAAGGGAAAGGGACCTGTATGTGCCAAAATGTTTGTAGCAGCCCTGTTTGTAGTGGCTAGAAACTGGAAAATGAATGGATGCCCATCAATGGAGAATGGCTGGGTAAATTGTGGTATATGAATGTTATGGAATATTATTGCTCTGTAAGGAATGACCAGCAGGATGAATACAGAGAGGCTTGGAGAGACCTACATGGACTGATGCTAAGTGAGATGAGCAGAACCAGGAGATCATTATACACTTCGACAACGATATTGTATGAGGATGTATTCTGATGGAAGGGGATTTCTCTGACAAAGAGACTTAACTGAGTTTCATTGGAGAAATGATGGACAGAAACAGCTACACCCAAAGAAGGAATACTGGGAAATGAATGTGAACTATTTGCATTTTTGATTTTCTTCCCGAGTTATTTTTACCAATATGTATTGTATCTAGGATATACTGCAACATATTTAGCATATATAGGACTGCTTGCCATCTTGCGGGGGGGGGAGGAGGGAGGGAGGGGAAAAAACGAAACATAAGTGATTGCAAGGGATAATGTCGTGTAAAAATTATCCTGGCATGGATTCTGTCAATACAAAGTTATTATTAAATAAAATAAAATAAAAAAAATTTTAAAAAAGAGTTTTCCATATTTTAAAGATATAAAAATGCCAGCTATTAGTTTTATTCCCCCCTTTTTAATTTTTAAAAATATTTTATTTTGTTTTACAAATGAATAAAATGAGCTTGGATGAGATTAAGTAACTTGTCCATGTTTGCATAGAATAGGGTCCGAAGTTGTATTCATATTCAGTGTTCCTGTTATTTCAAGTCCTGTGCTTTCTTCCTCTGGGCATCTACCACTTTGCCTGCCCTGATGATGTAAAGTGTGACTCCTCCAACCCTCTCGGGGGAATTTGTCTTTTAGGCAGGGACTCTTGAAGATGGGAATTGCTTTGTCAGAATGACAGATGGGTAAGGTTGTTGCTTTGATGGCAGAGGGCCACCTTCTCCATTTATTCTCAAAGCCAGAACTCAGAATACAACAGTTGGGGCTGCACAGAGAAGCTTTAGCACAGGTTTGCCTTCTCCTTCCTTCTAACCATATGTTCCCTTGACTGCCAGAAGGGTGAAGCTCAGGGAGGATCCAGGATTGAGCACTAGAAGAGACTCTAAAAGTCTTCTCATCCACCCCACTCATTTACAGATGAGGAAACCAAGACCCAGTGATGGGAAGATTTGCCCAAGTAGCAGGACTAAGATTCAAATTCAACCAAGAAAAAATCCAATGTTTTTTCTACTGTCCCCTTCTGTCTCAGTCCCCCCCCCAGTGGCTTCTTGGGAACACATGGAAGTTTAAAAGTGGGAATGTGCAGATGGGTTGGAGAAGGGGATTTGGAATTTCCTACTGCAGCAGTTTCTGGGACTGTCTGCCACTGTCACACACTCCAGGATTCACCAATACATAATGAATAAAGTCTACAGAAAGCTGCTGATTCCTAGCCCTCCCTCTCTAGAATCAGAAGCCAATAGATCAAAAACTAGAAACTACCTCAGAGGAGATCTCATCCAACCCCTGCCTTTACAATTTGAGAAAACTGAGATCCAGAAGATATACCTTACTTAAGGCAAGTTTCAGGGCTCCAGTTTGAATGCCAGCTCTAATCTTGCCTATAGATGACTTTGGACAAGAACCTTTTGGGGCCTCAGTTTCCTTATCTGTAAAATGAGAGAGCTGGACTGACTGAATTCCAGGACCCCTTCAAATTCCCGATCCATGATGGCTTAAGGAGAGCTCCCAGGGCTGATACCTGTAGTTATAATGGGGTCCAGTCCACGTCTTTCCCAGTCTCTGATTGCCTTCTTGCACACCTGCCCATCACAAGGTGAGGTGATAAAAAGTAATTGCTGTAAAGTGAGGAAGAATGAGCTCATATAGGAGGCTGAGAGTGTTGATTAGGACTTTGATCAACAGCAGGGCCAATAACTCATGCGGGAAACATGACTACCTGATATTTTAATAGCAATGATTTAGACTTTCTCACTCCAGGAATTTCAGCAGGCTTGATTCATGCTGTCAGTGCAGAACTTGATCTACCAGGGACGATGAAGGGAGCTTTTGTCAACCATGGCCAAGGCTGAGTCAAACCATAATGTCGTTATTATAGCTCAGGACAGAAAGTGAAGACTGCTTTCTTGAAAAAGTAAATCTGATCATACGGTATTAAAAGTGCAGGGAAGAGTTGAATTAGTGCAAGAGTTCCCATTTGGTCCCCAGAGTCCATTCTCTTCCTTCCTCAATCTGTGCCATTCCTCTACTCACAAATCTTCCATGGCTCCCTCCCACTTCCAGGATAGAGGAAACCTCTTAATCAGGGAATTTAGAAGCTTTTAAAACTTACTCCAATCTTCCTTTTCCAGTCCTTATTCTATGTAACACTCTACAATCTTGCCAAACTGAACCCAACTTCACATCTCCTGATTTGCTGCATTATGAGTTATCCTCCATGCTTGCAATGTAGTCCCTCCTCATACTTTCTTCTTACACTCCTCAGTTTCCTGTTAAGATCATTTCAAGTACCACTTTATACTCAGCCATTGCCATCCCTCAAGTTGTTAGTACTATCTACCTCTTCAACTGAGCAGCTGGGTGATTCAGTGGGTAAAGCACTGAGCCTGGAGTCATCTGTCTCAGACCCATGCTAGCTGTCATGTCACCCTGCTTACCTCAGTTGCTCATCTGGAAAATGAGCTGGAGAAGGAAATGGCAAACCCCTCCAGTCTCTCTACCAAGAAGACCCCAAATGGGATTATGAAGAGTTGGATAGGACTGAAATAATGGGATTAATAATAATAATACCTCCTCAAATGACTATGTTTTGTCATCTGGGACTGCATCATATTTTCTCTGTACAATCCAAGTTCCTTGAAGGTGGGATTAGTTTGGTTGCGGTTTGCATGGATATCCCCATTGCTTGGCCCTGTGCCTCACACACAGGGATTTGATTAAAATCCATCGAGTTGGGTTGAAGTCAAGCTAGAATACTGTCACTTGTCTTATCTTTCTAAGATGCATAAAAAGACATCAAGGATAAGAGGTAGGAATATTTACATTTTTGAAAGAGAAAGTTCAGGTTGGTAACATAGCTATCTTCAAAACTTTGAAAGACTTTCATGTGAAAAAGGGAATCTGATTTATTCTGCTTGGTCCCAGTGGGCAAAAAACAGGAGAAATGGGTGGAAGTCACAGAGTGGCAAAGTTAGGTTTGTTGTCAGACTGACTGTAAGCTTCCCATAACCCAAAGCCCAAGTTGGGGGTGTTTCATTAAGGCCAGCAAGGAAAGATTTTTCCTCATCCTGGAGCCAAGGCGGCAAAGATATGTTTCCCCCTGATCTATGACAGACGAGTTAAGAAGCCCTCCGGAGCAGATAGGAAAGGATGTAGAATATGGGGTGATTGATAAGGACTTGGGTGCCAAGGAAGCAGATTCTGGAAGGACCAAATGGCCCTGAGCTGCACCAAACTGAATCACTGACTTTAAAAATGAAATTGATAGAATATTCAGCTCAAACAGAGACCGACTGAGGACCAGGCTAAATGAAAATAGTAGATCAGAAAGACAAAAGAAGGAGATATTTAAAAGGAATGAGGCCCTATTTGCAATCAGTAACACAAGGATGGAGTGCTAAGACTACTGTAAGCTTGCCAACTTTCCCCTTTGTCCTGTTACCATACAATCCCACATGCTTTCCAATGGCATTTAGTAATAAAACTCTTTGACCACCTCCAGAGAAGGATCATGGACTGTTTTAGGAGAGCTGAAGAACAGAAAACTTTCCAGGCACCCCCGCAGGCTAAGCTCAGAGTTGAAAGGACACAGTCCCCAAAATAGTAGTGGGAGCCCATGAGATCAATCACCGAGTTCATTTCCAGGGTTTTCTGGGAGCAGTGATGGGCTAGGAATGGAAGACAGGGGGCCAACACATCAGAAAAGCATCTACATTAAAGAAAGAATAAATATCCACATGCAAACAAATTGCTTTTTGTAGAGTTAGAGGGGGAAGATCCCTTGTAGGTGACTTGCTAGCTTTCACATTTATATTTCCTGCAGAACACTTATTAATAATAAAGACTGACATTTAGATAGTGCTTTAAATTTTTCAAAATGCCTTATTATCTCATTGGAGTCTCAGAGTGACCTTAGGAGACAGATGCTATAGGTATTAGGATTCCTATGCCATAGTTGAGGCACCGAGTCTCAGAGGAGTTACTTGCCCACGATCATACAGCAAATGTCAAGATGTGAACCTGACTCCATGTATAGCATTCTACCCACTGTACCTTACGATCTCTCTTGAAGTTCTGTCAGTCAGGGGGCCTTCCTTTCTAATCATGAAATCCTAAAGTTCTGATTATGAGAATACAAAGATGAGGCAACTACATAGTAGTACATGGTATACAGAGAAATGGACCTGGAGCTGGGAGGCCCGAGTTCAAATATAATCTTAGACACTAACTGTGTGACTCCAAGGGAAGTCTCTTCCTGCTATTTGCCTTAATTTCCTTATTTGTTAAATGGGGGTGATAAGAGCATTTACCTCCCAGAGTTGTTATGAAAATGAAAGGAGACAATATTTCTACATATTAAACTATATAAATTCAAACTGTCATTATTATAATCATCCTTATCAATCTTGATTCTTATATCCTAAGGTCTACTCTTCTTCAAATCACTTTTGTTGAGTGACATCTTGATTCTGTCCAACTCAAACAACAGTTCAAAGAAGGCTCAGGGAATCACTGTCAAACGGGGAGGGTTTTAATGGAGTGAACTGCCACATAACACTTAGAAGCCTGGGAAGTTCAAAAGAATTTCTGATTGTGTTCCCAAAGACTCACATGACAGCTAATGTATTTGGACAGAAGGGCAGAAGGTCTCAGAAGCAAATGACAACAGTGTAAGTGGAAATATACACATGCTGACAATTCAAAAGGCCTCGTTACCATAGAACGAGCTGGCTCGGTTACAAGGTCATGCGAGAAAGTCACAGAAAAGAAACAGAGACATCCTATACAGAACACAGCAAACTGCTCAACTACCTATACAATGGGGAAAAGACCTAATCCGTATCCCAATGCCTTGTCAAGGAAAGCCAGGGATTATTTAATATGCATTTCAGAGTCCTAGAAACAGCTTAGTCATACAACTCCCAGGACTCACATTGGGTTGCTAGTCCAGTCATATTCCAAATGAAGAGGACCCCGAAGACGAGAAGTGGTTCCCAAAAGACTAGAGATTAGCAAAAGTACTATTTTTTCAGAACACGAACGGGAGACTGTACCTGGGCGAGCTTGATGTCAATCTCTGGCAAAATTCCAAAACATTCTTACACGGATAGCATATGAACATATTGAAAAGAAAGTGATGATCACTAGGAATTAGCATGGGTTCACTAAAACCATGTCAAGGCATACTAATTTGATCTCATTCTTCAGAAAAGAAGGAAATGAATGATTTTGAAGTGTCCACTGTGTGTTAAATACTGTTAAATGCTTTTCTTTAAAAAAAAAAAAATCTCATTTTATCCTCACAACAATCCCATTATACAAATGAGAGTGAGTTCAAGGGACTTGCCAAAGGTCACACAGCTAGAAAGTATTGAAGGCCAAATTTGTCTTCAGGTCTTCCTGATTCAGGGATAGCTAGACACCATAGTGGAATCAGGAACACATCTTTAAATCTAATCTTAGACCACAAGTAATTTTATAAAATGAACTGGAGAAAGAAATGGCACAGTACTTTATTACCTTTACCAAAATAATTCCAAATGGTATCATGAAAAGTCAGTCGCAATTGAAAATTAATTAACAAAACTTCTTGACTCCAGCTCCAGTGCTCTATCTACCACACTAAACATTCTTTTATTCAACCAGCATTTTAAGTTTCCACCATATACTAGCTACTAAGGATAAAAAGACAAAGTTTACTCAATCTATGTTTTCAGAGAATTTACATTCACAGTAGAGATAACATATAGAGATAAATACAGAGCTACATGGGTATATATACATGTGATGTATGTACATGTACAAATATGTTGGAACAGTGCTAGAAACTGGGGAAATAAGGAAAGACTTCATGTAAAAGGTAGATTTTAATTGAGCTTTGAAGAAAACAAGAAATTCTAGAAGGCAGAGATCAAGAAAAAGTGCTTTCTACAAATAAAGGATAGCCATTTGAAGGATGTGGGGATGGGAGGTGAGGTACTATGTATGAGGATCAGCAAGGCAATGTGACTAGACATAAGCTATGTGAAAGGAATATATATCTGGAGAGTAGGTTGTAAAGAGCTCTAAAGGCCAAAGAAAAAAATGACATTAAACCTGAAGGCAATAGGGAGCCAATGGACTTTGTTAAGTGGGAGAAGAAGATGGTCAAATCCAAGTTTAAGAATACCTCTTAAAAGCTGTGTGGGTGACAAACTGAAAAAGAAAATGACAAATACAGCAGACCCAATTGAGAGACTATAAACAAGAGAAAATGAGATTCTGAGCTAGGATGCTGGCCATATGAATGAAAAGAAGGGGACACATAAAAGAAATTTCATGAAAGTAGGAGTGTTAGGATTTAACAAATGATCAGATGTATAGGAAGAGGGAAAGTGTGGAATTGAGAATGACATCAAGATTGTGAAGTTGGCTGACTGGCAAGTGATATCATCAAAAGACATTGGGAAATTTGGAAGGGAGGTTGATTTGGAGGGGAGAAGTAAAGATGATTTCTCTTTTGGACATGATAATCTTGAGAACACAGAGTATGAAATGTCCAATAAGTAATTGGTGATATGTTATTCACTGTATTGAATAAGAGCTGAAGGGAGGTGTTGGGACCGGATGAATGGAGAGATGGGGAGTCATCTCCATTTAAATGGTAATGTCAAAATATTCTAAAAACACCCCGTTTCCCAGAGCTAAGGCCCAGCAAGCAGGCTTTGCCCCGAGTTTGACATTACAATAAACCTTTAAGATTTGAATGATCTCACACTCTGTCAAAGCATATTGCTTTGACCAGCACCAGGTGTTCACTGAAGGATTTATGATTATAGCTCCCCTTATTTCCCCAAGAACTAGTATCTAGCACATTTCTTGACATATTCACAATTCCTATTCCTTGTAACTGGCAAATGAACTGAACTAGGCACTGTTTTCCTGTTCCCACTGGTTTTGTAACCCACTGTGAAACCATCAACTCAGAAACTTTTCCCACAGGACCCAGGAATGCTTGTACTATCCGTGCATGAGCCATTCATGAGAATGACTAAGAATGATTATATCACAATCCAGCCATTTGTGTCTATAAAGCACTTTACCCAACATGCTAAGTCCTCCTTTTCTGGAGAGGCACCTCCACTTGCAAGGGTTTTCCTCTCTCTGAAACAAATCAGACTGAGACCCTATTCCTGACATATTATCTCCGACCTGCTCTGTCTCTGCTCCAGCATTCTCAGGGTAAGGACCAATCCAGAATGCATTTAAAAATTCTGTGGATAGTAATTAACCTATGGCAGCTGATAAGATCTTCAAGTGAGAGCATATAAAGACAGTTGGGGGGGAAAATCCATATAGATAAAGAAGACAGGGCCTTGGACAGAGCCTTAAGAACATTCACAGTTAGGCAGAATAAAATAGATAAAAAGCTAGCAAAGGAGACAGAGAAGGAGCATTCACATAAATAGGAGAACTCAGTAGAACTTAGTCAACAATTTCAGATGATGCAGATAGGCCAAATACAATGAGAAATGAGAAAATGGTGAGATTACTAGTAACTCTGGAGAAAGCAGTTTCAGTTAAGTGACAAGGTCAGAAGCCAGATGTCATAATTCAGAAGAGAGTGATAAGAGAAAATGTGAAGGCAATAAAGGCCAATAGGTTTTTCAGAGTTTTACTAACAAAGGGGAAAGATTTGGGATGATACCTAATGGAGATGTGAAGATTAAAAAAATCTTGGACATATTGTGTAGAATAGGAAAGAAATCAGTAGCTAGGAAGATGTTGAAAATTAGTGCTTCCCCAAAAAAGGGAAGGTGACACTGAGGACAGTCTGCTGGAGGGAAGACTAAAAGCACTACAACTGCACAAAGTGAAACTAGATTTCATTGAGGCATTTGATAAAATAGCTTAGTATATTCTTGGACTCAAGATGAAGAAATATGCACTGAAGATACTCATGGCTGTTTGAAGCATCCATTCTTAAAAAATTGTCTATTAAGTGAGGGAAAATACAGTGGGGCCAGAAGAAAGTTATTTTATGATTTAGCTGATGATCCTACAAAGGAATGGTCAGCCAAGTAGAAGAACCAAGAGAAAGTGCCATTAACTTTAATAACTAGAAAGGAGAAAATATCCAGAAGCAGAAAGTGGGCAGCAGTATCCAATGTCACAGAATTGAATTCTCCTCAGTGTAATGAATGCTTTGGACTTTAAAAGTTTTAAATAGGTTGGATTCAAGGATAATGTTTAACAGGTAAAAATAATGAATAATAATAACTTGCTATATTTGGCCTCATGACTTGGATTAAAGCAAAGACCCAGATTTGAGGATTTGCATGAAATTGGTATTGAGGAAGCAACAAGCATGAACAAGCAGGGAAACCCTAAGCATACACACACACACACACACACACACACACACACACACACACCAGAGTAGGGTGGGGAGGAAGAGGGAGGGGAAAGGGGAGATACTATAAAGCAGCATAGACAGATTCCATCACATAGAGCCAGAGTCACTCACTTATGGGAGGCATCTATGCTGGAAAATATCTCAGTGTAAGTACACACTTGGAGTAAGGTCTGAGCAAAAAGATTTTAAACATTAAACACAGACTTGGTTGAGAACAGGTAACTGAGGCTATATGTAAGAGGGAGCATTCCTAATCAGACCCAAATGTGGTGGGGGAGTTTCCCAAGTCACTTCTGGATATCAGACTTGGGTAAGAGATTTTCCTAATGGCAACCAGCAAATGGCTGAGAGTTTGAGCTGGTAATGGAGATCCCATGAATAGGCATTGACACTGCAGCCACTGCAGTTGGCCAGGACTCTCATCCAATTAGGAGCCAAATATAGATTGTCTCTTACTGCTTATATGTTTATGGCCATTAGGACCACTTAGCCTAAGTGATACCATATTGGAGTCCTAGAATTTTAAGCCGTAACATCAAACTATGTGTTTCAAAAGTCACCATTAGCTATAATAATAAAAGCCAGCACTTACACAGAACTTTGAGGTTTGCAAAATGTTTTACATTACATTTCTCATTTGACCCTTACATCTTTGTAAGGGAAGTAGCACTATTAACTCCATTTTATAGATGAGGAAATGGAGGCTGAGAGAGGTTAAGTGGCTTGCCTAGATCAAACAGCCAGTAAGGGTCTCAGGCCAAATTCAAATGCAGATCTTGTTGACACCAGACCCAACACTCTGCCCACTGTGCTACCTGGCTGCCTCATGATAAGAATTTGTGCTTACACATTTTTTAGATGGTGCAGAACTAGGATGAAATTGATAATATATCAGATGGCAAAATCAGCATTCAAAGGGACTTTGACAAGCTCAAATGATGGGCCAAAACTAATAAGGGGAAATTTAATAGGGATCAGTGGAAAAATCCTGCACTTAGGCTCAAAATAGCAACTGTGCAAATACAGAATGAGGGAGAACTGTCTTAACAACAGCTCAAGTGAAAAAAAGACATGGAGGTTGCAGTCGCTTTCACATTCAATATGAGTCAACTGTGTGATGTGACAATGGGAAAAAGGCTAATTCAAGCTTGAATTGGATTACTCATATATGGCATCCAGAACAAGGTTAGTGGCAGGTCCATGAGACATTTCTCCACTGAGGTTGTGGCGAGATTGCTGGGGCTTCTTAGCAACACAGTTCGAGTGGCACTGGATGGGTCCAGAGAAGAGTTGATTGGTGAATCAGGGTCTAGAAACCATATCCTATATGAAATATTGAAAATATTGCAGCTGCTAAATCTGGAAAAGGCAAAATCAATCCACCACTATGTGTCTATCTTTCTTCATAATTTTTCATTTCAGTTAACCAAACCTGTTTAAAAGATAATAACTTCTCATCTCCAACTCTCATCCTTTCCTTTTTAGATCAACAGCTCTCCCTTTTTCAACTAGTATAAAGAAAGAGAAAACTAATTACTGAATTCTATTTATCACTGTGTTGTAGAGGTCTAAATTCTAACTGAACTTTGGAGGTCACCATCTAATACATGCTGTCCCCCCAAAGCAGAAATCCTCTGTCTGATACCTCATCATACAGCCTGTGTTTGGAATGTTTCTAGTAAATGGAATTCTCATTACTTCACAAAGCAGCAAATCAATTCTCATTGACCCTTTTCTTTATAACTTTAACTCACTGGTCCTAGTCTAAAATGTACTCTGCCTTCTATCTACCTTTCAGAATTTTCATTTCACTTCGAGGTATTCAACATAGACACAGTTCCTGATATATAATTGGCATTTATTAAATATAAGTTGATCGACTGAAAACATACAAAGCTCATTTCAAATGCTAAGTCCTTTATGATACAGGGGAAAGAACATTGACCTGAATCAGAAGATGTAATGGGCTGAGGCTTGAGTTGATACACTGAGGTCCCAAGCACATGAGGCTAAATAGTAATTGGACCATACTCTATTAATATATATGCTTGGAGAAAGAATGGCCCCCACCCACTCTTTGTAAAAGTCCTGATGTGTTGTATAGGAAATGACGTTTTTGGTGGGTGGAGGCAAGGGAGTGGAAAGGGAAGTGGAAAGAAAGACTGCTGGCTGGTATCTTGACAATGCTGCTCGCATTGCCATTGCAACGGCCCTTCAGCTCAGATCTCCCTCTGCTAGTTGGCTTCCTGTCGCAGATGCCCATATTGCTATTGCAATCTTTCTTGCCCATATTGATATCACAACCCTTTTTCATCTCTTCACTTCAATAAAGATTGAAGATTTTTCTCTTAACCTGAATTCCTGACTCCAGCTGATTTTAAATACACGGTCCTCACAAGAAGATGTGTGTGACCCTAAGCAAATCCCTTTCTCCAAGTCTCACTTTTCTGAGACTTACATTTGCAAAATGAGAGACTTTGACTAGTTGTCTGGAAATGCCTTCAGCTCTAGCACTATGATCAGTGACATTTCCCCCAAGAACTAATATTCTCTTTTTTTCTTCAATTTCCTTTTATTTAATTTACTGTGTGCAAGTTGTATCCTCCTAAAAAACTACAAACTCTTTGAGGGCAGAGAATGTTTCATTTTGTTTTGTGTCTTCACTACAGTACTTTGTACATAACCAAAAAGTATTTATTAACTGCCTATTATGTATCAAAAACAAGTCCTTGACCTCAAGGAGTTCATGCTTTAATGAGAGAAAATAACACAAATTTCTATTTACAGACAAGATATATAGAGGGAAAATTGGAGGTAATCTCAGAGAAAGGCATGTAAATAGGTACTCAATAGATGCTTGTTGAATTGAATTAGAAAATTCCCCTCCAAACCTCTGTCTCATGCTTCCAGGGTTAGAAGTAGCTCATTCTATATGATTACAAAAAGGAGAGCAAGGGTTCTGAACTATTTTTGTGCCATGGACCTCCAGCACCCCAGTGAAGTTTAAGAATTCCTCAGAAGAATTCCTTAGAATATGTGAAGGAAATGCTACATTTTAGTTAGAGATTGCTGAAAACAAAGATGCAATTACTTTCATGTTTCAAACTCGTGAACCTCCTGAAATCTATCCACGGGCTCCTTGAGACTCAGGTTTAAGGGAAACTCATTGAAGTCATCTCATATGCAGGGAGGAGAAATAGATTGAATTTATCCAATCTGAAAAGAGACTGAGGGAAGGATGATAGGAAGAATGGAGATATCAAATCCACTTGAAAGGTCTCCTTACCTGTACACTGGGGTAGCTAGGTGGCTACCCCAGTCAATAGAAAATTGGGCTTAGAATCAGGTTTATTCAACTTCCTGAGTTCAAATATGACCTCAGACATTTACTGTCTATATGATCCTGGACAAGTCAATAACTGTGTTTGTCTCAGTTTCCTCATCTGTAAAATGATCTGGAGAGGGAAATGGTGAACCACTCCAATATCTTTGCCAAGAAAACACCAAAGTCAGATCACAGAAAAAGTGACTACAACTAAACAATAAGCACCACAAGCTGTACACTGTTTTAGGATTAGTCCCAATACCATTTCAACAATAGCAGTGACAGTGAAATCCTAATGGGTTAGCCCTCTCTTTTCCCTCTGTTCAATGTATCTCAGAGGCCCATTATCCTAAAGATTGAAACTGTGGGGCTGGCGGCTTCACTATGATTTACTGTAGACAACTGCCAAAGAGAGGGAGTCATTTTCAGCCTGGTTGTTTAAACTCTGGGAGATTTGTGTGGGCTTACAAGGAAAAAAAAAAAACGATTTGGATTTTTTCCCCCAAAAGACTATGTGAGAATCCCAAATTCACAGCCCCAAAAACAGTTGCACTCTTCCCAGGCGATAAAAATGCCTGCATCCATTTTGATGCGCAAATGCTAGCAACAAAAGGGTAAGAAGAAGCCTGGCATTTCTACAAGGTACTCACTAACTAGGACAGGATGATCCAATCAAGAAACAATTCATGATCTTGGTACACAGCTGTCCCAGACATCTAGAGAGGGCGTTGTCCATTCAGGAGGTCCTGATTTTACAGGAACTGGAAGAAAATTACCATGTTTCTTATTATCTTTGATACTGTTTTGGGGGGGTTTGTCCAGCTCTATTTGGGACAGGTAAGCCAAACTTAGTATGTAAATTAGGGGATGGGCCCTTAATTAGCTGAGAGATCACTGAACCACTTTCAGCCTCAATTTTCATGTCTGTAAAATGGAGGTTCCTCATATGATGATGTGATTGATAAAGGACCTGTGTTTTCTTGATGTCAATTGTTGGGCCAAAATAAACACAAGTAGTACAGAATTGATCCATACTTTGTTGCATCTTATCTTTGGAGGCTGCACTGAGTGAATATCATCTGCAAACAAACAAAAAAAATCAGGCATCAACATTCCCTCTACTTAAGTTTTGGCTTGTAGCCTTTTCTATCTTACCGTGAGGTTGGTAGGCAACTTTGATTCCATGTTTTCCTGATTGACGTCTTTTAACAACATGGCTGAAAACACCATGCTTAAAAGCATGGGGACAAGCCCATAATCTTGTTTCACTCTGTTGGTGACTGGGAAAGTTCATAGAGCCTGGAATGTACCATCATGAAATGGAAATACTGATGAACTTTTCTGGGCAAAAGGATTTTGACATAATTTTCCATAAGCTCTCACAACTGACTGGTCAGATTTACAAATGTATACAGACTTCTGTTCTGTTCCTGGAATTTTTCCTGGAGTTGTAGGGCAATAAATACTATATCAGCTGTTCCTTGGCCCCATGCTGAAAAATGGAATCACTTCCTTTTGAATTGTCTCAAGAAGATGCTCAAGATCCCCTGGAAGGATAAGATTACCAGACACAGAGGTCCTTTCTCAAACTAAACTGCCCAGCTTTCCAACTCTCCTGCAGAAGGCCCAACTCCATTGGGCTGGCCACATTGTTCAAATGACAAATATATGCTTGCCAGAAAATTATTTTATGGAGAACTCACATATGGCAAACAGTCACAAGGTGGTCAGAAAAAGTGATACAAAAACACTCTCAAGAACTTTTGAATTAAGTGTATGACATGGGAGACACTAGCACAGAACAGCCCAGCATGGCGTGCCCTTGTCAAAGAAGGTACTGTGCTCTGTGAGCAAGGCAAGATTGAACTGGCCCAAAAGAAAGAAAAGATGCTCAAAATTAGAGAAGCTATCCCAAATGTTCATAAAGACAATTGGTGTCCGACTAGTGTCAGAGCATTCCGAGCTCATTTTGGTCGGATCAATCACAGTCGAACATATTACATATGATTCATCTGTAATGTAGTGATGTTATTTTGGAGAACAGAGGACGACAACCAAATAACCAAACAAAATGGAGGTAAATTGTCATTACTTATACCTTATTATTAATTATACCTCAGGTAAACCTCATTAGCAATGATACTGCCAGTGTCACTGCCTTATGTGGCTAACCAAAGGATCAAATGAGAAAACATATTGAAAGCACTTTGCAAACCTTAAAGCACAAACCAAAGGGAGTTACTTCAATTCTCTGGGCCTCAATTTCTCCATCTGTCAATACTAGTAGTTGCCATTTATATAATGCTTTTTAAAAAGTCTAAAAAGTGTCTACCATTCAGCACCTCATTCATAGTACCTTGTGAGGAAGCTAAAACAGGCATTCCCCTATCTCCATTAGTTCTGTTCCCTAGTACCAGCTGGTGGTATAATTAGGCCTGGAGACAGGAAAACCTGAATTCAGATTTGGTCTCAAACACTTATCGATGTTGTCCTGAGCAGGTGAAAAAATTGAAAGATTGTAAATTGTAAAATTCTGATAACAATAACATCCACTTCTCATAGTTGCTATAAGAATCCAAAGATGTAGTGAATGGCACATAGGAGGTGCCTAATAAATGTTTATTTCCTTCTAGATCTAAATTCTGTAATCCTTGGGGTCCAGGGGGCAATAAGATTTGCCCAAAGATAATTCCAAGACAGTATGTTTTATGTCTAATGAGACTGCTTCAGGCAGGTAGGTACAATGAATATTGTTCAGAATGTTGGTATGGATGAGTACCCAAGGAAAACTATCCCCAGAGGACCTCAAGTCCATACCTTTCAAGTCAATACCCCTCTTGCTCTGAAATGAAGCTCAGTTTCTAGTCCAGGAAAAAAATATAACATAGTTCAGAAAGGGAGATGAAAGGAAGCTCTGGGTAATAAGACCCGAAGTCCCAAAGAAATAGGCCTGACTAAAACACTGAAGACATCACAGACATCAAACATGGAAATGACTCATAGAAACATGACGAAGCTGCCGAGGTGCGAGCTGGGGGATTTCTAATCAAAATCGAGAGGAAAAGAGCAGAGTAATCTGATTTAGAGAAGAATGGCATTCAAACCCTGGCCTTAGATGTACTTTAGGATGTCACTGCCACTGGATGGAGGGTTTAGTGATGGATCCTCAGAAGCAGCTTCGAGTTTTTGACTGCTTTTCTCCAAGAGACATTCTGTGCTGCCAAACACACTGAGAGAAATAGAAGTGGGGGGAAGGAAGGGAGAAAAGGACTGAAAAAGTGCAAAGAGGTTTCAGAAATTTCCAATACAATCTTGCAGAGCTAGTCAACTTTAAGATACAAATTAAATTCATCCAGGATGAGCAAGCCACTAGGATCTAAAACCAGAAGGAAAAACAGCTCCTGCCTTCAGAGAGTTTACATGCTACTGGAAAGATACATTTATCTACCAAAATAAACCCCTCATTGGATATATCCATCACCACTGGCCGGATAGCTCTCTTCCCTTTTGTGGCGCCACTTCTAGAGAAGGAGATCTATTACAGGACACCTCCTCTTCTGCATCCCTCAGTCTGGCTGAACCGAAGTCATCTGGCTTCTGGCCTAATCCTTCAAATCAAACCAACTTGATCTCTTAATTTCAAAATCTAATATGCTTTTCTCAATGCTCATGCTCATTAGCCTCTCTGCAGCAGTTAACACCAATGGCCCTCTTATTCTTGTATTCTCTTCTTTCTAGGTTTTTGTGACATATATTATTGTCTCCTGGATCTTTCTTCTCCTGCCTGAGGAAGCACTCCTTCTTCATCTTTTTTTGCTGAATCTCCATCTAGATTATTCTTGCTAACTGGGGGTCTCCCCCAAGGCTTTGTCCTGGGCCCTATTTTCTTCTCCTCTTTTTTATCTTTACTATTTCACTTGGGTAACAGCAAATGAGATAATAAATGGAAAGCTTTTTGCAGACTTTGAAAGTGCTTTATAAAGGTGAACTAATATTATTATGTTATTGTTATTATTCATTACACAACTTCCTAAGGCTACAATTTACAGTGTATACACTCATCTATATTAATGGAGTTTCCTCAAGGGAATACCCTTAAACCAATGAAATCACAGACCCCATGTAAAAAAAAATACAAAGAAATAGGGGCATTTAAGAAGCAGGCAATGGTTCAGTGAATAGACCATTGAACCTGGAGTTCAAATCCAGCCTCAGACACTTCCCAGCTCTGTGACTCTGGACAAGTCATTTAATCTCTCATAACCTGACAAAATGGATCCACTGGATTTACTGGAGAAGGAAAATGGCAAATTAATCCAGTATCTTTCAAGAAAACCTGAAATAGGGACATGAGAGTGGTGTATGATTAAAATGACTGAACAATAACAAGAGGGCATTTGGGACAAACTCTATATAATCATATTGTGCCTGCCATTAGAATGCCAGTTTGCATTAGAATGCCAACCTTATAGGCAAAATTTTGGGGCTCTGTATTCTCACTGCCCAAAAAAGTTCCTGGCACAGAGTATGTACTTAATGAGTGAAGAATTAAAGTGAATTCCTTCATGGAGACAATGTTCTGTAAGTCATTAATCATAAAGGTGACTGTCTCTTGGAATGTGAGGACCACAATCCTTCTCAAAGTTAAAGGTACCATTTTAGGGAAGTAGGGCTGGTTTCCCCCCCTTTTTTGGTATTCCTAATACTCAACTAGTGTCCGAGACAGAATCAATCTTTCTTGTCTGACTAATCAAAACAATAATAATAGGTATAACTTATATGGCTCTTTAAGTCTTACAAAGACCTTCACATATCTTATACAATAATCCTGGGAAGTTGGTGCCATTATTATCACCCCCAATTTACATATGAAGGAACAGGCTGAAATCAGTTAAGTAATATGCCTGGATCACACAGCTAGTAAATATTTGAGGTTGGGTTTGAACTCAGGTCTTCTTCAATCTAAGTTCAGAGCTACATCCACTGCTTCAAAATTAATAAGGGGGGAAAAAAATCACAACAACCTGATGTATAGACAAATTCATGAAATATATTTTGAGGAGGGAGAAAGCACTATTATTGGGGAAGATTAGCAAAAGCTTCTTTGTAAATCAGGAGTTCTTTCTTCTTCTTGTTTCTCAGACTCTTTTGTCAGTCTCAATGTAGAGTCCTTCTCAGCAGAATATTTTTTAAATAAATACAATATAATACATGGGGTTATCATAAAAACAAAGTCAGTAAAAATAGAGATTGTTTCATCCATCCAGGCCCACAGATCTCCTAAAATCTATCCATGGAGTCCTCAGAGAATCAATGAATCCAAACCTCTATTGTACAGGGCTGTACATGAGCCAAATTTTGAATGAAGTCAAGAGTTCTAAGAAAGAGAGGCAAAGAGGATACATTTGAGGCATGGGGGTGAATCTGCCTAACAAACAAAAGAATAGGAAACAGACTAGATTTGTGATTTCATTACTGCAGGGAACTCCCAGATGAGGAAAAATCTTCTCCTATGTCAATTCACCATCTTCCTCCTCTTAGAGGGTTACCTGAGGCATTGAGAGCTTGCCTCAAGGATCCTACAGCCAACATGTGCCAGCTAAGAGGACAACTCTCTCTTCTCTACAGCCTGTCTTCCTACAAACTGACCATAAATGCTGCACACTGCCTTGTTGGTGGGGCCCGAGAGATAGATGCTTTGGGATGCAAGTTTGGATCCTCCCCTAATTGTATCCCCTACTCTGATCTCCCCATTACCCAAACTATGGGTATGTCCTGAGGCTCAGACACAATGAGTCTCAAATATGGGTGACCCATTGACAGGTGGTTCTTTAATAAGTAATCCCACATTTCTAGATAAGTACCTAACTAGATATCTAGATAGATTTAAACACACATCTAGATATTGACATATTGGTATTCAATCATGTGAAACTGGCATTCAATAGAAAGATGAGGTCTATGTAGCCATCTCTATCTAATTATCAATAGCTTTCTATAGACATCTAGATAGATATATCTATTTAGCTATAGGCCTCTAGATGACCAAATATAGAGATATTTAGATAGCTGTTGAACTATTGTCCTACATTACCAAGGGTCAAATTTCCAAACTAAATGACAATGTCTCATACTCAACTTATCTAAAATGGAAACTTGCCTTTTCTCTAAAACCAATCCTTCCACTGAATGTCTCTACTTTGCCTAGGGTGCTACCATCATTCCAGCCTTGCATATTTATAACCTTGCTATCTATCATTCTTGCCATTTTCACAGCACACTGCCTACATCTCTTCTTCTTTCCAGAGGAAACCTGGACTCTGCCCCCTAGAAAGCCAGATTCTGAGAGTCAATAAGTCAACAAGCATTTATGATGATAAATCAATTAGGTCTTCTCCAGGCCATTTCTGAGCCACATCAGGCTGCATGTGCATCCCACGCTTTTCCATTTTTCTTTATGTATTGTCTTACTCCTCACCCCCCATACATACCCTTCCCATCATATTGCAAAGTAAGAAAGGTAGCACAGTGTCTGACACTTAATAAAAGTTTCATCTCTTTCTATTATCTCCTTGATTCCTAATTGTCCTTCATCCCATATACCTAATCAATTTCCAAATCCTGTCATTTTCATCTCCACAGCATCACTTAAACCTAGCCCCCCTTTACTTACATAGTCATCACTTCAATTTAATACCTCATCAATTCTCACCTGGCCTCTCATGATGACCTTCTAATAGGTATCCTGGCCTTAAGTCCCTCCCCACCAAAATCCATTCCACTCAGATGTCAAACTAATATTCCAAAAGACAGAGCTGACTTGGCACTGCCTACTTGATTAAATCCAGTGAGTCCCTGTTGCCTCTAGAACAAAGAATAATCTCCTTTGTTTAGTTTTTAATGTTAATGTCCTTTGCAACCTAGCTCCAACCCATCTTTGAAATTTCATTATGCATGACTCCCATTATTCCCACACTCTACAATCCAGCCAACTTGCCTTCTCTCTTATGTAATAAGAGAATATGTGTATAAGAACGAATGTATGTTGCTCCATCTCCTAACTCCATGCTAACTAGAGATTAGAATGCTAGTAAAGGTCTCCCAGCAAGGTTTTCCCACATCAAAAAGGGTTCTGTGCTCTATGGGCAAAGCAGAATTGAAATAACTCAAAAAAAATGGGATGTGTAGATTTATCCACTTAAACATTCACATGGACTTATTTGTGCCCGATCTGTGATGTAGTATTCCAAGCTCATATTTGTCTGATCAGTCACAGTTGGACACACTATAACTTGACTCTAACAGGGATATCACATGGGTCCTCTTTGAGAACAAAGGACAACAATCAACATTCCATGGCTTTCTATCTCTTATCCCTAGAATATAATCCTTCCTCATTTCCATTCATGAATCTCCCCTCACTTTTTTTTTAATTAAAGCTTTTTATTTTTCAAAATATATGCATAGACAGCTCTTCAACATTAGCCCTTGCAAAATTCTGTATTCCAATTTCCCTTTCTTCCCCCACACCCTCACCTGATGACAAGTAGTCCAATACATGTTAAATATAGTAGAAATATATGTTAAATCTAATATATGCACACACATTTATACAATTATTGTGCTGCACAAGAAAAATCCAATCAAATCAGTTTTTTTAAAAAAAGAGAAGCAAAATATGCCAGGCCTTTCTGAAATCATCCTGCTGATCACTTCTTACAGACCAATAATATTCCATAACATTCACATACTATAATTTATTCAGCCATTCTCCAATTAATGGGCATCCATTCAATTTCCAGTTTCTTGCCACAACAAAAAGGGCTGCCACAAATATTTTTGCACATGCTCTCACTTTTTTCAAGATCCAGCTGAAGCACAACTTTCTACAGGAAACTTTCCCTGACTGGCTCCCAAATTCAACTAGTAATGTCACCCTTCTTTAGCTACTATGCATTTATTTTATATTATTGTATACATGATGATATACATGCATTTTGTGTGTGTGTGTGTGTGTACATGGATAGTCTTCCACGATAAAATTAAATTCCTTGAAAACAAAGACTTTTTTCCCTAATTTTTGTGCCCCCAGAACTTAGCAGAATATCTGGTACAAAATAGGCATTCAATAACCACTTGTGGATTCACTGATGTACTATATCCTGAATATTCCTAATTTCCCCTAATAATGACCCACCATACTCTAATATACCTATTAATGTGCCTAAATTTTTCTTGTATCATTTCTATTTTCATCAGCAAGTTTCCTAAGCTAATTGGCTGCTAGATAAAATTGGCCCTTTCTTGGGTCTAAAATAACCCATTTTGGGGGTTGAAGGTCTACCTCACCTTCTTCGTTCCTTCTCACACTCTACTTGCCTTCTCTCTTATGTAATATCAGCTCCAACATGTTTGGCTCATTAGCTGTTATTATTTCTCTTTAGGTTTTTTATTACATCTTTATTTTTTTTATGGAGAAATCACTCTGACATAAGCAAAATGTCTAAGCTGACTTTTCTGTTAAAATCCTTGGCACGGGTATGATTTATCTCTATAATAACTTAAAATTAAAATTTTAATTAAAAATGATGAGAGGTGGAAAAGATTCTAATCCTTCCCATGTTGCCCTCAGTTGGCTATCTATAGATGCTGCCCTTTATAATTAATATTCTAGACTGCCCTCGGGCTAAGATACTTAGGGAGCTTGGCAATTTCTCCTTAGAGTTCATTCAACAGTGTAGTTCACTTGAGCAGAGAATAGAAATACTGTGTACTGTGCAAGTCTAGAATATGGGGGTGAGGAGATGGATGACTTGTGTATGTTACAGACTCATAGGTCCGGGGTGAGACGGAAGCTTAGACAGAGGCTATCTCTTCTAATTGCTCTATCTTGCTGATGAGGAAACCGAGGGCCAGAGAGATTAAGGGACCTGTTTGAGGTTGCCCATGTTATAGGAGCAAAGCTAGATTTCAAAGCCAGATCTAGCTACCATATGCAGCCCTCCAAGCTGAGGGTTTGGTCATTTGTCACCATTAGAGTTTGGGAGAGATTGGTAAGAGGGGAGAATTCCTTCTCCTTTGAGTCATTCTTTAATCAAAATCAACTTTCTCAAAAAGTCTATTGTGTTGACTTTTTTCCTATTAGTCCAAATTATCATGAGGTCTTTGGAGTTAGGGACTAAAAAGAATGGAATATTTTACTCATCTGTAAAAAGACATGACTGAATCAAATGATTTAATCATCCTAAGAACATCTATAATATGAGAAAATTAGGCCAGATGAATTTGAAGGGCTCCTCCTAGACTGTTATGGCCTTCTGATCCTTTTCTATGTTTACACAACTCCTAGTCTTATATTGTACAAAATGGCTGCTATTATTCAGTCATGTCCAATTCCTTGTGACTTCATCTGGAGTTTTCTTGGCAGATACTGGAGCATTTTGCCATTTCCTTCTCCTGCTTATTTTACAGATGAGATAGAGTTAAGTTACTTAACTATGCCTAGGGTCGCACAGCTAGTGAGTGTCTGAGGCTGAACTTTAACTTATTGAAGATGAGTCTTCCTGCCTCCAGGCCCAACATGTTATCCATTGTACCACCTCGAAGCCCACACAATTAAATAATCTTGTGATTATTATGGTGACAGCACACAGATCAAGGGCCATTGAATGAGAGATACATTTCTGCTCAACATTTAAATTTTCCCCAAAAAATAGATATGTGATTACTTGTGAGCTGGATTATAAAATCACTAACTCTTGGTTGTTGAAAAAGTGTTTGAGCCAAGGTGAATGATTATTTATTAGTAATACTGTGAGAAAAACTCCTATAGCACTAAGAGGTTAGATTAGGTAGCCCCTGCTGTCCTTCCAAATCTATGATTCTATGGCACTGGCTGAGATATTTTATTTTATTGAAGATTTATCAATAAGATCAAAAAGACAGATTCCTGCTCTTATCAAATAGATGCAAATACCTCCATCAATTGTAGTGCAAGTAGGAAGGAAGGCTAAAGGACAAACCCAGAAACCTCCTGTTCCAGATGACCACCAAGACTACTGTTTGTAGACCATTGCTCTACAGTGGCTAGGTTGGGTGCACCCTTGGTTCATGTAAGAAGAAAGTGGCAAGTAGATCCCCACTCCAGGAACCAATGACAGAGTTGGTTTGATTATGGTTTCTTAAGTGGAAATTAATGCATCTCTAAACACTCATTAGGCACCATCTATGACATTTGAGGGCAGGATTGTCATGTCATTTTTTATAGTCTTAGTGCTTAGCACAGGACCTGAAATATAATAGGTGCTTACAAAGATGCTTTGCTAAGTGTGAGGGACACAAGTATAAAGAATAAAATTATATTTACTTGAGCAGCTAGGTGGCACAATGCCTGGAGTTAGAAAGACCGACCTCAGACACTTAGAAATTGTGTGAGCCTGGAGAAGTCACTCAACCTCTCTCTGCCTCAGTTTCCTCATCTGCAAAAGGGGTGATAATAGCACTTACCTCCTAGAGTTGTTGAGAATCTAATGAAATAAGTGTAATGAATTCTAATCTAATGAAATAAATGTAATGTATTCAACACAGTATCATGTATGTCTATGAAGATGTATATACATATGTGTGTGTATTATAACATATAAACTGAGAAAAAGAAAATAGATGAGCAGAGAGAAAGATCTGTCTTCAATTTCTACCTCTAATCCCTAGGCAAGTCATTTCACTTTTCAGTGATCTATGATCTGCATAGGGTCAGGAAGTTGCCTTCACTGAGGGAATCTGTAGCGCAATGAAACCCAAAATTGGTCCCTTTTCATATTCTTTACCTCCATTTTATATGAATTTATATTTATATTAAGTTTAGATTTATGTTTATATATTTATATTTATTTTGTAGTTATTATATAGACACATATTTGTATTTGATCATACTTTTATTTATTTGTGTCCATGTTTTCACTGGCTATGTGCTGTCTTTGCATGTGGGCAGGGTCTGGCTCTTTTCACAACTGTCCCCCTGACATCCAGTCCAGTGTCTGGCACAGAGCAAGAGATTAACCAGCACTCATTCATCCAGTTATGTTGTTTTTCCCCCATAATGTGTCTTCTTCAAGAAGAAGGAACAAACAACAACAATAAGCTCCTTGAGAACAGGGACTATTAATTTATATATCTTTATATATTCAGTGTCTGGCATACAGTGGGCACTTAATACATCCTTACTGAATGTAGGTGAATGGGAGGCAGTATTCTGTAGCAAGAACACTAGACTTGCATTATATGAGATTTGGTTTGAAGAGCCAGCTCTGAACCTTTCTAAGTGTCAGTTCCCTGTCTGTAAGAGAGAGATGGGGCAGCTGAGTAGAACAGGAGATTCACCTCCAAGGCCCGGAAGACTCATCTTCCCAAGTTCAGATGTGGTCTCAGACACTTACTAGCTGTGTGACCCTGGGTAAGTCACTTACCCCTATTTTCCTCAGTTTCCTCATTTATAAAATGAGTCAGATAAGGAAAGGGCGAACCCCTCCAGTATATTCACCCAAATGAGGTGACAAAGAGTTGGACTGAAAAACTACTTAAAATGGGACAACAATTATTGTATCTAAGACCATGTGACCCACAAGGGAGCTGCTGTATCTAAGCACAAAACGGTATATAAATGTCATTGTGATTATAGTCGCCAAACCAGTTTGAAGGACATACACACACATACAGAGTGAGAAAAGAGAAATCAGTAAAAAAAAAAAAAAAAAAAAAAAGGGGGGGGGAGGGGGATTCCATTTCTTTGTTAAAGACATATTCATAAGATCTACGTACTTGTTTATATTATAATCAGAGAGAAAAATGAGATACAAGACGTTTTTTTCTCTATTTTCCTCTATTCCATTATGTCTCTAGAAAGTATACCCAGCATGCTAAAAACCATCCCCCTTGTTGGATGTAAAGTCGGCAAAAGTACAAAGGGTCCAAGTGAAGAAAATTAACCTTAAGCATCTCTAGTCATTTGGCAAAAGATGGTCTTGCTGTAGCCAGTGTTCTCTCGGCTCCGACGAGATCCCCTGGAACTCTGAGCATGACAAATTCCCCGAGCAGGGCCGGCTAATTGCATGACTAATCGCACCATTTGAAATCCGGGCTGCTTTGTCTAACATAAAGTAAACATGTACAGGAGGAACAGAAGCCAGCCCACTGTGACCTTTCTGCTTCTTCTAAATGAATAGATAGTATTAATGGGGACGGGGAGTGTGGATAGCATCTGCCTGGTATTCAATGGAGGAACATCGAGCCTCAGAAACAAGGGAGTCCCAGCTGGTGAGAAACGATCCTTCCTGAGTCCTGGAGTTCAGAGGGATGAGCACGCAGGTAGCTCAGATGGGGGAATGGAAGCAGGATAGGGCGTTCCTCACAGCGGACCGTAGCCAAAACAAAACGTCTCCAAGAAAAGTCTTACGTCTGAAGCGTACAGACACAGGGGGCCCCCATGTTCACTCCGGGCTCACGTTCCTTTTCACAACAGTCATAACAAGTGGTCATTTAGTGTTCTGCTGAAAGCCTGCAGCAAGGGGGGACCCGATAGCTCCACCTGGGTTAGCCCTAATTACTAGGAAGCTCTCCCTCATGTGGAGATGAAATTGGCTTCTACGCAATTTAAGGTCGTAGATTTAAAGACAGAAAGGATTTCAGAGACCAGCCCTCTCTCTTTTTAGAGAAAAGAAAGCTTACACTTGGAGCAGTGAAATGATTTGTGCACTATCCCACAGGAAGAAGAGGCAGAAGCAGGATTCGAACTCGGGTCTGGTGACTACTATCAGGCCACATGTTCTTCCTAATTTTCTTCTAAGAAAAAGAAAAACCAATGGAGGAGAAGGTGAGGCAATTGGAGGTAATTGACTTGCCCAGGGTCACACAGCTAGTAAGTGTTAAGTGTCTGAGGCTGGATTTGAACTCAGATCTTCCCAACTCCAAGTCCAGTGCTTTATCCATTGTACCATCTAGTGCCCCTCAACTGAACCCTTCTTACAGAAGACAGACCTTGAAATATGTGTCAGTCACCAAGCATTTATTTGAAGACCATTATCGTATCCACCAAGTTAAATCTTTCTACACAGATTATACGTCACTGACCCTCAGGTAGCATGATCTCAAAGGGCCACTCCACTCTGGACACCCTCCATTTAACTCTTCCCACAATGTGAGGAAGCAGGATAGTACAATGAAAAGGGCTAGAGTTAGGAACCCAAATTACAGCTGGATTCCAACCCCAAATCCACCAAAAATCGCCTCTTTCTTTCTTTTTATAGCTTTCCCTGCTCTTCTTTTTTTTTTTTTTGCTGAGGCAATTGGGGTTAAGTGACTTGCCCAGGGTCACTGTTAAGTATCTGAGGCCAGATTTGAACTCGGGTCCTCCTGACTTCGGGGCTGCACCAACTAGCTGCCCACAAAGCCTTTTGTTTTCAAAACATATGCATGAATAATTTTTCAACATTGACTCTTGCATAGCCTTGTGTTTCAGACTTTCCCCTCCTTCCCCCACTCCCTCCCCTAGATGGTAAGCAATCCAATATATGTTATACTTGGTAAAATATGTTACATCTAACACGTGTAAACATTTATACAGTTCTCTTGCTGCATAAGAAAAATCAGATCAAAAAGGAAAGTAAATGAGTAAGAAAACAAAATGCAAGCAAACAACATGCTCTGTTGTGATCCACACTCAGTCCCCACAGTTCCTTCTCTAGATGCAGATGGCTGTCTCCATCACAAGACCATTGGAACTGGACTGAGTCACCTCACTGTTCCGTCAGAACTGATCATCACATAATCTTGTTGCCATGTATAATGATCTCCTGGTTCTGCTCATTTCACTCAGCATCAGTTCCTGTAAGTCTCTCCAGGACTTTCTGAAATCCTCCTGCTGGTCATTTCTTACAGAACAATAATATTCCATAACGTTCATCTACCATAACTTGTTCAGCCGTTTCCCACCTGATGGGCACCCACTCAGTTTCTTGCCACTACACAAAGGACTGCCACAAACATTTTTGCACATATACCAGCTCTTTCATTTTGTGAAAGTCACTTGAATTCTCTGTTCCTCCACTTCCTCATTTGTAAAAAGCCCACGATGCTGCAGAACAGAGATTTATTTCTGGGCAGGACTTAGGCAGCATCTCCTCCAAACCTTTCTCTTGCTGATAATATGGAAATGAAAGCTAAGGAAACTGAAGGTCCTCCGATTCCCCACCGAGTGCTTCTTCCTCCACACAAAGCTACCCTCAGTGGGGGAGAACATTTCAGGGACGGGGCTCCTTTGTGCAGGTCACAGAAGGTAGAGTTCAGAGATCTAATCTGGTGGGGCTAGAATGTAGAATTCATGAAGGGAGTAGCCTGAGATAAGGTTGGAAAGGGCAGTTAGGGAGCAGGCTTTGGAGAGTCCATGATTATCTAAATATCCCAGGGCAGAATAAGAATCAGGGAAGCCATTTTTTTCCTGCCAAACTCAAGATGGATTTCAGAGAAATCAAAAACAGGGTTTGTACAGTATGATAGGATTCCCAAGAACTGGAGAGGAATTGTATTGTGTGCACTTAATCCTTATTACTTGGGGAGGATAAAGACATCAAAATCGCTTATGCTTTTTTCAAACTAAATTGGTCTAGAGATCTTATCCAATGATGATGTCCCATCATAACTTCATCCACTGGAGAATGGGGATGGGGGGCGGGGGGAGAGCCTCTGCAAACAATGCCTGGATTCTTCTATAATATTACTCCAACTGTGCTAAATGTGTTATCCCAAATAACAGTGCTAACCAATGACTTTGGATCACCATGGCAACTACACAGGCAGTGGAGATCCCAGACGGGTAAACAGCCCGGAGAAGGGCTGGCATTAAGCAAGCCTGGCAATGCTGGCAGGTAGCCCCTGCAAAGAGACGTCCAGCAGGAGATCCTTCGCTTTGGAAATAGAAATGTCCTGCTCACCCCCTACCCTTGCTTTTAGTCTATCTAGAGCTTTTAGTTTTCAGTTCTTCTTACAATTATTATTATTATTACTAAATTCTCTCCACTTCAAGGGCAGATTAAGCTAACCTTCTACTTTCTCTTGCCTTGACTGGCATTTATGCTGGCAGCTTCCCAGACTCCCCTGAGGTAGCATGTAGGGCTCCAGGGCTGATGACACAGGAATTGCTGCTGATTGAAAGTAGAGTCAGCTAAGAAAAACAGGGTGAAAAAAAAAGAAAAAATCATGGTGTCCAGAGGGCCCCCAGGGGTCCCTCTGCTTTATCACTAATGAGGAATGTGCCAACTTAGATGAGAACTGAAGGAAGGAGTAGAGAGAAGGGGAGAAGGAGAAAGAGGAAAAGAGAAATGAAGAAGAAAGGGAGGAAGGGAAGAAAAAAAGAAGGGAAGAGGGATGGAAGGACACAGGTAGGAAAAGGAGATATACAGAAAGTGGTGGAAAAAGAAAGAGTGGGAGAGGTAGAAAGAAAGAGGGGAAAAAGATAAAGGAAAATAGGGGGAAGAAAGAGAAATGGGAGAGCTTAAGTTCAGGGCTAGCCTCCTTTTATACTGTGTCAGTAGCTCCAAAATATTGCCATTTCTTTTCCCATTAACTACAAATAAAACATTGAAGTATGAAATTTTTTCCAGAAAATAAAAACAACTTTAATAGTTTGGTCTGACATAATTTTGGATCAAATAACTGATTAGGTCTCCCAGAACTTAGAAAACCATCCTGCCCAACACTGCCCATTCTCTGGCCAAACTGACCTGTTTTTCTCAAAGCCTGAGATAAACTAGGATAAAGCCTAACCGAAGCTTCTAAGTTAAGGGATAATCAAGCCTGCCAGACAGATAAAAAAACAAAGGCTGCAGAGCCAGAAATAAACTGCTTTTCAGAAAGCCAGTTTGCTACCTGAGGCAAGAAGCCCCCTTTTCTGAAGGCTTCTGGGCATCCCTGGAAATTCAGTGCACGCAGCTGAGCTGCGTTCTTGGCAGCATTTTGCCTGAAATGTCCATCTTTGTAAAAGAACACCCTGATAGGAGCAACAAAGGCTGTTTCTCCCTTGGGATGGTTGGCCTGTGTGGCATTCGGGAGATTAGTGGAGGGGCTGGAAGAAAAGAGGAGAGAGGGAGGGGGAGAAATACCCACATGCAGAGAAGAGAGAGAATTGGAAAGAAGGGAAGAGAGGGGAAGGACAGAAGATGCTCTTCTGTATTACCTCTGAAATAATCTACTAAGCTGGAAGCCAGAAGATTATGTCTCAGTTTGAGACACCAGGGTATCAGAAAGAGAAAGTAATTAAGGGGAGGTTCAGAGAAAATGCAAAAAGATAATTAAGGAAATGACTTTGGAAGGACAGTCAAAGCAAATAATTTGGTTCTGAAATGGCTAGTAAAGGATTTGGCAATGGCCTTCTGAAAGGAGTTGATAGATGCTGAAAGAGGAACGAGGTAGTTTTTAAAAATTAATTGATGATTAATTGGTACCCAAGAGAAAACCACTGTCATTCTAGATAAACCCCTGTCATTCTCCCTAAGTATGTCTTTGATTATTGGCGACAACTTAAGGCCTGCTTGAGAGCAGGGACGGCTCACATGCATATGATGTTGTTGGAACACCGCGGCAGCCTTGTGAAGTCCAAACCGCATCTTACAATTTAAGAAACTGAAAGCAGAAGAGTCAAAACAGTTTGCTCAAAGTTACACGGTGCACAGCTGGTAAAACAAGATTCAAATCCAGATTTCCTTCCTAGGCCCAAACTCAGGGTTCCTTCTCATAACCACATCACCTTCTGTCTACAGTCAATCTGAGAATGAAATCATACCAGCACTTAGCACAGTGGCTAGCACATAGTAAGCACTTAAAACATGTTTATTGAATTTATTTTAAGGGAAAAAAAAGTTATGAGAAGGCTGGAGCACTGTGGGAGATTTTAATCACTTTTGCGACGTGAGTTTAACAGAAAAGAAAAATGGCATTTCCTCCTAAAGACTATTTGTTTGAAAAGTCTAAGTAAACAGGTGTTCTAAATCTGGGGTCAAGGAAATTTTTTTATTTTGATAACTACATTTTAATATAATTGGTTTCTTTCATATTTTTCAATAATTTGAAAACATGATTTTGAGAAGGTATCCTCAGGCTTTACCCAACTGACAAATAAGGTTAAAAGAGGACATGAAAAAGTTAAGAACTCAAGGATTAAACAGTCATGGACGTGGGGAGAAGGGAAAGACTCCATATATTGGAAGTTCCCCATATCCACAAAATCACAAGTCTGAACTATCATGAATTAATCAGGCGATTTCTTTTTTTATAAAAATGGGAACAGATATTTGCCAAAATGGGCTCCAGTACTTGGGAAACAGGATGATATCATAATTTTGCATTAATGAATAGAAAAGCAGGTCAGGCAGCATGACATAATGAATAGAGTACTTATGGGCAGGAAGACTTGAATTCAAATCCTGCCTCACCACGTGACCCTGGGCAAACCACTTTAACTCTGTTGTTTCAGTTTCGTCATCTGTAAAATGAGCTGGAGCAGGAAATGGCAGAAATACTAGAGGGATTTGCCAAGAAAAAACTATTATCTGTTTACACATATTATAATAAAATAATAGTAGATAGTATTTGCATGAGCACAGTAAGGTCTGCAAAGCCTTTACGTGTATTATCTTATTTCTTTTTTACGGGATTACAAAGAGCCAGACAATTCTGAAATGAAAGGTGTGATCCCAGGCAAGTCACTGAAACAAATCTCTGTGCCTCGGTTTACTTATTGTAAAATTAGCCAGATGAATTTGATGGACTATAAATCTCCTCTAAATCTATATTCTATCCTAGATTATATTAACAATGAGCAATTTCAGAATCAACTAATTTTGGATCTCCGAAAAGAATCCCAAAAGAGGAGCGCTCACTTCATATCAGCTCCCAAAGGCAGGATCTGTTGATTGGCCTAAAATCTGCTCTTCAGGAGCAGTCTACAGAAAAATAAATTCACTAACCAGGTACCAATGGCATCATCGCTCAATTGGACCAGAATGCAAAGAATAAAAATTAAGGCTGAACCATTATGGAGGAACAGATTACACAGACACCTTTGTGCGTGGATAGGAAGCCGGTGCAATCTGAAGCCCCGGAGATTTCAACAATTTGGGCTCATCAAGGGCTTAGCCCATCAGAACTTGCAAAAACTCCAAGTCATGCACTATTCAAGTCGGCCACTAGGAGCAGCAGCAGCAGAGAGAGCATTGATGGAAAATCGAACTCAAGTGATGCTTTGGATGCTCAGTAGTTGCGAGATTCTGGGCAAGACTGCCGAACCTCTCAGCCTCAGTTTCTTCATCTGTAAAATGGGAATAAGAGCACCTGGTACCTCACAGGGTTCTTGTAAGGATCAAACAAGATAATATATGTAAAGGCTTTGTAGACCTTACTGTGCTATACAAATGCTAGCTACTATTATTTTATTATCTGTGCAAACAGATAATTGGGAAAATAAAACAAGTTTGTAAGAGAACCACAGTCCCCAATTGTTCTCTCATAAAACCCTGGCATGAATTCACAATGACAATGCACTTAATTCTATAAAAATAATCAGATCTGTGACATAAATGAAAGATCACTGGATTCAAAAATCAATAGCTTTCTTCTTGTTGAGCTGTTTTTTGGTTACGTACGACTCTTTGTGACCCCACTTGGGGTCTTCTTAGCAAAAACATTGAAATAGTTTTCTATTTCCTTTTTCAATTCATTTTACAGATGAGGAAACTGAGGCAGACGAGATTAAGTGACTTGCCCAAGGACATACAGCTAGTGTCTGAGGTTGAATTTGAACTCAAGTCTTCTTGACGCCAGGCCTAGCAGTCTACCACTGTTCCACCTAATGGCTCCAAAGTAAAGGAGCTGTGTTCAAATTTCATTTCAGCAACCTATGTGACCTTGAGAAAGTTACAATAATTCTGAGCCGTCGAGTCCTCCTCTTTTAAACAAAACAGTTGGATTGAATGATTGATCTCTCAGGTTCCTTCCAGTCCTGAATCTAAGCTTTAACATTCCCATCATCACCATCATCATTATATTAATTATATATAATACTAATTGTAATATTATTAGTCATGGAACAGTGATTCACAGAAATTGAAATCTTACTTAAAAGATTTCTTAAAGCCATGGCTTGGAAAGGCTCCTGGTACTTGGGGGAAGAAAATTTGTCACTCTATGCTTGATAAGAATCAAGTATGAATGAAAACAAAAGATAGATCAGCAAGTTTTCTGGGTGCCCAAGTGACAAACTGAGTCCTGCTTCTTCCCAAGCCTAGAAAGTCTAATACAGAAATTACTCAGCTCAAGGTTTGTAAGAAAAGTTATGTATCCAAGACAATGAAAGTAAACTGAGGCACTCCTATATTTACCACCTCTCAAATACCCAAGTGACTGAGAATCTATTAATCTCTCTCAGCTTCAAGTGTGACACCTATATTTTGGTATATACATTCCTACTGAAAGAGAAAGAAAAAGAAAGAGGTCCTACATCTAAACCAAAGTGTGAGAGACTCCTGATTTTAAGTCCTAAATTTTATTATTCCAAGAACACTCTGCCCATGTTCTCCTTTGTTAATGGGGCCGTGCACTGGGCCAGGACCCTAGCAGATCTACTAATTTATAAGAGAATTTGTTGGGATGGCTAGGTGGTACAATGGATAGAGCCTCAGCTCTGAGGTCAACACTTCCTAACTGTGTGACCCTGGGCAAGTCACTTAACCCCAACTGCCTCACCAGAAAAAAACAAAAAAAGAAAAAGAAAAGAAAAGAAAATAATTTGTAAAAGAATCACAGATCTAGATTTAGAAACAGCTTTGCAGTTCATGTAGTTTAACCCCCATACTTTACAGGTGAGGAAACTGAGGCTTACAGAAATGAAGTAAGGATCAGAAAAGGAATGAAGGGAAAAAAAACAGGATTTAATCCAGATCCTCTGAAAGGCTTTTATTAAGAGAAGGGGGGAGGGCTGTGCAGGGGAAAAAAAAGCATTCATTAGGCAACAATTTCAGCTGCCTCAGCATTTTAATAGAAAATTTTCTTACTGCAGTGACTGTCCTGTTTCTTCTCATCACAAATGTTCTATTTTAATGATACAGATCTCAAATGATGCTTTGAATAGCTATTTGATACTTTGTTAAATAGGGCAACCAGGTGAGGGATAGAGCCCTAGTCTTGGAATCAGGGAGACTCATCTTCATGAGTTAAAAATCCTGCCTCAGATACTAGCAGTATGTCCCTGGACAAATCACTTTACTCTGCCTGCCTCAGTTTCCTCATCTGCAAAATGAGTTGGAGAAGGAAATGGCAAACCCCTCCAATATCTTTGCCAAGAAATCCCCAAATAGGGTCACAGAGAGTCAGACACAATTGAAAGGACACATACTTTGCTAAGTTAATCATTTCCATTTCCATATTAACCGCAGTGAACATCTAAGAGTTGCCCTCTAGCATGAGTTAAAGCACGAATTATTTGATCCTGTGGGATTTAAAATGAGAATGGATAGGAAAGGGAAAGGGTTATTTTGCTTTGTCTCTGTATCCCTGTATGTCTAACAGATAAAAGGTCCTTATAAGCTCATGGCCCAATTACCCCCAAAAGGCCCATCTTTAAATACCAGTATTCTCCAATGATAATGGATAACTTCTGAATCATAGGATGCTACAGATATTGGCTACAGAAATTGAAAATCACCCAAAAAGCAATAGAAAAAAGGGGGACACAACATATTGCAATCTAGAAATGATACAGAAGCACAGAAAAGGGTATCATCAGAGAAACATATGACTGGGGGTGGGGGGAGAAAATCTATAAGGATCAACAAAGGAATAATCTACACAACATCAATAGAATAAGAAAAAGGCCCATTGAGGAAATAGTTGAATCCTATGCAGAGTATTTACAATACAAAAAAGGCAAAAACATGGTCCCTGCCCTCAAGGAACTTACATTCTAATGGGAGAGACAATATCTAAACAAATATGAACATTCAAGAGATAGACAGGAGAAATGGGAGGAAAGTGTGGACAAGTAAAGTGCGGATGGGTAGCTATCTAAAAAGTTGACAGAGTGCCCATATTATTAAGATTCCAGGCTGTGTTTGACTAAAAGGCTACTGAAATGTTGAAAGTTCCAATGTATCTGTCTTATTTCTTTGCTACATAGACAAATGCATATTATACACATCGGTTTGGGTTTTTTAAAGCTATAAACATGGGCCTTCTATGTAGAACCATAAAGAAGCATATATTGCACAAATTAAGCCAATATGAAACATTTATAGGTTAGTAGCTCTTCAAAAACTAATATACAAGAAACACTTAGGAATCCAAATCTCAGTCTTTTCAATCTTTGGCCTAATTTGCTCTAATAGTTCAAATATTGTTACTTTCTTCTCCAAGGTACTGAGAAAGCTATGAAGTTGAGGTAAGATGCAGGTCCTGAACTTTGTGAAGCTCACAGTCCAAGCGAGTGAATAAGTTTATCACTACAACACTAGAGCAATCTTTTTTAATTGGCTAATATTTGGCCTTTGATCCTTTGGTAAGGAATAATGGCTCTGATATGGTCATCGATGATAATTTGATCATTTAATCCATTTTTACTAATACTAAGTTATAACTGAAGGCAGCTTAGTATAGCAGATAGAAAGCTGGGCATAAAGCCAGGAAGACATGAATTCACATACACTCACTACGACCTTAAGAAGGTCACAAATTCCCACTAAAAAATCCTAATTAACAAAATAAATTTCATTTTTGTAATGAAATTACATCAAAATAGTTCATCATAGTGATTTTAAGCTGAAATAAAAATTGCATATGAATTTATTGATATAAAATTAATTGTACTGAGGGGAAAATCCAATATGGATATATACATATAAATTTGGGAGGGGATGATATATATATATCCCCTCCCCCCAAAAAAATATATATATGCACATATATGTGTATATATATGTATATATATATACATATATACAATATGAATGTAAATATACATATATGTAGAAATATCATAGATACACACATACATACTTAGTTTTATATGTATATGACAAGAGAGACATACACATTATATATATATATATATATAATATATATATATAAAGTGTTTCCCCTCAGTCCAACTATGTTTGTATGTATACATATAGAGATTAATGACATATACACATACGTACTTTATTTTCTAATTTTCTTTCTTTTATGACATGACCTTTGATATTTAAGTATTTATTTGAAGTTTATTGTGGTATATGGTATAAGAAGCTGGTCTAAATCTAATTTGTACCATGTTGCCTTCTCATTTTTTTCAGCAGTTTTTGTCTAATAGGGAGGCCTTCCCCCAGGAATGGAGTGCTCACCTGGAAATCAGGAGAAGTGATTATTCTCCACATCTCTCTGAAGAACTATGGAATTGATTGAGAGACATGGGAGACACTGGCACAGGACCATTCAAGCACAGGAAAGAAGGCCCTGTGGTCCATGAGCAAAGGAAAATTGCAGTCACCCACGAGAAACATGAGATGCTCAGTTTTAGAGACATCTCTAGTCCAAATGCTCACAGGGACTCTTTGAGCCTGACCTATGTTGGAGTCTCCCACACTCAGGTTGGTCTGACCTGCCACAACTGGACACACTATATCTTGATCCCAATGAAGTGATGTCATTTTGTTCCTCTGAGGACAAATTCAACCACTCAGCAGGACTTTGTACTCTTGGGTTTATTGAGCATTATACCACTATGTTGAATTATCTCCGAGTATTATTAACCTAATCTGCCCCACTGACCAACTTTTCCATTTTTTGACCTGTACCAAATAATTTTAATAATTCCTCTGTAGTTTAGTTTGACATCTAGCACTGTTAGATCCTTTTTATTTTTCTCTATTATTTCCCTAGAAATTCTTGACATTTTGTGAACTATCCCTAAAGTCATTAAACTGCAAATACTCTGCCCCAGAGACGCTATTAGTAGAAATATATCTGAAGGTCAGAGAAAGAAGGGAAAAGGCACAATTTTACCAGAATATCTATAGCAATACTTTAATAACAAATGAAAATGAAATATATAGGAAATATCCATCAATCAGGCATGTAAATTTGGGCACGTAAATGCAATGGAATAGTATTGTATGTTAAGAAATAACAAATACAATGAATTCAGGCAAGACATGAAAGATTTACATGAACTGATATAGAAGGAAACAAACAGAATCAAAACAATTTAAATGATAGTAACCACAGTACAATGAAGAAAATGCACTTTGAAAGATGGCAGAACTCCGTGCAAAACAGCAAACATCAACTCCAAAAAACAGAGAAACCTATCTCCCATAGTCTTGTTAGAAAGATAATATACTCAAGAGACAGAATGAGATTTGTGTTCTTAGACATGGAAAATGCTTGTGTTCTTTGGACTATACATACTGTTACAAGGTAGAGCTTTTATTCACAGTGGGGAGGGAGTTAGTGGGTAATGCTAGACATGAAAAAACAGAATACGAACAAAGCATTATTTTAAATGTACTCTTAAAAAAACAAGAAAAAAAGCAGAACACAAATAGTTATTGTTATACATTTTGTGTGTCTGTGTGTATATATATGTATATATATATATATATATACACATACATATATTGCATATAAAAAAAGATAATCACATATAGATGTGGACACACATACATATATTGCTAAGGTAAGAGTAAAGAAGATCTAGCAATACCAAATCTCAAGTTAAATTACAAAGTAGTGCTTTTCAAAAGTTAAAAAAATATAAAAATTGATCAGTGGAGCAGATTAAATTCATGACACTCAGAGATGGTACCCTCATGTTTCATTAGCCCAACAACCAATTCCTGGGGTAAGGACTCCTTTTTTAAACCAAAACAGCTAAACAAACAAACACCTGGACAGCAGTCTGGCAGAAATTAGGTTTAGACCAACACCTTACACCATTTACCATAACAAACTTCAAATAAATTGAAGAAACCAGACCTGACATTTCAATATTATAGGGAACTCTCATAATAGGAGGAAATGTTTTCTACCAATGCAAACAGGCATTTTGTCTGCATTTTCCAGGCCTAGCGAGTTACCTAGAGCAATAAAGTGACTTGCCTAGTGTCTCACAGTTTGTCTGTGTCAGAGGTGGGACCCAAGCCCAGATCTTCTTTTATCTCCTATGCAACTCACAGCATATATGCAAATATTTTGTTTATTTCTTGGAAAATATTCAGACTGTTCATTTGGCATCTACCTGCCTAAGTCACTCTGGGCACCCCAGAGTGAACCAAGTATGAAAGTAACATCTCTGAAGAAGGGAAGAGAGTCAAATGCACTCAAGCACTTGGGAAGGAAAAATAGTCCTTGGGAGACATCAGAGTTTCCAAGTCAGCCCAGAAACATGAGGCTAAGGTTAACAGGGAATCTCATGATGTCTCTCTTCGAGTTTAGAGAGAGCTCACCGAGAACCAGCTTGGGGAGCAAAGCTGTGCAGGGTTGAAAATACTGTTCCTGAATACAAAACATGGGCTTCTCATCAAACCTCACAAGCTACCATGGGCGCTCATTGCAAACAGGGGAACCTAGACGAGGATGACTCTGCATTCAAAGACCATGGGATAAATGGGAAGTGAAGGAACTTGGGGCTAGTTCATTATGTTCTCTGCTCATCAAAGATGCAGGAAAAAAATCTAAAAGGCTTGCTCCTTTTTCATTTCTTGGTTACAAATCAATGATCCACAGAACCAGATACAATACCAGCTATAATCAAGTTTTCCCCCAAAGAAAACATCAGCAGGTTTTGTTTTGGGCAGCAAAAAGCATTTATTATGCACCTACTAGATATCATGCACGATGCTCAGACCCGGGGATACAAAGACAAAAATACAGCAGTCCTTGTCCTGTAGGAGCGTGTGTTCAGAGAAAACAAGTGCATCAATCTTCCCCTTTCTGTGACACTATTTCCTTATTTGAAAATTGAGAGCTTAGGCAGCCAAGCAGTGTGGTGCTTAGTGCTAAGTCTGGAGTTAGAAAGGTGAATTCAAATCCGGCTTCACATACTTATGGTGTGCCCTTAGGAAAGGGTTTATAAAAATGATGTAAAAACACTGTAAAATGAACATAATAATAATAATACCACCGCCTAGGTTTGTTGTAAAGGTAAAATGAAATATTTGTAACAAAAATAAGCAAAGAAACACAACCTTAAAGTATTTCAGAAATGCAAGCTGTTGTTATTATTATTAAGGTTTTTGTATGTTAAGGACCCCTTTGATAGTGGTCTATGATCTCTTTTCAAAATAATGATTTTGTAAATGCTGTGTGAGTGCGTATGTGTGTGTAGAGAGACAGACAGACACAGACAGACAATGAAATTTAAATATAATTATCCCTGACAAAAACACAAGTTCATGGACTTCAGATCAAGAACTCCTAAAAAGATCTTCTAGTTCTACCTTTCTATGAACCTATGAATCTATTCTTGGATGGAGGAGTGAACTTTGTTATGAATATTCAAAGAAAACATTGTTCCCTGCTGTTTTGCTCTTTTGTTATTTCCCCAACAATCATACGACTTGATTTTTAAAGAATAGCAAATGCATTAGCACCTTAACAACTGCATTATGTACACCTCCTCCAAGCTCAGTTATGAAAAGAGCTCTCAATATTTAAATTACAGATTCCCCTATTGTACTTGCATTTCTAGATTAAGCAGAGAGTATACTCCACTGCTGAATAGCCTTTGCCAACATTTCCTGGTGGGGAGATCCAAGAATTTCCTAGTCTCAGCCAATGGTCCACAAACTCTGGCAAGTTCTAGGGAGTTAGAAAAACTTGCAGTATTGTAACAGCAGATTTGCTCAGCATGGAGAAACTGGTCACCAGTAAGGTGAAAACTCAATGACCAAGATACAAAACGGTCCTCAATTCTCTGTAGCATCCTTCCCCTCTCCTTTTACTCTTGCAGTAAATTGTGGCAGAGGAACCAAGCAGGGAGCAGAGATTATAAAGAATCCCATACCTTTTAGATGTCAAGGACTATATTTTTTTTAATTTTTGCATGCCTAAAGTCTTGCATTTAATGGAATAGGCAGGAAAAAGATCCTTTTTTCTCAGATCTGGGGTTGGTCTAGATGCCCATTGAAATTCCTTCCAATTCTAAAATTCTATGTTTCTATGAAATAATTGCTTATTGCACCAAAAGTACTTGACATAACATACTAAATGTAAGATCTTTGACTATAGCTAACAAAGTGATAGAACACCAGGAGATCTGAACCATATCTATAATGACATTCTCATGCCAAAAGATATAGCATTATAGCTAACAGTATTTACATAGTGTCTTAAAATTTGCAAAGCACTTTATATATGTCTTTAAAACTCCGAGATAAGTGCTATTATTATCATCATACTCCCCATTTCATAGATGGGCAAATTGAGAATGGGAGATTAGATGATTTCACAAAGTAAATATCTGAGATAGGATTTGAACTCAGGTCTTCTAAACTCCAACCCAGGACTCTCACCCATTGTGCCGCCTATCTATCCTATAGATCCTTTTCACTTCATAATTTACAGAATAATAGTTCACAGACAGCCTTCCAAAAAGTTAATAAATGAGTTGGAAGAGTTGTTTCCATTAGGAATCCAAAAGCAATAAAGAATTTGATCCTTTTCCTTTACAATCCTTAACAATGATCGTGACCAAGGGAACCACCATGAATCATAATTGTACCTTAAATGCCCACATATGTTGCAGAGGAAGGAATAGAGAAATTCTATGAAGAACCTGAAGAAAGTCTCCAAATTCAATCACTATAAACTTTGGTACCCAGTACTTCAAGATAAGTACAGATGGTGAAAAATGTTGGAAAATGGGCTTTGTATTTAAGAAATTCAATAAAAGACTCAAGACTTGTTGATTACTCAATCAGTCCCACAATTGTATATCATAAATAACTTCTTCATGAAGACAGTTGGAAGGTGGTAGATATCAGGAGAACTGAACAACATTGCAAAATATTAGAATTCGTTATCATCAAATCACAAAATCTTAAAGATAGAACCTCTATGATAATCTTGGAGATTATCTAGTCTCATTTTACCCAAAAAGGAATCTCCTCTTCTGACATACCTAAAAAAATAGACATCCATTTCATTTTCTCAAAATTTCTAGTGAAGAACAAAACATTACTTCCTAGGGCAGCCCATTCCACTTTGGGAGAGCTCTAATTATTAGGAAGTCTTCTATTATATTAATTTCACATCTAACTCATCAACTTTTCTCTTTCTACTTCCCACAACCCTCTTGCTAAAATATATCCTCAATGTTTCTAGTTCTCTCTTCAGGATTAAGCAGAACAATCCTAATCCTTCTTCTTTACAAGAGTTCTTTGAACACTTGAAGAGAATTCTATTTCCACAGATAGAAAATAACTAGTGTTTAGAATGAGATCATCAAATGATTAGACCAAAGGGCAAAATTGACACCAAATTAGCAGAATAAAGATCAGAAGACACTATTATGCAATTACAACTGCAATCTAACTTATTCAAATGAGACACTGACTCTGAAAAGTGGGAAATGGATAGAAGACATCAATTCTGATGGGCACTTTTTAAAAATAATAATCACAATGAAAAGGAATGAGGTAGGAACTAACTCAGACAGCAAACACATGACCTCTTGACTGAGCAGAAAAATACAAAAATCAAGTGCAGTGCTCATTTAGAGTGCAAGCTTAAATTTGGAACTATGTTCAAGAAGTTATCAAATTGTGCACACCCTTTGACCCAGCAGTGTTACTACTGGGCTTATATCCCAAAGAGATCGTAAAGGAGGGAAAGGGACCCACATGTGCAAAAATATTTGTGACAGCCCTTTTTGTGGTGGCCAGAAACTGGAAACTGAGTAGATGCCCATCAACTGGAGAATGGTTGAATAAGTTATGGCATATGAATGTTATGGAATATTATTGTTCTGTAAGAAATAACCAGCAGGATGATTTCAGAGAGGCCTGAAGAGACTTATATGAACTGATGCTGAGTGAAATGAGCAGAACCAGGAGATCACTGTACACGGCAACAAGATTATATGATGATTGATTCTGATGGATGTCATTCTCTGCTACAATGAGATGATTCAAACCAGGTCTAGTTATTCAGTAATGAAGAGAATCTTCTACACCCAAAGAGAGAACTATGGGAAACAAGTGTGGACCACAATATAGCATTTTCACACTCTCTGTTTTTGTTTGCTTGCATTTTTGTTTTCCTTCTCAGATTTTTTTTCCTTTCTAGGTCTGATTTTTCTTGTGCAACAAAATAACTGTATAAATTTGTATAATATATTGGATTTAATGTATTTCTACCATGTTTAACATGTATTGGACTACCTGCCATCTAGGGGATGGGGTAGGGGGAAGGAGAGGAAAATTTGGAACTAAAATGTTGCAAGCGTTAATGTTGAAAAAATTACCCATACAGATGTTTTGTAAATAAAAAGCTATAATAAAAAAGAATGCAAGCTTATTAGCAAAATGGTAGTGAATGATGGAATATCAGGAATAATATCACCTTTCCAAGTAGCAAAAAGCAGTGAAGTAGAAAATGAGACTGCAGGAAGTCTGATCTGAGATGCAACTAAGCCAGATCACCCCAAAGTACTTATAGATAAAAATGGAAAGAAGTTAATAAACAAATATCACATGAAATACCTACCAGAATCTTTACAGTAAAAAAAAAGCTGTTAACATTTTTATAGCACTTTAAGGCTTTCAAGCGACTTCACCTATATTAAACTCTTGAGTCTAAGACCTCTAAAGGTAGGTACAATATTTGTCAGTCATATTTCACAGATGAGGAAATTAGGAATTAAAGATTTGTACTGAGGAAATTCATACTACACAATTATCAAGGCACTCAGATCAATTTTGAAATGAATTTGAATGAAAAGAGTCAAAAATTAATGGAAGAGATGAGTAATGGCATTATTAAGCCCCCTTCCCCAAAAAGGACTAAAACCTTACCCGTACACTTATTTTCTTGTCTTTTATGAGGTCCTTATGAGAATGGTCTATATATAGTTTAGGATATCTCTGATGAAGATAGAAAAAAGGGAATCAAAAGATTCTCACAAATTTATAGAGAATTTGGCAAATATTTGACAAGCACATGTCTTCTTGTCTTATTCTTACATTATAGATAATAATCGAACCACAGATTTCACTGGAGAAGACTGTTTATTCACACAAGTGACTGAAAGGTATCAGAATTAAAAGATCCTCCTGTTTGTTTAAAGCTGGGAAAGGGGGGCATTTCACTTAAAACATCAAAGCCTCAAAGGCCCCTGATGCTTGCTACCTTTTCTGCCTCAGTCTCCTTATCTATAAGATGAGGAAACTGAATGAAATGGCCCCTGAGCTACTTTCTAGGTCTTATAACTCTAAGACTTAAATATAAATGGAATGATACTGTGAATAGACCACTGGTCCCACAGTCAAGAGGACCTGAATTCAAATTTGACCTCAGATACTTAAAATACTTCATCCCAACTCTGGAAAACACTCAGTTTGCCTTTCACAGCAGGGCAGCATGTATCCGAGTCTGTAAGATAACTGATAATTTCTCAGGGATCATGAGAGCCAGCACTCTCAGATCCTCTTTGTCTGGGAACTGAACTGGCACTTGTGTACTGATCCAATTTGGCTATTCCTTTCACCTTGGCATTCGAAGAAGACTGAACTAGGATGAAGTAAGTTGGAGGGAGTATCTGATTAATTCAAAGCTAGAAATGAAGTCATTTCTGGATTTGGATCAATCCTGTTCTGGTGGGGTAACTAGCTATGTGACTCTAGGCAAATTACAACCCAATTGCCTTGCAAACTGCTCCCCAAAAAACCAACAAAAAAAGAAAAGGTCACATCATAAATAAATGAGAGGAAAAAGGAAGAAAATATTTTGCAGTATGGATAAGGGAATGACTAAATAAGAAAGAGAGGATTGAAGAAAATTAATTGATTTTGTTTAAAATTTTTTCAAGTTTATGTATCAAAGTGTCATTTTAAATTCAAACTAAAGAGGAAATTGTGAATTGAAAATTTTTTTATAATATCAAAGGTAGAGTATCATTAGCTCATGCAAGTCTTCCCATGTTTTTCTGGAACCATCCCTTTCATCATATCAAAGATATATTAGGAAATGATTCAAATAATTTAAAAAAACCAAACAAACAAAAATACAAGAATCATTCTCCAACAGATGAATGGTCAAATATTAGCAGGTGGATTTCAAAGGCAAAAATACAAGCTATCAAGAATCATTAAATTTCCACATCACTAATAATTAAAGAATTGCACATTCAGATAACTCTGGGGTTCTACTTTGCATATGTCAGATTGATGATGACCAAAGGAAAAAAATGGCAGTAATTGGAGAGGTTTTGAGATGTGACTAAATGACTTAGTAACTAACATTTTAGGGGGAGAATCAGCCCTCTCCCCTTCTTCCATAGTCTTGACTTTAAGTCCACTTTTTTTCCTGGAAGGACATCATTGATAATAATTGTATTAACTCTCCTCATTTTGGTCAGATCCCACCTAACCTTACAAGAAATTTAATCTAGAATGACAAAAGCTATTGTGTTCTACTCAAACTGGAGTGAAGACAGATCCTTTTGTCTATATAGCCAAGGCTGGGGATGATCCAAGTAGAAATAATTTCTCTGTTCAAGGTTCACTTTAAGACCCCCAGTGAAAAGGGTATACGTTCTTTGAATGTCTAAGTATGCTCTGGTATAGAGATGCTTTCCCTATCCAAAAGATACCCAGCCCTTCATTTTAATGTAATCACCTTCCAATCATGTTAAACAACTAGATTTCATTGCTCTTTGATGAACTACCCACTGTTTTGAAAGTTATATAAACTATGAATCTGCTGACACGATTGTCTTTGGTGTAAAAGAGATGCTCAAATGACTATCCTTTTATTACTATCCTGCCTGCCTTATAAATAAAATGATTAAATCAGTCAGAAACTGTCTCTCAAACCTTTGTAGAGAATTGGTTATCATGCTGAAAAGTTATTTGGAATTATGTCCAAATAGTCATTAAACTGTAGCAATACCACTATTAATCCTATGCTCCCCCCCCAAAAAGGGATAATATATACAAAATATCTTTATAGGAGTTTTCTGTTTCAGTAAGGCAACTGGAACAAAGAAATCCACCATTTGGGAAGTGGCTAAACAAATTGCAAAATATGAACATAATGGATTATTATACTATAAGAAACAATGAATGGAATAATTCCAGAGAAACTTAGGAAGACTTGCATGAACTAATGCAAAATAACGAGAACTAAATCAGGTCAATACTTTGTGTAATATCAACATTGTAGAACATCTTTGAAGGACTTTAGGAATTTTGAAGTCTTACAAATTCAGTGACCAATCAGAAATGCTACCCACCTCCTGGCACAGAGGTAGTAGATTTGAGATGCACGATGAAACATATTTTTGGAGAGGATTAACAAATGCATTTGTTTTTGCTTATTTGTTACAAGGATTGTGTTTTTCTTTTATCAAATACAGTGATATTTGGAAGAAAAAAAAACTTGTGATAGTGTTGCCTTTCTCTCTCTCTTTCCCACCCCCTCAAAAAAAAAGTCTGATACAATTAAAAGAAAATACACAGAACAAAGAAGGAAGTTCAGAGGGAAACACAGAAAAGCAGGACAGCTTTGGTAGTAATGTGCAGTTTGTCTCTCTCTGAATCTATCTGTCTATAAATATATATATGTGCATATGTATGTATCCACACATGCATTACACATATATATTCAATGTATATTCAAAGGCTAATGATGAACCAATAGATCTCAAAGAAAGAAATACAAGCTATCACAGTACATATTATATATGCAATCTATATATAAGAAGATTCACAATTTCTTCAGCAATCTTTTTCTGCTCAGCTTCCTATATGGAAAAATTCTTTGTTTATTTAGTACAAATCCTCTTCAAAATCTTTTAAAATTTAATTAAGAAATTCTTCACTTAACAAATAATAATCTGAAGTTTCTTCCAGCTCTGTATCATAATCCCTAATTCTACTTGGCTTTTGGTCCCAGGTCTACCATTTATTGGCCAAGTAGTTTTGGCAATCCATTGAACTTCTCAGAATCTTGTTCATCTGTAAATAATGGATAACATCATTATCCCAGCCAACCTCATAGGGTTGTTGTGAGAACCTAACATGATTGAAAAAAAAAAAAAACCAAAAAAATACCCACTGTAAAGCCATGTAATATGGTATTATTACTGGTAATAATATACACACTTGTAATTAAATTCAGGACTTAGACATCTTTAACCTTCCCAAATATTATTCATTGGTGCTTCTTTATTAAAGCTATGATTTAATAGGACAATATGTACTTTTAAGAAAGGCAGTAATCCCTGATTACAGCACTTCTTTCTCTTGCTGTCAAAAAGTAATGTGCAACTACAGTGGCTCCAATGATCACATTAATATACTTGACCCATTTTCATGGAATGGGGGTTGAAATTGGCTTGCCCAGAGTTCTACCAGAAGTTAAGTGTTTTTGAAGGATTGTATGACCAGTGCCCTACCTTCAGTCTACCAAGTGGCCCAAAAGATCTGGTGATTAACCTTTCAAACACTTTCAAAAGCACTCCATCTTCTCAGGAGTAGCTCGAGCACTGAAAAACCACTCTGGGAACTTTCTCCTCTACCCAGATTGTGAGGATGCTCGATTTGTGGATTTCCCATTTCACTCACAGAAGAGCTAAGTTAATACTAAAGCAAAACCAAATTTCAACATAGTATAAAATGTGAATCGTTATCAAATAAAACATTTTATTTAGCAGCAACTTTGCTGCCTACTAAAAAAAAAAATACAGGCCCATCATGGTGGTCAGAGGAAAGACTCCCTGCCTTGAACAAGTGAATCGAGAAATAAAGACCATCGTCTCTTACATTTGATATTCATTAGCATATTCAATTTTGTTTTTTCAGTGATGATGATTAAACATCTTTCATTCAGATCAAGCCAAGCCTTGGCTTCCTTACTGCTTGAAGTAATTGGCTGTGACTCATTGATTTGCACAGGACACCATAAAATGCTCTCTATATTTTGCAGAAATTAAATGCTTAATTTAATCCATGTGTATTCCTTTGGGTTTTTAATTATTCATTTTTTCATGATAGCAAAGGTTGTGGGTCTCTGGGTTATTTATAGATGGGGAATGAGGGAGTAACGTGGAGGATAGAAGAGCAGAAATACAGAAATGAGGAGACTTCTTTTTCATCTGTTGCATATCCATGATAAATCAATTTTTAAAAAGAAGAGACAGTAAACTTTTATTTAGCACCTGCTAGATATCAGGCTCTGTTTTTTACAAATATTATCTCATTTGATATTCACATCATCTAGGAGATAGATCATCATCATCATCATCATTTTACAGTTGAGGAAAGTGAAGAAGGCAGAGGTGAAGTGACTTTCCCAGAGTTATACATTTAGTAAGTGTAAGGCCATATTTGAACTCTCATCTTCCCGACTCCAGGCCCAAAGCTCTTGTTCATTTAAGCACCATTAGCTGTGTGAGCTCCAGCAGTTTGGGGTACAGTGAGGAAAAAAGAGATATTTTGGATCCAGACAATCTCTGTCTTTTCATGGGAATGAGGGAGAGAAGCAAAGAACAGTGTGGGACAGTGGAGAAAACTGACTGCACTGAGAGGATATAAGTTCAAATCCCACCTTTGACACTTAATACTTAGGTGACATTTTATGTCATTTCAAAGTCTAAATTTATGCTCCCAAAAAACACAATAACCTCAGTGCAAAATATGAGAAATGGGTATTAAAAAAAGCAGGGGGAAGTGATGCTCTGCATTTAGAAAGAGATAATTGTAAGAGCCGGGGTGCTCCTACACAGACAGAGCCTGTGACATGAGCCAGGATTGCTGACAGGTCACATATGGAGGCAACCTCCAAGTGGCCTGTGGCCATCGTAATAAACTGGCAGCCTCTCAGGCCGGAGCTGTCACAACTCTATGGAGTGGAGACAATTCGGGTGACAGATGGAAATTGTCCTTTTGGAAGAAAGAGAAGGGACGTTACTAGAAATGGTTTGATATTGTTTAAAAATTGTTTTTAAATGATGAAAAATAGAACTTTCAGAAGAAATCGGAGCCACTCTTCTTGAATTGGTTGAAATGTCAACAGTGACTGGCTGATCTATGCATATCTATACAGAAAAAGAAAATGCTAAAGGATATAGGGATATACTATAGGAAAGAGTTTTCCTAAATCACAGCCATGCTCTCGGGTCTGAAATTCAGAGGCTCAGAGCTTGGACCCCTCAAATTACAAGGGTCTTTAAGAGCATCTCACGTTACAGATGAAGAACTGAAATTAAGAAATTTGTGACTTGTCCAAGGTCACAAAGGGAACAAGTGTCAGAGGTAGAATTTGTCTTCTTTCCACAGTGTTATGGAAATAACAAAGACAAATACAGAATATGCTTTATATCCTAAAAGCTCACATTCTAACAGAGGAGATGTTAAATATCCATCATAAGCCGGGCAATTGTTGACATAAGTACATCTATTACAAAATATATCTAATAAATTCAAGGTAACTTGGCTGAGCACAAGCAGCTGGAGTTAGGAGAAATTAGGAAAGGTTTCACAAGGGAAGGCTTGCTCATGCCTAAGTTGTGAAAGCAGCTAAGGATAAGAGGCAAGAGTGAAAAGAGTATATTCCAAGAATGGCATGGAGATGAACGGCATGGGAACAGGAGGGTCAGGCGTTAGGAAGAGCATAAACCCTCAAAGTTCAGGAAGAGAAACAATGTGCATAAGTCAAAGAGAGTCTGATCTGGGTCAGAGAGAAGATTATACATACCCAGATGGAATCACAGATCCTTGAAGTACATGTAATTAAGATGAATAATTATACTATTATTATAATAATGAATGTTAATTCAATGCATTTACCAATATAGGATGGTTACATATACAAATGATTTTAAGATTTCTTGATCTTTTGGTTATTAAAATCTCAGTGTCCTGAAGTTGACTAACATTGGGCTGCACTAGAATGAGCCCTGGGAGACAACATTCTGGGTCCCAAACCTGGTCTGCACCTACAAATTATGTGATTTTGGCAAATCACTTCAATTCTTTGTTCCTCAGTTTCCCTATTTGGGAAAAAAAGAAGAGAACAGAACCAGAATATTTCTAAAGACTTTTTCAAGTTTATGAGTCTATAAACATTTTTATTTTCAATGGCCATTTACATTAATTATTTGGCCAATTTTATAATATGTAATATATATGTATTTAGGTCACTTGCATTCCATTTTACAGATAAGGAAACAGATAGTAGGGAAGGAGAGTGACATAGCAAGGTATGATTCAATGGCTTATGGAATGAGGACTGCAGGAGAAGTAATCCCAGTCTCTGAAAGCTTGCTAAGTTATCATTTTTGACCAAATTAATTACTTTTTCTTAGTAGGAGGGAAGAAGGGAAGGAGGGAAGGAACAAGAGTGGGAGATGACTTAAAAATTCCAAAATAAAACACTTTATTGAGTAACTCTTTATATTAAATCTTTCCCTGTTTTGTGTCTCTCCTCTTCCCTCTCCCTTTTCCTTTTCCTCTCTCCCAGATTCCTTGGACTATAAAACCCTTCAGATGAATTAAAAATATGATCCAGTTTACAAAATGTTGGTACATGCCTGGCTTTCCGTACACCAATATGCTAGAGGAAAGAAGGCACAAGTACAAGGGGTCCGGCATCGTTCAGCAAAACAGCGCTCCCTGGAAAGGCAACAATTGCACTGATTGGACTTTTCCTGCATGGCAGGCTCTGACCGTAGCCACTGCTCAGCTGGGCATCTCTAGGGATGATTAGCCCAGCAGCTCCAGGCAATTAAGGCCAGGGTCAACATGGGCTGCCAGGTATTGCTAATGGAAGAAGAAAAAACAGAGAGGAGGCAAAAAGGAGAGTGGGAGGGCTAAAAATAATAATAATAAAAATAAAAAATAATATTAATAATAAAACTGATTCAGAAAAGCAGAAGAGAAAGTGTTAAAGGCCACATCTTCAAAGCAGTCAAAGAAATCTGCCAGGTTTCAAGACTTCCCCACAGGGCAGCCCAGAGATCACCTTTACACAGGTGAGAATCCTGAATCTAGAGAAGTGAACTATCCTTCCCCAGATCATACAAGTACCAAGGCAGCAAGGCAGGATTGATAGCCGGGTCTGGGCTCATCATTCCCCCCTGTGGCCTAGGAACTCTCTGCTAAGGATTCCCCCCCTTCCTCTCCTGCTATTGCTCAGATTGTAGAAATCCTAGATGTGCATCAATGAATCAGCCAAGAAGACAGTGACTGATTGCCAGGCTCGCTGTGTTTATTAATTATCCCATGAGACAGTTTCCACTTCCCCCACTTAATCAGGACGATTGCCAGGGACCAGATTCAGAGCAGCACATTTTAGTGATGCTCAACAACAGGGAAGAACCCAATCTGTTCAAGCACCAGATTGCAGGTGGGGTTTTTAGCTGACCAGCAGCTGCTTCTCTCTGGACATCCCAATACAGGGGTCAAGTATTTCCCTTCCACAACAGGGTCACAGTATCATTTGAGGACTCCTGTTTAAAATATACTCAATGCCCAGCATTGAGTAATTCAAATGACAAAACTTGACCTAGAAGAAGATATGAAACAGCATTTCCATGCTCTTGGATGAGAAGTGAAAGGCTACAGGGAAAGAGTGTTTCATACACTGTGAGATGAAGTCATAGGGCACCCACTTGTTTTGCAGAACATCTTTTAAAAAGAAGAATAGAAGATTCACCTGAAAAAGGATGGGAGTAGGGCATTTAGGATATCAAAAAATTACCAATTTAAAAACAAAAAGACATCAAAAAAGCTTATCTTTAAAAAAAAAATGATGCTTAATCCTTTGGAGTTAAGCTTGTTCCTTAAAGCAGAGCAAAAGGGAGATCCCCAATCACAGCAATATATATATATATATATTTTTTTGAAAATTTAATTTTATTTAATAATAACTTTGTATTGACAGAATCCATGCCAGGATAATTTTTACACAGCATTATCCCTTGCAATCACTTATGTTTCGTTTTTTCCCCTCCCTCCCTGCCCCCCCCAAGATGGCAAGCAGTCCTATATGTGTTAAATATGTTGCAGTATATCCTAGATACAATACATATTTGCAGAACCGAACAGTTCTCCCGCTGCACAGGGAGAATTGGATTCAGAAGGTAAAAATAACTCAGGAAGAAAATCAAAAATCAAATAGTTCACATTCATTTCCTAGTGTTCCTTCTTTGGGTGTAGCTGTTTCTGTCCATCATTTATCCAATGAAACTCAGTTAAGTCTCTTTGTCAGAGAAATCCACTTCCATCAGAATACATCCTCATACAATATCGATGTCGAAGTGTATAATGATCTCCTGGTTCTGCTCATCTCACTTAGCATCAGTCCATGTAGGTCTCTCCAAGCCTCTCTGTATTCATCCTGCTGGTCATTCCTTACAGAGCAGTAATATTCCATAACATTCATATACCACAATTTATTCAGCCATTCTCCAATTGATGGGCATCCATTCATTTTCCAGTTTCTAGCCACTACAAACAGGGCTGCTACAAACATTTTGGCACATACAGGTCCCTTTCCCTTTTTTAGTATCTCTTTGGGGTATAGGCCCAATAGAAACACTACAGCAATATATTTTAAAACTTCTGATCCGCCAAGGCACTTGCCCCCTACAGATTTTGCCAAAAAAGGGGATTCTACAAATGTGTAGTTGGCTGGAAGTCATGCTATTTTCCATCCATACAATTAATTGGTAGGGGAATACTTAATTCACTGGCACTGGCAGGATTCAAGAGCTCACTTATACCAATCCCTTCATTTTGCAGATGAGGAAATTAAGGCACACTGAGTTACTTTTCCTAATGAAAAGATCATAAATCTAGAGCTGAAAAATCTTCCAAATCACCTTGTAGTTAAAGTTGATGGGGTCAATCCCATTTTACAAACAAGGAAATGGAGACTTATTGAACGACTTAGCCAGGATCACACAAATATTAAATAATTAAAGCAAGATTTAATCCTAGATTTTCTGGCTGCAAATCTAGAACTTTTCCCCAATCCTATAGTCTAATGATGGAGTGATGGAATTTTTCTATTGAGGGGGAATGAAATCATTGTCTCAACATTGATTTATCAATCAATATTTCTTGAGCACTTATGCTTTTTAATTGTAATTAAGAATTTTTATTATGTCAATGTGCCAAGGGATCATTATGATCATCTTAGAAGGCATAGGCTCAGAGAGTGACTAAGGGAGTTAATGTCTTCCTATCTCCAAAGCCTTCATTCTAACCATTTTGCCAAACTATCTCACAGAGATTGATGGTGCTATTATTATCTCCGAGATGTGGAGGATCCAAAAATAAGATATGACCAAACAGGGACCTTAGAATATAGATGAGGAACCAAGGCGTACATCCCCTAGAAAACAGGGAAGCAGACAGTATGTAATAAAGTCAAAAGTGGGGATTGCGGCTGGTTTCATGGAGCCTTTAGGGAAAGATTTCAAAGGACATTTCTCATTCATCTTAATCATCTCCCTCCAGTACTTTTCATACAAGGGGGCCCAGAAAATATTCACAGGACACAGAGTTAGAGATGGAAGAGAATGTACAGACCATCTAGTCCAACCCTCTAACTTCACGTTCAAGGAAGCCAAAATCCAAAGAGCTTAAGGTACTTTTCATCTGAGGAGAAAACAGCAGAGCAGAGATTTGAACACAGGATCCCCCTACCCCCAATCCAAATGCAGGAGTGCATCCTTTTCCTCACACCCAGAGCCAGAGACAGGTAGACTTTCTATAAGTAATAGTGATTGATTAAGAGGTGAAGATGAGCAAGAATTTCCAAGTCAGCAAGAGCAAAGACACAGGGATGAACAATAAGCTGGTGGGGGCAGTCCTTAGACCATCCTGACTCAAGTGGAATTTGGAGAATTATGTTAATGAATATATTATCCAAAAGCTAAAAAGAAATATTGAAAGTATTCCGTTTTCATCCTCTAGTGAATCGATGTAAAAATGACCCTTGAATTTTTGATCATGAGTATGGTATTGTTTGCATTTGTCCCATATTCTCCCCCCGCCGAGAGCTGTAATGGTGAACCGTACACAGCCATTTCTGAAACCATGGGAGCAAAGCTTCTAGTGCGGCAGTCGGTACCCATTAGAGGCACATGGACAGAGAGAATAATGACAATTACAATTATTATGCTACAGCTGACACAAACAGTTCCATAGTATTAAAGATTGCCAAATGCTTCACATCTGTTACCTCATTTGAGCCCCATAACAATCTTTATTTCCCCATTTCTGATTTATTTCAGACTGAAGCACTACCCTACTTTCAACGTTCTGGGTTCACAATCTCAGTATTACCCTTGATCTCTCATTCTCCCTCACTCCATCTGCCTAGTCAGTTGACAAACTTTTGTTATTTTTTACCTTTACAACAACTCTCACATCTAGCTCCTTACAATGAACCCCTCATTGGGATCTCTTCCTTAAGTCTCTCCCCATTCAGGTCCATCCTCCACTCAGCTACAAAACTGATCTTCCTAAAGTATAGATCTGATCGTGTCTTTTCCCAAACTCAATTAACTTCAGTGACTTCCCTTTATGATCAAATATGGGGTGCCCCAAAAGTCTTAGTGCAGATTTGAATTTCACACCCAGAATAACTTCTCCTTGACTCCTCTTCCTCTTACTTTGAGACCCAGGTCCATCATCACTTTCTATAAGAAGCCCTTTGATTTCCCCCTCTCAGCTGCTAGTTCCCTCCCTGCTCCCAACTAGCTTCTATTTATTCTGTGTGTACTTGCATGTGCTCCCTTGTGACAGAATGCATGCTCCTTGAGAGTTGCTCTGGTTCCATGTGAGTATGTACATGTATTTTCAGTACTGGACACATAGTAGGTTCTTAACAGATAATTTTTGATTGATTAACCTCTGCAAAATAAGATCTAAAGATATTATTAACCTGTTTTACGGATGTGGAAACAGAAATGTTATCTAGATGATAAGAGTATGTAGAATTTGAATTCAGACCATCCTTACTCCAAGTCCCTTGTTCTCTCTGCTCTGTCACCTAGGTGCATAGATTTACACTGGAATTGGGAAGCACTTCAGGAGCATCTAGGTCACCTCTCTCATTTTACCAATGAGGAAACAGAGTCCTAAAGAAGTTAAATCACACAGCCATTGCAAAAGTCACAAGCATCAGAGGAGAGATTGGAACCCAAGTATTCTCCAGACAAAGCACATTTTTCTTTTTTTTTCTTTTATCTTTTCTTTTCTTCTTCTTCTTTTTTTTTTTTTTTTTGGCTAAGGCAATTGGGGTTAAGTGACTTGCCCACGGTTACACAGGTAGGAAGTGTTAAGTGTCTGAGATCAGATTTGAACTCAGGTCCTCCTGACTTCAGGGCTGGTACTCTATCCACTGCATCACCTAGATAACACCTAATGCATTTTCTAGTGATAATACTTCCATAGTTCGTGGAAGCAATAAGATCAGGTTATTCTCACAAATGGTGCTGCATAAATTTATCAGGCATCTTTAATTTTGTAAGCTAACTGAATTTAAAAAGTGAATTCAATTAACTCCTGCTCACCATGGGTCACATCAAGGAATTTATTGAACACGAAAGATGACCCCCCCTCAAAAAAAAGTCAATAAAGTTGATCCTAAAATTACACGGTTAAAGATGATAGGAAATGATATAAATATGAATTTGGATAAATGAAAGTGAAACAATTTCATGAGGGGCAGAGGCAAATCATAGACAAGCATTTTGACGAGATAATGTTATCCATATGGTTGCCCTGCCAAAGAAAGGACAGATGCCATTAGGCCCCAAATGGAAAATGTAAGAGTCACAATAGGAGCCACTAGAGTTTCAAGTGGAAAATCAAAGCCCACTGGCCTGGAACATGAAGCTATTCACTGACTAGGGTCAAGGGTCCTCCATATTTGTGCCGCTCAGCCTTTGAAAGGACAACATCCACGCTTGGGCTTTTAAGGAGGCTTTTAAGGCACTGAGTTCACAAACATGATTTTTAAAATCTAGATGAGGGACACAGTCCCTCTTTGTCCTGCCCTTCCTCTCTCTTCAACCCTCATTATCTCTGCCTCCCTCCACTAAGGAGACACTTACCTTAACCTTTTTAGAAGGGGAATCAGACCCAGAGAGTTTATCTGATATTGGGAAGGCTATTTCTCCTCTCTCTGAGCCTCAGTTGCTTTATCTGCACATGAGGGAGAAGGGTGTTAGACTACATGAATACTAAAGTCCCTTCAACCTCTAAATCTGTGATCCTATGAAAATATAATGATTGGGGAGAGAAGCACTTTTTGTAAAAGAACTAGAAACAAAGTAGACGCTCAGTAGTTGAGCCATGACCAAATAAGTTGGGGACCATAAAAGTAAGTAGTTATTTCTGTGCTACAAGACGGGGAAAGTAACCAAGGATTTATTATCTTCTGTGTTCCAGGCATTGTGCTAAGGGCTTTATAAATATTAGCTCCTTTGATTCTCATAAGAACAAAGTAGGTGCTATTATTATATAATATTTTAGAGTTGAGGAAACTGAGGCAGACAGAGATGTAATGGCTTGCCCAGAGTTACATAGCTAGAAGGTCCCTATGAATTCTGTCTTCCTGTATCCAGGCCCCTTGTTCTATCCACTATGGCATCTAGCTGCCATAAGCTCACCATAAGAAATGGTGAGTATTATAAGTAAAAAGAAGAAATGGGAAGATGTATTTGAACTGAGACAAAGTGAAGAAGCAGAGTCAGGAAAACAATATCTGCAATGACAACAACAATGAAAAATGAGAGGAGCATCAAACAACTGAAACCAAATTCTTTGAAATTATAATTGCTAAATTTGGCTCTGGAGGAGATAAAAGAATGTACTCCCTCCCTGGCTTTCTGGATGTAGAACACTATGAGTAATTTTAGGATTTTATTGATGTTTTGTTTTTGCTGACCTGTTTTTTTTCCTTCCTTTTTTATTCTTTGTCAAAAGCGATGGCTCTCAGAGGATTGGAAAAGAATTTAATGGGAAAGTTAGGTCAAGAAACCCAAAAATAATTGATTTTGGAATCAATCAGATCTGGTTATAATTTTTGTTTCATGTGCTTATGATTTATCTGACCTTTGCAAATTCACTTCATCTCTTCATATCCCATTGTCTTCACCTGTAAAATGGGAGGGGGGGTATAAAGGGGAGGACATCTGAAATGCTTTTCAGCTCCAAATTGTTGATCCTATGAGTCTTGCTAAGGAGGCAACTGATGCAGTAGGAAACCAGTAAAATTAAATCTGCACCTGAATGGGACTTCTTTCATTCATTAATTCTCACTAGCTGCAGGAGTGTGAGCAGATGACATGGCCTATCTGAACCTCAGTTTCCTCATTTATAGAATGACAACATTTTCCTATAGTGATTATCAAGATTGTTGGATGGTACAACTGAGCTAACTTAAGCCAGGTGATTTGTAAATCTCAACATTCAATATAAAATAAATTGTCCAGCCTTGGGATTTTATTGTTTCAAACTCCCAGAAACCAAACCCCCTCTACCAGCACAGACCATCAAGTATCCAAAGTCTTAGAGTTGCTTGGGGTAATAACAAGTTAATCAACTCGCCCTCAGTCACATAGCTTGGAAATGTCAGAGGTAGGACTTGAATCCAAGACTTCTTGATTCAAGTCCAATTCTCTTCCCACTGTATCACCCTGATATTTCAGGGAGGTTAAAAAAAACTGCTCTATAACATTCAAAATAGCCATCCATAGTGGAGCTAAAATTATAAATCAGTTCTCTACACTAATTTACTGCTAAAAAAATGGTGGGGTAATGTCACTTGCATGCTACCTGCCTCTACCCTATATCCATACTCTTTACCCCAGCAGGAAAACATTCATTTTTGGCAACCTGGGCCAAGAAAGACTTTCCTATGATCACTGCTATTGAATATCTCTTCTATTCCCTGTATCATGAAGTCTTTGGCACTATTTCTGTCCAGGACAGTGTCCTTAACCAGGCAAGCCTAGAGCTCTTTTTCAGGATGAAATTATGACAGATACAGCAGGTCAAGAGAATGAAAATCTACTCACTTCTCTATCTTGTGCTGCCAGGATCTCTGTTCCACCTTGGGACAGACTGTTTTTGATCTGCTGATCTGACTTCTTTTCTCTCCCTTATTATTATCCAGGTGCCAGGCAACAAGGTTCTGCCCACTAAATAAAGTCCCAAAAGACCAAGCAAGATCATTTCTTTTACAAGAAGCTAATGTAGAGAAAGATGTGGCAAATCAAAAGAAATTTGTATACCTGTAGGCAATACCAAATCCCATAAAGAACCAACCTGGAAGAGAGTAGGTAGAAGGGAAAGAGATCAGGTCCTTCCCCTCCAATTTTCTGCTTAAAAACTTATGATTTCTATTTCCTGTAATTACAGATAAATTCTAGTAGGACATTTTGAAGTATCCTTTATTGAGCCTAATTCACAAGTCTCATTTTCAAATATAAAGAATGTCATTAAAGCATTTATTAATCACCTATCTGTATACAACTCTGACTCTAGCCATCCAGTTCCTTATAATTTTAAAATATTTCAGCTATATGAATACGTATCTATGTGGGAATATATCTAGCATATAGATGTCAAGACTGTATAGTCTGTGAACCATTTATATCATCCCATTAAGAAAAATTAATACATTGTCAAATTTTGGCATATTTTTCAATTTGATGGACTGTTTTCTTAATTGAAAACTTTTGTTCTATTAAGGGCTATTAGTATAGCAAAATATATGATTAAAATGCTTAGCCTAATAACGAAAAGGAGAAAAGAAATGTAATAGAATGGATAAAAACAATGGGTCTTTCGCGTCAGGAAGACCAGATGGTTTTCTATGACAAACTGGCTGAGTGAGTTGTTCTGGGCACATCATTTAACTCATTCTCTAAGAGTATAAATTTCAGAGGAGGTGTCATGGAGATTTTTTCATGAGGAGATCCCCATGTCAATGAGATCAGAGCTTTTGACTAAAACAAAATTCAAAAATACATGGGAGTGTAATTTTTCAAGGAACCTAATCAGGTCAAAAGTATTTATTAAGCACTTCTGATCAGGTACTGGATACCAGGCAGAGAAACAAAGAAAGGCAGAAACAATCTCTGGTCTTAAAGAATTAATTCTAAGCAAGAAGATAGACAACGTAGAATCTCTGATAAAAGCCATCAAGAGTTGCAGCTTACTTTGTATTCTTAATTACCATGTCAGTTCAGATAGTCAAAATATCTGAGTTTTTTCTCTGGGTTCAAGACAAGTATCACTTTAGACTAGATCCCCAGCCTGCATAGAATAAATAGATAGATTGGGAAGCTCTTATTATATTCCAGATATTGTGATAAATGCTAGACACAAATACAAACAAATAGGATAGTGTCTGCTCTCAAGGAGCTTACATTCTAATGGCAGAAAGATAATACACAAAAGGGATAAAAGGAAAATGAAGTAAGAGGACTATATGGAAGAGACAGGTTTAAAATGACTTAAAAAGCCTAGACCTGGCCAAGATAAGTAAAAGCTATCTATGACAGCAGAAAGAGCCAGAAGAGGAGTCCAAAAAGATGAGGGAGCTAGGAATGGTGGCCAGAAAGCAGCTGCTGTGATGTAGGTCTTGTCCCCTGCAAGGTTTGGTTCCCTACTCCCAAACTGTCTTCAACAGAACCAGCAGAACACACAGGAACCATCTATGTTCCTCACATTTTGCTGAGCCCCCAAACAAAAGCCACACATTTTCCTGAGCCCCAAACCATATGCTGGTTCTTATATTGACAAAATCAATAGCCAAATCTACCAGTCCTTTGGTTTGTATGACAAGTAAGAGGAGGAAATGTTGAACCCCAGCCCTGGAATTCCAGCATACAGGTGTGGAAATAACCAAAGGAGCAACAGGGGACAGGTTGAACCACCTCAACATTTAACTCCTCAGCACTTCCAAAAGTAGCCTGGCTTTAAAATTTTTTTTTCCTTGTTCAAAGAAAGACTTATTTAGAAAGGGAAGAGACTCTACGGTCTAGTCCAACTCCTTCATTTGCAGATGAGTAAACAGAGTCCTAGAGATGCTAAGTGATGTGCACAAGATAATAAACACTGAACGTCAAAAGCAAAATGAAATCCATGACCTCTGACTTCAGAGCCACTTCTCTTCCTACAGTAAGGACTACGTTGCCTTCTACCAATTTTGACCTTGTAAAATCACATAAACACCCAACCTGGCGGTTTAATTACTCATGCCTGTAAGCAGATGATTATCTTGGATGGAATATGACAAACATTGCCTAAAGGCAACAGAGTTCTGATGAGTTTTACAATCTACCAGCAACAGTCACCCCATAATTCTTAAATGGCTCCCTAATTAGGATGTCCAAATTCTGCCTTGTAGCATAATTATCTGCTGATGCACTTCATCTACAACCTGTCTGCTGTGTTTCTCAGATTACACAACTATCATCCAGTCTTTTGACATGTTAACTATCTTTAATAAAAGGATCTGGTTATTAATTCATAAACAAGTATGTTAAAAATAAAAGTCCAATCAAAGATATACAATCGGCAATTTTTTCTATTGTTGGAAAAAAAAGATTAGCTAGTATATAGTCTTGTTATAAACTGTATGAACACATACAAGTAGGGTCTCATAGGGACCCAGAGATTACTGATTATTCAGGGGACTGGGAGAGTATTTTGGTAACCTATGTGATTACTTAGGGAGAAAAGACAGGAAAAGGAGGTGTTTGGCAAGTCCCAGAAAACTGCAAATATTTAGGAGGAAATGGCAAATAACAGAAGAACTCAATTTTATCAGATACAGGGGGGGTTCATTAAAGTCACTGAGAGGTCAAATACTGAAGTTGAAGATTAATTTAACCACAGGATGAGAAGATGGGATTCATTGGGAAAGACCTTAATTTTGGGAAAGATTGAAGGCAAGAAGAAGAGGGGAATGGCCGTGGATGAGATGAAAACATGAACTTGGACAGATTTTGAGAAATAGTCAAGACAGAAGGGCCTGATGTGCTCTGGTTCATGGAGTCACAAAGACAGGGATATGAGTGATTGAACAACAACAAAGGAGAAGGAAACCTAAAACTTCTGACTGAAGACAATCACATAGGTATTTATTAAGGGCAGATTGGCCTTCCTGATAGAAGAAAGATTAAAAAGGTTGAGGAAACCAATCAAGTATTTATTAAAGAAAAAGAGGAAAGTATCTCTTCTCTCCCGCTTACTGGAAGGAAAAAGGTGTTTCCCAGCATGATAGGAAGATAAGGCTCAAAAGGGAAAGAAGAAAAGAAAGAAGATTTTAAAAAAACAAAATGGGAATCCCAAGCCAAAACATGAAGACCAAAATATGGAAGACTTACTGTACTTCTTCAACACAGAAGAAGGTAGATGGAGGATGGATAGGATGGATAAGGAATAAGGTTCGACAAAGTCTACATTTCCTGAGGGGGAAATACTCTCTCATTAAAAAAAAGAGAAATGGGATTTCTAGAGTTGAATAAGATAAAAGAAACTTGATGCTGGCCCCTGATAGAAGAGAAATCTCTTCCTGTGAAAAGAACCTTTGCAGGGAGGAAAGAAGGCATCCATATGCAACCTGACAGGAATGACCAAGAAATAACCATTTTCTCAAGGCATACATTGGAGATTGTGACCGAGCTTGTCAAACCAGAAAGCTGCCATCAAATTCTGGTGATTCACATGGGGAAGAGAGAGGATTCGGTACATTTGTGGGAAGGATAGAGATGAGAGGTAATATGGAAAGTCCTTGTTTCAAATCTTTGCAAACTGTAGGATCCTAGGGGTGGAGGGGCGGGGGAGAGAATCACAATTTCTGAGTCTCCATTCTCTTATCTGTATAGTTGGGAAATACTACTACTCACAGGCTTGCTATGAAGATCAAATGAGACAATGCATATAAAGAACTTTGTAAATAGAAGCAGCAGCATGGCACAGCAAAAGGAAAGTTGGTTGTGTTTTCAGGAAAATCTGCATTCAAGGCCAGCTAGGGGACCCTAGCCAAGTCAGGTCTTTAACTTCTCAGTGCTCTGGCTAGCTCTCTCAGGATACAAATCACCTATAGCTATCCCTTCCACATTGTAGGGGTTGGGAATGGCACACCCCCATGATCTGGAAAATCTGGGTAAAATTTTTTTTATTCTCCCTTGGTACTAGGGAAGTCTGATTTTTTTTTCTTTTATGATGTATTTATAGTACCTTACTGTAAAATTTGGTTGGTATACAATACTACACAAATATTTTATGCATTTCTGATCTCGTTTTTTTCTATGTCATCTGCAACTTCTGCTAAACTTCCCCCCAATTTTTGATTTTTTTATGCCAACCTGTGATAGGTCGAAATCACAATGAGGAAAGTTGTTAGGTGGGAGAGAGAGAGAGAACTGTACTAGTTGGTGTGCATTGATATAGAATTTTCTTTAACACAAATCACAAGGGCTACTAGCCCTCCACAAAAATCTTATGCAAATGTCAGTAGTTTTAACTAGCACTAAATGCACATCTACTGTGTGCCAGTCATGATGTTAAGAGCTGAGGATACAAAGAAAAGCAAAACACAAAACAAAAACAAAAACAAAAATCCCTGCTTTTAAGGAGTTCACATGAGGGATTAAAATAAGAAACACATGCTACATTTTCAGAAATAATGGCAATTAACAGGAAGAATTTTAGAAGAAAAGATTGAAAAAATTAAAAACTGGCTAAGATATGAGAATGTCCCAAAGAACAAAGACAAAACTACATTGTATTTATGAATTTTATACTCTCTACCTAAATATACACATCAGTCCCAGACTTTTCAGAAATCCATCATCACAAAATATCAATACTACAATGAACCTTAAAGCCATCACATTCCAAATCCTTATTTTACACATGAGAAAAAGTCCCAGCAAGGAGGTTACCCACTCCATAGCAACACAGCTAATCAACCCTAGGACAAAAATCTGAGCTACTTGACTTTTTTAAAAAAATTGTAATTGGGGCAGCTAAGTAGTGTAGTGGATAAAGCACCAGCCCTGAAGTCAGGAGGACCCAAGTTCAAATCTGGCCTCAGACACTTAACATTTCCTAGCTGTGTGAACCCTGGGCAAGTCACTTAATTCCAACTGCTTCAGAAAAAAAAGATGTACTCTTTTTCCCTACACCATAATATCCTGTACCTTGCATACCCTCTACCTGACTCCAAAGCCTTACTTGGCTATTTCCTTCTCGCTGCTAAAATTGTAGAATACATAGTTCTTCCCCATTCTGTTTTGAAAATATAGAATATGAAGCATTTCCTGGCTTTCCCAAGTCCTTTGTTTAGCTTCCAAGGAAAGCTTTTTTCATCACTTCTTGTGCTTGCTCGGCCTTCCCACTCCCGGTGGGATCTATCTGTACTTTCTATAGCCCAGTGCAATCTAAACAGGAGAGCAGACACTTGCTGAGCATATCATTTCAAGAACCGTCCTAGTAGTGCTTTCCTAAAGCCATTTTTATGGCTATTTGCTTCCCAGGATCTGCCAGCCTGGCTGGACATAGAGTACACATTTTCCCCAAAAAAGCAGATGATTAAATTAAAATGCAATTAGAATTTAGCTTTCCCAAGACCAAGTTCATGGGCACATGGCAAAATGGAAAATTGCCTGCTGGAATAGATAAATCTGATTCTGATTAAACAGCCAAGGCCACCAACAGCTAGAAGCTTAGAAACCTCAGATATTTCAGTTTGCCAAGGTCAGAATTTTATTTTCTTTTTTAAATAAAATTTTATTGATAGTTTTTTTTAATCACCCACATTTCCCAATCTATTCCTACGCTACAAGAGAACCATCCATCTAAAGAAAATTTTTAAAATGTACTTTTAAAGAGAGTTCAACAAAACTAACCAGCATAGTGAAAAAAGCCCAACATTATATGTAATACGTCATACTCACAGTAGCCTTTGCAAAAAAAAGTTGGAGAAAAGGCCTTCTCATATAAGTTCCGATATGAGGGTGGTCCTTATCTTTGTGGCCAAATGATCATGATTTCACAGAATCCCATTTCAATCATTTTGTTCCTTTCGTTTTCAATGTTGTAGTCATGGATTCTAGTTTTTTTGGTTCTGATCACTTCATACTGCATCATTTCAGGAAAGTCTACCCACAGTGTTCCTCTGTATTCATCAAATTCATTGCAGTATCCATGCAGTAATATTACATTACATCCATATAGCCATCCTCCAACTGATGCACACCTATTTTGTTTCCAGTTCTTTGTTAGCACAAAAAAGTGCCTGTTAATAACATTTGTGTGTCTCTAGAGCATTTCCTTCAGTCACTTCTCAGCTTGGGGCATATGGCTAGCGATGCATTCTCTAGGTCAAATGATTCCAAACTGGCACCAGTTTTTCATGGCATGGTGCATTTATTGAGAGGCATGAAACTGGCTAACCTTGATAAGCAGAGGGGCAAACTGGAGGATAACTGACTTTAATTGACCTTTCTGTGTTAGAAAAATGGCCATCCTCATGTCCTTTCTGGACAGCAACCCCTGCTTTCCTTTTTCTGGCTTACATTATCATAATCAAGTTATCTCAGAGCCTTAAATGTCTTCAAAGGGGGAGGAGAGAGAAGAAATAATCTAGGAAATCCACTACTCTAATGGGGTAGGGTCCTGCCTCTGAGAGAGGAGGTTTTAACCACTGATAGAAAAAGTAAGGCTTCATTTGCAAAACAGAAAAGAGACAAATAAAACAGAGTCCCTCAGTGGAATCAATACTTTGAGAAGTTTAGATAAAATCCTCTTTGCTGAAAGATAAATACAGTAACCACTCAATGTTACAGTGGGTATGTCGTCTCACAATGGATAATCTCTGCAGCAATGATTACAACCAGTCCCTGCCTGACCATATTGTAAGGCTTTTAAAAATCCATATCCTTCTAGAAGTTCATCACAAGTGGTCCCCTCAAATGCTGTTGTGGATTCTCTTAACATAAAGAGAAAACCAATGGAGCCCACAAGTTGCCCATCAGTTATCTCCCAATATTACCATGTGACTAGTGTATCTTCTTTATCAATCATACCTTTCTTTGATTAAATTCTTACATCATTTCCCCCGTGTTATTCTTTGTTTAATATGTTGCAACTTGTTCAAAATGTGCCTAATATATGCTTCTTTGCTGCACTTTGGATTGATGCTTAAATTCAATTTTTTGAAGGCTGTAAAAACCTATCCATCGCCATGCCCCATTACTGAAAGAGTATTAAGGGGTTAAAAAGATGGATCTTTGTTTCAAGGACAAGTTAGGTTAATTCTAATAGCTGTGTAATTTCTCAAAGACCATCGAGTCTCTTTATCTGTTTTCTTCCAATTCAATTGTGGGTCCAACCAATTGTCCATCTGCAGAATCTATCCATTTGAGGGATAGGTTTTGTAGGTTGTCCATTCAATTGTATATTACAATTTGAATACTGGTTTTGAAAAAGCAAAGTTGCCCATTGGTGTGACGAAACACTCTCAGTTTAGAGTTGGCTAAAGCTATTGGACGTCCCAACATACCCCAATGCTATAAAAATGATAATCCTATATCAGTGCCCTTAAGTCATACAGATGAGGATTTTTATTTTTGTCAGTGTAGGTGTCAAATTAAGTTACATACATCACACTAAGGATTTGGAAAACAGCTCCAGTGACCAAAAGCCAAAGGGACAAGATGAAAATTTTACTCATCAAAAATAACATTGTTTTTAGGGAGAAAAGGGGATGTCCTAGTTGAGTGCCAACTGTGAATCTTACAGCACCAAGAAAGGCCCTAGTAAGAATGACTTAAGAATACAAAGAATCATTTGGTTCTTTCCCCCCTCAATAGCAGTAATAAATTGTATTGTCCCTACAGTTAAAAGATGAATACTTGGAAGAAAGAAGAAGAGATAATAATCATATGGCTTTATATGGAAATAATATTGCTGAAAGGACTATTATTCCTTCAGAATGGAGAAAATCCATCCAAGACACCACACACACACACACACACACTTTCATCAGGAGACTTACTGGCCTAATTACAGATCACAAATCAAAGCTTTAAATTAAATTTGTAAGGTAAAGAGAAAAACAACCTGATAAATTTTTAAATCTAAATATCATGAAAGATAACTAACGAAACATTGGGGAAGGGGCACCCATTAATATTCAAAGGCAGTTGATTCATAGACTTTTCATAGACTAAATGGAAATAATATTCATGGCCTTAGGCTATAGAATAATGCATAGATTATACCAGTCTTGATTCATGTGTAATAAATGAGGTTATAATATAAGAAAATTTATGCAAGAAAAGTCTCCTCCCTCTCCCTCTTCTCTCATTCACATACAGATTATTTTTGTGAAAATATCATGTTAGATGAAATAATGTGAGTAGAGGCAGTTAGTTTCATAGGAACAATGTCGTAAGTAGACAATTTGCCAAGCTGCATTGGGATGTTGTGTGGGGATCTAGTTACTTTACTACAAAATAACAATTATCTAGACAACCTCACTTGAGGGCATCCTAGATGAGCATGACAGGTTCTGCCAACAGAGTGACCTCTCAAGGCCTGTGCATTATCATGTAAAATAAATATCTTGAACTACCTGATCTTAAAAAGTTCCTAATTCTAAAATTATATGATTTTCTATAAAGTCTTTTATGAAAAATTTCTACTTTTTCATAAGCCTATTTTCACAGGCTCATGTCTGTATGATTCTATACTCAATCTCTTTTCTGCTTATTTATACAAATAGATACATGAATTTTTAAGATATATGTGTAGGGAACTGTGTACAATGTTGGTACTATGTAAAGATAGGTTTAATTTTTATGAGCCAATTAATGTCCCTATGTTCTTGGCTTTAGCCACCCCAAGTTCTAGGTAACTAAGTCAACCAACTAACAACTAACCAATTCTTATGAATATCATATCTCCATATTCCTATAGGCCTTCCTTTGGATAAATGGATTTGGCTTTGAACATATGAACCCTTGATCAATTTTAATATATACAATGGTAATAGAAAAAGTGAAATAAATTAATTCATTACAGAGGATGTCCTGATTATATTCTCATACTTCAGTAGCTACAAGGTTTTGAATACCTTTTGATGATGGGAAGGGTCATTAACTCACTCTCTTGTTATAATATACTAATATACTTATACTATTTTAATAATATACTAAAAAGTGACAAAAAGAAAGTAGTCTACTCCTTAACATATCCAAGTTTTATATAAGACCAAAAGCATTTAACTTGCTGACAGATTCTTTATGAATTTCATTAAACAGGAGGCCTATTATTCAATAATATAGGCAAAGTCCTCTTCATTAAAACAGATTACATGCTTTATCCCCCACTCTCAAAACAGACTTTATTTAAAGTTTAAAGATTGACACAATATCTAAACAACTGGGATGACTTGTCCATGAAACCGCATTATAAATGAAATTAAATGAGTCCGTAGTTAGTGCCCTGTCCTTTCCCCCACATCAATCCCCACACAGAACCATAATTCACAGAGCTCTTCTTTTTCCTGAAATTTCAAAAGAATTTTCAAAAGCTGCACATGGCAGCTTTTGCCACTTTTCATCTTTCCTTCGTCTTTTGCAGCTCTTAGTTGTAAATTATTATGTTAAAATGTTGATCACAAAATAAATTGACTTCACAAACAATCAACCAAACCTCTCTCCTGTGGGCCCTCAAAAACACAGCTGGAACCTCAGAGACCAGGGATGTTGAGGGAAGGAGAGATTAAAATGTCATCACAAAACCAGATCAGGAGTAGGTGGCACAGTGGGAAGGATGCTGGATTTAGAGTCAAAAAGACTTGAGTTTGAATTCTTTTTTTAAAAATACAAACAAACAATGTTTGCTATTCGTAGGAATGGAAAAAAAAAAAAACACAGTGTGACCAAGAACTTAAGGATATGGTATTCTAGGGAGCTTGGCTTTAGAGAAATTGGAAACATGTGGTATCCTTCACCAGTAGATTGTCAGCTCACTGAAGGCAGGGCTCATTTCATTTTTGTCTTTCTGTCCTCAGCTCTAAGCTTAAGGCTTTGCCCATAGCATACACTTAATAGTTATAGGAAGCATAGGTTGATATGAAGGTTAGAGAACTGATTTCAGAGATAGAAAGCCCTCAGTTTAAAGCTACTTCAACATCATATAGATGCAAACTAACCTCTCAGTTCCCCCAGATTACTTTTTAAGACTAATTTATTGACCTACACTGAGAGAAAGTGATTCCTCACTAGGATATACCTTATACTAAAGAAATTGCATATCAATCCTCCAAAAAGTCCTCAACATTCGAGTTGGATTTTTTAGCCCTTCCATATTCAAGGCTCCTAAATAGCCAAAAGCCTAGGTTGCCTATTGTATAGGTTTCCAAACATCAGTCAATGGGTCATAAATTCTCATGGGATCTCATTAAGCTACGTGCCCTTGTTGTTCATCCCCACATACTCTCTAGGGTTGTTCCATTGCAACTGGAAGGATTCAAACTAAAAAGCATGTAGAGGCTAGGCTCAGGTAGTCAGAAGGCTGAGTTCTCTATGTGCTAAAGAATCCACATCAGCTATGCTCTTACTTCCCCAAGCAGAGAAAGAAGGACCCCTCTTCACTGTAATTGTTAGCATCTTGATTAAAATCAAAAATCAACAGGGTATGATGAATAGAGGTGACCAATCATGCCGCACATATTTGTGTGTTTTATTTGTTTCTTGCTTATATGATAATAAAGAATATGAAGGAGAATCCAGTTTAACAAGATAGCCTGGCAGAGTGGATAGAGTGCCTGCCTCAAAATCAGGACTGTACGACTCTGCACTGTTATGGGCCAGAACTTGAAACTAGGTGCTAAGTCACTGGAATTAATAGAGACAATGCTTATGTACTAAGTTCACACCTTTAGGAGAGTTCATACATTAGTTCACACCTTTGGGAGAGTTCACACATTAGTTCACACCTTTGGAGTTCACATCTTTGGGAGAGTTCACATATTGGTTCACACATTAAGAGAGGACATATAAGGAGGAGCTCCCACAAGCCCATTAGAGACTTTTAGAAGATTCACTAATCATGTAACTTGTCAGTACCCACAGACTACTCTCAAAGTGTCACAGAATTTATCTATCTGCAATGATAGGAATTTCCTTACCTGAGAGATACCTCAACCAATCAAATCACAGGTCAAGCCCCTATCCCTATCTCTCTGTTGAAATAAATATTCATCATTTCAATCAGATAATTCTTCTCCCCTTTAAGAGAGTTCACAGCTGGGGTGCCATATACATCAGAGCAAGAATTTTTGCCATGTGTGCCCATCCCTGTCCCCTGTAAAAAAAAAAGTACCAGTTTCTAATAAGAGCAGGAAGGTCTTGTGCTCTGAACATCTGGAGCTCAGGATGTCCTTCCTGGCCCTCTCCAGCGTTAAAAGTGCTGCATGCTTGTTAAAGCTTTACATGCCATCTGCTCCCCAAATGAAGCCTTTTATAGCATGAACAGATTCGCTCACCATAGGGAGCAGCACAGTTCAGTTTCATATTGCTCCTTTTGCTCTTATAATGCTGCCCTATTGGGCACAATGCACGGATGCTGAGGGCTGTGGCTGGCCATTCAGTTCTTCTGACACTCGAGGAAGGGAAGGCCCCCAGAAACGTTGGGGCTGGAAGATGAGGATGTTGCCAAGAGAGAGAAGCCTTTGGCCTCTTTCCCTGGGGTAGTGATTGTGGCATTGGGTCGATGCCCAATCATGGGTTGATGTATCATCTTGTTACTGAGCTCCCACCTACACAAGTGTGTACCCAGCGAGAGAACAAGAAATGATGGGATTATAATATCAAAACTACTCTAGCTCTGCCAGCCAAGCTTGCGCCTCATTCTCAGGGAAGGATATCATTCAGGGAAAGCAGGGCAATCGACAAGTTTTGGCAGAATTGTGAATTCCACACCTTAAGAGTCAAGAAGAATAAGAATAGGGAGAACAGAAGGTAATAGATCATCAGACCATAGGTTTAGAATATATATGAATGGAAATTTTATTTAATAGTGATCATGACTTTGGACCAATAAACTTTCTATTGACAATCATTGGTTCTGGTAGTAAATCTGGTGAAATAACAATAGTTTGGGGCTTGGGAGAATTAATAAACTGGGATTTAACTTACATGAGATCTCATAGGTTTTGTCATGTGGTAGAGAGAATTTAGATAGCAGGACCTTAGTGATCATCCCATCCAATACTTTTTTTTTTTTTTTTGCGCTTAGGCAATTGGGGTTAAGTGACTTGCCCAGGGTCACACAGGTAGGAAGTGTTAAGTGTCTGAGGCCAGATTCAACTCAGGTCCTCCTGACTTCAGAGCTGGTGCTTTAGCCACTTCACCACCTAGCTGCCCCCCATCCAATAGTCTTAATTTTATGTAAACATCCATCAGCAGAAAGGTTACTTAGTTGATTATGTTCACAAAGATAGCCAATGGCAGAATGATTCAAGAATCTAGGACTCCTGGTTTCTGTATTTTTTCACTCATACCACATTAGCTTATTGATCTTGGGGTCAAGGAGACCTGGCTTTCATTTATACCTCATTCACCCACTAGCTATGTGACTTTGGACAAATCATTTTGTCTTTCTACACTTTGGTTTCCTCATCAATAAATTTAGTAGGTTAAGTAACCCAAAAGTTCTCTTCTAGATCTTAGGATTCCAAGATCCCTTTCTTCGGTGTGTTGGACAGCACCAGGCTGGATGAACCTTATCACATGACACCACCAAAGTGCTGCTACGTACCCTATGTACCCAAATTTAGGGGAAGATGGACAAATGGAAGTTCCATTCTGCTTGTAACATCCTCTAGTGAGGAAGGAGTGTGCCCCAAAATGTAGGAATGGCTAAAACACTAGCAGTTGTTTTTCCTACATGGAAGTCACACTCATTACCCAAGTTTCTTTTGCAAAGCACAGGTCTCTTTTCCATCTAATCCTCAATATCCAAAGGTCTTTCCAAATCCAATACCAGCATTGGTATTCTTTCAGGAATTCTTTCAGACTCATTAACACAGATACATGAAAGAAAGCCAAAAGTCACTTTCCTCTTTTTATTTCCCCTAAAGTGGCCCAAAGGTCAATGGTACATTATTCATCTGTTGAAATCCAGTAGAGTTCAGCACCATCAGGGAAAAAAATCATGTCTCCTTCATTAGGATGGGTTGGGAGGGTTGGGACTGTTTACTCTTGTATTCTCCAGAAGCCAGCACAGTACCTGGTACATGGTAGGTCCCTAATAATTACTTGTTAATTTATTGTTTGTTTTCAAGGTATTATAGATAGAGAAGTTTCTATGAATACAAGCTGACACTTTCTCTGTAATTTAGAATAGTAATTTCTTAGACCACAGAGTTGGATAACCACTGTGTATCAGAGGCGAGACTGGAACCCCAGTCTTCCCATGGTCGAGGCTATTCAATGTGTCATGCTTCCTCTAAGTAATGAACAGTCCTGCCCAGGAGGAGCTCACATTCCATCTGTGAAGTAACCTGTGTCATTTCAAAAATCCAAGTTATGGATTCTTAACATGAGATCTGTGGAACAAACATCATACATGCAAACATGGAGGCTGGTATGTGTGTCTGTCTGCGTTTGTTGTTACCCTATTTGAGGTTTTCTTGGCAAAATATTTGAGTAGTTTGCCATTTCCTCCTCCAGCTCATTTTACCAATGGAGAAAGTAGGGCAAAGAGGGACTTGCTCAGGATCACATAGCTCATAAATGTCCAAGGCTAGAATTAAACTCAGGAAGATAAGTCTTCTTGACTCCAAGTCTGGTATTCTATCCACTCAGCCACCTAGCTGCCTATATGTGGGTATACATGTATGTATAAATATAAAAATATATGACAAAATATATACAAAATATAAATATATGTATATACATATGTGTGTATGTATGTGTGTGTGTATATATATATATATAGAGAGAGAGAGAGAGAGAGAGAGAATATATATTGAAAATGATTCCAAAATAATGTTTCCCTGTGACCCTATGCTTTATAAATCTCTAAGGAAGTTTCACCAAAGTGCCAAAAAAGGGTATATGTCAAAAAAAAAAAAAAAAGATTAAGCATCCCTGCTCTGAGTATGGATGACATCCATATAAATAAGTAAAAGCTATTAGGGTGCAGGTAGGTCACTACCTCAATGGTGTCTTACCTTTCCCTCCCTTTTTCTCCTGAAGGTCATCCTCTCTACCAACCTGCCTTCATTTCAAGCCATTGACTAGGTTAGAACGGTTCCCTGGAGCCCTGTCCTCAGAATAACCCACGGTTTCTGTTTCTCCAGCCCCTGTGAATTTCCTGGGCATATGTTGCTTCCTGTGGGCATCAAAAGAATATCCCTAGATCAAGACACATAGGCCTCTTAGAAGAACATCACATCTAGCCCCTACTCAGTGCTTAACCACTTTTCATAGGGTTAGAATGCAAACAATATGCTCCAGGGATCTTAATTCCTTATTGAAAGCTGGATAAATTCTTGAGAAAAGGGCTCAACACATACTGCTAACATCATGCTGTTCATAGTGAGTTCCCAACATTTCCTTGGATGCAGAATTTTACCCACAAAAGGTCTTCTTCCACTGATAGGGCTATTGATTATTTAGTTTTTGAGGAGACAATAATGACACAATGGAAAGAGAAATGAAATTGGGGTCAGGGACCAGAGTTAAAATTCTGCTCTGGCCCTTTACCACCTTTTGAAGTTAAGCAAGTCCCATAACCTCCCTGAGCCTATATTTTCTAATCTAGAAAAATAAGGAGGCTGAATGAGACACCCTCCAAAGGTCCTTTCAGTCCTAGAATGAGGATTCTGACTGAAGGAGATCTGATGGTTTCTTTCTTTTTTTAATTTAGTTTTTAGTGACATTGAAGATCACTCAAACTTGTTTTTGTCATGGATCCCTTTGCAGTCAGGTGAAATATATGTAACACTTTTCAAAATAAAAATATTTTTTAAGTAAATAAAGCACAGAGGATTTCCAAAAAACAGTTATATAGAAAAACAGGAATAGAAATTTATCTTTTTAAAAGTTTAATTATGGCAAGTTAAGTATCCTTGGTCTAGACCAACCCCCTTACCTAAAACTTGAGATTTTATTGACCAAAAATAGAGGTAAGGGAGGAAGCCTGGGAAATCCCAAAAGATGAGTTTTTGTTTTGAAGTTCTCAACAAATAAACATCCCTCTCTACCATTCTACTTCCAGCTCCAACAGCCAATATGACAAATAATAATAATAATAATAACAAAGATTCAAAGATCTGAAAACAACCAAGGTTTCTCTCCTGGAGAGAAATGAAATGTGGAGACTCCTACAACACTTGCAGAAAAACAAGGTTCAGGAGATGGAGATAAAAGCCATAGGACAAATTTTCTATTCATTTGGAGGATAGTATTGTAATTATGTCAAGGGGGTCCAAAAGGCAAGGTTTAAGTCATGAATACCAGCCAGGGTACCTCTGGGAGATGTTGATCCCTGTTTTTCTGTATAACTTGTTTCTTTTATAACCTTCTATGTTTTATTCACTTAAAAACATTTTTATTTTGAAAGGGACTCCATGAGTTTCATTTGACTGCTAAGGGATCCACACAAAAACAAGCTTGAGTGGCCTTAGAGGTCACTACTTCTCACCTGTGTGACCATGATCGAGGCAATAATTGGATCTCAGTTTTCTCATCTATAAAATGAGAAGATTGAACAAGAAGGTTCTAAGGTCCCTTCCCCAATTTATGAAGCTTGGATTTTCACACTCCAATCGAACGGTGGGAAATATACCTTGTTATGGAGGCAGCATATAAGGCATCCATTTCAGTGCCCTAGGGCAAAGTCCTAGTTGCCTTTACTAAGATATAGCTCTGATAAGTGACACACTTTGTGGAAGCTTAAGTGAGTTATAAAGATAGGGAATCTCTTTTTACACTCCTAGTCCACCTCAAACAAATGCCCTGCCTTTCTTTTAGAAGATTTTTCCCTATAAATTATTTTTTTAATAAAAAGATTTTCAAATAGAAGTTTGGGATGTGTGGCTAAGAGATCTTTCTTAATGCTTTCAAAGCACCAAAGAAATCCTGTCAAACTTGCCACGCAATTCAAATGACCATAGTGGCAGACTGCAGAAACTTGCCATGATCCTGTGGAACTGGGGGGTGGGGCAGGATTGATTACTAACATGTAGCCTCCCAAAGGATTCAAATGTCTAAAATTCTTCAGAGGAATAGAAGTACTTCCTACAGAATTTTAAGATCCAGTATTTTCACACTGAAAATAATCAACCTCAATTCATTCAACAGGAGGCATTTTAAATAATCTCCAATAATTTTATAGCATTTTAGGGGTTGTGAAGCACTTTACACATTTTTTTCTCTTTGGATCCTCACAATAACTACTAGGTAGGTGCTATTATGATGCCGATTCTTAGATGAGGAATCTGAAAGTAAGGGCTAAATTACCCAAAGAGTTAGAGTCTGACAAGATTTGAATTCATTTCTTCCTGATTCTAGTCCTGTGCTCTACCCACTGAACCACCTTAGCTGCCTTAGGTGGCTCCCATGAGGGCTCCCATGCAAAGTTCAATTCAGAAGACATTTATTAAATCTTTAATATGCCCTAGGCATTGTATTAAACACTGGGGATGCAAGTAAGAAAAAGAAAAACAATTTCTACCTTCAAGGAGCTTACAATCTAACAAGAATTGGTAGCAATGTGGAGCAAGAGAAAGAACACCGACTTGTACTCCGACATCTGGGTTCTAATTCAGACTTTGCCACTTAGCTATAGATATGACCCTGAGCCCCAGTTCCCTGGCATATAAATGAAGGGCCTGGATTTAATGACTTCGAAGGTTCCTTCCTCTGGTGTCCAATCTTTATAAATGTATTAAAGGATAAAAGACTTCCGTCCATAGCAATGATGCAAACAGCTACCAAACAAGATGGTGAGGAAAGCCACAGTAAGAGGGTGGGAATTCAGAAAAGGTTGCTATCCTTCACAATGCCCAGAGGTGAGAAGTTGCCAGGGCTTACTTCCTAGGACTAGGGGGAAGGGAGGCCCAGATAATCAAGTGATGAGATAAGGAAGGAACACTGTAAAGAGAAGCTGTCACATTTTCACTGGGAAACTTGGAAATGTTTCTCTCCCACAACACAAGTCATGAAGTCAAGTTGGTGGGAGCTGAAAGCCATTACCATTCTCAAGGATAAGATAGGCAGAGTCCCAGATTCCACTTGCTTCCCCCCCCCTTACGTTCTAGTAACCCTTCTGTTTTCTGCTCATTAATCCAATCAAGACTTCAACAGCTGCTTCCTTTCTCTTTCACACACAAAGTATCAGAAATTTGGAGATATTGGGTTGGATGGGACCTGAAAGTCCATTTATATACAACACCCTGATTTTACAAATGGGGAAACTGAAGAACCAAGATGTCAAATTTGTTTAAGATCACAAAACTACTTTTGGGAAGCAGAATCAAGACCATAGTCTTCCTCATTCTAAAACTTCTAAGTCCCCTTTCCACAATACAATGCCACCTCCTTTAGAACATATATTTGAGGCAACACAAATTTTCTGTAATTAATTCAGAAATTAAGTATCCTTGAAGAAAAAAATCTCAGTGAAGAGTCATCTTTAATGTGTTTCAATAAGAAAAAGAAACAATATCTTTCCCCATCCCATCTCCAAAACATACTTTAGACAAGTTTCCATTTCTTTTCATTTCCCTCAAATCCAAAAAAATGCTTAGTAGTACCCGGACAATACCCCAGGAGTGATAATTCAAGCCTATTTTGACATGCTGTTAATATTTCAAGGATCCATAATTTTTAAGTATTAATACTCCTATGATGCAGATCACAATCCCTTTGAGTCTTATTTAATAATATAATGAGTTGCTAGGGTGTTGTTGTGCCTCCCCCCAAAAAAATCATAACCTATTGGCCAATCCTTGTCAGATTTAGCCAAGGACTTAGAATATATATAGCATCTTGTCTGTCCATATTTGAAGTTTGGCTATCTGAAACAATCTAATTTGGGGGGAGGGGGAGAGAGAAGAGGGAGAATGGAACAAAAGGCAATTGGGATTAAGTAACTTGCCCAAGCTAGTAAACATCAAGCCTCTGGGGTAGTATTTGAATTTAAGTTCTCCTGACTTCAGGGCTAAGCTCTTTCCACTCTGCCAGCTAGTTGCCCCTAGTCCATATCATTTAAAACCACTCTCTAGCAAGGACAGCGTATCTAGTATCTAGGATTGGTCATAACTCCGAAGATCTGGGCTCCAGCAATCAAGCAATCCAAATTTGGGTGGGTTTATAAAACAAATTCCTCAAGGCCCCCAAGGACATGCATTAAACAAACACAAACAAGCAAGAATGAAGGGTTTACAATGCTTCCTTTCCTTCAGTAGGAATCAAGGGCAACATATACAAAGCCGATCTTAGTCACTTGCTGGGCATCGTGTCCCAAGCTCAAACTTCCCCACTGAATCAGCGAAACAAGAATCCCAGACCAAATCCCTGACTTTCCAATGTCCCCCAGATTTCCAAGCATCTGAGCTGACGGCTTAAATGCTTTGTTCGAGCTTACCTGAACTTGAAGAGCTTAGTTTTCAGCCACAAAACATGGAACATTTTTTTTAATTAGGAGATGCTTGCTTTTTTGTCTCCTTCCCACTACTTAAATAACTCTTTCCTTCCCTCTCATACCTTCATAAAATAAATAGATTTCATATGGGTGAAGTTAAGTTAGAGAGGACAAACCAGGTGCTTATGCTATTTAGAGCTCACTCAAAAGTCCTACAGTCTATTCACCTGCACCGAGTGAAAGAGATTGACTTGGGGCAGGGGGACAGATAATGAAGCATACCTTCCTCCTCTCTGCAAAAAAAGTCTGGAGGTTCTGAGGGCAGAAGGCTCTATAGTATAGTTAGAATTGGCCACTGTTTCAGGTATTTTGGATTTTTTTTATTGTTTTTGTTCCAAGGATTGGATTAGTTGGAGGCTAAGGGGAGGAAGGGTCCAGGAGCTACAGTGTAAATTTACAATGTAAAAACAAAAACATCAATTTTTAAAAATATTATAAAGGAAAATTTACAAAACAAAAATAAGCCTAGGAAGTCAAATGACTGGATAATAAGATCTGTGATGTAACTGGCAGAATGAACTTCCAGGTGAGGAAATTCCACCTACAAAACAGGTAGCCACCTTCAATTACAGTCTTAAAGTGGCCTCCATCAATTGTGGGACCACTCAACCATGCAGAAGGATCCTACTGGCCATATACTGACTTGGTCTTAAAATCTAATATTATCTATGTTTGATCATTTTTTATTTTGTTAAATATTTCTCAATTATAATTTAATATGCTTGTGGCTGCACTTGGGAGTATTAGCAGCAACATGTGACTCCTCTGGTCTCTAGCCCTGAGAGGTTAAGTGATTTTCTCTGCATCACACAGTGGAAATACTTGAACCCATATATTCTGTCTGATGTCAACTATCTATTCACTAAAGTTATTAAGGAGCTTACAAGAGAAGAAATAAAATGTTTGATAAGTGACTGAATAAAAGGTGTACCTACGTCGGAGAGGGGTCTTACCCATCAAATAAGAAAAATCTAATTAACAAAGTCATTCTTCTTCAACATGAAAATATAAGAAATAAAAGGTTTCATCTTTTTTTTTCATTTGTGCCCAGTGCTCCAAGACCCCTTTTGAGGTTTTCTTGGCAAAGATATTGGAGTGGTTTGCCATTTTTTCCTCTAGCTAATTTACAAATGAGACAAACAGAGCTAGGGGACTTGCCCAGAGTCACACAGCTAGTAAGTATCTAAGACCAGATTTGAACTCAGGAAAATGAGTTCTTCCTATCTCCAGACCTCTATCCAGCTGGCTGTTCTCTAAAAAAAGAAAAGAAGGCTTTTTGCTTTCTACACTCTGGGATATTGTCCTTCCCTATCCCATGTCCTCAGCCCAAGATTTCCTGTCTATTAGTTTCCATCTAAATCTTCTTGGGAATAAGTCAGATGTAAGATCCTTCTGCATCTGGAAGCTTTCCTAAGCTTCTCTATCCCACAAGGACCTCTGACTCCTCTAACCTCTTGATCCTTGTCGATTTTAGTCATTGATTCATAGCACAAGTTATACCGCTTGATGATAATTCTTATATGATTGTCTTTCTTCATCCAACACACTCTCTCCAAATAGATTGTAAGCTACTGGAGAAAAGTGATTACTTCTTTGGGTCCCTCCAGAGTGCCTGCCACAGACTAGCATGCAAACCAGGGTTCTTTCGATGACAGCAAACAGTTAAAAAAGAATTCACTGTAGAGACAGGGGACTATGGATATAGAATCCTGCATATACTCACATGTGTGGTCAATATCTTGTTTGAGTTCACAGAATTGCTTTTTTTTCCTCTTTATTTTAAAATTTTATTCCAATGGATAACTCTCTGGATGTGGGAAAGGGGGAGAAATATATTCAGAAATGAATGTGATGTAACAAAAAACCAATTTTCTTTAAAACTATTTAAAGGAGTAGAGACCAATAAGGGACAGAATGTCAGTGATGGACATTATAAGAAACACTGTATATGTGACAGAAAACCAAAATCCAGTATAGACGTTTGATGACGTTTGATGGCTAATGGTTAATGCATCATAATTGGTCACTTTATCTCATTACCTAGGGATCACACATCTTTATTCTCATCGATAATAATAACAGCTAGCATTTGTATAGCACTTATAGATTTCTGAAGCACATTGCAAAAAATGATCTCATCTGATCCTCACAATAACTCTAGGAGATATTATTATTATCATCACTATTTTATAAATGAGGAAATCCAGGCAAACATAGGTTAAGTGAGTTGCCTAGAGTCATACAGCTAGGAGATGCATGAAACTGGATTGCAATTCTGTTCTGATTTTCCCAAGTCCTGCTCTAGCACTCTATCCCTAAGCCAGTTAGCTAACAAATAATTTATCAATTTAAATTTAATTTTTTTTAAAATGAGAAAGTACTTACTATATGCAAAGTACCTCTCTGGATTCTAAGGATGCAGACTCCAGGCACCTTACATTCTACTGGATGATATTCCACATAAACAGCAGAGGAAACAGGGGGCAATTTGGGAAGAGATGCTAGCATATGGGGCAGATGAGGGAAAGAGAAATTGGAATCATGAAATGTTTCTGAGAGGAAGAGAATCATTTCAGAATTGCACCCTGACTCCTTCAAAATGACTTAAAGCCATTTACAGACTCAAAAATAGGACATGTCCTAAAGTCTGCTCATACACACACACACGATACATCTAGATCAGATATGAATCAGGGGTATGCTCAAGCAGCTTGAGCAGACTCTGAGAGCCAATCATTAAATGTTCAGTGTGAGCAATTACACCCTGGGAATTGGAATATGCTACAAAGCAGGCTGTTTTATTGATTGTCCAGACTTAAGAAAGTGATAGGGAAAATATTAACTATACAGGTGTTACAAGCACCATTTTCCAGATAGCTGGTTGTTAAATATTTATCACTAGCACACACCTAGACACACACATGTACACATACCCTAAATATAAGGTTAGTGCAGGAAGAGCTGCATTTGCTTCCTAGTCCAGAGATTAGAAATCCTCCACTAATTTGAATGAAACCCAGCAAGAACTCCGATTTTCTGCCTGAAAAAAAAAAGTTCCAGTGATTCTGGACATGCTGTGAAGAGTCCTCAACAGCAAGCTTCTACTTTTGCCTTGTGTTAATCGATGACATGCTAGTCAATATGTAAACAGCTTTCCCAGATAATCCACTTTGGGAAAACTATTTAAGTCCTCCAGGGGCCAAAGGCCTGTATCATTCTGCTGCAGTTCTTATGGTGATTCCCAAACTAGAGGAGGGTAGAGGGCTTGGTCATTTTAAATCAGAAAATCACTTCTTTTCTTTATTTTCCTTGTAGAGGAATACACGACACCAGGTGATGGAGATATGTAGGGTAGGACTGAGACTGATCCCTATCTTAGAACAAACTAAGCATAGATTCACTGAATATAACAGCCAGAGTTATATTATAACATATATTATAACCAAAGTTATAAGCAGAGTCAGTATAGCTGTCTTTGCCCCAGGGCATCAACATTGATGAGGAGGTGCCCTCCATACCTACAAGAGCTAGCTTCCCCCTTAAGATCACTTCTGTCCCTGTATCTCATCTCCCAAGTTTTCCATTAGCCTATATTACTATATAAAACCAATATCCCAAGTCTTCACTCTTAACATCTTCTCACTATAGCATCCCTATCCTGGCCCACCTTGTCTCCTAGAGGGGGAGACTGAAAATTGGAGACTTTTTCTGGATGACCTGAATCTGTGGTTGACCCCAGGATTCCATTACTAGAGAGGTGGGCAAGGAGACAGAGGGAGGGACAGAGTGGAGAGAGATAAAAAAAAAAGAAGAGAGACATAGATAGAGACAGACACAGACAGAGAGACAGAGAGACAGAGAGAGAAGGAAGAGGAGAAAGAGGAGAAGGAGGAGGAGGAGGAGGAAGAGGAGGAGGAAGAGGAAAACAAGGAGGAGGAGGAGGAGGAGGAGGAGGAGGAGGAGGAAGAGGAGGAGGAGGAAGAGGAGAAGGAGGAAAGGAAGAAAGAGGAAGAGGAGGAAGAGGAAGAAGAAAAGAAACTAAGACCCAGAAATCATCTTGAAAAATAGAAAATGAATTAAGCTGATTCAGAATACTGTGTTGACATGATTATCACTCTTATAGCTATCAGTTCCATTCCATCAAGAGAGAGGTTCTTTCCTGTGTAAAGCTATATCTAGTGTTTCATAGAATTGTGTCATTTTCAATCTATTTCAGATATTAAAGGTCTCCCTAGTCCAACCCATTTTGCAGATGAGAAAATGGAAGCCCAGAGTGGTTTGGAGACTTGCCCCACACTAGCTCACACAGCTAGTTACTGACCAAGTTCTTCTGGCACGTAAATAATGCATCTCCCTGGACACTGCTTTTTGTTATATCCCACTCCATCTACTTTGGTGATATGACCATACCAGGATCCTTAATTGGACAATAAGATCTCTTTTGACTCTTGGAAACTTTGACTGAGACACGCTACTTAAAGATTCAGATCTATGAGTAGCTACTCAATGTGTCCATCATTTCTCTAGAAATGAGCAAACACCTCCATCTAAGGTTCCTTACAAGTCTGAGCTTCTGCTACAGGCACAATTTAAGACAACACCTATTGCCCAGCTCATGGTCATGGCTGCCCCCTCCTTAGGTACGTTGTTGCTAATCAGGCTTTGAAAGAAGTGAAGGTTAATAAGAATTTGAGCCCATTTCTGATCATTACAACTGAGTATTGAAATAACCCAAGAAAAGAGAGGTGAGAAGCAGCAGTGTTGGGATGTGCTAAAGCGCTGGACTTGGACTCAGAGGTCTTGGGTTCAGATTGAGGTTCTGCTACTTAGTACCTGTGTGACCATAGACCTATCACTTAGCATCTCTGTCCCTCAGATTCCTCATAAACAAAATGAGGGGGTTGGAATTGACCTTGGACAGACCATCTGTCTCTCAATCTCTGAAATACTATTTCACTCCCTCTGCAGAGGAAAATGGGGTCTTATTTCTGCAGTTTAGCCTTGGGCAACACAGGAAATATCCACAAGAGATTCAAATAAATCAATCTGTCTCTATTCCCTTTGTGCAACAGAGAAATGTTTCTGTGTGACTGTTTTAGATTGGGGGGGGTAAGGTGGGAGAATTAGCTGAACCTGTGATGTTTTGGGAATATTGAACTCCCCACTGAGAAAGTTCCTTTACAATGTGGATCAATGACTGTAAATTATAGTCTTGAAAATTGCCTGAGGCTCTAAAAAGAGATAATATGACTTATCTAGGGGCTTTCAGCCAATAAGTATCAGATTCAGAGTTTAAATCCAAGATTGCTGACACAGTTTTCTGTCCAGTCATTTCAGTCATATCCAACTCTTCGTGACACCATTTGGGCATCGCATAGCAGAGATACTGGAGTGGTTTGCAATATCCTTTTCCAGCTTATTTTACAGGTGGGGAAACTGAGGCAAACAGGGTTAAGTCACTTACCCAGAGTCACATAGCTAGTAAGTAGCTGAGGCTGAATTTGAATACATACACACACACACACACACACACACACACACACACACACACACACACATAGCTATGATACAAAAATCAGGGCAAATGAATAACTTTCCCAGATGTTTCCAAATATTTTTGGTCTGGTGTAATGTAGCAAAACCAAAAAGGCAGTCAATTAATGGTACCTGGAGATGCTAAAATTTAGAGTCGGAAGGAACTTGAAATTTTTTCTTCTTCTAGAGAAAGAAAATGGGGCCCAAAGAGGCCCACAATTTGTTTAGTCACTCAGCTATCAAGGAGAGGAGATGGGGCAAGTGAGGATGAAGACCCGACCTTCTCCCTCTATCCCTACAACTGCCCTGCGGGCTGCTGCCTGCTTGTGCCGTGCCCACACAGCTGCAAACACAAAAATACAGAGCTCCCGGGCACTTGTGCCAGCTCTCGAACCCTGGGAACTGTATTCGGCCACACTGCTTCCTGCCCATTTGTGGTTTTCTTTGTACAAAGAAATCATCAGATGAAAATCAGCCTGAGTTATGCTGGGAGAAGCCAGGGACTTCACTCCCTGAGACTTAATGACCCTCTAAAGCTTTTCCAAAGGCATAAAAGCACCCGTGGAACCATTACCCACAACCCAGGCAGGACCATGAACTCCCAGAGACCTGTCCATTCCCATTCGATGATGAATGCAAGTGACAACGAAGGTCAGTATGAGAAGGGAGGGAAGGGAAAGTTGCACAGAATCCAATGAGTCCAGCTGTCAAGCCTCCAAAAACCTCGGAAGTTTCAAGTTGGAACCACTTCTGCCACTGTTACATAAGGTGAAAATATCATCTAGGAAGACTTTCTGAAGTTTCCCTTGACATGCTTTTTAAGGTAAATAGACCATCTAAGGCAGCACAAAGACTGATTTCTTTTTAATTTTTTTCAAGATAAAACTCAGATTTTTTAGCTGCTCACAACTGCCTCCATTTGCATGTCTCTATTCAGCCAGTGACATTTTAATCCTATTTCCTCACTGATTGAATCATAGCATTAACTCAAAGATATAAAGCCAGAAAGGACTTAAGAGAACAACTACTTCAGGGCCATCAGTTTACAGCTGGGAAAATTGAGGGCCCCCCAAAGTTAAATGATTTGACTGAGGTCATTCGGGCTATGTTAGAAGAGGATTTGAATCCAAGTCTCCTGTCTCCAGATGAAGGGTTCTATCCACTTTAATATACTGTTGCTGTCTAGGGAGGTGGTAAAGGATGAAGAGATCATTACATTTAAAAATATCTTTTTCCAAGAAGTTTTCTTCCATAGAAGCAGGGAGGATGAAACATCAGGAGATAATGATTTACTCAGGGAAACCCTATTCTTCCCCAAAATTGACAGTTTTAAAGGGAAGTTTTCAGATCTTTTATGATAACAAAAGACATTAAACCCCAGTCAGAGTTCAAAAACTAGGAAAGGGAAGCTTCATAAATGTAAATTCTTGGACATCACTGCAGCAAAGGGAAACCAGTATCTAGGGATGCAAAATGAATTCTAGGGACAGTGAGGGGGGTCTCTGACCCTTTCAGGAGGAACCCTTTCAGGTTATTACCAGGTTAAATGAATATCACTGGTACAGAAGGGACCTGGCATTCTTTCTGTTGCTGGGTATCACATGGCAAAATAATTGATTTTTGTATTCTAGCTGTGCTCATGGCAAAGAGCATCCAGCATACCTTGCATCTGAAATAAAGAGTAAAATAATAGGAATGGAAAGAGTTTCGCGCCCCCCCAAGAAACACCAGATTTTCAGACAATATTCAGACCAGGTTGTTCCCCAAGCTGTCTAGAGGATGCAAAAGTGGCTGGCAGGTGGGCGATGGAATGAACAATTCTGTTTGCATTGCCATATACTTGGTCTTCTGCAGTTAGCTCTGCGACATCTGTATTTAATGTCCCATAAAATTTTAATAGCACTACCTATCCAATGATTCTCAAGGCATTACCAATCAAGAAACCAACCCTTATGCAATAATCAAATGCCTGCTATGTGACAGTTACTGTACTAGGCGCTGGGACTACAAAGGCAAAAAAGAAATACATTTGATAAGCTTGCATTCTATATCTGAGCGAAAATGTGTATCTCTGGGTGTGTGTATTTTGGAGAGAGAGAAAGACAGAGACAGACAGAGACAAAGACAGATGCGAGGGAAGGAGGGAGAGATATAAAGAGGGAGGAAAAGAAGAGGAAGAGGGAAAGAAGGACAGAGGAAGAATGAATATGAGGTCCTTGGGGTTGAAGAGAAGACACTAGCAGATATGAGCTGCTATGAAAGGTTTTATCTCAGCAATCTTAAAAATAAAACAAAATTCTGAAAGATAAGAAATGAAACAGAAAGCTCACAACTCACTCCTGAGTAGAGTGCCATCACCTCATAAAACCTACTCAGAATTAGTAGCACATGAATCTCTCAAATCCCATTACCCATCCAGCAGAGTAGAAGACATGGTAAATGAATAGCAAAGATTTCATTTTTGAACTCTTCTCTCTATACCTCTGAAACACCTCCCGCCCCACTTCAGATACTCATCTCTTCTTGACTAAACTGTTGCAATAACTTGCTAAAGGTCTCCTTCATCTGTTCTCCAATCTATGCTTCGGGCTGCTGCTGAAACTTCCTCACCACTCTTAGTCACTCCTACTCAAAAAAATTCCAGTCTCTCCCCATAGTCTCCTAAATAAAGTAAAAAGTTCTGATCCTGGCGTTCACTATAAACTACTTAAGATCAGGGTCTGTATCTTTTCTTTCTCTCTTTATTCCCTTTCACTTGGTAGGTGCTTAATAATTATTTGTTCAACATAGCAACTGAATTGAATGATACAAGACAGGATACTGAATCACAATTAAGGGCTAAATTATGTGGAACTTTCTTTTTGTGCTAAAGGCATTCCAAGTGGGGGAAGTTCAGGGATAGCTGGAGGAGTTGAGGAAGGTTTCATGGAGGAACAGGAACTCTCAAAGAAGAGGGTAAGGAAGTTAGAAGACCTTCAAAAATAAGATGAAAGGGAGGAGAAAATTCAAGAGAAAGTACAAGGCATGAAATGAACATTACTGGCTACTTCCCTTTCTCTTAACATTATCTGCAGGAGAAGTCAGATATAAATTAATTTAAGCCTTGTAGGAAAAAGTCCCAGAACAGTAGCACCAGTGCCCCTGGGTTCGAATTACATTTCCAACACTTACTATGTGATAATGGACAGAAAAGTCATTTAGCTACTCATCGAGAAAATGGAGTTGATATTCTACAATTAATACCTACCTCACAAGGTTGTCATAAAGCTTATGTGAAATAATAATAAAAATGACAGTCATTATATGTTTTTGTACCAAACTTGTGACTTCACCAATGTAGTCAACAAGCATGTATTAAGTACTCATTATGTGTCAGGCATTATGATGGATGATAGGGATACAAAGAAAGGCAAACCCAGTCCACACTCCTAACCAGTGTAGCAACTCCTATGCAGATCCCATTTGGCCTGTCATTTGGTCTTAGAGAGCTGCCTGGGGTGCTGGAGGCTGAGCAATTTGCCCAGGTTCGCACAGCCAATATTTATTGAGGTGGGAACTGAACCCAGATTTGACCCAGAATGAGCTTTCTATCCAATGTGCGAATAGTATTATTATTAATAATTATAATTATTATTAATTATTATTACTTGACATTTGGAGGTTAGAGGAGGCAGTTTAAGAGACAGCATCTACAGTGATTTGCCACTAACTATAGAAAAGAGAAAAGGAGAAAGAGTAGAGAGGAAAGAAAACTTTTGGTGAAAGAAATGATGGTTGAAAAGTGGACCAAAAAAAAAAAAACTGGAAGAATTCTGGAGAAAAGAAAGGGAGGAAGGAGAAATAAAGGAAAATCCTAGGAGGACATACACTGAGGGCCCAAAAGAGAAGCAAGCCGTAACCAAGCCACTTAACCGGGCAGAGGCTACCTCAAAACAGGGAAGCACTACCCTACCCTTCATCACCACTATCCCCCCCATCCCAACCCAAGATTAACTGCATCCTCTCCCTGCACAAGGAAGCAGCCACCAGGTCTTGGAGATCTTAGGGAAGTTTCCTAGTTCAATGTCTCCCCAGCAAAGAGAGCCATTGGTGGAAGGACTCACTGCAGTCTGATCTACTGAGCCGCTACAGAACTCCAGGCCCCCAGCCCAGGCACAGCCAAGTTCACTGTCTGGAAATCCAGGCTGAGTCCCCGGAGGCCACCACTCTGCCAATACACCTGTGCCCTCTAGTGCCAGGCCACTGCAATGGCTGGCTTGTTGCTGTACAGGCTTTCCAGGGTCCCCGCTCTCTCAGTCACTCATTCAATGCAGTCAGTTGCTCACTGGCCCTGCATGGCTCTACTCCTTTTCTTCTCCTCCCCCTATCTCTAGTCCCCTAGATGTTAGGGGAAGGAATGGAGGGGTTTGTCATCTGGCAAGGGAGAGGATCTCCTCAAAAGTGAGCTAAAAAGCTCACCTGTCTCTGATATTTCCAAGAAAAAACATTTTGTCTACATTGGGGCAAACATCTAGTTGCAAGCAAGAGGTAGAAAGCAAAGTTTATAAGGCTTTTTCCCTTATAAAGGACCAAAAAGATGAAAGGGAGAGTAATATATACAGAAAAAAAAAAGATCCTTTGCCTTTAAAAGACAGAGATCAACTGTGGCATTTTAAGTGGAAAGCAGACAGTGCATGAAAGGTTAGTCTTTGCTTAATGTTCACATTAATGGGGATGGGCTCAGACCATGAATTAGTACAAATGTAATAAAAATCTATTGGGTAAATATTGAGCCTGCACAAGGAAGAACAATCTAGTAAGTCTCAATCCTTTTGCTAAATTCTCCAAGGTCGATTGGATCAACTCATCAACAAATGTTTGCAAAGTTTCCAAGGGGATAGGGCATTTTAATAGGTGTCCTTTGCCCGGGATAATTCTGTCTTTATCAACAAAGTAATAAAATTGGATTTCAAATAACAAAGATGCAAATTAGCTATTTGTAGCTTTGGTGAAACCAAACCTAACCAGAGGCATTCAACTGATCAAGGGAACTAAAAACTACAGAATGAGAATAAACCTGAAGATTCCATCCCCTGCTTCTAGAATAATAACTGTCTCCCTGTTTCCTTTAAAAATCTCATCAGAAGAGTCATAGGCTCTGCTTACTGAAAAGGACACTAAACTTGCAATCAGAGGACCTGGGTGAGAAGTCCAGCTCTCTTACTGAAGTAGCCATATGACCTTAGGAAACTCACTTCATTAGCAATAAAATGAGATTGAATTACATGACTTCCAGCTTTAAATCCTATAAACCAAGAGCTCAAATTATGAAATATCCACAAGAGAAGATACCAGATGAGAGTAGGAATGGGAGAGAGAGAGGCAGAGAATGCCCTATCCATTTTACATACTGGATGCAGTGGGCAATTTTCTTATGCTATGATGCTAAAATCCTAACTCCAGTCTCAGTCTGGGATGGAAATGAGTGTATACCCTTGAAGGCTATGTCAGATGACTACAAGCTTAAGCCATAAAGGCTTCATATATGGATACACCGATGACTACATGTAGAGTGACTTTACCTGAGGATGGTGACTCTTTGAGCCATAGAAATATCAGTTAGTTTTTAAAAGATCATGGATCTTGAGTCTGAATATAGTTTAGGGGCCAACTAATCCAGCCCTCTCTTCTTAAAGATGAAGAATCTAAACTCCCAAAGGTTAAGAGATTTGCCCAAGATCCAATGTGATAGAATTTGAATTCAGGTCATATAACACAAATTTCACAGTCAAGTTATGCTTATATTATATTCACAGGACTTGTAATCTCTATTAAATCATGGATGGTGGTGATTCTCAAGAGAATGGAGGGGAGAGGGTGTTACCCATACAGAAGAAATCACAAATCCTTTCAAGTATTAGCCTAAGTATTAGGTTATAGAAGGCTCACTCAAACACTTGCTTTCATTCTAGCATCCCTTTAAAGGAATGGAGTGTATCTTTGTTTTGATATTTATCCTTAGTGGGAATTCACCAATCCCATAAATGCCACCTAAGGCTTTGCTATGTATTATCAGTTACCCAAAGAAAAAGTAAAAATAAATAGAAGCAAAATAAAGAGATAAAGAAAGTAAAAGTAAAAATTAAGAGATAATAGGTCTGAGACCTATTATATATCCATTAGCTATTAAGCACTTGCTTTGTGTCATTTCATATAAAGAGCTTTAACATATGGCCACACCCATACACAAAAACATCTGGAAGCAATGGATTCAAGACATGATATCATTTATCAGAAACAGAAACCAAACCAATAACTTAGACCTTGGAGAGGTCTAAACTAAAGGAATGAGAATAATGTGATCAATATATCTTGTACTCTTTTTTAAGGGAAGAATAGAAAAATGCAATCTTTGTGAATGGTAAATGTTTTAATAAATATCCTATTTTATCTTGAACCATGTAACATTGTGTGTTAGGCTGTTTTTTTTAAGCTGATCTCAGAATTTCTTAGATGTGATCATTATTATTACCTGCCTTGAGATTTTGTGTGTTAATGTATTAGCTATGGTTGCCAAGGACAATACAACTTAAGATATTGCAACAATATCAAGGCATTTCTGCTTATTTGCTTAATATTAACATGAAGAATAAGAAGGGCAAATATATAGCAAACTTACTATTTTTCCCACCTCAAAGGATTTCAGCTGTTTAGTTCTATTAGGCACTAACTAGGTTTCATCACTGCTATATCTCACATGAGTTTAAGAAAGAATCTTATCCAGAGTCATATCAACCAGAAGAGAACCCAGAGTTCTACCAATGAGATCTTCCTGATTCTTTGCCCTCGGTTTAAAACATTCACCCAAAATTCTGCTGGGAACTCATAATGGAGACTATTCTCACTTCAAACACACTAGCCTGAATGGGAGATAGTCAAATTTGTTTTGTTTATGTGAATAGAGATATGTGTATTTATTGTCAGAGCTTGTATATGATAAGAGACTGGCAGAAGCATAGCTATGTACAATCTCAAAACTCACTTTATTTTAAATTATTAAGTTTGAGTGGAGGAATCATAGAAGGGAGAATGAAGAATCCTTCTTTTTCCTACTCTCTTGCTATAATTTCCAAAGTTATATCTCTTTAAAGAAAAAAAAAACCTTGTAGGTATATTACAACAAGTAATTATAATAATCATAGTAATAAATTATAATAATGGTTGAGCCTGAGGCAATTTAAAATAAGAAGAAAAAAATTTCTCCTACTTGGGTTGACCCAGTCCAAGATCTAAACATTCATGAATAGACAAAAACCCTGACTTCCTATTTGATATCTCAAGGACCTCTAATATAGTCCCTGTGGACACTTCTGAAATAAACTACTAGGTGGTTTTTCAGTGCTATTGTAACTGCAAAAAGTCTCTAACTTTTTATCATCAGTCTCTAACCTAGTGATGAGCCTCCCTGAAAGGATCTAAATGTACTCTAAGAAAACAGACTCATAATCTAACACCACACCCATCCATTAAGACTTTACAACTTTGTAGGACCTGTCCAATCTTTGTTTCCCAGTGGCATAAACTTTAAGTATAAAGGATCCCCCCTACACCATGATTATATATTTAAAGATGGAGAAGACTCAGAGGACAGCATGTCCAACTCCCTCATTCTACAGATGTGAAAACTTAGACCCAGGGAGCTGAAATTACTCAAAGTCTGCAGACAGTAAGTGGCAAAATAAGGATATGATCCTGCTCTCTCCACTGCATTATGTTGCTTTCACATGAGTCATCACAATAGGAATTTAGTAGTTTCCATCTCCAAAATGAGGGCAAGCTCATCATAGAGGCAAAGAAACTTTAGATGTAGATAAGTTTTTCTATAGAAAGTTATTCAAAAACAACAGTGCTTCCTCGAAACAAGACAATGACACAACATCCTGAGACTCATTGTTGCTAATGATTACTTAGATAAAGGAAAAAGCCTCTTTATTTCTTTTTAATCTCAAAAAAAAAAAAAAGCCAACCTACAAACTCCAAACTAACTATTTTTATGGAAGGAATATTTAGAAGCTCCAACAGAAGTGGTTGCTTCATGCTGTGAAACTTACTGGACCCCATCTGTGCCTGTTCCCTGTAAAGTATTCTGGAAATAGGCCTGGAAGAACAGAAAAAAGTGACTGATCATTTACAGAATGGTTACAGGTGTCACAGTCCTGACTTCCTCCAAAATGCAATAGAAAATTAGCCATTTGGTGATCGTATGGCCCCACTTTTTTTTTTTGATTATTACTTAAGTCATTATAAATGAGGAGTCACACAATGAACCAAAATCTCCTTTTAAGTGGCAAAAAGTGTGAAATTTAAATATTTGGTTCTAATATGGATTGGAATATTCTTTCGTATGCATCACTGTTACACTCTTTTAACCAAGAAGAGTGGTGAGAACATAGCCTCAATCAACGTAACAGAGATGGTTAATTTAGGAGTTCTTCCTGAGAGTTCTTCCATCCATTCCTGATCTTACTTCTTCCGTCTTAATGAGCAGAAGGACTTTTTTTGAGTTTTGAGCATTGATAGGTTACAGCTTCTTTGTCAGTTTCCCCCTCTTTTAAAAAAACAGACAACCAAAAAAATGTCTTCCACTCAGAAGCAGCAGCTCACTTAGATGTCAAGTTTCCTGGTCAAGTTCAGAGGCATACAGAAAAGCCTCCGTGTCATCTTCTATCATATCTTCTCAGACCTCCTCCCCCTTTTTTAAGGGATTTGCCTATATATAAACGTGTGGTGTGATTTTCTCTGTAACTAGTTCAATATCAAGCCCTTTTGCTTACATTCAGATGAATGCAAAATACAAACAAACCCACCATTGTGTCTAGTTGAGGTGGAATGGTGAAATTCAATATTCATTCATTCCACAAATGTTAATTAATGCATATTTAAGTAGCAGAGAATGTTAGTAATAGACTGGGATAAAGTCATTTTCTAAACTAACTTTCCAGCAGAAGCTTTTTAATATAAAAGAAGAGGGGAGGGATATAATTAATCCTTTTGTAATGGGAAATTACAAAGAAGAGGTCAGCTGAAGAATACATTTCTATGAAAGTAGAAGCAGTTTTGCCTGAGCAAGCCTCTATTTAAGAATTGCGATGATGTGTAAGAGGCTTTAAGATATCCGGTACCGTGGACAGCGCAAGTGAGCAGACCTGGTCTAAATCGCTGTTCTTGGCTGTCGTTATAGCAGAAAAAGCCGAGCACCAATTGCTAGCCAGAAAGTTAGGCAAAAGGAAAAGGAGCAAAACAATGGCGTGTGTTGGTTTGGGTTTTTTGAGGGGAACGGGGAATAGTGTTTTCATCAAGAGATTGGGATGAATCCTGTCACCTTTCTAAATATGAACTTGAATAACTCCCAAGGCATGCTGGTTACCGCCCAGACTCCTCCTTATAAATACAAGGGGTTTGTTTACACGTGTTTTGAGGGAACTTTGGTCCTTCGCTTTGCTCCCACTGGAGCTTTCCTAGACGGCCCATGTCACTTCACACCATCACCCATCTCGGCAACGGGAGTTATGCAAGAGTACGTGATCCTACTCTGTGCAATATATTATTTCTAGCTGCAGCTCTCGTGTGGCGCGAAGGTTAAGCTTAACGGAGCGATGGAACTCCGAATTCGGAGCTCTCGTTGCCCGAGGGGTGAAAGGGCCCCAGGCTAGAATACAGAAAGGCTTGGAGACTGTGTCTTAAGGAGCAACAGACTCCACAGAGTCTTCCAGAGATGGCTCTTTAAAAGGAAAAGTAGAAATGAAGGAGGATGCAAGGCGAATGACCAACCCCTCTCGGCACTCTCCACTCTGTAACTCTAACATCTGCCGATCACCCACAAGGTGCTAGGCACCGTGTAAAATCCGGCCAAGACCATCATCCCACTTCGCAAATAGAAAGGGCAGACCTTTTTCCTATTGCCCCCTTCCTTCGACCCTATAATGGAACCTGGTTGGGGAGCTCTCCGGCACCCATTTAGGCAGGGGCTCCTGGGATTCGGTTTCAGGCAGCTAAGCGCGGGACTTGAGCCGTTTGCTAACCTTTGCAGACTCCCCCTTAGCACGCCACACCCTTTGCCGCCCAATCTCACCTCCCTCCTCCTCCAGCCCCTTTCATTTCATTTTAGCAGAGGTAACGAGCGCCGAGGGGGTTCAGCTCAGGTCTATCACGAGAGATGCCAAAGTATTGACTGGATCTGATCTCGGGAGGCCCAGCTGCAATGAAATATTCATCTGGACTTCATTGGAAGGGGAAGGCTGGAGGATGGAGATGGGGAAGTGGAGATGGGAGTGGGGGTGGGTGGGGGGAGGGAGAAAACAGAAGCAAACACCAGATACATCAGGATGATGCTGGTTGCCATCGTAATTCCCCACACCCGCCCGTCAGGCTGAAGAAGCTGTAACTTTGCCTAGACTCCTTCCCTCCTCCTTCCCCGGGAGGTTCCCCACAACAACCCCTCTCCGGAAGTCGCTGCTGCTCTGTCCCCTTCTGGCGCGCTCCTGTTTCCGACCTCCTGGGTCCCCCAAATCCGCGACAATCTCCATCTCCCTCCTCCCATCTGTGCTCTCCAGTTCCCAGAGTTGGGAGACCGGGAAGAAGGGGATGGGCGGGCGAATGGGATGCCACAGACTAAAGTTCGAGTCTTGCCAAATCTTCCGAAGGAGGAATAAGGCTTCGGAACACCTTTTCCTACTACCCCCTCCCTCCCAAAGTTAGCTTTTGCTGCGCAAGCAGCCGATGGACACAGACTTTGCAACCGAGGCGTTGGACATACACAGGAATGCAGAGTTTGCATTTACCTACCTGGGCGGCCGGGTGGATGGGTGCAGGAGCAGGAGCAAGAGCCAAGGTTCAACTGCAGCCTAGCTGTCCTCCGTCCTAGCCCCCCACCCCCCAAATACACCACAATCCTGCTAATTGGGTGGGAGCTTGACTACTGGAATGGGTGTGGGGAGGGAGGGAGGGAAGGGGTGGGGTGGATTTTGTTGGAGGCTTCTTCGATTTTCCTTCTTGGGTCAGTTTAGCAGAAGCCCAGGGCGCAGGCTCTGGTTGGAGAGTTTGCCGGCTCCGAGTACCCTGCCTCCATCCTCTTCACGCATCCGCAGGGGGCTGGGGAGCGGAGCGGGCGCGAGTGTGGGCTCGGGCGGTTCGCTCTGCTCTGGAGTAGGGAGGAGGTGTGGTACCGGGGGGGAAGGGGGAGAGCGGAGAGGAAGAAGGGAGGGGGGAGGGGGCGTGCGGGGGTGGGGAGGCAGCGGTGTGGCCAGGAGGGAGAAGACAGCTCCCCCCCCACAGTGAGCTTTCCACCTTCTGACGAAGCCCGTGCGCCCGGCTCCGAAGCCAGACACTAGTGGGGAGCCGAGTTCCTCTCGAGCGCCCCCTGGGGGGTTCCGACGGACAGCAGCGACGTCCGGGCAAAGGGATTCCGCTTATCCCAAAGCTGAGTGGGTCATCCCCAGCGACAGGGCAGTGGGAAATTCGGACCAGACTCTTCAGAGCGATGCGAGAATTGTCTTTATTTCATCCATTCGCACCCCCGCCCCAATTTCTTTTTAATTAAAGAGGTAACCAAAGAGCACCTGAGTTCAAATCTGCCCTCACTACCTGTGTATTTGGAGCAAATCGTTTAATCTTGACCAAAATGGATAAAATACCGGATTGGAGTCCAGACAACCTGGAGCCAAATCCTTCTTCAGACACTTATTAGCTGTGGGAACCGGGCAAGTCACTTGAACCCCTATTGACCCCAGATTTCTCATCTGTAAAATGGGAATATAAACTACTTCCTCAGATCGATATGAGGATCGACTTAGATTATATAAGTGAATAGCTTTGTAAATCATAAAGGGCTACATAAATGCTAGTTATTATAATTATATATATATACATATGTATATGTACATAATGTGTATATATATATACACACACATATATATATATATGATTACAAACTCACTGAGTTTCACCCACTTTACCTTGTCTTACACCAGGCAACTCTTTAGGAAATAAATTCAAGTCTACCTCCAAGGGCAAAGTTGCTTTAATTGCCAAAAAATACGTTTTCTTTTATCCATAAAGATTAACATAGAGATTTAAAAATGAACACTTATTTCAAAATAAAATTGTATTTGTTTGTAATTATTTTAAAATTTTAAAAACATTTTTATTTAAAGCTTTGAGTCCCAAATTCTATCTCTTCCCTTCCTCCTCTTTGAAGCTGGTAAACAATCAGATATAGGTTATACATGTGCAATTATGTAAAGCATTTCCATATTAGTCATTACATACAAGAAGACTTTTTAAAAATGAAAGAAATCAAGTGAAAAACAGTATGCTTCTGTCTGTATTCAATCAGTATCAGTTTTTTCTTTGGAGGCAGATAGTCTGCTTCATCATTAGTTCTTGGGGATTCTCTTGGATTATTGTATTGTTGAGAATAGTTAAATCATTCACAGTTCTGCATCATACAATATTGCTGTTATTGTGTATTCTCCTAGTCTGGCTCGCTTCACTTTGCATCAGTTCATGTAATTCTTTCTAGGTTTTTCTGAAATCATTTTATTTGTCATTTCTTATAGCACAATAATATCCACTGATTGCAATTATTTTTACTTAGAGTGCATTTACTCAGGAGAATTAGAGTAAATTATGGAGGGAAATTTAATTGCATCAATTGACACAGTGGGTTCCTCTAGTATATTAAGTATTTAAAGTTGCAGGACAGTTGCTAATCTACATTGAAAGGGAGTTTCTCACAGGGAGTTCTCTGTGTCAATGAAATCAATAGTCTGTTCTAAAAAAGGGGTGGGTGTGGGGATATGTAACTGTTCACATCTTACTTGGTCCCTTAGAAAGACAACAAATCTAACTTAGGCAAGAGTTCTGTGAAAACATGTCCTAGAAATCCATGTGCACCACAGTGGGGTCTGCAATACCTTATTAATGGTAGATAGCCCTTTCTCATGGATAAACAAAAGTACTGGATATCTGGACTTATACAGCACAAAGTCCAGATGGAAAAAGTTCTACTTCCTGAGACCATGGGAGCTATCTTGTGTCAGGGTTCCCAGTAATCAGGACTATTTTTAGAGCTTGGGGGAGGGAGGTCTAGTCAAAAGTTTCATTCCCTCTTGTTAGCACTCCATCAAACCAAGCCTCTGCAGGTAGGTAAATAACAGAACAGAAGAGAGCCTTCACAGACCACAGAGTTTCTCATCTCTAAGAACAATGAGGAAAAAGAGACTTCAATGGGATAAAGATCATCTGCCATGCTCTATAGGGGCAATTAGGAAAGCCTCTGTTTTGTGTCTGGATGAAGGGCATTAAAAGGAAAAGTGATATTCATAGGACTAGAGATCTAGAGCTGGGAGGGACCTTAAAGTCACTGAGGCTAATTCCCACTCCCATTTTTCAGATGAGGAAAGAGCCAGAGAAATTAAACAATTGTCCAAGCGACATAGCTAATAGGTGGGAGAGTCCAGGACTTTTTTCTCCAAGTTTAGCATTCTTTCCACTGATCCACAGATTCACTACTGTCATTAACCTTAGAATAAGTGGGAGCTAAAAGAGCCCTTATACATTCATCTTGCACAGGAAGAAAACTGAGGCCTAGAGATACTAAGGGATCAGGAGATGAGAATCCAGTTGGCTTTACAGGGGTACCATGACAAGAAGCATGGAGAGCAGAGGGGAGTCCTTTATAAACAAAATTCCCAACAGTCATCACTGGTCTCCTATATAAAAATACACACACACACACACACACACACACATACACACACGAAACATAACTTGTAATAAATCTGCACTTCTCTGCCAGCAGGACTCAGCTCTCTAATTAGAAACAGAAAGTCATTGGCAGACCATTGTCACAGTCTGTGAAACACGTGCACAGCCTTGCACCAGAAACCTGGATTTCTCTCAATGCAAGGCACCCATGGTAAACTAAGAAAGGCTTTTGACTCTGTACACAATGCCAAGCTTTCCTTACAAAGCCACTTCTTTCTCCATATCAAGGGTTGGTTATGAATGCACCCCAGGTACCCAGTTAATAAATGTTGATTTAAATTCCAAGTTATAATTAATTTCTCAAGTGCATACCAGTAGCTCTCCTCCTCCTCCAACAACTGTGCCATAATTAGGGGTCATTTCCCCTCTGCCTTCTTCACACACCTCCATCGTTGACTTCAGTGAACTCAAAGCGGCTCCTGTCCACAAGCATTGTTTCAAGGACCCAACCCATAACCACATGTCACTGGAGCTACTGGCATTCCCACATAGGTTATATCTCTACCCTGGTGCAATTGGTTAACGTGAATCTCGAGGTTAGTTAACACAAGGGGAAGCTTCCTCTCCGTGTCTCACGCCAACACTAAAGGCATCTCACATCAGTGACAAGTGAAACTCTGGAATATATCCAAGCAACAAAGGGAAAGAGATGTGGCTCTCTACCAAGGCGATGGATAGCATTTCTTTGAAATGACAACTGATGACACAGAGATAAGGAGAAGGAACAAGCAAAGAATTCCTGTCCTGCCCAGAGAACCTTGGATCCTGCTCGGTGTGAGTCAGGCTGAGCCGCTAGCTTTTAAATTAGGTTTCTATTTTCTATTGTTTTCATCTAGAGCTGTAGGATGATAACATACTCTACTAGGCGATGGGACTTCTGTAAATAGCCAAATTTATTTTCAAAGCTATGTGTAAAATGAGAAGCTTGAATCTCACCCTGGGATTATTGATAACTCATTAATATATTCTTTTCTATTTCATGTGCTTTCTAAAATTGACATGTCTCTCTCTTTCCTTCCCTCCAGTATTTCTGCTGACATCCAAGATAGTCCTAATTACTTGAAAACAAAGAACTGAACTGTGGGAAGATACTTTATAAATGCTAAAGAATCATGAGAGCAGAGCTAACATCCCTATCTTTTACAAATTTTGTTATGTTCTTGTGGTGTTTTGATGCATATGATTGGACCCAAAGTCCATCCAATTTGTGACTATTTTTTCATAAAGCTTCATTGATATCAAGTAGCTCCAAGGTACCAACAGAAGGTTTCCAAATCTTTCTAGTTTTTATAAGTTCCTCTTAAAAACCACAGAAGTCTTTTGCTTCCTTGCTTAAAGACTTAGTAATTGAATCTAGTATCTGGCTTTGCTGTTTATAAGCTGGTATGATCTTAGCAAAGACATTTAACCATACTAAGCTTCAGTCAGTTCATCTGTAAAATAGAGATAATTATTCAGTATTTGTAGTATATTTTTTACACAAAGTTGTGCTGGTGAAAATATTTAGAAATCTTAATGCTTATATAAGTGTTTGTGGTGAAAAGATTCACGCTGAAGTATAAGTGACTGATTGAATATCCTTTCCTGGGATCAGGTTTTCATGAGAGGAAGCACTTTCTGAAACGGCGGATAATAGCATCGAGAGTGAAGAAAGAACAGAAAGGGGAACAGGAAGTGCCAAGGCACAGGCTACACCTAATTTTCTGAATATCATAAATGTTCACAAAGCAGTTTGGGAAAAAAAAAAACCTAGAGTTCATCAAATCCAACCTGACTAATTTTATGGATAAAGAAACTGAGATACTTCAAAGTAAAGTGACTTGCCCATGGTCACATGGATCAAAATTACAAAACCAACATGTAAGCTGGATTTTCTTACTCCAAATCCAGCATTTTTTCCACTGCAAGGATAGTGCTATTAAAATTTTATATGACTGCATGATAAATATGGAAATAGGTTTAGAAGAATTGTACTTGTTTAACTTATATTGGATTATTTGCTATTTAGAGAGGGAGTGGAGAGGAGGGAGGGAGAAAAATTGGAACATGGGGTTTTGCAAGAGTGAATGTTGAAAGATATCTTTGCATGTATTTGGAAAAAAACAAAAGGCTATTATTATTTTTTTTAAAAAGATTTTATGTGACTTGGGGAACTATTAAGGCATTTGTTTGACCTAACCCAGGTCTGAAAATTGGACTCACTATGGATTATTGTCCTCCAGAAGTTTTAAACCATCTCTGTTACAGATGTGATTTACAATGAATGCCATAGGGATGCAATTTTCTGACCTTAAAGATGTGCATTTATAAAAAGCAATACCAAAAAGTGTCCTTGTTATTGTGTCATACCCTAGGCCATCAACTACTTAAGTTTCCTTCTTTCTAGCTCTTTCAAGAAGTCAGTAATCATCGAAGTCCTCCATTTTGCAGTTTCTTACTTGAAAATTGCTCATAGTCTTTCATGCTCACATCCAACGACAAGATTAAAAGCCACCAAAGTCAGTGAGAGGATGGTCTATGGTTATATGGACTGTGGGCTCCAGCAATCACCCTCCCAGAGTGTTACTTCTCTAGGAGTGAATCAATATTACACATATACATATGCACATACATACCCCTGAACACACATTATACAAGCATCCACATGCATTAGCATACACAAGAGGAAGAAAAGGACTCTTTGAATGAACCAAAATATCACTTCCATTGGCTTTTCTTCTGCCAACATTTGACTGTTAATTCTTCTCAAGTTTCATTTCTCAAGTCTTCTTTTTAAAAAGATCGGTTCTATGCACTTTGTTTGGGGTGGGAGTAAGGGAGAAGAAAGTCTAACAGCTGGCTGAGAATGAGGACATTTTTATTTCAAAATGACATTCTCTTTGTTCAAGTTCCCATCCCCAAAAGCATACATCATAGCAAGAGGGGAAAGTCACTCTATAGTTCTTAGATCAGAACCCAGTGAAGAAGGAAATTGCAAATTATATAACAAGAAGAAAATACTTTAAGGTGTAAGGCTGTGTTCCCCACCAGGCATTTGAGAGTGTGTTTTGGGGACTTAGGTGCAGCATATGTTTTTCTTTCATTGACAAAAAAAGGTACGAAGCCGAGACATTGGCTTCTGAATTTTGTTCTTTTTTACCAAAAAAAATCCCACTGGAATTTGACTCAGGATATCAATAATCAAATACCTCTGTCAATTCCTAGAAGTCTTAAATAACTTCTTTAGAAATTTCATAAGTTATTGGCTAACATGTTAGAAAAGGAAAATAACAAATGTTGGACATTTGTCCCCCAGAAAAATGGGGACACCAATGCACTGTTATGGAACTGTGAACTGATGCAACCATTCTGGAAAACAATTTGGAAGTGTGCCCAAAGGACTATCAAACTGTACATATACTCCTACTAATTCAGTACCCCAAAAGAAATTAAAAGAGAAGAAGTACAAAATTTTTATGTACAAAAATTTTATGATAGCTCTTTTCATGGTGACAAAGAATTGAAAACAGAGGGAATGCCCATCACTTGGGGAATGGCTGAACAAGTTGTGACATGTGATTGTTATGGAATACTGTTGTTCTAAAAGAAACGATGAGCAGGATGGTTTCAAAAAAATCTGGGAAGATTTAAATGAACTGATGCAGAGGGAAGTGAGCAGAACCAAGACATCACCATATACAGTAAAAGCAATGTTATTAATAATGATCAGTGGTGGAGCAGTTAGGTGGCTCAAGTGATAGAGCACAGGTCCTGGAGTCAGGAAGACCTGAGTTCAAATCCAACTTACTAGCTGAGTGATTCTGGGAAAACCACTTAATCCCTATTTGCCTCAATTTCCCCACTGTAAAAAGAACTGGACAAGGAAATGGCAAAAAACCCCTCCATATCCTTGCCAAGAAAACCTCCCCCAAAAGGGGATAAAGAGTTGGACATGACTGAAAATGACTAAACAATAACAAAAATGAAAGATTTAGCTACTCTGATCAATGATCTATGACAATTCCAAAGGACTTATGATAATATTATACACCTTGCTTTCAGAGAAAGAAATGATGAACCCCGAGTGCAAGTTGAAGTCTAATTTTTTCCATTTTATTTTTCTTGATTTTTTGCACCAGGTTGATATAGAAACATGTCTTACATTTCACTTGTATAATTGATATCATATTGTTTACCTTCTCAATGGGGAGGAGATGAGAAGGAAGGAGAGAAAGAATCTGGAATTCAAATTTTAAAAATAAATGTTAAAGGTAAATAAACATAAATTTTTTAAAAAGAGCTTCACAAGTCCAGAGAAGGCCTACCTTCCAGAAACTAGAATCATGGGAATTGTTAAGGTTACTATGTAGAAGAACCTTTAAAAGGATATAATACAAGCTAATCATTTTCCAGACAGATGCACAAACACACACAGATTGCTGTGCCCCAGTTGATGTCTTCTGGGACTGGTGGAAGATTTGGAAGGCACACCAGTAAATCCATCATCACTCCTCATCCCTCTTTTATCTCCCTTTTAAGTTGCTTTCCTCAACCCACTAGAAAGTAAGATCTTTGAAAGCTAAGGCTGTCTTTTTATTCTTACTTGTATCTGTATTCCCAGAACTGAGAACAGTACCTGCCTTGTAAGAAGCTTTTGATAAAGACTTAGTGACTGTCACCTTTATCTTAGATCTCACTATTGCTCCAATTCATTGTCTATCTACTTTGACATCACTGATGGGCTTTCTACAAAGAAAACAGGGTTCCTTGTAAAATACAACAAAATCCCTTGGTTTTTTTTCTTGGTGAAGGCAATATTCTTATATTCCTTTAAATATCTAGTCACTCTCTTCATCAGCTACTCTTCTTAATATATATATGATAAATATGTATATGTATATATTTTATTTCCACCACTTATATGTTAAAACAATAGTTAACATTTGTTTTTTGTTTGTTTTTTAGTTTCTAGTTCCAAGTTCTATGTTTCCTCTTTGCCTGCCCCCCTGAAATGTTAAGCAATCTGACAAAGATTATACATGTGGAATTATGTAAAAACATTTCCATATTAGTCATTTTTGGAAAAAAAAACTTGAATCAAGGAAAAAATAACATGCTTCAATCTGTATTAAATCTTTCATTGGAGGCAGATAGAAGCTTCATCGTTTGTCTTTTGGGATTGTCCCTTGGGATCATTGTATTACTGAGAATAGCTAAGTCATTCACAATTCTTCTTCAAACAATGTTGCTATTGGTGTGTACTATGTTCTTTTGGTAATGTTCACTTCACTATGCATCAATTCATGTAAGTCTCCTCAGGTTTTTCTGAATCACTCTGTTTGTCATTTTTTATAGCACATCAATATTCCATCACAACCATATGCCACAGCTTGTTTAGCCATCTCCCAATTGATCAGCATCCCTTTAATTTGCAATTCTTAGCCACCACAAAAAGAACTTGCTACTCTTCTAGTCTTTTTATCCAGCTCCCTCCTTTAGAAGAAGACACTCTAGGAAATGAAGTCATTGGAGAAACAAATGATGGGGAAAGAAGGATACTGAAAGGGAAGGATGGATAACCCACATGCCCTATTGATAGATGCTCAATGTCAAGAAATCCAAAGGATGATTCTTCACCTTGGGGTTTGGGATGGAAAGCATACAGAATGAGGGGCCATGGATAGATCACAACATGCGATGTAAGAGGGAATCCACATATCAATAAGATTATAAATCCATTGACTTGAGTATGACCTAATTGAAATAATTAGATCAAAGCCTCTTTCAAACTTAAATCTTTCTGAATGTTGCTTTCTTTTGTTATACTTTCCAGAAGTCTTGCCTATGAATCACTAAATATCCAAAGCATACTAAAATAAAACATTGTTCTTCCAAGGGGAAGAGGATGTTAATAGTCTTTCTTTAGTCTAACACCCTGGGGACTTAGTTTTTGTTTTATTTTTCCCCTTTTCTTTATTATCTCATTGCCTAGTTTTCTCAAAGCAGGTTCTACAATTTTAGTCTTTTGAAAATTGTCTTTTTTAAAAACTCATATATTGTTCAAGGAATGTGGTTAAAAAAAGGTTCATGTAACTGTCTCAACTCCTGTATGTCAACATGCAGACCTTGGTCTGATTTTTTTCTGGGTTTTTACTGCTGATATGAATTAAAGAGCAAAATGAAAAGAAATAGCAGAAGCATATGATTTCATACTTGTTTGAATGAAAAAAGCTTATATTCATATCCCCAGCTATCCTACTTTGTATTGGGTCACTTGTTGTATTGGGGGCTAGGTTGGAATTAAAGGTAACTAGATGATGCAGTGGATAGAATGCTGGCCCTGGAGTCAGAAGGACCTGAGTTCAAATGTGGCCTCAGACATTTGTAAATCTTGGATATGTAATTCTGGGAAAGTCACTTAACCCTGATTACTTCAGTTTCTTCATTTATAAAATGAGCTAGAGAAAGAAATGGAAAATAACTCTAGTATCTTTTTCAAGAGCAACTCAAATGGATCTGACTCATAAGGAAATGGACATGATCAACTGACTAAACAACAAAGAGTTGAAATGACTGAAAAAGATAACCAAGGGGGAGATAAAAAAAAAAAGTATAAAGAAGGATGGACAATGAAATCTACTTCCCTCTTATTGGTAGAAATCTAATGAGTTCTAAGTGAATGATGCTGCATAATACAGTCAATAAATCTATTCCTAGGGATCTTGGGACCTGGGGCAAGCATCATGAAATTCACATAGGAAAAACAAAGCAAAACAAATAAAACCCTCAAATCAAAATTATAAAATAAAGTTAGTTGATCTGGAGTTGCATTGAAACCTAGGCAAAGATGTGAAACTCTTCTGAGCAGAAAGATCCATGGCAAGGGATAAGGGATGAGACCCTTGGACATTGTGAGGGATCTAGTACAGAGACTACCACTGGGTTATGGAGTAGGGAAAGACCAGAAGTACATGAGAGAGGCTGAGATGTGAGAAGGCCTTGGGATCTTATTTTAGCCAGTATACCAGCCTTCACCTTCATTGTGGTCTGTGTAGTTTTCATGCCTGCTCCTAATATACCATATTTTAATTTGGGTCCATCAGCAATCAATACCATTGCAAATCTCCAGAACCCCAAATGAAGCACGGTGTGTAGCTCCAGGCCAAGAGCCTGTTATGACCAGAGAACCCTAACGATAACCCATACTACACCATGGGAAGAGTATACCCATGGCCCAGAGAGTACCCTTCCCCAACACACACACACACACACACACACACACACACACACACACACACATACAAACACACATGTGCACAACCTATAGTGTGTCCAACAGCCACTAGATTCTCCCACTTCATGAAAGAAATAGAGGAAAGAGAAGTATCAGATAAGAGAACATGATGGTTGGGGAAAGCATAATAGCAATGACATTCTTAGATCCCAGAATGTGGGAATTTGTTAGTGGCAGGCAGTAGCAGATGGAATAGATTAGGTCATCAGACTTGGAAGAAGAAAGCAATTATGATGAGACATCAAGAAGCATGGCCAAGGGCCCAGGCAATGGAGCAAGCTGGTTTGCCCCATGGATTAGGCAATCAGTTGTTGCAGGTGGTCAGAGGACCACAAAGGATAGGGATAGTGGTGTCAGAAGACCACTAGGGAGCAACAGGACAACACCTTCCCTTTTCCCAGACTCCCAGTCCAGGGTTCACACTGTCAGTTTCCAAACCTGACCTGTTTTTATTTATTAGAACACTTCAGGTATTATCAACCCTTTCTAAATGTTAATTCCCTAAGAAAAAGTTATATTTACTTCACCCTTCTTACATCCCTCACTATCAGATTCTGGGCCATTTTGTGGACTGATTTTGATTAGCCATTTTCCTTTGTTAGAAGAGAAGCCTCTATAGTGGCAGGGCAGGGAGACCCATCAATGAGTCATATTGAAAGAGGTATCAATACAAACATAAAAAGGAAGGGGCTCAGAAGGTAGCAATACATTAAAATAATTCCTTTTTCTAACATCAAAAAGATTTGGTCTAAATCAAAGATCTTAACATTGCTATAATTTTATGACTAGCTCCCAATAGTCAGCTATTTGCTTTTGTGGCTGAAACCCAAGTTTATTTTTCATAAAAGAAACATCTTGAGTCTCACTCTTCAAGTTCCCTTCAATCCGAATGGATCTTGACCTGGTATACCTGTTGTGTCTTGGGCCAGCTTTCTGTCCCTTTCTCTTCACTTTTATCTCTGGGATCTCATTCGCACTTATTCTCATTCACTCCCTCCCTCCCTCCTTCTCTTCCTCTCTTCTTCCCTTCTTCTCACTTTCCCTCCTCTCTCTCTGTATTCCCTCTACCATGTTCAAAGAAATACCCCAATTCCATCACCTTTCTTTTGGGTGATGGATGACCTGCTTCATATCAATCCTCCAGAATTATGGTGGAAATTGCATTGATCTGAATTCATAAAGCTTTCAAATTTGTCTGTTTTTATCATGTATGTTATTGCAGTATAAATTGTTCTTTTGGTTCTGCTCATTGCATTCTCCATCATTTATGGAAATCTTCAAAATGTCTACTTTGATAAAATTGGTGTTAGCATAAATTGTTTTCCTGTTCCCTTTCCTTCACATCAGTTCATATAAATCCATGTCTGTTTGAAATTATCTAATCTCTCATTTCTTACAATACAATACTTACAGTACAAAACAGTATTCATTTATATATCACAACTTATCCAGATGCTCTCCAATTGATAAATATTCCCTTGATCTCCAGATTTTTGCCATTACAAAAAAAGCATTTTTGTAAACATGGGATCTTTTCCTTTCTTTGATCTGCTAGGTCCTAGCTAGGTCCTTTGTAATAACTTTTTGTGCATAGTTCCAAATTGCATTCCAAAATGATTGAACCTATTCATAAACCCATCGATGATGTATTAATGTGGCTATTTTTCCATAATCTTAGTAACATTTATTTGCTTTTTTTGCTTATCATTGACAATCTGATAGATACGAGGTGGAACTCTAGAACTGCTTGAATTGGGTTTCATTTTTACAAATTTGAATCAGTTCTATACTCAGATATATCTGAGAAATGGGGTCTTTATCAGAGAAACAGGCTATAAGAACTTTTTATATTATTTCATTGTCTATGGAACCTTTTAGCAAAATGTAGTTTCCCTGAGATTACTTCTTTTAATTAGGTCTATTTTTGCTTTTGTTTTCTCTGAGAACCTGAGATCATAATTGCCTCTCTTGCCCCATTTACTTTTACTAAAGCATATTATATTCTTTCTAGTCCTTTATTTTAACTCTATGTGTGTGTCTTTCTTCAAGTGTATCTCTTGTAAACAATATATTGTTCAATTCTTGTTTCTAATAAATTCTGTTATCTGCTTCCATTTTATGGGTGAGTTCATTCCATTCAACTTCACAGTATGATTACTGTATGTTTGCCTCCAACCAATTATTTCCTCTTTCTTTCTCCCATTTCTTCTTTTTATTATGTTCTTCCTATTTTGTTTCTAACCATCACATCTCTTAATCTGTCCTCTATTTTATTATCCTCTTCCTTTTTCTTATCTCTTTTCCCTCCTATTTTCCTATTGGATAAGTTACATTTCTATACACAACTGAATGTGCATGTATATTCTTTCTTTGAACCATTTTCTATGAGAATGAGATTCAAGCATTGCTTTCCACTCTCCCCTACCCCATTTTGTCCATTATAAAAGCTCTTCCTTGTATACCTATTTTATGTACCTTCCCTATTCTCCCAGTGCATTTTTTTCCTCACACCTTACTTTTTTATTTTTTTGGAGATCATTTTAACATAATTGACTCACACCCATGTCCTCTGTCTATGTAAACTCTCTTTGGTTATCTAATAAGGACAAATTTCTTAGGAGTTACATATATCCTGTTTGTTCCCATATAGAAATATAGTTTTACTTTATTGAGTCCTTATAATCATTCTTTCACATTTATGTTTCTCTTGAATTTTCTTTTTGTATGTCAAACTTTCTATTCAGCTCTAATCTTCACATCAGAGGACTTTTTGAAAGTCCTCTATTTCATTAAATATTAATTTTCCCCTGAAGAGTGACACTCATTTTGCTGAGTAGATGATTCTTGGTTGCAATCCTAGCTCCTATGCTTTCTAGAATATCCTATCCCAAGTCCTTTGCTACTATAATGTGGAAGGTGCTACATTTTGTGTGATCTTGATTGTGACTCAATGATATTTGAATTGTTTCTCTCTGGTTGCTTGAAGTATTTTCTCTTTGGCCTGGGAGCTCTGAAATTTGGCTATAATATGCCTGGAAATTTTCATTTGGAAAATCTCTTTCAGAAGGTGATCAATGGATTCTCTCAATTTCTATTTTACTTGCTGGATCTAAGATATTAGGGTAATTTTACTTGATAATTCCTTGAAATATGATGTCTAGACTTTTTTTTTAACCATTGCTTTCAGACAGTCCAATAATTCTTAAATCACCTCTCTTTAATGTATTTTCCAAGTCAGTTGTTTTTCTAATGAGATTTTTATTTTCTTCTTTTTTTCATTCTTAATTTTGTTTTGTTGTTTCCTGATGTCTCAGAGTCATTAGTTTTCACTTACCCAATTCCAATTTTTAAGAAATGATTTCTTCAGTGAAATTTTGTATCACTCTCTCTATTTGGCCAATTCTGCTTTTTTTTAAGGAGTTCTTTTCTTCAGTGAATCTTTGTACCTCTGTTTTCCTCTTATTCTGCTTTTAAGGTATTTTCTTCATAATTTTTGTGACTCTTTTATTAAGCTATTAATTTTCTTATCTTAATTTTCTTGCATCATTCTCATTTCTTTTCCCAATTTTTTTTCTCTACCATTCTAATCTCTTTTTAAGAATTCTTCTGAGAATTAGATTTTTTTCTTTGAAGCCTTAAAATAAAAACATTCTTGTCTTCTTGTGTGTTTATGTTTTGGTCTTCCACCTGTAGTATTTTTATGATCAGATTTTTTTGTTGTTTTTTTGCTCATTTTCCCAGACTATTTCTTGACTTTGAGCTTTATGTGAACTTGGGCTCTGCTCAACTAGGGGTAAAGAGGCCCTGTCCCAAACTTCAGGTTTTTCATTTTATTGTTTTCAGAGCTATAAGTTTTTGGTTTTTCCAAGGTAGTGGTGTACTGCTTTCCTGATGGCCTTTGCTCTGGTCTTTACTAAGGAACAGCCCCTGTTCCCTTGTGGATGCAATGATTGGTACTTCTCTTGGCCCTGGAACTGTGACCAGGTCCCCTTGTCCCTTGCAGCTCTATGTGCTAACCCTCTTTTCTAATTTGTTATGATAAACAAAGCCTCTTCTCCCTTATAACCTCCAGCATACCATCTAGCCCTGGCAATGATACCCAGAATTACATATGGACAATATAATTGTCAATTAATATCAACTGTACAACCCCTATTATCTCTTTCTACCCAGTTGTTTATTCCTTCACCATCTCTGGATTGAGAGTTTCCAAAGCTGCTGCAGCTACCATTGCCACCCAGTGTGTGGACTCCAGATAAACCTCCAGCAGACCTCCACCTTACAGACTTCTACTGCCTACCCCTTAAGTTTTCTTAGGCCAGAAAGATATACAACTTTTTCTCAGCTCTGCTGCTCCAAAATTTGACTTGAAGCATTATTTTAAAACTGTTTGGAGGGGACTTTGGGGAATTTAGCTGAGTGGCTGCTTCTAAACCACCATCTTGGTTCTACCCTGGTCTTTAGGCATCTTACCACACAACCCACAATATAAGGTTTTTACCAGGCCTACATATGACACAGAGAGTCACAAATAAAGACCTATAAGCATGTCCATTCACATCCAACCCCCACGCCAATTGAATGGGCCCTTTTAAATACCAACTTAAAGTCTAAGATTTTCTCATTTTTTTTACTACTTGCAGACAACTTCAGAGTGGCAGAGAATCTGGTGCCCTCATTATGGCTGTTGGCAACAACTACTTCCTCCCAGAACCAATGGGGCCAAACATTAGAATGTATTAAGATGAAGAACTTTGCTCTTCATGACACTAAAGCTTCAAATCACCAAAACTGTGGAACTGGAAACAGTTGATGGTACAGTTGATAGAGCACTGGACCTGGAGTCAAAAAGACCTCAGTTCAAATCCTGCCTTATCATGTAACTTCTCTCTGCCTCAGTTTCCTCATCTGTAAATATTTCCAATAATATCACCTACTTCACTAGTTCATTGTGAGAATAAAATGAGATGATATTTAGAAAGAACTTCAACGCCATAAAGTACTCTGTAAATGTTAGCTATTTTTATTATTAATTTCAGTTTCATAAAAGGACAAGTGGGATTCTATGAGAACCAATTTTTAATTATCATGTTCTTGCAAATTCACTCTGTCTGAAGTACTTCATTCTGTGCCTCCTGTTCAGTTTGTAAGAGACAAGTGTCTTACCAAGAACTCTATAGACTCAATGATGAAGCTGGGAAAAGATCTTTATTCATCATCTTGCAACAACAGATGTCCAGAAGCAGGTACATGAGTGCTAAAGTATAACTTTTTGTACCCTATAATGCAAGTCTCTTTCCTGATTCCCCATTGGCTAGGTACTAAAAGCTTACAGCTTATCCAGAATGCCTAATTTCCCCATGTGATCATGAATCCCTCACTCCTGAATATATCTCCCATTAATATCTCCTAACCTGATTTGTTCATAGTTCCCTGTAAGTGACTATATAGGCAGTCCCTCCTGTAATTATAACTCCCATTTCTGCACCCACATTTCTGCAACTCTAGCCATTATTTTTCTTTACCTTTATTTAGATGTGTATATACCTCTTCCTCATCTATCTTATTCCAATTCTAATTTATAGATTCTTCTTATTCTTATTTATAATTTATTCTTATTCTAATTTATAGATTCCCTCTATAAGTTTTGTCTCCTTTCTTCCACATCAGTCTAACCTTTAAATTTCATTTCTTAGATTTTGTGTTTGTTTGTTTTACACTATAGGGGAAACTAAATCTTCATTCAATCCTCACAAGCTGTATTTGTTTCCAGATCTTGCTCAACACCACTTTTCAAGACAACCAAGGCAACCCTATCAAATTCAAATCAAGAGGCCTTTTGGCAATCCCCATTTTGTACCAATTCTTGTTTGGTACCTGGAGATGTGGTCAAGGCAAGGAGCCAAGTTTAGCTTAACATTATCTCAATCTCATTGTGTCCCTGCTGTTCTCATATTTGATTAACATAAAATTAATCCTTGTCAATGCCTTGTCAAGAAAGAGTACTCTTAGGTAAAACAGTTAAATTAGCTGACATTTCATCACTTTTTTATCCCTTCCTAAATATCACATAAATTGGATTTCAAGGGAAAGGATAATTCATTTTGAAGGAGTGGTTTATACGTCAAAGCCTTTCTCACCTGCCCACAGCTTTTTCCCACCTCAAATGAATATGCTTGCCACATTTAAAACCATCATGTTTCCAGGGGACAAAGACAGCTAGAAATCATGAGGCCACAAGTTAGCCATTCTGACTCTCAAGAAAGTGTTACTGTTATTACATTATAATAATCCACAACAGATATAATGTATCACACTATATCATAGTATTATTGTCATCAAAGTGTTTATTAAAGCACTTTAAGGTGTATGAGGCACTTTGCACATTTTATACACTATCTCATTTGGTCTTCACAATAATGCTGCTAGGTAAATATTATTGTCACTCCTATTTTTACAAGGGAACAAATATAGACTCAGAGAGCTTTAGTAAACAGAAACCCAAGTCTCCAACTATCCATTAGCAAAAGGGAACACCTCAGAAATGAAGAATTAGCTGCTTCTCACTTGGAAATGAAGTAAATGAAATGATTCTAAACCAGAGCACTCAATGTCTGCTAGGTTAAAATCTCACATTAAATAGTATAATAGCTTTAATGGAAGTGTGGAGGTGGAATAAGGTGGAGGAGCTGGGAACAAAGGGACATTAGGGTTCTTTTTTTCCAGCTGCACAGTCAATGTCACCAGCAAGAAGAGCAAAAAGATGTTTAATTTGCAAATTGATCCTTTTCAAGGTATCAGATGGATCCCTTGAAATGATCTAGGGTTAAGGAGTGAAGCCCAAATTAGTCTCCTTTACTCTGGAGAATGCATTGGGAACTTCTTCAGCTAAGAATTACTTCTGTCTCCCATTCTCATTACCTGTCCTAGATAAATGTATTCAAGTAACTAATCCTTCTCCAAGCCAGTGTTTCCAGAAACTGGCTCCTCCCGAGTCAAAGGGAGACACAGGGTGACAAAGGCAGAGGGAGACCTCTGAACCTAAAGGAACATAGACACATTCAGCTATCAAACTGGACCTGTGTGTTTCTGGACCTGACTTCCTTCTGGCATTTTTGTGTCATTTTTATTTGCTCTTTAGCTATCTCCCCTGAATATGACAACTGGAAGGGAGGTTGGAGATATCTAGTAGAACTGTTTCATTTGCAGATGTGGAAACTAAGGCTAAAGACAACATAACCAATTACAGGAAAAACTGGATTGAAAAGCAAAGTAATTCAGCGGATAGAGAGCTGGATCTTCACGTCAGAAGGACTTGAGTTCAACTCCAATCTCAGACATTGTGAGGAGTATGAGAAATTAGATTTCCACAGATATTGTCAGAGCAAGATGAATGAGGGGTGAAATATTTCCACTTGACTCACTATGTGAGTTAAGGAACTGGCCAAACAGCAAAGTTCCTGACAAAGGGGCTCAGGTCTAAACTGGCCCAAATTGGCTAGAGTCAATGACAGGGCACAAACTTTTTGACATAAAGAAGATTGTAAATATGACCAATTTAAATTCTGATTGTAAATCCAACTAATTGTAACTAATTCTGATTGTAATCTGAGCAATTCAAACCTTGAAGGGAAAAGTAAGGAACTGAACTAACAGTATAAATCTTGCTTCCATTTCTATATTTGAAGTGTGTTTTGCCCATAAACACACCCACTTCTCATAAGAATCACTGGACAAAGGATTCTTCTCTCTTTCTCTCTAACAGAGTGTTGAGGTGTGAGAAATGAGGGTTGAGAGATCCCCTCTGGCCAATGTAACAGATTCTTTGAAAAAGAATTTGCAGACCTGAAGTTTGTGGCAAAAGGGGATTTATGCTAAAGAATTTATTGCTTATTTATGCTAAGAAAACAGCTTTCTTAGAGGGCAAACTCTGATTGGAATTAGCAGAGTTGGATCAACAGGCCTTTGGTTTTATTGGGTTTGCCCCGGCCCCAAGCTGGGACTAATCTTCAACTCAATAAAGGAGTTGACCATACCCCAGGTTGAGATTTCCAATTGAATGAGATTACTTATCTGGGAGTTTCCCCTAGAAGGGTGGGCCCCTTCCAGAGGTCAGGAGGATTTGAGACTCCAGATTACCCTTCCTCCAAAATTTCTTTCTGATCCTTCCCCCCAAAGATTAAAGGGAACACAATTTACAAAAGCTCCTCCCTTGAGATTAAAGGGGACTTATTTTACATCATTTCCCCCCTCAAGCAGTCACCCCAAATTCTTTTGGGGCAAAGGGATAAAGGTCTCATTTTCTGTAGCTGCTTCAAACTAACAAGGATTGTAGAGTTGTCTCTATGTTCAATGGGGGTTCAGGCCAGGAAGGGAAGTGTGAGATCTGAAGGGAAGAGACAGCATCTAAGGGATGTTGTCCCAGGATCTTCAGACTAAAGGAATAGTTAAAGGTTTGTAGCTTGGAGACTGAAGGAAACATCTCACAAGCACATTAAAAGTGGGGAGGCATCCAGGGTGGAGATGGTGATGTTTTGGGGTTGGAGCCTTTGCAAATAATGCATCAGGTCCCATCTGTGAGCTACCTTGAGGATACTGATGGCCCACCCAACAAACCTGAATACCCCCACTGCCCACAGAGCTCCCTAGCTGAAAGGCTAAGAAAGAGTTAATTACAGGCAGGGGCCACAGAATTACATCAAGAGAAAATGCTAGGAGCAAAGTTTTCATCCTGGAGAAAGAGTTAGGAAGAAGAGTGAGAGTGAGAGAAAGAAGGACACGGTTTTGCCCTTCTTTTTCCAGAGTGCTTACAGGAGTATTCTGAAATACCTGAGAAGTAAAAGCTGAACTATTTGTTGCTCTGCAAGGAGCTAGGCAGGCTTAGGCAAGGTATGATCTCTTATAGCAAGTGACTTGATACCTCCTGAGCCTTCTCAGTCCTGTAGGGAAAAGCTTCTACCCAATTAGTAAAGGTGTCAACAAAGACAAAAGCAGCTTGAAACCAATGTCTCCTGGGTATGTGCCCCTTCTCTGAACAAACTTCAGGAGAGGAAGAGGTTTATCAGCTAAAAGTTGGCTTAAGGGTGTTTGTTCCTGTGGGCTATAAGAAGAAGTGTAAAAATCGCAGAGCTGGGAGAACAAAAGTGTCATCCTAGGGGGTGAATGAGCAGCAGCTTTAGCCACAAACCCATTCCTCTTAGCCTGAAGCTAATATCCCTTCTGGTGTCCTTTACAAAATATAACTGAAACATCTTTGGGTCTATGGACAGCCTAGTAGCTGTAGAATTTCTCCTGCATATTTAAGAGGAGTTTTTTGTCTAAAATCCACTATCTAAAATCCACTTTCTTTCCATATAGCCCCGTGAGCATGCAAAATATGAAAAGCATATTTGGAGGCAGTATAGATGTTCACTCTCATTTCCTTCCTCAGTTCCAAAGCTCTGGTAAAGGCAATGAGTTTAGTTTTCTGAGCAGAAGTCCCAGGGGGCAGGGGCTTAGTCTCTAGGGTGCTATTGAGGATAAGCCTTCCACTAGTAAGCTATTGATGTCCCTTGATTTCTAAAATGCTCTGGGTAAATTTAGAGGCTTCTTCTCTAAGATACAGGAGCCATTCCAGGAAAACTGAGTCCAGTTTTTTGAGAAATAGGCAACAGGTCTGGAATCCCCCAAAGCCTGCCTTTCAGGACAGCAGATCAAGATACGACTGCAATTAAGCGGCTCCAAATCTCTTAACTCTTTGGCTAAAAGTTTATGCTTAAGAAATTTCTTGATCCTGACTAAGGCTGGAGTGACCCAAACAGAGGAATCTATTTTCTCTCAAATTTCAGAGGGAATATATGAAGGCTTTGAGAGGAGCACAAAAAGAACATCTGGAGGTCTGAGAAGAGAAAATTGGGTCCCCAATTTTACCATTAAATCATGCCGCAATAAGGGAGCAGGATAGGAGGGAATAATAAGGGACAAGTTTAAATAACAGATCACCAAACTGGCAAGGCAGAGGAAAAGTCTCCAAACAATTCTTAAGTTCCCCTGCAATTCCCATTCTATGGGAGAAGGGCAAGTGAGATCAGAGTGCCAGAACAAGAAGAAAAGAGAAGTTCCAGTAACAAAAAGATATTCAATGGTCTTGCCAGCCACGTCTGGGTGTTGGGCTGTTGTGGTGGAGTGAGAAGGAGCTTGACCAAGCCCCAAACTCCTGCTGGAGGGCAGGGCATTGGGGGGCAGCTTGTCCCCTTTAGGCAATCTCTCCTCCAGTGCTCCTCCTGGTTGCACTCAGGGCAAGGTCTGGGGAGTTTCCTCAGCAGACAGTTTCGGGCCCACTGGCCCTGTCCATGACATGACTCCCTAGGTTCCACAGAAATGTCAGTAGCTAAAATATGGGACTGTTCTCCATTTCTCACTTTAACTCTGAGGTCTTTTTCCTCTGCTTCAGTTTGATCCCTATCATTAAAGACTCCAACAGATGTTTCTAACAGCTGAGTGGGAGAAATTTGAGGGCCTAAAGCTGGCTTCTGCAGCTTCCTCTATATACTTGGAGCAGATTGTTACATCTTAACATCTCCCCATGAGAGATCAAGGAGGACATTGGCCTTGGACCCCTCAAAAATTGGGTGGGGTCCTCAGAGTAATGGCCAGCTTTTCCTTAGTCTGGGAGAGATTTGACATTGAAAGAGGCACCTTTGCTCTAAGTGTCTCTCCCTGAGAGTCTGCTGCTTCTCTCAGGGGGCAAAGATTAAAATCAGTATCCTGAGGAGGAGAAAAAGGGGTCCCACTCCTTGTATCAGAGGGACTGAGGAGCGGGGGCTGGAAAGTCTCAGGATCTGGTTCAGGTGATGGGGATAGAGTTAAAGAAATATAGCCAAACATAAGGTTCTGTTCTGAAAGGGATTCAGAAGCCTCCTGATAAGAACTGCATGGGGGTACAGAGGAGGGATCCTGTGTCCCTAGAGGAACAGGAAGGAGGGAGTTATTTAAAAGGTTTGATTTCCCTGCAGAAAATTTAAGCAGCATCCAAAAGTGCTGTTTTAATTTAAGCTTTTTAGTTTTGAGATCTTTTAAGCTGAATTCCTCTCTGTTTTTAAGAGACTACCTAAGGAAGAATGTTTAGGGATAGAGAAAAAGGTAGATTGTCCCATTTTGCTACAAGCCTTAAATTTCCCAGATTTTATAGTGTCCTGTCCTCTCTTAGATGTTCCTAGAGAGGGAGATGACAGAAGTTCCCTGACTTGTGTTAGAACACAGGAATTCCCAGTTTAAGTGTCCCCAGCTAGGGAATTCTGCTGGAGTGTGGAGCTCCCAACGACTCAAATCTTCCCAGGTATTTGAGTGTTCTAGCTGTGGAGTAGACAATTAGCAAAAGAAGGCTTACCTCTTCAGCCAGACTTTCCGCGATCCCTGTGACAGGCCATCAAATGATAGGGTGTGAGAACTGAGGGTTGAGAGATCCCCTAATAGCAATAGGATCCCTTTGACCAATGGCAGGCTTTGTGAAAGAAGTTGCAAACCCCAATGAATATAAGCTCGAAGTTTGTGGCAAAAATTGGTTTATTTACACTAAGAAAACAGCTTTCTTAGCAGGCAAACTCCTGATAGGAATTAGCAGAGTTGGACTAACAGGCCTTTGGTTTTATCAGGTTTGCTCCGGCCCTGAGCTGGGACTAATCTTCAGCTCAATAAAGGAGTTGACCATTCCTCAGGCCAAGATTTCCAACTGAATGAGATTACTTATCTGGGAGTTTCTCCTAGGAGGGTGGGCCCCTCCCAGAGGCCAGGAGGGTTTTAGACCTCAGGTCACTCTTCCCCCAAAGATTCCTTTCTAACCCTTCCCCCCCAAAGATTAAAGGGGATACAATTTACATCAGGAATCCCCCAAGATTAAAGAGGACACAGTTTACATCAAGAGCATAGATTGTAACATTACTCCTGAATTAGCTTGCAAGTGGGGATCAATGAGCTGCTTGTCTCAGGCTTACTCCCCAACCCTGCTGAGTTCTATGGGGTCATTTGGTAACAGATATGTACTAGCTATGGGACTCAGGACAAACTACTTAGCTGTTTGCTTCAGTTTCCTCATCTGCAAATGAATCAGCTCCATTAGATAATTTCTAAATTCCCTTCCAGCTATCATATTAGAGTTGGAGAATGTAAATGATGTAGAGAAAGAAATGGCAAACCACTCAGTATGTTTGCCAAGAAAACCTCAAATAGGGTCATGAAGAATTGGACGTGATTGAAATGATTAAAAGTCAACATTGTAGTCCAAGGTTCTTCCTGTGACATTGGTCAGATTATAGGTTCCCTTTGACCCCCCCACCCCAATCCACTATATATAACATGCTAGAAGAAGATGAGTATTTTAAGCTTAAAAATAAATCATTCTTCCATGATTCTTAAATGTTCACAAAGTTATTCTTTCTAAGATTCTGTGTGGTAGGTAGTTATGATTTTTATTATCTCCATTTTCTAGGTAGGAAAACTAAGATATAGAAAAGTTAAATTATTTTCCTGTAGTCACCCAGATAGTAAGGATTAGAAATGAACACTTGAACCCAGGTCCAAATCCAAATTCATTGTCCACTGATACTTAATTTGACAGAGGGCTTATCATAATGGTATATCAATAGCAATTTGCCCCTAACTCTGCTTTCCCTCTCTCTGCATTAGAGGAAATGAGGAGATCTAGAATGGATACAGAGACAGAGCACTCCTAGAATTACAAATACAACTATAAAATCACTTTGTTCATGATAACCTTCAAAGGGTCCTTCTTTTGCTGATGTAATCACAGAATAAAAATATTCAAGTCCTAGTTTAATTTAATTTAAAGATCATCTGGAACCTCTAGTTTTATAGAGGAGGAATATAGGGGTGAATAAAGATCTCAGGTTCTAAGCTAGTCATAAGGAGCGACATAAACAAGAGAGAGCCTGACATTTACTATCCAAGCTAAACCTGGAAGCAAGCAGGTAGGAGTACTGATAGGATTATCTTGCCCTGAAGTGGACCTTCTGTTCTAAATTAGGCCTTTTGCCATCTTAAGTGAATCTTTATGGCAGTAGATCCTGGTTGAATTCCTTGCCCAATTCCTTGCCAAATTCAATCAGAAGGCCAGGATATGATATCAATCCCTGAGTTATTTTTCCTTATAAAAGAATTTACTTGTACCCCATTTCTTTGCTGGTTCATTAGGAGCTCTACCTGTTTTATGATGTCACTAAGTTGGAACTTAGTCCCTAAGGCATCTTCTCTCTTGTTCTGGCATCTTCTCCTTTTTTTCTGTCATCTTCCCCCATTATGGCATCTTCCCCTTTGTTATGGTGTCTTTCCCCTTGTAATGGTGTCTTCCCCCTTGTTATAGTATCTTCCTTTTGTAATGGCGTCTTCCCCCTTGTAATGATGTCTTCCCCTTGTAATGGCATCTTCCCCCTTGTAATGGCGTCTTCCCCTTGTAATGGCGTCTTCCCCCTTGTAATGGCGTCTTCCCCCTTGTTATGGCATCTCCCCCTTGTAATGGCGTCTTCCCCCTTTTAATGGCGTCTTCCCCCTTGTAATGGCGTCTTCCCCCTTGTTATGGCGTCTTCCCCTTTGTGTTGGCATCTTTCTTTTTTGGATCTTACTCCACAGTGAACAGCATAATAAAATCTTTGCCTCTTGATTTGGAGATGGTCTCAGCCTACAAATTCTTAACTCTACACCCTGTGCCCCATCAGAAATGACATCTGAAAGAAAAGTGAGTGATTTGACCCACATCATAGTCAGATCCGAGCGTAGGTTTCCTCACTTTGAGACTAGTGATCTCTCTGAGTCTCCAATCCACCTGTTTCTGTACCAAATGGCCAAGTCAAGTTCCAGAACAATAGCTTACATACCCTGCCCCCCATCATCACCAGCACAACTATTATCATCCCTCCTCCATTTCCATTCCACTCTCTTCAATGCGTCTACTCGCTCTCAAATTCCCCAGATAACAAAACTACTTCAAAGCAAAAACAATTTGTAAATTAGCATAATAAGAATTTCCAAAGAACACTTCTCTGCTTCCCTTCCTCCCCCTCAAATGAATTTGAGCCAGGACAAAAGGTAACCTAAGGAGGCAAGTTCATTGCTCTTAAGTTCTATTACTGCTTTTATTATGCTCAGCTGTTGGCGGCAAAACCTCACTACCCTGTTTTCTTTTATATGAGCTTCTCGGTTATTATATTTGTTCAAGTTTTATCTTCCTGGTTAGATGCTACCTCTTTAATTGCAGCAACTGTTATTTCTAATTTCACATAGTCATTAGATCATGGACATTAGAGATTACATATTCCAATTCTCATTTTAGAGATCTTATTCTATAGCTTATTCTAAGGATCTCTCATTCTATAGATCAGGAAGGGTTAGCTGATATTAGCAACACGTCAGGGAGTGGAAGAGCACACCCAGGCTGAACTAGAGAGAAGCATCCAAGGTTGCACTCATATTTTATATAGCAGCCCAAGCATTGAAGCACTCTGGCTTCCAAAATGGTGCACTCTGGTCAGACTGGCACCAGACTGCAAAAGTTATTAGGAAATGGACAGAAATGAGGATATGGATTTCAGGTGGGATTTTGAGAAGCTTGCAGTAACTTGCTGTAATTGTCCTGGATTTTCTTCTTCTCTTGTCTATCCCCATTTTTTGTTTTGCTTTGTGATCCTGATTGTAGGAGGGCAGTCATTTTTATTTTTAGATTGGTTCTCCTTATTTCAGCTAGATAGAAAGTCCAACAGTCACTCCCATGTCTATTCTCAATGCTGAATTGCACTGAAGTTTTACCCTCTCCATTTTTCTAACTTGGGCTGGTTCACCCATCTTTAGGCAGCCTGGTGGCCCTTTAGAACAAGGGGTCACCATGTTAGTCCCTGCTTAGCTTTAACCCTCATTAGCAGATCAGAACTCAAGCAGCCTATTTCTCAAGCAGTCTCTACCACAAGAGGGATTATTGAATATACTACCAAATCCAATAAGCAATCAGAAGGTCCTTTGCCATAATTATCCCAGCTGAAAGTATCTTCTCCTTCCTGAAATTTTCCTTAGAATATTTCTCCTTTGACTCCATTACACTCTGTCATACATGATGTAATGACATATCTCACAAATGTAGCCACAAAGCTAACCATTTGACCCTTTGGAACTGGGTTCAATTCTACCATCACTGGAAAAGATTGACCAGATTCAGCAATCCTGGTTAACAGATCATGGCAAGTGACTTGTCTAAGTTTACACATGTAGAAAAAGAAAAAAGACTTTAAGAGTCAAGAAGATCTAGATTCAAATCTTTACCAATTACATTTAATTAGATGATCATGGGGAACTCGCTTTTCTCTTGAGCCTCAGTGTCCACCTATATGAAATGAGAAAAACAACACTCACTCATAGGGTAGTTGTAAGGTTCAGTTGTCACAGCATATGGAAAGTGCTTTGTAATCTCTAATATACTCCCTCCATCAAGGGGCAAGAAGGAAGAAGCAGAATTTGTACCCAGATCTTCAGATTCCGAATCCAGCACCCTTTCAGCACGCCACACAGCCTCCCTTTCTTTTGGCTCCTACCATCATGTTTAACATGCTGTAACTACTTGCTGATTTGCTTCTATCACATTTTGAATACCAAAGTTTTTCTGTGCCAAGACTGGTAGCAATAAATTGCAAGGTTACCAATATACATTATTCATTGCTGTTTCAAAAAGTTATTTTCCCTTATTCTCAAGGAAGTCAGAATACAGATCCACTCAATATCATTCGCTAATAGGCTTTATGTAAATGACTGAATGCTTTATTATTTTAATTAATCCAGTTTCCAAAAGCACACAAAAAAAAAAAATTGATAAAATCCAATTGTCGTGACAATATGGAAACAGGCTGCTGGCATGAGATGCTTTGGGGAAATGCTTGGTCTTCTTAAAGCTAAATTCTTCAGAAGAGCTCACATATGAGTTAAGCAAAGACCTGATTTAGTGTCTGCAAACAAAACTAATGTAGGAGCTCTTTGGATAGGGCTTATTTCCAACTCATACTGAAAAAAAATAGCTTTCAGGAGGAGTAGTAATGACAGAGTAGGGCTAGGGGGCCAAATCTATCCTTGGACACTTACTGTGTAATCCTAGGCAAGTCACATCACCCTCTTTGTTTCAATTTCCTCATCTGCAAAATGAACTGGAGAAGAAATAGCAAACCATTCCAGTATTTTTACCAAGAAAATGCCAAATGGGATTCCAAAGAGTCAGACACAACTGAAATGACCAAACAAGACTGAAAACAGAACTCAAACAAGGTGAAAGAAAATAGGGTGAAACTATTAATATCTTCTCCCCTTTAATGAGGGAGTTTTATTAATTATCTCTATTTACCATCTCCTGCCTCCTTGCCTTTATCCAAACTGGTATTCCTCCATTCCTGGAATGAACTCCTTCCCTTTCTCTCTAACTGCTAAAAATCCTTTTCTTCCTCCAAGGCCAAATTTATATAACTCTAGATTTCTTCTTTGACTCTATTGCACTCTGCCATGTTCCTTACATTCATATTGTACTGCCCATTCCCAGTTGAATGTAAGCTCCTTGAGAGCAGGATTTGGATTTAAAGCCACATGATCTGATACTAGCTCTCATTTACTCTTAATAAGTGTTTAATAAATTTGTCTTCATGCTCTGGGCCCCTATTTCCTTATCTCTCAAAGGAGATGAGATTGAATAGTCTCTTATGCTCCATCTCTAAATCAAAGATGTTACCTAGGTTTCATTTTTGTTCTTGTGCCTCTGAGTCTTCTCATGTGATAGACACTTCTATACATCCTTGCTGAACTGAGCTCAGTTATGCTGCTTATTCACCAAAAAAGCAAAAGAATGTTCCTTTTCTAAGAAGGCAAGAGCTCTGATGGCAGAGTTTTAAAACTCTCCCTGATCTTTTCTCCTCCAAGTTTTGGAATTAAAAAAAATGTTTTTAACATTTTTATTTAAAGTTATAAGGAAAGAAGGCGGGAAGGAAAGAAAAAAAGAAAGGAAGAAGGGAGGAAGAGAGAAATGGAGGAAGGGAGGGAAGGAGGAAAAAAGTTTTAAAATCACACTTCAATCTGTATTCAATCAATATAATTTCTTTCCCTAGAGGCATGTATTTCCCTTCACCATTAATTCTTTAGGATTGTCTTGGATCATAATTCCTGAGAATAGCTATGTCAATCACAATTCTTCATTAAAACATATTGCTGTCACTGTGTACAACGTTCTCCTGGTTCTGGTCCCTTCACTATACATCAGTTCAGGTAAGTCTTTCCAGGTTTGTCTGATATCATCCTGCTTGTCATTTCTTATAGCACAATAATATTTTGAATGTTTCTAAGATAAATTTATTGAGCATTGGGATATGCTAGACACTGTGTCCTGATGGCTATAGGGAAATTAATCAATGACATTTAAGAACCTACTATGTAGTAATCACTGGGAATCTAAAATAAAGATGAAAAAGAAGTTTCTACCCTCAAGGAACTTGCAGTCTCTTAAGATAAAGGTGTGTACATATAACAGTATATTAAATGTTGCTGCTGCTGCTGTTAGTCATTGTTCAACCATGTTCAACTTTATGACCTCATATGGGTTTATTCATATTAGTTTTGAGTTTTGGGTTTTTTGGGGGGTTTTGGTTGTTATTATTTTTTTGCAAACATGCTGGAGTGGTTTTGCCATTTCCTCCTTTAGCTTTTTTTTTTTTAACAGATAAGGAAACTGAGGCAAATAGGGTTTAATAACTTGCCCAGGTCACATAGTTACTAAGTGTTTGAGGTCACACTTGAACTCAGGAAGAGTCTTCCTGAGCCCACGAAGTCTATACCATCTAGCTGCCTATATATAAAATATACATTAAAAATATAAAGTAATTTTGGAAGAGAAAGCATTAGGAATTAGGCAGAGAGTAAAAAAAGATTATATAAAGGCAAATCCTAAACTCTTGGAGGGAGGAAGAAAGATTCTAAGAAATAAGAGTAAGAAGAAAGGGAATTCCAACATGGAGGATGGGCATTACAGGGGCACCAAGATGGGAGGTGTATCATATGTTGAGACTAAATAAAAGGCCTGTTTGATTGATTTATAGGGTAAAGGAAGGAAAACAATATATAATGAGTTAGGAAAGGTGGTTTGGAGCCAATTTATTTAGGATTTTGAATGCTGAACAAAATAGATTCGATTCCAGAGATATTAAGGAGTCGCTGGAATTTATCAACAAGGTTGAATGACACAGTTAGATCTATGTTTAAGGAAAATCATTTCAGCAGCTGCAAGAAGGACAGTTTGGAGTGGGTAGAGATTTGTAGCAGACAACAAAAGAGGAGATGATTGTGAGAAATGATGAGGACCTAAAGCAAAATGGTACCTGTGTAAATTAAGGGATAGGAGGTAAGAGGTGTGTGGGAGTAAGGATGACAATCTGTGACAACTGTTTAGATACATGATGGAGGGAAGATATAGCAAATCTGGGAGGAAGACAATGCTTTTAACAACTCACCAGAAATAGGGAATAGTTGGAAAAGGAAGGGAGGGGATAAAGCTCTAAGTTCTGTTTGGGATCTATTAAAGTTGATATTATTAGTCATTTTGCATAAGAAAACTTGAACAAGGGGCAGCTAGATGGCACAGTGGATAGAGCACCAGCCCTGAAGTCAGGAAGACCTGAGTTCAAATCCAGACTTAGACACTTAATACTTCTTAGTTGTGTCACCCTGGGTGAATCATTTAACCCCAATTATCTCAGGGAAAAAAAGACTTGAACAAAAGAAATAAAGAAAGTGGAAAATAATATGCTTCAGTCTGTATTCAATCAATATCATTTCTTTCTCTGGAGGCAAATACTTTACTTCATCATTAGTTCTTTGGGATTGGCTTAGATCCTAGTATTTCTACCTTACATGAGTTTGATCAGGTATGGTCAACAAGTATTTAAGTTCTTACAATGGGCCATGTTCTGGGAATTCAAATAGAAGCAAATTGATAATCCTTGTCTTTAAGGAAGACAGCACATAGAAGGAAGATAAAAATGGAGATGGGGTAGAGAAGAAGGCACTTACGGGACCATGATGGACAAAGAAGTCTGGAGAGCAAGGAGGGGTTGGCCCAAGCCCTTCTTTCAAACAGAGTTTCCAGGTCAGAATTGACCAATCTGAGGAAGGGATTTCAGGGGCAGAGGGATCTACCAAAACAAGGAGGCTTCTGGAGCACAGAGGCAAAGGAATCTTTCTGGCTGAGAACTGCTCTGGTGGTGATTCTTCTCAGTTGTCCCTTGCAGGTCTGCTTCCTGGGCTGTGGGGATCCTGTTGGAAGTGCCTAAAAAGCAGGTGATGATGTGGGCCTGGAGGTCAGGAGAGCTAATTAGGCTGAATATGTAGATCTCAGACTTCTTTGAATAGGGATGGAGAGAATAGAAAGAGAAAAGAAGAGGTAAAGAAAGGACAAGATTTCTCTTGTTAGAGAAATTGGGTCCTGTACAAATAATGGCTGAAATACAAATTTAGATATAAGCACACAAGAGAAATATAAATGTATATGAAATATAACAAGCATTTATAAAGCCCCTCCATCATCATCATTATTAGCATTTATACAGCACCTACTAAGTGCCAAACACTCTGATATGTGCTTTTCAAATATTAACTCAATTGATCTTCACAATCACTCCCTAGATAAACCTTGTTATGATCCTCACTTTACATAGGAGGGAGTTGAATTACACAAAGGTTCAGTGGCTTCCTCATGGTCACACAGCTAGTGATTATTATCTAAGGTGGTTGTTGTGTTGTTTGTCCTTTCTTGAAGAGGACTGTGACATCAGGGAGGTAATGTATGACCATCTGAGGAAGATTTAAATTCACTTCCTGACTCCAGGCTCAATGCTATATCCACTGCACCAGCTCACTGTCCCTGTGTGAAGGCTCTGTGATAGACACTGGGGAAAGAAAAACAGACTTGAAAACCGACTTTGTCTATAAGGAGCTTTTATTTCACGGGAAAGAGAGGATGTAAGAGGCACCATGTGAATAATTCTACTGTGAACTTCAATTCTATCAGGGTATAAATCTAGTCAGCAGTGATCACTAAAAAGTCTTTCACTTTTCCACCTTTATGAACTATGACCATTGGATTAGGAATTGGGAAGATCCTTAGAAACTATCTCATCTAAATCCCTCATTTTAAGAATTGGGATGCCGGCAGGTCACACATGCAACACTGTGTACACACTTTGATCCAACAGTTACCAATTGGCAATATCAGAGGCAACATCTGAATCCAGGTTCTCTGGCTCCATATCCCGTGCTCTTGTCACGGTGCTACAGTTGCCTTATTTATATTTTTGTTTGGCTGAATAAAAGCAGAATACATTGCTCTGAGACATCTGTTGAGTTGGATTTTCTAAGAGCTGTTTTAGATTTTGAAAGTACTTACAATTTACTATGGCTGGAGAGGGAAATAATCAAACTCTGTATATGGAATCCACCCATGTACATGGAGCCAACATTTTCATAAGGGCATTGACAAAGTGGAGAATTTTCAGAGGAAGGGTAAACAAGTGGCGAATGGTCAGGGCTTTACTTCCCAGAATAACCAAAGATGAGCCTGGGAAGATATGAAGGAAGTTTGGGTAGAGGGAGGAATAGAGTGGGCGTGATGGCGGCTGCCTTTTTGTATTTAAAGGGTGGCCACATGCAATGACGATCAATGCCTCACAAGCATTTCAGACCCAAGAGTGACAAGAGGAAGTTACAGACAGACAGATCAAGGTTTGATATGAAGAAGCAGCTTCTTAAATGATTAGAGAGTGGAGAGACCTCTCCCAGCAAGTAGCCCATTTCCCCTTACAGGGCATTGGCAATCCAAGGTGAGATCAAACACTTGTTTGATGTGTTGGAGAAGAGGCTTATTTCTCTCCCTCATATCTTTGAAAAGAATTCCTCCCTCTGAACCCCAAACAATTCTCAAAAATCATAAATTGCCCTAGAACGCCCAGTGAAGAAATTCCTTTAACCAATGACATCATAGTCCCTTAACCCTCATTTCCTGGAAAAAAACAAACAAACCAATAAAGACAAAGCAGCCTGCTGTATAATCTATTTGGGAATGGATGTCAATGTGTGAACCTCCTTTGTTCATTGTACATGAGAACAGGGAGAAAATTATTTTAGGATCAGGAACCTATTCCTTCCCCTTCTCTTGCAAATCTTAGGGTCTTGTAGGTTATGAAAAGAAGGTGATGATTGTTGTTGTCTTTAACCCTCTCACACTTTCTCAATCACTGACTCCAAGTTCCCCTGAAAGCCATCCATTTGTATCACTAGGATGGTGATGGAAATATTGGGAAATTCCACTCTTTTTCAGCCATGGTTTTTTTTTGCTTTCCTGAAATTCTAATGTACTGGGTCCTAATAAACTGGTTCCATAATATCAGTCTCCAAACATCACAGAGTGCCGGTTAAGGGGCACCCCAGAGGCTGAATTTGGGCTCTGGTGTTTTCATTATTTGGTTGTAGGTGTAGCAGAGGAGGGGGAGAACACAGGCACAGATGACTGTCTTGTGATTCATGTTATGATTTGTAATAAAAACCAGGAAAGAAAACAAAATTATGAACAATTTTCTCTTCTTGCCGTCCTCTATGCTCTCATCAGAGAAGCTCCCCAAAATCCCCCTTTTCCCTTCTTAAATCTTTCTGCCTTAACACCCAGGCCCTTCCTCCCACCCCCAACCATCACAACTCTGGTCCCCCAAAGTCAAATAAACCAGAGACAGGACCAACTGTCAGGACAGAGGCACGATCTGGCTCAACAAATAATGGAATATAAGTTTTTTGAGGGCAAGTTTCTTTATCCTATTGCAAGGATCAAACAAGATGCCCCATTTAAAGCCATTTTGCAAATCTCATATAAATGCTAGTTATTATTGCATCATTATTATTATTTGTATCCTCAGAACCTAATAAGCATTTAATAAATGCTTGTTGAACTAGAATATTTATTAGGTGCCAACTCTGTGCAAAGCAATGTTCTAGGTCCTAGGGTTAAAGGAATACACTGCCCACCCTCAAGGAGTTTCTATTCTACTGAGGAAGAGTAAGTATCTAACTTGAGAATAAATTCTGCTCCCACTGGTCTAGAACAAAGCTTGAAAATCAGGACATTGAGGGCAGGGAGAATTTGCCTTTTATATTTATACAACCTCTGGTTATGGCAGGTGTTATTAATACTTTATTGATTGAAAGGCACACAGGATGGGAAGCCCTTCAGAAGCCTGGCATTTAGCAAAGAGTTTTAGAGGCAGTTGGTCCAGAACTAAAACTAGCAATGTTTGCAACCAGGATGAGTCTGCTGACAGTGTGTTTATAGGGGAGAGGGAGCTGAGTGTTCAACTGCATTCTATCTACACCATTCACTGGCTGTAAGTCCTGTTAGCATTCTCTAAAAATGGTGCCCTGGAGCAAATGATCCTAAAAAGATAGGTGTAGACTTAGGAGGGACCGCTAAAATAGAGAATGAAGAGAGAGTTTGAGTCAGGAAGATCAAGGTTCAAATTTTACCTCAAACACTTTAGGCATGTCACCTAATCTCTGCTTGTCTCAGTTCCTCAACTGTAAGACTGGGATAATCACAGCATCTATCTTGCAGAGCTGTTATAAGGATAAAATGAGATAATATTTGAAAAAAGCACTTTATATAGTACATAGTAGGTGCTACATAAATGTTTATGCTCTCCCTTCTCCCTTCTTTCCATGTTTTTCTCTCATAATCATTTCTATGTTTCTCTTTCTAGTTCAAGACTAATTTTTAGGTGGAAATCAGAGTCTTTAAGAGTTCTATTTATGTAGAGATTAATTTTTATCTCCCACACTTGAGCCTCTTTTTCTTTATACTAGATAGTTCATCCTTAGTTTCTGGCTTCTTCACAAGCTACATGTCATTATGACTGCTTGTCTTAAAGATCCTAGACAAGTACCGGGATTGTGGGTAGCACTAACTTTGAATTCAAGCAAGCTTTTCAAAGACCAATGGATGTCCTTTTACTTTGAAGGCAACATTTCCTAACTTTTCTTGAGTTAAAACCCTCTAGAATGGAAGCTCCTTGAGGGTAGGAATTCTTTCTGTCTTTTTTTTTTTTTTGGTTTGTTTCCCCAGTGATTAGCATTTAATAAGTGCTATAAAAATGCTTGTTGATTGAATTACTATTATCATTTTTTTGGTGATGAGTAACCCTACCTCTTCAAAATGCCTTTTCATCCTACTTTAATTAAAGAGGATCAAAATTAATTTTGTTGGAGATTTGGGGAAAAATTCATGATATTTTTGGAGGTAATTGAAGAGACTATGAGAGTCCATAAAAACTGACAGTGGATACTGTGGCTTTAAATGGACTTGCCAAAATCCAGAAGCAACATATTAAAAGCTTAGGAGCACGTCACAATCCTTTCCTTGCTCCAATCCCAATCAACTCTCATGAGTAACATCACATCTCTTATGACATTTATTACTTCTTTGTCTGCCAGTCTCCACAAGGCATCTGATGGGAACTAATTGTCATTCTGAGGGTCCCTGAGCATTTAGAGTAGTAAAAGTTTCACCTTCTTAGGATGATCTTAGCTGGACACTAGCTCCCTGCTGTTGTAGCTGCCACAAGACCTTCCCATCAGATAGCCATTTCAGTCCTGATGCTGTTGAGCTTTCAGATTTCTCAGTGTAGCTGGAGACAGTTCAATGAGCTGATTGCCTTGTAAAGCTTGCCTTTCAAGGAAGCAGAAGGGAGGAGAAGTAGTTACAGAGTGGGTGCTTGCCAAAGTCATGAATCATTCAGAAGGCCCAGAGGCACTTCTCACCTGCCACATTTACCTATAGCATCCTGCTGTAGCATCCAGTGACTGGCAGGAGTTCAGCAGGGAGCAAGAACATAGAACAAATGGTTTTCAAAAGGAAAAGAAAAATGTAATCCGCCAACAAACATGCGGATGCTCCAAACCAATAATAAGTAAAGAAAATTCTCTAATCCAGCAATAATAAGAGAAATGAATATTGGACCTCAACAATATAATGTGTGCACTTTCAGCTGCTATAAGGAGACAGGGAACTGTCACCAATAATTTGTCATTTTCTCTCCATCAGATTTATTCATTCAACAAACTTTCATTCATGGAATCACATATTTAAACTGGAAAGGACCTTTTCTCCCATTTAGTCTGATTTCTTCATTTTATAGAAGTAGAAACAAAGGATGAAAGAGATAGTTACCTACATAGTAAGTGTGGGAGGTAGGATTTGCACCAGATCTTCCTGCCTTCAAGTTCCAAACTCTGTCTACTGTACTTAACTTCCTCCTAGGGAGTTCCTACTATGTATGGCTGCATTGTCCTAGAAAATTAGGACAATGACATAGCCCCTGTTCCTGAGGAGTTTATGGCTAGGTAAGAGATTCATCTCCTGAGAGCTCCAAGAACTCTTAGACTGGGCACATATCCAACACTGAGAATACACAATCTAGAGGAGAACAACCAAAGTTCTTACTGGCATTTAAAAATCTGGCCATGAGGGCAAGTCAAAGATACTTAGAGGGTATCTATTATGTGTAAAGCATCATGATGGACTTTGGGGGTGCAAAAACAAAAGCTGACACATCTCTCACCCTTGAGGGGCCTGCTGGAGAGAAGATAAAGTATACTCTCCTTGGCACATAAGGTATTGACCAGAATGTTAAGAAAAGGAATATTTTAGATGAGTCTGAGGAGATAGTTTCTAACAATGAAAGGCAGAATAATTTAATGGAAAGAGTGCTTCTTCTGCAGTCAGAATTCAAGGGCCCAAGTGCCAGATTCTGCTTCTTGCTTCTGGATTCCCATTGTTCCTCTCTCTCCTGCAGCCCAGCACAAGCTCAGTCCACCTTCCATACTCGCTGACAGTCAACCACCTTCTCAAGTTCCTCACTATGTAAGTTTCACAGAAAATGTGTTTCCAAGCAAGTTGCTTAGCCTCTATGAAACTCAATTTCTTTTTTTGTTAAATGAGAAGAGTGGACTAATTGACTTCTAAGGTCCATTCCAATGTTGAAATACTATAATAAAACCTCAGAACACGGATATATGTCCCAAGAAAAACCCTAAAGGAAAAATATATAAAAACACAAGATGAGTCATCAGGAATAATTGAAACTGAGGAGTTGAGTTAAGCATTTACAACTCTCAGAGCTGTCATTAGTAATTTTGGTATTCTGAGCAAACAATATGAAATGGACCCTCACATTAGTTTTATAATACATAATATAAAAACCATTTTGAAAAAGAACTAGAAAAAATTAATTTGGACAGAAGATGAGGGACAGAATTATTGTTACAGTGGCCTTTATACTGATAAGCAAAAAACAATGCATTTAATTTTTGTACTCTCTACATTTTGGCACCCTAGGGCAAAATGCTGATCATCTTGCCTTAAGGAAGCTCTCGTTTCTCAGCTTCCACTTTCTAAAGATATTTTTGTTTGTATTAACATTTTTATATAAATGTTGAGTTCCAAATTCTATAACTCCCTCCCTTTCTCTCCTCTCCCCTCATGTAAGCAGATATCGATCATACATGTTCAATTATTTAAAACAATCTGACATTAGTCATTTTGTTCAAGAAGACTGAAACAGAAGAAAGAAACCAACAGATAAAGAAAGAAAAAATAGCATGCTTTATAGCTCTTTTGTGGTAGCAAAGATTTGGAAATTGAATAGGAACCCACCAAAGGGGGAATGACTGAATAAGTTATGGTATATTAATGTAATGGAATAAGAAATGTTCTATAAGAAATGATGAGCAAGTTGATTTCAGAAAAGCCAGGAAAGATTTACATGAATTGATGCTGAATGAAGTGAACAGAATCGGGAGGACATTGTATACAATAACAGTAAGATTAAGATTATGTAATACTCAACTATAATAGATTTAGCTCTTCTCATCAATACAGTGATCCAAGACAATTCCAAAAGACTTGGGATAGAAAATCCCACATCCAGAGAGAGAGAGAGAGAATGCAGATTGAAGCATATTATCTTCACCTTTTTATTTGTCTTTTTTGGTTTTGTTTGTTTTTCTTTTATAACATAACAATATGAAAATATGTTTAAAATGAGGATACATGGTATAACCCATAATCAGATTGCTTACTGTCTTGGGAAGAGGGAAGTTAAAGGAGGGAAGGAAAAATTGGAACTCAAAATCTTACAAAAATGAATGTTGAAGACTATCTTTATATGTATTTGGAAAAATAAAATAATATTGAAAAAAATTTTAAAGAATTAAAAACCCAACATACTTTAATCTATATTTAAACAATATCATTTCTTTCTGTAGAGGCAGATAGTTTGTTACATCATTAGTCCTTTGGGATTGTTTTGGATCGTTGTATTGTGAGATTAGCTAAGTCATTCACAATTCTTCATCAAATAATATTGCCATTACTGTGTACAATGTTCTCCTGGTTCTGTTCACTTCGTTTATCATCAGTTCATGTAAATCTTTCCAGGTTTTTCTGAAATCCCACTTGTCATTTCTTATAGCACAATAACATACTACAGCTTGTTTAGCCATTCCCCAATTGATGAGCATCCTCTCAATCTCCAATTCTTTGCCACTACAAAAAGAGCTGCTATATTTTTCTACAAAGAGGTACTTTCTGCTTTTTTGATATTTTTGGGATATAGTGGCATTGCTGGATCAAAGGAAATGCAGAGTTTTATAGCTCTATGGGCACAATTCCAAATTGCTCTCCAGAATGGATGGATCAGTTCACAACTTCACCAACAGTGCATTGGTGTCACCAGTTTTCTCACATCTTCTCCAACATTTTCCTTTTTTGTCATATTAGCGAATCCGATGGGTGTGAGGTAGTACCTTGTTATCTTAACTTACATTTCTTTTTTAATTTACATTTCTTTAATCAATAATGATTTAGGGCATTTTTATATGACTACAGATAGCTTTCATTTCTTTGTCTGAAAACTGCCTGTTTATATCCTTTGACCATTTATCAATTCCACCTTCAAAGGTTTTAAAGATTTTATCTTAAAGTTTGAGAATGAACAACACAAAAGGATAATCTAATACATTCTTTGCTTAACCAGATTCCATGCTGGTGAATAAAGATTTACAGACACATAAATAATCCTGAAGGCAGAAAAATGTTTCATCTGACCAACAACCCAAATTAGTATTTAGTCAGTTTCCCCACCTTTTTTTTTTCTGTTTAGACATTATTCTCTCTGAACGAGAAGAAAATCTAATGTTTTCTATATCATCTATGACTTTTTGTTTTTTTAAAAATCTGACTCCAAACTAATTTTCTAGGTCTACCTTATTTTATTTCTTTTTAATCTCTCTGTAGCGCCCCCCTATTATTTATAAGATCAGATAGGAACTCCATTTGGCATTTGAGTATTTGTATAATCTGGTCTCCTCTTACTTGTCCTCTTATTCTTTACTCTCCTCAACTGGGCTTGCAATTCCTCCCACAAGGTACTTTGTCTCCCCTCTGCAAGCCTTTGCACTGCCTGTCCCCCATTCACAGAACACTTCTCCCCCTCACCTCCATTTCTTTCTTTCCTTGGCTTTCTTCAAGACTCAGCTCAAATCTCACCCTCCCTAGAAGGCCCATCCGAGGCTCCTTAGCTATGAAGGCTTTCTCATTGTCTTCCACAGACACTGTATGGATACATTTTATATTTACCTAACTATTATTGTATTTACCTTCCTCAGCAGAATGTGAGATCCTTTAGGTTAAGGACAATGTTTTTGCCTTCCTTTATTACTCCATAGATTAGCACAGGGCCAGACATAATGTCAGTGCTTAAGAAATACTGGCTGACTGCTTCTACATTTCATCCAAACTGAATGACTACAATCCCTATGCCTTGGACACCTTCCCATGTCATCTCCAATCCTCATAAACATTATCTGCTTTTAAGCCTCAGCTCAGGTGTCCACTGCTTGAGAAAATACTAGTTGAGCTTACCTCCCTCCCTTTCTCTCTCCCTCCGTCCTTTTCTTCCTTCCTTCCTTCCTCTCTCTCTCTCCCTCTCCCTTTTTCTGTCTCTCTCTGTGTGTCTCTGTCTCTCTCTCTTGCTCTCTTTCTCTGTCTCTCTCTCTTTTTCTCTTTCTCTTTCATCACATCTTCGTATCTCTCTTTGTCTTTCCCTCCTTCCTCCTCTCTTTCTTTCCCCATTTCTTTTCTATGGGGGAGACTATATATCTCTCTATATATCTCTGTTTTTCTCTCATTCTGAAAAGAGCCAAGAAATACAAAGTCAGGGAGCACTCACTCCATGAAATTTAAAATCAAATGCCTGCTTTGAACTAAGGAGAGATTGGTTGATTGGTTGTGCTTTGTTCTTGGAGAAGACCAAAATGACATCACTATGTTAGAATCAAGTTAGTATGTCTGACTGTGGCTGATAAGACCAATATGAGTGCATAATGCTCTGCCAGAAATTGGACACAAGTAGTTCCTATGAACATTTGGGGTGGATTCCCTAACTTTGCACACCTCACATTTCTATTGACCCAATTCAATTCTGCTTTGCCCATAGAGCATAGCACCTTCTCTGATGAGGGTATGCCATGGTGGAAGTTCTTATTCCAATGATGTCCATGTCATATAATGATTTCTAAAGTTCTTAAGAAATATACACACATTCACCCTCCACACCGGATTCTAGAAATTTAGGCAGTGCAGCTGGATGGATATGGAAGGCACTTTGACTAATTTAGAAACGCCTAAAAGCCATTTAGGACACATTACTCTGAGCTGGGGCAACTCTGAAATAAATGCTAATTTAAAAGAAAGATGGATAGATAAATAGGTAAATAGGTAGGTAGGTAGGTAGGTAGGTAGGTAGGTAGATAGATAGAGACAGACAGACATGATAGAAAGAAAGAGAATAGGTGATCGATAGACCAATCGATTGACAGATATACACACATATGCACACATATATACACATACACACACTAACCAATATGACTCAGTACCAACAGACTAATTAATCACAGCATCCAGGAATGACCCAATAGGAAGTGTTTGGTACAGCACTGGCAAATGTCAAACCTTGATTAATCTCAACAGGGAACTTAAGGGCTGTTCCAGCTGTGTCATGCAAACCATCCAGAGATACAAAGTAGGGTAACTCCTATAAGTCAAAACCATGAAATCACAGCAGTCTATGAAAGAATTTATACAGACTGGCACTGTCAATGTGAATGAGGTCATAGGGCACTGTACACTCATTCACATACACCCAGTTGTTAAGACATTTTAAGCTCTTCAAATTCTCATGTATTGACTTCCCTGTGTATTTGTGTTATTCCACTTCATCCTCCCAGTAGAACATAAGCTTCTCTAGGTCAGCCATTCTCATTTTTATCTTTTACATCCCCAATACTTAGTGTAAGTAAATGTTTGCTGAACTAAACTGAATTGTATTCTAGAAATAGCCCCATTTGATATTTGAGTTTATTTTTAAATATTTAAAAGTGATGATCAGAGCAAGAAGACAAAGAAGAAGACAAACATCCTTGGAAAGGACAGAAAGAGAAAGGCAATATAGATGGCCATGGACACGTATTGTGTTGCTGTTATCTTGGATCGGGGTCCCTGGGACACCAGCAGAAGTAACACAAATAAGATACAAGGCCTGGGATGATCAATAATGGTCAAGGTTTCCCATAACAGAACTATAACAATGATTTTTTTTCTTGATAATTAGAATAAGCGAATGAGTGTTCCCAGAGGGGAGCAGAGCAAGGAAGATTGAGGGTAAAAAAGAAGAATCCAGCCTAAGGTATGGTCACCAAGAGAAAGAATCCCATCTGAGGTTTCCACACTACTGGAAAGGCAAGCAGTTAGGGTGAGCTGAAGAAAGAAATTATGCCCTAAGCCAAGGCTGTCATCACTAAGGGTGGGGTTGTGTAGGGAAGAATTTCCTAAGATTGCAATCATAGGGTTGAGGTAGGAAGGAAACACACTCAGGACAGTCAGTCCTCCAAGTGTCTCTAAATATCAGCAAAACTCATGTCATCCCACCCTAGATACAACTCTATCCAAGAGACAAAATTAGTTCTTAAGAGAAGCCTGCCAACCTTCATAATGTGTATGTGAAACTTTGAATACATTGATAAACAATATGCACATGCTTATTACCAAAGCTCAAGGATTCTTTTATACCAATGGACAAAGGACAAGATGATAAGATATAGTTTATGGATTACCGAACTGCTTTTTAATCTGTAAAATAAATTCCTTTCAAACCACCAAACAAGACTAGATTTCCCATCTTGGTTGCCTTGGGAGAGGAAATGGTAGTCTCTCAACAACTTATTCTAGTTGACACTTGGTAGCTAAGATGATTTGACTACTAACTTTCCTCTACCTTCCATTTTAATGAATCTACAAAATTCTCCATGGTCTTTAAACATGGAATCAGTCCACTTAGAGTACTTCCACAATGGCCATCACTGTGAATCTGGCCAGACATATCATTTAATCAGCCCCTCATGTGTCTCCACTTAGTATGATTAAGTGGAAGAAATTAGTAGTTTCATTTATAATAAAGTTTCTAGGTTTCATGCTAAAACTGGAGGAAAATTTAACCTAAAGTTCTCATATCTTCCCTAAGAAGAAAATTCAGAGAGAAATCTCTCTTAAAGGCAAAAACAATGGGTTGTTTTATTCTCAGACACAGCGAGCCCAGGTCTTTGGGAAGGATTGTTTCAGTTTTGTTTGGAGATGGCAATAAATACCTGAAATGAAATTGGACAGATCAGAAACTCTGGAGTTCACATATCTAAGCCTGAGAAGGATCTTTGAGATTGTCTATCCTAGATGAGTTGAACACAACCTGGGAGCCCATGTTGCCCACAATACTCTTGACTGCCATATTAGAATTTAATTGGAAAATATTTGACAAAGTGAATCAAAATACAATAAAACTTAGATTATATTACACTTTAAAACTAAGTCAATTTGCAGCCTCCAGGGATCCATATAAAAGAATTAGTGCTCCCACCTTCTTTTTTAATTTGTCAATACTGATCTAATCCAAACTGTGACAGAAGAGATCCAGTGATTTGCCCACCATTATACAGCTATTAGGTGGAAGGGTTAGGATTTTAAGCCAGGTCCGTAGGCCCCCAAAACAACACTTTTTCCACTCTGATTTAGAGAATATTAAAAAATTAAAAGCAGGTCTTTTAGCCCAGAAGCTTCTTACACTGAGTTGCAAACCCATATGGAGTTGTATAACTGAATGTGGCAAAATTATGACTGATTATCAGTAATTGTTTTATTTATACACCTGTATGTTGGAGGTGCTATAAAAATTTCTTGGGTGAAAAGGGATTTCAAGTGGAACAAGTTTAGGAAACCCTGCCCTAGCTCAATCGCCTCACTTTATAAAGGAGGATACCAAGACTTGGAGAGAGGGAAATGTGTTATTTGAAATAGTGGCAGAGAAAGGATGAGAACACAAGTGTCCTGACTCTCAGCATAATTGCCTTGTCTCTATATCAGATGGTATCAGGTCAAGTCCTGAAGCTCCTACTATGAGGTAGGTTCTGTGCTAGACACTAGGAATGCACAGAAAGGAGGCTGGGTGGCTCCAAGAACAGAGCACTGGCCTTGGAATCAAGACTTTGGATCTTGTCTTATCTAAGTGATCTTGAGCAAGTCACTAAATCTCTCTCAGCTTCAGTTTTCTCATTTGTAAAATGAAGATAGACTAGCTGCTGTCTCATGGGGTTGTTGCAACGATAAAAAGCCCATGTGCACAAATTCCAAAGTTTTGCATGTATTCTCCACATATGCTCCAAGAATTGGTACTACTTTCATTTGAACATGTCAAGTACAAGTTTCACACATCTCATGGAAACCTGCTACCATCTTGGATGAACAGACTCAATCTCTTCCTCTCTCACACATTTTCTCTTGGCCCTTGAGCATAAAAAGTCATCATGTAGTTATTTTCTCAGCGACAAAGGGAAGAATCTTGACTAACAATTTCCTGATACTGTGGGTGAAATCCATGCCATGCCACATTACACAGTACATTACACAGATCCAAATTCTGCCATATGCTGGAGTTCTAGTCATTGTTATTTATTTTCCAAGAGATTTTACTGGCTGACACATGCCTCAGGCTAATCTGAACACAGTCAGCCTTTTTGTTGCCCCAGCTCATAATCATGTCCCATAAGCAACACCCCCCCCAAAAAAAAAGCTCAGGGCAAATCTCTTTTTGATAATTTCAGTCCTTTTCAGTGGAAGTCTGGTTTATATTTAGGTTGATCTAACTTTTTAACTCTACTTCCCATCATGACCCTTTCATTTTAGCAGCAGGTAAATTATCCAGGCCTTTCAATTAGCAATAGGAACAAGATCAAAACAACAAACAGCTGGAAGCCTTTGTCCTTTATACCTGCAGGCACATTTAACTTGCTTTCCCCTATGCAGCACTGAGAGAAGAAAAATAGGGAAACATTTAAAGGAATTGATTGGGGGGAGGGGGAACCAGCTTTCTCCATTAGATAAATCAATTTGGCTTTACTTATGGCAAAGAATACACTAACTGGCCAAGAAGCTTGCATATTATTGGCCTCCCTCATGAAATAGATGATAAATTAGAAATCAATAGGACTACTTAACTTTACAGATCCTCCCAATACCCCATCCACTTCTTGTGGCATTTTCCTTTTCCCCCTTAATGTGTTTAGTGGTTTGACTCTGTGGAAGAGGAAACAATTTTATTCACTAGGGTGCATGTGAACAAATACTATGCTGAAATGCAAATGATTTCTACAAATAATCAATTTGCAGGATATCAAGGCATATAAATAAACTGAGAAATAAATGCTTATGTATATATTATACAAATATACATATTTGTCCATTGACTTGCATACCTATATATCTTGTGTATGTACCTATATATTATATGAATTATAATTATCACCTATAAAATGAGTAGATTAGACTATATGACCATAGATCCAGAGTTGAAAATAACCTCGAAGACCATTTTAGGAAAATGAGGAAATGGAAGTTTTTGAAGGTAAGCATGGCTTGCCCCATGTCACACAGATTGTGTCAACACAAGTGGGCTTAGAACCCAGTCCTCTGATTGAAGACCCTATGATCTTTCCAGGGAGGCATGTTTTCTCCCTATCAGTAAGTCCAGCATCTTATTTAATATTCCCTGATCTGAAAGTGTATTCTATAATCTACCAAATCTTTGAACCACAAGCAGATTATTTAAATGCTCTGTAGAGACTGAAATTAAGTTCAGTTTAATACTTTCCATAGGCCCAATCTGCTGCCCCCTTCCCTAGACAGCAGGTCTGTAGCTGAAAGGAGTTTCTCTATGGTGCCTCTTAGCTCTAACCATCTAGAGCATTTTCAGAAAAGAGTGACAAGGAAGTTGGGGGAACTCAAGAGAAAACTTGGGGGAAAACATAATTGCAGGAAGGTCTGTCATGTGGAAGAGGGTTTATTCTAGTTCCATTTGGCCCTATAGATTAGGACTAGAAGTAACGAGCAGAAACTGCAATTATATTTCAAGCTTGATATAAGGATGAACTTGCTAATACTTAAAGCACTCTAAAAATGGATGGGTTGCCTTGAGAGGTAATAGGGTCCCTATGACTGGGGTTCTATGAGTAGAAGCTGAAAGTTTATTTTTGATATAGGTTATAGACTGAACAACAAACTATTTAACAACAAACTCACTTGAAGAGGGAAGTCAAATGTAAGAATATGTATTTTTAATTAAATTAAATTAAAAATAAATAATATGTATTGATAATATTTTCTTTATCATTTTCTTCAACCTAGGCAATCAGCAAAGCAATCAACTAAAGTTTGATTATTACGATTTGCCAGTTTCAAAATATAAATGCTCACTTCGAAAATTTAACAATGGTTTGAATGGGCACAGCCTTGATTATAGAAGAGATTCCTATTTAGGTTAGGAGTCTGATTAGATGATTTCTGAGGTCCCTCTCAAATCTGAGTTTCCATGATTCTGTGAGAGATTTTCTCACCTGATTACTAATGATGGGGAATTTTAGATTTAAAAGGAATAGCACATTGTATGTGATAGATTTGTAGTTTCATGTACATTAATATTTTTTCCATTCTACTATGTTATGGAAATGCTTGTTTTGTTTCTTAAGTTCCAAATTGGGATAAAAAAACACTAAAGTACTCACTGAAATATCTTCACAAAAATTAAAAAAAGGAGGAGATGTTGATAAATTCACCCAACCTTCACAGAAGGTATTAGATGACAAAAGCAGTCCATCAGTCCAGATAAAACTCAAAACTCAATTTCAATGATCAGAGTAGATTATCTGATTTTCACCAATATCATAGTTTATTCCCTTCCACTATAACTGGAGTCTTCATTTAATTGCCAATAATAAAATATTAAGAAAGTCCATTTTTTGTTTATAATGCCTCTTTAAAAAATATTATTTTGTTTTCCCAAATACATGCAGATAAATTTTCAACGTTCTTCAAAACATTGTGTCCAAATTTTTCTCTCTCTGTCCTCCCCAGCCCCCTGTCCCAGACAGCAAGCAATCCAATATAGGTTAAACATGTGCAATTCTTCTAAACATATTTCCATATTCTTCATGCTACACAAGAAAAATCAAATCTAAAGGGGAAAAAACACAAGAAAATTTTAAAAACCAAATAAACAACAGCAATAACAAAAGTGAAAATATCATGCTTTGATCCACATTCAGTCTCCACAGTTCTCTCTCTGGATGCAGATGGCTCCTTGAATTATCACATTGCTGAAAAAAACCAAGTCCGTCACAGTTGATCGTCACATAATCTTGTTAAGTTCTCATGAGATGAGAGAAAAGGAAAACTCAAAGATGACCTTTAAGATTGATACCATAATACAAACAAAACCAATGCAGCCAAGATTAGAAGGGAAGCAGACAAGAAGAAAGAAAAAAAAAAACCTTTTACATCCAAGAATTCTGAGAAAGGCCTCATTTCTGAAATATATAGAGAATTGATTCAAATTTATAAGAATGTCAGCCATTCTCCAACTGATAAAAATATGAGCAATTTTCAGATGAATAAATTAAAACCATTTCTAATTATATGAAAAAATGCTTTATATCACTATTAGAGAACTATAAAGCAAGACAACTCTGAGGTACAGATGACAGAAAATGTCATGATAAATGTTGTAGAAGGTGCGGGAAAACTGGAACACTAACACATTGTTGGTGGAGCTGTGAATTGATCCAACCATTCTGGAGAGCAATTTAGAACTATGCCCAAAGGGCTATCAAACTATACTTATCCTTTTATCCAGCAGTGCCTACTGGATCTGTATTCCAAAGAAATCATGAAAAAGGGGAAAGGACTTATATGTACAAAAATGTTTGTGGCACTCCTTTTTGTAGTGGCAAGGAACTGGAAACTGAGTCCATCAATTGGGGAATGGGTGAATAAGTTATAGTACACGAATGTAATGGAATATTATTGTTCTATAAGAAATGGCCAGCAGGATGATTTCAGAAAGCCCTGGAGAGACTTACAGGAACTGATACTAAGTGAAGTGAGTAGAACCAGGAGAAAATTATACATAGTAACAAGATTATGTGATGATAAATTTTGATGGATGTGGCTCTTTTCAGCAATGAAATGATTTGAGGCAATTCTAATAGACTTGTGATGGAAGAAGCCATCCATATCCAGAGAGAGAACTCTGGAGACTGAATATGGATAAAAGCATAGTATTTTCACCTTTTTTGGTTGTTGTTTGCTTATGTTTCTTTTTCTTGTTCTCTTTCCCTTTTTGATCTGATTTTTCTTGTGCAGTATGATAAATTTGGAAATATGTATAAAAATGTACACATTTAACCTTTGTCAGATTAGAGGAGGGTGGAGGGGAAGAGAAGGAGAAAAATTTGGAACACAAGATTTTCCAAGGTGAATGCTGAAAACTATCTTTGCATGTATTTTGAAAATAAAAAACTGTTGTGTTTTTTAAGAAGCATCTTTCATGGTATCTCCACTGCCTTCCCTCTAATTCTCTTCCAAATTCTCTACAGACTAGCTTCTGACCTTATCATTCAACTCCAACCACTCTCTCCAAAAGTTAGCAAGGATCCTGTAAACCCCAAATCTAATGACCTTTGCTGAACCTTTATCTTCCCAGCATTTGACCTTGTCAATCACCATCTTGTGAACATCCCCTTCTCTCTTGGTTTCCTTGACAATGCTTTACACCTGGTTCTTTTCCTATCAAGTTGACAACTTTTTCAAGTGTCATTTACTTGATCTTCATTCACTTTTGGGTATGCTCTCAAGTTCTGACTGAGGTGTTCTTCTTTCTCTCTATTTCCCTTGGTGATCTCATCAGTTCCCACAGACATTTATGTCCCAGATCTATATAATAAGCAAATAGACTCCCACTCAATACCTAATCTGGTATCAAATCTTCTCATTTATGCCTTTATAACATTTCTCTCTCTTCCTATTACTTCCCTTCTCCACAGTCATGCAATCATTCCTCTCAGGATTATTCTGGAGATCTAATGAGATAATAATTGTAAAGCACTTAGCACAGTTCCTTCAACATAATAAGTGCTATGTAAATGTTAGCTATTATTATTATTATTTTATAAAGGAAGTGTAGAAAATATAAGCATCCCAGATGTCTTAGAGAATGAAAACTGGAAGAAAGGAAAAAAAAAAAACATTGCATTTGGCCATTGGGAAGTCACTGGCACTTTTGTGATCTTGGGAAAATCTTTTAGCTGGTCTGGACCTCAGTTTCCTCATTGACATGAACACTGAACTTGGAATCATAACACCTGGCTTCAAATCCCAGTCTTAGTGATATTAGACATTGAAAAAATTACTCATAAGCTCTTCAATCCTCAGTTTCCTCCTCTATTGAATGCAGAGATTGGATTAAATGGTCTCTAAGGTCCTTTCTAAACTGATCTGGGACAGTAGAGGGCCAACAAGGTGATTTCCAAGGGACTTTCTAGTTCTGAAATCCTATTGCCAATCACTCAGGAAATATCAGAAACCTCTATCTCCTGAGCCATTTGAATCAAGCACAGGCCAAGGATGAGCTCTGGAACCTGCTGTCCCAAATGCCAGCCAATGCCAGCTCTGCAGGAGAGGCAAGACAATTTAGAGGGGGTTCTATTGTGTTTTTGTTTCTTAGGATTTTGGAGGGAGACAGGGAGACAGAGGGAATGGCTCTCCACACATAGACCTTCAGTAGGTCTGATTAACAGGGAAGCATTGTCAATCTCACGCTAGTAGGCCTGTGCCAGCTCTGTTCTTCCTATTCTTTCCTCATTACTGCTTGTTCTGCAACTTCATGATGTTCTTACAATTAATGGTCTTGATGAATACAGGGCCCAGCTGTGCTCCAGCTATCCTCCAAGTTCAAAGCCCAGGCTCACTTTCCACACCACCCAGCAGTAGAGGAGTTTTTAATCACTCAGCTGTGGCAAGAATTTCCTGCCCATCTGATATGCTTTGCCCAAATACTAAATACTGCTAGATCTGACTTTTCACAGGTTTTTAAAACATAAACCTGTGCAAAAGAGATTAGAAGAAAAGAATGTACCATCATTCACTTCAGAACAGCAGAATCACAGATTCGGTGCAATTAGGCTTTGTGGTCCAAAGTCGGGACCTGCATCCTGCAGCGTATAACCTATAGACCAGAGCAACACCTGCAGCCCCTGGCGTTTCAACATCTGTGGCAGTGGAAATGATGGCAGGAACACAGGATGGCCATGTCACAGAGCTGTTGAGCTGGGAGGGGTTGCTATTGGCAGTGAGCATTCTGAGAGATGCTAACGCGGTTTCCTAGAGAAGGAACCCTCACTGGAGTAGTGTGGCTGGGGCTCTGGCTGGAGCAGTGCAGGAATCCAAGCCAGCCCTGCCTTCCCCTTTCTGACCAACAGCCCTCATTATGTACCCTGGGTCAGGGAGTACAGTGGAAAGAATACCGAATATGGAGTCAGAACTCTGGGTGTAGCAGGTCCACGTGGGAAGTGCTGGGTTCTCCAGGCACTGGCAGAGGATGCAGAAATAGCCTTTGCAAAGCATCAACATTGAGTATTAGCCACAATTCCAGCCAATGGAGCTTAAGGCTTATAACCTGCTAAGGTAATACATGAAGCAGTCATCAGGCCCACGGACCTCAGAGAAGGCATATGCTGGGTGATTCTTAGTTGCTGGAAACTGCTATTTTATTTTCAGTATGAGTATTTCCAGCTCAGAAATCAGCAAACTCTGTAAATCAAGGCTTGAGGGTTTTTTTATTTTTTTTGTTTTTTGTTTTGTTGATTGTCCAGGTTTAAGAAATGATTGAAGAAAATGTTAATCATTTACTTAACAATGTGTACCATGGGAAAGCCAGTTGTGAAACATTGAAACATCCTTGCTTCAAAAACTTTCTTGTATCATTCCCTTATTTTATTAAAAGGGAAACTGAAACCCCAAGAAGAAGTGATTTGCCCAATATTACACAAAGATAACATGTATAAAATATTGTGCACATCTTAAAAGGCTCTATAAATTCTAGCTATTATTATAATTTAACCTTATTGTTTTTAACTACTGATATTATTATTCTCTAATGTTACTGTTAATACTATTGTTATCTAATAACAATGCACAGATGAGTAACTTGAATGAAGGAGTTCTTTATGCTCTTGGTCCCCCAGCCAGTAAGTCTCAGACCAGGGAAGTTAGGTTTCCCATGAGTCCACATCCATCTCTCTTTCTTCTAGGTAACTTCACAACTTCCTGCATGCCTCAGGGCCTCCTCATCTGTAACGAGTCTCCTCATATAGCTTGAAATCAGCAAACCATAGTAAATGGACAGGATCATTTCACCTTCTAATAATATGAGCTCTCCACCATCACACAGTGGAAAGTGGGTGCAATCTGGATAGATCTGGGTTCAAATCTTAAGTCTGTCACATACTCTCCATATGACCTTAGACAATCTCTGCACCTTTCTAATCCCTTTCTTCAATTATTAAATGGTCATATTGAAGACTGTGGAGAAAAGCCAAGACGTCATATGTGCTCTTCCCAGTTTCCCTCAGAAACAATATTAAATCAAGACTATAAACAGATTCCGGAGTGACAAAACCTACAAAATTATGTAGTGAAACAATTTTCCAATTTAAGATAAAAGGACTTCAGGAAAGGTCTGTCTCACTTGGGTAAAAGGGAAGTCCAGTGCAGTACATACAATGTCCAGGAAAGTCAGTGGGAGGCTTTTAGCCATTGCATAGATCAGCAGCCAAGGCCCTCAGTCATGGCTCAACAGTCCAGTAGCACTTTGAAGCCTCCAACTTCAGTGCAGAAAGCAAACTGTCAGCCCCCAAAACCCATCAGCACAATAGGTATAACTAGTCTAGATTCCTCCAACTTAGTGGGCAAGCAGCCAACACCTGAAGCCTTGGAGCAGAAAATCCCTGATTTTCTGGATCCCAGTGCAAGCACTGTCTTCTGTGCCCCAAGAGCAAAGTTCAACTTTAAAAGTTACAAAATAGGCTGGAAAATGAGCAAAAAAAAAATCCAAAAAAGAAGCCTGACCATAAAAACCTATTCTGGCACACAAAAAAAGTCAAAATACAAACTCAGAAAAGAATAATGATATCAAAATGCTTTTAAGTGAATCCTCAAAAGGGAATGTGAAGGTTGCCAAAAAATTCTTTTGGAAGAGCTCAAAATGGAGTTTAAAAACAAGAGAATTAGAAGAAAAACTGGAGAAAAAAGTAAGAAGTATGTAATTACTTGCAAAAGGAAGGATAAAAATTGAAGAAAAGAATTCCTTTAAAAATACAATTGGCCAAGTAAGGGGAAAATTCAATGGAGAAAACAACTTCTTAAAAAGTGGATTTGACCAAATGGAAAAGAAGGTACAAAAGCTAACTGAAAAAAAATAATGCCTTAATCATTAGAATTGAGCAAGTGGAAGCTAATAACTCCATAGAACATCAAAAATCAGTCAAGCAAAATCAAAAGAATGAAAAATGGAAGAAAATGTAAAATGCCTCACCAAAAAACCAATTGACCTAGAAATAGATGCAGAAAAGATAATTTAAGAATGATTAAACTACCTGAAAGCCATGATCAAAAAAAGAGCCTGGACAGCATCTTTCAAGAAATGATCAAGGAAAACTGTTCTGATATCCTAGAACCAGAGAGTAAAATAGTCATTGAAAGAATCTACTCATTACCTCCCTTAAAAAATCAACAAATGAAAACTCCAAGGTATATGGTAGTAAAATTGCAGAATTATGAAAATACTATATGCAGCCAGAAGGTTTACTGTTTACATCCCTATATGGGAAGATGATACTTCTAATTTTTAAGTTCTCTTTTAGGGAAGTTAAAAGGAGAATGCATAGATAGAGAGCATAGGTATAAGTTGACTTTGATGTGAAAAAAAGTATTTGGGTGAAAAAAGTATTGTAGTGAAAGAAGAGAAAAGGAAGAGGCAGAATAGAATAAAGTATATCTCATTGGCTTTGATGTGGATGTGGATAGGATGAACTCTCCCATAAAACAAATGGATAGCAGAGTGAATTACAGGAAGAAATAAACAGCAAAACTATCCCATGGAGATCTCAATCTCCCCCTTTCAGAACTAGATAAATCTAAAACCAAAATGAAACAAGAAGTTAAGGAGGTGAATAGAATTTTAGAAAAATTAGATATAATATACCTTTAGAGAAAACTGAATAGGGATAGAAAAAAACATACCTTTTTCTTAGTGACAGCACTTATACAAAAATTGACCATATATGAGGATGTAAAAACCTCACAATCAAATGCAAAATAATACAGATATTAAATGATGTAATAAAATTTTTTGATAATGATATAATAAAAATTACGTGTAGTAAAGGGTCATAAAAAGAAAGATTAAAAATTCTTTGGAAACTAAATAATCTAATACAAAAGAATGAGTGAGTCAAACAACAAATTGTAGAAATAATCAGTAGTTTCATCAGAGAACAATGATAATGAGAAAACATAACCAAATTTAGGAGATACAACCAAAGCAATACTTAGGAAATGTTTATACCTCTAAATGATTATTTTATGAATAAAATAAAGAAGATTAGATCAATAAATTGGGCATGCAACTAAAAAAGCTAGGGGAAAAAATTTAAAATCCCTAATTAAATAATAAATTAAAAAATCAGAAAAGTCAAAGGAGAGATTAATAAAATTGAAAGTAAGAAAACTATCAAACTAATTCATAAAAGCTGACTTCATTTAAAAAATCAATAAAATAGATAAGCCTTTAGTTAACTTGAATTAAATAAGAGAAAAATTAAATTACTAATATCAAAAATGAAAAGAGTGAATTTATTACCAATTAAGAGGAAATAAAAGCAATAAGGTGCTATTTTGCTCAACTGTCTGCCAAGATCTGAAAATCGAAGTGAAATTGATGAATATTTACAAAAATATAAATTACTCAGATTAACGGAAGGAGAAAATACTTAAAATAACACATTTTAGAAAAATAAATTGAATAAGCCATCAATGAACTCTAAGAGAGTTGTCCAGGGTCTGTTGGATTTACAAGTAAATTTATAAGTAAAATTAAACATTTAATGAACAATTAATACCAATACTATAGAAACTATTTGGGAAAATAGGTGGAAAAGGAATCCCATCCAATTTCTGTTATGGCACTAATATGATACTGATGCCTAAAATAGGAAGAGTCAAAACAGAGAAAGATATAGAACAATTTCTCTAATTAATGCAAAAATTGTAAGTAAAATATTATCAAAGAGATCAAGTAATTATCACCAGAATAATACACTATGAACAAGTGGAATTTATACTAGGAATTTGGAGCTTATTAATATTAGAAAAAATAGTAGCATAATTTGTTATATTAATTTAAAAACTAACAAAAATCATATGATTATCTCAATAGATACAGAAAAAACTTTTGACAAAATACAGCAGCCATTCCTATTAAAAATATTACGGAGCATAAGACTAAATGGACTTTTCCTTGAAACATTAAGCAGTATTTATCTAAATGTAATGGAGCAAGCATTACATGTAATAGATGTAACCTAGAAGCTTTCCCAGCAAGATCAAGAGTGAAGTGTGGATGCCCATTATCACCACTGTTATTCAATATTGTACTAGAAATGTTAGCTTTAGCAATTAGAGAAGAAAAAGAAATTGAATGGATTATACTAGGCAATGAGGAAACAAAATTATCACTCTTTGCAGATAATATGATGGTATACTTAGAGAATTCTAGAGAATAAACTAAAAAGCTACTTGAAATAATTAATAACTTCAGTAAAGTTTCATGATGTTAAATAAACCCACAAAAATCATCAGCTTTTCAAAATATTATCAATAAATCCCAGCAGCAAGAAATAGAGAAATTCCATTTAAAATAACCATAGACATTATAAAATATATGAACACCTACTTGGTGACACAAACTCAAGAACTATATGAACATAAATACAAAACACTTTTCACACAAATTAAGTCAGATCTAAAAAATTTGAAAAATATCAATAGCTCATGCATAGGCTAATATAATAAAAATTACATTTCTACCTAAATTAATTTACTTGGTCAGTGCCAAAACAAACTGTCAAAAACTAGAAAAAATAATAACCAAATTCATCTGGAAGAACAAACTATCAAAATTATCAAGGGAATTTATTTTTAAAAAATCGAAGGAAGGTAGCCTACCTATACCATATTTCAAACTTATATTATAAAACAGCAATCATCAAAACTATTTTGTACTGGCTAAGAAATACAGTGCTGGATCAGTGGAATAGATTAGGTATTTAGTAATATACTGTTTGATAAGACAAAAAAATCTAGCTTCTGAGATTAGAATTTACTATTTGGTTAAAAAAAAAAAAACTCCTGGGAAAACTGGAAAATAGTATGGCACAAACCAGGAATAGATCAACATCTCGCACCATATATCAAGATAGGATAAAAATGGGTACATGATTTAGATATGAAGAATGATACTATAAATTAGAACTAGAAATAATTCAGCTGCCAGATCAATGGAGAAGGGAAGAATTTATGTCCAAACAAGAGATAGAGAACATAATGAAATACAAAATCTATAATTTTGGTTACATTAAATTAAAAAGATTTTGTACAAACAAAACCTAATGCAACCAAAATTGGAAAGAAATCATTTCCCAGAAAGCTGGGAAACAATTTTTATAGTCAGTACTTCTGGTAAAGGCCTTATTTCTCAAATATATAGAGAACTGTGTCAAATATATAAGAATAAAGATCATTCTTCAATTGATAAATGGTCAAAGGATATGAACAAGCAGAAGAAATTAAAGCTGTCTTCAGTTATATGAAAACATGTTCTAAATCTCCATTTATTAGAGAAATGCAAACTAAAACAACTCTGAGGTATCACCACACACCTATCAGATTGCATAATACTGTCATATCAATGTCATGTCATGTCAAAAAAGGAAAATGATAAGTGTTGTGAAAAATATAGAAAAATTAGAACACTAATGTATTGTTGGTAGAATTATGAGCTGATCCAACCAATCTGGGGAACAATTTGGAACTATGCCCAATGGGCAATCAAATTATGCATATCTTTTGATAAAGCAATACCACTACTAGGTCTGTATCCCAAGGACATCATAAAAAAGGAGAAAGGACCCACATGTACAAAAACATTTATAGCAGCTCTTTTTGTGGTAGCAAAGTATTAGAAATTGAAGGGATGCCCCTCAATTGGAAAAGTTGTGGTATGTAAATGTAATGGAATATTATTGTGCTATAAAAAAAATTATGAGGCAGATGATTTCAGAAAAACTTGGAAAGACTTTCTTGAACTGATGCTGAGTAAAGTGAGAAGAACCAGAACATTTACACAGCAATAGCCAGATTGTATAATGATCAACTATGTTAAACTTAACTCTCTTCAGCAATACAGTGATCTAAGACAATTCCCAAAGACTCATGATGGAAAATGCCATCCACATGCAGAGAAAGAACAATAGAGTCTGAATGCAGATCAAAGCATACTTTATTTAGTTTTGGTTTTTTCTTTCTTATGTTTTTTCTCTCTTTTACTCTATTTCTTCTTTTACCACATGACTAAATTAGAAATATGTTTAATATGATTGCATATATATAACCTATATCAGATTACTACTGTTTTGAGGGGAGTAAGGCAAGAAAATTTGGAACTCAAAAATCTTATAAAAATGAATGTTGAAAACTATCTTTACATGTAATTGGAAAAAAATAAAATATTATTTTTATATTTATTTATCCATATAAAATATCACAATTATTTATATAAAATATATTCAATAACATTTATTATTATAATAAAACTAATATGTATAATATAAAATGGGCATGTTGAACTAGATGACTGAGATAGTGGATATAGTTGGACATGAACTTTAGGAAGACCTGAATTCAAATTCAGCCTCAGATACTTACTAACTAAGTGACCTTGGACAAGGCACTTAAACTCTGTCTGCCTCAGTGTCTTCAAACTATAAAACAGGGATAATAGTCTACCGATCTGAATTGTTAGACTCAAATGAGATGATTGTAAGGCACTTAACACAGTGCCTAACATGGAGTAAGCTTTATATGAATGGTTTTTGTTCACTTGCTTTTCAGTCATGTCTAATCTTTCATGATCTCATTTGGGGTTTTCTTGGCACAAATATTGTAGCTGTTTCCTTCTCCAGATCATTTTATAGATGGGGAAACTGAGGCAAAAAGTGACTTGCCTAAGATCATACAGCTAGTAGATGTCTGAGGTTAGATTTGAACTCAAGGTGAGTCTTTCTGACTCCATGCCCTGTTCTCTATGAGCTATACTACTTAGCTGCCCCTACACAAATACTGTTATTGTTGTTGTTGTTACCTATAAAATGGGAACACAATGGTATTGTTGTGAAAATCAAATGAAATAGTAAATAAAAATTGCTACCCAAGATCACCCAGGATCCGAGGCAGGATCCAAACCCGAGGCTTCTGACTCCACATGTAAGCATCCCCTACTAAAATGTTTTATCTTGGAGAAATGCCCCTGGCTTCTCAGGGATTAGACCAAGTGGAGCACAAATTCCTCCCAAGTTGAGAGGCTTCCGGTACATGCCCAGTGATGAATGGGATGTCTAGATATATTCTGAGAGACTCATTACCAGCTTGGCCACAGGCTAATGAAACTTTTGATGCTAACAACAACTCATGAAAGTCACATAAATCAAGCTGTACAGGGATGGCAATCTGGGAGTAAAGAAAGGAAAGGAAGAGCAGCTCAAAGTATCCATGGATTTAATTTGCCTCAGCCCCATATTAGATTCCTAAGGATCTTTGACAGTACTTTTCAAAAATATCCAAAAGTACTTGCAGGAACAGCAGTATGTAGCATCCTGATCTACTGTGAGCTCCTTACAGTCATCAAGATTGCTAATTCTCACTTACATTTATAAAAGGATGCTCAGTCTCTTCTACCAATGGCAACCAAGGAGAAAACCAGCCCTTTGCAGGTGCAATATAATGTGACAGATCCTCACACCTTTATTTTTTCTCTTACCTGATGAAAATTGCTTTTCTTCTTAGCAGTCATCGACTTCCGTCCACTGAAAGTTACTCACACTTGCCAGAAACAAACATCAGAGGCAGAGATGTTTCATCAATGCTCCAAATACTCTTCTAGAGGCAGTTTTGGCGGATTTTTCTCTTTCGGGCTAGTGCCATTCTGCAGAGGGCAAAATGTATTATCAAGTTCATTGGAGGATAAGAAGGTGACAAGTTAATTTGTAAAATGAGTCAACATGTCTTACAGAGGCACCAGAACACATGGGAGGCTGGTTTAGACCAGGTCTTCTTAATCTTTTCCCACTCATGACCCCTTTTTACTCAAGCAATTTTTATGTGACCCCATTTACTAATAATAAATTATAATTTTATGACTCCTACATTTAGTTATGAGATCCCACATGGGGGTCGCAAACCACAGTTTAAGAAGTTGGGGCTAAGGTGAATCCCTGTTTCTGTTGGGCTTCCTGGTTGACCCTCTCAGACATGTGGCTCTAATCTATTCTTGTATTTTTCTGGCAGGTTGCAAGAGACTTGTCCATCACAGAATGGCAAAATATCAGAAAGGATTGTAGAGTTCATCTAATCTAACCCCCTCATTGACACTTACACAAAGGAAGGGACTTATCTATGGGCCTCCCCTGAGATCAGACTAACCCATCATGATGACTCACTGCAGCAAATATTCAGTGAAGGTCTACTATAGACAAAACAGCATGAGAAGTCTTAGAGACATTAGGGTGAGTCTAGGATAGGGACTAGATCTGTGATAGGGGCATAGGTGAAGAAATTCCCTCTGTGTGGATCCACACTTTCTCTATAAATTAAAGCCTTAGAGTTGCCAGGGAACACTGAGACATTACATCATTGGCCTAAGGTCACACAATCAGTATAGGTGAGAGGCAGAATTTGAACTCAGGTCCACAAGGCAATATCGTTCCATGGAAAGAACTCACTAGAATAGGAGAGAGAAGGTGTCCATTCCAGTGCTACTTTTGCCACCTACGACCTTCCTTGAGCATTCCTCATGTCCATTTTCTCATCTGTATAATGACAATTCGACTAATTGGCTCTTAAGCTCCCTTCCAGCCCTGAATCTGTTTTTCTGTCTTCCTGGCTTTGAGGAACAACCCGCTCTCCACTCAATAGCATCCTGCGAGGGATACAGCAAGAGGTTGTTTTAGGCCACTTGACTCTCCATTACTAACTTTAAGAGCTCATAATTACCTGGGCCATTACCTACATTATCTCATCTGAAACTTGCAACCAATCTATAAAGCATTGTTGTTCTCCATTTCATAGAGTAGAAAATTGAGGCTCAAGGAGATCATTCAGGTTATACAGGTAAAGAACATCTAAAGCAAGATTTGAAATCTGTCTTCTTTATTGACGATCCACTCTCCTGTACCTGTCCCACACTGCATACTTTCTCTGAGCCTGGATCCTCTGAAGAGCTCAATATGATCTCCATTCTCAAGATGGTATCCACGGGGTGGTCCATCGGGGTGAGTGGGCCCCCTGCATCAGAAACGTTTCTAGCCAGGCCATCATTATGCTTCTATTTCCAGCATGAATCAATACCTTCTTTGTATTTAGTAAAAGCCTTTAGCCCAGCACCGAGTTCTCTTCAAAAGCTGGGCCATTGTTCTCATTAATGTACCCTACTGCAGATTTATAAGGCTAAAGGGGAGCTTGGGAATCATCTGGCCCTTCACCTTCATTTTATTGTTGATTCGAGACTTTAAAATTTTTTTTGTTTTGTGATGTCAAAATAATAAGAGATCAAAAAAACCCTGGAGAAATGCTGGTCTTTTGCCATAGAGGATTAATTCGACAACAAAAGACAAATATAGCTTGCTGAGTACAAAGCTTAAGGCTGTCGAGATTGGCGAACGGAGAGACACAAGCTTCAGATAAGACAGAGCCCCAGCTCTCAGAGAACTTATAGCGCAAGAGATGTCTATGAGTAAGTGTGGGACTTGAAGTCAAGAGGACCTGAATTCAAACTCACCTTAGACATTCCCTAGTTGTTTGATCTTGGACAAATCACAACTTCTAGGTTTCATTTCTTTATCTGTAAAAGGAGGGAGTTGGACTTCATCACCTCAAAGGTTCTTCACAACAAATCTACACTAATGCCTCCTGAGTTATCAGCCAACTTCATTACCGAGAATGAAGCTGTTAAGAGAATAAGCTTCAGTCCAGACCTAGGTTCTCACTGAACTTTAATTCTGGTGCTTCTCTGGAGAGTTTCTGGACACCAGTCACTTCTAAAAGAACCCAGACCCATGGGATCTCTCTCCTGCCTGTCTCTAGCAATGGAATACCATTAGTTAAAAGCAAAAAAGAGACACTACATGCAACAAGGGCCAAGGTAATCAATTTACATTATTTCCCAGGACTCACTAATTTGGTTTAGATTTGGAGGAGAAGGAAAAAAAATGGTTTTTCATGAAACAGAATTAATTTTCACTGTTATGTCCAGGCAGATGATGCCTTTAATTGTTTTATAAAATCGACATAATTAAGAAAAAATGCTCATTAGGAAAGCAATTACCAGACTCAGAGAATTGCTGCCTCCTCTGCCTTGCATGTCTCCACAGTCTATATCAAGACTGCACAGAACTCTAAAGTGGGAACTCACAGGTAAGCAGCAATCACATGGATGTTCTTGAATTCATTTGGTGACTCTGACTCCTTTGTGCAAAACAATGGTGATTTCTGGTTTTTAAAAGTAGTATGTACACCATGCCTTCTTCTTGTGCAGAGAGAGAGAGAGATACAGAGACAGACAGAGACAGAGACAGAGAGAAAAATAGAGACAGACTGAGAAAGAAGTGGGGGAAGTAAGGAGGAAGAGAGGGAGGGGGAAAGAAAGAGAAAAAAGAGAGAGGGGGAGAGAGAGAGAGAGAGAGAGAGAATGATTTATGGTTTTTAACACGATACATGCCATGCTCTCTCTTGTTTTTATGAACAGTATTTGTGGAGAGGAAGATTTCAGTTCAATGTTTAAAAAGAAAAACCAGCAATGAAAGCTGCCCAGAAGTGGATTCCTCCTCCATACAGGTCTTCAAACAAGGACTGGATGGTCCCTGTGGGAGATGCAGGTGCTCATTTTTGATCATGTACCATTGACTAGGTGAGTGACTTCTGAGGCCCTTTCCATTTTGGATATTCTATGATTCCCCATTTGGATTTCTGCATTTGCCCTTGGAGGTCATGTGAAATGGGATTTGTCCTTTTATTCTCCTAGAGGGTTGAGAAATACCCAGGCAATATGCCACGTGACAAAATATTCTTCCTCTGCCTATGTTGGCAGAGCTTCAAGTTCACAGAAATGAAAAATATTTTTTTTTCACATCAACTAAAATCTAACGAGTCTTTCCTCCAAACTGTCCTTGTGCAATTGATTTTTTGAACCTAAACAAAAATCTGTTCAGATTCACGAATTGGATTCCACTAATTCTCCCAGCTTTTCTTGAGCCCTTTCTATATCTGTTCTGTCACAGAACACGTCATTGATTCCTCTCGGTATCCTGTCTTCTTCAAGCTTGATGAGTCTGCCAGCTCTGCTTCCATCCAAGTCATTAATAACAAAGTCAGCCAGGACTCTGGAGCTCCCTTCTATTCCCCTCCCTCCAGGTTCTCCCTCTAATCCCAACACTTTGGGTCCAACCATTCAACTAATCCTTAATCTGTCTCTCCACTGGGCTGTCATTCAGTCTGTGTTTCTCCATTGTGATCAAAAGAAGATCATGATGCTAGTTGAAGGAGTATTTCCAAGAAAAGCATTTGAAAATGCAGTGTTGTTATTGATGAGGCGATTGTTTAACATTCTTTTATGTCTACTTCTCTCTATATCCTTCTTTTTCGAAAGAGGTTTTCTAATGATGAAAAAAATGACATATTGTACCCAGAGCACTGGAGCAGCTAGATGGTACAGTGTATGGATCACTCAGGCTGGAATCAAGAAGTCTCATCTTCCTGAGTTCAGATCTAACATCAGACATTTATTAGTTGTGTGACCTGGGCCAGTCCTTTAGCCCTCTCTTTTTTTCTCATCTATAAAATTAGCCGAAGAAGGAAATAGCAAACCACTCCAGTATCTTTGCCAAGAAAACCCCAAACAGGGTCCCAAAGAGGTGGATGCTAGGGGGAAATGACTGAACAACAACAGCCCAGAATACTGGACTTGGACTTTAGAAGAGAACTGGATTCAATTCTGTCTCTGAGACTTACTAACTGTGTTATTATGGTCAAAACTCTTTTATTCAGTTTCTTTTTTTATTTGTTTATTTTGCTGAGGCATTTGGGATTAAGTGACTTGCCCAGGGTCACACAGCCAGGAAGTATTAAGTGTCTGAGGTCGGATTTGAACTCAGGTCCTTCTGACTTCAGGGCTGGTGCTCTGTCCACTGCACCACCGAGCTGCCCCCCAGTTTCTTGATTTATAAAATGGCTGTAATACACAAAGTGAGAGAGGTAGCATGGATAGCAGGCTGGTCTCAGTAGGGAGGGATGAATTCCAATCTCACCCTTGACATACTGTCTGACACTGAGCCAATAACTTAATTTCTCAGAGCTCCAGGCAACATGTGTTCTCTATGAAAGGCTTCCTGGCCAGCTCCCTCGCCCAAACAAAGCCTGTTTCCTCTCCCTGTCTCTGATTTCCCATAATAGCCACCTCCTCGGTTCCTTGTAAAGGAACGTTGTTGTACAGATCCTTGCAAAGATCAAGTGTGCTAATGTATGTAAAGGGCTTTTTCAACCTTGAGGTGCTGTGTAAATGTCAGAGAGCTCCGACTCAACTGCTTTTCTCTTTAGAATTCTGAAAAGAATTCGACTTTTGCTCCGGCGGCTCCCTTCCTCCCCGGCCAACCCCAAGCAGGGAGCTTTAACTCTCTTACTCGCCCTCCCGAGAGCACGCTGGAACATTGGCTTCAGGGGATGGGCATCTCTGCTCTGTGCTCAGCAGCTGGAAAATCACGGAGGCGGGGGTCCACATTACCCTGCTCCAGAGCCCCAGCCCAGAGTCCTGGGTCACAGATGGAGGCCGCCAGTGGGGAGATCCCACGAACAGCTGGCGGACGGAGACGCTCATCCAGAAGGAAGGCACAGTGAGCTCCCACCGTCATCGGGAACTGCAGCTGCCCGTCAGACTGGGAGTCGGGATCACTGGAGGAATGATGGGCCGTGTGTGCTAAGGAGCAGGCAGCAAGCTCAGAGAGCCGGGGAGGAGCACATCGTTCATCTCAGGGACAATGCAGAGCAATGGGGACACAACACAGAGCTACTGGGGCCACTCGTCCACCTGCCTCTCTCTTGGCTGGGACAAGCATCGGTGAGATCTTTCTGGCGAGCCTCTGGAGCTTCTCTGGCTCAGGTATAGCAACCATCACCTTGGACAAAGAGCCACACGCTATTAAGGGCTTGGCTGAAGAAGGGACTCTGGATGCCAAGTGGTCTCAAAGAGAAACAAAGGTGGATCAGACTCCCTTCGAATGGCCTGGCAATGAGTGCCCTAAGACAATGGGCTTGCAAATAGGGACACTGGCACATGTCAGAGCAAGCGGGTACTGTTAAGAGGGGAAATAAGACTGGTCAAAATTGGAGATGGATGTTCATTGCAGTTAGACATTGCCTAGTATGTGGCTTTCAATCAGCCAGGAAAAAGAGAACATCCTTCTTCATAATTCACCCTCCGCAGTCATTCAATTTGACCAGTTTTGCACATTTTAGAAAATGCTTTAAAGGTTACAAAGTACTTCACATACATTACCTCTTTAGATTCCACAACAACCCTGTGAGGTAGGTATGGCAGGAATGGTTATAGGCCATTTGGACAGATTGGGAAACTGAGGCTCAGCCAGGTTAAGCGACTTACTTGTGGTCACACCGCTAAATAAGGGGCAGAGTTAGCATTCAAACTCAGGTCTTCCTGACTTATTGGATGATGGGTGGACCTGAGAAAATTCTTGACCTCCTTAAGCCTCAGTTTCCTTATCTGTAAAATGAGAATGTTGAGCCAATAGAAATGGACAGTGATGTCCATCCTAGCTCTAAATCTATGCTTGTGGAAGTACACTTAGGTCTTAGTTTTTAGGCGAAAGAGACTTCATTTAGCGCATCCTCCCTTCCCATTTTACACACTTAAAAAATGGAAGCCAGAGAGTTTAGGAGCCCAAAGATTTGTAGGTTGTAGCAAAGCTGGGGCTTGAAGTCTGGTCTTCTGACTCAAATGCTAGTACCCCAAGAGTGTAGCACAGGGTTTGGCACAAATATTGCTACATTGGGCAGCTAGGCGGTGAGCCATATTAGACAAAGTCAATCTGGCCTCTGACACTTTTTAGTTAAGTGACTCTGAGCAAGTCATTTAACCCTGTCTGCCTCAGTTTCCTCATCTGTAAAATGAACTGAAGAAGGAGATGGCAAACTATTGTAGTGCCTCTGCCAAGAAAATCCCAAACAGAGTCAGGAAGAGTCAGACATACCTGAAAATTGACTGAAGGCAACACAACAAAGTGCTTAAAAAATGCTTGTTGACCACATTGTCTCAAATCTACCATCATACCCATAACCCAAAGCAGTCTCAAATACAGACACTGTGCTCACTCCGTCTCCTGTACAGCTCTTGGGAAGTGCAAACATCCTGATGTTTGGTAGCCCGAGGACTAAGCTGTTCTAAGAGAATGCAGGAGGCCAAGAGAAGGCTGTCACCCGTCCTCCTCACTGTCCACTGGATGATTGCCAGTTCTTTCAGGTGTTTTGTGTCACAGGAAAGCTTATTTTTTGGCCCAAGAATCTACAAGATGCAATAGTCAGATAGTACAAAAAGTCAGATTTATGGTTGATATTGTGAAATAAACATGGAATAAAAACAAAAGATAACAATTAAAAATGAAAAAGTCAAGTGATCACCTGTTCGTCATCGTGGGAGCAGCATTGCAAAGTACTCCAGAGAGCCAGCTTGGTCAGGACAGAGAAGGCCTTCGCCTCTCTGGAAGGGGACTAGAAGCAAGGACTCTCTACATTCAGCTCACAGATTGCTTTCTGCTTTTTTTTAAAAAAAAAATAAAGCCTAAAATTAGGAAGCTCCAGAAAGAAATCAGGTTCAAATGAACAGCAGTTGGACAAAGCACAACCTTATAATGTTCGATTGAGATGTTGGCAGAGTTAACAAAACGACAATGTTACATAACTGCAAGAGAGGGAGAGAGAATTCAAGAAGAAAGTTAAGAAGTATACATTTTCCAAAGGGAGCAAGTCTCCCAAAGGACCTAGATTATCAAGGAAACCCCAGTTATTTATTTAGTCGGTACACAGAGCCATAAGGCTCCTGGAGAAAATCTAATTGCTTTGATTAGATCATTGAGAATTGCCACATGGGAAAAGCAGCCTAGAAAACAAATTATATTTTTAAGAAACACAAAGTGAGGTCTACACATAAGTAAAATTGAATCAAACCACAAAGTTTATGAGAAAAGGCTCATCTTGCTTGCATCAGTGTTAAAGTTTTTCATGAAATGTTATTTTTCTACAGCAAAGTTCCCTGTTTCCTGTGATGAGTACCAATGTCTTACCTCAGACTCTGATTGTTTAGATAATCCTGGGAAAATCTTTAACCTTTCTGGACTTTCTCCTAAAGGAAAGCGTGGACTGAATGATTTTTTCTATTCCTTCCAGCTCTAAATATATATTCCTATGAATCAATTATTTCTTAAAACCTCCAAATTCTAGTTAGCCTCCATTCACACCTTAGAAGATTTTATTCTGAATAATAGCTCACATTTCTAAATCTGTAACATCTTTATGAGGGAGATAGTAAATTTTGCAGATAAGGAAACTGAGGCTTAGAGAGGAGAAATGACATAAAAAATTGGAGCTGAAACATACACTTTCAATTACAAGCATAATATAATTTTCTACATATCATGGGAACTCTGGAAAAATTGTACATATAATAGATTTTTTTGTAAATTATATCCTATCTTCTCACTGAATTACATCTTTTAAAAAATGAACAAATACTTTAGTTCTGCTTAACCTCCATTTAGTTATCTTTCTTTCAGAATCCTTTTTTTATTATTAAAGCTTTTTATAAGAATACTTTAGCTAAAAGGTTCCTATCTCTCCCCTTCATCAAATTTTGACAGTTTTGTGATCTCTCTGATGTGAGTTGAAGACCGCAATGTCCATGTCTTCTCTTGCTATGTTAATCTTGTCTATGACCTGACTGCTGGCTATGATCTGCCAGCAGGAGGTCATACAATGTGTGAGGGGGCCATATCTCAGATCTCTTGAAATTTCAAGGATAAGGATGGAGTACAAGGGCTGCCCTGCTCCTGCTACATCATCGCCCACATTCTTTTTCAGCCAAATAGCTTTCTAATGACATCTTTTATGCTCAGATTTTCATTGGTTGCAGCTTGTTCTTGCTCATCTCATGCCTCTCCATTGCACTATGAGTAACCCAGCTCTCTAATTCTTTGATGACTGTGGGATTCTAGGACTCACAGCTACAAAATCACAAGAATATCAATGTTGAAAGATAAGGTCTTCACAAGGAAGTTTAGGTTATTACATTTCTCAAAGGTAATCCAATCTTCTACTCCTATATCAGATTTCTTACTGTCTTGGAGAGGGGAGCAGAAAAGGAGAGAGGGAGAAAAATTTGGAATTCAACATCTTATAAAAATGAATGTTGAAAACTGTCTTTACATATAATTGCAAAAAATAAAACATTATTAAGTGCAAAAAAGAATATGACAAATATAATTAATTGAGAGAAACACAAAAAGATTTATTTGAACTGATGCAGAGTAAAGAGCAGTCAAATTATTCTATGTAGAGAAATATGTATTTCTCTTTATGAATTTATAGAAATAATGACTACAACAATTGAGAGATCACACACAAAAATCAACAAATCAAAGTAATGAAAATGACAAAGAACAAGTCAGGCCATCCTAAAAAAGCAATGAGAAGACAAGCCCACTCCACTCTTTTGCAGAAGTGGTAGGTGTACCGTGTGATAAACTGCCCATATTTTTAGACTTTTCCAATGTGTTGACTGTTTTTGCTGATTTTTTTTTCTCTTCTTCCTCCCTTTAAAAAAAGTATTGTTATGTATAATGACTCTCTGGGAGAGGGGGTGATGTTGAGGAAAAAAATCTAGTGATATTAAAAAAAAAATCAATGAAATACATTTTAAAAATATGATTAGGGAGTTGAGTATTTTGATGCATCCTTGGGTAAATTACTTCCTAAATAAAGGATCTTTCTAAAATAAGTGTTCAGGTACCTGTTTTAAACACACACACACACACACACACACACACACACACACACACACACTGTCCCTTGTATAATTTTTTAAGGGCTCGTGGCAATATAACTAAAAAGAAGAAAGTGACTTAGCATCATATCGAGGTTAAAGATTATTTGTTCTGGAGGGTCCAAAAGTCTGAAACATCAGTAGGGGTGAGGGCTACAGAGAGGCAAATGTAGACTTAGACAGTCAGACAAAATGAGCTATCCCAAAATGGACCAGGCTGCCTTTAAATGCCGTAGATTTCCTGTCCTGGGAAGACTTCTGACAGAGCTTGAAGGACCATTTCTTAGGTGAATCAGAATAGGGATTCCTTTTGTATTTATGTTGAACTAGACAGACCTTCCATCTCCCAAATCCTGTGATTATAAGAGTTCTGCCACTTACAAGTTATAGACCTTTCAGCAAGTCATTTTATTTTAGAAGATCTGTAAATCATTCATAAAATGCAGAGAAAATGATCTATATTTAATAAGCCAAATACAGCCGCACCTCAGCTATGTGGTGTAGTAAATGGAGAGCTAAATCTGAATTCAAATTCAAATCTAGATTCAAATACCTACTAGCTATATGACCCTGAGCAAGGCACTTAACCTCTCTGCCTCAGTTTCTTCAACTGTAAAATGAAGATTAAAAATAGCATCTACCTCACCCACATATTGTGAGGGTCAAATGAGATGATATTTGTAGAGTGCTTTGCAAACCTTAAAGCCTCCTATAAAAGCTCACTATTAGTACTGATATTTAACCTGTAATCCGTAAACTTGTTATTTTAAAGTATTTTGAGAACTACGTCTCACTACAATGGGCTTCCTTTGTAATGTGATGTATTTAAGACATTTAAAAATGCTATTCTATGACAAGGTCCATAGGCTTCATTGGAGTGCCAAGGGGATAACCTTACAAGATTCAGGATCCAAACACTGATCTCCAAAGGCTCCGCTAGCCCCACCATTCTGTGATTCTGAGATGCCATATTAGCTGCCTCCTAACTGGCCCGCTGGCAAGCTGAACAAATCAGTGCTTCCCGAGCATCTTCCTAATGACCAAGAAACACATGAAGCTTCCCAGGTCCCCAATGATGATGCACTTTGCCTGTGAATTCTCCCAACATGGGATGCTGTGGATCCCACCAAGCCTCAGACCTTCCAGCCTCTGAAATCTTAGATTCAGAAAGCCCCTGCACAAAGACATGGCATGAGGACTGATGCACAGTCTATCCCAGCTATCCATTCCTTCAATTGGACTCCTATTTGGAAGAGTGCTTAATTTTCAAGGTGCTTAATGAGCCAAGTTATAGCCCCAGGACTGGTGATGAATCCTTTTGGAAAGGGAAACAATGGCCCTGAAGATATGATTGTGAGAATATGGAGAGTGGTTTGATTGACAACCCTGAAAACTCTGGTGTGCTTAGATACTTGTACAATTCAATAATCTCACCAAAATGATAACCAATAATAATAGCTAACACATATTCATATATATTTGCTATATTTATATCATAACATACATTATTATATATTTATTGTATACTACTTATGAACAAATACATATTCTTTAAGTATTATATTTATATACCATATTATATGTAATTTATTATGTGTTTATTGTTTAGTATTTATTAATAAATGTACATGCTTTTATATTTATATATCACATCATATTATTTGTTATATATTTATTATATTATATTTAATGATAAATACATCTTTTAGATATTTATTGCATTTATGTAGCACATATTGTATTATTATGAATTATTATTGTTGAAATTATGCATACATATACTTTATATACATACAGATATATAGGTAAATACATAGCATACATATGTATATGTGTATTTGAGTTAAGGTTAAAATGTTAATTATATTAATTATGTCATATAAATAAGGTGCAGAGGAAGATAGACACAGAGACATTGGAGGGGGAAGGAGAACTTGTAGTTCTGAAAACCTATTCACATCAATAATGGGTTAAATAGGCAACACCACATATATACAATGAAGGATATAGCACCCTCCAAAATCTATAAAGAAATAAAGGGGGAGAAATGAGTGGACAGGGAAGGAAAGGGTATAGTAAGAAGACATGGGAGGGGTCCATGGAAGGAGGGAAGTTAAGTAATAGCAACGCAATTTAGGAGCAGAATTAAAGCAAAGAAAATGCAGGGGTAGAAAAGGATATGTACATGTCGGGGTATGTATGTGTCTATAGCTACAAATGTGTATACAAATAGAGCCTTTCTTAACAATAGCCTGCTTGGAGTGGGGGAGGAATAAAAGGGGGAGGAAGAATAAAGTAAAAAGATGAGTGGCAGAGAACAAAAGAACAGTTTACAAGGAAGTAAAGAAAAGTTGGACACTTATGAATATAATTTTTTCTATTAATATATATACTTTCTTGAACTGGTATTCTTTGTTATATTTTTGAAACCTCCATGATGTTCTGCTGGGCACATGATAATGTTCTTTTTCTGTTTTGTTTCATTTTATTATGTATTCCTTTTCTGTTTTTCTTTTTTTCTTATTCTGTTTCTTTAAATAAAATAAATTTGGGAAAAAAGGAATGTACCTCCCCAAAGGGTTTTTTTTTAAATTTAGATCGTATCTCATGGTATTGAACATATTAGAAATTAAAATATCTTAGTATTATTATGAAAATAGTTTTGATCTCATGGACTGCTTAAAGGATTTCAGCCCCAGGTGTCTCTGGACTACACTGAAAATTGCTGCTGCAACCAAGATTTCTGAACCTATGTTGTGGTATGTGTCCTTTTGGCAATGTGAGGAGCTTATAGATCCCTTCAGAGAATGATGTTTTTAAATGAAAACCAATTGGATTAAATACAGTTATCAAAAAAATTAGTAAACAGACCCCAGGTTTAGAATATAAACCTGGAATATAAATAATAGAAAGGAATAGAAAATGGAAAAAGCCTCAATTTTTGGCCTCAAATTAGACTACATTATTCTAATATTGTTATTAAACTTTGTGAGTTGCAAATGGAGTGGAAAGGAGGGTGACATTGGGGAGGTAAAGAGACAGAGAGAGACAAAGAGACTCAAACCATTTGAGACCTATGTAAGAAAGCAATAAAGTTCCAGAATCTGGTTATTTGATGTATTCTGTATGTCTGGGGAGTCTTATGTAGAGGGCTCTTCTGAAAATTACCTGAGGTCTTTAGTGCACCAATGAGATAGAATCAATCAATGTATCACAAGGAAAATAGCAGCTATGTCTTTGCACACCTTCTAAGTTCTTGGACATACCTCCATCCATCAGAAGCCCCAATGACATAATACAAGACCCTGATTACATCTCCCTGTAATGGGCTGAGGCTTGAGTTGATGCACTGAGGTCCCAAGCACATGAGGCTAAATAGTAATTGGACCATACTCTATTAATAGATAAGCTTGGAGAGAGAATGGCCCCCACCCACTCTTTGTGCAAGTCCTGATGTGTTGTATAGGAAATGACGATTTTGGTGGGTGGAGGCAGGGGAGTGGAAAAGGAAGGGGAGGAGAGACTTTTGGGACGGGCATTGCGACAATTGCCTCCACAGTTGACTCCACTGTTGGCTCCACTGTTGGCTCGGCTCGCGTTGCTCTCTTAGCTGGCTTCCTGTCGCAACTGTCTATATTTGCTATCGCAATCTTTCTTGCCTATATTTGCTATAGCAATCTTTATTCACCTCTTCACTTCAATAAATATTGAAGATTTTTCCCTTAACCTGAATTCCTGACTCCGGCTGACTTTAAATACACGGTCATTACATTTGGCGCCCAAGCGTGGGAACCAAGGACCCTACTTTCACTGAAGAAGTCTCCAGTGACCAGGAACTTAGGTGAGTATAAGACAAACAGGGAACTTATTTTCTTAAAGACGAAAGCAGTAACTTTTTGGCTGAAATGGGACAGATCCTAGGTAAAGATTCTCCATCCCCCACCCCAAACCCCCCAACCCCTGCCCCACCCAGGAGTGGTGTTATAAAAAGCCTGCGTGACCTGATAGAAGAGGAAGGGCTAGTTGTATCTTGGGAACACGCAGCTAAACTTTTGAGTACATTAAAACTTACCTCCCCTGGGTTCTTAGAGGAAGAGCAAATCTCTCTGGGTAACTGGGCATTGGTTGGTCAACAGATCTCTGATTATAACATTGACAACCCTCAGTCAGTTCCCTTCGAGGCATTCTATTTATACAATACGATACAGACGGCCTTAAAATACCGTACTAGTTTTAGGAGAAAAGGAAAAAACTCTAAGAATGGCCAAATGCGGAAGCCTGAGGTAAAGGAGGAAGACAAAGAACAGATTAATGGCCATATCCCCACAGGGCATGAAGACTTAAGTGAGGCTCAAGGGCGGGGTGAATCTGAGGCAGCTTTAGCCCCACCTGAGGAGCAGGTAATTGACTCTCCTCCATCAACTCCACCCTCCGGGATGGAGGGAGGAGGGGTAGTGGGGGCGGCAGTGACAGCACCAGCACCTCCCCCCCAGCATCCAGCACCTCCCCCCCAGCGTCCAGCACCTCCCCCACAGCGTCCAGCTGCTCCTTTGAGTAGATTGCAAAAGGGACTAATTAAGGCCAAAGAAGAAGGGAGAAATGTATTGGAAATCCAACACCACATTTTTCCAGTTATTCAACAGTTTGATTCTTCAGGTCAAGAAAGTAGAAGATACTCTCCTTTTGATATAGATATCCTCAAAGACCTGAAAAAAGCTTGCACTCTTTATGGGGCTACATCAGCTTATGTTAAGATGCTATTACAAAATTTGTCTTTTGAAATCTTGACCCCTAATGACTGGAAATCTATAGCAAAGATATGCCTAGAACCTGGACAAAACTACTTGTGGCTTTCTGAATATAGTGAGCTCTGTAGGATACAAGCCCAACAAAATAGTCAAAGTGGAGTTCATGCTGCAATCACCTATGACCTACTTACAGGTACAGGTCCTTATGCAAATGTCGCAGCACAAATTAATTATTCTGTAGCAGCATATGAGCAAATTGCTGTTAATGCTATCAAAGCGTGGGCTTCCCTCCACAATAAAGACGACAAGAGGGGGGCCTTCACAAAAATAACACAAGGGCCAAATGAACCCTTTGCTGACTTTGTGGGACGTTTGCAGACAGCTATCACAAGAACAAATGGAGAAAATCCAATAACAGACGTTTTGATAAGGCAACTTGCTAAGGAAAATGCTAATGAGGTTTGCAGAAGAATTATACTAGGACTGCGCAGGGATGCTCCTTTAGAGGAGATCATAAGACGCTGTGCCACAGTGGACACAGGTGCCTTTTATACCCAGGCTATGGTGCAGACTTCCCAAAATCCAAACATGGGAAGACAGAATCCCTCTTGGCAAGGGACTTCTAGAGAGACTCGTAGATGCTTTCAGTGTGGAAAAGTAGGGCATCTGAAAGCTCAATGTTGGTATAGAGATAGAATGGGAAAACAAGGTGGGAGAACAAGACCCCAAACCCCATGTCCAAAATGCAACAGAGGCTTCCATTGGGCCTCAGAATGTAGACAGATTCAGGGAAGCAGGATGGGGGGCCCAGCCCCAGGGCCCAAGGCAAAAAACACTTGGGGCATGATGGCAGCCAATGGTGCACCCAGAGAGTGCCTAGAAGTCCAGTATCCAGACATGACCAATCAGCCAGAAAGCCATATGATGGGAGAAGGGGATTACACAGTCAACCAGCCAGGAAGCAACCTGATGGCAGAAGGGAATTACAATTGGGGAGAATAGAGCTGTATGCAGCTGGGACAACTGAGATACCCCCTGGAGAGGTGAAATCTGTTCCTCTCCAGCCTATGGATCCCTTACCTCCAGGCACAGTAGGCTTGACCATCTCACCTCCTTTTTGTACGTACAAAACAGTGTCCATCCACACACTGATGTGGGAAACTGGGGAATGTGTAGATAATATCCCAGTCACTAATACAGGTAGACAATGTGTGACTTATCACCCAGGAGAAGTAGTAGCATCAGGTTTACTCATACAGAATCCTAATAAGCAACCTGGTGATAGTCACCCAGGTTCTGACTCCAGACCACAAAATCCAGGAATTTACTGGACAGCAGCTGTAACAGCTGACCGACCTATGCTCACGATCTATATAAATGGCCTACCATTGGAAGGATTGGTAGACACAGGTGCAGATCGTACAGTTATTAGAGGTGCCAATTGGCCCAGTCACTGGCCAAAGATTAAAGCAGACACCTATATGTCTGGAGTAGGAGGATCAATAGCAGCTGAAGTTAGTGCTGCCCCTATGAGATGGACTTTTGAAGGCAAAACAGGAGTTTTTACTCCTTTTATAGTTGAAAAACTCCCCATCAATCTGTGGGGAAGAGATGTTTTACAACAATTAGGGTTAAAAATGAGTACTTCGGTTTTTTAAGCAGGGCTGCTGTTGAAGGCCTGCCAACACTTTCACCTGTTCCTATCCAATGGAAAACTGATACACCAGTGTGGATAGAACAGTGGCCCTTGGGTAGCGATAAAATTCAGGCCTTATTAGATATAGTACAGGAGCAGCTTGAACAAGGACATTTACAACCTTCTCTAAGTCCTTGGAATTCCCCAGTGTTCGTTGTAAAAAAGAAATCAGGAAAATGGAGGATGCTCACTGATTTAAGAAAAGTAAATGAACAGATGGAAACTATGGGAACTCTTCAGCCTGGACTTCCATCTCCTACTCAATTGCCTAGAGAGTGGCCTCTTTGGGTCATCGATATTAAGGATTGTTTCTATTCTATCCCTCTGGATAAGGAGGATATGAAAAGATTTGCCTTTTCAGTGCCCAGCGTTAACTTAGCTGAGCCTTATAAAAGATATGAATGGACAGTTTTGCCACAGGGAATGAAAAACAGCCCCACTATGTGTCAAATGTATGTTGCTGCTGCTCTTGCTCCAATAAGAAAAGCATTTCCAAAAGTTATACTATTACATTATATGGATGATATATTGGGATGTGCACCTGAGGAACAAATGTTAGAAGCATGTCTACAAAAGACCATAGAAACACTAAGATACTACAAATTATACATAGCTGAAGAGAAAATTCAAAGACATGCTCCTTTTCAATATTTAGGATATGAAGTATACCCTAAGGTGCTTACAGTACAAAAACTGTCCTTAAGAACAGAGAAGCTAAACACCTTAAATGATTTTCAGAAATTGATAGGAGATATCCAATGGATGCGACCAGTGTTAGGCTTGACTACCTATCAGTTACAACCATTATATGATATTTTAAGGGGAGACAGTGCTTTAAATTCACCACGCCAGCTTACAAAAGAAGCTCAAGAGGCTTTGAGAGAAGTTGAACTGGCTTTATCCAATGTGGTTGAGAGAGTCACTCAAAAACCTTTGGAAATAAGTTTTTGCCACACAAGAGGCACCCACAGCAGTCCTTCATCAAGGAGACAGTGTGATAGAGTGGGTGAACCTCCCGGCACAACCAGAACAAAGCCTTACTCCTTACCCAGTGCTTGTGGCTAGAATTTTGTTAAAGGCCATTAAGCGAGCAGTACAATTATCTGGGGCAAGACCTGATAAGATATACACCTTTTATACCAATACACAAATTAATGTGTGTTGTGAGACCATCCCAGAGTGGCAAATTTTATTAGCCATGGCTCCTAATTTTATACATGGGTCTCCATTAAAGATAACCAGACTTTTACATAATTGGCGATGGATTCTTGAAGAAAAAGTTTCTAAAGTTCCTCTTAAAGGACCAACTATCTTTACAGATGCATCCAAACACAATATTTGTGCTGTATACTCTCATGATTTAACCATAAAGAGAGTAGTCAGAACTCCTTTTCAGTCCACTCAGCAGAACGAATTGTATGCAATCATGTTAGCTCTCACTTATTACCCAGGAGACATAAATATAATATCTGATTCAGCCTATTCAGTAGGTGTGGTACAAAGAATTGCCACAGCCCAAATAAAATTTGCAGCTTCTAATATATATCAGCTCTTTAAGGAACTTCAGGAGCAAGTGAGAAAACATCCAGGTAAGATTTATATCTTGCATGTCCACTCACATAGTGGACTCCCAGGCCCTATTTTTGATGGGAATTCAAAGGCAGATAGCCTTTTAACTATGTTAGCCAGTACACCTTTATTTCAGGAGGCCCAGGAATCCCATTCTAAATACCATCAGGCTGCTCGAGCTTTGCGTTTACAATTTGGGATTACAAAAGAGGAAGCTAGGAGCATAGTAAAAAGCTGTACAGCTTGCCTTCCTTTCCATGCTCCTACACTGCCTCCAGGAAAGAACCCTCGTGGTTTGAGACCCAATGAAATCTGGCAAATGGATGTGACCCATTATAAATCTTTCGGTCGTCTGTCTTTTATCCATGTTGTGGTAGACACCTTTTCAGGATTCACTTTTGCCATACCAGCAGCAAAAGAGACAGCCCGAGTGGTCACTGAATTTCTCATGCAAGCATTTGCCATTATGGGTGTGCCACAAGCAATAAAAACAGACAATGGTCCTGCATACACCTCCAAACATTTTGCACACTTTTGTGCACAGTATAAGATTTTACACACCACTGGCATACCCTTTAATCCTCAAGGACAGGCAATAGTAGAGAGGAGAAACAGAGATATTAAGACGCTGCTCCAAAAACAAAAGAAAGGGGGAGCCACAGGTAACCCTAGAGAACTTCTAAATCTAGCACTTTATATTATTATTAACTTCTTGATTTTTGACAAAGATGCACTGGCTCCGGCAGACAGGTTTTATAACCCACCGGAAGGGCAATGTCCAGTGCAAGCAGCTCCACTATCTTTAGATAATCGCCAGGTGATGTGGAGAGACCCAGAAAGTGGTGAATGGAAGGGACCAGATAGGCTAACCGCTTGGGGGAGAGGGTTTGCTTGTATCTCTACAGGTGGAGAAGGAATCAGATGGGTGCCAACGAGCCGTATTCGCCTTGTCCATCGCAGAGAGACGGAGCAGACCCTTGAAACAAAGGAGAAGACCCAAGAAACATCGGGTGGTTCTGTTGCTGATTGTGCTCACCATTGAAAGAGTCTGGCAGTTATGGCGTTTGACTCATGGACATAGAAAATCATTGGACTTCAAAACCCTCAGAAATCATTGGATTCTCTGAGACATAAGATTGTTGTAGGACTTTAAAGCCCTCAGGAATCATTGGATTTTCTGAGAAATGATAAGACTGTTACAGGACTTCAAAATCTGCTGGAATCATTGGATTCCCTAAGACATAAAAAGACTTTTGCTGGACTTCAAAAACTTGGGGGGATCATTGGATTCCCTGATATGTGAAGCAATGGACAATAGACTGGTTTTGGATTATCTCTTGGCTGCTGAAGAGGTGTATGTGTGACTGCTGTTTACATACTCTCCTTCTAGGACTTCTGGCAATCTTTTACATCATACTGTTGATTTATATTGTTTGTTATACCGTTACTTGGGTGCATAATTCATGTTTGTTATAACACATCAAGCCTGCACTGACTGTGGGGAGAGTCATCACTAATAGCCTCTGCGTTGTTGCTATGTGCTATGTGCTATGTGTTCCCATGCTGATGGGTTTGTGCATAATAAGACCCTTGAGCCCAGAAACCTGCTAGCAACCCCCACTTCCCTTTGGTGCTTTTCATCTCCCTTCCTGAGATGTCAGGGAGGGCGTGATTATCTCCTTTTTAGTGCTTTCACCTCCCTTCCTGAGAAGTCAGGGGGGTCGTGATCACTTCCTTTTCGGTGCTTTCACCTCCTTTCCTGAGAAATCAGGGAGGGTGTGATCACCTCCCCTTGGGGGCTCTGACCTCCCTGAGGAGTCAGGGATGGCATGATCACCTGTGTTCTAAAACAAAAGAAAGCGGGAGATGTAATGGGCTGAGGCTTGAGTTGATGCACTGAGGTCCCAAGCACATGAGGCTAAATAGTAATTGGACCATACTCTATTAATAGATAAGCTTGGAGAGAGAATGGCCCCCACCCACTCTTTGTGCAAGTCCTGATGTGTTGTATAGGAAATGACGATTTTGGTGGGTGGAGGCAGGGGAGTGGAAAAGGAAGGGGAGGAGAGACTTTTGGGACGGGCATTGCGACAATTGCCTCCACAGTTGACTCCACTGTTGGCTCCACTGTTGGCTCGGCTCGCGTCGCTCTCTTAGCTGGCTTCCTGTCGCAACTGTCTATATTTGCTATCGCAATCTTTCTTGCCTATATTTGCTATAGCAATCTTTATTCACCTCTTCGCTTCAATAAATATTGAAGATTTTCCCCTTAACCTGAATTCCTGACTCCGGCTGACTTTAAATACGCGGTCATTACATCTCCCTACCTATGGTACTGAAGTATCTTTTTTGCTGGTATTATTAGTATTGTAAAAGCCTTGAATTACTTCTTTCCAGGCTTGGGCTGAAGTCATCCTACCACCAATCTAGTTGACATCCTGTCAAACCTTTTGCTCTTCTAAACCCAAGAGAGCTAAATTCTCTCAAATGTTTCTTATAAGAAGTCAGCGGCCCTCAGAGATTAATAGTTCTTTAGTTCTTTTCTTTTAAGTCCTAAGTAGCACTGGGAATTCAAATGTAACTCCATCTCCATGATTTTAAATATAAAGAAACTGTATAAAATATAAATTTGTATAAAATATCCTGTGATAGGCAATTGTCCTAGAGAAAGGGGAAAAAAAGACTAGAAAATGCCTCCCCCTACCCTGAATCAGAACTCAAAGGGACTCTTGGACTGTATAGTTACTCTAACACTCAGAGAACAAGGGGGGAATTAAGATGTCTCAGGTAAGGAGCGGCTGTGAATGGGAAGATCTAGTCCTGGTCCCAACTGTACTTTAGTCCTGATAAGCCATGATTGGTTTTGGACTTTTCACTGACTCTTTTAGACTCAATAAATGCTTATGGAATGGAGTTCAGTTGAATTGAACCATCAATCTCCTTCTTCAGAGAACAGCAACCAGCCTGGAGCTTGAGAGACTCATCTTGGTCCTGCAAATAGCTTAATTCATCTTTATTTGAGGAACCATTTTGGAATAACTGGTTGGAACCCAAAGGCTTTAGAATGAGCTGCTGCAAGTAAATGGATCAAGCTTGGATCTTTTGGGCTGATCTTTTGGCTTTACCTCCATTATTCTCTATTTCTGGAAGGCCCTGACCTCTGACTTTGACAAGGGCTTGTGAAGAAGTTTTTGACAAGGAAAGTCAGCCTGATAATAGCTGGTGCAGGATTATAAGATCATAGATTGGTAAAAGACCTTCAGGGCCTTCTCTTATTTTAATATTCTCTTATATTATTCTATTATTCTAATAATATTCTCTTATTTTAATAGTAACAACAACATCACTTACTTGATGAAACAGACTCAAAGATATTAATTAATATTCCCAAAGTCACATAACAAGTGTCAGATGTGGGATTTAAATTCAGGTCTTCCTGATTTTAACTCCAAGACTTTATCTACTACGTGATATGGTGGGAAAGAGTTCTGGGCTTGGGAACAAAAAGACTGAAGTTTAAATCCTGCTTCAGATACTCACCATTTGTCTGATTAACTTGACCTCAGTTTCCTCATCTACAAAAAAAAAGTGCTATATAAATATTCATCCTCTTAGATGATCTTCATGACAATACAGGGAGGAAAGTTGTTAGAGTATTATGCCCATCTCATGGATGAGGAAGCTAAGGCTGAAGAGGTTCTAGTCCAATGTCTAGGAACTAGCAATGCTAAGACTCGAATCCAGATCTTCTGACTCCAGAACTGTACTTGTCCCTCTACTATACCCTGCTGCTTCCTGAGTAAGTGTGATGTGATTTTAGGGGTTCTAGGAATGACCCAACACTTTCCTTAAAAGCCCTCTAGCTCAGAGGCTGATGGCTGGATCCCTAGGGAGAGCCCTTTACCCTCAAGGCCTGCTTTTGACTTCTATTTGCCTCTCACTCAGGAATGCCCTTGAGCATAGACATATTCAGTTCTTGGACAAGTCACCTTGATCCACCATGTTATCAATGCTGGCCTTCATCCAAAGGTGTGGATCACAACCCATCTCCATTAAATTGAAAGGTCATCTTTAGGAGTTAGAGGTTATCTCCAGCATTTTAAATACAAAAAAAACAAAAATCCTAAAAAGAAAGCACATTGCCCCAAGTCACTCAGTGTCAGAACCAGGATTTTAGTCCACTTCTTCTGAACCCAAACACAATCTCTCCACCCTCCAAGAGGTACTTCATAAATGCTCACTTAAATTGTATTTCTGCCATTCTTTTAGCCTGAGGCTTTGATCTCTTTTACAATCCAAAAGCAAGTTGCCATTAATAGCCTTTTAACTATTATGAATGATTAACTCCAAAGTGCATACGAATTTCAGATCCTTCCCAGGGAACATGATGAGAGGGAAAGGCATAAAACCACTGAAGGATCAGTTGCCTAAGGAGGATGGAGAGACAATGACAGGATGAGAGGTGAGGGAAAAGGTGAAAAGGCAAGCTCACCATAAGCATCATGTGTTTCAGAGTTTCATCTACTCTAGTGGAAAGGGTCAAGAGAGTCCAGAGAAACTTAGATTGTATGAGCTTGCTGTTCATTCATGTCCAACTCTTCATGTCCCATGGCCCAAAGCATGTGAGTGCTGTCCATGGGAAATACTAGAGTGACTTACCATTTCCTTCCCTAGTAGATTAAGGCAAACAAGATTAAATGACTTGTCTAGGATTGCACAGCTAATAATAATAACAAATCAGGTCTTCTTGAACCTGGGCCATTACTCTATCCACTGAGCCACCTAGTGGGACCATATGCAAGTTAATACCTTTCTTTGGAAAGTGCTTAGTAAATCTTAAAGCATTATATAAATGTGATTTTTATTATCACCCCAATCTCATTTTTTTCTTTTTCAAGAAATGGTCCTGGGATGAGTCCCTACCTTGCTACTATTCTTTTATAGTTAATGCTTCATGGACTTTTTCAAAGGTGAGTTAAAAAATTGTCTTTTATAGTTGAATTTTAAAAGGAAGCATGTGAAAGCATCCTCTGTTGGCCCCCCAAAAACTTAGTCATTTCAGTTTCAAAAGTAAAGAGAGCCTCGGCCTCATCTTATCCCCCAGGATTTTAATGTTTTCTGCCAAGACTCTATATTTTGAAACTTTTTCAATCCATATAATTTAAAGATTATGAGCCTTTGGGAAAGCAATATCTACAGAAACTGCTGTTCTTAACTTTTCGTGATCAATATTATGTCTGGATCATTATGGGCAAATTTTAGTGTGCATCATGGTATAGTTCCATGTGGTTTTTTCATTATTTCCCTGATTGACTTCTTCAGAATAGAATATTTTGAGTTCTATATTTGTGGTATGGAGATTTGTCATCTGTCAATCCATGAAAGATGGGGAGCTTTTGATGGATAATTCTAACCACCGGGTTATGCTTTGCAAAACATTTGATGGGTGCTAATTTATTTTTTATACAGCTTGTCAGGCGTTGTATAGCTTTTACCATTTTCTTTAAGAATCCACATTGATTCTTAAGTCCACGGATGGATGATGATAAATGTGATGATTAGTTGGGGGGGGGGGTTTCCTCTTTATTTTTAATGAAATTGATAATCCAGTTTTTTGTTGTTGTTTTGTTTTTAACATTCAAAGTATTACTATGAAAATGGATAAATGACAGATTTCATGTAATTGAATCTAGGTGTTGAGATATAAACTCATCCTAGACTCATTGAGAGTGTTGTCAGGATAACTAGAGAGTAGACAGAATGACAGGGCTGATAGGTACTGCACCTCACTCTCACGCGGTTTTGATTTTTTCTGCCAGGTCTCTATATTTTCATTCTGTCTTCTAGAGGTTATGAGCATTGAATATGCTGACATCCACTAAAATTTGATTTTTGTGGATCGATGTTATATTCATGAAATTAGAGCAAATAATTTTGTCTTGATAATATTCTCTAATTCTGGTGTAGTTTGTTTATTCTCTTTGTTGTTATTGCTGAGGCAATTGGGGTCAAGTGATTTGCCCAGGGTCACACAGCTAGGAAGTGTTAAGTCTGAGGTCAGATTTGAACTCAGGTCCTCCTAACTTCAGGGCTGATGCTCTATGCACTGTACCACCTAGCTGCCCCTAGGAATCCTTAGTTGCTTTCAAGATTAAGGTCATGCACCATCTCTTATAGAGAATAGAGAATTTCTGTTTTATAAATTTATAACCAAAAATATTTTTGAGAATATTCAGGGTAGGTAGACTACTACCACTACTACTACTAGTATTATCCTACCATCACCACCACCATCACTTCTACTACTACTACCACAACTATTACCACTACTACTACTACTACCACTACTACTATTATTACTACTCTTATCACCACCACCACTACTAATACTACTACCATTACTATTACCACTACCACCCCTATTATCACTACTACTATTACTACTACTACTACCACTATTATTACTATACTACTACTACTACTATTACTACCACTACTACAACTGCTACTACTATTGCTACTACTACTACTATTACTACTCCTACCACCACCACCACTACTACTACTACCACCACTATTACCACTACTACTACTATTACTACTAATACCACTACTACTATTATTACTACTCTTATCACCACCACCACTACTAATACTACTACCACCACTATTACCACTACCACCCCTATTATTACTACTACTACTATTACTACTACTACTACCACTATTACTACTATACTACTACTACTACTACTACTACTACTACTACTATTACTACCACTACTACTACTGCTACTACTATTGCTACTGCTACTACTACTACTACTACTATTACTACTCCTACCACCACCACCACTACTACTACTACCACCACTATTACCACTACTACTACTATTACTACCATTACTACTATTACTATCACTACTATTACTATTACTGCTACTACACTACTACTACTATTACTACTACTATTATTGCTATTACTATTACCACCATTATTACTACTACTACTACTATTACTACTCCTACTACTACCACCACCACCACCACTATTACTACTACTACCACCACTATTACCACTACTACTACTACCACCACTATTACCACTACTACTATTGCTACTATTATTAACACTATTACTACTATTGCTACTACTACTACCACTACTAGTAGTAGTTAGGAAGTTAACTAGGAGTTAAGATGAGTTGTGTTCAGGTCTCACCTCTGATACTATCTGTGTGATCCCAGGCAAGTCACTTTAAGCCTTACGCCTTAAGCAATGCTCAAAAATTATTCTGCTAAATTATAGTGGGTTGAAATCAGGAGTTCCCAAAGCTGACAAAAATCACAGATCCTTAACTCATCTGTTCAAAAAATCTGTCCAAATTCAAGTTAAAATGAACCCTATTATGAAGAGCTCATGGAATTTTATTTATATTTATTATAGAATTTTCAAGAACTGCCATGGCTAAAAGGATAGCAAGTCCACAGCCAAGGGCTGCGCTGGTAACCACGTAAGGAAAAATTATCTGGAGAAAGCTAGTAAGAAAGCTGCAGGAATTTCTACAGACATTCTTGTAAATGGCATAAGATGAGAAGGTGTCAACAAATTCCCTCAACACCAAAAAAGGAAAATATCCCTGAGACATTAATTAACTCCCAGTGAGAACGAATCCACCCAATAAAATAAGCATTTTGTAAGAATCTTGAAAGCATTTTGGTATATGAAAATTAAATTCAAATATGAAAAATAAATTAAAAATATCAAAAATATTTGAAGATAAATTAATCCCTGCTCTAAAAGGGCTTACTTTGCACTAGTTCTTGACTTTGTCTATGTCATGGATTTCTTGGAAAGTCTGGTGAAGTCTATGGACCCTTCTCAGAATGATACTTTTAGATGAATAAAATAAAATAAGTAGAATTACAAAGGAAACCAACTATATTGAAGTAAAGATCCAATTTTTTTTTCTTATTTAAGTTCATGGACCACCTAAAATCTGCTCAGGGACTCAAGTTAAGAACTTCTGTACTAGAGGTATACAATGTGTATACAAGTTAAGTAAATATTCAATATGTACAAAGCAAAGATGAAACAATTGCAAAAGGCAGAAAGTGATGACTAGATGGATTGGAAAAGATCATCAAAACTGCTTCAAAGCAAGCTAGGGATTCATCACTTAACCTCCCTGGGTCTCAGCTTCCTCATCCATAAAATGAGAGGGATTAGATTAGATGCTTTCTGAGTTGCTTCCAACTTGATTCTACGATAGGATTCTGTAATTTAGAAGTCTGGAAGGAATGTATTCCAGACCTAGGGACATAGGGACCACTTGTGCAAAATCTAAAAGGAAGGAAATGGAATATCACATGTAAGGAAACAGAAGAGGGAATAATTGGAACAGAAAGCACCTGAAGATCCCTACCATTCAATTCTGTGGATACCATGGGTTTTAAGAGTGGTCCAAGGTCACATGGTTATTCTACACAAAGAATTTTGAGTCTGAGAAGAGAGATGGGCACAGGAGTAATGGTAGGAAGAACAGGATTCCTTTCATGGCTCAGCTACTTGTAAGCAGAAACTCTCTGTTCCATTGACTTGGCCCATGTTTCTCACCATCTGCATAATAGAGATGCTATGAGGTAGAATGAAATGTGTACAGCCTTCAGAAAAAAAACAAAAGGGACTGCATGGATCAAGGATCACTACAGTCCAACTCAGGCCATCTGGAGAAGTAGAATGTGATTTAGGCAAACGCAAACTTTTTGTCAATCTTGGAACCACACTAGAGGCACTTTGACCTTGAGCTTTCTGATATAACTCTGATGGAACTTTCTGAAAAACTAGAAATAGGTAAAATGCCCTATCCCACTAACTTTCTGAATTATACCCAGAGGTCTTTCTTTCTCAAATATTTGGATTTTAAAACTATAACAACCAAGGAAGTGAAAGATCAGAGGAACAGAAAGGCCCCAAACCAAACATGATGTAATTAATGAATTCTAATATCAAGATGAAAAAAATCACAAAATTAAAATTCATTGGAACATTATTAGATAAAAGAGCTGGATTCCAAGGGAATTACATATTACAGCTTCACTGATCCTAATTCCCCAATTCGTGAATCCAAATTTCAAACCAGAGAAAGTGATTTCTACTTCTCAGCAATCACACACTTAGCAATCAACCCAGCAGTGGGAACAATCTTGCATGAAATTTATTCAAACTTAAACCTCTAAATATATGAATAATGCAAAGAGCAGACCATACAGAAGTCACTGGGTAAGTTATCTCAGATACATCTGCCTTAACCTATGTAACAAAATCTAATCAAACTAAGACATAAGTCAAATCCTCTCTGGATCTTTCCTCCAATGACATGATGCCCTAGTGCTATTGAGTGACAGGTATCCCTATGCATTATATTAAAAGTATGCCATAGGTGATAAACCTGGGTTATTGTATACACTGTTTCAATAAGTATAGAATACAACGTGCCTGAATTCATCTTTGCCAATGAAAATTTAAATCCCAGGTTTCTTGACCTTTAATTTCAATATCCTGCTTTAATAACAAATCCAACTGCCAAGATGTGTATTTGAAACATCAATATGTTTCCTTTAAGCAAATATAGGGAACTGCTATCATAGTTTTCAAATTATCCACAAATCCACAAATTCATTATAAAGTATTCTATTCTGTAGACTACAGTTAAAGTTCCCTAAAAGGCATTACTTTGAAAGAGGAATGATTCCTCTATTAAGTGTCACTTTTTCCCCATTAAAATTTGTAGATTTCCACCATCATCATTTCTACGGAGCATTCATTTCATCACAAAGTGATAAAGGAACAAATATCTGATTAATTGAATGTTTGAATTTTTTGTCAAGCAAAATCCAGATCCATCAATGCCAAAAAAAACTATTTTTGCTTTTAATTGATGGCCCACAAAATTTTTTAAAGGTTAGGTTAAGGGAAATCATGAAAGACATATTTCAAGAAGAGTTATCCACAGCTCTTCTCACCTAAAAATCTTAAAACTGCTTCATATATGGCATGGGGGGAAGGGTTAGCAAATGATATCATAAATTCGTTCAAAGTCAAGGTCTCCTTCACCATTTGGGTCCATGAGTCAGTTAGTTTTGCCATTCTCCTAGATAAAACTGTACCATGAGATCCAGTCTGGTTCTTTTAACAGAAAAGGAACTGAATGGAAAAATGCAGACTGTTCCAATAGAAGCACACACAGTTGGTATTTAATGAGCATTTTCTGAGTGAATATAAACTTAAGACCACTACTAGAAAAAAGTCATTAGCATCATTTTTGTCAATTTTTGTTCTATCTCCAAACTGTTTTCACCCATTCCCTTCTCATTCACAAAGCCCGCACCTAAGTCAGAACCTCATCACCTCTTTCCTAAACTATTAAAATAGCCCCTGCTATTGGTCTCCCAATCCCTCCAGTCTCTAATCTATTCTCCTCCACCCAGTTAAAAATGTTATATTCCTAAAGCCCAGGTCTCATCATCACCACTCTCCCACTCATGGAGCATCATTGGATCTCATGGCTTCTAAGACAAAAAACAAACTCCCCTGTTGGGCATTTAAATCTCTTCACAGACTGGCTCTACCCACCTATTCAGGCTGATTTCACAAGATTCCCCTTCCCCAATGAATTCTAGTGGTCTTCCCAGGGTGTCCTCTACAAGACATCCTTTGTCTCACCCCTGTGCTTTTTACTCAGGTGATTTCCAATCTCTCACGTACATCTCCTGTGTGTTCTAGCTCCTGCACTTGACCCTAGTGCCACCTTTTACTGATTCTCCAGACAGCAGTGCTCTCATCAAAAAAAAAAAAAAAAAAGCTTTGAGGTGACTTCTTTTATGTTTATTTACCTCTATATGTTGCCCCCTCTTTCAATAGATTGTAAGCTTCTTGAGGGCAAGAACTATTTCTTCTCTCTTTCTTCCCTTTCCCTCATTCATTCATTTTTTTTCTCTTTTCCTTTCTTTCTTCTGCTCTTTTCCCCCCTGTCCTTTCTTTTTTTTCTTTTTTCTTTTTTCTTTTTTCTTTCTCTCTCTCCTCCCCTTCTTCTTTTCTTCTTTTTCTCTCCATCTTTCTCTAATTTCTTTCTTTTTTCTCTTTCCTTCCTCCTCTTTCCTTTTTTTTTGTTCTTTCCTTCCTTCTTTCCTTTTTTATCTCTCTTTCTTCCTCTCTTTCTTCATATCTCTAGTGCCTAGCATAGTGCCCAGCACATGACAACAACAAATATTTATTAAACACATACTATTTGCTGGGTATTTTGTTAGTTATTAGGATCATAAATATAGAACAAATTTTTTAATAAAATAGCAAGAAAGAATCATTAAATGAAATGGTATTTTATTATCAGGTCTTGTTATTATCATTATGGTTACATTTCCCCAGCCCCATAGTACTCATCCATCAAAAATTAAGAAGATAATTATTGATTTAATTGTATTGAATGAAGGATAGCATATAAATGACTTATTTTATCTTTACAACCATCTTATGAGGTAAATTGTAGGAGTGTAGGAGTGGTTAGCACAGGTAGAACATATTCAATCCTCATTTTACATACTTAGCAAGAATTAGCTTTTGGCAGAGGAAACATCTCTCAGAGAATGTCACAATATCTTCATTATCACTGCATGCTGTTTGCTTTATGCTGCCCTCCTGTGCACCTGGAGCTGTGGGGGCTGAGCTGTGCTAGGAGGCAGTTGGCGTAGCAGAAAGCTCATTAAATGAGAAATCAGGGGTGCCAGTGCTAGTTGAGATATATATCTAAGTAGGGACCTTAAGCAACTAACTTAATTTTTCTGGGTCTCAGCTTCATCATCGTCAAAAGATTACGAAGATGAAGATGATGATGATAATGATAAATCTTTTTTACCTCACAAGATTCTGGTGAGAGTCAAATATTAGATCTAAAAATCCTTTTCTTTGAAAACTCCAAAGTATTACAGTGGATGTAGGCTATTTTAAAATCACAAGAATGATCTGTAATTCTGCAACTACTCATTCCCAGCTCTGTAGAACTCCCATCCCCACTAAGATCACAAACTTCTATAGCTTAGTAGACAATTTTAGGATGTTGCCTGAGGCACAGACTGATTAAGTGTGTCACCAGAGTCATACAGCCAGTATGTGTCAGTAGCAGGATGTGATGATGATGATGATGATGATGATGATGATGATGATGATGATATGATGATGATGATTTAATAGAGTTTTTATAGTACAAAGTTTTCAAAGTAGTTTACAAATGTCACCTCATTTGATTCTCACAATAATCTTGGGACATAGGTATTGCTATTAATCCCATTTAAGGATGAGCAAACTGAGACAGGTTAAGTAACCTGTATAGGGTTGTACAGTAAATGTCTAAAGGCAGATTATTGTCATTATATATTCACCTTCTTCTGTGAAGAATAGCTTCATAATTAATTTACTAATTAACACTTAGTTCTTATTTTTAAAATTGAATAATTAAATAATTTAAGAACTTTCTGTTGGCTTCTTGCCCTCTTTTAATTTCATGTCCCTTAGTGCTTTAAAGGTGGGTAGCATACTACTTCTGCTAAGAAATATAGGGTTAAACAAAGCATTAAAAACTTCCTCCTCTTTTTTTTCCAATAAAATCACACTTATAAAACTGAAAATTATCTCAAGACAATCTATTTTCAGCTTTCCCTCTCCTTTATAAAAGGACCATCACTGCCTTTCATCTCTTGTTCTTGATATATTTCAGGCTGTCTTGTAAATGTTTTCAAACACTTCTAGGTCCACACAAACTTTGCCTCTCAGAATGTGACAGTTTTCTAGCTTTCTTTACATCCTTCTTATGATCTTCCTATAAATAGAATTGACTGCATCTAGTATTTTGTCCCCCGGACTCAGATCTCCAGAAGGAAAAAAAGAAACAAGGAGAATGTCCCTAGGTCTGCTGTCTTTGTCTTATTGGACCTTGATTTATTTTCATTTCTAGTTTAAAGAAAAGTTGTATGTAGTATAATTGAAAGAACACCAATTTGAGAAACCTACATCTGCCACTTATTAGTTCATGGGCTTCCAATTTTCCATTTGGAAAAAAAAAGAAGTGACTGGCTTAGAATAGGGATTCTTTGCCTGGAGTTCATAAATGTTTTAAAATATTCTGATAAATGTATTTCAATATAATTTTTTTCCCTTTGGAGCCTTATTCATTTTATTTAATGCATTTTAAAACATTATTCAGCAAAGGCTTTATCAGTTTGCCAAATGGGTCCATGACACCAAAAGATTAAGAACCCATCTGCTAGAAGATTGCCATGGTCCATTCTAGTTCCAAAAACCTATGGTGTTTTTAGTTCTCTATATCTTAGGGGACTAATGAGGTTCAGAATAAGCCCAGTTCAATTTAAAAACTATGAACTGTCATTCTGACAGGCCAGTTTACATCACTGATATTCTGCAAGACTCATCCTAGATAAAATAATTTTGTTTTTAACTCACTATTACAATGACAAATAATGTAAATTATACAATGAAACCAAGGAGATTGCTCAACCCACCGCTGCAGGCTATGATAAGTTAACACCCACAAAACACCAATACCAAGACAGAGGACTTGTTGGTTAGAATTATATATATCGGAAGCTCACTATCATTCATAGACTGACATGACAATTCCCAGGCTACAGAGACAAAGCTCAAAATATGCTGGAGATTGTATTAGAACCAGACAAACTGCAGCCCAAAATCACTTCTAGTAATGCTGGCTCATTAAAAACTTCAGAATAGTGTTTGTAATAGATGTTACCATTTCAGATGCTCCTATTCCCAAAGCAACATGCAACAAAGAGCTTTTAATGAACAAAGACCTGGCCAAAGAGTTTAAGCTCACGTGGGAACAGAAGGAGGTGCAAGTTGCTTGAGTATCTTATCTCCTGCCAAAGTTGTATTAAGGATGCTTTCAGTGAGATTACCTAGGACCTTACATTCTGATACATATACCCAACAACAACAACAAAACCATTATTTTAACTACCTTTCCACAGAACAAAAGTTCTTAACTGTTTTCTGTCATGCATCCCTGTGGCAGTCTCAGGGAATTTATAGACCCTGTCTAAGATTAATATTTTAGGTGCATAAAATAAAATAAATGTAACCACAAAAGACAGTAATTGAAATATAGTAATCAAATTATTTTTGTCAGGTTCATAAGAACCATTAATATCAAGCATTGATTATAAGAGCAGGACAACAACAGGGCCATTTCTATCTAAAGACTAGTGAAAATATCTAATAATAAAATATTTTAAATGATAGCATAATGAGCATTTGTCCTGGGATCATTTCTATTTGAACTTCATCAATTAAAAAATGAGAATGAGATAAAAATAAAGAAGAGGAGAATGATGATAAGACATGATCAAGTGATTAGAATTATACGCCAGGAACTTGCTATCCTTAATAAACTAATATATGATAAATCCCCAGGCAATAAACATGAACCCCAAATATCCTTCATAATCCCCCCAAAAAACAAACCATACTATAACCAAAGTATTCTCACAGATAAGGCTGTTGTCAACAGTAACCCAGAAATATCCCTGATTGACAAAGATTTAAGAATGACATTTTAAAGAGATATCACCACATAATATTCATAATTTTCAAACAACCTGGAATGAAAACTTTTCAAAGGATAGAGACTTAGAAGAAGAAATTAAAGCATCATCCTTATCTACTTGTATGCTACTAGAGTTGACCCAAAGATAATTTTAATGTCTAAAGATGATCAGCTTATATGCTCACATTCTTTGTTCAATTAAAAAACTGCCACTTTAACTACTTGTGCAATATACTAAATACAAAAAATGGGATAGAAACTTCTCTTCAGACTATTTCCACTTGGGTCCCATTTAAAAATTAAATGAATGAGATAATAGTAATAATAATAATAACAAAAATGATTTACCCCAGATCATTTCTGTCCAAATTAAATCAGAAAAAGAAAACTCATATCAACATCAATTCTAAGAATTCCATGAATAAAGAATAGGGAACACTGGACCACTATCACACAAAGAATTCTTCTGCACAATTCCCCCAGCACAACACAGTCATAATCATTTAAGAATCATATTTTTAATAAACAGTACCATAACAAATACTTATAATCTCTAAACTATGTGGAATGAAAGCTTTCAGAATATAAAAAACTATCATCATTATCATCTTTGCTAGAATTCATATAGCACTTTAGGATTTGCAAAGTGTTTTCCAAAGATCTCATTTAATCCTCACAACAACCCTGAAAGGCAGGTGCTACTGTCATATTGTAAAATGTGAATGATACCTCCAAAAACTATAAAGAAATAAGGGGAGGGAATAGAATAAGGTTGGTATAGAAGGCTGTGTAGATTTATAGCAGTGGAACAAAGTGGAGAAGGGAAAAGGCTTGGGGGAAAAGATAAGGGAAGAATTCATGAGTGGGGGGAGTTAAGTAATAAGAAGACAAGTTAAGGAGTAGAATTAAAGTAGAAGAGTTAGCAGGTTTAGGAAATAAGAGTTATACACAAACACTATCATAAAGATCAGGAGTAGAATTTATTAGAAATTAATAATTGACCTCAGACAGTCAAACTTGAAGATTTAATCAAGAGAGAAATCTACATTATATGTAAGCCATATTAATATTGTTTAGATGCATGTTTACATATGTATGATTGTACCTGTATATGTATGCATGTAAATATATGTATGTGTATATATATATAGCTACGTGTACATGTATGGGCAAATACATACATATATATATTTTATATATGTGTGTATATATATATACATACTTAATTGTAGCCTGCTTTGGGGAGGTAGGGAGGATGAAAGGGAAAGAAAATGAATAAAGTAAAAAGTACACAACAGAGAACATAAGAAAACCTACAAGGAAACAAAGAAAAGATGGACGGTCTTTGATTATTATATATGCTTTCTTGGAAGAGAAATTTATTGTTACATAGTTTGAATCCTCCCTGGAGGATCTGACAATGTTTTGTTTTGTTGTTTGTTTGTTTTCTTTTCTTTCTTTTTCTATTTTTTGTTATTTTGTATTTAGTTTTAAATAAATAAATTTTTTTTAAATGTGAATGATAATAATAGCATAAGAAATCAAAATCCCAATGGAACATGACAACATACACATCAAGTCTACCATCCTATATGCTAATGAAGTTATTTTGAAAGCACTTTTAATGAATTGTTAGATGAGCTACCATCCTATAATTTTTATTCAATTACAAAAAGCTATATTTTCATGTACTTAAGCAATCCTCTGTGAAAGATTAAAAATAAAAGAATAATACCACAATAGAGACATGACCCAGGGCCATTTCTCTTTCTTGATAGGAATTCTAAACTTAGATGTGCCACTGAATACCTATCTGGCTTGGGGCAAATCATTTAATTTCTTTGGGATTCGGTTTCCTCATCCACAAAGTATAGATACTGGATGATATGATCTCTATGATTGTTTTCCCTTCCAAAAATGATGATGGCCAATACTTATTATTGGGATAATAGGGATGCTGACCTTTGCATATATCCCATCTGATGAAAGACATTGACTTTCTTGATACTAATTTAGTCATCTTCAACATCATGACTTCAGCATCATATCATAATATAGCAAATAATTTCTAATAAAGCACTATTTTGGTCTAAGATATAACTGAGATTGTTCTATTTTTATTATCTGACTTTTATTATCATGAGACATTAAACACCAAATGGCTCAGTGCTTAAACAAGTCACTTCATCTCAATATGAGATCTCAGTTTTCTCATCTATAAAAGGAAAGGATAGTGCTTGAAGAACTCTGAGGTCCCATCAAACCCTCAATCTAGGATCCTAAAATCCTATAAATGAATTGTCCAAGGTCATATCAGAGTCAGGATTTGAAATCAATGCCTCTGGCTCCCAAAAATGCCAAGTGCCTAAATTGGTTTTGCTGTTCAGTCATTTTAAGTTGTTTCCAACTTTTTCATGTTTACCAACTTTCAACTTGGTGTTTTCTTGGCAAAAACATGGGAATGATTTATCATTTTCTTCTCTAGCTATTTTTTACAGTTGAGGAAAGTGAGACAAATAAGTTGAGAGGCTCACCCAGAGTCACACAACTAAGAAATATCTGAGCTTGGATTTGAACTCACGAAGACCAGTCTCCTGACACCACCCCTTGTGCTCTATCCATTGTGCTATCTAGCTACCCTGTCTGATTGGTAAACAATTTAATTTATTTCATCTGCTTAGTCCCAATGTCTAGCATAATACATTGTACACATTGGTAAATCTTCCTTATGTTGAGTTAAAATAATTAGAAGAAAAGAACTCAGTGAATTATCTACTATACAAACTGTAGATTTGACCGAAGAAAAACTTGTCGATATGTCTTTATGGGGGTCTCAGAATGGGAACTCAGAGATCATCTTCTCCAACCCCCTCATTTTACAGATGAGACCCAAGGAAGTAATTACCTTGTCAGTGGTCACACAGTAAGGCAAGATCTAAACCCAGATCCTTTGATTGAAGGATTAATGCTCTTTCCACTATAACAAGCTGCCTCCCTCATTGAAAAACAAAAGCCTTCCATCTTATTCCAAGTCCCCTAGATTAAAAACTAACCAAGAAAAAAAACAACTCCATGTTAAATAGGAATGCCTCTTTGCTCCAGTACTTGGCTTGCCACACATGCTACATTTACTAATTAATACCTAGTAGCTGCCTGTTTGTGTCTGCATAAAATTTTCTGGTGCCCAACAGAGGCAACCTAAAGGATGTCCCATTAACTCCTCTGCACTTCCTTCAGACAGGCCATTTTCTTATTAGTTTTTGTTACTGCCTTATTTCCCAGCTGTGGCAAGGATGCTCAAAGACTCAAGGCATAGAATGTGGGGAACTCCCATAGTGGTTTCTAAGAACGAGTTGTTCTGTTGCTTGGAAGCAGATTACATGGTGTTGGCCCTCACTCATGGGAGGGGAGCTTGCCAAGACCCATGGAAGCAGAGGTGGGAAGATGGCCACTACATGTTTCTCTGAGCTTCCAGATGTTTCATCATTTCATTTCTCTGGCAGAGCTTAACCATGCCATTCTTTTCAACTGCTCCAGATGCTTATTATTTTCAACTGCACTCCCTCTTCCCTCCAGGCTAATAATGAATGAATATGATGAATGAAGTATGGTTGTGCTTGCAAATTAATTCAAAAGCCATTTGTATTTGTCCATTCTTTCCTCACTCAGCCATTGGTATAGTCAGAACAAATGTGTCCAGGTACCCCAAATTCCTTCTCTCCTGAGCAAAAATCTCCAGAGCCCCAACTCATATTTTCTGGAAAAAGGAATAAAATAAGAAGCAACAATATGGCTCTGACAGTTCCTCCCTTCTTTCCCAAGCTCCATCCTCCCATGTGGATCATCCATCTTTCCCTCTTATTCCCTTAAATATATCAGGGCCACACTCTCCAATCTTATTTTCCTGCTAAATCCCTCTGTCTTGGGTAGAGAAAGAATATAAGCTTCAGAGATATGTTGTTGTTCAGTCATTTCAAATATTGTGCACAACTATTCATGGTCCTTTTTGGGATTTTCTTAGCAAAGAAACTGCAGTAGTTTGCCCTTTCCTTCTCCAGCCCATTTTATAGAAGAAGAAACGGAGGCAAACTGAGTGAAGTGACTTCCCAGGATCACACAGCTAAAAAGTATATAAAACCAGATTTGCTCTCAAATCTTAGATCCTAAGCCTATCATATAGTTGGTGTTGTATGATCTACCCCTAATTGAGTAAAATATTGACTAAGAGTATGCCTATTATTTTATTTTTTTTTCTTTTGTGCAAATTTCATTACTAAGAACTACTAGAAAGATCATCCATCAGAGGAAATGTCCTCTAGTCTATAACCTCTAGGACAAATCTGCTAATAATTTAGAAAGTTCTATGTTGAAATGACAGAAACATCAAAACATTACATGAAATTAATTCAATTCTGTAATCAGTCTATTCAGTGTGAATCATGTTAAAGCAAAGGGCACGCTCTAGTAACTGGATAGTTAAATTTACCCTGACACAGAATGAATATGCTACAAGGATATAGTGGTTCTTAGCTTCTAGCAATGTGACCCATTTTATCTCTTTTTTTAAAAAAAATTATTTATTATTTCCTTATTTTTAACATTCATTTTAAAAACAATTGTTTCCCTCCTTCAAGTACCTCCCCCACTCACTGAGAAGGCAAGCAACACATCAATTACATATGTGAAAGCATGCAAAACATATATTAAAATATGAACTTTTCCAAAATATAAAATAGGGAATGGGTGCCATGGTAAAGCTTCCCTTCCTTTACCATATTAGGCCATTCTGGTTTTGCTTCCCAACTCTTCTCACCTATTCCTAGATTACATAGCATGGCGAGTCATGGAAAGAATCCAAATCAGTTCAGAGCCTTGGGAGCCCTCTTGCTCCATCTGTTGTTATTGCTGAGCTCTTGCTTAGCCCTAGCTCATCTCACTTGTGGCATTCCTTCCCATCTCATTTACCAGAAATGGTGAATTTATTAGCTGTCTTATTGACACAGACCTTAGGCATTGCCAAACCACTGTTTTTAATGATCTCCATCATATCTAAACCTGACATTGCTCTAAGACAGCTAACTCAGGATGAATCTGCTGCAGGTTTTCACCTTATAATATCATATAACAATGTCTTTCTAAACAGGTGGAAGGGGAGAAAATTAAAATCTACTCACCCATGCTCTGACTTTAGCATGAAGAGGAATGACTTGGCAGGATCCCAGCATCCTCTGGCTAGTAAAATTTAATCTGATCCCACTTTGACTGCCAGGTGTAAGATTGATTAAATGCTGCTTCCTTCTTGTCAGACTTTCCAAAAGTCATTTTTCAACCTCAGCCATCTTACTTCCCCCCTTTTTTTATCCTGCTACTCTTCCTCCTATTCGTCCTTCTTAGGAGATAAAAAATGCTTACTGAATGACTGACAACTGATAGACCTTCCCTTTCCCTCCTTCCAATTCCTTCTCAAAATAGTGCTATATCTTAAAAGAATATGACTGATGTTTTTTGAAGATGTTTCATATGAAACACTGCAAATTTTAAAACACTATATAAAATTGCTGTTGATATTGTTAATCTTGAGAGACTACCTTGCATTAATAGAAGATGCTCTCCAGTTCTAAGAGATATATATGGGATGGAAGGAGAAAGAAAGATAGACAAAGAAACAGAAGCGACAAAGAAAAACAGAGACAGAAAAAAGAAATAGAAAAAGAGACAACAAAAGACATAGAAAAGAGAAACAAAAAGATAAAAACAAAAAAAACAAGGAGAGGACAGAGAAAAAGGGAAATAGAGGAGTGAGAGAGGCACACATAAAGAGAATGTGTGTCAGGGAAGAAAGATAGAAATAAAGAAAGAGAAGGAAGGGAGGGAAGGAAGGAAAAAAGGAAGGAAGGAGAGAGAAAGAGAGAGAAAGAAAAGAAAAGAAAGAGAAAAAAGAGAAAAAGATTGCTTCTCTGATTCTTTGAAAATAAAAGTGCTGATTTCTTAATGTCAGTAGGCAGCTTCTGATCTGGCTTCCTTAACCAGAAAACTCCCAGTAAACACAGAAGCAAAGATCTAAGGTATCTCCAGCCATTTATTGGCACAAGGCCATTCCCTTAGGGAATTCATAGAGCAGGCACATATCACCAGCCTAGACATCAACTGATAGTTATTATATTTCTAGAAACAAAGGCTAATAGTAATCATAGCTGGCATTTTTAAGGGATTCTAATTTTTACAAAGCACTTCCCTTTTCTTATGAGACCGGTAGTATAAGTATTATTGTCCCTACTTTACAGATGAGGAAACTAAGGCTCAGAGAAATTAAACAATCCATCCATAGTCTTATACAAGTAAGAAGAGCAAAAACCTTGTATTTAAACCCTGACATCAAATTCAGTGTTCTTTCTTCTGTACTAAGATGTCTTTCAAGGAGTCCTCCCAAACTCCCTTATTAACTCAATTGAAATTGGTATCCCATTTCCTCCTACAAAGCACACTATTTGCAACCTTGATTTCCTGGCTATGGGTAGGTCCAGGGCTTAATCAACCCTATTAGATCTTCCCCTGCCCTTCTCTCTGATTACAGATAAGCTTTAAATTTCATATTTTCTGTTTGTCATTGCCCCAATAATCAAGGCTAACTCATTTTGAAATAGATATGTTTAATCGCAGTGAATCAAGGAAAATCACATTCTCCATAAGCTGAAAATGAAAGCTTCAAATTAAATGAGATTAAATGATTTAGGGAAAAACAAAATTGCTGAGTCAAATAAAAATTAAATTTCAGATTTAAATGGAGAATTTGAAAGTGTCTATTTAAGGAGAAAAATTTGCAGATTCAAGCAGATTTTTTAAAAAATAGTCAGTCAGAGCCATCTAAAAGTGCTGAGTCAGAGAAATTAATAAGTGCTGATTCAGGCGAAAAATAGTGTCTACTCAGGGTATTTAAATTTTTGCTGACTTATGTGAAAATAGAAATCCCTAGTTGAGCACATTTTCATATGCTGAGTCAGGTTAAATTAAAAATACTGAATCCACGAAATTTAAAGGTAGCATTCCTAGCTCAAAGAAATACTATTGAACATAATATATCTGGATTTCAAGCAGCTATTTTACAGATTCTCACAATAACCAGGTGGCAAGGTCACTGATTAGTTATACTTAAGAACTGGCTAAATAACTAGATCCAAAACTCATTGATTACTCTGTTTCAAACCAAAGATAACAACAATAATCATGTCTGATCTTTTGTGACCTCACATCTTTAGTGCTCTTGACAAAGATTTTTGGGGTGGTTTACCATTTCCTTTTCCAGCTAATTTTATAAATGAGCAAACTGAGGCAAAGAGAGTAAGTGATTTGCAAAGAATCACATAGTTAGTAAGTATCTGAGAACAGGTTTGAACTCAAGATGAGTCTCCTTGACTCCAGGCTCAGCATTCTATTCACTATGGTACCTAGCCCTCCCCAATGATGATAGTAACTAACACTTTAAAGTTTACAAGGTCTGTGACAGATTTTATTTCATTTGTTCTTCAGCACAATCCTGTTAGACAGATGCTATTTTTGTTGCCCTTTTATCACAGAGGAAATATAGAAAGATTTAAGTGATTTGACTAAAGTCAACAATTAGAAGAGCTAAGGTGGGATTTTAACTCAGGTCTTCCTGAGTCTACTGATGTAAAGGGAAACCCTCCCTGTATTCAATCCAATTCGCTTGCATGTCATGATATCACCTCCCTGATGTCATGGTCTCCTTTGAGAATGAGGGAAGGACAAACAACAACAATGGGAAGCACACAATTCCTGCAGTCAAGAGAGACCCAGACTTGGATCTCAGATAGATACAGACTTGATATGTGACCATAGGCAAATTTCTTGACTTCTCTGTGCCTCAATTTATTTATCTATAAAATGGGGGTAATAATAGCTACACTACCTTCCATCCAGGGTAGCTACAAGAACCAGATGATAGAACATATCTAAAGAACTTTTCAGACCTTGAAGTATTTACTGTATCAGATAGTGTTATTTTGTTGTAGTTCAGGCATTTCTTATTTCAATAGGGAGTTGGGCTAGGTGAGCTCTGTCCAAGGTACCTTCTAAGCCCATAATTCTCTGATCCTAGGCTTCTATTATTTAATGGGAGTTAGATCCATAGTTGAAAGTCCTTAGCTCTGCTAGCATAACATGGGGATGAGAAGGAGGAATATGTGTGCCTACAGCTACTGTGATTGATTGTTTAAAATCTTTATAACTAATATTCCTGGTTGGATTCACTGCTGCATAATAATGCAGTCTCAACTGCATAAACAAATCAAATCTCCCTCAGTGAACATCTTCATCCCAGAGTTGATGTTTCTGTTCCTGTTGCTGGGCTTTTTAAGTCTTGATCCTTCTCTTCTGATTACTACACAAAATCTACAGTTTCTCTTTTTTACTTCAGGCTAAAGAAAAGTATGTGTTCTTAGAAGGCATCTTACTGGAAGGCTTTATTCCTAACCTGGAATACAAGTATGTCATGGAGCTGAGGGGAGCCATAGAGATATGAAGATGATGGTGATAATAACTCATGATTCAGTTTAATAAGCAGTTAATTAAGCATCTACAGTATATATGGCACTGGGGATAAAAAAGACCCCCAAAAAAGAAAGAAACCTTTTCAACCATTTTATACTCTGTTCCTCAGGAGGCAGGTAACATGATAGAGTGGAAAGAATGCTAGCTCCAGGGTCAAGTGCTGCCTCTGATGCTTACAACCTGTGTGACCTTGGATGACTGTTCACTCTTGAGCTTCAGCTTCTTCATTCTAAAATAAGAGGGTGATACAAGATGGCCTCCAATTTCTTTGCCAGCTCTGTCCTCAAGATCTTATGATTCCTTCCCATAATCTATAATCCAGCAAAATGATTTTTCTTGCTTTTTTTAATTTCTCCATTCCTTTGTATCAGCTGGGTGCCCCATGTATAAAATACCATATTTTTAAGAAAGGGAGCAATATAAATGAAGACTGGAGAGATAGAAGGAATTCATCTAATAGTGGAAAATTCTAAGTGCTTGGCTGAAGATTTTGTACTTTATCCCAGAGGCAATTGGGAACCACTGTGTCCCCAGTGAGAATCTTATAATAATGAAATTCCACAAATATGAGAAGACTGAAGAGCTATGTTTTAATCTTGGCCAACAAACTTGGCCCTTTCCTTTTTCTCTGACTCCAATATTCCAGGACATGGAGTGCCAGCTAACTTATCTCACTCCTACTTAATCTTTTAATGTTTTAAAAAACAGCTGATATCACCAGGAAAACTTTCAAAACACTACTTAGTGGAATCATTATATGCATTATATGACTCTATAATTCTCCCCACCTGTTTTTCTCTTTAGCTGCCAATCAGGGGAAGGGTTCATTTCCATACCACTCCTTGAGGTGAAAGAAATTCTGTCAGAAAAGGATTGTTTGAAGAGCCTAAAAAATAGAGACAGAACCTCTAAGGATTTTTGTAATTTCTAATCTTTATTTTCCCTTGCCACCCTACCCCCAGTTTGGAATTATCATCACCCTTTTGGCAATTAAACAATAAAGATAAAAATCATTTCAGCAGTAGATGACAATGCCAGGGGATTACACTTCAATGAGACAAATCATCGATGGGAACACGGGCACCTTGTCAGAAAGTGTTTATTTCAGGCAAATGTTCTTTGTTGTAAAGAACAAGAAATAAGGAAAGATCATAAGATTTAGAGCTAGAAAGGACCTTAGAGACAATCATAATCCAACCTCCTCATTTTACAGATGAGGAAAGTAGGACTCAAAGGGATTAAATTACTTGCTCAAGAGCATATTTCATGAAAGCTTACAAAATTGTGTCACTCTAACAGAATCTCTTTCAAAGTTTTCTTGAGAGCAGCTATTTCCCCAAATCCCAATGACAGCATCCTTTTGTTTTTGTTTGTTGTTTTAGCTAGATATTTTGTTGATGGTTTTTTTTTTCCATTGCCACTCTCTACCTCTTCCCACCCAACAGTAAATTTAGCAAGGTCAACAACATGTGCTTTGTTTCATTCCTATGTGTATCATCTGAATTCCAATCTTGTCTCTACTTGTTACTACCTTTGTGATGTTGAACAAGTCATTTAATCTCTGTGAGCCTCAGTTTACTCAATTGTAAAATGAGGGAATAAGATTAGCTGTTCTCTAAGATCCCTTCCAATTCCAAATCGATAATTCTATGATCTCTCTGCCAAAAGAATGGGAGTCAATTTCACCATCCCCTAAAATCAAGATTGATCTCTGCATTGATCAGAGGTCTGATGCATGTCAAGTGTGTTTTCCTTTAGATTATTGGCACAGTTGCGAGCAATTTCTTCCCCAGACCCAAACAAAAATGATACATTACTGCCTGGATTATTTTAGAAGATTCCTCAAGCTCAGTTCATCTTAATGCCCATCAAGGCTCAGAACACAGTATAAAATGGAGCCAGGATGTAGAAAGTAGGTAATTTCAGTTCACAGTATGGCTCCAGAAAATTCCCACAGCAGGCGTGGAGCACTCGATGTTTAAGAGATTAAATTGCGTCTACAAAAGGTAGACACTAAAACCCACCCTAAATTATATGTATTTCTAAAACCCTTGGGTCTAGTGATCAGGCACACACACAAAAAAATAAAGCAGGTGCTTCTTAACAAAAGCAACAGTTCTTAATCTTATCTCTTCTGCCACCACTACTTTCCTTCATGGCCAAGGGCACCTATAATTAATTCACACAAGCTGAACCCTCAACCCCGCTACCCTCTACTTGCACTCATTCCTGACGACTGTATTGGCAATTAATTTGTCAGGAAAATGCTAGGGGGTTGTGAACACTGGTAATTTTACACCATAGATATTCAAATTAAATGTCGAGCCCAAGTGTTTTTAGTGTCACAATGTAAAATAGTGGCAGGAGAAGAGAGAATCATCAACTTCACCCATTGAGCTGCTAAGGGAGGGGAGGAAGGGACCTACAAAACATAAGCAGTGGATGTAACCTTGGCTCCATCTGTGGGCTTGACTTAGGAGCATTGGGAACAGATACACAGTAATTACAAGTGATGCTCATTGTATTCTAGCTCTGAGAGAAAGAGTACGTAGGGGTGGTTATTTATTTGGCAACCTTTCTCAAAGTTCTGAGAATCCCTTTTCAAGTAGAATAATGGCTCTCGGTACCAACAACTTGCCAAGATCCATTCTAGTTCTGCTCCATTTTCTCCAGGGGTCATTAGATGACTGGTCTAAAGTTTGGATCGTTCAAGGAAATCTGGCAAGCGCTATGTCAGGAAAGGACAATACAACAATGGCAATGAGAGGTAATCATGCGGGAAGTCCCCAAAATGTCATTATCTGAGACTAAGCCCTGGAAGCAAAGGAAGAACCTCAACAATCAAGCTAGTTTGCATCCACACCTCCAAAGAGTCCTTGCATGGATTTTTTGTAGGCATGTTGGCAAGAGATGTGCAACAAAGAAAGGAACTTCTAAACCAGACTAGCGGATGAATCCTTTGGAAGAAAATGAAAGATTCTATTTCTAACATAAATATGACAAGCATGGGTTTGATGGCCCCCCAGATGATGAATACACCAAACTAGAAGATTTGTGAACACATTTGACAAGATGTGGGAAGAAGTGTGCTTTGCAAGAAGACTAAGTGATATGATACTATCCTAACCCCTCTCCCTCCACATATTAGTCAGGCTAGCTCTGATTTAAAAGGCACTGAGACAATCCTAGAGATTTGGTTAGATCGGGAAGACTAAAGCTTGAGAATGTTGATGTCACTTCTTCATCTCTTGAGTACAGAGCAGCCACAAGGAACTTGGGGTGTTCTGATGCTTGGCTAGGGGATGGTGATAAAATCTTTATTCAGCTGAATCAACTCAAGAGGTTCTCACTGCCTGTTCTTGTTGAATATCCTCATTCTATTATGGTTAAGTTAATTTCTTTTTGTTAACTATTGAATTACCTAAACCATATCTCAGTTTTTTCCAATGAAAACCAAAATTAAAAGGAAACTAGGCTGAATCAAGCCCAGCCCAGAACTGTGAAAAGCAATGGCAGTAGGATATACAACAGCTCTTTCATATCATTTATCTTGGAAGAAACTCAGGTAGAAAACAATAGCATTAGTTTAAATTTCCCTAACTCTAAAATGAGGATAATAATAGCACCTATCTCTCAAGGTGGTCATGAGGCTCAAATAAGATAATATTTGATAAGCAATTTGCAAAATTAAAGTTATATACATATATAGTTATATATGTATGTATGTGATATATATACACACATATACATGCATATTATACATATGTGTTAGCTTATTGTTGTTATTATTATATTGGCTATATGAATTGGGCAAAACACTTAACCTCTCAATTTGTAGACAACTCTTTCAGAATATGAGGAGATATTGACCTGAATTGATAGGTGTGTTCTCATCCTGAAGTTCCCTATGCTAATGGAATCTCAGAACAGTCTCTATCTCTATCCTGTCTGATCTTACTTCAGAGCTCTATACGTTGATATCTTTATGAGAAGTGAGTTACGGAGGTACACAGTTAGATACACAAAGAATGACAGTGTCTAGAGGATGGTAGCAATGAGCCAAGTGGTTCAGTTAGGGGAAATGCAAAACAATCCCCAGGCATACAGAGAGAAGTTAGAGAGGAATGAACCACTGAAGCAGGTACTAAGTAAAGGGTAATTGATACCAGTTACTCTGAAATTCTGAGAGAGAAACAAAGATGGCTCTCTGGAAGCCATAAAGTACCAAATTCCATAATTTCAATTCAGCATTGTTGATGTTGAGTCACAAGGCATGAAGAGACCTTTTTCTACAGCAAAGAAATCATGCTAAGATACAGCTCTAGGGGAAAAATGGTGCAGGAAATCAATAGACACTGGTGATTCTTACCCAGGAAAAGTCAAGAATATTAATTAGAGGTACAGACTGAATCTCATAAATTTCTAAGCCCAGCTCTCTCATTTTACAATTGAGAAAAATGAGACCTAGGGAAGTTAAGGTCACGTTGGTCACATGTATTTGGACCCAAGCTTTAACTTCATAACCATTCTTCTTTCTACTTTCATGTCAATTAATTAGGAGTTCTGCTACTTTAGAGAAGTACCCCAACTTCCCTATCAGTAAAATGGACATATTGGATTAGGCTCACGAAGAATCACAGAATCTGAGCTTCAAGGAACCTCAATGAGCTCAACCTTTATGTGAATAAGATCCCTCTGCTTTACCCTTGACAAGTAGGAATCAAGTTTCAATCCATTACTCTCCAGTGACCAGGTCATAGGGCTAGCCAAAGAAAAATGGAAGGTCCCTTGAAAAGTCTAGGATTTAGGAGCAGCTAGGTAGTACAGGATAGAACACCAGCCCTGAAGTCAGGAGGACCTAAGTTCAAATCTGGTCTCAGACACTTAACACTTGCTAGCTGTGTGACCTTGGGCAAATCACTTAACCCCAATTGCCTCAGGGAAAAAATCTAAGATTTAATATCATCCACCATTTTTCTTTTTTATAATAATGGCTTTTTTATTTTTCGAAATATATGCAAAGATAGTTTTCAACATCCACCCTTGCAAAACTTTGTGTTCCAAATTTTTCTCCTTCTTTTCCTCCATCCCCCTAGATAGCAAGTAATCCAATTTAGGTTACACATGTGTAATTCTTCTATACATATTTTCACATTTATCATGCTGCACAAGAAAAATCAGATCAAAAAGAGAAAAATGAGAAAAAAAACAAGCAAACAACAATAACAACAAAGCCAAAATTCTATGTTGTGATCCACATTCAGCCCCCATAGTTCTCTCTCTGGGTGCGGATGGCTTTCTTCATCACAAGTCTATTAGAATTGGCCTGAATCACCTTATAGTCATCAACCATTTTTCACAGAAGCCCACTGGCATATATCAGTGACAAACCCTCCTATCAGAAACTTTTGAGAAACTTAGCAACGGGAACTTTTTCTGTTGTCTAAGAGATGTAGATGTTTATCACACTAACTTCCAAAACCAAATTGTTGTTTTATAAAACACCCTCTACACTTCCTTCATTTAAAAAGCACAAATTCCAGTCACAAAAATTAAGAGTTTCTGTTTATCCTGCTACTATTTATTTCATATTTTGCTTGATGGTTTTTCCATAAACAGAGCTTACTGAAGGAAATGTTAAAACAACAGAAGATTTTGTCATGCTCTCTTACTAATACTCTACTTAGAATGAGGCTAGATTGCAACTTCTCTAGAGAGAATAAGATCGAATGGTTTAGGTCCTGCATTGATAGGGTTTTTTTTTCTTTTTTCTTTAAGTAAAATTTTCTGAGAACAAAATAAGCCAAGGAGAATTTATGATTCTGAGCAATCTGAAACATTCAATCTTACATGCTCAAGGTGGACATCATTATTCCTACCACATGCTTGGTCATTTTGGAAGCAGATTAGCAAATGGCTAGAACATTGGGCTATCAGAAAGAAATCCTTTCTGGTTCTTCTATTTGTTAATCAATTAATATGAATTTATGACATATTGATTATGTTTCAAATACTATTAGGTACCAGGGATATAACACCAAAAATGAAATCTACCTATAGAACTTTCTCTCAGATTGTCCAGCTCCCTCAGCCTCTGAATGTCTGTGTCCTCAACTGTCAAATAGGTGTAACACTTGTGTCTCACACAGAATCTAATGTGAGGGAAGCACTTTGCCAATTCTACAACCATCCATCCTTGAATGGACCGAATTATTTTCCTTAAAAGCAGCAAGTGGGTTATTGGATAGAGCATTAGAGCACTAAGCCTGGAATCAAAAGAGTACTGAGTTCAAGTTTGGCTTTCCCCTCTTATTAGCTTTGTGATTCCAAGCAAGTAGCTTACTTAATCTCTGTCTAGCTCAGTTACTTCTACTGTAAAATGGGGATAATTATAGTACTTATATATCCCAGTGTTGTTATGAAGATCAAATGAGATAATTTTTATAAAGTGCTCACTCAGCACAATCCTTCCCACACAAAAGTTTCCTTCCTTATTATTGAATTGCTTGCTATACTTTAAATTAGACAGGATTCATCCATCAGATTTGCAAAATTCCCAGCATGCCTGTTTTATTGGCAGTCTGCCTGGACACAAAAGGATCTCTTTTTTATGGGTTGGAAGGACCCATAAAAGCTGTTTACTCAAACCCCCCCCATTTTCCAGATGAGGAAACTAAGTCTCAGATATTAAATGACTTGGACAATATCACATAAGGAGTAAAGCTGAGAGGTGAGAATCAAACCTAGTTCCTCTGACTCCATAAACTTTGCTCTTTGAAGTCACCTGGTTCACAGAAGTTTTAGAAGATAGAGGCAAGTGTTATAAGATGCAAGATGCAAAGAAAGATGCAAAAGCAACTTAAGAAAGTTCTTTTGGCTAAAGCTGGCTTTTCCACAGTGACATAAAGCTGAGTTCATGTTCCATAATGGGATATGCTGGCTTCCCTGGAGTCTCCTGGGTTGATAGATGGTTACTGGCCTTCCAGGGTGTGTAGTTATTGATTCTCATTACCCAATGCCCAATAAAATGCCTTGTCACTGCAGGCACTTTCTACACTGTCAATAAACAGAGGACTGCATCCTTCTGCAGAGATGCTCAAAGATGGAGGTATTGCTTGCAAAATTTACCAATTTCACTGAATCCACACAACTGAGTAGAGAAGGAAAATCATCATGAATGTTTCAGAAGCATTCTCCCCCTTAAATCACCAAATCATTTCCCTTTTTTTTTTTATCTTTTCTTAAAAGTCCCTATGTTGTCTTTCATTTCATTCCCTCTTTCCTTCTTGCACTGAAATGTTTCTCCAAATCCCAAGGCCACGCTTCATTTGAGCTATAATAAATCAAAGATCTGGCAGCATGTGATTTTATGATGGCAGACCTCATAGACCAAACACACAAGTTGTCTTCATAAAACAGGAAATGTTTTCTTCAAGGAATGGAGGCAGGAAAAAACAGTAAGGTGTTATTGCTCATGGTAAATATGCATTGAAAAGTTGCTAAGGGAAACCCACAAGGTAGTAGGTATCACATCCTTTCTATGGCAAGGTAGACTTATATCATCAGCCCACCTTCAGCTGTCTGTGGATCTATTAACCCTGATTGTGCCATTATTGAATGTAAGTTTCAGTCAAATAACCAACAGGTTAAGCTCAAGAGAATTTATAATCAACACACATAATCAAAAGGGCCATGATTTTCAAACAAGACAAAACCGGGAAATTATTAGGGGAAGGTTCTTAATTTAATTATATAAACATTTATTAAGCATTTACTATGCACAGCACTGTGCCAAGGACTGGGCAAAAAAAAAAAAATCCAAAATTAAGCAGTCCCTACCCTCAGGCTGCTTACATTCTATTGGGAAGATACAATGAGTTTACATTTTGATAGTGAGGTGACACTATTTATTAGGGAGTGGTAGCCCAGGAAGGGAATTTGGGCTCTAGGTTTTAGCACAGTATCTGATGTGTAGTAAATGCTTCTAAAAGTTTGTTGATTAATAGATTGGGAAGTCATAGTGATGGTGAGTGAATCCATCAGGTGGTAATTTGTATGCCCTTTCCAGGACCAAGAGGTGGGGATGGAAGGGCAGAGGGGAATAAAAGGAGGAGGTTAAATAACAAATATGAGTTGGCAGCAGAGTACATGGCAAGTAGTAAGATGTTCAGGATGAATGGTAAATAGAATATGAAGCATGATTAGATGAATCTTATTCATTCACTGACTCATCAATGAATTGGACTCAGAAAAACTGAGTGAATTAGCATATATGCAGATAAATAAATAAAATGTATATATTAAAATATACAAAATATTTTCAAGAGAAGAATACCTAACAATTGGGGTGATTGAAAAATGTATATGATATTGGATTACTTTGCCATCTAGTGAGAGCATGAGAGAAGGGGGGTAAATTTTGGAACACAAGGTTTTGCAAGGGTCAGTGTTGAAAATTATCCATGCACATGTTTGGAAAATAAAAAGCTTTAATTTAAAAAGAAAGGTATATAGGGGGTACCTTAACTATATCAAGAGATTTGGATATACAGGGCATGAGGAAAGAGTTTATTTCATTCATGGAAGTATATAATGATAACAATTATGAAGTCTGTTTGATTAAATTAGAGAGTATGTGAAAAAGTATGAAATATATTTTCCTTGCAGAATAATTACTGGAAAATGGCTGGGAGAGATTCCTGCCGTTTATGTTAATTGTACTGTATTGTTCACCTTTTCCTACTCAGTGATTTTTTCCCCCATCAAATTTTGATGTGCTCTGGACACTTCCTAAGCAGATAATTGATCACAGCACATCTCTAACCCAAAGGCTCTGAACATCAGGCGAGATGTCTGAAGTGGTATAAATTAACATGTATCCAATGGCAATTTGTCTGTTCCAATTCCTTATTGCAACTAAAAGCTGAGGGAGTGTCCTTAAACTATTGAGAGCATCACTGAATGAGACAGTATTGGTGCAAGAGCTCTGGAGATGAGAAAAAAAATTTTTATTTCTTTTTCAAAACAGACATATCTAGTTCCCCATTCTCTATTGGACTAAATCCAAGGAGAAGAAAAAAGAACTCTTGCAGATATATGAAAGAAACTGGCTCCATAACAGGTCCCTGATTTCCAGATTGCCTCTCTAAATCTGGGGACTTTCCCCTTGGGTGACATCAGAGTTTTTCTATTGATTAAGCAAAATCTCATCTCATTTCCAACTAAAGTCCTCCTTCATTCTTCTATATTTCCTGGCAAATGAAATATAGAACTTCTCCCATGTCTATTTGCTATTTGTTTTGATAAATGAGTTTACACACTATTCATTATTTGTGATGGTCTTTCGTGTAACCAGAAAGAGCTAAGCTGCTGAGTATAAGCTTTGGGTACCCAATCTCTTTTACGATATAGCAGCCAGAGAAGGAAACATCCCTGTTCTGAACCATCATGCTCCAGATTAGCAACAGATAAAATTCTAGTTTAGTCCAGTTCCCCTTCAGAGAAGAGAAGTGCAGTCTCCTGGCCCTCTCTCTTGTTCCCCTCAAGACAGTAATCATACTCTCCCTGGAAAAAAAGAAGGCAATGTTCCAGAAATACTTCTCAATCAATGCCCTTCCTTGGCAACGTCCCTACTTGGACGGACATATCCTTTGTACAAAGCACATGCCTTAAAAAGGTTAATTTGACAGGTGTAAGACTTCAAATAAAAAAGGTACAAAATGTATGTCATCGTTATCTTTGTGGCATCTATGGGCCCCCACTTTACCCAGATTTGGAGATTAAGCTGTCTGCTTAGATGGTTAAATTCCAGGCAACTAGTCTGTTCTGGATGGCTCAATAGGAAGAAGGAGAAAGCAGGATTTTATCCTGACATTATTTTTTTGAATGCACCAGTCTTAAAAGAGGCAGATTTGGCTCACATGGGTATGAAGATTCTTCTGGATTCAGGCTGGGCAGAGATCAAAGACCAAGAGAAAGCCCCATGTACCTCAAAACAGTTATAGATTTATATGTTGAGGGGGCAGCAAAGAAGTAAAAACAAAGTGGGCCCTAATTTACTGACTGAAAAAAAATGTATATGTGAATCTCATGAAAAATGGGCAGCTAGATGATGCAGTGGATAGAGCACTGGATTTGGAATCAGGAAGTTTCATCTTCCTGAGTTCAATTCTGGCCTCAGACACTCACTAACTGTGTGACCTTGGACAAGTCACTTAACCATGTTTCCCTCAAGTTCTCATCTGTAAAATGAACTGGAGAAGGAAACGTTAAACTACTCTAGTATCTTTTCCAAGAAAATCCCCAAAATGGGGTCACATCGATTCAGATATGACTGAAATGACCAAACAAGAAGAAACAATGATGTTGGAATATTTATATAAACAAGGTACAGTTGGAGTCAGGCTTTGTGTCCCAATCATGTCTCTGTCATTCACTGTATTTGTAAATCTGGATAAGTCACCCAGCCTAATCTCAGTTTCCTCATCTGTAAAATGGAAATATTAAACTAGTGGGTCTCTTAGGTCCATTCCTAAGATCTGAATCTTTCTCCTCTAGGGTCATAATTTAAATGATTTGATTAAGATTGCACATGTAATAAGCATTAGAAATAGGTGAAATGATGATAAATAAATTAAAACCAGGAAAACACAATGAGTATCATAATGGAAAAAACAGTGGAATCAGAGGCAGCTCTCATGGCCATTTGTTAACTTAAGGAGTTGTTTGTTTGGGTTTTTGTTTCAGACATATAACTAAAAGTGAATTTTCTTTCAAAAACGCACTTTCAGTTATGTGTCTATAATGAAAACTAAAGAGGGCTTGCCACAAAACACCTAGCATAACAAAACCAAGGATGGGAAATGGGCTAAATTTCTTCAAAAACAAGTGTGTCTAGAGAGTATAAATCAGAATGTCTCCTTCATGGGTAATTGCCAAGATGATTTTCAACTGTAAAAATAAGATAATAGCCTTTGTAAACAAAAGGCAAAAAACTCTCAGACAATGATAAAGCTGACAAAATAACCCACTGAAGCAGAGACATCTCCACCTGCCCATCAAGCCAAAATGAGGAGCCAGCCTGGTGACTTGTCAGTGCGCTACAGAGCCACTCAGATGGAAAGCTGAGCACCCTTCAGGAGCCAAGAGGTCCCCTTTCTTCAAGGGCTTGTCAGTCCAAAGAACGGAATGACACGCAGGCTCAATCAAAAGCATCACCATGAAGCCGAGTGCAGTCACTCATGGGCAACGGGCCTTCCAATTAGCAGATAGTGAGCACAGATGTTCGCTCTTTCCCAGGAAGTTAGTGTAGACAGCACAGCAGCAAGAGATCGAGCTACAAGACATCAGCCAGGGGTTGAAATGAAATGGGCTGGCTTCATCTCTCTCTCTCTCTTTGTCTCTCTCTCTCTTTCTCTCTCTGTCTCCCTCTCTTTCTGTCTCTCTCTCTCTCCTCTCCATCTCTCTCTGTCTCTCTGTTTCTCTGTCTCTCTCTCTCTTTCTCTGTCTCTCTCTCTGTCTCTCTCTCTCTCTCTCTCTCTCTCTGTCTCTCTCACACACACACATACACACACACACACACACACACACACACACAATCTTCAAGTTAAAGCTCCTCATGGACATCAATCCAACAAGGACGTGGGATCACATCACTGTGGCCATGCCTTCTACCATTGCCAGTCACAAGCCATCTATGACTTAGGAGACATTGTTTTAGGGATGGCTGGGGTTGGAAAATTCATCCCCTCTCATCATCCTGTATGTCCTAGGACCACAGACCAAATATTGCCAGGCCATCACCAAATACACAAAGCCTCGACCAGTGTGTGTGAGCTGGTCGACCTTGTGCTTCTCAAAGAAGCATGATGTGTGTTTACATGTACATGTACATATGCATGTAGACACACACATATATACTATACAGATACTTATGTATTCGTTGTATATGTATATAGCCATACATGAATACAGGTGTGTATGTTGCACCTGTCTAGGTACACAATAACATACAATTATGTTGTATGTTTAGTATACATAATATATACAAATAGTATGTGGGGAGGGTGGGAGAGACAGAGACGGGAAGAGAGATAGAGACACAGAGAGCGAGGGCAAGAGCAAGAGGGAGAGAGGGAGATACAATGAATAGCCTCTATGAGAAGGTGGGTAACATGAATCCTCTGGAATTGCAGCTGGTCATTGCATTGATCAAAGTTTCTAAGTCCTTCTAGGTTAGTTTTCTTTACAATATTTACAATATCTTTGCAATTTTTACAGTTACAATATTGAAACAACTGTTGTGGTTCTTTCCCCATCACTCTGCATAAGTTCAAACAAAGCTCCCCAGATTTCTCTGAAACCTTCCCCTTTGTGATTTCTTTATACCATAATAATGTTCCATCACATTTGTGTATTATAACTTATTCCTTCATTCCCCGGTTAACAGACCCCCATTCGATTTCCAATTCTTTACAAATATGTTTGCATATATAGTCCAAATTATGGACCATAAAAGCATCTTTAACAACATCAAAGGGCAAAAGTGAAGAGATTTTTATTACTTAGTTAAAAAGGCCAAGATATCCCATTTCATCTAGGGCCATCTCCAATCTCGATCTATGTCTTGCCACCAAACCCAGATGATTCTGGAGGGGAAGCAAGTGACCTTGCAGAGCCCTCCCTCACTTAAATCCAATTCACTTGCATGTCATGGCACCACCTCCCTAATATCATGGTCCTCTTCAAGAATGAAGAGCAAAACAACAATCAGTCCCATAGAACAAAACAAGTCCAATTAGACTTATCAAAACCCATTTACATTTACTAAATCTCATTTAAGTCTTAATTTAAAATGCTAAGTCCCAAAACAAATTCTTCATTTGCCAGAGGGCAATATCAATTCCTCAGCTAAACATTGAAAACACTTGTTAATCCAGGATACTGCATCCAACTAATCTTCCCGTGTTCAGTTCAGTATTCCAGCATTTATAAAATTAAGCTTTAAAATCATCAGACATTTCCTCAATTCCCTGGAGAACGACTCCTCTTTTAGAGACAATTTACTAGATAATTTCCAACAGTTATAAGCTTTCTTGTGCTCCTTTTTATAGTCTTGATGGCCTTTCTCTTCCTCTGTTCTCATCTGGTCTGAGGAGCTGGACAAAAATCCTGACTGAAACTTGTTACCATTTTGCCTTCCATTCACTCTCTCCATGTGATCAGCTAAGAGGCAGAAATCATATAGAGGCTGAATGTTCAGCAATCAACTGCCAAAATGGTTCAGGTACCTCCAAATTTCCAGGGAAGCAGAGGCCAGTGGGTAGTCCAATTATAATTTCATCCACTTGTTCCACTCTTCCCTGAGTCTCCCTACCTCTGGGTGAAGGAGGATGTAGCCCAGAGAGCCTAATTTTACAGAATCTGTGTTGGGAAGGGGGAATCCTGAGTATAGACCATGTTCTATAGCACCCTATGGGGAAAATCAATTTATCTTCAAAAATTTTAAATAGTGAATGTCGGACCAGGAAAAACCATAAGTAATAAAAATATCAGTGCAGAGGAGGACATCCTTACATCCTCAGTGGGAGAGAAAGGCCTGGTATAGTCCATCTGCTATCAATTGTTGATCCCGAACAGCCTGTTCCCTGGGGACTCATCCACAGGAAGAGGTGAATGGGAGTTGCTATATTTAATGTAGTGGGGCGTCATCCTGAGCCAGAAACATCTCTTGCTGTTAGGTCCTCTGCCACCCTTGGGCTTGGAGCTGATGAGCACACTAACCTGCCAGCTGAATATTTTCCAGGACCTAAAACATAATATTCAATACAATAATGATTACAGGAATAGTGCTTCAAGCAGGGAAAAGGAGAGAAGGAAAACAAAAATTAGGGGAAAATAATAAGAAGGAGCCCTCTCCTAGAGCCTGCAAGGGGTTCAAAGATTTTACACACATCCTTACAACAACCCAGAAATTAGGAGCCGTATAATCTTAGTTTCATAGATGAAGAAAGAAAGGCAGCGGAGGTGAATCAGTGGAGCTCCAAGCCCATTGTCAGCCTCAGCAGAGGCAGGGTTAAGCCTAAGGCTTCTGACTCACAATCCAGTGCACCTGCAGCCGCATCACAGCTGCCTTGACTTTTATTTCTCCAGAGCTCCAAGCAACCCATCGCATGCAGTGGACACCCATTGATGGATAAATTGGAAATATCATTTCATATTATCTAAGTTCAACTGAGCCCTCATCTCTTCCCAGCAAGGCTATCACTCATTCCCAGTGGACTTACCATCACAACACACACACACACACACACACACACACACACAGCTGTTCTCATCCCTTGCCATCTTTCTAGATCTTCCCTTTAGCCTCTTACCCATCAATGAGCTAACCCCCCCCATCAATACACATACACATACATACACGCACCCACAACCCTTGCTAAGAGCAGTCTCTCCATTCCTGTTGATTCTATCCATCATTCTCTCTCTGGCTTCCTCCGCACTATTTATACACTTCAGCTGCTCTCATTTTTAATGGAAACAAGGCAAAGAAGTAAAATTATTAGCTTGAAATCTGCATCCCAGTTTTACCATCAACTTCCCTAAAAGTGGTGTTTTTTGTTTTTTGGTTTTTTTGCTTTTTTTCCCCTCTACTTGCTTTATGCTTTCTATAGGTCTCTTCTAGCTCCTAGAAAACCTAGTTTTCTGCAGCGTGGATCCAATAACATGAAACCGCAGGCCCTCCAAACACAGGGGGACATCTTGAGTATTGCTGGCTTTTGTTTTTTGCTTTTTGTGGAAGAAGGGACTCAATCCTGCACTCAAATCCTGCAATCAACAGCCACAACAAAATGAAATGTAAATTCACTCTTCCCGGAGAAGGTATACTTTCTTTCTATGATCTCATTTAGTTGGCAATCTCCCACATTCAAGAGAACCTATAAGAGAATACAAATTAGCATAGCAAAAGTGCACACAAATAAGATAAGCTTGGACAGTAGGATTCGGGCAACCCTTTGTTCCGTGTAAAAGAAAAAAATCATTATACAAACAAACTCACATACTGATCTACAAATCTTGTCCATTATAGCAAATCTGGGAGCAATAAATCATGTCACTGGCTGGTCAGACTAAGTAAATAGGCCTACTGGAACATTATAGAATTTATAAGCTTTAAGAGCTAAATTCAAAAGAATTTCTCACTCCAAATTCTAATTAGATTACTTTGGAAATCATTGAGACTCTGCCTTCCCCAACCCCTGCAGGCATAGAATCAAAGGCTAATAAATGATCCCCAACTGCTCCCTTATGTTTCTCACTTTGTTGTAAAGAGGCAATATATTCCAAAACACAATAATGATAGTAAATACACCTTTAAGGAGATTTCTGAAAAGGCTCCCCCCACCAAGCACCCAAATTTAAAGTACTTCATAACCTGGCTCTAAAATGCATCTTTTTCAGATTTATCATCAATTCCTCCCCTTCTTTTACTCTGCAGTCTAACCAAATTGGTCTACTTGTGCCTCATACACAGCGTTCCATCTGCCACCTCCGGGTTTTTGTATTTCACTGTGCCTGGAATTAGTTCCCTCTTCACTTTTGCCTCTCAGGACCTCTAACTTTCTTCAAAGTTCAGCTCAAGGGCGACCTCTCCTGAAAGGTCTTTCTTTCTTCTCCAAGCATCCCCCTAAAATCCCTTGGCTGCATACATGCCGAATGTCCTCCTTTCCAGTAGAATATAAGTTTCCTAAGAGTGTTAACTGCCTTGTCTTTGTTTACTTGCTCCATTGCCCAGCCGTGGCACGCCCAGGTGCAGGAACAAGTTTCTGGAGAGAGATCATAGAAAAAAGTGATACTTTCTCCAGGAAGAGTGAAGTTATTTTTCATGTTGTTGTTGTTGTTAAAATGGGAACGTGTAGGATTGAGTCCCTTCTTCCATAACAAAATAAAAAATAAAAAACAAGACTCAACAATATCTCCCTGATGTCTCCTGAGTTTGCAGTATTGAGGCTTGATACTATGGGATCCGTGCTACAGAATACTGGGTCTCTAAGACATTCTATGATGTCAGGTAGCAAATTGGCCCCTCTCCTGCCTCTTCCTTTTCCATCTCCTGCCCACCACACAAACATCCTGTCTCCCCCATGATGAGCTCATCACCTGAAATCCTCCTCTTCATGATGAATGTTTGGACTTTAATACCCAACACCTTCTCAGAATGCTCAGTCATCTCTACCCTCTGATCAAAGTGCTGGAGGATAGAATAACAAACTCCTCCCAAAGCCTTCCTCCAGTGAAGAATGGGATTTTCCAGTTAACTCTTCATTTTTCACCAGCTGCTTTTCTTGGTTTCTACTTTGTAAACATCATGCCCTAGACAAGATACCCTTTGCTGGCACACATCTCTTCCCCTTTTCATCTTCTTCTTATGTATCATCTTCTCCCATTAGAAAGCTCCTAAAAGGCTGATATTGTTTTTCTTATTACTTGTCTCCCCAGAGCTTAGCACAGTATTTGGCACATTATGCCCTTTATAAATGTTGCCTACTGACTATTGACTATTAACGCCAATGAACATCTCTCAAGTCATGAGAAAACCATCTTCCTTTCTCAGGTTTATTGCTTCCTCAAAATAAGTAAAAAGCTACATTTATTCCCTTCCCAACCCACTAAGATTTTTTCATCATAGAGAATATCTATAAAAAATGTAAACTTCTTGTACTGGTTGGGGGTTTTTCCCCTGGTGTATGTGTGTATGTGTGTCCCTGTGCCTGTGTGTGTATCATTAAGCCACATCTTCAATTATCTAAGTAATTTCCTGGGAAGAGTTGAGCCCTCCTAAAACCTGCATTTACCTTTTCAGAAAACTGCAGCTTCATAAATAAATTAATGCTTCTTTAAACTAATTGATCTCAAAGAGTGAGTTCAGTTTCCAAAGAGAACTAACTTATAATTCAATAAACAAATTGTTTGCTCAGTAAATGTTGAATGAATTCAAGAAATATTTAGCACCAGCTAAACTCAAGATAGTCCTCGGAATTTGGAGAGGTACACAGATTAGTAAGGCAAATGTCCCTGCCCTCAGAAAGCTTAATTGGAAAAGAGAATTGGGAGAGACAGGAAAAGAGAGAGAAAGAGAGACAGATAGACAGACAGAGACACAGACAAAGAGAGACCGAGACAGAGAGAAAGTCCAATTATATGGAACATAACATAATAGAAAAATAGAATGAGTACTTGTTTTGGAAAGAGAAAGACCTGGGGTCAAATACTGCCCTTCATATTATTCACAATTATATAGCCATGAGATGGGCAAGTCAATCATTCTTTTTGTCCCTCAGTTTACTAATGCATAAAACTAGGTTAACAATACCTGCAGTGTCTACCTCATAGGGCTGTTGTGAAACTGCAAAAAAAAAATTAATAATGATGATAATGGATAGAAAATACCAACTTTAAAATTATATAAATGTCAGTTATTATCATTACCATTAGAAGGCAGGCTTTGATAAATGCCTTTCTAGAGATCCAATGTGCTAGGAAAGTTTATATCAGAAAACGATCCCCCAGAGTCACTCTTTGTGAGTTTCTTTCTGCATTCCAGAATCCTTTCTTCCCAAAACAAAAAAAAGGAGAAATTCAGAAAAAAACACAATTCAAAGAGATTACATTAAGAAGAGGATAAAACCTAATTATTAGCTTCTCAGAGACTCATTCCAGAGGAATTCTTGCTATTGGGGAGTGGGTGATAAGTAGCACTAAAGGCATACATCTCTCTTCCACTACAGTTTTTACAAATTAAGATTTCATTAACTCTGAACCTCATTTAGCTTTTATCTAGTCTCTCTTGCTGCCCCACTATCTCAGATACATCAAATATCTTCTCTCTGCCTGTTTGCCTGTTTCTCTGTGGTTGTCTCTCTCACTCCTGTACTCTCTGTTTTTGCCTGTTTCTTTCTGTCTCTATCTTATCTGTGTCTATCTGTCTTTCTATTTTTGTCTCTATCTCTTTCTGTCTGTCTCTGTATTGTTTCTCTGATTCTGTCTCTCTGTATGTCTATCTCTTTCTCTGTCTTTCATTCTCTCTGTCTCTGTCCCCATCCTCTAGAATCATAGCTGGCCATTGGAGTCCTTAAATCTTTTGAAGCTGTTTATTTTTACAATATTGCTGTATTATAAATTGTTCTCTTGTTTCCACCCACTTCATTCTGCCTCAGTTCATAATAGTCTTCCTGAGTTTCTCTAAAATTACCTCCATCATTTCTTTCAGCACAAAAGAATTCAATTGCTTCATAGACCTTGATTTTTTCAGCCATTCTTCCAACTTATGAATATTTTCTTAGTTTCCAAGTCTTTGCCATAACAAAAAAAAGAGGTTCTAAAAATAGTTTTTGTATATATATGACCTTTTCTATTTCTTTCGATCTCTTTGGAATATAGGCCTAGTAGTATATCACTAATTCAAAGAGTGTACATTTGTAGTAACTTTTTTAAAGCATAATTTCAAATTGCTTTCCAGACTGGTTGGATCAATTCAAAATTCTAAAAGAGTGCAACTCTGTGCTTATTTTACTATAGCTCCTCCAACACTTGTAATTTCCTTTTTTTTTTGCCAATTTTGTTAATCTAATGTGTATGTGATAGAACCTCAGAGTTGCCTTCATTTATATTTCTTTATGATTTACACATTTTTATATGGTTATTGATAGTTTGGATTTCTTCCTCTGAAAACTGCCTATTTATATCTTTTGACCATTTGTTAATTGGTGAGTAGCTTGAATTCTTATGAAAATGAATCAGTTCCTTTTATGTCTTGGAAATGAGACCTTTATCAGAGAAATTCAGTGAAAAAAATCTGTTAAATTTCCTTTCTAATTTTAGCTGCAATTTGTTTTGTCTATGCAAAAACGTTTTAATCTTACATGATCAAAACTATTTTATCTTCGATCCTCTCTATTGTTTTTAATCATAAACTCTTATTTAGTTGTTAATCCTCTCTATAGACCTAAAAGATAATTTCTTCTCTGATTTATTAATGATTTTGATTTTGATTTTAGGTCAATATGTCCATTTAGAGCTTATCTTGATAATGGTGTGAGATATTGGTATGAGTTGTTATTTCTGACAGACAGCTTTGTCAGTTTTCCTTGTAGTTAATTTTCACTGCCTGCTTAGATGGAAGTAGCACAGGTTTGTTAAATTCTGGCCAAGCCGATATAATTGACTTATTGCAGATGTGTTTACCTAAGTTTATAGTGGTCAGTTTCACAAGGTTTACAAATACTTGCAGGTGTGTTTGCCTGAGTTTGTGGTACCTGAGCTCGTGTGAGCATTCTATTATAAGGTTTGTACAAAGAATTGCATTTTCCAAACCCATCAGACCATCATAAACTAAATCTAGGTTATAGGTTCAATCTACCTTAGTAAATAATTTTATGAGAAACTACATAATTCCTCATAAAAAGGAGATTTAGACATAAGTAATCCATTAAACCCGAGGAATTAGAAGGTTTAACCAAGGAGATTTAGTTTACCTCAGGCTTCCTCAATCAATACATAGAGATAGCTAGTTTGGAAACTTCTTAAATATCTCCAGGTCATTAAATAATTAGTCATGTTTTTCTCTAAGCAGCTAAGTAAAGGTCCAGGAGGTTATCTCAGGTATTTCTTCTAGAAGAACAAGTCTTTTGCGCTTCTTCCCAGAGCCTTAATGACTAACAGACCCTTGGTGTTGAGTCTTGAATTTCCCGCAGTTATTATCCTGAGAAGTCCTCAGTTTTCCGTTTCACTCAGTGGTAAATATCTAACAACTAGCTGGAGGGGAGGGGAAGATATACATGACACACTAAGTTTAATCTGCATTATTAACATTTTTATCACTATCTTAAGTCTAGACAATTAATAAAAGAATAAATTAAGCTCTAATTTGTAGATTTTGCTTATTTCCGAGGTGGAAATGCTCACATTGAAAATTCAATCAGCCTTCAGCACATCCCTGTAAAACACATTATATCACCCGCAGATTTCCACTCTCATTGAAATAAGTTTCCTCTAGGTGCTCACACTTCTTTCAGGCAGCCTGGGGCTGCTTGCTAAAAATTTTCCTGACTAGATCTTGGATAATCCACTTAGCTTCTCTGTATCTCAGCTTCCTTGTAGTGAAATAGGAATGAGATGATCTCTTCTTAGTTGCTCCCTTCCTATTGTGGGGTCACATAGGATGATGTGTGTGAAAAGCATTACAAAACTTCTCCTAGGGAGGATTCGAAGTATTATCACTACCCCTGACTAACTTCTGTCAATAAGTGCTAATCATCTCCTCTCTTGTGGGAAGGTAGGAGAGAAGGTCACCATAAGGAGGAGAAGCAGGTGGCCTCTTAGGACCCTAATGAAGTCCCCAGAAGTCCCCACTGATCTTCTTACTTAAGAGAAGAGCAGCAAAAAAAGCTTCCAGTGCCAAGACTCCCAAACGCCTGCTGCTAACCCTCAGAATGCCCCCTCACCCCATAGTTTTAGGACTTCTCTAATTCACACCGCTGACTCTCAGAATGCCCTCCCATCCCACAGCCCTAAGCAAAAGCAGCTTCCTGGAGAGTCAATCACACTGCAGCAACTACATTTCTCTACCTATTATTAGTTCTAGGAAACAAAGGCAACCATTTATCATGGTACTTGAAAAATTAATGTAGCTTCCCAAGTAAGTATAGTTAACAAATTGCCATCAATCCCATTTCTAAGAAGTTCCTGCTGTGATCAGGGCCAGGGGCCATCAACACTTCTGCCTGTACCCACAAAGGAGCCAAGGAACAGATGGTGGCAGGTGATCACCAGTTCTAGCTGATTGGAGAGCAGCTCCCCAAAAGGAGAAAGGCTCAAAAGTATACCAAGGCTAACTTCCCAGGGAGCTGGCCCCATCCTCTTGCTAAAAGTGGGGAGTTTGTGACTAGCTCATGTCTAGAATTTTTTATTTCAAAGAAAACTTATTAATTTGTTTGCTTTAACAAAGTTACTCACCTCCCTAAGCTACAATGTAAGACAAAAACAAAGGATAATACACATTTGCTTGTAAAACGCTACCCCTAAATGGATTGGGTGAATAAAAATAACAGAAGCAGTCTACACAATTCCTTCTCTCCTTGCTAGGCTCTGGCAAAGTGATAACAGAGAAGACTCAACTGGTGCTCCTCTAGGTATAGGTATTAGGAACACAGACAGGTGGACAGACAGACAAGACAGATGGACAAGAAAATGACAGAGATGATGAGTGGGACAGAAGGACAGACAAACTCATATATACACAGACTCAGACAGATATATAAAGACAGATCCATAAAAAGATACAGACAGAAATGGGGTAGGGGCAGGGATAGCACGGACCACTTCCCATGAAACTGTGACCCTTCTGGTAAGCCATATGCTCTGGCCCCTTGCTAAAGGACACTGCACAACCAGAGGCTCTTGGTGGCTCCTACTGTTTATATATAGATAGATGAGGTTAGGTTCAGTCAAGTTTATAACTCTAAGAAATCTTAATCAGTAAATTCTCAGCACCCACTCTCAGCCCCAGGAAATGCTTTGAAGGCTTATTTCATGCAAATGAAATACTGATTTGCCTTGATGGAGGGAGTTTCTCTAATAGGAGCCCAAACAGCCAAGGAAATCATAGATCCAGACTCCTACCCCCACATACCACCCTCACACACAGACTATATGCCTTTGAAGGTAGAGACTCTTTCATTTTGGGTGAATCACAAATTCAATGACTGGAATATAGTAGGCATTTACTAAATGCTTCTTGCTGTTGTGTCCATCTCTTCATGACTCATTTGGAGTTTTTTTAACAAAGATGCTGGAGTAGTTTGCCATTTCCTTCTCTGCTCATTTTACAGATGAGGAAACTGAGGCAGACAGGGTTAAATGACTTACCTAGAGTCACACAGCTAGTGTCTGAGGTCAGATTCGAATTCATGAAGATAAGCCTTCCTGACTCCATCCCTGACACTCTAAACATGGTGCCACCTACCTACCCTAAATGCTTGTGGAGCTACAAAATGCAGTAATCCATGTCACAACAGAAGGAAAGCCTTTATTGAATTCTGTTTTTAAGTCCATTAAAGACTTTTTTTGGCCAATTGTATGAGTCAAATGTTTGTGTCTAGTGTTTAAGGAAACAGTGATCATTTATTCTTTAGAGTTCTTCAATAAGAAGAAGAATAGCAATAACAATAGTAGTTGACATTTAAGACACACTTTCAGATTTGCAAAGTATTTTCTCTATATTATATCATCTAATAATAATAATTGATACTTATGTAGTACCTACCATGTGCCAGATACTATGCAAAGCACATTACAATTATTATTTCATTTTACCCTAACCACAACTCTGATGAGAAAACTGAAGTAGACATTAATTCAGTGAATTGCCTGAGGTCCCACAGCTAATAAGAATCTAAGTCAGATCTGGGTCTTCTTGACTCAAAATCCAACATTCATCAGTTCACAACCCAGAGCTGGCCAGTGCTGCTTTACCTATCACCAACTATAGAAGAGCCTAATGAAACAGGGCAGATACACTGGAGCTGCCTGATCATTAGTGGCAGATACCCCAAGGTCCAGTGAACAATCTGTGATCCAATCCATATGTTCCTGTTCTCCAATGATGTAAATCTCCTCTTCCCATAAATTTTTCATAGGAGGAAATGTCCTATTCTTCCAGGACTTTCCTCTATACTTCTGAACACTGCATAGATACTAATGGAACACAGAGGTTGTCTCCTATGTAGTTTTTCTTTTTGCTCTATAATTGGCCCATCTTTTTTCCACTCATATCCCTTAGATGACATCCTTTATGCTGCTTTCCCTTCTTTATCAATGTAAATTTTTTAAGATAGAAATATATGTATATATCATTTATACAGATATATACTAATAGAATTATTTATCTTCCTTCATAGCAGAGTTTGAAAAACTAGTATTTTTCATCCACTTAGCTATTAATATGTACATGGTAAAGCTAAAAAAATGATTAGGACTCTCATTTAAGGGATTTTGTGGTTTTCCAAGGCTCCCCACAACCAGAACAATGTTATCCCCATTCCCCAAAAGGAACATCTGAAAAATTCACCTTCATCAGGGAATTCCTCTTTCTTCGGACTCTGTGCTGACCATTCTCAATGATAGCGGCAGCACCTTTTGGGAGTGTGCATATCACTATTTTACACCTTAATTGATAGCAGATTGACAATAATATGATTAATATCAATCGTACACCATGATGAAGGGCTGTTTTCTTTTTCTCTCCCGGGTGATCTCTGAGTTCCCAGGCAGATCCTTTCTACAACCTAACAAGTCATTGTGAAAGAGCAATTTTAATTCTCTCAGGAACATAAGATAGTATAAGGAAACCAATAGTAAATAAAGCCAGCTGGCAACTGGGGATCCTGCCAGATGTGCATTAATGAATAAATGAGGATTACCTTTAATTGACATATATTTATTGATATGAAGATAGGTGCTGCTATGGATTTGAAAACAGCCTATTAAGTATGTTTATCTTGCCTTTTAAAGGCTATTCACACCTTTTATTTACTTGGAGAAGAGGGATAGAGATGGAATTCTGGAACTGGAATCAGGAAGAGTTAGGTTTAAATCTTGTCTTTTCAGACCCTTCTGACCTTTACTGGCTCTGAACCTTAGTGGTTTAACCTTTCCGAGTTTCGTGCAACTCCCCAAGCTTTATCTACCATGTTGGAGACTCTCAAACAATTTTGCTCACAGAAAAAAAAAATGTGCCTGAAGAATTAAAGCATGTTGAACAATGAAGTTGGCAACATGTCCAGATGCTCAAGAAACTCACAAATACAGTTGCCCTTCAATATAAGGAGCTTTTTTGATTTGGCTTGGGAACAAGGTTTGGGGGAGGCAATTGGAGTTAAGTTACACAGCTAGTAAGTATCTGAGGTGTATTTGAACTCAAGTCCTCCTGAATTCAGGAGCAGCCCTCTCTTCATAGCACCACTTAGCTTTCCTCTGAGATGCTGTTTTTGTTAAGTTCAAGTTCTGATGCATTTTGAGATTAGAACATATATATATATATATATTGTTCACAAGAACAAAGCTCCCAAATTGAAATGATTTTAGAAAGATATGTATTAGGTTACTTAAAAAAGGAAAGCAAGCTGGAAAGAGTGTGGTTCCCTCTTATCCAGGCTCTGGAAGGTTTGTCTCATATAGGACTTAAATAAGTACTCAAATAGCTCATATTCAATTAAGCAATTTTGAAAGTAAGGTTGATTGAGATAGGTATCAGTAAATATAAACATTCATTAAAATTTGGGTGAAATCAAAACACAAAAGAAACCCAAAATCTTAACTTGGGTGGGACCAAAATAAGATTCAAGTAAGGAAACTCAAAATATTAATGTTTATGTGGATCCAGGATCTGGGGAACCCTACATCCCTTGTAGCTATTTTTAGTATTCCTGGAGAATCACTAAGGTTAAGTTAGGGCAAAATTTTGTCTTCCATTTCTAGCCACATAATACTAAACTTAAGCAATCTAATAATTAAGCTTTCCAAACAAATATTGACAGGGGTAAACTTTGAAACTGTGTTCCCTTTAATTTGTAAAATAATCACTTTGAAACTGTGTCCCCTATGATCTGTAAAAAAAGGGAGATAGGGGGTCTCAGACTCTAGAGTCTGGGAGAGGGCATACTTTCCAAATGGGCCTTTTCTAAGATAAGCAGCTTCATTTGATTGGAAATCTTGGACAAATCACCCCCCATTGATCTTTTTGGGGTAGCCGGACCCTTTTCAGGAAATTCCAGGCTCTGGGAAAAAGCCTTCAAAGTGATTTCATTCAAGTGGGAGATCTTGCTCTGATAATCAGCTCAAACTGCCCCTAGCCCCCAAGATTTGCTCATAAAATAGGTTTCTGTTAACACATTCTTTGCAAATTTCCTCATTAAGAGATTTGCCTGCTAAGAGAGAACTTCTTAGTGAAAAATAAAACTTCCTTTTGCCATTCAGATTTCAGGTTCATGAATTCTTTCATGATGAACCTGCAGGAGACCAGAGGGGATTCTCACATCAATTCTCACACCTCAGTTCTCTATTATTAAAACCGCATCAATATGATGAAGCATTTTCCACCTGTAAAAATTGTTTTTATTTTGTACACTATGTAAGGTGGGTAAATAAAATTTATATTCTACAAAATTTATATTTGCATTATTTATAATTTTTTTCTTGTAATAACAGCCAAATTTTCCTGGTACACATAGTGAAACTTCTGTACAACCTCAGAGAACCACTAAGTCATAGAAAATGGAAAGAATTGGTAGAAGGAATCTCCTACATTAATGAAATCAATTCTTCCTATTGTTCCATATTTGCTTAACAAACTGTTTTTCCTTTTTCCCAGATGGCAAAAATAAACTTCAGTCCAGTCTAAGTATAAATTGTCTGGTTACTAAATTATCGAGTTCTATATTAACGAGATCTATCATACTATGTTATTTATTTATTTTTGCTGAGGCATTTGGGGTTAAGTGACTTACCCAGGGTCACACAGCTAGGAAGTATTAAGTGTCTGAAGTCAGATTTGAACTCAAGTCCTCCTGACTTCAGGGCACTTTTATTCACTGCACCACCTAACTGCCCCACACTATACACTTTCAAAAGATCTAGCCATCTAATCAGAACTTTACATCTTTAAGAATCTCAGATTTATAAACTTAATGTTTTCATGGTCATGAGTATTATTTAACTAAACTAAACTAAAAGATATCTTAGAGACCACTGAGACTAAGTACTTCATTTTACAGAAAAGGAATCTCCCAGAGAGATTGTGACCTGCTCACGGTCGCACAGCCAGTAAATGTCTGAGGCAGAATTTAAACTCTTTTCTGCACTGAGCCTAGCTGAAAAATTCCAAGAACTGGCTTTCATAGATACTTTTATAACTTTTGTATGTAACTGTCCATAGATACTTTTTAATAACTCAAAATATTCTACAATAATGATAACCCACAACTTTGTGGATAATTATACCTTAGTGTAAATAACAGTAGCCCTATTTTACAATCAGGAAATATGCTAAGAGTTGAGGTGACATTTTGGAATCCTACAGCTAAAGTATGAAACAAGATATGAATCCAAGATCATGACACTCAGACCAAAGTTCTTTCTACTATCCCTTCCAACCATCCATTCAACAAGCACTGCTTAAATATTTTCTTTGTGTGTCATTCTTAGACATTAGAAATACTAAGGCAAAAATCAAGGTCCCTGCCTTTCAAGAGCTTAAACTTTATGTAGAGAAAAATAACATGTAACAGATGAATAAAAAGTCAGCAAGCATTTATTTATAATGATGATACCAAAGTCTCAAATCTGAGTGGGAAGATGTGGTGCCCTTGACAGTCATAGAGAGATTTGGAAGAGGAAATAAAGGGTTTTGAGGAAAAGAGAGTGTTTTCGTTTGAACATGCTGAGTTTGAGATCCTTGGAAACATCCAGTTCAAGACATCCAAGAGGACAGCTTGGAGATGTGGGACTATAGCTCAGCAGATATATATATATAGAAAGAGATCTTAGACAGAGAGAGATCCTAGACAGACAGACAGTCAGAGATAAAGATCCTAAACTTACTCATCCACTTATATTATCTAAGAACTTAGAGATGATAACCAAACACACAAGGACTAGCTTGTAATATCGCCAAGTCAGATAGTGTAGAGCAAAAAGAGGATATCCCTTTAGACCCTTGAGGGATACCCATGGATAGCTGGTAGGATATGAATAAAGATCCAGTGAAGGCAATTAGGAAGTAGTTGGACAGGGGAGAATGAGGAGAGAATAGTGACAAAAACTTAGAGAAAAGAAGATATCCAGAAGAAGAAGGTGGTCAATAGTGCTAAATGCTTTTTGGAGAGATGGAAGGGAATCAATGAAGATCAGGAATAAGATGATGTCATTTGATTTGGCAATTAACAAATCACCAATAACTTTAAAAGAGGCAATTTCAGTTGGATAATGAAGTAGGAATCCAAATGGGTGGGTTTGAAAGAATGAAAGACAAGGAATTAGAGGCACCTAGTGTAGATGATCTTCTCAAAAAGCTTAGCCATGATTTTCAGATCAATAGAGGGTCTTTCGAAGGATGAGAGACACATGAGGATATTTGTAGGTAATAGAAAATTACAGTACATACTATAGAGAAATTTAAAACAAAAAGAGAGGGCAAGGATAAATAATGAGGACAATTTCTGGAAAAATTAGGAAGGTTTAGAATTGAGGAAACACAGAAAGAGGTTTTGCCTTCTTCATCTGAGGCCAGAGTGGAGGAGACAGCAAAGAAAGTTGTCTGAATTATGTGAGATGAAATAAAGAAGAGGAGAAAGTCTGAGTAATTGAGGGGTTTTCTTTGATCTTGAGAAGTTTTTGACTGAGATGATGATGAAGGAGTATCACATTGGCTTGAAAAGAAATAAAGCAAACCACAATTGTAGAAAGTAAAAACAACTTTAGCCAGTACTGAAAAATTGGTAATGGAAGTGTGGCCATCAAGAGGGAATCATGTTTCAGTGAGGACCAGAAGACAGAAGCATTTGAGAAAGAAAGAAGTATCTTAATTTAAAGGGAAATTCATGAATTATGGAGCAAACATTCCAGAGGGAATAGTAGATGAAAGAGGCAGATCTGGAGTGGGACGTGGAGAAGGGAACAGAGTTGAGATATATAATTGTATGTGAGTAGTAAATAAAGGATGGAAAATATAATGTATACATCAGCATCCAGGATTTCAGGATCACTGGAATAGGGTGAGTATAAGGAGATGGAACCATTCTAACCTATAAGCAGTGACGCCAGGCAGGGTGATGACGGGTGGAGCATCTGATGAGGAAGGCAGCAGGTTCAAGCTCATTTCTTGAGGCAGATGGAGAGGTTGTTTTATGAGATCCAAGGAAGTCATCCCATAACAAGGCAGGACAGAAGAATAGGAAACCCAGAGAGACCTGGAAGATGCAGGAAATGGAAGATATCTTGTCCATAAGGCAACCTGGAAAATGTCCTGGGGCCCTGACATGTATCCTTCTTTCCTACTAATGGAATAGCAACTAATGGATAATAGCTAACATTTATATAGAAATAAAGGTTCACAAACTACTTTAAGTATATTTCTCATTTACTCCTCCCAACAACCCTATTTTCATTTTACACACGAGGGAAATGCAACTCATAAGAGTTGGGTAATATGCCTGAGATGACACAGCTGATAAGGAATGTAGTGGAAATTTGAACACAGACCATTTGAATCTGATTCCAAAGCTCTTTGTTCTATGTCAGCGATTTCTAATATGTCCATTGCAGATTCTTAAAAGATAGAATTATTGTTGAGATTTCTCCAAAGCCACACATGTACTAAGCACTGGCATTTTGATATTTATTTGCTTTCAATATAATATACTACATAAATAAGTTACATAAAAAATTTTACATTTCTAATGCTTCATTTGTGCCTCATTGAAACTTCCATGGCATAATCCTTTAAAATATATCTACACAAAAATATCTGCCTGATTTCTGGCTGCAACTTGGTACCAGGTGCCCAGAATTTTTTGATAAAGGTTATCTGATGATGACTTTCCCTAAACTATATGTTTGTAAAAACTGGTAATTTTTTTGTACTTGTTGCTTGAAGTCTTAATATAGCCACAAATTGGATATGGATCCAAATCTAATGTTGACATTTTATCACTTCAACCATACTTGTAATCTCTGAAAGCTATGAAACGGTTCTAGCTGATATCTCATTCAGTGACTCAGTCTCATAAATAAGCAAACATGCCTTCTGTAGATTGAATAAATAGGTTTAAAATATTTATAGATTAGTATTTTTTCAAATGTATATCAGAAGCATACCAGCATATATGTAACAGCAAAAACTGGAAATCATTCCAGCGATCAATCTGACAATAAAAAAATGGTTAAATAAAATGTGGTTTATTAATGTATAAGAATGTTATAATGCAACAAAACTTATAGGTGACGTGTATACAAAGAAAGAGTTGGAAAGACCCAGGTGAAATAATGCAAAGTGGAGTGGGGAGAGCAGAACCCTTGAGTTAAATGCATAATAGCTATGAACAAATAGAAGAAGCAGCAAAGGAAAATGAATGAACAAACAACAAATCCTGATTAGGACTGAGGGAAAGAATGAGAAGATGTTTGATACTTTATACATTAAAATTAATTAACGCAAATGTTAATAACTTCTAATGAGTTAGTTGTATTGACACCCAATGTTCATTTTTAAAACATTTAAAACATTTGAAACATTATGTAGCCTGGCCAGTTGGGGGATTTGTTTTGAACTGGATTTTTTGTTTTGTTTTGTTTTTGTTTGTTTTTTTGCAAGAGGGAACAGGTGGGGAGGAAAAGGTGGAGGAGGAAAGAATGCTGATCCAAAAAATAAAATAAAATTGAATTTTAAAGGTAATTTTAACCTTTATTATTTTTTTATTTTTTTAATTTATTTATTATTTATTTATTTACAATCTCTACTGCTGAGGGGGCTGAGGCTGGTGGATAGTGGATGGCTTGAGTTCTGAAGTTCTGAGTTGTAATAGGGAAGTTTCACCCAGGCTAGAAATAAAGTAGCCATTCATGAGCCTCATCCCAAGCTCCTCATCTCAGAAATTTTAAGATTTTCTGGCTTAAGTTAGATCTTCTTAGGCAGCCTGATAGTCTTCCCCTCCCCATATTGGAGCCAGTCTTAGTGGGGATATAGATTATTGGCTTTTGCCTTAGAGTAGGTAAAGAATAGGAGACTAGGACTCAGATCATCTCATACATGAAATATATGTGTATGTATACATGTATATACTTATACACATATATTATTTTATATAAGCATATGTGCATACATATATATATATATGATAATATATAAGGATTAATAGTCAGCATGTGTATAGTGTTTGTGGCAGCTAGGTGGCTCTGCTAATCCTGGAATCAAGAAGACTTGAGTTCAAATCCAACCTCAAACATTAGCTGTATGACTCTGGGCAAGTCACTTAACCCTATACCTCAATTTCTTCATTTGTAAAATGAACTGGAGAAGAAAATAAGCAGCCCATTCCACTTTTAGGTAATTCTATTCATTTTTCCTGATATCACTATAGTCTATAAACTGAATAAAAATAAAGCACCCCAGCTTTGACCCAGCAGTGTTACAATTGGAAATATATCCCAAAGAGATCTTAAAGAAGGGAAAGGGACCCACATGTGCAAAAAAAAAAAAATTGTAGTAGCCAGAAACTGGAAATTGAATGGATGCTCATCAATTGGAGAATGGCTGAATAAATTGTGGTATATGAATGTTATGGAATATTATTTTTCGGTAAGAAATGACCAGCAGGAGGATTTCAGAGAGGCTTGGAGAGACTTACATGAACTGATGCTGAGTGAAATGAGCAGGGCCAGGAGATCATTATATATGGTCAGAAGAAGATCAATTCTGATGGATGTAGCTCTCTTCAACAATGAGATGATACAAACCAATTCCAATTGTTCAGTAATGAAGAGAATCAGCTACACCCAGAGAGAGAATTATGGGAAATGAGTGTGGATCACAACATAGCATCTCTACTCTTTCTGTTACTATTTGCTTGCATTTTTGTTTTCCTTCTCAGGTTTTTTCCTTTCTTTCTAGATCCGATTTTTATTGTGCAACAAGATAACTATATAAATATGTATATATGTTAGGTTTAACATATACTTTAACATGTTTAACATATATGGGACTACCTGCATCATTTAGGGGAGGGAGTGGGGGGAAGGAGGAGAAAAGATGGAACAGAAGGTTTTGCAAGGGTCAATGTTGAAAAATTACCCATGTATATGCTTTGTAAATAGAAAGGTATAATAATAAAAAATAAAATTTAATAGCAAAAAAGCACCCCTAAGACCATCATTGGAGATCAGGTGCAAGTGACAATGGGGAAGACTAAAGGGCCCACTCCCATATGGACCAAAGCATGGAATTACAAATGGAGATCCTAAATCTGAGCCACCATAGAACTGCCAAGATGCCTATTGAAAGCTGCAAGGTTCTGTGGACCTTTTGCATCTTTAGCATGTAATACTGAGCTACCCAATGGATTGTAAAGATGAACAAGTCAATGATTGTGCTCTACTTTAAAACCAATTAGATAAAATTTCAGAGCTTATTATTGCAGTCAGAAAATCTTTACAAATGTTTAGAGGATTCTATACATTCACCCCATCCATGTCCAATCCCTGTACAATAATTAATGGGCTTCACTTTCCAATTGTATCAATGGAGGGGGGGAAATCCCAAGTAACCATGGTTACCACTCCAGAATTTTATTAAGATTGGATCCCAAGCCAAAGGTCAAAATTTAAATTGGAACATCTATCTAGGCTTTCACCAACTATAATTAGAGGTTTTCTTAATGTCTCCATAGTTACCTATCACCATAACAAGCCACCATCTTGATTCCATCCAACAACATCAATATCATAGAATCATTAAATTTGAACTGGAAGGACCAAAAAGGCCATCGAGTCAAAACTCAACTTTATAGTTGAGGGAAGTGAGGCAGACAGAGGTTAAGTTACTTGCCCAGTTTCCCACTACATCTGAAGTGGGATTTGAACCCAGTCCTGGTCCCATAGTCAGTGTTGTTTCCATGGTAACCCTCTAACTTTACAATCTTAGTTCATATTATTCTTCATCATATCCTCTTTTATGCAGGCAAACTGCTAGTTCTTCCTCATAAAGAATATTTATCTTCTACCCCCAGGTCTTTATAGAGAGTTTGGTCCTTTGTCCTCCATTCTTCATTGTAGAATCACTTTGTTGTTCAATCATTTCATGACTTTATGACTCATTTGGGATTTTTGTGGCAATCCCAAGTTCCTTCAAAGCACATATATAACAGAAAGTTCTCCCTGATTCTCTCACTCATTAATGCCCTGTGCCCCACTCCTTGAACTACTTTGTATTTCTTGTTTACACATTGTATTTACTTATCTGTATTCCTGCCATATTCCCCTATTCCTGTCCCTAGTGTATAAATATACTTTTAAATAGTGTATAAATAAAATTTGTTTTTAGTGTATAAATAAACTTTTAAAGAGAGAGAATATTCTATTTGTGTCTATTCTTAGCACCTAGCACAGTGAATACTTAAGCATATACCTGTTGGATTGAATTACTCAATTCAGTCATCATGGTCCTATCCTCTACCTTAACCCTCTAGTTGCCAGATTTTTAAGACCCTAATTTGGTTCCAGCCTGAACTCTCTCCTTGAACTCTTCCTAATCTCAAAGACACTTCTAATTACATGTCCCATTGTCACCCTAACCCCCCACAAACTAGTGACTGAATGACATGATTCTCTTCCTCACATGACTATCTTCCTTGTCACAACCCCCTCAAAATCTAATTTATTGTTAACATGAAAGAGGGGCCAGTGATGAGTGCTGGCTACAGTAATTAAAAGTCTCCTTACTGATAATTGCCAAGATCCCCGCTTTATTCCCTAGCTTTCAGCTATTCCAAGGAGAACTGGCATGATAGCTCCATTAATTAGCTAGCTGAGGTATAGTTGGATATTGTCTGGCTCCATGATTCTTTAGTAATGAACAGTTTCCTCCTTATCCATCTCCTAGCTTCATCCTCCTTGACTAACTAGTGATTGAGATGGTCCCCAGGTTCTGTTGTCTTTAAAAAGTATGGTCTGGAATATAATCAAAAATTACCAAAAAGACAACGTCTCTTGGTCATCCACCAGCTTGAGCTCCCATTTCCCATGGGCTACTTTCTCCTTCTCAATCAAAACTCTCCCAGTCATCCAAACTTAGAGGCTACAGTGATTCATTGTTAATGACTATTTGATTTAACAAAATCAGAGAGCATAAAAAATGCAAATAAACAATATAACAAAGCTTCAAAGAGCAGGACACAATAATGTTGCAACTTGGGTAGATTTTCCTTTCCTTTCCTTTCTTACTCTTTCTCCCCTCCTTTCTCCTTTCAACCTATCTGAAAGGAAAAGCCACTGGACAGTTTTAAAACAAGGGAAGCTTCCTCCAGGGACTCTAAGGAAACAAAATTAAAAAAAAAAAAAAGACACGATGACCTAGACATCCACTGGCATCACTATATGACAAATGCTAGTTTTACCCTGATCTGATCCCACCATATTTTGGTGCTCATCTCATCTCTACTTCCTCCAGTTGTCTCTGGTCTGATTTTACAAACTACATATTCTCCCCTCTTCCATAAATGACTTCACAAAGAGATAACAGTCTCAGGGGCAACACACCTTGTTCTCTTCTCCCTTGGGCACAACAGGAAAAACCTAGAGCCTTGGGGTCCTTCCTCCTTTCCTCCCCCTCTCTCCTTTGTTCCCCCTCTCTTTTGTCTGTCTCTGTCTCCCTCTCCCACTCCCTCTTTGTCTCCCTCTGTATCTCTGTGTATCTCTGTTTCTCTCTGTGTATCTCTCCATCCCTCCTTTTTTGGTCTCCGTCCCTGTGTCTCTGTGTTGCTATGTCTTTCTGTGTCTTTATCTCTGACTGACTCTCTCTCTCTCTCTCTCTCTCTCTCTCTCTCTCTCTCTCTCTCTCTCTTCTCTCTCTCTCTCTCTCTCTTCTCTCTCTCTCTCTCTCTTTCTCTCTCTCTCTCTCTCTCTCTCTCTCTCTCTCTCTCTCTCTCTCTCTCTCTTTGTGTGTGTATCTCTCTGTGTGTTTCTCTATGTCTCTTTGTCTCTCTGACTCTGTCTCTGCCTCTTGTCAGATCTGTTTTGTCTCTTTGTAAATGCCCATCATTGCTCTTGTTTTTTTCTTTCTGAGGTCAAAACAAACAAATCTATTTCCTCTTTCATGTGATGCCTCTAAATGGTTGAAATCAATTCTCATATCTTCCCCAAATCTTTTCTTTTCCAGTTTAACTCCTCCTCCTCCAGTTCCTTTAAGCAGTCCTCTTACAGAATGAACTCTAAGCCCTTCAAAACAAATTTGAAACATTAACTGTCATCAGAAAAGATTCTCCATTATGTTGCTTCTGTTGTCAGGATGTTCTGAAATTCACAATTATTCTCATGCCAATGTCTTTAATTTTTTTCATGCTAAAAAAAGGTTTTCATGCAAGGGAGCAAGCAGCTCAAACCTGCCTTCTGAAAGCCAACTGTTAAATTTTTAGACTGAACTGAAAACATCTTGAAATGGGCAAATGCTATAAATCAGGGCTCCATTCATTGTTTTGCTGATGGCCTACACTTAAGATAAAGTAATCAAGAAAATGTTAATGGCACAGATTAAACTTAAAAGTGGATCCTGATCCTGAATACTTTTCCCTCTAGAAAGCAAGTTAAACCTTTGCAAGCACATATCTGTCCTTATTCTAAGAAATATTAGGAAAAACAGTAGGAAGAATAGGAGGAAGAGGAGGAGAAGGAGGAGGACGAGGAGGAGAAGGAAGAGGAAGAGTAAGAGAAGGAAGAGGAGGAGGAGGAAGAGGAGGAAGAGGAGGAGGAGGAGGAGGAAGAAAAGGAGGGGAGAAGGAAGAGGAGGAGGAAAAGGAAGAAGAGGAGGAAGAAGAGGAAGAAGAGGAGGAGGAGGAGGAAGTATACTGGATTGGAAGTCACGGACCTGGTTTCTAACTCTCCTGGTTTTCATACTGACATTGAGCAAAATGCTTCCTTTCTCTGCACCTCAGTTTCATGTATAAAATGAGGAACTGAACAAAGTGATCTATCCCAAAGATCAGATTTCTCTCAATTCTGACTTCATATGATGACATAATTAAAACAAAAGAACAATTGGTATGAGGAGCAGGGGCTGGGAAATACAAAATGGAGACACATAAAGGAAAACAGAAATCTACTGGAAAGAGTATTACATTTGGAATGAAAAGGATATGGTTTTAAATCCTACCAGATACTTTGTGGTATAGACCAAGTCACTTTCCTCTCTGGATTTCAATTTCCCCACAAGTGGAACAAAAAGTGTTAGACTAATTAGATGATTTCCAAAGTTCCTTTTCCTTCCCAGGATTCCTAGGACCAACTCAAACCAATTCTTGAAAGCAAACAGTCAATATAAAATGGTTAAATTTTCAGTAAGGAAAAATTTATCTTAGAAATTGACAAATTGAATAGGGCTTGATTTATTGTTTCCTTGGTTATCTAAATTTAAAGTGATGGAGAAAAATGTTTAATAATGTAGATTAAACTTACAGGGATGTAACATACATTTTCTCGAGAATTATTATTAAACATTTATCAGTACACTTATATATATGTAAAGTGTGTATATTTTATACTTTATTCATCTCTCCATTAATTAGTTATATTTTATTTATTTATCTTGTATCAATATGTTGCCAAGTCTTATTGTTTCTATCTTCATTACAGCTCCAGTAATATGCCCCCTTTAATTGGCTCAAACCCTTAAGTAGCAGAACAATCTGGCTCTTTGTCCCTGGTGTGAATGGATAGCTTTCCCTAGGTGCCTCTATTGTGAAAACCCTTAGGGAAATTGTAATTACATAGTAAGTATTATCTTGCGAACAATGAATTCTAAAGGGCCAGGAAATGTTGACTCTGTATCACAGGTTCAATGACAGCAGCATTCTTGACAACAATATTCAAGCCCTTCCCTACTCTATTGTACATGCTTTTGTCAGACGTCATGATATTCTTGAAATCACAGGTTGTGAGACTCTGATATTGCAATTTAGAATAGGAGCTTGTGGTTTAAACAGAACTCAAAAGGGGCTCCAATCCAAATCTGCATTTCTTGTTTTTTTTCTGAAGCAATTGGGGTTAAGTGACTTGCCCAGAGTCACACAGCCAGGAAGCGTTAAGTGTCTAAGATCACATTTGAACTCAGGTCTTCCTGATTTCAGGGCTGGTACTCTAGCCACTGCATCCCCTAGCTGCCCCTGCATTTATTTTTCAATAATCACACCCCACCATTCCATTCTGCATAATTTATACTGTACACAAACATAATCGCCATATTATCAAGTTTGTAATTATTTCTCTGGACACAATCCACATTGAGAAAGAGAAATATAAGGCCTCTTGTGCCGGGTTATATAAAAAGGTACCAACTAAACCCAGGTCGACACATCCTAGGGCTGGCCCAGACAGAAGAATCCCACTAGATCTCCACCATCTTCTGTCTTGAGTTCCCCATCAATCCCACAGATCTTGGATGGCAAACAGGTATTTACTATATCTGTCTAATGAAAACTAAGCTTCAGTATCATGACTGCTAAGATGAAAAGGCTTTTCCCCTCATCAGCTCTATTTTTTCTATGAAAAATGTTTTTGCCAGCTTCTAACAGTTTGTTGTGCTTGAAAAGAGGTTCAAAAACCCCCTTTCAGAGTAAATTACATTTGCTAATCACCAGGAATAAAATCAAGCTTAGGAGGGGAATACTTGCTTTTCCTCATTTGAAAAATGAAGTGCTTAATTATGCATTCTGTAATTAATTTGTAATTCTCACAAAAGGCAGATGAGGACTGCTAATTTGGGTCTGGAAAGGTATGGAACAGGGAAAACTTATTTTATATTCAAGTGCTATCTCTTATTGGGGGTTCACTAACAGTGCACAGCAGAACAGTTAACTAGCTTTGTTCATCTGGAAAAGTCACATTAAAGGCAGCCACCCCATAAGGTGACTGTCAATCCCTGAGGAAAACAAGACATTTTACATTTTGAAAGATTCCAACATCTCCAACAATAAAGTCTCAATGACTTCTTGGCCTCCAAATATTAGAATGGGATAACCATCAACGTTCATGGAGAGCTCATGGGTTGTATTGAAAAGTCACTGGATCTGATCCATCCCCAGAGGTTACTGAATGTAATTGGCAGAGGGAAATTTATTTCTTTCAGGTCTTTAATTTTCTACTAAAATTCTGCATTTCCCCTGGAATACATCTCATTATACTCTGAGTACTCAGGTTAAAGACCTCAAAAGACCACAGAGCTTTATGGCTCTTTGCCTTTTGAATATCAAAGGCATATATATATACATATATATATATATATATATATATATATATATATATATATATATATATATATATTTATATTTATATTCAAAATTAGGGGATTTAATCACAGTTTGACAATTGATTCATTTCATTTGCCAAGATCCTATGCTTATGAAACAGGACCAATACTGTTTATGTCCACATCACTGAATGTGTACATGCACATACACACTCACACACATACACATATGGAGGAGAGGGAAAGAAAGAAAGAAGGAAGAAAGGGAAGGGAGGAAGAGAGGAAGGGAGGAAAGAAGGAAGGAAGGAAGGAAAGAAGGAAGGAAGGAAGGAAGGAAGGAAGGAAGGAAGGAAGGAAGGAAGGAAGGAAGGAAGGAAGGAAGGAAGGAAGGAAGGAAGGAAGGAAGGAAGAAAGGAAGGTAGGAAGGAAGGAGGGAAGGGAGGGAAGGAGGAAAGGGAGAAAGGAGAGAAATAAAGAAGGAAGGAAAGAAGGAAGGAAGGAAAGAAACAGGGAAGAGAGAAGGAGGGAAAGAAAGAAGGAAGGAAGAGAGAGAATGGAGGAGGGAAAGAAAGAAGGAAGGAAGGAAGGAAAAAGGGAAGTAGGGAAGGAGGGAGGAAGGGAGGGTTAGGGAGGGAGGAAGGGAAGAGGGAAGGGAGGAAGGAAGGAAAGAAAGAGGGAAGAGAGAAGGAGGGAAAGAAAGAAGGAAAGAAGGAAGGAAAGAAGCAAGGAGGGAGGGAGGAAAAGAGGGAAGGAAGAAAGGAGGGAAAGAAAGAAGGAAGGAAAGAAGGAAGAAAGGAAGGAAGGAGGGAAGGGAGGGAAAGAGGAAAGGGAGAAAGGAGGGAAAGAAAGAAGGAAGGAATGAAGGAAAGAGGGAAGGGAGAAGGAGGGGAAGAAAGAAGGAAGGAAGGAAGGAAGAGAGGGAATGGAGGAGGGAAAGAAGGAAGGAAGGAAGGAAGGAAGGAAGGAAGGAAGGAAGGAAGGAAGGAAGGAAGGAAGGAAGGAAAAAGGGAAGTAGGGAAGGAGGGAGGGAGGATTACGGAGGGAGGAAGGGAGGAAGGAAGGAAGGAAGGAAAGAAGGAGGAAGGGAGGGAGGGAAGAGAGGGAAGGAAGGAAAGGAGAAAGCAGGGAAAGAAAGAGGGAAAGAAGGAAAGAAGGAAGGAAAAAGGGAAGTAGGGAAGGAGAGAGGGAGGGTGGGTTAGGAAGGGAGTCTATGCATAATGATAATTTCAGTAAAGAAAGGACACAAATATCCCAGAAAGAATTCCTGGAATAAGGGATAATGATCCCACTGGGGAGAATACTATATCTCCTCTGTAGACTTTGGGAATAACCCAGAGAAGTTAAGGTTTCTACTAATCAGCTTAAAACTCTGTATTCCACATCATGCAATTAGACTGGGGAACTGAAGTAAAAAGTCTTTTTAACCTTGACAGGTAACCAGCTTTTGCTCTGAAATAAGAATTCACGGCTCACAGAGAAGCTACTTAGAGATGAAGGTTTGGTTCCCCCCATGAAGTTATGAGTCAGAATGTCTCTTTCAGAGTCTTGAAAGTGATTCGTGCATCAGGAGAAAACCTTTTAAGCATTGTTTTTTCATTGCAACAATAAGATAAGCATGAATCTCATTAAGTTAGGACGGTTGTTATAGAAACTCTCTATTTTAAGTGAATTATGAAGAAGTATCATAAACTCCGCTTAAATGAACTCTTTCTTGTCCAGATTTAGGGAGATTTCTTTTGTCCTAAAGTCCTAGGACACAATGATTGCCTCTATTCTTTTTAAACCTGTTTATCTCTCACAATGGAGATTTAAGCAATATCTCACGCTACAGAAGGGAGGAAGGAAGGAAGGAGGGGAAGAAGGAAGGAAGGGAGGAAGAAAGGAAGGAAGGAAGGAAGGAAGGAAGGAAGGAAGGAAGGAAGGAAGGAAGGAAGGAAGGAAGGAAGGAAGGAAGGAAGGAAGATAGATAGATAATAATCACTTGGTCACCATGCTGAGCATTACCTCAGTAGGCTTCCCAGAGATCACTTCCTTTTATACAAATGAGTTGGAATTTGAAGAATCCTAGTCAAATTCCCATAATTAAATGAATACTGTTAGAAGGCTCCCTCAGCATCTTCTTCAAGACCACCTGACTCTTAGCTCCAACAGTCATTTGGATTCTGTCACATGAGTCCAAATGATAGGGAGTCCATGAGATAGAGACAACATTCTGGAATGGACTGGTCTATAAATAGTAAAACAAATAAACAAAACCCTTCATTGTGCATAATGCTTTCTACATATTTCAGATTGCTTTGGTTCAAATAGATCTTCCCATGTTTTTTCTACATTCATCACATTCATTCATTGTTTTTTATGTTGGGATAATATTCCGTTACCTTCACATAAAAATATTTACTGCAGACACTGAAGGACGTCTGTGTCCTTGACTGGTATCCATGCAACATCAAGAGAGCTGGAGAAAGGCCCTCGGTCTCCAGTGAAACCCACATGTGGAGTATGGACAAGAAGCTGGACAAGCAGGAACTGGCTGCAAGCTGCCTCTTTGCAAGGAGTACTACAAGGATTAGATCAAAGAGTCATCAAAGTATTCCAGTAGACAGAGTGTTTTCAAGGGTGGAGTTGACCTCTCCAGGATAGACACTTTCTCAGAATTCCAGTTGGAAATTCTGAGAGTGTAAAAAGAAAAACATTCCCCAAATATGAGTCAGGCTACAGGCGGTCCTAGCACAAAGGTTACAAAAAAGAATTCAGGAGCTTTTCAATCTTTTGCTTTTTAAACTTAGCAAAAATAATTACCCGTGTGGCTTCTGGAGAAATCTCATTTTGAGTTTAGGGGATTAATGATGCAGAGGACTTTTTTGCCTTTCTGAGAATTAGACTGGTTCCAAAAGAAGAAAAAGCTCATCCACTTCCAATCCTCACCCTTACCTCTCTGTCCGTTCCTTGAAATGAGTTTCAAGCTTATGAATTATTGTGGTATGGGTCACCTAATGGATGAACAGACATTTCTAGCAATTAGTTTATCAAGAACAGCAAGAGAGACTTCTCACGCATCTCTTTTTCAGGTTGGCCAAAGATAATGCTCTGTGCAGTTCTTCCTATGAAAAAAATGGCATAACAAAGACATAAAAAACTCCATATAAGAGATGGAATCCAGGCCATATATTGTCGATGTTTCAAATGGATTATTGTGAAATGTGGTTAGAAGAGCAAAAAGTGGGGACAGCTGGATGGCGCAGTGGACAGAGCCCCAGTCCTGAAGTCAGGAGAACCTGAGTTCAAATCTGCTCTCAAACACTCAACACTTCCTAGCTGTGTGACCCTGGGCAAGTCACTTAACCCCAATTGCCTCAGCAAAAATAAAATAAAATTCAAAAAGCATCTCATGGGCTGCCATCTCTTCTATCACTCTAATTACTTTTGTATCTCATTTTATCATCACAAGTTCAATTGTTTGTTCATGTCTGACTCTTTGTGAGCCCATTGGGGGTTTTCTTGGCAAAGGTACAGAAGCACTTTGCTATTTCCTTCTCTAATTCAATTTACAGATGAGAAAACTGAGGGAAACTGACTTAAGTGACTTGCCCCGGGTTACATATATGCTAAATACAATGGCTACCTTTCCTCTATTATAGCACATGGAGTGCGGTTGGAGGTGGTCAACTCACACTCCAACCCTCCCAGACAAGCCTACCTAGTGTCAAGGTGAGCTGTGCATCTTTAGCCACTCCGAATGGCAGTGCATGAGCCCCCACCCAGTATTTTACTTTTACTCGTCAGCCAGCCAGAGGACACAATTAATTCAAACTATTCCGTGAAATAGAAAAGCAAGGAAAGCAGCAGTAAAATGTTTCCCCATATCTGGAACTCATTGTTGTACAAATACCCTGTTAGTGGAGGAGATGGTCACACATGGAAGGGGATGTGCACGTATGACCAGAAGCCATATGTATGGAAGGACATATTCGTAGCCAAGGTCCATATTTTAGGGGAACATGTAATGTCTCCATCATCATCGCCTGGTGATGTCACACTGCCCGATGGGCCGGATCCCTGCTGGTCTCAAGGGGAACGTGGGTGTGGCTTGTGGTCATTGTCTCCTCCCTGACTGAATTCTTGCTTTTATTACATACACACGTGTGGTCAGCAAGCAGCCGTGCTAGTCTTCACAGGCAGGATGCCAACAGCCGATGTCCAGCTCACAGGGAGGAAGGGGATTTACCTTTAGCCCTCCTCAGTCAGTTCTAATTAGAGCTGCCCTCAACTCACTTAACCTTTTCTCTGTCTCTGTGTGTGTGTGTCTGTCTCTGTCTCTGTCTCTCTCTCTCTCTCTCTCTCTATCTCTGTCTCTGCATCTCTCTCTCTCTGTCTCTCTCTGTCTCTCTCTCTCTCTGTCTCTCTTTTTCTCTCTCTCTCTGTCTATCTCTGTCTCTCTCTGTCTCTGTATCTCTCTTTCTCTGTCTCTCTCCTCTCTCTCTCTGTCTCTCTCTCGCTCTCACTCTCTCTCTCTCTCTCTCTCTCTGTCTTTGTCTTTCTTTCTGCTATTCTTATTCCATATAGCATGCTGTCCATTATTATGCATGTCTAATTCTCCCTGATAGAATGTAATCTTTGTGCAGGCAGGAATTGTGTCTAAATAGATGGTCATTTGGTCTTTATTATTTTATTTCCCTCCAGTGATTTGCATATTTTTTTTAGGCTACACATGATTTCACCAACATAAGGAATTCCCACCAATACAGGTCAGCACTTTTCCTTCAAGAACGAATCACATTAAAGAGTCTCCTAGAGCAGGGATTCTTAAACTTTTCCCACTGCCTATCCCTTTTTTGTCTGAGAAATTTTTACATAGAACCAGGAATATTGGTAAATAAAATAGGCATACAAATCAAACATTTACTCTCACATTCAGTTACAAGACCCCACATGGGATTGGGATTCACAGTTTAAGAAGCTGGGGCCTAGAACAACTCTTTAGAAATTAAACGACTTGTTAAGGGTCACCCAGTCAGTCTATGTCAGAGGCAGGAGCCTGACTGAGGTCATTTCCCTATCTAATAAGTTGCCATGGTGCTGCTCTTCATTGCACATAATGGGAACCCAGTAAATGGGTCAAGGAAACAGTATTCATTTGCAATAATTAACTTGACTACAGGGTTTTTCCATTTTCTTTCATCTATGGAAAAGTCAAAACCATGTTAAGGACTTGGGTAAAACCAACCAACCAACTGGGAGTCATGCTGGATCCTTAGAATCAGTCATAGCCTTATTCACTTATCCACTTGGTATAGAATAAAATTTTGCTTTGGGGGAGAATCTGTTAAAAATCTCTGGCCTAGAAAAAGGAAGCTAATTGATAAGAGAGCTCCTGGCTCATACCCTTACAAGCCGTGCATAAGGAGAAGCCACCTGACATGTGGCATTTATGGAGCTAAAAAGCATTTAACCTTGTTGGACAAGTCTTACAAGAGACTTTTTCCCCCCAAGTCATTCTGCCTTCACTTGGTACACAATTGAGTTCTCTTCTTCAGGCTTCACTCCTGACTTTCTCTGCCATGACACAGAACCCTTCTCACCCTGGAAGCTTACTAGGCTTCTCATACTGCAAGGCCACTGCCCATCCACACTTGCTTCTGGTTAACTGGTTCCCCCCCAGAACCTCCATTTTAATGAAAACATAGCCCAGAATAGTCTTATTGCTTGCCATAATCTACTACTAATTTGACTTTTCTCTACTAAATCCCTGCAGGGTCTATACCCCCATCACTTGTTTACTTCCTTTAAAAAATGTATTTATTAATTTTTAATATTAATTTTTTATTTTTTATTCCCATTTTAACTCCTTTTTAATTTTTTCTTTTCCCATTAGAATATAAACCCCTTGAGGTCAGGGACTGGTTTTTTTTCTGTTTTCATTTATATTCCCAGCACCTAGCACAGTGCTTGGCAGAAAGTACCTAAAAATGACAGTTTATTAACTCACCAGCTCTTATTTTACCTGAGGATAAAATAACTAGAAATATACTGTGGAATACACTTATAAGGATTTTCCATTCTCTTGTTTTGTTCTTTAATTTTTAAAAATTATTGATTTTTTTTCCTTAAATCACTCTGATTTCCAAATATCGCTCTCCCCTCCCCTCTGCAGAGTTAACCTTCAGGAATATGGGATAAAACATTTTACTTAATTTTAAAAGTTATTTCAACCTATATCTCACCTCAGAAACTAAAAAGTGCTGCACAAAGGAAGGGAACTAACCACCGGAATCAATCACAAGCCTAAATGTTGCCAGAGGTACCTCGAGGTTATGTGACTTGCCCAAATTAGTGTGAAAAGTGGGATTTGAATTCAGGTCTCCTAACTCCAAGCCTGTGTCCACTAAACTGATCTCACATGGACCTTGGGTATATAAAAGAGGAGAAAAAGCCAAATGGTCACAATTCTACTCCAATTGCTTATTTTGTGCCCACAAATAGAAGCTCTCATGGAAACATCTGTCCCCAAGTTTTTCATGGTTCTGTTAACTTGTCTAGTCTACCCACAGGTCTTTGCAGCAATGTCAATCTCTCCAAAAGAACAACTAATTAGAGAAGCATTAAGGTCCCGTTTCCACTGTATATTAAGATCTCTTTTAATAGTATCTCTAATAAATGGTCATCCAACCTTCTCTGCACAACTTTTAATAGTAACTCAAAACCTCCAGAGGCAGACCAATCCTCGATTTTTTGATTTGAGTTTGTAGGGATTGGATTTGGGAGGGTCATTATTTGTGATTTCATTGGCTTATAGAATTCCTACTGAGAAAATCCCTCTTCCAATACTAAGGGTAGATCTATAAGAAGAACCTGAGAAATCATTTAATTTTACAAGCAAGGCCTGAGGCCCAGAACTTGAATGATGGGGATTTGGTTCTAAAATCTGACTCAAAATCCAGCGCTAGCCTCCCGGAGATCAGTAAACTTTCCGATTAGTCTGAGAGAGTTGCTTCTGACACTCAGAGGCAGGAGACCTTCCCAGAATCACACCACCACCATTAAGCTTTTGAATAGCTCCAATTATTCACCTATTTCCCTTAAACTTGCTGAAATCCTTCCCTCATCTCACCCATCGCTCCTAACTCTGTCCTCTTGGTCAAGCAGGACAAGTCTCATCCCTCATTATGATAAGAAAAACAATGAGAGTCTTTCTTCCATTACAAGAGTTCATCTGGAGAGACCCAGAATTCTCAAATTTAACTGCACCAAACCTTAAAGTCATTAATGGGCTCTACTTCTGGGCTACAGATCCCACCCAGCTAGCTCTGCCTTCCTTCGGCAATCTTCAGGGTTTATTTTTTCAAAGACTACTAAACAAACTAGGTTTTCCACTCTTGTTTACATATAGACAGAACCAAGAAGAGGGTGTGAATCTGGATCTTGAAAAGAAAGCTTGAAAACAACTAAAGGAGAAAAAATGAGCTTCATTGAATCAATTGGTTATGTAACTATCTTGAACTTGAAGTGGGTCTTGCCCCCAGTTCATAATGCTAAAGAGAGATTTTTAATTTCTAACTCTTTTGCCACAATCCGTCAGTTTAGGCCCTACAGAGTACATAGGAGGAACAACTAAGCAAGTAAATATTTTTGGCAGCAGAGATGACAAATAACTGCTGCTCAGGATAGGCTGTTGTGACCTTTCCTACGCCTAGAGACATCAAACCAGAGACTCTTAAAAATATTACAGTTATTTGCTCATAGAAGTAGCCTCGTATTGTGGATAAAGTACTAAATTTGAAAGCAGGAAAAATCTGCGTTCCAGTCCTACCTCTGTCACTTGATAATGGACAGCTATGAAATATACTCTAAAACTATATAAGACATACTCATTAAGAGATTTAAGCAATCAGAAATTAAGTAATTGATTCTCTTCTATGAATAGGGCAGGGCCCCAGACATGTTCACATTATGACAGAATCTGAGAATTAGAAGGGACCTCAGCACCCATTTAGTTCAGTGGTTCCTACTTAAGTTGTCTCCTTCAGGGTTTTTGAAGATGGTCAAAAGAATTCATACTGAATATTCTTTAATGGGGCCCTAAGCAATCACATTTTGGTTTTCTTGTTGTTAATCATTGATCTAGTCTAATCCATAAATGACAGGAAGCCCCACTGTCACATACCCAACAAATGGTTATTCAGTTTTTCTCTGAAGACCTCCAAGGAGGGAAAATCCATCACCTCTTGGGGCACACTGTGCCGCTTTTGGCCAGTACTGATTGTTAGGAAATTTTGCCTGATGTCAAACTTAAATCCGACCTGTTTGCAACTTTGATCCATTACTACCCATCAGCCCTCTGCGAATAAGTAGATTGTACATTGAAAAGTGTCTGCACTGCTGAAAAGATATCCAGCACAGATCTAGGCTAGAACTGACGGACTAGTTTAGATTCAATACTGAAATAAAATGAGACATTTGCAGATCATTCAACAGCTAAAAAAAGAGATTTACTTAGTTGTAGTAAAAAAGGACATTCAACTGGGATAGACTTTGAGAACCCCATGAGTTGATTCAACTGAGCAAAGTTCCCATCATGATCCACCAGCCAAGTATCTGAGAGCTTTTTCCACTTCAAATACTCATGAATGCTTTGTACTTAGGAGATGAGGAAATGAAATCAATAGTATCAATCCTTAGTCCCCATAACCAATTGAGTCTCAAGGAATGTCTTAATAGCTTCTTTTTTTTTTCTTTTATTTTTGATGAGTCAATTGGGGTGAAGTGACTTGCCCAGGGTCACACAGTTAGGAAGTATTAACTGTCTGAGGTCATATTTGAATTCAGGTCCTATTGACTTCAGGGCTGGTACTCTATCCACTGCACCACCTAGCAGTCCCCTTAATAGCTTTTTAAGGAAGAATTATCCTAACTTGCTTGGGAGGAGAATTAAGATATCACTGCTACCATGAGCATCTAATACCAAACCACTAATAAATGCTTCTTTATTAACTGATTGATTCGTCTCCCTCTATTTTCATTCCTATAGTTTTTTTAATTAATTAATTTGTTGTGTCAATTACATCAATGAATTCCTCTTTCCACTTTTTCTCTTATTTTTCAAGACTCTGGATCTTGGTTCACAGGTTTATACCATTAAGAAGTGAAAAGGTCATAGGACTCCAACATGTGTCAAAGGACCTAAAATAATGGACATGATGGAAACAAGAGTCCTCCATTTTAGCCCTCATACAATTTTATACTATAATTGATATTTTGTTGTTATTGGTCCAAGTTTTGGGCATTCCCCAATCCCTTATAAAGTAACTATTTGTTTCCTAGCCAAGCAAGCTGGCTGATATGATGATACTTCCATCCAACTTTTTACCATATTAATTGATAATGGGCTATTCTTTCCATATTAAATCATCCATCTTGTACAAGCAATCATATAATTGTATTTTCTCATAATGAAAGAACAAACTGCTGACCAACCAAGTTCCAAAAAAAATCTACTACCAACTCAGGGCATTTTACAGCATGATTGTATTACTTTAAGATGATCACACTCTCCAGATGAAAAGTTGAGAAAAATTGAAGAGAAAATCCATGAAAGTAAGAAAAGAGGGAAGCATCTAGCCCAGACCCCACGGCCTCCTACCCAGAAAGATATCTATTTTCAGTGTGACCATTTACCTTCTGGAAAGGGAATATAGATAATTAGTCATTATTTGAAATAACAGACGAGCTGTATTTTGCAGAAGAAATAGAAAAGAAGGTAAGAGAACTGATGACATTAATACACCACACTCTTTCCTTAATGCTTTCTAAAACCAAAAAAAAACAAAAAAACAAAACCCTTCACAAGTGTTTTAATTAGTTCCCAACCCCATAAGAAGTAGGTGACAAGATATTATCATCACTTTACAGAAAAAAGAAACAACAATAGGGATGAGAAGAAGTAGATGTCTTCCTAGTGCCAGAGTATCCTAATGACTCTATTCTCCATCAAAGACCCCGTTGCCTTCTGATAAACACTGATTCCTTCATGAAGCTCTTCCTCATCAGCAATTAATCTTCCTCACCTCTCACCTGGAATTACCGTAAGCTCATTTCATCTCTCTGGGTCTCATTTTCCTTATCTGTAAAAATTAGGTTACACTAAGGACCCCAAAGCCCTCTACAAATTCTAAAATAAATTAAGTCCTTTCCACTTCTCTGGGTCTCATTTTCTTTATCTATAGAAACTAGGAGGTTATACTAGTGACCACAAAGACCTCTTTAAATTCCAAAGCTACCATACAAAAACCAGTTTGTTTCAACCAACACTGACCACAACCAACCCTTCATCCCAAAACCAACATGAATGCAGCGATCTGAGGAGGGAACTCATCACCAAGAGTGGAAGGTAGCTTCTCAATAATATGGAGACATAATGGATACAGCACTGGACTTGAACTCAGGAAGATCTGAGTTCAAATCCAAACCAAATCATGTTCCTACATGATTAATCATTGTCTGCCTCGCTGTCCTAAACTATAATAAACTAGGGCTAATAATAACAGCCACCACACAGGATTGTTTTTAGGATCAAATGAGATAATATTTGTAAAGTTATTAGCCCAGTGTCTAGTAGCTAATAAATTAAATAAATAAAATAATTTTATGAATGCTTGTTCCTTCCCTCCCACTCCACCCCCATCTCTCCATGTCAGCCTTGAAAACTGAAATGTCCTGTAGTCGCCTGGACTGACCTGATATGACATCTCAGAAATGTTACCCCTAATGGATAAGGACTCAAAAGAAGGACCGAAAGTCAATCAATTGGCAGAAAACACTGCTTCATTGGCTTTATTTTTGCAAAGGAAATCAAAAAAGATTGTTCTGCTATTCTTTGTTCCAGATGGCAAGGACAAAGTCCATTGTGAGCCCAACTGACTTTTTTTTAGCCTGACTTCCTAGGGAAATGTAGCCCACAAATTGATTTTAAACTGGGCCTCTTTGCTGCAACCACAGAATGAGCTTCATTCCCTCTGCCCACAGTTCACTCAGGCAGATTACATTTTGGCCTGAGCACACGGACAGTTTTTAAAATGTAGTCACTTTTCATTTGTCAAGGTGGGACCGTGTTTCCAAAGAGAACCTGAGCACTTCACAGAATCTTAGAAAACTAGGAACCTCGGGGCCCAAATGTTGCCTGAGAAGCCCCTTTATGTGTCCCACAGGGGGTCAGCTGCCCCCTATCTGAGGACTTCTAGGGAAGGGTCATCAACCCCATCACTTGGCTCATGCATTCAACTTCTAGAGAGCTACATTAGGATATTTTTTTCTTGCTCTAAGCCTACATCTACCTCTCCAAAACCTCCACTGATCACTTCTAGTCATCCCTCAGAAGCCAAATAGAGTAACATTAATCCCTCTTCTGATTCCAGAACTAGACTTTCTTCCTCTCTACCTCACGGAAGACCCTGACAGGTTGTTCAGGAAAAAGAAAATAGATCCATCTGTTCATCCTGGTGTGGGCTGACTTTGGACTTAACTCTTCAAATGCTTCTGAAAAGGTTGTATCATCCCTCTTTAAACAACTGCAGCCTTGGATTACCGATGGAGCACGTCAAGGTCCCAGGAGGTTTAGCAGAATACCGAAGGACTTGCTTAGTCTCCTTAAATTGTTAAATATCTAAAATCCCAATTTTAATTTATGAAACTCTTCAGAAACTGCTGCAATATGAGTTGCATTAAATGATTCCTATGAAACAATCGACCTTATAACATTAATTAATCATATAAATGCAGTGAGAGCACAAGTCATAATGCCTACATTGTCATCTTCAGAACTAGGGACATCTGGCTTCAAGTCTCTTGACTTGAAACACATAATGGCTGTATGATTCTAATGGCTTTTAAGACTATAAATGGCAGAAAAAGTGCCAACATGCATTATGATAGTGAATTACCTGATCCAGGAGTCCCCACATCAGTGAAATTACAGATCTAAGCAATGAATAAATGCAATTGCTTGCTCGCATTAAAGATTTAGTATTTTGTTCATTGTCCGCTCTTTGGTCTTTTGGAATTCCGAGAAACAAAAGTGCTTTTTAAAAATACACTTAAGTTACTTTGAATACCATGCCTGTGGATTCTCCTGTGCTTCCTTAGTAGAACCAGACCCATCTGATGTATACAAAGAAAGGAAGTACTGCCTTTGGGAGTTCTTCTGGAACTTGATAAATGGTTATTCCAGTTCTTGCTTCCCGGGAGTGAGAGTGGGAGTGAGGCTCTCTAAGAGTTCCGGGTGGTAACAAGGAATTCTATGTCAAAATTCATTGTCGTTGATTCAAAGGCTTACAGTGAATATGAGAAGGAAAATTAGTTCCAGCATGCAAATTCCTTCCAACTTGACTTAAAGATCAGAATAACTTCAGCCTAAAATGAATTTCCTTTTCTTGTTCAAGATGTCTTCCTTGAGAAACAAGAGGAAGGCAAAAGCCTTCACATCTCTCACAAGCCGCAACGCTTTCCAACTTCCACTTCTACAAGTAAACTTCAGCTCTTTGTAAAGATAAACTGCTCCATATAGTGTATATCTTCTGAGGCAAGAAGAGCTGTGAGTGGAGGAAGACTGGAACCTAATACCTCACGCTCTCCACCATGATCCCTGTCCCAAGCCTAGAATTGACATGGTCTGTCCAACCAACTGTCATTATAGTTTTCCATCCAAAGGGTACAGTCACTTTACATTGTAGTATCTATGTATTTCTTAAATGTTAAAAAAAAGAAAAAAGAAAAAGTATGAAACTTCTACCTTTTGATTAGGTTTTGCCTTTTTTATGTCACTGATAATGTTTTTGAGTATTGTGTCCCTACCTCCATTTTCCCCATAAGTCTTATGGTTTTTATTGAGCAAATTTTTCACAGTGCCATGCTTCTTGGAAATACAGGTGTCACATGATAGCTGAACCATCTGTACTACTTCTTCATCACAAGACTGTGCATACCTGTGACGGAGAGGTAAGTTTCTATTGAAGGGAACACAGAAATAACTACACTGTGGCAACCAGAGACTTTTCTGAAGACACCAAAATAAAAAAGAGACAGACTTAAAATAACTGGAAACTACTAGTCATTAATTCCATTGCCATCCCAGGTTCAAATCAAGTTTAAAAGTATGTATTCACTGGTCACGTGCTAAGAGATACACAAGACAAAGAAAGACAAAACAGTCACATCCCTCAACAAGCTGACACTCTAGTGATGGAGATAACACATAAATAACAAGGAATATGCAAGATAGAGTATGTGGAAATCATCTCCAAGCAGCCAGCAATAAAAGGAAAGGCCAGGAGAAAGAAGCCAGAGAAAGACAGAGGAAAGAATGACCAAGGAGAGACTCCAGGCATAGGACACAGCCAGTTCAAAGGCACGGAGGCTGGATGTAGAGCATCATATCTGAGGAATGACCAATAGGGCAATGGAAGGAGGGGAGGGTGGAGAGTGGAAAACTAATTGACAGCAAATAGAATGCCAAGCCTTAAGTCAGGAAGATTCATCTTCTCAAGTTCAAATCCAGCTGTGTGACCCCAGGGAAGTCACTTCCCCCTGTGTGCCTCAGTTTCCTCATCTGTAAAATGAGCTGGAGAAGAAAATGGCAAACAACTCCAGCATCTTTGCCAAGAAAACCCCAAAAAGGACCACCAAGAGTTGGACATGACTGAAAAAAATAACTAGAGGGAAAAGAGTATGCAAGAGGGAATAAAGTGTAAGGAAACTGGAAAGTAGGAAAAGGATCAAGTTGTAAAGAGCTTTATATGTCAAACACAAGGTGTATTTTTGATCTTAGAAGTAATAGGGAACCAGTGCAGTTTATTGATTGGGGGAGTGATGTGATTAAAGTGAACTTTAGGGGGGAAAACATGTTTGTAGCTGAGTGGAGGGTGGATTACAGTAGAGAAAGATTTGAATTCACATCTTCTTAAGAGTTCTTTCCCACTGTGCCACCTAGCTGCTAATATAATCAGTTTATATTTCTATTGTCACTGTATCAGCTACAAAATACTTTCCACCCTTAAAGGTGAAATATCTGCTGCTGCTTTTGTCCAATTGATTTCAATAACACTTTATTAAGCACCTACTAAGTGTCACACATTGCTAACCCCTGGGAATTTAAAAAAAAAAAAAAGAGGAAAAAGAGAGAGCTTACAATCTAGATGGTGAGTGGTCTAAGGGTTGTTGTCGAGCCTGTAGGAAATCATGCTGTAAGTAAGGAGGGTCTTCCTTCAGGAAGCCCCATACTGCTCCTGTGTGCCAAAGGCAGAGGGAGGAACCAAATAACCCTGGTCCTCTGCCCTCATGGGGTCTGCTCCTCCAAGTCCCACCACCAAAACTCATACAGTAAAACTTAATCAGCAGAGGTCACATGTTCACTCTAAACCAAGAACTAAGTGGGGGAGTGGGGAGGAGGAAAAGAGGGATCATCATAAAATAATGCTGGGATTATTTCCCCTTCCTCCCACACACCTCATAGAATCCTTGCTTCCTTCCAAACACAGTTCAATTATCACCTCCTACACAAAGCCTCTCCTGATCCCAACCTTACCCTTCACCAAACTCTCCTTTTGGAAATTCCTTTTTACCTAACTGTGCATTTATTCCAATGTGTGTTTTGTCTCCCCTGCAGTAGAATGTAAGCTCCTTGAGGGCGTGGACCATCCAGTTTTGTCTTTGTATCCCCAACATCTAGCACTGATTGTGGACACAAAACAGGTGGTTAATAAATCATGATTGTCTTGATTAGAAATATCTCTTCACTCTAGCTTCTCTCATCGATTGTTCTTGAAGTCAAGTGAACCTGAGAAATAACTGCCTCAGGATCTGGCAAATTATTTAATCTCACTCTGCCTCATTTTCCCGGTCCATATTAGTTGGTTGTTGTCCTTACCCATAAAAACAGGATATTAGATTCTATGACCTCTAAATCTATGCTTTAAATTTATTCGGTTCTAAATCTATGATTGTAAAGAGCTCTTATGGCATGCAGTTGTACTAATAATGGTTATGTATTGGTTCTCTATGCCTTATTTCTAATAAGCAGCAGTGGGTACCAATACAATTCACCCAGTCTTCTTCAGCTCTAATCCATTGGTTCCTATGAATTCTTTTGAAAATTTCATATATATACCAAACAAGGTCATTTGCACATAATAACTTCTTAGTCAATGATTTTTAATTCATTCATTCCCCGCCTTATTTTAACTCCATCAAAACAGAAAGTTGCTTGCGCTTGTTGCATGGAAATCTAAATACAAGCACAGAGCCAGACTAAAGTTGAAACTTTCACCATTTCAGTCCCTAAAATTTGCAAAAATAACATCAAATATTAACTCATTCACTGACTCAAGCTAATTAATAAGCAAGCATACCTGCTGTAAATGGAATATTTCACACATTTGGGTTTTTTCAAGCATATGTAGATGCTTTTATTAATAATAAAATACAAATTCATTTTAATCAACACTGAATGAATGCTAACTTTGTCATCATATATTTCTTAATGAATAAATATTACTATTGGGGACAGCTACATGATGCAGCAGATAGAGCACTGAGTCTCGAATCAGGAAGATCGAGTTCAAATTCAGCTTCAGATACTGCCTTGAATAAGTCATTTAACCCTGTTGGCCTCAGTTTCTCTCTATGGAGAAGGAAATTGTAAACCACTCTAGTATCTCTGCCAAGAAAACCCCCAAAAGGACCATGAATATTTGTTCACAACTAAAAATGAATGGACAGCAAAAAATTTCTATCAAGTGAGAGTGCAGGAAACAGTTACCTTGCAAGGGTTGCATGTTGTAAAAAGTAGACCATTTGTCTTTAAACACTCTCTTTTCTTCTTTTTTTTCTACCATTATCTTTAATAAAGATAGAGAGAGGAGGAAGCAGACAGAAAAGAAGAGAAGGAGGCAGACAAAGAAGAGGAGGAAGAAGAGAAAAACTAGTATTTCTATAATGTTTTAAGATTTGCAAAGTGCTGTACGTACATGTTCCTGGCATTTTCCCATAGAAATATATTATGCATGGTAATTAGATTCTATAGTCCTATTAACACTATTTAGCATCAAATTAGATCAGTTTTCACAGATTGGCTTTAAACATTAGAATGTTGCTTCCTTAGCAAGATGTGTTCCAAATTCCAAACTGACTTACAAACTTTTAAAATACAGCTTTGAGTTGAGGGGAGCAGGAAGGAGCTGAGGGTGTCAAGGTCACCAGATTTATCCCACCATATAATAAAGTCCACAACATAGCAAGACATTTATAGTGAGACCTAACTGCAGTTTCTTGTGAGAAAAAAAAGTGGGGGGACAGAAAGAGAGAGAAATAAAGAGGAAAGAGACAGAGAGGGAGAGAGACAGAGAAACAGAGGCAGAGAGACAGGGTGAGAAGCAGAGGTAGAGAAATAGAGGCAGACAGAGAGGAAAAAATGAGAGACAAAGAGGAAAAATGAGAGAAAGCGAGAGAGAGAAAGAGAAAGAGAGAGGGAGAGAGACAGAGAAAGAGAAAGAAAGAGACAGAGAGAGGGAGAGACAGAGACAGAGACAGAGAGACAGGGTGAGAAGCAGAGGTAGAAAAATAGAGGCAGACAGAGAGGAAAAAATGAGAGACAAAGAGAAAAAAATGAGAGAGAGAGAGAGAAACAGACAGAGAAAGAGAGAGGGAGAGAGACAAAGAAAAAGACAGACAGAGAAAGAGAGAGGGAGAGAAAGAGAAAGAGAGAGAGAGAGAGAGAGAGAGAAACAGAGAGACAGAGACAGAGACAGAGAGAGAAAGAGAGAGAGACAGACAGACAGAGAGAGACAGACAGAGAGACCGCAAGACAGAGAGACAGAGAAACAGAGAAAGAAACAGAGAAAGAGGGAGAGGGAAAGAGACAGAGAAACAGGCACAGAGAAAGAAAAGAGAGATAGAGGCAGAAACATAGAGACAAAGGCAGAGAGTGAGACAGAGGTAAAGAGACAGAGAGAAAGAAAGTGAGAGACAGAGAAAAAAAATGAGAGAGAGAGGGAGACAGAGAAAGACACAGACAGAGATAGAGAAAGACAGAGAAACAGAATATTCAAAAATAACAGAAAGAAACAGAGACAAGAGAGACAAGGCAGAGAGATTTATTTTATGAAACCTTGGAAGCAGAATCATTCCCTTTGAATGTTAGACGGCCCTTTGATTTTCCCCCAAAGACTCTAGCCAACGAAGCCTTTAGAAGCACATCAAATGGATTGCAGAAAATATACATTTGGATTTATTCCTTTCTTATCGTATGCACAAACTACCTGTCTTTGTTCCTCCATCCTTTCTCCAGGTCACTCCACTGCAACTGTGATCCTAGGGAACAGAAAATCGTCTCATTCTATTCCTAGCCTATTCATAACAGAAATGACCATACAAGGGAATCTGGGGGGAAAGGGGAGAGATGGGAGGGTATAACCAGCTCCCTTGAATCATCACATAAGTCAGTTTCTTAGAACTGATAGCAGTAATCACTAGAGGGCAACCTACCTTTAGGAAAGGTTTTATTTCCTACCATCCTGATTCAGTGCATTTGATTTACTTGATTAAAGTTACAACATCCCTCAACCACCGGCTAAGTGTAAAGGGTAGGAAGACAAAAATAGAATCATACAGACCCTGCTCTCAAGGATCTTTCAGTCTAGCCACAGGAAAGATTTTACGGCTCCAATGAATTTGTGATCTCATCAAGGTGGGCACAGAATGAGACTATGTTTCCGGATATGGCCAACATGGGAATTTGTTTAGCTTATATAACAAGTCCATACTGACTGAGTTCTCCTGAGAGTATTGAGGCCAAAAGACCAAAAAAGCTGATGAGCCTTTTTGAATGTCTCTGCAGCAATTCAGAGCCACTTACAGAATATTTATGCATGATCCCTAATCTCTCTGTCAGGCACTTTTCTGAGATATCATGATTCTCCCAGAAGCAACTCCCTAGCATCCTCCAACTTGAAAAGTAACCTTAGTGAGTCAGGACAGGCTCCTCCTAATCCCCATAATCTTTGTCTATGTTTATTTGCTCCAAAGATTTTGTTTTTCTTCTGTGTTCAATTTGGGATGGGAAAATGGAAGGGAGAGAAAATATATACTCATTGATTAAAAAAAAAATTTATCTAAATTCAGCTAGAAAGTCTGAGAACTAGAAGTGTATAATTCATTCCTAAAATGTCTTCTTCAACAGAAATCTGATGGTTTGACTTGTTCATTTCTTTCTTTCTTTGTAATTTTTCCACCTCCCAATTTTGCACTAGAAGGCCAATTTCACATACATACATAAACACACACACACACACATACACACACATACATGAAACTATATAATATATACTTCCATATATCCATTCTTTCTCTGGAGGTGGCTAGCATCTTTCTTTATAGATTCTTTGCAGTTGATTTGAATATTCAGAACTAGTCATTCACATTTGCTCTTCAAATATACAATGTTCCTTGATTCTATTCATCTCACTCTGCATTATTTCATACAAGTGTTTCCATGTTTTTCTAAAATCAATTCTATTTTATTGATATATTCATTTAAAGATATAAATTTCCCTCTGATTACTGCTTTTGCTGTATCCCATAAGTTTTGGTATGTTGTCTCATCATTATCATTCTTTTTAATAAAATTATTTATTTTTTCTATGATTTGTTCTTTAAACCACTCATTCTTTAAGACTAGGTTATTCTGTCTCCAATTAGTTTTTAATTTAATTTTAATCTCATAGACCTTTTGCAATTTTTATTGCATTATGATCTAAAAGGGAAACATTTAATATTTCTGCTTTTCTACATTTAATTATTAAATTTTTATGTGCTAATATATGGTCGATTTTTGTAAAAATTTGTAAAAAAAATCTACCACTGAAACAAAGATATATTCCTTTTCTATTCCTATCCAAATCTCTCTCTCTCTCTCTCTCTCTCTCTCTCTATCTCTCTCTCTCTCTCTCTCTCCCTCTCTCTCTCTCTGTTTCTTTCTCTGTCTCTCTCTCTCTCTGTCTCTCTCTCTGTCTCTCTCTCTGTCTCTGTCTCTCTCTCTCTCTCTCTCTCTCTCTCTCTATATATATATATATATATATATATATATGTATGTATATATATAATTATCTAGCTTATCAAAGATTCTATTCATCTTCTTGACTTTTTTATTTTTTCATTATACTTATCTAGTTCTGAAAGGGAAAACTATCATTGTTTTGCTATCTATTTCTACCTGTAAAATTCATTTGCCTTTTCCTTTAAAAATTTGGATGCTATAGCATTTGAGTGGGGAAGTGGGGGGGTGTATTTTATTTTAATATAATGTAATTTCCTTGTTTATATCTTTCAATTAAATCTATTTTAGCTTTAATTTTGTGTGAGATCATGATTACTATTCCTGTGTTTGTTTTTTGCATCAGCTGAAAACAACAAATTCTATTCTAGTCCTTTATTTTCAATCTATGTATATCACTCATTTTAAAATATGTTTCTTATAAACAACATATTGCCAGCTTTAGGTTTTTCATTCATTCTTCTATCTATTTTGTTTTATAAATGAATTTATACCATTCATAAAGTTATAATTACTAATTATATATTTCCCTCTATCCTATTTTTCCTTATTCTTTGTCCTTCTCCCTCTTTATCCTATCCCTCCCTTCTGAGAAGTTTAATTTACTTCTGACCACTACCTTCCCAACCCATCTATCTTTCTAAAAGGCCCTCCCTTATCCTATCCCTTTGCTTTCCTATTTCTCTGAAGATTAAGAAGATTTTTATGCCCTACCAGATGCTTATGTTATTTCTTCTTTAACCTAGTTCTGATAAGAATAAAGTTCCCACACTGCCTACCCTTTATCCCCTTCCTCCTCTCCATTATTAACAATTCTTTCATTATTGCCTTTTTTGTACAAAATTATTTGCTCCATTTTACTTCTCCCTAAGCAATTCTACTATTTTTCTCTTTTAGAATGACACTCAGCTTTGCTGGATAAGCCATTCTTGTTTGCAAGTCCAGTTCCTTTGCTCTTCATGCCTTTCAGTCTTACCTAGCTGTGTGATCCTTAATCTAGTCATTTTACTTCTGTTTATCTCAGTTTCCTCAACTATAAAATGGAGATAATAAAAGTAAGTTTAAAATGAGAAAATGTTTGTAAAGTACTTAGCACAGTTCCTGGCACATAATCCTTTCTTCCTCCCATGTACAAGATCATGTGGCAGAAGAAGGAAAGAAAAAAAATTTAATCTGAATTCTTATTTGATCTGTGCTTTCCTATTTTCCCACAATCTCAAATATTTCTTTCTGGCTCTTCCTAACAGCTTCCACTGATATATAAAGCTCTGTAAATATTTTCTGGCCCCATCCTCATCCCTCTTCATCAATGGTGAAAAAGTACTTCAGTCATGTTTTCTTCACCTTTCAGATCCCCAATAATTACTTAGCAGCGCAGTTTAATCAAGTCCACACTCCTTGACGCCACCTTAGAAAACATAGAAAAGAAGTAAGATGGAATTGCTTGTGCACATGGGGGTTCTAGCAGTAAACTTGGGGGCTTGGACTGGCAAGCCGTTGGGTGAATGATGGCTGGCTGGCTGGCTGTGAGGCTGGCTTGTGCTGAGGAAACTGACAGTCAGGGCTGGCATTATGCACAGACAGAGCAGAAAATTTCCTATATTTGGCAGGGGAGAGGGGGGAGAACTGTCATTGAAGGATCCCCTGCTTTTCCTGGTCTCTGGCCTCCCCATTCCTGCAAAAATACCAGGATTACATAAAAATTTCTCTGGTGAAAAGAGGTCATAAATGGAAAAAGTTTAAGAAGCCTAACTCTAGAGAATCACACAGTAGTTTGAAAAGACACCCCACACCCCAAAATCTTTGAATTTTACCTCTACCTGAACAAAAATCCTCTCTATTATATATCTGACACATGGTCAATGAATTTTTACTTGAACAGTGAAAGAGAATCCTTTCCAAGACAACTTACTCTTTTCCCTCTATTTGTTGACATTTTTACAGAGAACTGTCTGTGCCGATTTGTTACAAAGATTGTGGGTTTTTTATTTTGGGTGCAAGGGGAAGGGGAAGAGAAAGTAGGAGCTAGCAACATCGTTTTTTATTCCCTTCACCCTCTCCTCCCCCAAAAAAAAGAAGAAGAAAAAATTTAAGGGTCATTGAAGCATCTCTCAAAATTTCACAGCAGGAAGTTCAGAGGGAAACAAAGATAAGCAGGGCAGCTTTGAAGGTAACATTTTGAATTTATTATTTTTTTCCTTAAAAGCAAGCTGGACTGATAGAGATGTCCAGTTTTACATATAATTTTTTTTCTGTTCAATTTTGTGTATGAAACTGTTCTCTTTCTTGTATTTTTCAATTTGGAATTTTAAAAGGTTTTTTTTTAAAGAAATTTATGTAGAGAACATTTTTGATCCACAAAGCGCATCTTTGTGCTGTACAAGGCTTTTAGAAGACAACATCAGTGATGCTTCAGGAAACAAAAAAGCTAAAACCTAAGTGTGATGGGCTGGCTCAGTGCAGCGGCTCCTGCAGTTAGTGAATAGGGCATAGCCCAGCTCTGAAAAATACAAATGGGGGGAGGGATTGCCAGCTTGAAGAGGTGATGGAGGTAGAGGGGACTGTGGATGGGGGGAGGATTAATCAGATCAAGAGTATTCACTAGGTCCAAGTCATTGTCTGTCATCAGGAAATCTATCAGGGACAGCCCAAGAGAGAACCAAGGAGTTGGTTTCAGTCTTGGATTGTAAACTAACCAAACAGTGCAGAAAACAGGGATTCAAAGGGGCTGAGAAAGAGACAAGTGGCAGAGAGATGCTATGTTGTTCATAGACCATAGGAATTGTCATTGACACGAAGGTCCCCATGTTTACTCAGCAGGAATAGCAAAGACAAAGGTCTCTGAATCTAGAAGTACACAGAGGAGTAGCAAGGGGCTGGTGATTAAATGCTTGTATTGTTATAATTATTTGCCTTGAGATGTAACCCATTTCAATTCAATTAAATGAAAAATGTAAATAAAAATTTTCAAATTTTGATTCAAATAAAAAAATATTAAAGTGCCTTCTATCAGTGATTATGATAGATATAGATAGATAGATGGATAAGTAGATAAATACATGGATACATACATACATGGATGGATGGATGGATGGATGGATAAGTAGGTAGATAGATAGATAGATAGATGATAGATGGATGGATAGGTGGATGGATAAGTAGATAAATGGATAGATACATACGCACACACATACATACAGGAACAGATGGATGGATAGACAGATAGACAGACAGACAGATGGACGGACAGACGGACAGATGGACAGACATATAGATAGATAGATAGATAGATAGATAGCTGGATGGATAGATAGATAGGTTAGATAGATGGATGATAGATACATAAACACCTACTGTGTATAAGGCATTGTATTGGAAACTGTGGATTCAAAGGCAAAAACAATTTTTACTCTCCAAGAGCTGATTTTAAACAACCTTCTACTACCATGAATTATGTAAATTGTTACAAAGCATTAGAGTGGTCTTTTCTCTATCCTCTGAGGTCTTTGGGGGGACTATAGTAATAATCATAGTTCACATGTGCATTTATGAAGTACTTTGTATACAGTATATCTTGGGGATCATAAATCTAAAGCCAGAAGAGAATTTAGAGGCCACCTAAGGAAAGTGAGCCCAAGAGAAATAGAATGATTTGTTCAAAGTCATGTAGATAGTGAACATCCGAGTCATGATTTGAACTCGGGTCCCATGGCTTTTCAGTTCAGTTCAGCATTCTTTCTCAGGGTCTCCATCACCATTACACATTTTAAATATTATCTCATTTGAATCCCACAAGTTCAGGAAGCAGGTATTTCCGGCCACTCTGTTTAACAGGACTCGAGGAAGTCAATAGCTGCTATTCAATAAGAACCATGGAGAGTTAACTTGGAGGCATTGAAAAATTAAGTGACTTGAAAAATAATGGACAGCTAAGTTGCAGTGGATAGAATGGTAGTTGTGGAGTCAAGAAGACCTGAGTTCAAATCTCACCTAAAACACTTACTAGCTAGCTATATGACATTGGATAAAGTCACTTAGCCACTGTTTGCCTCAATTTCCTCCTCTGTAATAATATCACTATTTCCTAAATTATTATGATGATTAAATGAGATGATGTTGGTAAAGTACTTAGTATAGTGCCTGGCACAAAGTAGGTGCTTAATAAATGTTTATTGGATTAATGAAAATAATTTAACTTTTATCTGTCTCAGTTTCTTCAATTATAAAGTAGGGATAATAGCACCTATTTCCCAGGGCTATTGTGAGGATCAAATGAGATAAAGCTTGTAAAGCACTCAGCACAGTGTCTAGCACATAATAGGCACTATATATGTTCATTATGATGATGATGATGCAAACTAACTCTCTTGATACTAAGCCATCCCACCACAGATTCCCATTTTAAACATAAAAAGATAACTTTCAGAGAAATTAAGTGATACTTTTCACTTTAGTGTCACAACTCCAAGGATGACACAGAATTCAAATCCATGACTTTTTGATTCTAAGCCCAATGTTCTACTAACTATACTACACAGAAAGAAAGCTAGACTTTGAGATCTATTACAATCTCAATTATAGCCCCTAACTCTCAGGATACTTATGAGGCTCAAAACATTTTATTTATATAAATATACACATATACATATATATGTATACATATATATAATCTATATAAAAACAATATGAATGCTAATTATTGTTGTTATTATCTGTGAAGGGAACAAACATTTAAGTAACTACTACATGCCTGGAACTGTGCTAAGCACTTTACAAATATATTTCATTATTATGATGATCATTTTTGTTAGAAATCCTCAGAATTCTTGAAACTCAGGAATACAGAAATCAATTACTTTGATATTTTGATGGAATCATAATTGCATTGAGCTAGAGCCATTCCTAGAGCAAAGCATTCAGGAACTTTCTCCAATGTGAAAAGTGTCAGAGATGCTGGGGGTACTTTTGTGGGGCATGGGGGAGGGGAATTCCCCTCCCCCTTACATCTGAGAGACTGGGGCTATCAGCCTCATGCAGCCCTCCCACTCTTTTCCTAGCAGCTGCACTTTCATCTCATCCAGGATTCCTGTCCTCCTCCTGCACGACACCCTATATGATTCCTAAGTCATATAGGTGAAAATATGACTACAGAGACCCTATCTGATGTGTCCACTGCCTTCAATGATCTCTATCAAAATTCTGCTAAGCTTTCTCTTCTATTTCTTGTCTATGTCCTTCCAAAAAATCTCTACAGAAGACCTACCCAAAGTGCTAAAATTCTTCCTTTTTTTCATATTTTAGAGATAACCAACAATGTATTCAAGTGTCAGGATTTCATGATACAGGTATGCCCAAGAGAAATGGAAATTAATAGGAGTTATCAAGGATGTAGATCTTGTGTGATCTTGTGATATAGCATTAAAATTACCTAGTCCATAAAAATATACTGTGTCTAAAACATCCATCCAATCAATACTTTAGAGGATGGCCCAATGCATGAATCCCAAGAAAATGATACAGTTATGCCCAAGAGAAATGGAAATTAATAGGAGTTGCCAAGGATGAAGATCTTGTGTGACCTTGTGATACAGCATTAAAATTACCTAGCCCATAAAAATATACTGTGTCTAAAACATGCATCCAATACTTTAGAGTATGGCCCAGTGCATGAATCCCAAGAAAATATCTAAGTCAGGAAAACACAAATATAGAAATACAGAGAAAAAAACCAAGGAAGAGAATCCATGTCAGGCAGTGGATAGAGTGCTGGACCTCAAGGCAGGATGACCTAGATTTGAATGCTTCTTGAGATACTCACTTACAATGAGACCAGTGGTGTTATAGTAAATGTTTGACAACCTGGCTCTCCACACCCAAAAAAAGTATGTATAAAGCATACCTTTAAGTTAATCCAAATTATTAACACTTTAAAATTTATTTCCTAGCCTAGACAATCAACAAAACAATAAATCAAACGTTAAATTACATCATTTAGCAATTTCAAAGGTGTTAAGTACTCGCAATGAAAATTAAACAATTGGCTCCAGAACTGGCCTGAGGTGACTCCATCAGGCCCCTGAACATGGCCTTCCCCAAGCCACCAAACCCAAGAATTCTTAACTTTTTTTGTGTCATGGACCAAAAGGTGGTCTGGTGAAACCCATGGACTAGTCAGAATAATGTTTTTAAAATACATAAAATAAAACAGATAAGTTTACAAAGGAAAAAAAATACTGACATCAATTTTTTTTAGGTTTACAGATCCCAGGTTAAAACCAGAGTAAACTTCTCTGTGCATCCCTTTCCTCTTCTGTATAAATGAGGCAGTTCTATTAAATAGCTTTGAAGGTCCCTTCCAGCTCTCAACCTGTGGTTCCATGAATCAGATTTCCCAGGCTTATTGCAGTTTCCTCTTTCTCATGGTATAATGGTGTTTCCAATAAAATGGTATCTCCATCATAGTCATAGTACAAGACATAATCTAATACCAACTCAGACACATGGGCAAACTCTGCACTTTACAGAAAGCCTCTAAGGAATAGGGATTGACTTCGGGTGAGATATTAGCCAGAGCTGCTGCCTTCTGTCCTGAATATCAACTTCTCTGCCTTCCTGATGGTCCTGACTCTTAAACCATACATCCACTGGCCGCCATTTATATGGCTACATCACCTCTTCTATCTTCTCCTCTAACTACGTGTGTTCCTAATAATGTCTTTTGAATCATTTCTCATAGACAAGTCATCTTTGAAAACATTCTACTTAGGTCCACCATAAACTCTTCCATTTGCTCCTTGGCTACTTGTCATTTTGAATCCATTGAACTCATGGTGTTTGATGATTCATAGTCATATATCCCTCCAGAATAATATTAGTGTTAGCAAAGATGGCATAGCAGCCAATTTGGAATGATTTAAAGCACTATTCAGCTTCCTGATGGGATGCGGTCCAATCTTTCCCTCCTATTCATTTCTGAGCCAATCCAGCACCCATCCAAGATTCATACATTGGTAGATCAATTCACCGGCCACTCACCTAACTACAAATCGAAATCTTTGTTGTTCACATTCAATCATGTACACTTCTGGTTCTCCTCTATCTCTGTAGCTACTCCTCTGCCTTAATCAATGGTTTCTCTTGTATCAATGTGACCAGCACAATTATATAGCTATACATATATTAACAGCCAAAAATTTTCATATCATTTAAATGTTTGAGAATCATTTTATATGCATAATAGACACAGAGGATGGTTACATCTCTCACATGGGCAAATAGTCACACTCACACAATCTGAGGGCTAACTCAGTCATTCTAAACTGATATCACACGGCCAAGTCCAGGTTTTCAGAAAACATTCACTACCAGAGTTACATTCAAATTTACCTCAGGATTTAAAGATAATCCTGTTCTGGGGGGATATATTCCCTGTACTTATTTATTACTTTAACCCTGAAGCTCCCATTGATGCATTTCCATTTATACAAATAGGTCACTTACAATAATGACATTATTATGTCTTTAAAATAACCTTGGCAACAAGGCAAAAGAAATAAGAACATCAAAAGGTAAGCACACTAATTAAAAAACAGACATTTGCATAAACCTCTGGCATACTCTATCACCAATGTATTTAGTATCTTTGGAGGAGAGTGGACAGACACAGAAGAAACCTGTCAAATCAGTACACAAGTAAGGAAAGCCTATTTACTTAATATATCTCACAACTCTGGAATTGTAAACAAAAGTGTCCTCCTTCTGTCTCAAAATTTGTTTATAAGAGTTCCTTGATAACTGTAACTTCAATGTTGAATAGATATTTTCAGTGCTAATTCAAATTGAATCATACTGGTCTTGATGAACATTTCACCAGACATAACATCTCCACTATATTAGTTGATCTACTAGTGACTTCTCTGATTTTATGCCTTCATGCTATCCTGCTCAGCAGAACTTATTCCTCAAAGGCAATTATAAAATCTGTCACCTCAAACTTCAAGAATAACTGATACAATTCTAAAATCTGTCCTGTCACTTTCCCTTATCTTTCTGGATCAGATCTTAGGCCTGCTCTGTAAAAGAATCCCTTAGATTATGGTTAATAACCAAATAACCTACTGTCTATATTCAGATAAGTCACATTTGTCCCATAACTATAGATGTTAAATGTACCAGGCATGTACACCAAGGTGTACCAGGCAACTGTATTAAGTATCAGAGATACAAAATCAAGCAAAGAACAGTCTTTGCTTTCAAAGACTTATGGAATCTTATGGAAATAATTTTTCAGACCTATATCATTCCAACCTGCTATAATTTGTCAATTAAAAAATAAGGTCTCTTCTAACTCTCTAGCAATAATAGTTCAGATTTGTGTAGTCCTTTCCTCCTCAAAATTTTGTGAGGTATATAATATAAGTATTATTATTCTCTATTTATAGATAAGGAAACTTAGATTCAGAAATATAGCAAGTCAACAATCATTTATTAAACACTTAAAATGTATTAAACACTGTCCCAAGTGCTGGGGATACAAAGAAAGTCATAAAGAATCCCTTCCTGCAAGGAGTTTACATTCTTATGAGGGAGACAACAAACAAACAAGTACAAACATGTATGGGATACAAAGGATAAACTGGAGATGAAAAAGATACCTTTACTAGTTATGATGTCAAGGACTTCAACCCAAGTCTTTGGACCTCATGGTTTCCTCTACACCATAATAATATGCCCATGAGCCTATTATTCTTCGAATGATTGACAATTGGTCTTCTTAAACTTTTTCCACTTGTGACCCTTTTTCACCCAAGAAATTTTTGCAAGATCACAAATATATAGGTATATAAAATAGATATACAAATCAAACATTTATTAACAATAAATCGCAATTTTTCAAACCCGACATTTAGTTACAAGACCCCATATGGGGTCACGAACCACAATTTAAGAAGCTGGGTATTAGAGGGGAGGGTATTAAGTCATTTTGTCCAATACCTCATTTTATAGATTAAGGAAATACTCTATGATCAAAGCTAAGGTTTCTCCAGGTCAAATTTGTCCAAATTTCCCATTTATCACCTTTCTATCTGAAAATCTCTGGCATTTACAATCTCAATTTTTATGAAGACAGAATAAAGAAAATCTTAAGTATTCACCATCTTAGTGAGAGCCACCAAATACAATGGGGTAAAAGGGACAAAGAGAAGCTAAAGACGTGATCTATTCTCCTTCTGCTCCAATTCTGGGACCTGACTGAATAGTGAAGAGTAAGAACTTGGACTTAGATAATAATTAATCTTAAGTCCTGAAAAGAAGCTAATCTCAAGCCACATGATACCCACAAGGAAGATACCAGATTTCCAATGATATTCAACTAGTGACATATGGGGGAAATAAAATTAAAACCTTATTCTTTCAAAAAAAAAAAAAAAGAATGTTTGTTTCTAGGGGGCACCTGGATTTGAACCAGGGACCTCTTGATCTGCAGTCAAATGCTCTACCCCTGAGCTATACCCCCACACACCTAAGAATAAATAATAGTTCTTTTTCTCCTCCTAGATTCAGTCTTTGCATCATTAATCTTAAATGTTCATGAGTCAGAGAGGCCACATAAAGTTTCCCTAAGTGTGTCAGGACGCTACAGATCATAAGAGATAGCTTAATATTACAGAAGCTCAAGCTAGAGCTCATCCATTTCACCTTTCTCCAAACCTGTCATTAGCCACAGTGCCTCAAGTGCTTTTTTTCCCATCATAACTCAGCTGAATCACACCTAATGTGATATATGGAAAATAACCAGATCGCAGAGAAGAGAAACGGGAGTGCGGACGCTCAGATGATGTTACTGACACTTTCTCGGTGACAGGAAGATCCTCGCAACAAACATCATCTGAGAAAAAATAAAGCATGTTCAAAACAGCCATCTGTGTTTTCTAGCTGCATCCCGGGCCGGAACAAATCAATGACTTTTAGTCACAGGAGAACAGGTCATCAGTGAAATAAGCTGCCTATTTAACTGCAGCCTTCCCTCGGGATATTGCCGGTTCGGTGAGGTCATCCACTGGGGAGACGGCCAGGTTCAAAGCCCAAGCCTCTGGAGCCACAGGGAAGTGACCTCTCCCCCGAACCACCTCAAAGGCTTTCCCGCGTGGTCCCTTTCAGCTTACGGCTAAACGGTAGTTGCCCAAGCATCGACTTTCAGCCTCATTAACTGTCCCCGTGTTTGTCAGACTTATTCTGCAGGTCCCAGCCTGCACAAGAGCATCCCTGTTAGATGGGCTCCTTGGGAAATCTCCTGCACTTTCTCCACTCTGGCCAGAACCGGGCCAGGTAGGAAGAGGCAACATTGAAATTCTTGATTTCCTCCCACTTCAAATTCTACACAGTCTAGTTACAGTGGTCCTCAAACTTTTGTTCTCAATATCTTTATCCTATTAAAAATGATTGAGGATCTGTCCAAAGAGTTTTTGTTTATGTGGGTTATAGTTATAGATATTGATCACATTAAAAATAAAAACGAATTATGAATTTTAGACTCTCTGAAAGGATTTCAGAGATTCCCAGGATGCTCTGGATCAGAGTTTGAGAACCACTGAGAGAGCTCAGAAAGGAAGTAAACAGCCAGTTGCTCATCATTCTCTCATCACTCCGAATTATTAGTGCGCATTTAGTCTTTAGCAGGGCCAAGAATAGGAACCAGCGTTTATATCACATTTAAAGATTTACAAACCACTTTTACATACGTTATCTCCTTTGATCCTCTTGATGTCTCTATATGGAAGGTGGACATTTTTATATCCCTTTAAAAATTAGAGACAGAAATAGGAACCAGTATTTATAAGACGCTTAAAGGTTTGTGAAGCACTTTTACATACCTTATCTCCTTTGATCCTCTTGATGTCTCTATATATCTATATATCTTATTATATCCATTATATCCATTTTAAAAATTAAGGAAGCTGACAAAGTAAATGACTTGTGCAGGATCACCTCACTAGTAAGTATATGAGGATAGACTTGAATTCAGGTCTTCCTGAGGAGACCCAGTGATCTGCATACTATGGTGCCACATTGCTGCCACTTGAAGTAGTAACTTGAATGCTACATGTGCTGTATATGTGATGATTATCAGATGCACTGACCATGAAATTTGGGGGTCCCAAGGCCCAGCACTCCAAGAATCAGGAACAGAATTTAAAGTAATTCAGGCAGAAGTGGGAGAGCAAGAATTTTAATAGTAGCTCAAAATGGATCAAAACCAGGAATTGACAAAATATTCTTGGGATCCTAGATTTTGAGAAGCGAGATCATTTAGTCTGATTCCCTCGTTTGATTCAAATCAGTGACCTCATTGATTTGAATGCTCCTGGTCAAGGCCCCTCCATACCTACCCATCCTGGGAAACACTTGTCCTTGTCCTCCCCTAATTTCACCACTGGCGGCACTTCACCATTCCAGGCCTTTGTCCCTTTTGACTGAAATCAGGAGCCTATCTACTGAGTATCTGAACCATCCAGCTATGTCATCGCTTGCCACAGTCCTTGAGAGTGTGATTGATGAGCCCAAAGTCTCATAGCAATCAAGCAGAGCCAAGATCCAAACTCAGGTCCTCAAGGACCAAATTAGGCCAGCTCTGTAGTGAAGTAGATATTCCGTCATTTCAGTTGGTTCCAACTTTTCATGGCCCCATTTTTTTGGTAAAGACACAGAGTGGTTTGCCATTTCCTCTCTCCAGCTTATTTTTATGAATGAGGCAAATAGGGCTAAGTGACTGGCTCAGGATCACATAGCTAGTGAGTATCTGAGATCAGATCTGAATGCAGGAATATGAGTCTTCCCTGACTGCAACCTGGCACTCTATCCCCTGGCCCACCTAACTACCCCAGAGAAGTAGCTACTGAGGGGTTTGGGGGAGGAGAGATTGGGATAAAGTTTTCTTTTAGCTCCTATCCCCAAAGCATCTATTAGCTGAGAGGGTGGTCACCTTCACCTCCTGCCTCACCCCATCCCTAACAACTGGGCTTTCTGTGTGCTCACAGTAAAGAAGCAGCTACTCTTAATAATTAACTGTTATTAGATAGGTTTAAATAGAAAGCTCCAAATAGCCCTATTCCACGAGGACAAGAAGCAGCCCATTAGCAGTGGCCTTCTAATGTCTTGGGGTCTCTATCTCTCACAACACAGAGATGCCCACCACCTTCCCCTTTCTCCTACCCTCAGGAGGGTGTCTTTTTGCCATCTCTCCCAGCCCAATTTGTAGTGTTTGTCTCAGATGCAAAAATCCTTATTCATAGCTCTAATTCTTAAAAATATCCAAACTTGAAGATTAGCTACCAGATTTGTTAATAAATCAAGTCATTTCAATCTAAATGTTTTTTTTGACAGAATGGCAGACCGTTTTCCCACTTATCCCTTTAAGCATAAGAGTCACTAGAATGGCTACCAAGATTTGAGTAATAAATCGAGTCATTTCTCCCACCTACAAATGCCTTCTTACAAAATGATGGACCTTTTTTCTATTCATGCATTTGAGTGTGAGAGTTCCTAGGAAACTGAATGGACAGATGTTGTCTGATTCAAAGGATAAGGCATTTTTTTCTTTTACATCAGCACAGAATTAAATGTTTTTCCTGGTCTTCAAAGAGAGCTCTCACCACCTGGTGCTTCTTCACTCCCCTGATGCAAAGTACCCTTTAGCTCTCCTATCTATCCCACTTAAAAATAATACAGCTAATGCTTAACTCATATTCTCATTTTCTTGGAGGACTATCTGAAGGAATATTCAGGGCTGGAGGACCAAAGCACGCTGGTCCCATGCTCCTGATCCCGTGGAAGTCCTAATGCCTATGTTTCTGAGAGCAGTCAGCATGGGAAGACGCAAGAGCCCGACTAGCAGGGAGAAAAAATGGGGGCTTTTCCTGGATGGAGCGAAAGCCTTTCTCATCACTCTCCCCGGATGACATTTTTAAAACTACTGAGAAAAGCCATCTGCTGTACTGGAGTCTCGAGGTCACGTAGAGTACAACATTGGAAAAACCCCCTTTAACATAAATCCGGAATCGCTGAAGCTCCCTTAGAAGCTTCTCTCAGGAAGATCTGAGTTCAAATGCAGGCTCAGATAATTACTAGTTGTGTGACTCTGGGCAGGTCACTTTACTCCTGTCTTCCTGAGATTTTTCACCAATGAAATGGGAATAATAATAGCATCTATTTCCCAAAATTGTTGTAAGGACCAAATGAGATGATATTTATAAAGCAACTAGCTCAATGCCTGATACATAGTAGGTGCCTAATAAATGCTTCTTCTCTTTGCCCTCCCCTTTCCTTGGCAGTCTTCCTACTGTGTTTCCACCAACACCTCCCAAGTCTGGTACCATATCAGAGTCTTTTCACTGATTCAGGTCTACCACCGTCCAAAGTTCAATTCAACGAGCATTTATTGAACACCGTCTATGTGCCAGGCTAGTCACTGAGAACAAAAATGAGATGGTCTTTGACTTTAGAAAGGTAGCTTTTTTTGAAGAAAACAAAATATGCACAGACAGGTATAAACAAAATATTGATAAAGAAAATTGAGAGTAATCTTTGTATGCTGGTGCACTGAAAACCAGTGCATGAGAAAGCATTTCACTGAGGGTCCCAAAGGTCCAGATGTTGCTGCGGAGGTATTGTTCATCTTGAGAGGGATCGATCCTTGTTGCAAACTGGTTAGACCGGGCTCTTTCCTCCAGAAGACAGATGGAGGGCACGCGCAGAGAAATAACTAAAGTGATTAATGCATGAGTGCAGTTCCAGGTCCCACAGGAGTCCCACCAGTTTCTGGGCTCCTCCTTAACCTGCTTAGGATAGTTTTTCCAAAGCCCCCGCTATCAGCCTGTTAGTCCCTCCATGTGCTCTTCCTTCTCCCTAATTCCACCTGCCTGACACCCTCCCTGCATCATGTACCTCTTTCTCCCATCCCTGGACCCTCTCCCCCCTCACTTCCACCCCCTTGCTTTCTGGTTCCTGCAAGTCCTACCTCAAACATCACTTTCTGCAGGAACACTGTCCTTCCCGCTCTCCCCAAGGCTTAGAGACCTCCCTCTGAATTATCACCTGTTTATATCATCCACAACCATGGCTGATTTCCCACTGATTCCCTCATCAGGGCAGTATCTGACATTTAGCACAGCACCTGACTTAATAAGTTCTTATTAATGATTATTATTATATTTGTCAAAAATCCACAAGCTCCTTTCGTCTACCCTGCTCGAGCCCCTCACACCCGTGACCCAGTTCCTTGTCTAGATAACAGAGGGCAGCCTCATTTTCCAGCTTAAAACCGAAGCTGGGACCCAGGAGCTCAGTGAGGGACAGATTTTCTCGTATCCTTCTTGTATGACTGACCGTGTATCCTCCAGAACTTGGGATATTAGAAATAAAACTTGTACTTAGATTGACTGAATGTGAGACTTTCTCTGTTGCTTGGGACTCCAGACATGACCAGCACATCCCTAATCTTCAGCTGGCAGTGTCTCTGAGCACCTCAAACTTGAATCTTGTGTGGAGAAAGGGAAGAGCGTCAGACTGGGAGAGAGCAGCCACTGGACTTCAGTTCCTCTCATCTGAGACAAATTCTCTTGCCTTTCTAGGCCTTGTCCCAGGTCTACAAAATTAGGACCCCTCAATCAAATGCTTCTCAGGTCTCTATCAGTATGAGAGCCTAAACAAGCACCTCAAAAGTCACTGGGGGAGTTCTTTTATTACAGAAACTGACAGTGAATCCCTTTCTAAGCAAATAATGGCCACGTTGCACAAGGTCAGAATTTTGTGTGATGGAGATTTGCAGGTGGTTCACATGTGTGTTAAATAATGCCCAAGCTGATGAAAATAAGAAGAAAATTTGCTTCAGATCTTTGATTCTAGAACTTAAGGACCTTCAGGGTCCACTGAAGCAGTAACTGGAGGAACAGTAATTCCTTTACATGCCCTTTAAAAGGGAACCTTCCAAGCAGGCGGAACTTACCTGGCTGGAAGCGACCTAGGGACAGAGAAAAACTGGCTCAGCAGGCAGTTCTGTCTGAATAGCTCAGGGGCACAAGAGACAAAATGGTCAAAAGGCCTCATTCCTGGTCTTAGGAAAAAGAACATCAGGGAGTCAGCGCAGTGTACAAAAGTGACAGCATTTCTTCAATGGCATTAATAATTTCACCTGGATTTTCTTCCCTGAAACTTCAGAGGAACACTAGGAAGGACTTCATTTTGCCTTAGGCATCTGGGTAGTTCAATGGAAAGAGCATTGGGACTGAAGTCAGGAAGAGATGTATCTTCCAATCCAGCCTAGCTGTGTGACTCTGGGCAAATCAATTAACCTCTGTCTGCCTCATCTGTAAAATGGGGATAATAAAAGCATTTACCTTACAGGATTGGTGTGAGGATAAAAGGAGATAATAATAGTAAAGCACTTAGCCATAGTACCTGACACAGAGTAGGTGCTATAGAAATGTTATTATTACCACATCCAATCCTCAGTGTACTGCCTAAGTTTGATCTTAATGAGGTTAAAGTGTTTTTGAGACAGATGCATGAGTGTTTGGTGCCAAATCTTTGTCCCCCCAAAACTGATCCTCTGAATTCATCTTCCCAGTGGTTGTTTACAACCAAGGCAACTGGGATCTAGAAAGAAAGGCTTGCAGCAAAACTCAGACCACTGTTATACCTTCTTCCTCAACCTTGGCCATCAAGCCCTCAAGGAACCTTCTTGGGGCAGAAAGGAGAAAAATATTAAATACAGTGAAATGTATTAAATACATCATCCTCCAGGAGAAGACTCCTCTAGTCCAGAACCGTGGAAAAGCTCCTTGGGGCGGCTTAGGGTGTTGCTGCAATATGAATGGCAGAGCAGACAGTTTTCCAATGTCACCGATATCATTAATAATGAACCACAATGGCCTCAAGTGCAATAAATGAGCAGGTGAGAAGCGAAGAGATGGTCCTCTGAAGGAAAATGGCAATTTAATCTCCTTAGCAATCGCAGTTGCTTGTTGGCTCGTGGGGAGAAATAGCATCACTGTGATTGGAAAGTAAATAAGGAAGGGAAAGCCAAATAGTCTATTAGTGGAGACTTGGCAGGATGGTCTAGTGGGCTGAGCCTGAGACCTCTGGCTCCTTCTTGCTCTGATTCGCTTTGAAACCTCAGTTCTACATGTCATCCTACACACTGCTGCCAGATTAATCTTCCTAATGCAAAGGTCAGATCACATCTTTTCATTGCTCAAGAATCTCAAATTCTTCCACACTGACTGAAGAATCAAGTTCAAATTCCTCGGCAATTCCACAATCTGTTACCAGCTATGACTATCTCCCCTCCCCCAACCCAAATTTACTTTATATTTATTTTATGTATATTTTGTAGCTGTTAATACCTATGCAAAACAGCCAATCAGCATTCATATAAGGTTTTTGTTTTGTTTTGTTTTGCTGAAACAATCAGGGTTAAGTGACTTGCCCAGGGTCACACAGCTAAGAAGTGTTAAGTGTCTGAAGTCATATTGGAACTCAGGTCCTCCTAACTTCAGGGCTGGAGCTCTATCTACTGTACTACCTAGCTGCCCCATTCATGTAATGTTTTAAAATTTGTAAAACATGTTGCAAAGATTGTCTCATTTGATCCTTATGATGGATAACCTTGGTCATCATAAGGTTAATCATCCCATTTTATGTAAGAGAAAACTGAGGCAGTTCAGGATTAAAATGTCAGGATCACATGGCTAACTAATAAATGTCTCATTACAAATTTGAATTTAGGTTATCCTGACTCCAGGCCTAGAACTTTAACTACTGCACCAATCAATTAGATGTGTGTGTGTGTGTGTGTGTGTGTGTGTGTGTGTGTGTGTGTGAATGTATTGCCTAATGCACAATAAAATGTAAGTTCTTTTTTAAACCATGAAACGGTTTTAAAAAAACAAGCTTTTATTTTCAAAATACATGCAGAAAGAGTTTTCAACATTCACCTTTGCAAAACTTTGTATTTCAAATTTTTCTTCCTCTCTTTTCCTCCTCTCCTATTTAGTAAGTAATCCCATATAGGTTAAACACAAGCAGTTCTTCTATACATGTTTCCACATTTATCATGCTGCACAAGAAAAATTAGATCAAAAAGAGAAAGAAAATAAAAAAGAAAAAGTAAGCAAACAACCACAAAAAGATGAAAATACAATGTTGTGGTTCACATTCATTCCCCACAATCCTCTTTCTGGATGTAGATGGTCTCTCCATCACAAATCTATTGGAATTGGCCTGAATGACCCCATTATTGAAAAGAGCCATGTCCATCAGAATTGGTCATCCTGGAATCTTATTGTTGCCATATACAGTGTTCTCTTAGTTCCATTCGCTTAAGCATCAGTTCATGACGCAGAGAGTCTCCAGGCCTCTCTGAAATCATCCTTCTCATCATTTCTTACAGAACAATAATATCCCATAACATTCATATACCATCATTTATTCAGCTATTCCCCAACTAATGGGCATTCACTCAGTTTCCAGTTCGTTGCTATTATAAACAGGTCAGCTACAAACATTTTTGCACATGTGGGTCTTATTCCCTTTTTTAATGATGTCTTTGAGATGTAGGCCCTGTAGAGATACTTGCTCAATCAATGGGTAGCATTGTTTGATAGCCCTTTAGGCATAATTAGTTCCAAATTGCTCTCCAGAAAGGTTAGATTAGTTCACAACTCCACATGTATCAGTGTCCCAGTTTTCCCACATCCTTCCAACATTAGTGATTATCTTTCCTGTCATCTTAGCCAATCTGAGAGGTGTGTAGTGATATCTCAGAGTTGTCTTAATTTGCATTTTTCTAATCAACAATAATTTAGAGCATTTTTTCATGTGACTAGAAATGGCTTTAATTTCTTTTTCTGAAAATTGTCTGTTCATATCTTTTGACCATTCATCATTTGGAGAATGGCTTGTATTCTTATAAATTTGGGTCAATTTTCTATATATTTTAGAACTAATATTTTTATCAGAGCCCTTGGATATAAAATTTTCCCCAATTTTCTGCTTCCTTTCCATTCTTGCTGCATTGGCTTTGTTTGTGCAAAATCTTTTTAATTTAATATAATCAAAATTATCCATTTTGTATTTCATAAAGTTCTCTAGTTCTTCTTTGGCCATAAATTCCTTCCTTCTTCAAACATCTGAGAGGTAGGCTATCCCTTGCTCTCCTAATTTGCTTATAGTATCACCCTTTATGTCTAAATCATGAACTCATTTACCCTATCTTAGTAGAGAGTGTTAGGTGTTGATCTGTGCCTAGTTTCTGCCATACTATATTCCAATTTTCCCAGCCACCTTTGTCAAATAGTGAAGCTGGAGTCTTTGAGTTTATCAAACACTGGATTACTATAGTAATTGACTATTATCTCTTGTGAGCCTAATTTATGCCCCTGATCAAACACTTTCTGTCTTAGCCAATACCAAATAGTTTTGATGACTGCTGCTTTATAATATAGTTTTAGGTCTGATAAAGCAAAATTTGCAAAATGTAAGTTCTTTAAGGGCAGAATCTGTTTAATCTTTATCTTTTCACTCCTGGGACCCAGCACAGCTCCTGGAACACAATCCTCATTCAGTAAAAACTATTATTCAATTGATCGAATCAGGTACCAATCTACTATTTTAGGCTTTTTTTTACATCACTGGCCCTTAAATATGCTTTATTCCAATCAAGCCAGATCACAAAATCGTAGAATAGGAAGTTGGACTCCATGTGTCATTTGGTCCATCTCATTCATTCAGTCAGTCTCCTCTAAAACATATCCAACAAGTGATATATCCATCCTTGGCTTGAAGACCTCCAAAGAGGGAGAGACCATCACCTTTTAAGGTTCCCCTGGTGGGTCACCTTGTGCCTGCATCTCTCACATCTCACACTGGATCCCTTCAGATTGTCCTATGTTGTTTCTTCTGACCTCCACGTCAGGACTTGCCTCATGTGAGTTCTCTGTAAAACAGGCTTTCAGGCAAACATGTGTTGGCCATTCAGACAACGCAGTCGGCCCATGGGAGGTGTGCTCTCTGCAGTAGAGCCTGAATACCTGGAAGTTCAGCTTGCAGGAGGGTCTCAGCGTCTGGTACTTTCTCCTGCCAGGTGATCTTCAGAGTCCTCCTAAGACAACTCAGGTGGAAGTGATCCAGTTTCCTGCCTGGCGCTGGTGAATTGTCTAAGTTTCTCAGGTCTCCACCAATGAGCTGGGGACAGCGGCTTCTGTAGACCTTCACTTTGGCAGCAAGCTGGTATCTCCTCTCCCACGCTTTCTTTCAGAGTCTCCCAAACACTAAGCTAATTCTGGCAATAAACGTGTCAACCTCATCATCCAGTAGGCACTTAACAAATGCTTGTTGACTGACTGATGGACCTCCTAACTGCCCTCCCTGTTGATTAGTTACCATCCCTAAGCAAAAGTCATCCATTCATGTCTCTTCGCATTTGCTCACGTTCTTCCCTCTCTTTGATCTCCATTTATTGGTATCCTAGTCATACATTCTTCAAGGCAAAACTCAAATGAGTTTTCCTCCATGAAGACCTGGCACATATTAGGTACATGACAAATTCTTGTTCAATTGGGTTAAAATGAAGAAGACCCACATGTCATCTCCATATGAAAGTGATCTCTTCTCCTTCTGATTTCATAGCACTTAATATTTGTCTGGTTCCTCAGCTATAAAATGGGGATAAAAGTTGTTGTGAAGATAAAATGAGATGATATTTGTAAAGCATTCAGCACAGTGCCTGGCATGCAGTAGGTGTTATAAAAATGTTGATTCCTTTCCCTTCTCTTCCCCATTCACCCAATTTCTTGAGGTCAAAGCTGCAGTTTCATTTTCCTTTGATTCTCCTCTAAGACTTAACATTATATACATGGTAAGTATTTAATAAGTGTTTCTGCTGCTCCATCATGGGGTTCCCAACAGGTAAATCAAGGTCTTCAGATTCTTAGGGATGACGTGGGGTTCTGAGCCAACAGGTGAGGATCTTCTAGAAGATTCTGACAGGTAACTGGGTTCTAATTGATGAGGCCATGGGGCCATCTGTGGTATTGGTCACTATTCCCAGAAGAGGGGGAAGTTCCATAGCAGAGATGGCTCTGGCTCAAGACCTTCACACCTAAACCCTTAGTCCCCAGAGATGCAAAAAATTTGGAGAAATGAACAATAACTCCTTCTCACAAATTTGCTGAGGACTCCTCTATATGAAATGTAGGCTATTTCTCTTATCCTTCTATCAGCTAATGTCACTGATGTCATTCATTCCAAGGCCAAGGTCAGAGAAGGGGGAGAAGAACAATGCTCAGAAAACTCTTCAAAATCACACGAGAACCACAGAGAAGCTATCTATCAGCAGAAGAGGACAGTTGTCAAGGCTGAGAGGAGACAGCCACTAAATCTGGGGCTGACGGTGCGTGGGACAGCAATGCCTTTTCTCTGGCTTAAGAGAGTGGGTGCTGCATCTTGGAATCAGGTGACAAGACATCTGTAGAGGGCAAGTGTGGCAACCTAGAGGGTGGGTGGTGAAATTAGAAAGAAAAAAAATGGAAATCAGCAGATGGTGGGTAATGCAGCTGAGAATGTTTTCTTCACTTTGACACAGTAGGCATGCAAATTAAAATTGGAACTTGGAAAAGGTCAGATTATTTTGCCATAGACCAATCTCTTGGATTCCCAAAGACATTTTACATTTTGTTTCTCTTAGTGGCTTTATTTTAAACTATTCGTGTAACTTCATAAAATACAAAGAAAAAAGAACGAGATGGCATTTTAAGCCCTAAATCTAAACTTTGAAATCCAAAAGTTGACTGATGCATTTCCAGTTACATAAACTATGTCCCACTTGCTTGAGTAGAAGGAAGATGGATGGACTCATGAACTATGACCCCCAAATTAATTTCCAGAAATTATTAGATCCATAGAAATTCCATTTGGATGGAAAATTTTACATTATCTTCATTTGCATTTGCCAACACTGACCCTTCTAAATGTAGTCCTTCATATCTATAATGAGATATTGCCTATAATGAGGCAATGGAAGGAATGCTGACTTTCCAGAAAGAGTATGACCTCAAGCTGTTCTTCTGATGCTTACTGATCATATGACCAGTGACAAGTAATGATATGGCTATAAGTCTTCATATCCTCATCTGTAAAATACAGATTATCCCAACAGTTATAGTGAAGTTTTAAGCCTTAATCCCTTAAATTAAGCTTTTATCTCTTAAAATTGCATGAAGAGTTTTGAGACATCCTGTATTTCAGGTGCCTACCATATTGTGATAAAAGTACTTTACAAACTTCAAATGGCATATGGATGAAAATTATTATTTTGAAACTGGACCTTTCTCGATTACAAGCATGAGCAAAAACTCCCACAGATTCATAACAGATTTAGTGGTCATAGTTCATGAGTCCATCCACCTTCCTTCTACCAAAGCAAACCAAAAACTACTACTTTAAAGCAAAAGATATTTAATTAAGAATTAATAAATTAAAGAAATTTTTTCATATAGAGAAGGCATCCTCTTCTGCAGATTCCCACAGAAACCCACCCTTGCTTGTTGTGAATCTAGTATGTGTCCCTTCTGCTACAGGATACAGGAGGACTCACAAAATTTACAGGGAGGCACACCAGATCCCAAATAACCCGAGAATGAGAATCATCAATGAGAAATTGGAGGAAACCTCCCTGTGGCCCTTGGCACACACCAAGGCACTAAAACATAGCATCAATGCCAGCAGGACGGTTTCTCCAGACAGTAATCCAGAGAAAAATGAAAGCTTCCATTTGCTACATTTGCCAGGGAAGTCCTACCTGCCGTTGTCTAGATATAGCTTGAAGAAAACCTCCCCAAAGGAGGCCCCCAAACTATATCTCACTACCCTGGGACCAACATCAGTACAAGTCCCGAAAGGGGCATCTACCATCATCTTTTTCTCCTTCAGTCTTCTCCTTTCCAGATTCTTTTTATAACTTTTTATAACTTTCCACCCTTAGACCCTGCATGTCCCAAACACTGTCCTGTTACATGACCCAAGCCTTTCTCTGCTCCCAGAGCTCTATGGGAGACTGCCTTTCATTATAAATCCTCTCCTTTCCAAAGAAAAGAGCTCAAATTTCATTAGAACCACTATTTTTTAATAATAAAAACTTTTTTATTTTCAAAATACTTGCAAAGATAGTTTTCAGCATTTACCCTTGTAAAACTTTGTGTAGAACTACTCTTAATAACATATGACCCTAAAGAAATGTCACAGTATCATAGGATCACAAGATTGGGATCCAGGAAAAAACTTTCAAAGTTCCTAAGTTCAAATACTCCATTTTACAGACAAAGAAGATGAGGTCTAAAAAGGCTTCCTATGTTACGAGGTTTTAGGGGCACTGCATTTTCTTAATGCTAATAAAGAGCCTGGGAACTTCATCATTAATAACATTCCCCTTGATTAGACAACAAAAGTTTCTTGAAACTTCCAAAAAAAATGCTTAAAGTGTGAGATGCTACTGGATCTGTATCCCAAAGAGATTATAAAAGAAGGAAAAGGCCCCACACATGGAAAAAACGGTTTGTGGCAGCCCTTTTCATAATGACAAAGGAACTGAAAACTGACTGGATGCCCGTCAGTTGGGGAATGGCTGAATGAGTTATGGTCTATGAATAAGTTATGATAATGGAATATTATTGTTCTATAAGAAATGATGAGCAGGCTGATCTCAGAACAGCGTGGAAAGACTTACACGAACTGATGCTGAGTGAAGTGAGCAGAACTAAGAGATTATTGTACATGGCAACAACAAGACTACAATGATCAATTCTGACAAACATGATTCTCTTCAACAATGAGATGATTCAGGACAATTCCATTAGATTTGTGGTGGAAAGTACCATCCACATACAGAGAGAGAGAGAGAATCATGGAGACTGAATATATATCAAAGCATATATTTTTACCTTTTGCTGTTGTCATTGTTGTTTGGTTGGTTTTTCTTTCTTGTGCTTTTCTCACTTTTGATCTGATTTTTCTTGTGCAGCATGACAAATATGGAAATATTCCTTAAAAATTGCACATGTTGAACCTATATGGATTGCTTGCTATCTTGGGAAGGGAAGGGGAGAGAGGAAGAAAAATTTGGAATACAAGGTTTTACAAAGGTGATTGTTGAAAACTATCTTTGTATGTATTTGTAAAAATAAAATACTATAATTTTTTTTAACTTTGAGATGCACTCTCCACTAGGGAAAGGCTAAATAATTGTGGCACATGTTGAGCAGTGGTACAGCATGGCACTATGCTGTAATGGTAAATTGGGTTACTGCCTAATTATCATTCTTTCTTCCTTACCTTAACATCCATATATGGGCCCTCTACTCCTTGATAATCGTTTGCTTGGTTCTCCATTCAGATGTAACTTTCTCTTCAGCCATTCCATCAACTCCTCTGTTATAGAGGACTGGTTCTACTTTCAACGACAGAAGAAAAATAGAAATAAAAACCTGACTTCTCAAACCAACCCTAACTATTCTCAGTCTTCTTCAACCAAAGTGCTTATTCATTATCTAGCCGATCCAGTAGTTCTCAAACTATGGTCTAGAGTATCCTGGGGATCTCTGAAACCCTTTTAGAGGGTCTACAAATTCAAAAATAGTTTTTATGTCCAAAATGGTAAATGTCTATAAATATAATCCAGATAAACAAAAACTCTTTGGAGAGATCCTCAATAATTTTTAATAGGATAAAGATACTGAAAATAAAAGCTTGAAAGCCACTGGGACACTAAAGAGGTGCTTGAATAAGTATTTCATGCACAGGTTAAGACCTCACCAAAATAGTCCTCTGATAAAATGCCATTTCTATCTCTATCTCTAATTCTCTCCCCTCCAGTGGTATTCCCTTATGGCTCCTCTCAGCTGCACTTTAGTAATCAAACACATAGATCAGCAAAGCAATGATTAATACATTTACACTAAAAGTGGCTTAATCAGCAAAGATACTAATCAAGATAATTAATAGCTTCAGCAAAGTTAGAGGCTATAAAATAAGCCCACAAAATCAAAAGCATTTCTATGCAAATATAAATATATAAATGTATATAAGTGCATATATTTCTATATATTGTGTATATATATATATATAATTTGTATGTTTCTATACAAAATCCAAGAGGCAATAATAAAAAGGAAAATTCCATTCCAAATAACTGCAAAATGAATACATTACTTAAGGATCAGTCTACCAAAGTATTTGTATGGATTTAATTTCAAAGTACTTCTAAAGAAATAAAGAACAACTAAATAGATGGAGAAATATTCAGTGATTATGGCTGGACCGTGCCAATGTAATAAAAATGACAATACTATAAAAAGCAATTTTAATGCTTTACCAATCAAATTAATTATCAAAGAAATAATTAACAGAACTGGATATAATAATAACTCACTTGAATAAACAAAAGATCTAGATTATCAAGGCAGATAATGAAAAACATGAGGATGAAGGAAGAATAGTACTACCATGAAAGCTCTGAAAATAACATATTGTATTTATTATATAATTTAAAAGAAAAGCAAATTATTCATTATATTAGAAATTCACAGTATCACAAATAATCTTTTTTATAGTTTACTTTATTTGTGGAAACACCTTATTTAGTGTTACTAAGTTCAGAGGAAAGAAAAAAGAGAAAAAAGTCAATATCAAAAGTAAAAATACCACTGAAGCATCCATTTTAGCAACCACTAGTCCATCAAAATAGGGTGTCCCCAGATTACAGAGCAAGAGATGAGTAAATAGAAAACCTTAGCAAAATATCATTTGGGGCTCTCTATTATCAATATTCTGGAGATTCTGCCACATTAGCATCATAACAATTTATAGGGAAACTCCCTAGAATAATCAGCAGTATAAAGTGAAGGAGACAATGAGGAGATGATAGTGTGAGAGGAAGCAGAACAACCCAGCTCCCTCCCCCCAGTAATTATGCTCTTCATGACCTAGATTGTATATAATCAGAAAGCAAAGGACAAGCTACAGTGAGTCACTTTTCCTGAATAAAATGATAAATCTGACCTACTGAAGTGAAGCAGTGACCAGGGAGAAATCATGGGACAAGAGTGGGTGAGGAGCTGAGATTTCAGTGATACCTTGAGCTAGAACAGCAATGTAAGACTCCCCAGAGCTAATCAGAGATTCCGCTTGGGTCCCAATCCAACACCATGAAGTCTCCCAGGGAGACTAAGCCAGAAGGACAAGGATGGCCAGAAGGGCTATCAGACTCTTCCCCAAACCCAAGCCAGCCATTCTAGGGGGAAGGGTGGTTGGAAAGAGAAAAACACCTTAGTCTCCAGAGTTCCAAGCTTGGCCAGCTTGGAGTGAACAATCAAACCAAAAAACACCCTGTTGTGATGCTAAGGATGCTCTAGACTCAAACCAAGAAGAAAAGAACAACTTTAAGCAAAACCTCAATGAAAATTACAATTTGTCCACAAGTTTAATTAAAATTCCTAGAAAAAATGATGGAAGAGTTTGAAAAACTCTTGAGGCAACTAGGTGGCAAAATGAATAGAGTTCTGGACTTGGAATTAAGAAAACCTGAATTTAAATTCTTCCTCAGGCATTTACTAGTGTCATGGAGAAGATTTAAAGGCAAAAGACAAAGAACCATGAGTAAAACAGCTATAGGACAAAAGCAATTCATTATAAAAAGGAACAATAAGAAAATGATCAATTCAATCTTCTCACTAGCTATGTGATCCTGGGCAAGTCACTTAATCTCTCCTTGCCTTAATTTCTTCATCTGTAAAATGAGTATAAGGACAGCACTATTTTTCAGGATTATTTTGAGGGGGGGAAATGAGATAATGTTTTAAAAGTTCTTTGCAAATTTTTAAAAACTATAAATGCTAATTTTTAAAAGAACATAAATGATGTGAGATGAGAACACCAAAAGAAAGAAGTGAGAGCTATTAATAAGAACTTTGAAAGAAATTAACAACTTAGTACAACGTATAAAATCTTACCGAAATAACAGACTCCCTAAAAATTAAAGTAGATCAAAAAGAAGCTAATAACTCCATGAAACAAGAAGAAATGTTAAAAGAAAATTAAAAGGTTGGACAAATAGTAGAATATGCAAGATTATCTTATTGAAATACACACACACACACACACACACACACACACACACACCTTGATCTGGAAAACAGATCAAGGAGAGATCATTTAAGATCACTGGAATATCAAAATAAAAAGATCCCAGACTCACTATGTAAGCAACATATTGTTCCTCATATTCAATCTGTTGCCAAAGCCTGTCAGTGTTATCTTTGTAACATCTGTCTCCTAAATCCCCGTTTCTTTACCAACAGTATGTCTTCATCACTTCCATCCTCTACTCAGGTGCACAAATGATATTCCACAAGCTCAGAACTAACCGTGTCACCCTCTGCTCGATATAAACTCCAGCATCTCCATATTGCCTCCACTGTCTCTGGTTATTCCAAGCTTTCCATAATCAAAAAGAAACTTTAAAATATGCCTCCAATTTACCTAACCCTTGACCTGCAGGTCTGCTCCTTGACTTCTAACCCAAAAAGGTCCACGAAAGAGAAAAATGTATACATACATATACATGTATAGCAGTTTTTTTCATGTTAAAAAAGAATGGGAAAATAAGAGGAAGTGCATCATCTGGGGAATGGCTAACCATGTTAGAGTATATGAATGTAATGAAATAATATTATGCTCTAAGAAGTGAAAGACAGTTTCAGAGAAACCTGGGAAGACCTTTGTGTAGTGTAATGTAGAATGAAGTGAACAAAACCAGAGGAATGATTTATACTATAATAAAAACAATGTAAAGTGAATAATTTTGAAAGATTGTTAAAAACTCTGATCAACATAATGATCAATCATGATTCCAGAGGACCAGAATTGGACAGTGCTATCCACCTCCTGCCACACAAAAGTGACTGGCTAAATATACAGAATAAGACATTCATTTTTGGATGTTGCCAATATTGAAATTTGTTTTATTTTACTTGTTTGTTTGTTACAAGGATTTCCTTTTTCCTTTCTTCTTTTCTGTCCTTCCTTCCTTTCTTTCTTTTTTTCTTCTTTTCTTCTTTCATTCATTCATTCTTTCTTTCCCTTCTCTTTTTCCCTCCCTCTCTTCCTTCCTCCTTCCTTCCTTCCTTCCTCCCTCCCTTCCTTTTTCCCTTCCTCTTTCTCTCCTTTCCTCCCTTCTTCCCTTCCTCCCTTTCTTTCTTTCTTCCTTCCTCCCTTCCTCCCTCCTTCCCTCCCTCCTTTCTTCTCTTTTTTTTCTTTCTTTCTTTCTTTCTTTCTTTCTTTTTTTCTTTCTTTCTTTTTCCAATGAGGAGTGGAAAGTAGAAGGAGAAAAATAAATGTTTAGTGATAGTGGGTAAGAACATTGGGCTTGGAATCAGAAAGATCTGAGTTCAAATTTGGCTTCAGACACTTACTAGCTATATGATCCTATGTGAGTCAGTGAACCATATTTGCCTCAATTTTCTCATATGTAAAATGGACTGGAGAGGAAAATGGCAAACTACACCAGTATCTTTGCCAAGAAAATCCCAAATGGGCTCACAAAAAGTTGGACCTGTCTGAAACAACTGAACAACAATTTTTAAAAATTAATCTTAAAAAATAGTATAAGATGGGGCCCTGGTCTATTTTGTTAATGAAGAATTTTTGAAACCAAAAAGCCAGCAAGGACACAACAAGCTGACTGTCCTTGATGTTTTCATCATTATTACGCTTCCACGGAATGAGGCTTTCCCAAAGGGAGTCAGGTGGTTCCTTCTGTAGAAATCGGGATGCTGTGGGAGGAAGTGAGTCAGCATCATTCCTGCCCAAGAGCAGGTAGCTCCCAGCCAACAACTTCCCACACCCGACCAGGGGCACCTCCTGCCCCTCTCCATCACTGCTGCCTTCCAGCCGCCAATAGAAAATATAGATCCCACAGAAAGGAAGATGACACAGTGACAGGGCAACAAGTCAAAGACACCTTGAAAATACCAGCTCAGCCATACCCTGCATCCACGCATTACAGCACCACACTTGCTAAATGCTTCTTGGCTGCCTTTCTTCTCTCCTCTTTCCTTCCCTCTCTTTTCCTTTCTTTTTTCTCTTTTCCTTCCTTCTTTTTTCCTTCCCTCTCTCTTTTCCTTCTCTTTTCTCTCTCATTTTCTCCCTTCTTTCTTTTCCTTTTCCTTCACTCTCTCTTTTCCTTTATTTTCTCTCTCTCCTTTTCTACTTTCTTTCTTTTTCTTTTCTTTCCTTCTTTCTTTCCTCTTCCTTCTCTTTCTTGATTCTTCCATTTGTTAATGTTCTCCTAGAAATGTTTGGAGGCAGCTGGCTAGTACAATGGAGGGATTGCTGCGAAAAAAGGAAACTCCTTTTTCCTCTCTCTCCCTTTCTCCCTTCTTTCTTTTCCTTTTCTTTCCCTCTCTCTTTCTCTCCTTCCTCCCTCTCCTCTTTTCCTTTCTTTCTTTTTCTTTCCTCTCTCTTTTCTTTCCTTTTCTTTCTCCTTTTCTTCCTTCTCTTTTCCTTCCTTCTCTCTTTTCCCTTCCTTCTCTTTTTTGATTCTTCCATTTGTTAGTGCTCTCCCAGAAATAAGTTTGGAGGCAGCTGGCTGGTACAGTGAAAGGGTCATTGGACCTGGAATCAGGAAGACCTGAATTCTAAACCTGCTTCAGGTATTTACTAGTTGTGTGACTATGAGCACATCTCTTGATTTCTTCAGCATCAGTTCTCTCAGCTATAAAATGAAGATAGTAGTCCCCATCTCTCAGTTTTGTAAACCTTAAATAAGTTATATCAGTGATAGTTATTATTATTTTGTGTACATGTATACAAGGCAAAATTCCTCAAAGAGAAGGATAATGTTACAATAAAAATTAGATCCTCAACACATACACAGAGTACCTATAGATTGATGTAGAAAATCAATAAAAAAAGAAAAGAAAAATTGGGGCCCAGACTTGTGATTTCATTGATAAAAAGAACTTTCACCTGAGGGAATTCCCAATCTGATGCAGGTACATCTTCTCTATGACTTACACTCTTAAGAGAGTTTCTTCAGCCAGTAAAAGCTTAAATGACTCGTACAGGGTCAGACAGCCAGAACATGTCAAATGTAAACTTTGAACTTAGATCTTAATGGCTCCAGTGCCAGTCCTGTATCCCTTATGCCATGCTGTCTATCCCAAAGGAAAAAATATAGGGATGAAAATTAAAGGTCTCAACTAACATCAACAGCTATTTTAAAAAAGCAAAAAAGAAAACTTGTTTAAGACAAATAGTGGGAAATTCAATTAGAACAACAAACACTTTGAAAAAGAGATTAAAAGATTCATAACTCAAAAATTTAGAACAACTATTTAGATAAAATCAAGATGAAAATCAGAAGAATACCTGAGAACTGTTAGAATTCTGAGGATGGAAGAAAGAAGAATCTCAGGTTCTAGTGACCTAAATTCCAGAGATTCAACATTTAAAAAAAATTTTGCAGGCATCTAAGAGAAGATCTTTTACATGTCAAGAAAAAAAATAGTTCAAATCATGTAGGAATAATCAAATACCAGAGAAAATGAAAGAAAAGCCTGAGATATGATATTTTGAAAAGTAGTCAGTTAATTTTCACCCCAAAATAACATATTTTGCATGGAAAAGCTTAACTATCAATGGTATTTTAAAAGATAGGTTTTCAGCAGAAGGCAAGAATTTAATCATTTTGCCTGGAGAAAATAGAGGTGATCTGGGCATTTGCTGCATGGATTCTTCAAATAAGTGAAACTGAAAAGCAGAGTAATGTAATGGGCTGAGGCTTGAGTTGATGCACTGAGGTCCCAAGCACATGAGGCTAAATAGTAATTGGACCATACTCTATCAATATATAAGCTTGGAGAAAGAATGGCCCCCGCCCACTCTTTGTGCAAGTCCTGATGTGTTGTATAGGAAATGACGATTTTGGTGGGTGGAAGCAGGGGAGTGGAAAGGGAAGCGGAAAGAGAGACTGCTGGCTGGCGTCTTGTCACAACTGCTCGCATTGCTATCAGGACCTCCCTTCACCTCCAATCCCCCTCTGCTAGCTGGCTTCCTGTCGCAGCTGCCTATATTGCTATCGCAATCCTTCTTCACCTCTACTGAGAATAAAGATTGAAGGTTTTTCCCTTAACCTGAATTCCTGACTCCAGCTGATTTTAAATACGTGGTCATCACAGAGTAATTCATACAGCATGAAAAGACCAAAAACAAAAAATCAATATTTACATACTTAAAGAAATAAGGCCAGTGAATTTTAGGAATCTCACTTGGGCTTACAGTCATTGAGAGAACAAAGAGAAAACTTTGTGATATTATTAATAAAGTTCAGTCTAGAACTACACACTCATCTGAGATAGATAAAGAAGGAGATAAGACTTTCAGAATTTATAATTTTTAGAATTCTTACCTTTGTAAATTTATGAACAAACATCATGAAGAGGATCACATCCTAGGGGGATGAAAGCATATCTACTGTTCATTAAACATAGAGCTAAGCACTTGTAATTCATAAGCAAAAAAAGAAATTTCTTGAATTCAAGAGGCTGACATTCTATTGAGGGAAAGAAATATGAACACAGATAAGCATGAAGAAAATACAGAGTAATTTCAGAAATCACTCAAAGATGAAGTTGAGGTGATGAGTAGGGCAGGAGAGGGAAATTCTGAATCATACTTTTATTTAATCTAATCAAGAGAAGTTTTTTTAAAAAATTTTTAAAGAGAAAAAAATTATGATCAATATAGGAAATCTCTGCTTATTTATTATAGATTTTCCTTTTTTTCCTGATCAGGAGGTGGTGAGGAGGAAAAAAATAAAGGCTTAATAATCTTTAAAAGTATAATTTCATCTTTAAAAAGTAAAAATTATGATCTCACAACCAAAAATAAATAAATGAATTAATGAATGAAAAGTTAAATGTTATCAATCCCACTTGCCTCCCTTATACCACAGAAGGACAATGACAGAAAGAAAAGTCCTTGGTGCTCCTAGGTATTCATAGCAACATTCTTTGTAATAACAATGGCAACAATAACAACAACAAAAACAAGTATCCCAATTTTTTTGGAGGCAGAGTTAAGTGACTTGCCCAGTGGGGCCACAGTAAGTGTGTGAGGCTGAATTTAAATTCAGATTCTCCTAATTCTAGAGTCAGGGCTCTATGTATTGTACCACCTAGCTTCCCCTAGCCAATATCTTTGTTTAAAAGAAGACATTTCTAGATAAAAACAGAGTCTATGAAATTATAATTAAACTACTATGGAAGCATTTTTTAAAAACCTCTTTTTTAATTCAAATGAAAACATTAATAAATTATATTGTTTCTGATCTAAAACTTTGTGTCTTTTCCCTTTTTGAGAATTGTTTGGAAGATAAATAGATAATAAGCCAATAATAAGCCAACTTAATTCTCCTTTAGATAAGACCATCTCCTCCCCATCTTACATGAAGTGATTGGCTTCAGAACCCATAGAAAAATTGTCCTTTATTCTATTCAAAGGGAATTGTTTGGTGTTTGTTTTTAAATTCAGTTGTATCTAACTCTTCAGGATCCCATTTGGGGTTTTCTTGAGAAAGATGTTGTTGGAACAGTTAGCCATTTCCTTCTCCAGCTCATTTTTCAGATGAGACAAACAGGGTAAAGTGACTTACCCAGAGTCACACAGCTAGTACATGTCTAAGATTGGATTTGAACTCAGGAGCAGGGATTTTTCCTGACTCCAGTCCCAGAGCTCTATGGCCTAGCTGTCACATGCAAAGGGAAGCCTTCTAATTAAGAAAGATCATCTCTGAATTCTTTTGAATCCTTGAGTAGAGTGAACTAGGAAAGAACAAGATAATGACTGCCACCATGACCTAGAAAAAATAACAACAAAGTTCATATGGAAAAAAAAAAGGTCAAGAATTTCAAGGGAATTAATGAAAAAAAAAATCAAATGAAGGTGGCCTAGCTGTACCAGATCTAAAATTATATTATAAAGCAGCAGTTACTAAAACCATCTGGTATTGGCTAAGAAATAGACTAGTTGATCAATGGAATAGGTTAGATTCAAAGGACAAAACAGCCAATAACTTTAATAATATAATGTTTGACAAACCCAAAGACACCAGTTTCTGGGATAAGAATGCATTATTTGACAAAAATTGCTGGGAAAATTGGAAATCAGTATGGCAGAAACTAGGCATTGACCCACACTTAACACCGTACACCAAGATAAGGTCAAAATGGGTTCATGACCTAGGCATAAAGAATGAGATTATAAATAAATTGGAAGAGCATAGGATAGTTTACCTGTCAGACCTGTGGAAGAGGGAGGAATTTATGACCAAAGAAGAACTAGAGATCACTATTGACCGCAAAATAGAAAATTTTGATGATATCAAATTGAAAAGTTTTTGTACAAACAAAACAAATGCAAACAAGATTAAAGGGAAACAATAAACTGGGAAAACATTTTTACAGTCAAAGGTTCTGATAAAGGCCTCATTTCCAAAATATATAGAGAATTGACTCTAATTTATAAGAAATCAAGCCATTCTCCAATTGATAAATGGTCAAAGGATATGAACAGACAATTCTCAGATGAAGAAATCGAAACTATTTATGAAATTTGAAAACTATTTATGAATATGAAAATATGCTCCAAATCATTATTAATCAGAGAAATGCAAATTAAGACAACTCTGAGATACCACTACACACCTGTCAGATTGGCTAGAGTGACAGGGAAAGATAATGCGGAATGCTGGAGGGGATGTGGGAAAACAGGGACACTGATACATTGTTGGTGGAATTGTGAACACATCCAGCCATTCTGGAGAGCAATTTGGAACTAGGCTCAAAAAGTTATCAAACTGTGCATACCCTTTGATCCAGCAGTGTTTCTACTGGGCTTATACTCCAAAGAGATACTAAAGAAAGGAAAAGGACCTATATGTGCCAAAATGTTTGTGGCAGCCCTGTTTGTAGTGGCTAGAAGCTGGAAAATGAATGGATGCTCATCAATTGGAGAATGGTTGAGTAAATTGTGGTATATGAATGTTATGGAATATTATTGTTCTGTAAGGAATGACCAGCAGGATGAATACAGAGAGGACTGGCGAGACTTACATGAACTGATGCTAAGTGAAATGAGCAGAACCAGGAGATCATTATATACCTCAACAATGATACTGTTTGAGGATGTATTCTGATGGAAGTGGATCTCTTCGATAAAGAAAGTTAATTCAGTTTCAATTGATCAAGGATGGACAGAAGCAGCTACACCCAAAGAAAGAACACTGGGAGATGAATATAAACTGCTTGCATTTTTGTTTTTCTTCCTGAATTATTTATACCTTCTGAATTCAATTCTCCCTGTGCAACAAGAAAACTGTTTGGTTCTGCACATATATATTGTATCTAGGATATACTGTAATCTATTTAACATGTAAAGGACTGCTTGCCATCTGGGGGAGGGGGTGAAGGGAGGGAGGGGAAAAATCGGAACAGAAGTGAATGCAAGGGATAATGCTGTAAAAAATTACCCTGGCACGGGTTCTATCAATAAAAAGTTATTTTTAAAAAAAATGGCTGCCATCATTCCCCTGTTCTGTAGTGTTAAAGAAAGATTGTATTTTTAACATATTATTTTCTTTGTCTCCTTCAAAACTATTATTTCAGCTTGTTTTGAGTTAATCTATTAATCAATATGCTAGAAAAAGCTTTGCTATTAGAATAATGTTAAATTAATTTTGAAAATTGTTTCTGGTACTTAAAATGTAGAATGTTCATATTTTTTCCCTTTTTTTTCAGTACTACCCTTTGCTTTAGAAGAAAATTGTATTCTATATCAAGGCAACAAATATTTGAGTGTCTGTTGCATACAAAGCACAGTGCTTTCCTTCTTTTGAAAAAGAAGCTACTAAAAAATTACATTCTAGCATGAGCTCGGCTAATTTTCCATTACTCCAACTATTCCAATAAATACTAGTTTTAATTGGTATGTGTTTTGCAGGATCTAAGGTCCCTGTGAATCCAGATAATTGTCTGGCAGGGCTCCCACCTTTGGGGTCCAATTATTTTAGTAGGTCAGGTGTATAGGACACATTCAATGATGACAAATGACTTGGCTTTATTATGGGGAAAAAAACTGAACAGTCTATAAAACCAGGTACGCTGTGTGTCTCCCCATTCAGCTTTGCCTATTTAATTACTTTTCTCTGCCTGCTTTCTCAGTATATAAGAAGACATCTGGGACTCATTTAACAGCATTTTACCATTTCAAACTGAGCTGATATCTATGTCAGGCATATTCTCATTGTCAGCTAATTTTTGTCTTTTTCTCAACAAACTTTGCAAGGAATACCCAGATTTTGAGGGTCTGAGTCAAAGCTAAGGGCAATGTTTGAAATGAGACCACCACCAATCTATTCCATCATGCAACATCCTAAAATAGATCTGTGTCTCTGAATACAACACTTTAAGGTTTTTTTTTCTAACTAAATAACTACCCTGCCTTTCCCCCATACTTTGAACACTGACTAAGCAAAGAATTTGGTGTAGTGAAAATCGTCCTGAAATTTAGTCAAAAGACTAACCATGTTAGTGCTTTATAAATATCGACTCACATGGTTATTCCAACTCTTGGAGTTAGGTGCTATTGTTATCATCACCCCCACTTTACAGATGGGGAAACTGAGGTAGGAGTTAAGCCATAAGATCTTGCAGTCAGGAAGTAGGTGGATTTGAACTCAAATCTTCTTGAATCCCTGCCCATACCTGGTTAGTTCCCTCAGGATAGCTCTCTTTAGGTCCCAGCTCTTACTTGGAGCAATCCATTTAATCTCTCTTGACATCCTTTTCCTCTCAAAGCCGGGATAAATATGCTTGAAGGAACTCAAAGAATTGCTCTGCCAGCAAAGAAGGCAATAAGAGCACTTTGTGAGCAGGAAACCCTATTTTATCCTTGCAATAGCAAAAAAACAGTAAGAAGTCTGGATTTTGTTATTTCTTTATTAATCACTTTTCCCGAGCTGAAAGTTATCTTGGTTCAGGGAGTAAATGGGCAGTTGCTGGGTCAGAAAAACTGGGTCTTAAGTTCTATCATTGGTAGCTACAAAATACTATCTGACTTAAGCAAATTCTTCAAACATTTGAACATTATGACCTTTGCCTCCTTAAAAGCTATTTCACCTTGTTTGCGGTTAATATGTTAATCAATATATTAATCAATAATCAATATGTTAATCAATATAATCAATAAAGAGCTTGGATATTAGAATAATCTTAAATTAATTTTGAAAATTGTTTCTGGTACCTAAAATATAGAGTACATAGAGTTCCTAGGAGCTCCTCACATGTGATGAAATTTCACATCCAGACCTCCTTCCCCAGCTAAAATAAAGGGAAATATCATTTTATTAAAAAAAAATCATAAACAATGTCAAGTTATACATTTTAGTAAAGGGCTATCACATGTACTTGGGGTATAATGAATACATAATAATATAATAATCCAATGCAAAACCTAGTAGTCTGAAGAGAATTCTTTCTCCTTGTGCAGGAAAAGGATATAGTGAGGTCAGATATAGTAGAAAGCTACTGAACCTATATAGAAATTGGAAAGTGGAAATTTTAACAAAAGAAGGTGAAGATTCAAATAAGTTGAACTGAGTCCTAGCTCTGGCTTCAAGGCTCATTAACTGGTTAGCCTTCTAATCTCCCTGAGACTCACTCAGTTCCTCTTCTGTAAAAGAGAGAACTGGAAGCTCTTTGAGCTTAGTTCCAGCTCACAAATTCTTAGAATGGTGTAGGAGGTTAAGACAGAGAAGAGGGAGTTTCTCCATACAGACAGTTCCAAGACAGTGACTAGTCTTCTGCCCTGAAAGCGATCCCTTCGGGTAACCTAGCCTGCACAGGCTGGTGCTCTGAATAAACCTGATGTCCACAGGTAACATCTCCAGGGTGTGGAGACAAGATTCCAACTCTTTTTCACGTGGGCAGAGAGGTCTGGATCTACATTGACTTCTGGGATTTTGAATCTTCACTCATCTCCAGAGTCAAGGAATAGAATTAGAATAGGCTTAGAGAATTCTGGGGTGACAGGGGGAAGAGAAGAGTAGGAACAGGTAAAAACAGATAGAAAGCAGTGATGTAGTCACTGTCGCAGCTATTAAGGTGCCATTTCTCCTCTCAGGTCCACCAGGAAAGGAAAAAACAAAGGGGGTGAGTGGTAAAACATAAGACCCTTCTCCACCATGGTGTGGTAAACAGAGACATGCTGCAGGAAATGTGGAAGAAAGGAAGATGCTACTCTCCTTCCTTGCTCTATTTCCACTGGATGGGATTTAGAAAAGCTCATTTCCAAGTTCCTTCTTTTATTCTACCACAAGTTGACCTCATTTTGCTTCTCATAAATATCGGTGGTCAGACTGTGGTCCCTCGGTTCAAAGCTTCAGCTTGTGATGGAACTGCCCAGTTTTAGCCACACGGGAAAAGGACAGTTTTACTTTCTCACTGAAGACTAGGAATCTCAATCTCTGGTTAACTATTAGAGAATCTTTCTCTCTTTTTAACAGGCGCCATATGTGATGGGCCATTAAAAAGTTTAGCTGAGAGGGTAATAAGGTCATCAAAACAGAAATTCAAAAGGGAGTTCAGGACCCATTCCTCCCCAGGGAGATAGAACAACTCTGACCTCCACTGCAGATCCCCAAAACGGTAAGGAAGGGGGAAGGAAAGTTTTGTGTATTAAGAGAGGACTGGGGGGGGGGGGGCAGCTAGGTGGTGCAGTGGATAGAGCACCAGCCCTGAAGTCAGGAGGATCTGAGCTCAAATCTGGTCTCAAACACTTCCTAGCTGTGTGACCCTGGGCAAGTCACTTAATCTCAATTGCCTCAGAGTGGGGGGGTGGGGAGGAGAAGGAAAGAGAGAGGACTAAGCAAGTATTAAGTGCCTACTATGTGCCAGGCATTGCACCAAGTAGCAGGAATAAAAATAAAAACAAATAAAAAAATAGTTCCTGCCCTCATGGAGCTGACATTGTAGTGAAGGAAGACAACACATTACAGAAAATTAATAGAGGTCAGGATGAGGGGCTTGATGAAGGTACTTAGTGAGGGGATGTGCACATGGAGGCGCTAGGAGAAACCCACCGGTGAGACAAGACCAGCATGAGAAGGCTGCAGGGGGTAGATGGCAGCCCCAGAGGGAGAAGGCCCCAACTCCGGGGGAAGATCCACAATGTCCAAAAAAGTCCCGCTCAGAGAGAGAGAAAAACAGTTCTGATTTCAATTGGACTTCCTAAAGCTGTCCATCAACCCCAGGCTGACAAAGGAAATAAACTGAAGGGCCTCTAATAACTAAGGGCCAAGAAGGCCCCCCTTTTTAGATTTTAGCCTATGAGGCTATGAGTGCTGCCCGATGGAAAGACCGTTGGCTCTGGTGCTAGAAGATCTGGATTCAGATCCTACCCTGATATTCTTCCCTCACTGTGACTAAGCAAGCCTCGGTTTCCTGAGCTGCTTTATGTGATTTCTGGGGTCCCTCCCAGCTCACTCTGTGTGGGGGGGATGTTCCCTAATTGGACTGCACAATTCCCAGCCCAGCCCGCTCGGGAATCCCAGAGCAGGGGACCCTGGAGATCACCTAAGCCCACACCCATGTGTCGGGGAAGGGCCCGTATTCCTGTACCATGCTTTGAGTCCCCAAATACGGCCTCTGGCTTCCAGCTGAAGGGCTGTTTGTTGTCTGGGATTAGAACAAGAATGCTCTCTGAGACTTCTTCCAGCTTTGTTCGCATTGTACTTGTTTGTCCCTCAGTTTCTATTCCAAAGAACAACTGCCTGACTTTTATCCCTAATGGAGAGGCTGGAACGAACCCTCTGAAACAGCCTATTCGAAGGGGGAAAATCCCTCGGAACCATTTCCAACCCTGCCAGCAATCAGCCCGGGCCACTGGGGAAAAGGAGACGGGCCGTCAGCCTGAGAAGTCCCTGTCACTAGAGGGAAGCCGCTGCACGGTCAGGAGTTCATGTCATTCATTTGCTCTGCATGAGTCGGATGTTTTGTCTGGACTCCCATTTCCTGTTCTCTCTGTAGACTTCTACTAGTGGCCTCCAGATGGTGCTGCATAACCTTGCTAAGATGAAAATGGGTTCCCCTGGTTTTCCCAGCCATTTTCAAGGGAGAAAAATGGGGCCTGAATAAAACCGATGCGCTGACTGATTTTTTCTCTTCCCATGCCAGATATCTGGTCCTCAAAGGGTATTTGGGATGGTCCAGATTTCTTTAAAGGGTTCTCATTTTTACATATTTAAATCCCTCATTTCCTACCTTCTTTCTTCAATGGCCATCATATGGGAATTAAGGAACACTTTTCATTGTTAATCGCTTATTTTATTTATAACTGTTGAATAAAGATTAATATTCTCTATTTGAGGGAAGCTAGGTGGTGCAGTAGATAGAGCACCAGCCCTGAAATCAGGAGGTCAAATATGGCTTCAGACACTTAACACTTCCTAGCTGTATGACCCAGGGCAAGTCACTTGACCCCAATTGCCTCAGGGGGAAAAAAAAAATATATATATATATATATATATATACACATATATATGATATATATATGCATATATATATGTATACATACACACACACATATATTCCCTATTTGTATTAGGAAAGTCTTTGTGCCTTTCTCATTCACAACAACCAATAAAGTTGCTTTGATCAGTTTGTCAGTGATTCTTGCTAGATTCTCCACCTCATATCTTAGCGAAATTATCTTTATTAAAAGAAACTTGACCTTAAGAAAAATATAGCAAGGAAATAGATATTGTTCTGAATTCAAATCATCAATTTATTAAGCAGCGACTGTGTTCCAGGCAGAATAAACAGTGAGCGGGTCTCAGAGCCAGGAAGACCTGACTTCGAGTTTCACTTCTGATCGATTGAATTACTTTGGATTTCTCAGTGCCCTCTGCTCTCTTTAGGCTCTAAACTGTAGAACAGTTACCATTGATAAAATTTCCAAACACTGGTGAAATCACAGGTTCAAAATAGGCCACTACCCCGCCACCCTCATACTAACCAAACCAAATAAACAAAAATATATTGTGCATGACACACAGACAAAAAAAAAAGTCCCTGTGTTCAAAAAGTTTACATTTTCCCTCAAGGTGTATTCTCCCTTCTATTGTTTCAGTTCAATCCAGTTTTTCAGTTCTCTTTGTCTCTTTTTCCTTCTTTCTCTCTTAGGTACACACACACTTATACACGCGTCACTCAGAGTAATCCCAGAGTATCCTCCTTTTTTTTTCTTTTTTTTTTAATTTAAGCTTTTTATTTTCAAAACATATGCATGGATGATTCTTCAACATTAAACACAGCAAAACCTTGTGTTCCAATTTTTCCCTCTCTTCCCCCTACCTCCTTCCCTAGATGACAAGTAACATGGTTAAAAATATATGTTAAATCCAATATATGCATACATGTTTATATAGTTATCTTGCTGCACAAGAAAAATCAAATCAAAGGGGGAAAAATGAGAAAGAAAATAAAATGCAAACAACAATAAAAAGTGTAAAAATGCTATGTTGTGGTCCACACTTAGGTCCCACAGTCCTCTCTCTGGATGTAGATGGCTCTTATCATCACAAGATCCTTGGAACTGGCCTGAATTATCTTGCTGTTGAAAAGATCAATGTTCATCAGAATTAACCATCACATAATCTTTTTTTGTGTATGTGTGCTGAGACAATTCAGGTTCAGTGATTTGCCCAGAGTCACACAGCCAGGAAGTGTTAAGTATCTGAGATCCTCCTGATTTCAGGGCAGGTGCTCTATCCACTGAGCCACCTAGTTGACACAATCATCACATAATCTTGTTGTTGCCGTGTATAATGATCTCCTGGTCCTACTCATTTCTCTCAGCATCAGTTCATGTAAGTCTCTCCAAGCCTCTCTGTATTCATCCTGCTGGTCATTTTCTTACAGAACAATAATATTCCATAACATTCATAGACCATAATTTGCTCAGCCCTTCTTCAATTGATGGGCAGCTTCTCGCCACTACAAAAAGGGCCGTCACAAACATTTTTGAACATGTGGGTCCCTTTCCCTGCTTTAAGATCAGAGTATTAGACTCTTAGACTCAAAAAAAATTGGAGACAAGGGGTCAGGACAAAAATAGGACACATAGAGTGTTCTTGGTGAAGGACCCAAGAATCATAGACTATATGAGCTGAAGATGCCTTTTTAACAGGAAACATTTTTTTTTAACCCCAAAGTGTTTCAATACAGCCTGAGTGAGGTTTGAGATCCCAAGATATAGTACAAAGAAGGAGGTAGCAGTCTCCCTTTTATGCCACTTTTTTCCCATCAGGGGTGAATGCTTCATGGAAGGCCTCTAGTCACAGCCCTGATGTTGGAAAAATGTGTGGGGAGGTTCTAAAATCAAAGCAAGAAATTCCAGGTCCAAGCTTTTTGTTTCTAAGTTTTATCATTTATCTTTTTTGTCATATTAGTCAATCTGATAGATGTGAGGTAATACCTCAAAGTTATATTAATTTGCATCGCTCTAATCAAAAGTGATTTAGAGCTTTGATAGATAGCATTGATTTCTTCATCTGAAAACCGCCTGTTCATATCCTTTGACCATTTATCAACTGGGGGATGGTTTATATCCTTACAAATTTTACTCAGTTCTCCATATATTGGAGAAATGAAGCCTTTATCAAAGACTATTGCTGTAAAGATAGTTTCTTGGATTTCTGATTTCCTTCTAATCTTGGTTGCAATGGTTTTGTTTGTACAAAAACTTTTTAATTTAACATAATCAAAATTTTCTATTTACCATTTCATAATGCTCTCTATCTCTTGTTTGGTCAGGAATTCTTCCTTCTGACACGTAAACTAGAATTCTTTCCTTCTGACAGGTAGACTAGAAAGGCAAGGGCCTTTCTAATTTGTTTATGGTGTCACCCTTTATGTCTAAATCATGCACTCATTTTGATCTTATCTTGGTATATGTGATGAGATTTTGGCCTAGAACTGGTTTGTGTCCTGTTGATACAGTTTTGTCAAATAGTGAATTCTTATCCCCGAAGCTGGGATCTTTGAGTTTATAAATACTAGGTTACTATTTTTATTGACTATTGTGTTTTGAATATAGAATATATACTATTGATCTATCACTCTATTTATTAGTACCAGACAATTTTGATGATTACTGAGTTATAGATTAAGATCTGGTATTGCTAGGTCACTTTCTTTAGTTGTTTTTTTTTCCAATTAATTCCCTTGATATTCTTGACCTTTTGTACTTCCAGATGAATTCTGTTGTTATTATTCTTGCTTTATATGTCATTTTGATTCCACTTTCTTCATTCTATATCTCTTTACAGAATTTGGACTAAGCTTTGAAATCTAGGTCTTCTACCTGCTACACAAAATTAGGTGAATCAAACTCTCCCAGCTTTATTTTCCTCCATGACTGAGGGAACAACCAACAAGACAAACAGCATTTTTTGGATATGTAAAATGAAGGAAGGAAATAGGAATGCTATGTGGTCAAGTGAGGACTGATTTAGGCTGTGGTGAAAATATTCAACATCTCAGGGACAAGACTGCATGCTCAGCCTAGAACAAAACAATTCTGTCCCCTACATTGGCCCAAGGTGAAAAGGATCCACAGGTTTTCAAATAAAAGAAGGACAAGGACAATTTTCACTGTATTTCCACAAAGGATGTGACCATGGTCATATCTCACTGCATCCTTTGGGGCTCTGGGATGAAAAGAAAGAATAGCAAGAACTTCCTGTTTGTCTCTCAGTCTTATTTTAGTCACCACACATAGGGGAATTGGACTCTTAAGCAAAATAATTTGATCACATAATCAGAACCAGAATCAGAATTATAATGAGTATGAATGTTTGCAATAGATTATTTTTCTGGAGGTTCTCCACAATCTGATAGAGGAAAGGAAAAAAGGGAGGGAAGGAAGAAGGAAGAAAGAAAGGAAAGAAGGAAGGATGGAAGGAAGGAAGGAAGGAAGGAAGGAAGGAAGGAAGGAAGGAAGGAAGGAAGGAAGGAAGGAAGGAAGGAAGGAAAGAAGGAAGGAAGGCAGAAAGGAAGACAGGCAGAAAGGCAGGAAGGCAGGAGGGAAGGAAAGAAGGAAGGAAGGAAAGATGGAAGGGAAGAAGGAAGGAAGGGAGGAAGGAAGGAAGGAAAGAAGAAGGGAGGAAAGAAATAAAGGAAGGAAGGAAGGGAAGGAGGGAGGGAAGAGAAAGAAGGAGGGAAAGGAGGGAGGGAGGGAAGGAAAGAAGGAAGGAAGGAAGGAAGGAAGGAAGGAAGGAAGGAAGGAAGGAAGGAAGGAAGGAAAGAAAGAAGGGAGGAGAAAAGGGAAGGAAGAGAAAATAGATGTGAAGAGAAAAATAAATGATAAATATATTCAGATGATATATATCAAGGGATAAAAATAGATGATACTTATGGAGAGATATAAATGATATTGAAACACAGATATCAAATATAGATGATAGATATATAAAAGTAAAAGACAGATAAATGGTAGAAATAGTTATCAAAGATAAGTAGGTAGAAAGAGCATAAATTAAGACACTACTATGTGCTGAGAATTATGCTAAGCACCGAGAACACAAATACAAAGAAGACTAAAGTCCTTGCCTTCAGGAAGCTTTTCGTCCTAATAAGAAAAGACAACACATAAAAAGGAGATGAAAATGGGAGAATATGAGATGGAATAGAAGAAAAATACTAACATTCTCTGTATTTTAGGCACAATTATGCCTAAATTTTATTTTATTCAATTTTATTTAACTTAATGTTATTCTAAATTCAAACATTTGTACTCTAAAAAAAAAAGTCTACATTATGATAATCCCTTCATAGCTTTAGATAAGACCGACTATTCCAGAAAATATGAAGTAACATTTATAAGAATTTTGAACAACAAAAAAAAAAGTTACAATATGGTGAAACATAGTTTGAAGTGAATGTTTCCAGAAAGTCAAAATTCTTCTCTAAAATACTCCATTTAAAGACTAAAAGGGTCTCTTCCCAAGTATATCTCAATCATTTCTGAATAGAAAAGCCCAAACACTTCAGGTAATAGGGAAGGTGATATGCCTAACCAGAAAAGAGGGAGTCTTTCTTGGATCTATGTTTGGTGACCACTATTAATCCATTTCTCTAAGAAAGGCCTTTTATCCTTGACCTAACCCACCTTTTCTAAGTTCTCCCCATCAAGTCTGGAAAGGGCTTCTCAATAGAACTAAAAAGGGGATTTTTAATATTCTTCCACGCAATACACCTTGGGGCATCCACAGTCCTTATTTGTCAGAGGTGAAATTCAAATCCTAATATTAGGTCTCTACCAATGACCTATCACTGTCTCCATGCTAAAAGTAGCTAGTAGAAATAATCAGATTCTTGTGAGCCCCCCAAACAGATCCATATTTAGCCTCTCCCAAATGAGCTTCCAATTTACAATTTTGTTGTCCATTCATTTTAGTTTTATCTGACTCTTCATAACCTCATTTGAAGTTTTCTTTTCAAAGATACTGAAATGGTTTGCCATTTTCTTCTGCAGCTCATTTTACAAATGAGGAAACTGAGGCACACAGAGTTAATTGACTTGCCCAAGGTCCAAACTTATATTGCCATCAAAATGTAAAAAAAAAAAAAATTCAATTGACATTAAGTATCTGAGGTTGGATTTGAACTCATGAGGATGTCTTCTTCATTCCAAGTCCGGTGCTCTATTTACTGCACCACCAATATGGTTTGTTCACTGACAGATGAAACCAAAAGATAACTCGTAGGTACAGATCACAGAACATTTTTTTCCTTAAGTGTATATGTTTTCCTCAGCTCTAAGTGTTTTCATTTTGTTCTATTTCAATTCCCCAAAAAGGCAAGACAAGAAGATGTTTAGTTATGGAAGGGTGACTGGGAACATGGAGTTCTTGGGTAGGGAGTAATGCTAACAATGGAGGAGGAGGCAGTTGGCACATAGTTGAAGGAGGGGAGAAGTCCAGGGGAAATACCTGCTTAGTTGTATTGCAACAGGTCTCGGAGCCTGGGAGATAAGAGGGATTGGAAAAAGTCCCCAAGAATTTCAGCAACAGGCTCCTCTCCTGCTCTTCCGGCATGCTTTTTCTAAGAGGTAAAACCAGCTACAGAGGAGCTCCACGGTTGTCCTATTACCTTCCCAGGTCCTGGGCTCTCAGTCTAGGCCTGGAATGGAAGAAAAGGGGCTCTCTAAAGGTGCTATTTTGAATTATATCTTCTTTAGATTATATGGGGCAACAGAATGAGGCAGAGAAACAGAATCCTTTGTATCTAGAACCCACCTCAGCCCTTGGGTCCTATCAAGATCCCTGACATTCAAGACAGCATCCACTCAAAACCCAATGTGTTTTTCTCCTTAAAAAGAAATTATAAATTATAATAAAAATTATAATGAAAAAATAGGATAGAATGTGAAAATCTAAAGAACTGATAAAGAAGAGAAAATATAGAATAATTGGACTGCCTAAAAGTTGCCTAAAAGAACCTTGATGCAATAAAGCAAGAAATAATCCAAGAAAATTGTCCTGGAATGATAGAACAGCAGGGGAAGTAGAGACAGAAAAAAATCCATTGATCACCACCTTAATGAGATCCTTTGTGGAAAACAAAAAGGAACATTGTTGCCAAATTTCAAAATCCCCACATCAAAGAGAACATTTTGCAAGCAGAGAAAAAAAAACAAAAAACAAAAAACAATTCAAATATGCTGAAGCTACAAATAGAATTGGACAGGACTTAGCAGCAGCCACAATAAAATATCGCAAGTCCTACAATCTTATCTAACGGCAATCAAAAGAACTAGGCCTATGGCCAAAAAGATCAGATCCAGCAAAATTATAAAATTGAATGAGAAAAAAATGGACTCAACGAACTTGCAGATTTTAAGGACTTTCTATCAACCAAACCTGAACTTAATAGAAAATTGAACATGTAAGAGCCAAAATCAAAGAATAATTTCAAGGAAGTCAACATGGACAAATTGTTTTGTTTTGTTTGTTTTTTTACATAGGAAACAATTACCATACGTTTAAGATTGACATTAACAATGGGGCAGCTTAAAAGAAAGATTGGGGCAGAGTTAAGGTAAAAAATAGTATTATGTCATACAAATGAGGTACAGCGGAAGAAGAGACACAGAGGCGTTAGAGAGGGGTGAAGGGTTTGTAGTTCTGAAAGCCTACTCACATCAGGAATAGGTTAGATAGGCAACACCAAATAGATACCATAAAGGGTACAGAACCATCCAAAATCTATACAGAAAAAAGAGGGAGGCAGCTAGGTGGCTCAGTGGATAGAGCACCAGCCTGAAGTTAGGAGGACCTGAGTTCAAATCTAGTCTCAGACACTTAACACGTCCTAGCTGTGTGACCCTGGACAAGTCACTTGACCCCAATTGCTTCAGCAAAAATAAAAAATAAAAAATTTTAAAAGGAGGGAGAGATGGGAGGAGAGATGGGGAGGGGAAGCAAAAGGTGTGGGAAGAGGACAAGGGAGCGATCCTCCAGTGGGGGCGAAGTTAAGAAATAGCAAGGCAAGGAGGAGCAGAATTAAAGAAAGGATCAGCAGGGATAGGAAAGATATGTGTGTATGTAGGGGGAGTAGTATATATGTATGTATATGTATAAATTTACAAATGTATACATAAACATATTCTTTCTTAACTATAACCTCCTTAAGGATGGGAAAGGGATGAAATGGGAAAAAGGAATAAAGTTTTAAAAAGTGCATTCAGAAAACAAAAGAACAATTTACAAGAAATTTATGGACTCTTATGAATATAATTTCTACTATATATATATATATATATATATATATATATTTTCTAGAACCGGTAATTTCTTGTTACATATTTTGAATCCTCCCTGATGTGCTGCTGGGCACATGATAATGTTCTGTTTTGTCTTGTTTCATTTTGCTTTGTATTCCTTTTCTGTATTTCTTTTTTCATATTCTTTTTTTCAAAAATAAAATAAATTTTAAAAAATTTTGAGGGCAGTTAGATGCAGTGGATAGAGCATCAGCCCTGGAGTAAGGAGGACCTGAGTTCAAATATAGCCTCGGACACTTACTAGCTGTAAAATCGTGGGCAGCTCACTTAATCCAAATTGCCTTACAAAAAAAGAAAAAAGAAAAAAAAAAGTTTTGCTTGTTTTGTTGTTGTTTTTAACATTAATCTTTTCTAGATATCCAGAGTCAGGAAGCCCTGAGTTCATATTCTACCTCACACACTTACTAGCTGTATGACCTTGGGAAATGACTTAATATTCATTTGCCTCAGTTTCCCCAACTGTAAAAGAGGAATAAGAATAATACTTCTTTTAAAAGGTTATGGTAAAGATCTAATGAGATGGTATTTGTAAAAAAAACAAAAACAAAAAAACACACACTTAGCACAATGCCTTGCATATAGTAAACCCTATATAATTGTTTTCTGTTGTTATTGTTACATTAAACAAAGAAATGCATTTAAGCAAAACAACCAATTCAACAGCTGAACCTGACAGTGTGTACAACCTTCTGTATGCATAGTCCTCCAAGTCTCTGTTTAAAGAAGGGAGGTGTTTCCTCATCTATTCTTCAGTCAAGACTGGTTATTAAGATCACACAGCTTTTAACGTCATTTCTGTTCATATTCTCACTTACATTATCATAGTCATCGAATCTGTTGTCAAATAGTTTTCTTCACTGAATCAATTCCTACCATTTTTATCATATTTCTTTGAATTTCTATAATTTACCACTTTTAAAAACCATTATATACTTAAACTGCAATTTGTTTAGCCATTCCCCAATCAATTCATTTTATGGACCCATTTATAGATCTTTTCTTATATAAAAAGTGCTGCTATGCACGAATCTTAAAATACATGTTGTGTAGCACTAGCTTCTGCTTGCCCCATCCCCACTTTACCCAAGTGTTTTGTCTAAGCAGAATGCAACATCCTTGTTCTCTGTGGTTAGAGCACCCCATCCTGAACCCCTGTTCTCGGTACTCCCCTGCTTGCGATGAGGTTATAACTGCTGACGTCTGCTTCTGTATCTTCCTGCTTACACAATTAACACCTTCTAGCTTATGGTTTTAACCTTTATAAAATCCCCTGTTCAGGGCTGCTTGATTTGAATCTTGCTAAGCCCCTTGCAGCCACCAGCAAACAAACTCCACTTGAAATTATACCAAGTCTCACTTGCTGTTTTTCTCAGTACAAAAAGTGGGGTAAATACCCAGAAGGGGAATTTCTGGATTACAGGGTACAAACAGCTAACTTTGCTCACAATTTCGGATTGTTTTCCAAAATCAATTATGTATGAATGTTACTGTCATCCAAAAACCTTGCCAACATTGAATATTTCTCCTTTTTTTTAAATAATTATTTCTAATCAATTGGTTATGAGGTAAAATCTGAATTGCTTTAATTTGTTTTGGAGACATTTTTCTTATGGTCATTGATAATTTGCAATTCTCATTTAGAAAATCATTCACTCAAACCAATTGCTTATATGTACTTTTCTAAGACAATTAAAAGGCACATTAGTTCAGAGTCAAATGAGGGATGAAAAATTTTTCCTTATGCACATATAAGGCACCTTATCATCAATATTGTTGCTAGTAAATATACATAATGAAATCATGAATGTGAAATAGGGACAGAGATTATTGCTTATGTTGGAATACTCCTTTTAGTTCTTGCTCCTAGGTTTACATGTCATTCAAGCCCAGTCCAATTCAAAACCCTAGGTTTTGTGGATGGAGTCTCTGAAATGGTTTTTTGAGACATAAATTGTTAATTTTCTGACTCTAAATCTATCGGACCAGTGGAGATGTCCAGCAGAAGACATGAATGTACATGAATGCAATTGAGCATTATTATGCTGTCAGAAACAATGAATACATGGAATTTGGAGATACTTGAGAAGATATGTGAACAGATGAAGAGTAAAATAAAAAGAACCAAAAAACTATATACACCCTAACCCTAACCCTAAACCACAACAAAAATGAATCTGAATCCTATAGAATTATAATGACCAAACTCAACTCCCCAAAAAAGATCCAAAAACATATCTCATTCCCTTCTTTGTGGAGGAGTGGGTGTAGGACTATGAACCTATATATTCTGTCAGATTTGGTAAATGTATATCTTGGTTTTAATGAACTGCTTTTTTTCTCTCTCTTTTTTTAATCTTTTGTTCCAAATGACAGCTTACTGGGTAAGGGAAGGAAGATCAGGATTAAGATTCTTATAAGGTACTAAGACAGTGGAATTGATAGAGACAATAATTATCTAATTTAGCATGGTTCAGTAGGATTGATCTGATCCTACAAGGAGATGGTATGGGCCAGAACTTGAAACAAGGTACTAAGTGGAACTGAGGAGACAATGGTTAAATCTAGTTTAGAATTGATTTAATCCTACTACAAATAATAGTTTCCCAGTGATATAATGATTGGTGTGTACTCAGTGTACAGCATATAAGAAGCTCCTGGGGCCAGACACACAAGCCAGACACTCTGGGAGGAGGAGACAGATTCATTCCATTTTCCACCCCTGTGCTGGCTGGAGAGATAAGGAAGGAAGCTAGAGGCAGAAGCTGGAAAAGACAAAGGACTAGAAGCAAGAGCTCTCAGAACCAAGGAGAGAAATAGGTCTCTAAAAAAGCTAACTGGGCCCAAGGAAGGAGAAAATAAAGCATTTGGACTTTAATCCCTGGCTGTACTGGTGATTACTAAACTGAAAGGAAAGCTGCCTCCAGAAGCTCCCCAAGAAACCTGCTCCCAGAAAACATTATATTTTAGAGAAGAACATTACAGATATCGTCAAGAAGGAAGGTGATGTAAAAGTAAAATATAGCAATACAAGTTAATTTTGAAAGAAAAGAAAACATAACTGTCCTTAAGAAAGGAGAAAATGTCCTTTGAGATCTGAACAATCTAATCCCAATTTGTTTTCAGTTTTTGAAGAGATTACTGGTACATGGCTACACCCTAATTCCTACTAAAGAGATGAGTGGTTGAGCCAGCTCAGCAGGAAGTCCTCCTGCTTGGAATGGGCTTTGTGGGATGTCACCCCCACAAAATTCCCTGAAGTCTAAATAAAGCCAAATCACAATAGCATCAAAGAAATTAAGGAGGAAATGTTCAGTAAGGACAATGTGTTTTGCATTCCAAAGGAGTAATTGAAAATCTGGGTTATACCCATTAGTCTCCCATTTCCTTACCATCCAAACTAATGGCAAGCCAGTCTGTGTTTCCTTACTTGTTGCTATTTGAAAAGTGTTTAGAAAAGCTAGATGAAAGATTTATCTAAAGAAGCTGAAGTTCATGAGGGCACTTTATCCAGTTCAAGGTCTTTCTGAGGGGCCCCAAACCCCTATACTGAATCACTCTTCAAAGTTCTGCCCCTCTATTCACTTGCACATCTTCCAAATAAATTACTCCCATTTTTGGTAGAAGAGAAGGTGGCTGATCTAATGTTCAGTAATCTGGTATTATTGGCCCCTCTCCAAGATGGCTAAATCTCATGGGTAGGGGAAAGAAGATCAGGATTAAGATTCTTGTAAGATACTAAGACAGTGGAATTGATAAAGACAATAATTATCTATAGTTGGGGCTATAATAAAGATCATTAGGTCCTTCTGGCTATAAAAAATCAAGAGCTCATTCAACTAAAAAGACCCAGAGATTGCAAGGTAGTTTGTAAAATTTGGTAATTAAGCCAATGAGCAAGAGATCTACAAGGGGATTTTTAAATTCATCAGACAAGACTGATATCATTCTGCCAGTCAAATTGATATATTACCAAACCAATTTAACCTATATTCATCATGTCTTGTTTATATCAGTTAAGTAACAGAAGCCAATTAAAAATGTATGCAAAGCCTTTTGTTCCTTCATTAGTATGTACCAAGAAATAGAAGTGTTTGATTGACTTTTCTGATTTTTTTTTTGGGGGGGGGGGCAGAATTGGGTCTTCCTTTCTCACTCTAATGGCCAATTCCACTAGTGACTGGTACAGGATGTATTCTCTTTCTGATTTGACTGCTTCATCCCTCCTTAGGCAACCTGTCCAAAAGGTCGCCATATTGATGCTTGCTTAGTGTGAACACCCACTCGAGCCAGCCACCTGCAGCTCAGCACGCATGAGTTTTAGTCATGCACCAGACTCTTCAAGAGCAGAAATTACAGGCACATGTTACCTTGCCTCTAACATATTGTAGCAATGGGAAATGGTTAGAGGCAACATCATCAGAACTCAAACCAGTCTTCCATCCTAGCCGGATGACCATGGGACAATTATTTAGGCCACTCTCTAAGACTTTCCTACTAGGTCAGAGGTAGGTTGGGAGCTATTTTCATGGGTATGTAATTGTTAGGAGATGCCAGAAGCATATTTCTCTGCAACGTGGAAGGGGTTAGCATCCGCCCTGAGGTGTGCCGAAGACAGTGATAGCTTTGCAGTCAGGAGATCTGGGGGCTAGTCCTGGTTCCACTCGCTGGAAACCTTTGAGTTGACTGAAGTGCTCTATCTTTATGTTGACCACATGGAAAGGTCACTAGATGTCCAGCATCTCCCTCACTAACAGTGTAATCTTGGCCAAGTCAATTAACATCCCTGTGCCAATTATGTCAGATGTAAATGGTAATAATAAAAATGATACCTGTAGAACCTAATTCACTGGGCTATTGAGAAAAGTAAATCCCTTCCTTGATCAGTTCAGATGAAAAGGAGATTCACTCTCCACATTTCCTCAATGAGTAACCATAGTTCCAGAGGGCTGGTGATGAAGACTAGGACAAGAAGGTTAAGAACTAAATATGTATAAGAAGACAGACTTTTTTGGATGTGGACAATATAGAAATTTATTTTGCTTGACTATGTACATTTATCACAGTGGAGGAGTGATAGAAGGTAGAAAAAACAAATGCTTGCTATTTGAAAACTAAATTTAATTTTTGAAAAGATTTAAAAGATATATAAAAATGCAGATAAAATCTCTTGCAAACTTGGAAATATGATAAAAATATTAGCATTATTATATCTCAACAGACTCAATGTATAATTAGGTCATTCAAATTAAGATAACCTCTTCTGAAGGTTTCTTAAATTAGCTCTTCTCATGATAAATTTTGATTCTTTACACCAGGATTGGGCCACAGAAAAGGGAAAAGCACATAAAGTGAAGAAAATGATGCTTAAAATCCACAAAATCCCTTTTCTAATTTGTTAAAAAACCAGTCTGGTACATGAACTACACTTATCATCTGCAGAGGCTCATGTGGTACATGGTTAAAGTCCTCCTCTTTAAAGAATGTCTTCGAGTAAAAAAAAAAATGGGGATTTGGAATCAGATGGATTCTCTTACTCCTTATGAAGTGTTGGATAATCCAAGACCATGTGAGGAATATTTATTAAAACCCCCACTACAGGTAAGACCGATATGCTGAGCTCTGGAGGGAGATTGGAAGACAAAACCCCAAGACAGCCCCTGCTTTCAAGAAGCTGACATTTTACTCAGAGGTACAAAGTACAAATAAATTAACAAATATAAGGTAATTTTAGGAGGAAAGAGCATTAACAAGTAAAATACTTTATCTCCCTTCACCTTGATTCCTTTTCTATAAAATGAGGGAATTGATCAAGTTAAAGTACAGTTCTCAAAGTATGATCCAGGAATCCTTCTTGGGGTATGAGATCTTTTCAGCGGGGAGGGGAGGGTTGTGAGGTCAAAACTATTTCAAAATAATAGTAGGATGTTTTCATTTCTAATATGGTAAATATAGGAAAAGGTAACCCACATAAATAAAAGCTATTGTGGAGGGTCCTCAATAATATTAAGGATGTGAAAGGAGGTCCTAAGACCAAAAAAGTTTAAGAAACACTTGACATTATTTTCATACTTCATGCTTTTGCCTAATTCAGGTTAGATTGGACAGGCTAGGAAGATAATAAGAGAAACCCAAATGCAATTTATAAAGCACTTTCAGGTTCCCAAAGCCTTTTGTATAGATGAGTTCATGTGATCCTGAAGTCATAGTATTCTTATTATGCCCATTTTACAGAAGAGAAAACTGAAGCTGAGAATCATTAAGTGACTTAACCAAGGTCAAATGCTGGCAAATGTCTGAGTGGAAGTCTTCCTCCCTCCTAGTCCATCCCTCTAGCCACTAAGCGAGGGAGCTGTTTTTTGGAACTTTTAGTGTAGATTTTAGGAATTTCATCATGCAGTGCTCATTGGTCCATACGTAGGCCTTCTGGGAAGTGGGTTAAATTAATAGCTATTGACTATTGACAAATCACATCCCCTCTCTACATTTCAGCTTCCTCATCTATACTCTAGGTCAAGCCAAAACATTACTTTTCTTTCTGCATCTGTGCATTCATATTATCCTTAGTGACAGAGACTGGCAGAAAGTAGCAAAGAAGTAAGCATTTACATAGCACCTTTTATGTGCAAAGTCCAAATATTACCTCATCTGATCCTCACAATAATCCAGGTATTATCATGATCCCCATTCTATCAGCTGAGGAACCTTGAGACTGTCACTTTCCCAGAATCACGAACTTAGTATCTGTGGCCAGATCTGAACTTAGATTTTCCTGATTCTGGGCCCAATGTGCTCCCCCAGCAGAGGTGAGAATAATAGGTGAGAGATAAGAAGAGTAAGGCCTAAATGTCAGTCATTACTGCTCTGCTCAGCCCTGCAGGGAAGAGATGTGTAGTAAGATCCTGTCCCTACAATCAAATAACTGGCCAAATGCCTTGGGAGAAGAGATTTATACACACAGAAAATCAGATAATGCTACAAGATGATGAGCAGTCTCCTCGAATCCATGACGGGAGATCTGTTATCTCACAGATTCCCTCCAGACTTTCATCTAGACAACCCTTGGCCATGTCCTCCACAAAGGCTCTGCCCAATACCCTCAGGCTGATCCTCTAGTTCAGAGATTCTTGGATTTTTTTTTTTACCTGTATCATGGACCTCTTTGGCAATATCTGATGAAGTCTTTGGATCCCTTCTCAGGAAAATGCTTCAAAATGCAAGAAATTCAATACAGAGGATAACAAAGAAGACAAATTCTATTGAAATATGAAAGTTCCCAAACTCTCAGGTTAAGAACACTTACTCTAGACGCCTCTAGAACAAACACAGATTCATAAAGGAAGGTCCAAGAATCTTTTACTCCCTTCACATTGAACAGAAAAGGGAAGAAAAAGGTTAAAAAACCCAAGACCTGGTTGGGGCCTCATGGCCTCAGAGAGAGCAAACTTGGAGGCCTTTTCTCTGTGGGGCTTTCACTACATGCTGAGGTAAAAGAATCTCCAAATCCCCCAATAGCAACTGAGTGTTAAAAAACGGGATGGGGAGAGTGATGGCTGGTGCTGGCTGACTTTCTGATGCCTTCAAAACTCTTCAGAGAAAGTCTCCTTTGCTTCAAGGTTAGCCAGTCCCTCCATAGGACTTTTCTTACACATCATGAATCTCCCTGAATTCTCTAGGATCTTCCATGGGAAAAGGTTGCATCAGCCAATGAAGTTCAAAGACCTACCCATGTACCAGACTCCCATTATACTTCACCTTATGGGCTATCATCGCCCAAAATTCATCCCCAAGTTCCCAGCTACTGGTGATGAATATTTAGTCTGGTCTCCAAGAAACAGAGTCCATCTTTCACATGTCTCAAAACCTATCATGGGAGAATCTTCCAGATTGCGTATTCTGCTTATGTAGTTTTTAAGAACCTTTCAGAACCTGCAATAAATTTTCACAGTATGGTCCAATGTCTTACAGTGACTTACTATTTAGTGCTATTTGAAATAAATCTTCAGCACCATTCTCAGTATTGCTAAGGAAGATTTCAGAGAAAGAGCCTAGATAGCTTCATTGAGCTGGAAACCCATTGCTTATTTCTGTATCTTTTTCCATTGAATCACAGACTCAGAATTTTGAGGTGGAAGGGGGTCTCAGAATCCACCATTTCTCTAATGGAATTCCTCAGCCTGGGACCAGATTTTTGTCTTTTCGTGTGTGTGCCCACTGCTTATAAACCCGGGCTGGCTTATAAGTAAGCATTTAATAAATAAGGGTCGACAAGAGAACATTGTACACAGCAACAAGATTATACATCAGTTCTTATGGATGTGGCTTTTTTCAAAAGCAAGGTGATTCAGACCAGTTCCAATGGTCTTGTGCTGAAGAAAGCCATCTCTCCGGAGAGAGGGCTGTGGGAACTGAGTGTGGATCACAACATCGTGTTTTCATCTTTTTGTTGTTTGCTTGTATTTTGTTTTCTTTCTCATTTTTTTCCTTTTTGGTCTGATTTTTCTTGTGCAGCATGATAATTGTGGAAATAGATATAGAAGAATTGTACATGTTTAACATATATTGGATTATTTGTCATCTAGGGGAAGGTATGGAAGGAAGGGAGGGAAAATTTTGGGAACACAAGATTTTGCAAGGGTGAATGTTGAAAACTATCTATGCACATGGTTTGAAACCAGAAAGCTTTATAAAAATAAATAAATACAGGTTGACTGACTGACAAAATTCCCTACAAAAAGTCATCCATGCTTTGCATGCAGTCTTCTAAATTAGTTCTTTCTAGGGCAGCCCATTCTGCTTGAGAATCATCCTTATAAGAAGGGACAGATAGAATGTAGATCTGGAGACAATAAGTCCCGTCTTCATGAGTTTCAATCTGTCCTTAGACACTTACTAGCTTTGTAACTAACCTTAGGCAAGTCACTTAACCTTGTTTGCTCAGTTTTCTCACCTGTCACCTGATTTATAGAAGAAAATGACAAACCTCTCTAATATTTTTGCCGAAAACCCCAGATGGGTTTTCTTGGATATGACTGAACATTTGAAGAATCTCACTAGGAAATTTTTCATTTTCTTGATCATAAATTTTCTTCCTATCTAGTTACAAAGCAGCAAATAAAACAGTGCTATCCTTTTCTTTTAACTTTTCAATTTTGGAAAATAGTTATTTTTATTTGTAAAAACATGTCAATTGTGTTAATATATAATGTATTTGTGATTATTCTTCTAAATAAAATAGTAAATACATATGTCAAAAATTGACCCATTTCAATTATTGATATGATAACTATTAGTAGATATAGCCCACATAAACAAAACCTCTTTGGGATCTTCAATGGTTTTTAGCCTCGTAAAGGACTCTCAAAACTAAATGTTTGCGAATGACTAATCTAGAGAATTCAGAGTGTTCTGAGCTACTGAGAGGTTAAGTAACTTTCTTAGGATTCCAAAGCCAGTGTGTGTGAGTGGAAGGTTTGAGACCCAGCTTTCTTGTGACAGGAAAGATACCTTTCTCCACCATTAGATAAGATTGGAAAATATGAACCACAGTGAGCTTTTCTCCCCTGATCCTCAGGAATGACATGCTATCAGGTATATTATTAGTAGGCCTGGAGTTCATGAAAAATGTCCAAGCTATCGCAAATATTTCTTAGAATATACATTTTTGGTTTTTACCTTGTTCTCTTTTCATGTCAGGTCAATTAACTAGTAAATGTTGAATCTAAAAGTGGCTTTGGGGTTCTCCATTGCCTTTTAATTGAATTATTCAAGAGCAGAGATGGAATATTTGGAGTTACAGTTATCCAAGAGCCCCCAACTGTGAACAAATCTAATTCACACTCAGGGAACCTTTAGATTCTAACTTATACTTTGAGTAGTAAAGCCTTGTGTTAAACTTTTATTTTTTTTTTTAAGGCTAATGCTTAATTCAAGGTTCACAGGATCTTAGATCCTGCATCTTCTGGTACAGTTTGTACAACAGAGCTGCATATCAGTGCAATCCCCTAAACTAATATTTCGAAACTCCAACAAAGGTCAGTTTGTCTGGGCCTTGAGTTTGTGTGGACATGTACTGTTAACCTGTGGCATTTCTTTTTTCCATGTGGGTAGAATGGCTAATGGGGAGATTTTTCTTGTTATTAGTGTTTAACAGACACAGGAACTTGCCAGGGGGGAACCCTCTCCTACAATTTGTTGTTTAGACAGATCTCTAGAACACTGAATAGGTTAAGTGACTCATACGGGTCACACAGAAGTGGGACTTAAACTTAGCTTTCTTGGTTTTCAGAATCGTTATACTGCCTCTCTTTCTCTTGGACTTGCCACAATCAAACCGCACTACCATTACTTCTGGGAAAGGGTATATGGATGAACTCTTCTATGTTCCCTTGTATCCTTGTGAATTTTCCAGAACAAAACACCCTTCCTTGGCTGCTGCTCTCCTATATATGGTTCCCCAACCCTGCCTCCCATTGGAGTGTAAACTTTTTGAGAGCACTGAGTCCCTTTATATTTGTATTCCCAGCACTTAACACACTGCTAAGCACTTAGTAAGTATATAATAAATGCTTTTCATTCATTCATACCCAAACTGTTCTGAGTATCTTTCTAAATGAGCTTCATATTATATTGGATTTTCATTATTATAAGAATTCCATGATCCTTCTGTCCATGTTCATATTCCCTCTACTAAGAGAGGGAAAGCTGAGATAAGAGAACAGGTTTATGGACCATTCATTGTTCCCAATCCCACACAATTTTCCTTTTTTCTTTGATAATTTCTGATTCTTGATTTCTTTCTCTTTACAAAAATGGGGATGGGGAGAGAGAGACTTATAAAGATGAAGAAGAATGACAGTGAGAAGGGGAGGAGGAAAGTCACAGCTCTATTTAACACCTACTATCACGGGGAATGATTCTTCCTTCCCCTTCTGCACTGTCAGAGAGAGGCAACACCTGTACCAAACATCACATTCCATGGCTTCCAATCATCACACGATGAGCAAGCCAATAGGTGACCCTTCATCTCTAACTGCTTACTCAACCATCAAAGCTTAGGATCAAAGCTTCTGGCTTCATATAGCCTCACCTCCAGGAAGATCTGCATAAAAATCTGCTAACATCCCCACTTTTCCAGCTAAGGAAGTATGTTTTAGCCACTTAAAATAATTATAATAACAATTCAAGGGACAAGATTCATTATTCTGGTTTCTTCCCCTTTCAAAATCTCTCTGGTATGAGATCATGGCTAGGGAAAAGAAAGCTGACACACCCAGAGTGTGAGAACTGATAACTTGATAACTAAACTTTTGGCAGCTTCAGCCTCTCCAAAATACATATTGATGAAGGAAACTGGTTCCTAATTTTGTTTCTTACAGTTGAGAGGATGTCCCCAGCTATCTCCAAAACACAAACCTGGGATCTGAGACCTTGATAATTTCATATTTCAATATATTCGCTTTCCTTTGCAATCCTATGCATTTTATTTTATGCATTTAAAAAGATGATTCTAAAAAGGGGGTTGTAGATTTTGCCAGGCTGCCAAAGGGGTCCATAATTCAAAAATGGTTAAGAACATCTGGACTATATATGTCACAACACTCTTAAAATCCAAGTAACTGAAACTCATTTGGATTTAAAAATAAATCAACAAACAGATCCATAAATAGGAATCCCAACACCTGGAGTAAATTCTTTTTGTAGGAAGTAGGGAGTATTGAAGGAAGTACTGTCCCTCACTGGGCCTTTCCAGGTTGGGCAGATAAGAGTGGTTCCTCCCAGAGCCTGGTGCCCTGCAGGTAGGAAGCAGGAGGAAGGTACTAGCCCAACTAGACTATAGACTTGTTGAGTGCATAATAGCCTAGGGGTTTGCAACACTGGATGTGGCTTTCTCTAGCACTTCACTAGGCAAAAACTGAACATTTAATAGAATAGCCTAAGAGTGGGGCCTAAAGAGCATCACTTTTATTCCCTCCAATGCTGTACTGATCCCACCAACTAATTTCTTCTGTCCTAGGAACAAAAAATAGTTCTGCTACTTGAGGCTGACGATTGTCCAAATTCCCCTTATGTAGATCACTTACTATTTGTCTTTGTTTAATGAAGGACGTCATAGTATCATCAATTGAAACTGTGTCCTTAGCATTCATCTAGTCCAATACTCTCATTTTATAGATGAAAATAAGATCCAGATAGGTTCCATACCCAGCCTGAAGTCACACATGAAGTAAGAGGAGTTAGAATTTGAACTCCGGCCCTCCAGCTGAGGCAGCCAGGTAGCACAGTGAATAAGCGCATTGGAACTGGAGCCAGAAAGACTCATCTTTGTGAACTAAAATCCAGCCACTCCCTAGTTGTGTGATCCTGGGCAAGTCCCTTAACCCGGTTTTACCTCAATTTCCTCATTTGTGAAAATGAACTGGAGAAGGAAACGGCAAACTAGTCCAGCGTCTTTGCTAAGAAAATCTCAAATGGGGTTACAAAGGCCAAAGGTTAGACACGACTGAAATAACAACAATAACCTCCAATTCCAGATAAGGCACTCTTGCCATGGCACCTTCATGCCTCTGTAAACTGGATAACTGCTGGAATCATTCAAGTGTTCATTCGATAATTATCTAGCTGAGTTCCTACTATATTCAATGCATTGTTCTAAGACCTGTGGAGGATAAAACCAATGTAAAGCACGGTGTTTGTCCTTGAAGAATTTATAATCCAGGAGAGGATTTGATTTTGTAAAACAGAGTGATACAGTGGAAGAAGAAAAGGATCGTTTGTAGGTTGAAACACTGGATCTCTCATATAATATTGGGTTTAATTCGCTAAAATAAGAGGGTTCAGCGAGAAGTCCCGTATCTATGATCCTATGAATCCAGACCCGGTTCTGTTTGACCATGGAATAGTATAAAAGTCCCTTGAGGGCAGGGCCTAGCGTTTAATTAAAACTGGTTAACTGCCTATTGGATAGGCCTTTCTTTTTTTTTGACATTAAGCCAATAACAACCGTGTCCCCATTTCCCCTCTGAGTTGAGTAAGCGCCTAATAAATAGACTGCTTGATGCACTATCACGCCCAATTCGGAAATCCCGGGATCTTTGGAAATTGTGCCAATTTTTCCACTCTTACAAATTCCAGAACGCTTAGGAGTCCTCAGCTGCGGGCTAAGGCAAGAGTTTTTTCCTCAGGCGACTATTCTTCCCGGAGGGAGAATGGAGGGATCGGGCGGGAGGGTCCTTCCGACCCCAGGTGGGCCGGCTCCGACCGAATCCCACCGCATGAAGTGGACAGGAGAGCGCCCGAGGCCGAGCGGGCCCAGCTCCTCCCCTCGCGGGCTCTCCGGGCCCCTGGCCCCGCCCCTTGCCATCCTCTGATTAAGCTGCTCCCCCGCGAAGGCGGCTGGGTGCTCGCTGGAAGCCGCCGGGCTCACAGGTGCTTTACAGGATGCGGGCGTCCGGCCCCGGCCCCTCCTCTGCGCTGCTTGCCTTCGCCTCCCTGCTGCTCAGCTGGCCCGGCCAAGCCTCGGCAGCCAAGGAGCTCAAGTTCGCCGTGGTAGTAAGTAGACTTTGCTCTCCGTTGCCTTCCCTTTGTCCCCCGCGGGAGGGAGGGCAGGGGGGGCGCGGTGTCGGGTTTCAGGTCCCCGGCGGACTGGCCCCGGGACGCCCCGACTGCCCCCGCTGCGCTCCCAGTTTGCCGCCGGTGAATAAGCGAGTTTCGCAAGTTTTTCTACCTGAAGGCCAAAACAAGTCCCGACACACCCGCGAACAGCAAGGTTTCTCTCGCTCCCTCCCCCAATTGTGCCCCCTATTTGTTCCCCGTCTCCCCCAGTGCATCAAAGCCCCCTGGGAGCTCACCTTTGACTTCAGTGACTGGATCTGAGAGGCAGCCCCGGAGGGAGGCGGAAAAGCAGTACCCTAACTTCAGAGCGGGCCAAGCCCCGCCGGCTTCTAAACTCTAGCTGGCTGAATTGGGGAGGGGGCGCGGCTCAGGTAGCTGGGGGCGGCTCAGGTAGTTAGGGGGCGGCTCAGGTAGCTGGGGGGCGGCTCAGGTAGCTGGGGGGCGGCTCAGGTAGTTAGGGGGCGGCTCAGGTAGCTGGGGGGCGGCTCAGGTAGTTAGGGGGCGGCTCAGGTAGTTAGGGGGCGGCTCAGGTAGCTGGGGGGCGGCTCAGGTAGTTAGGGGGCGGCTCAGGTAGCTAGGGGGCGGCTCAGGTAGCTAGGGGGCGGCTCAGGTAGCTGGGGGGCGGCTCAGGTAGTTAGGGGGCGGCTCAGGTAGCTGGGGGGCGGCTCAGGTAGCTGGGGGGCGGCTCAGGTAGCTAGGGGGCGGCTCAGGTAGCTGGGGGCCGTCCATAAACCAAAGATCCATTTGGAATTCACCATGGAGCCTTGAAAGTGAAATTCAGTGGTTCAAGAATGTCATTCAAAACTTGGGGATTCCTTTGCCTTTGAATAATGCACTTTTCCTTCCTGACGCCTGTGAAAATATGAGGAAAATGAGTCAGGAAATGAAAAGGGATAGGAAGTATATAACTTAAAGTATAAAATGGAGAGGGGGGCAGTTAGGTGGCGAAGTGGATAGAGCACCAGCCCTGAAGTCAGGAGGACCCGAGTTCAAATGTGGTCTCAGACACTTAACACGTTCTAGCTGTGTGACCCTGGGCAAGTCACTTAAACCCAATTGCCTCAAGGAAAAAAAAGAATACAATAAAATGGAGAAGGGAGAGGCTGAGTGATTGGGTATAGGGGATAGCTTTCTTTATATATGGATCCTAATATAATTTCTTCTTTTCTTCCTCTCTTCCTCTTCCCTACCTGTCTTAACCACTTCCTCTCTTCCCCTTCCCTATTTTAACCACTTTTTTCCTCCTCTTCGCCTCCCTTCTCTCACTTTTTTCTTCTCCAGTCTATCTTTTCTTCTCTTCTCTTATCTCGTTGGGCTCTTCCTCTCCCCACTCCACCTGCCTTTCTCCTCCTCTCTCCTTTCTGTCTCTCTCTCTTTTTCCCTCTTCCCCCTCTCCCCTCCTTTTCCCTCCTCTCCCTACTTTCCACTCTTCCCCTTCTCCTTTTACCTACCCTCTCTCTGTCACCTAGATTCATACATGATTGTCTTTTAATGGCATCTTTCTGTAAATATTCCTTATAAGTGAGATTTCTCATTTAAAGGAGCCCAAAAATTTAATTTGACTTGCAATGAAGCTCCCATTTTCTCACCTCAGTAGATCGAGGTTTAGTTCCTTCTGTATTACAATTTAGTGGCCTATTTTGATACAATGACCTTTTATGTAAATTTTGCTGCCTATTCCAGTGAGTCTCCACTAAGTTATAAGTTAACTATATAGAAGAGGCCAAAGTTCAAGTATTCAAATATGATTTATACTGAAAAGCAACTGAAGGCTTCCATTCTGTAAAACAATGATCCCCACTCCCTTTTTTGGGATGTGATGGAAGCAAGTTGGACTTTTTATTTAAAGCTTTTGAGATTTTTAATTACAGAACTTCCTCAGGGCTGGCATTTGTAGGACACGTTTTCCATATGCTTTGTTCGCAGGAGGGCCATATTTGTTAAGATTTCACGGTACTCACATCATCAAATGCATGGAATCTGCTACTAACAGAGTTACAGGCAGCTCTCAGTTAACTACATCTTAACTAAGTTAATTTCAGTTAGTGAATTATTTGTAGAAATTTTCTTATCCCAGACTAGTTTCCCCCTTATTTTTAATTTAGATTAAGATCCTTTTCCTCCACTGATCCATGTGAATATATGTTCAAGAAATGTAAAATAATGTAAATGTTACACAAATATTCAAATGGTTCACTGATCTCCTCAACATGCATATTCCCTCCATGATAATGATATCCTGCATAATTTTTAGCTATTGCCTCACTTAAGTTTGCCACAGGAAGCCCATCCAATATGCTGGGGGAAGGAAGCAAGTCTTGTGAGTTGCCCTGATCTGGCAAGGATACTGTTGAAGCACAGAGACTATCCATCAGGTTTTTCTCACATTTGCCATATAACCTAGCTCTCTTGTTTTTACAATATTCTAAAATGATATGTTGTATTGTTATTCCTCTTCTAAGAAATTCCTTTTCTTTAATGTATAGCGACATGCTTATGCCCATGCCATGCTACTCTGTTGCCCTAAGGGGAATTTTCAATTGGGATAAATATGCACAGTCACTGGATGAGGAGACAGTTATTTCTCTTGTTAGTTTTTGACTATGTTAACAAAGAGATGTTCCTGTTTGTATGTGACATGTTGCTGATTATAAATCCATTACACTCAGAAACACTCATCCAAGAGTGTTTCACTTGGATGAGATCCATAATTATTCAACAGAGCTTGATCTGAGACAAGAACAACCAAGTAAAAAAATATGCTGTGATACACAACTAGGTGGATGGACAGCCTATGTTACTCATACATGTGGATAGATACTTTTATGCATCTCTTTGTATTTATGTATCTTAGATGCTGAAAAAAGAGAATGACCTGGGTTTAGAATTGAACAGGAAGAGAATGTCCTGGTTTGCTTTTGGGAATTTGCAGAGTTTTCATGATGATGCCACTTTGGTCCCCATACTAAGTGGGGAGCCAAATAGCCAGTCAATCATGCAAATAGCAAGCATTTATTAGTTGCCTACTATATGCCAGTTTCCATGCTAGATGCTGGGATACTAAGACAAAAGTGAAATTGCCCTTCTCCTTAAGGAGTTTACTTTCTTCAGAAATCTTGGGTAGATGCAAAGAATTCCATATTATCCCATTGTGATTCTAAGATAACAAATCAAGCTGATTAATTAAGATGTATATTTCAGGTATAAGTTAGGCCAGATAATTTCTAAGGTTCCTTATAACACTTTAAGATTCTATAATTTATTCAATTCTTCAACCTCGTTAGTACAAAATTTCCATTTAAGGCACTGTGACCGTAATACCCATAGGCTGAAAAAAAACCTATAACACTTCTTGACCAGGTTTAGTCTATAGTACAGTAGTTGAGCAAAGCCCATTGATTCCAGGCCAAGAAGCAATTTCCAGAGGTAATAGATAACCCAGCACTGTTTCCCTGTTTCCAGGAAAACAAAAACCAAAAAGAGCAAAGTTTCTCCTTTAGTGATGGTCCCTAAGAATAGCCCAGTCTTGCTCTGGGCTCTGACGAGAACTCAAGAATGCTTCCAAGATGGCCTGCCATATTAATTGGAACAACTACTGAATTATTAGGAACAAAAATGGAAACTGCTTTCAGAGAAAATCTTAATTGTTACCAATTATTCTTGGTTTCTTTGAGTTTAAAAAAACTGAATTATAACACAGGTGCAATTTAAAGGGATGTAAAAAGAAGAAAGCAAAGGATTATTTGTTAAGAATTGAGGCTCATGTGACTTTAGGCTAATCAAGCAATTCTTGCATACCACCACCAGGCTGATCATGGCTCTTGTATCTAGTCCAGTGGTACCTGAAGTGTCTGCATGAAGTGCTCACATTTGAAATTTTAGGCAAAGTTTAGTGCAAGTATTCACAGGTGGAGACAACTGTCCCTGACTCTTGGAATATCATTCCTGCAGTAGAGAACAATAATTTACATTCTGTGGACTGAGATCTCTCATTCAGGGAGACATTTATGAAAAAAAAAATCCAATATGGACAATATTTTACTTAGTCGGGGACTTCATGTATTATAATCAAACCTTAAAGCACTATATGAATGCTAGTTATAAGACAACACTGTTAATAGCACTGGACTTGAAATCATGAAGACTGAATTCAAATATTGCCTCAGACACTTTCTAGCTCTGTGATTTTGGGCAAATCATTTAGCCTTCTGTGCCTCAGTTTCCTCATCTGGAAAACAGAACAAATAGGAATACGACCCAAGGTTGCTGTGAGGATCAAGGGAGAGGACATCTGAACAATGCTGTACTAACCTTTAAAGCATATATAAATGCTAATTATCATTACATTTGTAAAATAGTGAATCAAAATTTAACTTCATCATTATCCATTTCAGCCACGCTCAGCCCTGTTTGGGGCAGAAGACAAATTATAACTGATTTCTGCCTTCATAGAATGACATCTACTACCCAGATGGAATTTGGCAAGTCCTAGAGCCTTCAGCTCCATCTTTCACATGTGCAGGGTGGACAGTGGTGCCCATGAGGACTTTCAGCTGCCAGTCTATGATCTTCTAATTCCATGTGACAATAATAGCTAATAATCACAGAAACCAACATTTAAATGGCACTATGTGTCGGGTATTGTGGTAAATGCTTTGTTTGGGGTGTGCCTTTTATTATCTTTGCTGAAATATATTTATATATTTATTTATATTTATGTAGATTTTGTATACATATATATAGAGAGACAGAGACAGAGAGAGACAGAGACAGAGACAGAGAGAGAGAGAGAGAGAGAATATATAACCAGTCTAGTTTATACATAGGATATTTAACTTCTTAAGACCTCTTTTTTCCCTTCAATTTTAATGAAATTGTCTACCATACTCTGAGTCTGATTTCTTCTGTATCCAGTCCAATATATTTAGCCTTCGAGCTCCTGAGATGGAATCCCATTTGTGTGGCTATTTTACCTCTAGTCTAGGTATAGGACAGAAGAAGCTATTTTGCTATTCAGATCAATTCAACAAGCCTCTGTCGTATACCTGTATAGATGGCAAATTTGAACTCAGTCTTCCGTCCTTCAGGCCTGATGCTTTATCTACTGCACTACTTTGCTGTCTCAGACACTTAATAGACTTATGTGGATCCAGATAAATCATTTAATGCCCGTTTGATTCAGTTTGCTTATCTGTAAAATGGGATTATAATAGCATCCATCTTTCAGGGTTGCCGTGAGGATCGAATTAGATAATTGTGACATGCTAAGCCCAGTGCCTGGCACATAGGAAGCTCTATATAAATGTTTGCCATTACTGCGATTTCTACTATCAGGCACTATGCCAGAGGCTAGAACATAAAATGAAAAAGAATCATTTCTTTGTCTGGAAACAGAATGTACAATACACAGAAAGTAATTTGGAGGGTGGGGGAGAAAGCAATAGAAGTTTAGATGTTGATGCTCTTCCCTCCAAACAAGACTGACATGCTAGAAGTTCTGTTTCTGAAGGTTTGTATTAGCATTTTATTTTGAGGTGTAGTTTAATGTCAGTGTCCTTTCCAGAAAGTACAGGATATCATAAGTTTTATGGATCTATGCAAACACCAGACAAGGAAGTCAATAATAATAATAATAAGGTAGTTTGACTGGAATGGGAGTACAGAAGCCTACTCACTAGTTCAAGATGAAAAACAAGTTTGAGGGAAGATGAAGAAAGGTAAAAAAAAAATCTGCATATAAATAAGGATAAAAATAGCCATCTGTGAATTGAGAGAATGAGATAGAAAGGAAAGATGTTGGCCCAGAGAAAGTTGGCCCAGTTCAGAATGGTGTTGACTTAGGAACTTCTGAGGCTATGCATAAGAGATGCCTGAAGTGTCATTAATGACAACTGACTCTGAGACTGGGCTTTGAAGAGTGGGGAAAATGCCCAACTAGACTGATAGAACTTGTGACTCCGGTTCTGCCACAAATGGAATCTCATACTTTCATTCAGTTGTATGACTGATGAAAAAATATTGATTTTGGACTTGGGGAGAAATCCTACTTCTTCTTTGAAATGTTGCTTTTTCTACTTATTACCTGGGTGATTGTTGGTAAGCCACTTTACCTCTGGGTCTCAGTTTCCTTATCTGTAAAACAAGAGATTGGACTGCATAGCCTCCGAGTCTTCTTCCAACTCTGTAGCTGTGATCCTATAATCTTTACAAAGCCACTGGTTCCCAGTTCATGACGGTAGCTTAGTTTGTATTCATTAAGTACTTTATAAAAATGGCACAGTATGTTCAAGAGTTGCCCTTAAAAATCCTTCTACCTCATCAAATTATGGGGCAAGTCATTAAATATGGCCACTGTTACATCTATATAAAGCCTTATATTTGTATAGTGCTTTATAATTTATTTCTGGATAATGTCTTATTGTTCACAGAGTTTAACATAGTGCCTGGCATAATTGGAGCTTAAATATTTATTGGGGCAGCTAGGGAGAGCAATGAATAGAACACTGAGCTTGGAATGAGAAGAACTCGTCTACCTAAATGCAAATCTAACCTCAGATACTTATAGACATCTGTGTGATCCTGGACAAACCACTTAATTCTGTTTGCCTCAATTCCTCATCTGTAAAATGAGCTAGAGGAAATGGCAAACCACTCCAACTATTTTTTGCTAAGAAAACCCCCAAAATGGGACCATGGAAAGTTGGATATAACTGAAATAACTGAACAAACATAATATTGACTAAACAAAGCACTCAGCATACATTATGGTGTTGTTGTGTATGTTATGTCCTGTGCAATAACCTGGAAAACAGGTGGGAAAACTATTACAATCCCCACTTTACAGGTAAGGAAATAGAGGCTCCACAAGGTAAGTTAATTTATTAAAATGATCCAGTTAAGTAAGGTTTCTGATTCTCAAGCTAATACTCCTTTTTTTCCCCGGAGGCATTGGGATTAAATGACTTGCCCAGGGTCACACAGCTAGTAAGTTTCTGAGGCTAGATTTGATCTCAGGTCCTCCTGACTTCAGCCATTCTGCCACCTGGCTGCCCCCGCTAATACTCTTTTTTATGCTATCTCATTGTCTTTCTGATGACAGGGAGAAGTGGATTCTCCAGAATTCCATGGCAGAACTTTAGCCCCCCCCCCCCTTAGCTACTGAGCTCTTTTTATCCCAGGGACTTCTGTATATTATAAAACCAGGTCTTTTGCTTATGTACTTGTTTTCATTCATTTTGGGAACTTGTTCCTTATCTAAGGAGTTGAGTTATTTCCTAGGACAGAAAAGAGACAGGTGTCTTCACTGGATCTTGCCCAACTAGACTGATAGAACTCTAAAGTGATAGTTTAGCTTAGAGGAACCACGACTTTCTAAATGACTAAGAAACAATATGAGCTATTTTACTTTTATGTATATCTTAAAAATAAGTTTTAATAATGCTTTTGGTTTTTAGGTCAATAATTTCTGGAAATATCTCTCCTCTCCTGACCCTCCCCTTTAGAATGGTATCATGTCTTTTTGACAAAGAAAAACAATCAAAAATATCCAATAAACATGACAATGTCTAATAATCTATACTCCTTGCTATAGCAGTCTCCCCCCTTCTGCCATGAAGGTAGAGATAAATTTCATTATCCATTCTCTGGAATTATTACTGGATATTTTTTTTGTTTATTTGTTTATTTACTCAATTCATCTTCCTTATGGGAATTTTTTAATATTGTAGCCATTATAATATTATTCTGATTGTACCTGCTTCATTCTGCATCTGTTCATACACATTTTCCCATGTTTCTCTGGATTCCTCATAGTCATAGTTTCTTACTACATAGTAAATTATGTTTTTGCTACTATACTACAGTTAAAGTAGATTATTTTATTAAAGTTTCTTTCTTCCAACCTCTTTTCTCCTACATAGTAACCTCCTTTTTTATTACTAGAATTGTAATAATGTCAGTGAATCAAAGTGTTGGATCCAGAAAAATATGGTAGGAAATACCCTGGGGATTAAAGGAGACATTTGACCAAGTTATTAACTAACTAGTAATATGGCAAAATCTGCCCCATGCCTCAATCACTCATAACAGTAAGTATTTGGGGAAGGACATATGTTCACTCACCCAAGTCAATAGGGGATCATTTAATGCCCTGTGGTATCATTCACTACATCCCCTTGGTAATCTAGAAAGGTTCATTCCAGCTCAATGATTTCTGTCTAATTGCATTATCTACTGAGATGTAAATTTTGCATAACACTTGGAAAATAAACAGACAGAAGTTTTATTTTACAAAGGAGAAACTAGCACAGATATCCTAGGCCTCTTCTGCTACCCTTGTCACTTTCTTGAGCAGCCATGGGAACATAGCCTCCAGTTGACAAATGAAAACTGTAATCCCTTTATTCATGATTATAGTGACTTTTATGAACTAGATCAAGGCACTTTACTTTTCTCAGCCGTTTTTCTCTAATCCCTGAAATAAGGAGGCTGAAGGAGATTTCCTCCCATGTGCTAAATCTAGGATTCTCTGAGGTCAAGGAGAAGCTGCATGGTACAGTGGTTAGAGGGCTGGCCATAAAGTTCATAAATTTTGGGTTCAGGTCCTGTCTCTGATACGTACTAGCTGTGATCCTGGCTAAATTGCTTGAAACTTAGAGCCCCAGGCTACTCTTTCCTTGGTCCACATGAAGGAAGAGCATTTCTACACCAATAATTACTTAAGTTAACAAAAAAATTCTATATCATCTTGTAGTAACTTTTAAGAACTTTCCTCATTACAAGTCTGTGAGATAAATGATATAAAGATCTCCATTTTACTGATGTCCTTTGACCCAGAGAAAGGATGAATCAGTATGAACATAATCAAAGGCTCTAATGGAGGTCCCTAGAAAAATCTGTTCTTGGCCTTATGTCATTCAGCATTGTAATCAAGGATGCTGTTGCCTCCAGAGATGTCCTGTTTATCAAACTGGCAGATTGCACAAAGCTGAGAGGGCTTTTCAGAATGCACTGGGTGACAGAATTATGAAAGATCTGGAAGGATTAGGCTAAATCTAATCAGAAGAAATTTAACAGGAACAAATTTAAAGTTTTACATTTAGGCTTCAAAAATGAAGTATAAAAGTATGAGAGAGAGAGAGAGAAGGAAGAGAAGGAAGAATAGGAAAAAATTGGCAAAACATTGAAAAAGTCTGAAAGTATGTGCAACGGCAGGTGCTATAATAATCATTTTGTAGATGGAGTCACAGATAGACACAGCTAGTAAGTATCTGGGATAGGAGTGGTACTTAAGTCTTTCTGACTCCAAGCCAACTCTACTACTAAAATGCCTGAGAAAGAAAATAGTTCATGAGAAAAGATCTGACTGAGTAAGTAGACAGAAAGTTCTATATAAGCTAATCATGTTAAAAAACCAGTCAAAATAAGGTCATGCGCAATCAGTCTGTATAAATACTAATGCAGTTTACTTAGCACCAGCATGGTACCATGGAGAGCAGAACTGTGGCTTCTTAGCAGGGAGAGCTTCAGGATGGAGCCTCAGTCTACTTACCACTATCCAGAGTACTTTTGAGAAGACTAACCTAGAGGCCACTTTTAAGCAAGCTCCTGAGGAGATGTCATTTTAAGAGGGAGGCAACAAGATTATGGAGCAACTTGGAAATGATCCCAGAAGAGGGTCAGCTGCAGGATACTTAGCCCTAGAGAAGCAAAGTTGTGAAGGAGGAATATAAATATCTGAAGAACTATTAAATGGGAAAAGTATTTGATCTGTTTTATTGACTCTGTAAAAAACAAATACCCATGAGTGGAACAGTACCAAGATAGTTTTATGCTCTCTATAAAAGCAAACTTCCTAGCAATTTGTTGTTGTATTGGAAGTCGTCCAGTCCTTTTGGCCATATCCAACTGTTTGTGACCCGATTTGGGGTTTTCTTGGCAGATACTGAAGTGGTTTGCTATTTCCTTCTCCAGTTTATTTGACAGATGAGGAAACTGAGGTAAATAGGGCTGAGTGACTGACCCAGGTCAGCTAGGAAGGATCTGAGGCTGGATTTGAATTCAGGAAGATGAGTCTTCCTAATTGCAGGCTGGGCACTCTATCCACTGCTCCACATAGCTGCCTGACCTAGGAACTAGAGATGCCCTCAAATCAAGTCAACACTTATTTATTAAGCAGCTACTGTGTGCCAGGAACTCTTCTAAGAACTGAGGATGTAAAAGGCAAAAACTGTCCCTGATCTCAAGGAATTTACTTTCTACTAAGTGTGACAATATGTCAACAAGTATCCAAACAAGGGATAAATTTGGAGCTTAAAGAAGACACTGGCATTCAGGGGCACTGGGAAAGGCTTCTCGCAGAAGGTCAGATTTTAGGAAAAAAGCCAAGCAATAGAGATGAGGATAAAGACAATGCCAGGCATAAAATGAAAAGCAAAACGGATTACGTAAAGAGATTCCGAACTCCCCAACACAGAATAGGAAACTCAAGGAAGATTGACAAGGTTTTGTGTAAGTAATTCCTAACCAGGAATTAGTTGGGCCAGATGACTCCTTATGTCTTCTCCTGCTCTTTTCATTTTATTTTTTTTATTATTTTATTAATTTTAATATTCATTATTAATTTTCTTTAATATTTCTTTCATTTATTTATTAAGTTTATTAATTTTATGAACTGACTTCTATGATTGAACTAAGCACTATAACCTAGTGCTTAATACAGTGCCTGGCACACAACACTCAGATGCTTGTTGACTGACTAATTAATGAACTTTCCCATTGTCATATAGCTAATGAGTGACTAAGCTGGCCTCAGACCCAAATCCCCAGTGTTCTGATTCAGAGTCTGGTGTTTGTTCTTTTATATCACGCTCTCTCCCTCAGCCACCGTCCTGTCATTTTGCATGATTTCATAAGTATAGGTGTTTGACACTTGTCAAATGGGGCTTATTCACACATGTAATTGAAACAGCAGTTGGAGAAAACATCTGCCTTGATAATGTACTAGATATCTGGCTTTCTCTTATCAATTATGTTTCCTTTCACCAGTGTAGACTTCAGCTAATTGTCCCTTACTGTCGTCTACTGCTTAAGCAATATATTCTTCCTCATTTTTGATCATTTTAAGTCTTTATGCCTCATTTGTGGAGTATACTATGGAATCATAAAGGCATGGGACTATACATAAAGACTGAAATATTCCCCACAAACATTAATCTCTTTCCTGACAATGTTAGCCAGGAGCAACAATCCACTCTGACTTTTAGTGTTTGTAGGTTCTTCAATAACAGCTAAATTTATTTTGATAGTCTTGAAAAGATCAGTACAACTTGCCAAAGTATCTGACTTATTTGCAGAATAATAATAATTTTCATTAAGATTATCCATTAAGGTCATCAAAATGTTTTCCTCAAAATAGATACTATAGAATAGATATTATAAGGATTTATTCCCATTTTATAGATGGGAAAACTGAGGCTCAGAGATATTCATCAACTTGCCCCAATCACGGAGTTAGTAATTGTTAGAGTTGGGATTTGATATTTCCAAAACCAACACTGTTACCATTGTGCCAGACTGATTCTCAGTGTAACTAGTACATGGAAGGAATCTGACACAATATATTCTCATGGTTACAAGTGTCTGTCTCTTATAGGATAGCATCAGAGATAGCTGAGGCTAAGTGGGGAACAGGAGAACAAGAGAGATGAACTAACTATATTTGGTGTTCCTTTTCCCCAGGGTTTACAAAAGCCCTAAATAAATTTCTGAGTTAACAAACCTAAAACGTGACCTTTGACATACTGGCAATAAGACCTGGCAAGCTACTTAATTTTTCTGGGTCTCAGTTTCCCCTTCTGCAAACTGAGGGTATTGGGCAGGAAGACATTTAAAGTCCAACTTTGAGTCTCTGATGCTCTGGCTGTAACCTTCATTCCTCATCAGGGTCTATCTTGGTGAGACCACAGACCCATCAAAGTGATGGAGAATTAGGGAGCTGAACGAGCTCCACCTCTCTCTGATGGAGAGACCCCAAAACTCCTGCTTTACTTTATGGGGCCAAATGGCACAAGCCCAATTCTTCTTCTACACAAGGACCTTTTGAAGAGCTGTTGTCACTTCATAATGACCTCAGTCTCCTCCCGTTTAAATGCTTCCAGTCCCTTTGACGTTCCAGGATTCTGGAGCCTCTCAGCACCTTGTTTCCTCCCTCTGAACAAGGTCCAGCTTTTCAGTGTCCTTATAAAAGGCACACTCAGAATTGAACACAATATCCCAGCTCTGACCTGACCAGGGCTCAAGTACTGAATATTGGGTCTTTACTAATATAAGAGTGAATGTGAGAGTGAGGGGTGAAGGAGGGAATCCAAAGCTGGGCTTGAAGTCAGAAAGGTAACAAATCTTATGTTCTGGACCCACTACTTAACCTGTCTATGTCTTTACTACTGTTTATACAATTCTATAAACTGAAGGGATTGTGCTCACTATTGTGTACGATCCCTTCCAGACCCAGATCTATTATCCTGTGATAATGCAGTGGTGGACATCGTGGGCAATGTGGAATGGTACACATAGGGATGGCATAGGGGTCAAGAAGACCTGATTTCATATGCTGTCTCTGCTACATCCTAGCTGAGTGACCACAGACAGTCACTTATCCTGCAAGATGGGTGACCTTGTCCACAGACAATCACTTATCCTGCAGTGTGGGTTGTTAGGGGGCAGGTTAATTCTCCAAGAGCCTCCACAGCTGTGGATCATAGCATCTGAAGGAGTTGCAAGGCAGCTTTTGCTGACACAGGTGCTGCGGACTGGGAATGAGATAAATTGGAGGCAGAGGGAAGAGGAGAGAGATCAGATAATGCAACAGCGTCTCAGTCAGACAGGTCAGAGAACAGCAACGGTCTCTCAGTATCCTCGTATCATCCTCTCACAAGAGGAGATCCATTCTGGGTTGGATCTCCAGCAGCCACTGTCAGGTGGCTCCCATACAGTATTCCAACAGCTCCTGGTAGCACAACAATGGGTGGTCTTGTCCACTTATCTTGAAGGATGGGTGACTTTGTCCACAATCACTTAACCTACAGGATGGGTGACTTTGTCTATATACAATCACTTATTCTGTCCAGGTGACTTTGCACTCTTGTAGATCAGTAGAGCTGGTCTACACTGATGAAGGGAATTTCCACTGTAGAATTTATCTCACCAAATATCAAATGAAATCACAGATCCAGACTCCCTCCTACCACCTAACCACTCCCAATCCACCCCCCAAAAAATGCTTACATCAGCTTTTTCAGTGTATGTCACTCCGGGTGACATACAAAGCTTGTAGTTCACTGGTTTTCAGGCCAACTGAGAACAGATCTGTTGCTCTGGACAGAGTATCAGGGCCAGAGGCAAAAGGATTTGAATTCCGTTCTGGCCTCAGACATTTATTGACTGTATGACCCTGAGCAAATAACTTAACCTGTTTGCTTCAGTTCTTCCTGTATAAAATGGGGACGTGCTGAAGAAGGAAGTGGCAAACTACTACAGTGTCTTTGCCAGGAAAATGCCATGGACAGAAATGCCAGGGACAATGTCCACAGGGTCATGATCGATGACTGAACAGCCACCGAATCTTTTTCTTTCCTTTCAAAGTACTGTGCGCTTAAACAGAGGATGTGGCTTCTTCATTGTTTTTTAATTATAAAGACTTTGGCAGGGAAATGTCACTGAAACAGGGGACATTCCAGTGAAGCCTGGTTTTGGCAGACCAGAACCAGCTTGTTATTGTGACTTCTGCTAACCTTAGCTGATTGGTAGGGACTAATTGGCCCTCTGCAATTTTATGGAGAGGGAGTGGGGAAGACCTTCATTGTTTGGCAGCAAATGGGAAACATTTAGAGGATTCAGATTTCAAGCAGGATCCTCTGAGATATGGATAAAAACTTTTTTTTCTTTGATAATTTCTTTTTTTTTAATTAAAGCTTTTTATTTACAAAACATATGCATGGGTAATTTTTCAACATTGACCCTTGCAAAACTTTTTGTTCCTAATTTTCCCCTCCTTCCCCACCCCATCCCCTCCCCTAGCTGGCAGGTTCTCCAATATATGTTAAATATGTTAAAATATATGTTGAATCCAATATATGTATACATATTTATATAATTATCATGCTGTAAAAGAAAAATAAGATCAAGAAGGAAAAAAAAAACAAGAGAAAACAAAATGCAAGCAAACAACAACAGAAAGAGTGGGAATGCTATGCTGTGATCCACACTCAGTTCCCACAACTCTCTCTCTGGGTGTAGATGGCTCTTTATCATCACAGGATTATTGGAATTAATCTGAATCATCTCATTGTTGGAAAGAGCCACATTGTGGATAAAAACTTACTGGCACATCATCCATTCTCAGCAGGGTATGCAAAGCACTATACAAATGTAAACTACTCTTTTTATTATATAAAGAATTTTCTGACATTATACATTTGTCTAAGGCTTTGTCTCTGGAAGAAACCAACTATTCAGCTACTAAGCCTAATACTACAAGGTATATGGCAACGCATCCTAAAAGGCAGTGAACCTGGAAATATTTTATTAATGATAGCAAGGTCTTTTACCTATGAACAGATAATGCAAGTTTGCAAATATGAAAATATTTCATTCTCAATGATTCTCTGAGATGGATGTTTATATAAAACAAACCCAGAATGTAAATGATATATAAAACTCAATGTTACTCAAATCAGTATTAAATGTATTCTAGATAAATCAATAATTTCTCATAATTTTAGGTTTTCAACAAAGTGATTTAAAAATCTCTTTAATTATTTATTAATGGTGAGTCTTTCTAGGAAAGCCATAGTCCCTCATTAGTGCTACAAGTCTGAAGAAGACCTGACCCCTGAAAGTTCTATACTTTTAGGGATCAGCCTCATAGGACAATTGAACTCCAGTCCTTGTTCATTTCTGAGACCATGAATATTTGTTGAATGAATGACTAAACATAAAAAAGAAGGAATGGATGAACCCAAATCTCCTCCTCAAAGCTAGGAGGTAGCAGAGAGAGGATATGAAACCAAGTTTCTTGACTCCAGCATCATCCTTTTGTATTCCTTTGTTTACACTCAAAAGAGAAGAATGCCCTTTCAGACACCGTGTCTTTAGCCCAGCCAATGGCATGTTTCATGGAGGCTCACAGGAGCAGTGTTGATTGCTTCACAGTGGTAGTTATCCATTTTCTAAGGAGATGGGGCAAGGGGAGATCCAAACCTGTTGTTTCATCAGTGATAAACTCTGGAAAACTGCCACCATTTCTGAACCAGAGCTGACCTGAAGCTTTAGGGTTGCCTGGGGAACTGAGAAATTAAGTGATTTGATGAGGTTTTGATCAGAGGCAAATCTTGACTCCTGGTCTTGCTATCCCTACTCCCAATTTCCTCTCCATCTATGATGCTATGCTGTGTGTGTGTGTATGTGTATGTGTATATGTGTATGTGTATTTTTAATTTCTTATGATAAAATCTTAGGACATTCCAGGAAACCTGGAAAAATCCAAGTTACTCATGCATGACAACTTGTGACAGATTTTGGAGAGCAAGGAAATTGAAACTAAAGTTATTTGCTTTGAAATCAAACCAAGTCACATCTAGCATTGATTAAGTATTTGCTATACTTATATGCAAATACTATGCTTATAAGCACATTCTGTGACTGTGTGTGACTGCACAGTTCCTGAGCTAAGACAAATAAAAGGGAACTGGGATATAAAAGAGTAGGACTTGGATCAGAACCAATGAGCAAAGGTAACAGAGAGGCAGGTAGCTTCTTGAAGTGAAGAAAAATTTGCTAAAAGTTGGAGCTGTCCAAAAGATGAATGGACTGCCCCAAGAGAGAATGCATCTTCCTTACTAGAGACCTCCAAGCAAGGGGATTGTTGAATGTTCCAAGTCTGTGATTAGAAACTTCAGTTCTAGTGATCCATCCTTAAATATTAATTGTGTTATCCAACCATGCTTTCTGATACCTGAAGAACTGCGAAGAGGATGAGAGAGTAGCTGGATTTATAGTGAAACATCAAGACAAGTAAATGAGAAGCACCAAGTGAAATAAACACCATTTATTTCCCATTTGTTTTTCCAGTTATTTCGGCATGGAGACCGGAGTCCCATTGAAACCTTTCCTAATGATCCCTATCAAGAATCTGCTTGGCCTCAGGGATTTGGACAACTGAGTCAGGTTGGTCAGCTTTTCAGATAAGTATGATGGGTGAAGTACAAGAGGAGGTGTTCAGTAATTGTTCTAATCTTTTTTTTCCCTGATGGGCATATTAAAATTGGAAGGTTGTACAATATAAATCAATTATTAAGGTTTAAAAAATAAAAAAGATGTACAAAACAGCAGAATAATCCATACCTAAATATTAGATTCAAAAGAATTTAATAACTATTCTTCTAATTTATGAAATGAGTCAATTGGGCTGGAAATACATGATCTAAGACTCACTGTTAATATTCTAAAGTGCAAAGAACACTGGCTGTGGAATGAACCAAAGGACATGATTTCAGATGCTGATTCTGCTGCTTATTATCTGTGTGGCTTAGGCAAGTCATTTATCTCAGTTTCCTCATCTGTCAAATGGGGAAATTGGGTTCAATGGCCTGAGGTCCTTGTCAGCCTTAGGAGAGAGATCAGACAACGCAACAGCCTCTCAATCAGAGAGGTCAGAGAACAGCAACTGCTTCTCAGTCTCCTTGTATCATCCTCTCACAAGAGGAAGCAACTCCTAAGAGTTGCTTACCTTCTCTAAGCCTCAGTTTCCTTATCTGTAAAATCTCTAAGGTGGTTCTTCTGTCCTGCAGCATCTCTTCCTTTACATTTGAATCAGCTTAGAAAACCTCATCCCTACTTGTTAGTGCCTGTGTCTCCCCAGAGACTCCATGCTTCTGACCCCCCTGGTTAGACCTTCCCCCAGAGGAGTCTTCAGGCTGTTCGAGCTCAGAAGCATCTCCTGTGAATGACTCTGATGTGGTCTAAGGGTGCTCAAGGTCACCTCCCAGCCATGGACCGTGGGTCTTATTTGAAATCTTCAAAAGAGAGCGGGTTGCCTGACCAGTTCCGCAGCGAAGATAAAAAGCCACGACGATCCAAAGCCACAGACTTGGAGGGGGCGTAACAACAACAAACATTTTTCTGTGTTACTTCAAAGATTGCTAGCTCCTTCTTTAAAACAAACGCATGAATGGTTGGTGGGCCAATAGCACGACCTCCGTTTCACAGATGAGAAAGCAGATTCAGAGAGTGTAGGTGACCCGACTGTTACAGTTAAGTAAATAACTCTCACAGCCTGAATGTAAGCCCAGAGCTCCTAATCCCGGATCCAGCGCCCTTTCCATTACTGTCAGAAAGCGGCTGAGAGCCCCAGATTTTCCAAGGCACGGGTTGGTGAAACACTCTTCCCTTTTCACTAACTCCCAGGTAGAGAGCCCTTTACTTTCCAATTTCTCAGGTTAGGCAGGTGGCAGGGGAGGGTGGGCGTGGAATGAGTGACACTATCCAGGACAATGTCCCCTCTGTTTCGGGCCTGTCCTGGATGACTACCAGGATCATCTGATCCTCTGAACAGTCCTTCTCTGCTTTAAAATCCATTTGCAATGCTTTATTTATATATCCTCCAGCTTCCTCTCGCATCATTCTGCACCAAGGAAAGGTGCAGATAAAATAAACAAATTCTGCCTGAGTGCCCATCCTGTCACTCCTTCAGCTACCAGTGAAGGGCCCGGGAGACTTTACGCTTCTGCGCCATCCTGGCTCCTCTCTTAGACAATTCAGTTCTAGTCCTTTCAGTGTCTCCATCCACACTGCCATCCCCGGAGCAGGCCATCATTATCTCAAGTCACGGCTATTGCAGCAGCCTGCAGGTTGATCTCTCTGCCTCCGATCTCCTCATTCCAACCCATCCTTTGTTCAGCCGCCAAAGAGATTTTCCTAAAGCTCGAGTCTGACCGGGTCTCCTTCACCCTACTCCATATCTTTGAGTGGCTCTATCGCCTTCAGAACATCCTCTGTTCTGCATGGAAAGCCCTTCAGTTTCTAGTCTCCTTCTTTCCAGTCTTCTTATACCTTTCTTCCTTCTACTTTAATCCTCCAGGAATGGCCCTTGTGCTATTCCTCGGGCAGAGAACTCTGTCTCATGGCTCCCTGCGTGTTCAATGTCTGCTTTCCTCACCCAAAATGCTTTTTCCCCATCACCCCAACCTCTGGTTTCCCTGGCTGCCTTCAAGACTCAGCTTAATTGCCACCTTCTAAAGGAAGCCTTTCCCAGTACCTCCTGTTCTTAGTATCTTCCCAGTGAGATTCCCTCTCATTTATACCACCTATATGATGAATAACCAATTTTTTCCATGTTGTTTCCCTCATTAAAATGGAAGTTCCTTGAAGACTTTGCTTGAATCCCCAAATGCTTAGCCCAGTATTTAGCACATAGTGGGTACTTACTAAATGCTCATTGAGTCTGACTCAGAGCTCAAGTTTCTTCTTCTTTGCTCATTGTCATTGAAGTCTGTGGTACTGGACTGTGCCAGAACTACCATTATTTATAAAGAGCTGGATGATTTATCCAGATCATTTGTCTTGACCTCTGTCTTTGTGTTCCCACAGCTTGGAATGGAGGAGCACTATGAGCTTGGAACCTATCTAAGGAAAAGATATTCCAAATTCTTGAATTCTACTTACCACCCACATAAGGCAAGTAAGACAAGTGGAGGGAGGGAAGAGGAAAGAATTTCCCTGCCCCAAGGTAAAAACCAAGTTGAACATTACATTCATGGGAGAGCCTGTTTTCTTTTTGTTGTTATTTTAGTCATTTCAATAGTGTCTCATTCTCTGTGACCCAATTTGGGGTTTTCTTGACAGAGATACTTGCCATTTCCTTCTCCACCTCAAATGACAGGTGAGAAAACCAAGACAAACAGGGTTATGTGACTTGTATAGAGTCACACAACTAGTAAGTGAATTTGGAAAAATGAGTCTATCTGATTTTAAGTACAGCTTTCTATTCACTTTGCCATCTGTTTCCCTTTATAGGAGATCAAATACTGCTAAAATGCACTATTTTTAGAGTCATTTCCCTTTCTTCACTGAACCATTCAATAGTAACAGCAATAATGTCAATAATGACAATAGTCATTCTTTACTCAGTAAGATTATTCAAGAAAAAATGTATCTGCAAACTTCATTTTTAAAAAATGAATTGCCTTTGTATCCCCAGTGGCTAGAACAGTACCTCGTCTAGGTAGGTGCTTCATGAATGCTTGTTGATGGATTAACTTCCTCAGTGGAAAGAGTTCCCTGCACTGCTGAAATTAAAATCAGAATCAAAAATTCATTCAATCATCAAACACTGACTATGGATTTACTGAGTATCTGTCTGCCAGGCTCTGTGCTAAACGCTGGGAATGCAAAGAATGGGGAGACAGCATGTAAATAACACCAGGTACATATAAAATAGAGACAGAACAGATGGGAAGTCACGTCAATGAAAAAAAAAAAACACCAGCAGTTGGTTAAGCACCCTGCAAAAGGCCTCCTGCAGAAAATGAGACTTGAACTAAGATTTGAAGGGAACCAGGGAAGCCTGCAAGTGAAGGGAGGGGCAAAACATCCCAAGCACATGGGTCAGCCAGTGCTACAGCAAGAAAACACTGAATAATCTGTTCAGGAACTTAAAGGAATCTGTTTGAATTGCAATGGAGAGAGGAGAATAAAATGTAAGGGGACTAGAAAGGAGGAGGAAAAAACTAATTAAAACTTGTGGAGAGAGTCTTTTGAAATGTACATAGTCACCCCTTAATTTATTGATAAATTCACACTTGTACAGATAATGTATACAATAGCACACATTTGTGCTATTGCCTCTTTCTGTAAAAGAGCAAAGTAAGTCCAATAACTGAGGATATCCTACTCTTGCGTAAGCTTCCTGTGTGGCCACATCTGGCCCTTTCCCTAATGCTTTGTTAGTTCTTTAGCAAACCCACAGTTCCTATAAATTGGTCTCTGCTCTATTTTTTTTGGGTACTATATGTCCTAGTAGTATTTGGGGAAAGACCTTGTACTGATGACTGGTTCTACCGATGGGGATTGATTTTTTTTGTCTGTTAGGTTTACGTCCAAAGCACAGATATTGACCGGACCCTGATGAGTGCCATGACAAACCTCGCTGCTCTGTTTCCACCAGAAGGTTCAAGTATTTGGAACCCCCAAATCCTCTGGCAGCCTATTCCAGTTCATACAGTCCCACTTTCCCAAGACCAGGTCAGTATGACGAGAGAGCCACAAGTGTCTCAGTTGAGGATTACAGAGAAATCTGAAGAAGCCAGGACAAACTACACATTAATTTCAAGTCATTTTAAAAGTTCAGAAAAATCACTGTTTACTGTGTTCAGAGGTATGCTAGGTGTTGAGGAAAATAAGCCACAATTCCTGCCTTCACAAAGTTTACAGCCTCGTACACAGAATACAAGTATACACTATAATATGCAGAAGAGTATGTATAGAATATCTGAGGTATACTAATATACAGAATAATATTTGATGTTAATATCATGTAAACTAATGCACAAAATAATAGTGTACAGAATGATAGCTGATAAGTGCTGGTTCAGAGATGTAGGTACCAAGTGCTGTGTGAGGTCAGAGCAGAGAAAGATTGTTATTTACAGGGAGAGTCACAAAGGCTTCATGAAAGAGTGAGCACCTGGGCTTCCAAAGCTAAATAACAACTCACTAAGTGAAGAAGTTAAGGGGACATGTCAGGTAAAGGAGTGCAGATTGCACAGGGCAAATTGTGTTCTGAGCCCAGCAGGCATTGTACCAGCATTATGTTGGTTAGTTGACGCTTTGTGATCCTATTTGGGGTTTTCTTGGCAAAGATACTGGAGTGGGTGGCTATTTTACAGATTAGGAAACTGAGGCAAACAGGGTTAAGTGAGTTGCCCAGGGTCACACAGCTAGTAAGTATCTGAGGCTGGATTTGAACTCAGGAAGATGAATCATCCTAATTCCAAGCCCAGCACTCTATGCACTGTGGCCATCACCCAGTGGTCCATGTGAGAGGGAGATAAGCAGGGTAAATGTTACCCAAGAGGAGCTCCTGCTTCCTGTATTTTCTCCTGGACATGAGGTGAATTTTCTCTGTTCTTGGTACTTGTTGCTCCACTAACACCACCCAGTTCGGAAGTTCATGACTAGTACATGTAACCCGAACTGCTTCCTTGGGTTTGGCTCTTAAAAGCAGGCCGTGTGTAATGTCCAGGGCTGGAGGGCTAGGAAGTGGGAGAGCCTGGGCAAGGAAGAGAAAGGAGCTCCACACAGACGTGTTCTCCCCTCTCGGGGATCATTCAGCCTCAGGCAGGGCAGCAGCTGGAGGCAGAAGGAGAATGGTGAGCCACTGAACCCAATGGGAGATGTAGGTACCAGAGCCAAGGTACCTGGCAGCAACAGAATGAAAGGAGTTTAAGAAGTTCCAAGACCAGGTGAAGGAATTCCTGGACCACACCACAGATCTAGTTCAAATCAAGAGTTTAAGTTGAAACCAAGGAGCCACACAACCAAGAGCCATAACTAGAAAGAGCGAGCTTAAACCTTGCCATCACTGGGACCGTGAGTAATGTGGATTGTAAAGTGGGAATGAGACTCTCTAATGACTCTGCAGGGTCCCTCTATAACTGTGGAGTGACTGTGTAAGACCCTAGGAAAGGTGGGGCTCAATATGAGGATGGCGTCCAGCCATCCCAAGTCCTTGCTCCTCACAGGGCACCTCATCCAGAGTAACACTGTAAGTCTGGAGACCTAGATAAGTCCTTAGGGAAGGCATGAATTCATCAAAGCCTTTAATGGCTTTATGTTCAAATCTCCTGCATTTTTTGTGAACTTAACTAGATCCTGACCGGAATTCAGTGTCTTCGTAGCATGAATAATCATTCACAGCGCTGGATTTGAAGTCCCATTTCCGTTTTTGTGATCAGTTAGACATAAGACAAATCCTTCTGTTCCCAGGAGAAATACTGGATGAGAGCTAAGGAGATTTCCCCAAGATTGAACTTAATCCACAGGAATTCCGAATCTTGATATGACACGTGGGTTATATTAATTTTGGAAAGTTGAATGCTAACAATTATTAAGATCCTTGAAGGCCAGACAAATAAATGTGAACTATATTTGATGGCCAATAGTCATTGAAAGTCTCCAAGAAATAGTACCATATCCCCCAGATCTATGTAGGAAAATGATTAATCTGGCTGTGGTTTAAAGAAAAGAAAGGAAAGGGAGAGAGAAAAGATGGTAAACATAAACAGTCAAAACTATTATAACAACCAAAATAGATGGTAATGAGGATCTTTATAGAGTTCTAGCAGCGTGAATAAAGAGAAGATGATGAATGCAAGAAGAACATCCTAAGGAGCAGCTAGGTGACACAGTGGATAGAACACCAGCCCTGAAGTCAGAAGGACCTGAGTTCAACTATGACTTCAGACACTTAACACTTCCTAGCTGTGTGACCCTGGGCAAGTCACTTAACTCCAATTGCCTCAGGGGAAAAAGGAGAAGAAGAAGAAGAGCTTTCCAAGAAGGTGATACTAGGCTCTATCCTTATTTGACTGTGTCTATCCAATTCTAGACACCATCTGTTAAAGTTCTTGATAATATGGCGGATCTCTAGAAGGAGATTAACCAGGGTATTAAAAGAGATTATGAGGAAAGGACTGGGGGTCTTTACCACAGAGAAAAGACTCAAGGGAGTTATAATGACTGTCTTCAAATATATGAAGTGACATTTTGCAGAAAGGAAATTGTTCTGTAGGACAGAAGTAGAAACAAAGAGATTGCAAAGAGGTTGATTTGGGCTTAATATAAGAAAAGCTTTCCTAGCAATCAGAATCAGCCCGGGGGTATTGGACTACCTCAAGAAGCCTTGGGTTCCTCCTCATAAATAGCTTCAAGCAAAGCTGGATGGGCCACGTATCACAGACACTATCGAGGGCCAAAGTGGGGTCTTTGGTTTCTGAGGTCTCCAATACCGGGCAGCTCTGGCTCTGGGATATCAAAAATGACACCAACAAAACTCAGTAACCAATTTCTGGTAAGAGGTGAGAAGCAGGAGTGAGTCAGAGATAACGGATAATAGAAGCATCAAGAAAAAGGAAATGGTCCCATGTGACTTCTGAGCTGCGGAAACTCCAAGGTTTTCTTTTTTCTCAGTTCATACATACAGAGGATGTTTCAAGATGTAAATTTCCAGGCTAATCCTAGACAATATAAGGAAGCTAACAAATTTTGCTGGGGGCCAGTTTATTAATGTATTTTTTTCTACTTAGCCTTTTCTTCTTCCCTCCTAGTCTTCTCTTCCATCTTTTCCCTTTACTCAATGTTTACTAACTTCCAGCTGTCCAAATCTTTTCTACTTCAGTCTAGCCTCTTCTGGTTATTCCATGCTTCAGAATTACTTCTCCCTTCTTCCTTAATCTTCTATCAGAATTTCCATAGTTTGATTTTTGAAATTTTCAGTGGACATATAAGAAGAAAGTAATTGGGTTGAACTAATTCACATTTGGTTGTGAATAGCTAATATAGCCTTTCAAAGCGTATTTGCAGAGAGGTGAGAAAGGAAGGGACAAGAATTCCTAATTCTAAATGTTAGAATTTCAAGAACTATGGGAAGATATTGTGTGGGTAGAGTGTTCTTGTTTAAATTATATCAGAGAGAGCAGCAGAGCAAAGGGTAGATGAGCTCTTCGGCAGAACTCCATGGAGACCTAAAAAATGCCCAGACCAAGTCTTGCTTGGGAAATGCAAGGGGAAAAAAAGCACCGTGAGTCATTTTTTCCAGGCCAGGTCATCATAGGAAGACAGACAGTAATATTTCTGGACACTGGGCTCACCATGGAAAGATTTCTAGTGTTGATTGTCAATGAGGGTCTGTTCACCACCGTGCATCAGGACAAGAAGTCCCAAACCCACAGGGATTTTGTTCAGGGACAGGTAAAAACTGGTGGCTCCCTCATTCCAGGTCACAGATTCAGACTGAGGACCTGGTCCTATAATGAGGAGCCATGAGCTGTGTCCTAAACAAGAAGCAATACAAAATCAAGCACCAACTCTGACCCCAGGAATGAAGCAGAATCTCTGTTCCAGCCTCCACCTTAGTGAGAAACAGGCTGACCCAGAGGTCCCTCCCAACTGTGAAATGCTATGATTCTCTGCTCCCCGAGCTCATGTTTTAGAGAGCTTGGACTTATAGAAATGGGTTATAGAAGTACAGTCAGGACTTCAGATAAAAACTTCAATACGGAGAATCTTCAAAACAGAGGTGAAAACAGAATCAAGCAGAGAAAAAATGATCTGTAAACCTTTAAACTCTTTGGATAGCCACAAAGCTGTTAAGGCAAGTTGTGATAGATGTACTGGAGAGAAAGTGCCTACGTTAGCACTTATGTTACAAAGAGAATAGAATTCTTCAAATTTCCAGGAACTCAAATCTCCTCTGTCTCTATTAAGAAATATCCAGTTCCATAATCCTATGAGAAAAGCATCCACGTGTTACTGCAGAGTTGCCACATGGGAGAAAAGAGTATTTCATACCTCAGAAGTCATTGCAGCTCTGGCTTCAGTATATGTACAAGAAACAGACAGAAAATAACTTAAGATTGATATATGGGATATAGATACCATTAGCTGGGAAGCATCTTAACAATTACTCTCCACCAAGATTTTTCATCCATCATCATGGCTTAGTCATTCACCCTGATTAGTTAGGGAAGAATCAAGAGAACAGGACCAACTTTTTTTACTTCTGTTAAGGTTTCTGAACAAAGACTCCTAGAACTAGAGCAGGAAAGGGGGACCCCACAGCTCACCTGAACTACCTCCTGCATTTTACAGACTTGCCCAAATCCACATGGGTAAATATCAAAGGCAGAATTTAAACCCATATTTCTTGGCTAAGATATTGCAGTGGTTGGCCATTTCCTTCTCCAACTCATTTTACAGATGAGGAAACTGAGGCAGATGAAGTTATTGACTTGCCCGGGGTCTAAGGGTGGATTTAAAGTCAAAAAGATGAGTTTTCCTGACCCCGGGCCTGATGCTCTATTCACCCTAGAGCCACCTAACTGCCCTGTTCTACTATTTGTACCAGTGCCAGAACTTAAAATATAAATTTCTGATCTGTGTAAAATATGGGAGTTGGAAGGACTGCCTATATATATATAATCTATTTTGTAATTGAGAGGGGGAGAGGGAATAGAAGGATTTATGTCTCATTTCAGTTGAAGAAAGAGGAAATGACCTAGTATTTCATCACAGGCCTTTCATCTCTTCCTGAGAAGAATGAGATATTGTGCAGCTTTATTCTCTTCCTATGTCCCTGTTTAAAACTCTCAAATACATTGATTCCTTTAAAAAAAAACTAATTTCAAAGATTCAGTTCAATTAAATATTAGTTTTTTTATGTCAGTTTCCCTAATTGGTTTAAAATGTGCCTATACCTTTTCTAATATTTCTATATAATAATTATAATTTAGAAATGGAATTTGTCCCAATATTTCTGCCTAATGGATTTTTTTTGGTTCTTGTTTTTTCAGTTGCTGTATTTTCCTAATACAAAATGCCCTCGATTTAAAAAGCTTCAGGAAGAAACTTTGATGTCAAAGGAATATCAAAACTTGATTTCTCCATATGAGGTTTTTAAAAAAACAACTTGGCTTTATTCTTCTATATGTCGTTGTAGAATGGGTTCAGATTGCAAACAGGAAAGGACTCCTTCCCAGCAAGATCACTTCTTGGGTTAGATTGGGAGTGTTTGGGACTTAACACAATTGAAAAGGTCAAGATCAGAATTGTAATGACAGTTTGATCAGCTAGCTTGATATCATGCCACAACCACAGACTATATCCCCAAATCTAATCTGCTTTCTTAAAAAATGGACCTATTTAGAAATGTTCTTCAGGTGTTTCATTTGTGTCCAATTCTCGTGACCTTATTTGGAGTTTTCTTGGCAAAGATACTGGAGTGGTTTGTACAAGAGAAAACTCCCTAACGTGCTTTAGAAACTTTAAGATGTTCTATAAATGTTACTATTAAGATATGCACATAAGTCCATGTAAATGAGGTATATTTAAGAAAATACAATCTCAAGACGTAAGTCTTACTGAGAACAGTAAATGGAGGTTATCACCTTTGTACATAAAGCAAAACTCATTATTATCTTTCCACTTTATGAGTCTCACATCCTGTGTTCAGATTGTGGGCAGAGACAACTTTTTGGACAAAGATTCTATACTCCAGTCACAGGATCGTGTGATCATGTTTGTCCTAGCTTCTCTCCAAGTTATAATTGGAAACCTTACAAGTACACATTCATGTGTTCCTCCTATTCCTACCATACTGCTTTTCTAGGTTTAACTCAGGACTATTTACCATGAGCACAGCCCCACTCACCCCCTTCTCTAGCTCTCACTACTGCTGCCCTTGTGCCCTACATTCACCATCCTCAGAGTCTATAGTTGATACTGCTCTTGTCTGAGATGCAAGCAACCACAACTCTTGTTTCCCTCCCTCAGCATTAGAAGGAGAATTTTCGATTAGAAAAGTTGTGCTTTTTGAATAGTGAATCCAAACTGCTTCCTTGTCCTTTGGGCAGCCCAGAATCTAGAAAGATTTTCTCTTTCTGAATTAAAGATAAGGTTCTCCCATATTTTACAAATCATGGGACCTTTAGCCCTGCATCAAACCCAACAGTAAGGAGGAAGAACCAGCCTTCCCCAGATTCATGTTTGCATTTATTCAGTATTTATGCAGTATTCCAGAAACACCTGAAGAAACTATGATGTCATCCACACAGGTAATTCCCAGTATGGGAATTTCTTCTCTGCCACGGTAGAGAAGTCCTAGCTAGTTGCCTGCAGTGCCTCAGTATAATTGAAAGAATATGGGATTTGGAATTGAGTAAAATTGGTTCAGAGCTCCTTTGGACACCATGGTGCTTAATAGATCGACCACATGATTGATCTACAATCAGAAAGACCTGATTTGAATCTAACCTCTCACATTTAATAATTTGGCTCTAGGCAAGTCACCCAAGCCCCAGCAATGTCATCTATAAAGTCAAAGTAATAACAGCCTCCATGTTACAGGGTGGTTGTGAGGATCCAATGAGATTGTACACTAAGACTTCCATAAACCTCAAAGTGCTATATACGTGTCAATTATTATTTTACTAATTAACTATCATCAAGATTAAAATGATTCAACCCAAAATCAGATCAGACCTCTAATAAACATCAGAGACAGGATCTTTGTCTGACCCCAAGCTGCCCCTTTACTTGTAGAATCCCAAGAATTAATCTTTACTGAAAAATTCGTTAGGTTAATCTTATTAAAGTTATCATAGTCATTATAACCCAATGTGCTTTACTATAGAACTAATTCACCATAATTTTTCTTTGTGTCAATTTGTATGTTTTTCAGGATTTTATAAATACTTTACCAGAGCTTTCAGGACTCCATATCAAGGACGTTTCTAGAATCTGGACTCAGATTTATGATCCTTTATTTTGTGAGGTACAAGAAAAAAAAAGACTAACTTCCTAAAATCTGATTTTCTGAAATATGCTTATGTAGACTCCTATAACACAGTCTTCATTTTTTTTCTTTCTAGATGAATTGCTCTTGCTTCCTTTAACAGTAAAACATAATTTAGGTTCCTTCTGTTATTAACTTTGAAAATTCTCCCATCTTTCTTTTTCTGTCTTGTTATTAATATTCTCACCCTTTAGAAAATCACAAGCAAAATTGCTTTTTGTCCATCTTCTACCACTTAGTGATTTTTCATTCACTCAGGAATACTGGGCTTCTGGTATGTGTTTTAATTTAAAAAAGAAATGCCTTTCTACTGGAGAAAAAAATTACTTCAATTTTATAAATATAAGGAAGCAAGAAAATGTAGGCCACATGTATCAGCTCTGACTTATCACTAAAGAGCCTCATCAAACATTTTTCTATATAAAATAAATTATTACTAGTTTTTCAAGAAGGTATTTGTTTTATTTAGTGAGGAACTTCTATCAGCTTTCTTATGTATATTTCTGAGTCACTGTGTTCCACCTCCTAGCTAGGAGAAAAGGAATAATACTGTGTGTGCCTCTTTTCCATCAGGTTCATTCAGTGAAATAAGACAATTAGTGAGCATTTATTTATTAAATTCTTCCTCTTTGTCAGGCAATATATTACATCCTGAAGAGAGAAAAATAAAAATAAAAGTCACTACCCTCAAGGAGAAATAACCTACATATACACTAGTGTATTCAAAATATATTCAGAGAAATTTTCAAATTCCAGTTCTGCTGCTTACTTATGAGAACAGACGTGAAGAAATTACATGATCTCTCTAGACTTCAGACTTCTCCATACAATGAGGAAGTCTGACTAGTTAATTGAATTCTAGCACTTTCCCTCTGTTAATTATTTCTTATTTATTCTATATATAACTTGCTTTGCATATGATTGTTTATATATTGTCTCCCCCAATAGATTGTAAACTTTTCAAAGATAGGGAGTGTCTTTTGCCTCTTTTTTGTTCCCAGTTTAGCATAGTGCCTGACGCTTAACAAATGTTTATTAATTGATTGATTGAAGTTCCTCCCAGTTTTAGACCCTGTGATCCGGGAGCATAAATGGCCACTATAATTTTTGCCCTAGTATCAGATGAATGTCTTCTTTGGGTAGAAGTGCTTAGTTCATTTGTGTTATGGCTCTATTTCTCTTTGTCACGATCATCTACTTCACCAAATATATTCAGCCACTCAGTTCTGTAAAAAATTCTTCCGTGAAGATTTAACTCATTTTATGCTATTTTTGTTCTACTGCCTTGGCCCCCATTGAGATCTTCTTGCTAATGTCCGTTTTCCTGGGGCCATTCGGCCACATGAGGACACGGACTGGCTATCTCTCACCTGTCCCTTTTTCATTGCTTTGTAGGTCTTTGCTTTTGATCTCCACTTTTACCAATTCAATTGGGCTGTTGCTTCTTGGGGAATTATTGGTCTCCTCCGACTTCAGGGTAATCCTAGCATGGGGTCTCTGCCTGCTTTACTTTGAAGGCTGAAATGTTTTCCCCTTGGCAATAGTTGGACTAATTTTAAGAAACCTTTTAAGGACTTATTTCCAAAGACTTCAGAGCATCATCTCTTTATCTTCCTACCTTTCAGGCCACAAAGGTGCTTGGGTTCGTTTTTTTTTTTAAGCCATTTAACTCATCTTTTTCAAATGGAATTTCTCAGCCAGTGCCTTTGCCTTTCCTATTAAATGCAGAGAGAGATTCCTTAGCCTCCTTCAGGTTGGGTAGACTTTATCCTAATAGTTCCTACTTTGTTGGCTATAAAATTTCCATTTGCCCCAAGAATTTTAAATCAAAAGCCCTGGTCACACACAAAGCAGGAGAGAACTCAACTTCAACATTTTTATAGCTGCTTATCAGAATGTGAACTGTTCCTAGAAAAAAACCTATTTCTTATATTTTGTGCACTAAGACCAGTGAGGTCTAAACACAATAGTATTTCTGAGATGATTAGGGAAGAGAGATTGAAAACAAACAAGTAGGACAGTCAAAAAGAAAAAGAAAACTCATTTCCTGTTTTTTTCCGTCATTACAGAAAACTCACAATTTTACTCTACCCCCCTGGGCCACCGCAGAAACCCTCTCAAAGCTGGAGGAGCTGTCTAAATTATCTCTCTTGTCAATCTTTGGAGTATATAAACAGAAAGAGAAAGCTCGACTTCAAGGAGGTATGTGGATAAAATACAGTCACACCCATGTACATGTATCTGCACATACATACACAAAGGCAGCTAGGTGGCCCAATAGATAGAGCACTGGGTCTAGAGTGAGGAGAACCCGTGTTCAAATCCAGCCTCAGACACTTACTAGTGTAGTAGTGTACTAGAATCACTGGGTGATTCTGGGCAACTCACTTAGTCCTGTTTGCCAGGCACATAGTAAAATGTGTTAAAAAAAAAAAGTGTAAAAATGTAAAATGAGCTGGAGAAGGAATTGGCAAACCAGTCAAGTATCTTTGCCAAGTAAACCCCAAATAGGGTCAGAACGAGTCGGACGTGACTGAAAAAAAATGACTCAACAACATATATGTTCATGTATGTACATTTTATAAGATTAGGTAGAGCTTTATGCTTTGAGAGACCCAGCCCTGCTCCTGTAAACTGCAGTCATCCCAGAATTCTGAGCAATGAATTTGTTGTCTATTCTGGACTAACCAGAGGGCACTTGAATATAGTTCATGGAATGAAATTTAGTTTTTGCACATTTCCAGGGAAAACTGATTAAAGTGACCTACTGCTGTAGAAACCCTGGGAAGGAGCCTGATGTTAATGGAATTTGCCCAATGATAAGCTCAAGAGTTTTAGATTTGAGAGAGGAAATGAGAGTAGTTGACAATCACCCCATCTAATAAAGCTAATAATATTTGTATGGCTCATCTCATAGGGTTGTGATAAGAGTGAAATAATGTACAGAGAGCACCTGGCCACCTTAAAGTACCATGTAAATGTCAGTTATCAGTATTCTGTCTGATATTTTTGCCACAGAGATATTCAATACATCATAACATAACCTCAGGACATAATCAGCACAGCAGATATACTCATCACTCCATAGAAAATAGGAGAGAATTCAGACCACACTGTATTCACTTACTACACCAAAACACAGCTCAGTTACCCTGATCCAGAGCTGAGGCAGTTGACATTCAGGAACAGGAAGGCAGCTCCTGCTGCCATCAGAGCTAATGGATGATGGATGTGTTCTCGTTCTCTCTCTCTCTCTCTCTCTCTCTCTCTCTCTCTCTCTCTTCTCCTCTCCTCTTCTCTTCTCTTCTCTTCTCTTCTCTTTTCTTTTCTTTTCTTTTCTTTTCTCTCTCTCTCTCTCTCTCTCTCTCTCTCTCTCTCTCTCTCTCTTTCTCCTCTCCTCTTCTCTTCTCTTCTCTTTTCTTTTCTCTCTCTCTCTCTCTCTCTCTCTCTCTCTCTCTCTCTATTTCTCTTCTCCTCTTCTCTTTCTCTCTCTCCTTTCTTCTTCTCTCTCTTTCTCTCTCTCTTTCTCCTCTCTTCTCTCTCTTTCTCTCTCTATTTCTCTTCTCCTCTTCTCTCTCTCTCTCTCTCTCTCTATTTCTCCTCTCCTCTCTCTCTCTCTCTCTCTCTTTCTCCTTTCTTCTTCTCTCTCTTTCTCTCTCTCTTCTTCTCTCTTCTCTCTCTCTCTTTCTCTCTCTCTCTCTCTCTCTCTCTCTCTCTCTCTCTCTCTCTCCTCTCTTCTTCTCTCTCTTTCTCTCTCTCTCACTCTCTCTCTGTCTTTCACTTTCTCTCTCTCTTTCTCTCCTCTCTTTCTCTTTCTCTCATTCTGAGGCTGCCTTTAAGTGGCAACTACCAGTAGAGGAGCCAGCTCTTAGCAAATTGTGCATCATTTCCTTCTGAAAAGCCAGATCCAGAAAACAACAGCTGTTTGGCAAGACACAGTTCTTCACAGGGACTTTGGGGAGAAGTCTCTAATTTTTCACACAGGAGCCAGACCATTGTGTTTCCTTAATGGATGGATAATAGGGAGTAGAAGGAAGGAATAAATATTTATTAAGCACCTACTATGTGCCTGACCCTGGGCTGCTAAGCACTTTGCAAAATTTTGTTTCCTGATCATCACAACAACAATTAAATGCTATTACTATCTTCATTTTACAACTGAGAAAACTGAGGTAAAAGAGGTTAATGATTTGCCTGAGATCACACAGCTAAAAGTATCTGAAGTTGGATTTGAACTTGAACAACTGGTTCTCCCCTCAAAATGTGCCATGATATACTTTTAAGTTTTTATTAACATTTTTCCTTCACTTAAGTCTAGCCATTCAACAAAATAATAAGTCAAGTCTTGATTTACAGTGTTTGCTCATTTCCATGGCATAACTGGTCACAGTGAAAATTTAATAATCAACTCTCATAAGGCAGGTAGAGATGACTCCAACACACCCCTGGATAGTAGAATCACTAAATTGAATATGCAGAAAGGACCTTAGATTTCTTTTAATCCAAATTCTTCTATCTTCAGAAGAGAAAACTATAGCCCCGAGAAGCCTTGGTTTACCCAAAGACCCATGGTGAAGTAGTCATAGATCAGAATCCAAACCAAATCTTATTCTTTCTATCACACCACTAAGGACCATGAGAATCATAAGAATTACAATTAGAGGTGATTAAAAATTATCTGAAAAAAATCTCTATTACATCTGAATCCTAAAGCAGCTTATTCTCTTGGGCTGCTCTAAGAATATGAATATATTTGGGGGCACTTAGGTAGCACAGTGGATAGAGCACCAGCCCTGAAGTCAGGAGGACCTGAGTTCAAATCTGACCTCAGACACTTAATACTTCCTAGCTGTGTGACCCTGGGCAAGTTACTTAACCCCAATTGCCTCAGCAAAAAAATAAAAAATAAAAAAAATAAATAATATGAATATATGTGAGCATGGAAAGAAGAAATAAAGTATGGAGAGATGGAGGCAGATAGACATTCAGCATTCAGCAATCTCCTAAATTTGGGTTTTAAAACATATCTCTTTCTCTCTCTCTTTCTCTCTCTCTCTCTCTCTCTCTCTCTCTCTCTCTCTCTCTCTCTCTCTCTCTCTCTCTCCCTCTTTCCCCCCCGCCCACTGAATTTGTCACACAATGACCTAATTGTGAACTGAGCATTTGGCTGTACCCAGATGTTTGATTCATCTCCATCATTTTGTAATTCTTCCTTAAGGTGTTCTTGTGAAAAACATTGTCGATCATTTCAAGAATGTTGCCAATAAAACTAATGAGAAAAAACTCATCATCTATTCTGGAGTAAGTATTTTAGTTTTCTCTGAGTTGGTGCAAAAATAAAATACAAAAGAAAATAACTCTGTCTCCCAAATAGAATGTTTTCTATAACAAGTGAAGTCCAAAAGCATGGACTCTACAATTGTCTAACAATAAGGACATCCCTGATAGGATTGAAGCATTTTAATCTTTATAAACACTTTGTAAACCTTAGTTTATAAGTGAAAGACAGCCTGGAATATCCATTCATTTCACTCAACATTTCAACAGACATTTATTAATCACCTGTTAAGTGGCAAGTCATCTATTGACTTCCTTCGAGTCTTAGCTAAAATCTCACCTTCTCTACAAGTAGCCTTTTCCAATTTTCCTTAATGCTAGTGCCATGCCTCTCTTAAGTGCTTCCAATTTATCCTACATATGTCTTGTTTATACGTAGTTATTTAGACCATGAGCTGCTGAAGAGCAGGAATTTTTGCCTTCCTTTGTAACTGCAGTTTCTGCCACATGGTAGGCATTTTTAAAAGCTTGTCAACTTGACCTGACTAGGCCCTGAGGATAGAAAGGCAAAAATGAAAAAGGTCCTGCCCTCAAGGAGTTTCACCTTCCTGTTAGAGGAAAATAGCAGGTAAACAGAAAAGTAATGACAAAATCCTTTCCTAGGATGGAGAAAAAGGGCATGGTGCTAGAGGATTGATTGATCTTGAAATGAGGAAAACCTATGTTTAAGTCCCCTCTCTTATACTATATGATCCTAAGAAAGTCATTAACTTCTCAAGTGACCCAGGCAGTGCTCTAAAAATGAGTCACCAGATTTGTAGCCCTGGAAGGAGATCCCACACCTGGAGTTCTCTATGCCAATGAAATCAGTGAACCAAAAGGAGGTAGGAGAAGGGGATGGGAAAAGGAGGAAGGAGAAGGATATCCGGCTACCACAGGGCTGTGAGCATAGGGATATAAAGCTAAGTCTTTGGACTTATAAAATGCACATGCATCCAGTTTTCTGTGTGATTTTTAGTAAGTCACTTACCCATCATTTTCTCCCATTTGTTCATTCAAAAAGGGAACAGAATATTCTTCTAAATCCTAGCAGCGTATGAAGCCAAACCAATAACTTCTACACATTCTGATATATATATGTCCCTCTATTTCAATAATTATATAAGTAACCCACTCTAATTTTCATGGAATTTTATCCCCAAGTTTCTCAAGAAATTTTATCTTCAAATTCGTGACTCGGATAGTACAAAACCATCCAAAAACTTTGTTATTACTCTTCAATTGTCATATCCATGGATCCCCAAAAAGTCTATGATTATTCATTAAAATAATGGAAAAGGGTAAAACACAGCTAAACCTGGAAAGTGTCTTTTCTTTCTTTCAGCATGATACTACTATTGGTGCCCTGCAGATGGCACTTGATGTTTTTAATGGACTACTCCCCCCTTATGCTGCTTGCCACATAATGGAACTACACCTTGAAAATGGGTGAGTATTTTTGAATCCTTTTCAAAATCAAAATCACTATCTATATCAATTTATTTGCCTTCTCAAGAAAGAGGGAAGAAAGGGAGAGGAGAGAATTTAGAACTCAAAAATTGTTTAAATGAATGGTAAGAACTGTTTTTCTATGTAATTGGAAAAAATATATAAAAATTTTCCAAAATCAAAATCAATGCCCAGCTAAGTTTGTAGAAGAAGAAGAAAAAAAAATCATATATGATATCTTCTAAAAATTTTTTTGTTTCTTTTCTGAACTTAAATGCAAAAAGGAAAATATTTCCATACACACAACAAAGCAAAAAGAGAAGCTGATATGAAACCATGACTTTCCACCAGCCATGATTCTTAAAACATTCCTGGGTAGTGATATATAAAATCATGAGTTGATTCCATTAGCCATTTAGGAAGAGTGTAGTAAAAGAAGATAATCATCGATTAATATAATGTTGGAGCTGGAAGAAAACCTTAAAAAACTAATGGACTCACTCTTTTATGAGAACTGCTTGCAGGAAAAACTAGAAAATGGGGAAAGAGTTGACTAGAGAAGCAATAGAACAGAAGACAAAATGAATAGTTTTTATTAAAGAATGGGAGAGGGCATCTTTGTAGAAAATCTTTCTGATAGAAACCTCATATCAAAAATATATAAGGAACTAATTTAAAATCATAACACTGAGAGCCATTCTCAAATAAATAAGTGGTCAAAGGATGTGAAGAAGAAGTTTTCAAAAGAGGAAATCCAAGCTGTCAAAAACCATATAGAAAAATGTTTCAAATCATTAATAATTAGGGAAATGCAAATTGAAGAAATTCTGAGGCTCTATTCACCAGATTGGCAAAGTTGACAAAACAGAAAAATAACAAGAGATGGAAAGATTGAAGAAAAAAAGGCACACTGATACACTATTGATGAAGTTCTAAATTGGTCCAATTATCCTGGAAAATCAAAAAAAAAAGAATTCTGTATTGTTCATACATGCTCTTTGACTCAATAATAACATGACTGGGCTTATACCCTTATGAGATCAAAGAAAGAAAAAAAAGCCCTACATGTATCAATATATTTTCAGCAACTCTTTTTGTAGTAACCCAAAAACAGGGAACTAAGGGAGTACCCTCCTATTGAAAAATGGCTAAACAAACTGAAGTACAGAATATTATTATACCATAAGAAGCAAAAAAATGAAAAGTTTCAGAGAAAACCAGGAAAAAGATCTCTCTCAAGAAAGTCAGAGTGAAATGTGGAAAACTAAAAAAACAACTGATACACAGTCAACAGCATAGAGAAAGCCAACTTGGAAAGATTTTAGAACTCTAATCAATGAAATGATAAATCACACGTCCAGAGGACTGAAAATACAACCTACCATCTTCTTCATGCCAGACAAATAATGTCCTTACAATGCCGGGCACAACACACGTTTCTGAAAATGGTCAATGTGGGAGTTTGTCTTACTGGACTATGCACACATGAGTGTTTTACATGGGTGTTTTTAATTGTTCTTGAAAAATTAATGGTCAAAAACCAATTTCCTTTTCCTCAAATTAATCCGGCCCTCCATTGTCATTTTATGCCCCAGTCAGACCTCATGTGATTAGTAGGAGTCAATATTGTGTTCAGTTCAAGGCATCCAGGAAGCATATTAACAACCAGACTGAATACAAATTATAGAAGAAAGAAATAGGATACTAATGCAGCCATTTGGGGAATGGGGATCATAAAAGGGTCTGCAGACCAAATATATCAAGTATTTTAAGGATGGTCATAAGGATTCAGTTGGTGCTGCCTTGCTCTATGTAATTGGGAAAAATATATAAAAACTTTCCAAAATCAAAATCAATGGCAAGCTAAGGTTGTAGAAGTAAAAATTGTATACTAATCCATTCATTGGCTAAATGACCATTTATCTACCATATAGAAAGGAGACAATCTAGTGGATATTAGACTAGGTGGTTTCTGATTTCATTCTCACCCACTAACTATACTAAGATCATTCCAGGAATTGTTTCTCACTGGAGGAGGCTGCTAGACTTCCGGCATGGAGGAAGAAGGGCAGTGCTAAATATACATTCAGGCATTTAGTCAAGGGTCTTATATCTCCTGAGATCCAAGGATCACAGATAGGATTGCAGGAAGACAAGAAAGAGAAGAATCAACCCATTTCAGAGAGAAGGAACTTAGACCAGATATCTGTTTTGTCATCCCTAAAAGTATCTGGGCAATAAGAAGTACCTTACTCCAGAGCATTCTCTTAGTACTACCAAAACTACATGCTCCTGACTATGTTCCTTCCAGTGGGATGAAGAAGAACTGGTGGTCATTGAGGAAGTTCATCCCCTGCCTTGATGTCTCCTTGCCACTGCTCAAGCAGGAAGTCAAACACAGTCCAAAAAAGATGATATCTGACAGTGTTCAAGGAATTGACCTGTATTAATTACTCAATTATATAGGTAAAGCACTGTCCCAGCCGGGGGATAGTGGAATGAGAAATAAATGGGGAACACCCCATCACTGAAATCATAGAATGTTAGAATCTTGAACTAAAAGATATTCTTCCTCTGACAGAGAAGTCACGTAATATGGTCATAAAGTCAATGGCAACCCAAGGCAAATACAAAACTGGTACATTACTCAGTACATAGAGATGCCCCTGGAAATCTTTTCTTCAAAATAAATTTCTATTTAAATCTTTTTTTCAAAAGATCACCTACAGTACCGTTAGTTACCCTCCCCACCTAGAAAGTTCTCATATAGCAAAGAATATTTTAAAGAAATATTAGAAAGAAGATAAAAATCCAGCAAAACCAATCAATATATCAAAAAAATCTCAAAACATATGCAGTATTACATCCTAGAGAACCTTCACCTCTGCAAATGAGTGAGGGGAGGTGTCTTCCCCTACCTCTTCTTTGGGGTCATGCGTCTTTGTAACCCTACAACATTCATTTTCAGTTATTTTGTCAGTGTTGGGTTTTCCATTGACATTGCGTAGTCACTATGCATATCAATTTCTTGGTTCTGCCGACTTCACTCTGTATCAATTCATGAAAGACTTTTGATGTTTCTTTGTTTTCATAATAATCGGTGTTTCTTAAACTAAGGTGATATTCTATTATATTCACATACTACAGTTTGTTTGGCCATTTCCCAGTTGATGAGCATCTTCTCTGATCCCCTTGAATATCCCAAAGAAAAATATATCCATGTGAGAGAGAAGAGTCTGCTAGAATGGGAAGCCATATACTTCAAGGGAAAGAGGACTGTCTCTTGACTCAAAAAATATGGGTGGTCTTAGTCAAATCATCTAATCTCTTTACGCAAAATGAAACCATTGGACGGAAGATATAACATATCACCCACTTCCCACCAGAGAGATAATACACTTAAAATGCAAAACACAACATACATTTTTGAAAATGGCCACTGTGGGAATTTTAAGGATTTTATATTGTGTTTTTTTTTAATTGTTCAAAAAATTAATGGGTACAAGCCAAGTTATATTTTCTCAAATTAGTCTAATTCTCTAGCTAGGTGATAAAGTAAATAAAGCACTGAGTCTAGAGTCAGAAGACCCAAGTTCAAATCCAACCTCTATAAGATACTTACCAGCTGTGTGACCTTGGCAAGTTCATAATCTTTATTTGCTTAGTTAAAAATAGCATCTCCTCCCAGGGATGTTGTGAGGACCAAAAGGGATATTTGTAAAATGCTTAGCACAATGCCTGGTACATAGTAAATGCTTCATAAAAGTTATTATTATCTGTAAAATGGGAATAATAATAGCATCTACTTCCCAGGGCTGATGGAAGGATCAAATGACACAATAATTGTAAAGTACTTAGTATAAAGCCTGGCACACAGTAGGCACTCTATAAATGTTAGATATTATTAGTTATAATCACTGAGGCCTCTTCCGTTTCTATGAACCTATGGAGTTCCCAGAGATTGCTGATGATAAGAATACTAGAGCCCATCTGACACAGGAGGTGAATAATAAATATTAAGTTGAATTTCATCAACATGGGGGTTTATAGTTACACACTACATTACATATCAATATCCTGAATTTTGGAACATGGATTTTTGTTGTTGTTAAAGGATTTGGTTTCAAACTCCAGCTTTTCCACCTAGCCCTTGTGGGACCTTGGACAGCTCTTGTCCTTGGTCCAAGCCTGAGCTTGCTTATTTTTAAAATCAGGGGTTGAATTCAAGGTAGCCAATCTAGGCAGTTGGAACTCGACATCAGCTTGAGTATCAGGTGTAGACAAGGAGTGAGGATGCAATGGGGTATTCTCCAAGCTCTTCAGGATTTGGTTTCAGCTCATTCCCTTCTGCTCCAGAGACATGCTGCCTCCTTTTCCCCTTTCAATAACCTGAATAAATGTTAAAAATAGGGATGGGGAACATTTTTCTACTCAGAAGCAATGACTCAAGGGAAAATATTAACCAAGGACCACAAACATGGGGAAAATCTTATTTTTTGGTTGTTTGTTTCTGATTAAAGAAAAATCAGCATGAGATGCTACATTCTTCTACTTAAGACAAAAGAACCAGGACAAAAGCAATATACTCTAATGGACACAGGTCTGATTGCTAGATCATGGATTCAAAGCTAGCTTTGCTGCTGTTCCCTGGGCAAATCTCGTCACTCTTGGGGCTTCAGTTTCCTCATCTATAAAATGACATGAATGGACTAGAAGGTCTCAAGTTCATTCCAACCCTCAACTGCCACCCTATTAACCTATATAATGTTTATATATTAGTTATATGTATTACATATTTACATGGATGTGTGTATATTAACCCAGACATTGGCTTTGACAAATATATAACATTTCAAGCAGTGATGGACAGCAAGTACCTTTAGGGAGATATGCAGGCCAAGTTGGCAGTTTCTCACAGAGCCTCTAAGTTTATTGAGCAAGTTCAGATTGCTCCCCACATCCCCCAGTGCTCCTGTAGATGGATGGAGCTTCCCTATCAACTCAGTGCCCTTCGGGGGCATGGCTTTCACTTTCCACATAATTCATTATTCCCCTTTCTCCATAGAATGCATCTGACTTTTCAAAGCCTAGAATGACAACCAATCAGACCCAGGAAATAGGAGAAGAAAAGAATGAGGAAATGTCCTCATTTTGCCCCCTAGCAGCTTACTGTCCTTATCATATCCTGATATAGAAATATATGAACTTTGAATTTATGTCAGGCTGGTCCTAGATTGATATTATTCTCCCGCTTTGTCCCACTGTTCTAAATTATCCCCCATGCCAACCTGAACCAACTGTTTTGGTCACTCCAGGATGAAGAATTCATTGTCTCTGTTTCTCTGTTTATAAACACACACACACACACACACACACACGTGTGCCCATATCTCAGAATTTCTCACAATCAAAAGCTTTATCACATTTGCTTCAGAAACAAACTTTCAAAATAAAGTTAAAGCCTCCCAATTTTAGAGGGAAGCATTAAGTTCAAAGAAAGTGAGTGACCTCCCACAGGATGCCTTAATCTAGAGAAAATGAAGAACTTTGGGGAAGTTCTAGTAGTCAACAAATAAAACTTTAAAAAGACATCTAAGGGAGAAAAAACCAAAGAACAGAGTAGAGGAAGGGAAAGGAAGAAACATCCAGATAAATAAATGACAGAAACATGGTGATTGGGGCACGAGTTCATAAATTTAGAGCTGGCAGGAAACATAATGATCAACTCCAACCCTCCTCATTTGAGAGATGAAGCTGAAGTTCACAAGTTAAGTATCTTGCTCTAGTTCACATATGCTGCTGACCAACTCCATCACAGAATCTAGGAAACATGCAAGATATTGCCATCTGCATTCAACCTTCTGGATTACAGCAACTTTGAAAAAACAATGTTGTATAATGGAAAGAGAACTAGATTTGGAGTCAGAGAAACTGAGTTAATCCCATCTCTATTAGGTATTTGACCTTGAGCTAGTCACAGAAGAAATAAGTGAAATCTGAGACTAAGGGATAGGGAAAGACCAGCTCCTTGCCCACTCTATCTCGACATTCAGCAACCTCTTATTCTGACAACTCCAAAAATCGCTCCTTCCTCCCACCCAGCTTCCCTGCCAATGCAGACTTTCTTCATTGAGACATCCCCAATTCCCCCCACTCCATTAATGGCCAACATCTTCTACCCATTCCCTCCCCCTCCGAAACGTTCTCTTTGGGTCTGCCCTCCCATCAAGGCCACAGCATAGACTTCTCCCATCCCTTTAACGCCAAGGTAGGCCAGTCCTCAAAATAATTATCTTTCACTTCCTGGGTTGCAGTCATCTAGAGAAGAATTTAGAGGCACTTGAGCTATGCAGAAATTAAAAGTTGCTCTCTTTTATGTCCCACAAACCAGGCAATACAACGTTGAAATGTTCTACCGGAATGACAGCCGGCAGGCTCCTTATCCCCTCACCCTGCCAGGCTGCACATCCAGCTGTCCGCTGAAGCAATTTGTGGAACTGGTCTCCCCTGTAATGACAGAAGATTGGTCGAAGGAGTGTTTCAGCCTTAGTAAAGACCAAGGTACCAAGGAAGCTAATCAGAGATATCAAGGAAGTTAATTCCTGCTCAAGAAGCAACAACAAGAAAGCCTAGCAATTATTCCGCAGCTTTGGGACCGTCCTTTTAGCCATCACTCTCAGTGGCTAAGGGGAAATGGATTTTTTTTTGGGGGGTGGGGTTCAGAGAACTCCCATTCTGTATGAAGGCTAGACGCCTCTATCTACTACTACCTTCGTTCACAACAAAGGTGATGTAACGTCTGTTGGGCAGGTTCAGAATCAAGTTGGGCACAAAGCTGGAGAGAATGTTACAAGTTTCACGAGACTCCTCTTAGCGTGTGTGTGCTAGATTTTGACCTCATCAGTATTCATTTATTCTGAGAATATCCTGAATTCACCTTAACAGCTCTAGGTGTGGATAGCCCTTTAAGCCCAGGTAGAAGAATATGTCTTAGATGCAAACCCACAGTCTTCAATTCTCAAGGGTCCGAGGGGAATGAATGATCAGAAGCCAGTGAGGGAATGGACTTCTCAAACAGAACTGGCAGCAACAGGCAAGAATGCCAGTCCCACCTTCCTAGCAGAAAATGCCAAGATGGCAGCTTTGGAAAGGAAGAGCTGATAAAATGGGTGAGATAGGGGTGGGGTAGCAATATTTATATAAGGTCGGTGCATAAGAAAAGTATGCTGCTAAGGTACTAACAAGTAGGACTGCGTGATGGGACTCAGTCCTGAAACAGGTTATGTCTTATTTTGTATTTAGTTATGGGTTTGTGGGTTGTTTCTAAAATCCTAAATAACAGAGCTTGAAAAAATAAAAAGATTCATCCATCCATCTGGCTTCTGAAAACCAATGAAAAAGCAACTTTTCTTGTTGATCCTGATCAGTGAAAACAATCTGTCAGAGTACATCGGGTGCACATCATATGTATAGATAGATAAGATGAATATAAGGGGATTAGATGGCTGGAGAAAAAATGGATAGGAATAGATCATTACAGAGGAGAGGTCAGGTGAGGAAGTGGCTGGCACAGGAATTATGCCCCAAAGAGATGAGAAACGTGCTTTTTCGAGAAGTCACCAACTTAAGGGATATAAAAACTGAAATAGGTGTGGGAAAGGAGGCCTCTTCATGTTTGGTGAGCTTGATAAAGTCAGAAAAGATAAGACCTTTCCACATAAAAATTGGAAATTTTTGCAAAATAAAAATCTCTTGGTGTATAGACAGTAAATTCTCAGGTTATGGTGATGTCTAGAGCATGGGAACCAAACTCTGTGCTTGCATGTCTCAAGTCAAAAACTAAGTAGGGGCATGATAAAATCTAAGAGAGCAGCCAAGTAAGATGGGTCTCCAATGTCCCTTCTTTAATTGGAGGATCTAGGAAGAGTTTCCTGATATATACCCCCCACTTTTCCAATCAGAGGGAGGTAGAGGCTCCAAGGACACAGGGTACTGAGGAGCCATAGATTTCAGAGTAGATGTGATCTTGCAGGAGGAGTTTCCAGAGACCTTAATTAAGCTTAGGGGACCAGCAAGGTGGGCTATGATTAGATGGGTGCTGTGGGCAGATTTCTGCACCTAAGGAGTAACTAAAGAAACTATTCCAGTGAGCAAGTGTTTCCCCATAGGAGTCAGAGAATAAAAGCTGATGTGAATTTGACATAGGAATGACACTAAGATGCCTACAGGATATCGCTCTGCAGACAGAACGGCTGAAGGCAAAAGGGAAAGGCTTCTAAGAGATGGTTTCCCCTGGATGCTAAAGTCACAAGTAGAGCTTCTCCAAATTAGGATGGCTTAAGGTGGGGAGAAGTGGACAGCACCTTCCAAAGGACACCTCTTCAGCCCTCTCTTACCAAAGAAACAACAACTATGATGATGATTAATTATATCAACATAATTTGGGGCATAAAGCATCAGACTCAAACCTAGATCCTAGCTTTCAATGACAAACATAATTTTTCCCAGTCCCTCAATGAGTCGTGAATAAAATAAGAGGAAGGGGAAAGGAAAGAGCTAGTATTAAGAAATTCAAAAAGTGGCTTTAAAATGGGTCTTTTCAAAGTAGTCTATTATATACAGAAGTGTATTTTTAATAGTATTAAGGTCCTCTAATATGGATTCCAGAGAGCCCAGATCTCATAATATGAGAGGGAAAATAAATAATGCCATAAAGGTTTTTAAAAGATCCATTTTTACCAAGGGAAAGCATTTAATTTGGACTTCACTAATACTTTGTGATCACTCTGACAGGATCTGAGATTAAGTTGATTTAAAGTGACATCATCTACTCAAAATAAATAAAAGAGGGGAAATGAGCAGGGAAAGATTTGCAAGGCAAATACATAGTCTAAGTAATATTAGAAAGGTTACTCGAGGACAAATTATTCTGAAGCATTTTAAAAATACAATGACAAGTATTTAATTGGCATCTAATCCAAGTTAATGCTACTGTAGGTTAGTATGTATATTACAAACTGCCCTTATCTTTTCATTAAAGTAGGCCTTCTAACAATGAACATTTGGCAAAACCTATTTTCTTGCTATAATATTTGACAACAATAAAGCTTGATTTCCTTCAAAATATTCTGTAATTCAGAATTTTCAGAGTCTTAGTAGGATTCTCCATTATCCTTCTTGTCCCTAAATTGTTCTACTGTTTGTGTAAAGATTTTTTTGTTTGCCATTTTTTAAACTATAGACCACTGGACATAGTAGTCATTCATTCAATTGGGTCTAATTCTTTGTAATACCATGGACCATTAGCACACCAGACCCTTCTATCCTCCACTATCTCCCAGATTCTGTCTAAGCTCATGTCTAATTTGGTATAGACGTAAAGCAAATGCTCACGTGATTCTGGACACTAGTGGGGCAACATGGAATACTGACAATCTAAAAAATGGACTATCTGCATGTAGTACTCTAATTTGTCTCCTGCTATAACTTGAATCTTTAATCAAAATATTAATGGTAATGGCAATATCTTCCTTTCTTACTAATAACCCCTATATTACTCCATTTGACAAACATAAAATATCTAATGAAACTAAATGGAAAAAAGTCATAAATTAGCCAGGAAAATAGATTTTTAAAGTTATTACCTTCCCTTTCTCTCCAATTCTATATAGCCTTTAAAAAGACCCACCTTCTCTGTCTAAGGTCACCCTCGCAGAACTAGGACTTCAGCCCTGGACTTCTGATTTCCAATCCACTATGTCCTCAACCTTGACAGATCTATGAGTCAAACATCCTTCTTATAGCAAATATGTTTATCCTTTATCTCCATAAGAAAATATGTGGATATATATACATATATATATATATATATAAATATATTTCAGACAGGAATAAATGGTTATATATAAGTATTTTTCTTTATTTTTGGAGATTTATAGGCCAAAAACAATTAATTAGCAGTTAAGAAAGATATTCCCTTACTTAATATCTATTTCTTGATTGCCCAGCTATCAAAGGACTAGATGGAAATGAGAGGACAGATTAGAAATCAAACTGTTTGGTTGGAATTGCTTACCTTTATATAACAAGGATTATTTAAGAGTTTCTTCAGGAATACAAATTCATAAAAATGAAAACTACCTCCTATAAAACCCCACCCAATTCAAAGAGATAGGAGGAAGAGGCAGGAGATACTCATTTCTTTTAGATCTGCTGCCTACGTCATGAGTGTCTCTTTATTATTTCTTTCATGCCTAGAATTCATGGGTCATTGTCCATTGCAAGGCTAACAATTTCAGGATCTAAAATTTCAAGGGATAGAAGAAAATGAATTCTGTTGCATAGCTCTAGGATCTTCTTAATAAAAACTGCTTATCTGCCTTTTTCTGTTTTTCCTAGTTCTGAAGATAGCACTGACTGCCTTTTGCCTCTCATCTGGTATTTTGATGGTGTTGCTGTTTATCCTCTTCCATTATGGACCCTGCAGAAAGAGGAACCCCTATCATTCTATTTAAAAGGATGGTTAAAGAATAGAGGAGCTATACTAGTTTCCTGGTATGACAGATCTGTTTTTGATGCAACTTCAAAGAAATGGCATTCATCTCATGGGGATATTTCTGCCTAGACTAATCTGTTCAATTCTGTTTAGAGCTTGAAATGAAATCACAGCAGTTCAATATCTGCCACCAGATTGACAGCTAAAGGCAAACACAACTTGGTATTCACCCGTCACCTCAGAGCCATCAACTGAGACTGACAATTTTATCTGGCTAGGTAGGAAGGTGGTTCCCTGATAAAGAACTGTTGTGTTTCATACAGGTAATATTATTATGCCATCTCACCAAGAGATCAAAATGATCGGTGTAGGGCATATTAAAAATCCAACTTTAGATCACCTATTTCTCAAAGAGAGTGGAAAAATGAGTAGCTGGACAAAGAATAAGGGTAAAGAAAGCTAGATATAGAGGAATAGAGGAAAGATGAAAGACTAAAAGATAGTTTTCAAGAACTAAAGAGCAACTATAATTTGTAGATGATCTTTAAAAAAAAAAGTTAAGATGCGGCTAGGATATAGAAACAGAAAATATAGTTTGAGTTATAGCAACAGATTTCTATTTAGAATGTTTTCAAATCTCCAAGAAGAGACTCAACTTCCTTAACTTGGAATATTAATCTTTTAGTTCTAGTTTCATCCAGTGTGATGCTAGAAAAGAAAAGGTAGAAGAATTGGAAATGTCTGCAATGAGAAAACAACTAGAAAATTCATGTATCATGATTCTGTTTGCAAGACTAATATTTAGATTTTTAGTTTTATCTGGTTTTAACATAAGGGATCATGCCATAACAAGAGTTAAGGATAACTATGGTTAAATGGAAATATATTTCAACCTTTGCAAATTTCATATCTTGCATTTTATTATTCTGTATCTAAGCTCAGCTCTTATTTTCTTAGTGGTACTTTACCGGCACATATTTCTTCATCTTTAAAATGAGGGGATTGGATTCAATGACCACCAAGGTCCCTGCTAGTTCTAAATTTTATGATCCTCTGATTTCATGTTAATAAAAGATTAGCTTTGAACTATTAATAGAATAGCCAATTCATGAATTGGCTAATGATTTTTCTGTGGTGGACATTAAGATGGTTAGATATAGTATCCTTCTTACCTCAAGGATAGTAGTTGAAATATTTTTATGAGACAGTGATATAGATAAAAGAGTGTTGGATTTAAAGTCTAAAGACATGAGTTCACATTTTGCTTTGGAAATCTACTGGCTAGGTAGCCAACCTCTCAGTTTCCTAGGCAAATCTCTAAGATTATAATAGGAAGGGCTGGTGTGCCTTGTTCATAAAAGCACCTCCCTGGGAGCTCCCAACACTGATGAAATCACAGGTTTTATCCACCAAAAAGGAAAAAAAAATCTATACCAATTTATCACAATTAAAGATGAAAAAGGAAAAGATACCTTGGGAAAATCTGCATTCAATTTTTTAACCAAAGAAATATCAGAAGTCTAAGGGATGTGTAGTACTCAGTTTTAGACTTACTAAGCTGTGTGACTTTGAGCAAACCACTTAACTTCTGTGTGCCTTAACCCTAAAATAAGTATAATAATCATTTCCTCACATGTTCTCGTGAGGATCAAATGAGAAAATATTTGAAAAGTGCTTAACACAGAGTACATAGTAGGAACTTTGATAAATGCCTGTTTTCTTCCTATCCTATTTTTCTGCCTCTGTCTATGTCTCTCTCTATTTCTCCTTGTCTCTCTGTTTCTCTCTTTTTCTCTCCCTTTTTTCTTCTTTCCCTTTCTCCCTTCCCCACTTTCTCTTGTTAATTTTTTCAATTGTCAAATTTTTTTCCTTCCTCACATCTCTCCCCACCACTAGAAAAAAAAAGAAACAAAGAAAGCTCAAAAGGCATTTAGATCTGAAAGGGCCCTTAGAGTTTGTTTAGCACAATCCCATCATTTTGCAGTGGAGGAAACAGGAACCCTAAGAGGTTAATTAAGTGACTTAGCCTAAAACCTTAAATCAGTGGCAGCTTTGCAATTTGGAGCAGCTATATGGCCCAGTGAATAGAATGTTAAACCTGGAATCAGGAAGATCTGAGTTCAAATTCGTCCTCAGATGCTCACTAGTTGAGTGACCTTGGGCAAATCTTTTAACCTGTTTCAATTTCTTCCCTTGGAAGAAATGGACGTCTTGATAGCACCTCCCTGCTAGGGTTTTTGTGAGGTTCAAATGAGATAATGTTGTAGAGTACTTCATAAAACTTAAAGCCCGATGTTAGCTTTTGTAATTCTTAGATACTGAGAGTGTGGGAGAGGTAATGTCTTTTTCTCTCCTCTCTCATTTCATGATAAAAAGAATTCTATTTACCATTTCCCCCTCCCCCAAAATCCAATTGAGCCTCCCATGGATGAAAATTAGGTCTGCCCAGAGTCAGTTCATGGAGCTACAATGTTGACAAATGCTATAATTATTTTTTAAGCTTCATGGCAGAATGAAAAACCGATGGTGACAAATGATCCATAACAATAAACCAAAGAGAACAAATGCATCCTCTAACATTTGTCAGAACACAAACTGATCACATGGCTTCCAGATCCAATTTCTCAGAGATGATCTAAATTGGCTACACTCACAAAAGTGACTTTTTTCAGATGCAGCCAAAATGATAAGGTTCTTAGGATATTAATCATCTATCTTTGCATCATAATAAATGCTGCCCACAATACAATCCTCAGAACTTCAGCAAGCACAATTGCTCATTTTATGGACAGTCCAGATAGGTGATTGAATAAGATTAGCAACCAGTGTCAAGAGGGACATAGTGAGATTTTATAAGAGGCTAGATTGCCTAAAGTAGAAATATTAGGGCATTTTTGAGGAGAAAAAGAATTAAGTGAGACCATTAGACAATTAGTCTATTTAAGACCAGAATGATTACTGATGGGAAAGTAAGCCTTTTGTCCCCTCAGGGTCATTGGGATATTTCAGGTGTTCTAGGAAAAAATCTTATCACACCTAATCATGTTTTCCCTTTTATACTAGCACCTGCTTTCCCTCCTTTTAGAGACAGCTAGGTAATATAGTGAATAGAGCACTGGATCTAAAATCAGGATAGTCCTGAGTTCAAATCCAATCTCAGATGCTTATGAGTTTTATCTATTTCCCTAGATAGGAAAGATCATGCTGTCTTAGTTTTTTTCTTTCTTTCCTTTTATTTATTTTTTTTTGGTTGTTTTTGTTGTTTTTTTTTAATTAAAGCTTTTTATTGACAAAACATATGCATGGGTAATTTTTCAACATTGACCCTTGCAGGTAGCCTAATACATGTTAAATATATTAAAGTATATGTTAAATCCAATATATGTATACATATTTATACAGTTATCTTGCTGCACAAGAAAAATTAGATCAAGAAGGAAGGAAAAAATACTATGAAAGAAAACAAAATGCAAGCAAATAACAATACAGAGAGTGAGAATGCTATGTTGTGGTCCACATTCAGTTCCCATAGTCTTTTCTCTGAGTGTAGATGGCTCTCTGCATCACTGAACAAGTGGAATTGGTTTGAGTCATCTCATTGTTGAAGAGAGCCATGTCCATCAGAATTGATCATCCTATAGTCTTGTGGTTACATGTACAATGATCTCCTGGTCCTGCTCATTTCGCTCAGCATCAGTTCGTGTCAGTCTCTCCAGGACTCTCTGAAATCCTCCTGCTGATCATTTCTTATAGAACAATAATATTCCATAACATTCATATTACATTATTTATTCAGCCATTCCTCAACTGATGGGCATCCACTCAGTTTTCAGTTTCTTGCCTAATCTACAAAAAGGGATGCCACAAACATTCTTGCACATATGGGTCCCTTTCCCTTCTTTAAGATCTCCTTGGGATATAATCCCAGTTGTCTCAGTTTTTTCCACTTGTAAAATGGGGAGCAAAACATGTGGCGAATACTAGCACCTACTCATCTCTCTCTCAAGATTTGTTTTGAGGATCAAATGAGATCATATTTTTAAAGCTCAGCACAGTGATGGGCACATAGGGGCTTGATAAAAACTTCTTTCCTTCCTCTCTTTAAAAAACAATTTTTTTCAATCATCATGCATTTTTTTCTCCTTCTCATATTTTCCCCCCATTAGAAAAAAGAAAAGGAAAAGGAAACGTTTATAACAAATAAAAGCTGTTGAGGCAGATAGGTGGCACAGTGGATAGAGCACCAGCCCTGAAGTCAGGAGGACGTGAGTTCAAATTTGACCTCAGACACTTAACACTTCCTGGCTGTGTGACCCTGAGTAAGTCACTTATAATAATAATAAAGCTGTTGAACAAAATTATTCCCTCCTCTCTCCAAGCTTTCTGCCCCGTCTTTGTCTTTTTTCCTAGTCCTACCTTTGCTTGTGTTTTGGGAAATTTCCAAGTAATAATAACTCAAATGTATTTAGCACTTGAAGGTTTGAAAATTTCTATATGTTATCTCGTTTGATCTTCCTCACAACCTTGGGGAGATAAGTGTTACAGCCCCATATAGCCAATGAGGAAAGGGAGATCCAGAGATGTTAAGAGCTTTTTCTGGGGTCCCATACTTGTAAGTATCCAAAAAAGGCCTCCCTACCCAATTCCTAGACTCCCCACTGTACACCTCACTGCTCTCCAAACAAATAAACCATTTGTGCCATAGAATCAAAGCATCTTTTAGACCGAGTTTGCTCTTTGTAAAGAAATAAACTTAATTAAGTAAAATGTTTTGTTACATGTAAAATGACATTTCAATTTATAGAATTGAAGAAATAAAATGGTCCATTTCTTTTATAATGTATGTGTATCTTTTTTGCTGAATGATAAATATTTCCTTGAAATATCTCACTTGAACACAGGTGCCTAATCTAAAACTCCTCATCGGCCACCAGCCTTTTGCTTTACTTTATCAAGGCCTATCAAGTCCACTGAAGGCAGCCACGATATGGGATAAGAAGGGAAAAGGCCCCCATGATTGCCAAGAGGGAATGACATGATTTCATCCCTAAGGGATGGGATGAAAGTGCTAAAGGTGAAAGACAAGAACGGAATGATGGCCAACTCATCCTCTGCCAAATTTGTGACCATTGAGCCTTTAAGTTTTTTTACTTACAGCTGGAGACGTAGATGGAGAAGCTAACACTGAGTGGATCAGATCTGTAAAAGCAAGTGGTAACTAGGAGGAGAGTTCAGTGCCAGGTATAATCTGCCTGCAAATGCTGTGAGAGGGAAGAATCTATACCCTCTGTAACATTTAATTTCTGTGTGTGTGTGTGTGTGTGTGTGAACATAAACTGATTCTCTGGGCTGGTTATTTTCACAATGATATTTACCTGTAGGAAGATCACCACCACAGTGTAACACTTAAATTATTTTAGGGTCCTAGGAGTAATCCAGTTAACTTCCCTTAGTCTCTGCACTAGCTCTTGAATTCCCAGTCCTGTGTTTCTGTTTATACAGCCAACAACTCACAATAATGATATTTTTAGATCTTAAAATCACCATTTATTTAATAAGGCAAAGAAATTCTGAACTATATCACACACACACACACACACACACACACACACCCCTGTGACCTGAGTTTACAATCCCACCAATATACTCAATATTTATAGGGAAAAATGAACATACATTAATAGAAGAAATCTGTCAAGGAGGCACCTGAATATTCAGAATAACTCACAACTCTGGAAGGATAAACTTTGATATCCTCCTTCTGTCCTGGAAACTATCCTTAAAGTTCCCTGATGAATGTGCCTTCCATGTTGAACAGATTCTTCCGCTGCTTTGGTAAGATGAGCCACACTGGGACTGACTAACCCTGAACTGGGCAGGAACTTCTCAGCAAAACTAACTGATCTGCTGAGTAACTTCTCTGGTTCTCTGCAATCTATAACTTTCCTCCAATAGCCTTACTCATCAATACCAACTATAATACCTATCATTTCTAACTTAAAACTGAATTTATGCCATTCTGAAATATGACTCTTTTTATTCTCTCCTCTATTTTCTCTATCTTTTCTATCCTTTCTCTGGGTTTAGATTCTGGGTCCTCTCTACATAGGACTATGGTTAATCATCAAATTCTCATTTTTCCATAATCCATAATCATGCAGTAGTTCTTTAAGTTCTTTATAGCTTCTTGGTCTGAAGTTGATTATGTAAGTGAGTTAACTTGTATTAAGTGCATGATTATTGCCTAATTTATCTAGTCCTAACATTCTAATTAAAGTTTTATATAATATTCCACATAATGAATCAATGAAGCACACAGTGGCATAATGAATAGCAGAAGCCAGGAAGATGGGGGCTGAGCTAACAATTTAATTAAGTAATCTGACCCATCCCTTAGACCAAAGTATCAAATGCCTGCATATGATTTACAATATTTTAGAGTGCCACTAGATCCAGATGAAAATATAGAAAATACTTAACCAAATAAATAAAAAAACAACAAAACAGATAGTTGTTTTCTAAATTAATAGTCACCTGCAGGAATCTTTAATCCCCCACTCCTTCTGATTTGAGTTTAACATCACTGCTTTTGATTAGGGAGATAAGCACTAACTAGCAAAAAGGGGACAAAGCTTAGGAAGGACAGCCAGTTTTCTGAAGCCAAGAGTTTGACAGTTAACCCAGAATTCCTCCTGGTGATAGATGGTCCTCTAGCAGTATGATATATAGTACTTAATTCACACTATACCATTGGATACCTTTGTGGCTACACTAAGTCTTTCTTCTAAATTAACCTAAAAAATTTAAGTCAGATCTTCTTTGTATATAATTTATTTGACAATAGAGATGCCAGAGTATCTGGGCCCAATGTGGTACCTGTGCACCTGAGCAAGGAGAAGTTCATTTTATGCCCCCAGAAAGAGACCTTATCTTAGCCAGAACCTTGGTAAGACAAAAGTTCATTTCCTATTGCCTGGGACTGACTGCTCCCTCCATTGAGATTCCTCCATGCTAGCCCTCCACCCCTGCTTGCAGTTTTGTATTATTGATCTGACCTCCTTTTATGAAGAGCCTCCACCAGAAATAAGCTAGTTACTCTTTTAGACTTTAGACTACATCAGTTTTATATTATTGAGATGATCTCATCCAAGAGAAATATGCCAGTTACTCTTAGATGATAACTTGGACCATACCCATGCCTACTCCTGATGTGTTTGTCCCCTCCATTCCTGTTAATTATGTTTAATCACAAGTGCCATTATTAATTACCGTTTTCATAAGGGCAGAGTTAAGGCAATGTTGTTTCAAAACCAAAACTAACCCTCTACCCACTCCCAGGCTATGGTCAAGTGGGAACGCATCAGGAAATACTCAGCCTGAATAATTCTAGTTCTCTTTCCCAAGTGTGTGTGAGTGCACACACACACACACACACACACACACACACACACACACTCTCACACACACACACACACACACACACACACACTCACACACACACTCACACACACTCACACACACTCACTCACACACACACTCACACACACTCACACACACTCACTCACACACTCACACTCACACACACACACTCACACACTCACACACACACTCACACACACACACTCACACACTCACTCACACACTCACACACACACACTCACACACACACTCACACACTCACACACACACACTCACACACACACACACTCACACTCACACACTCACACTCACACACACACTCACACACACACACACACACACAATTCCCACGGGTTTTTAGGATTCCTTGATTGTTGTGGTTTTTATTCACTCATTTTTTCAAGAATGCCGAACCGTTGCTGACCCCTCTTGGGTTTTCTTGTCAAAGACTCTGAAATGGTTTTGCCGTTTCCTTCTCAGTTTGTTATTGTGATTGTTCATCCTTTGTTTCTGAGAAGGACCGATGACATCACCAGTGAGGTCTTGCCTTGTGCATCAATTGGATTTAAGGGCATTCTTCAGCCTCGCTCTCTCTTCCAGGCGTCAGAGTGCAGCGGCAGGACAAAAGCCAGTGGCCGGTGATGGCCCGGGATCCCATCCTCATGTCTTCTAACAGCTCCCTAGCTTCTGCCGCAGCCACCTTTATGGCCATTGGAACAAATCCTTCTCATCCGCCCAAGTCTTCCCACGCTTAGGGCAGACATCCCCCTAGCTCCCTGATGGGCTTGAAGCCTGTCAGTTATCCTCCGCCCGGGGCAGCCCATCTGCAAGAAGCTACGGCTTCTTGGAGCGCCATTCACACCTGTGCTTGTAGCTCTTTGCAGATGAGGAAGAGGAGGCAAACGGGACTGCATAATTAACCATTTAAGCCACAGTCCAGTCTCCACAGCACTCGGGGGCCCTGTCCTGGGTATGGCTTGTATACCCCTCTATGGCGTGCCCTTTAAATAGCTTTACAAATATTTTCTTGCTGATAGATAAGTATTGTGATTTACACCACATTTTATAGATGGGGAAATTGAAAGAGACAGAAGTTGAGTGGCTGGACTATAGTCATATTGCTAGTAAGTCTGAGGTTGGATTTGTACTCAGGGCCTCCTGACTCTAAGCCTTGTGCCACCTAGCTGCCTGCTTTTTAAATCTCCTTTTGCAGATGAAATATTTGTAAATCAATGAAATTTCTCCTTCCTTGTGATTAATTCTATTCCTTCATATAACTAAATACAAATCCTTGTTGCTGTAATCTATCAGCTCCAAGGTGTTCTTCATTGCTCTAGGAGTGCAATGCCTGGTTCACAGTCTGCTCTTACACTGTTCTCATGCTTAGGGGCATTAATAAATGGGTTATTTATTATTAAATTATTAAATTAAATTAAATGTCTCTAAAAATTAAGGACATCATTAAATGAGTTATTATTACTAAATGGGCAAATCACTTCAGTTTGTTTGCCTCAGTTTCTTCATATGTAAAATGAATTAGAGAAGGAAATGGCAAAAACTCCAGCGTCTTTGCCAAGAAAATCCCAGAACGGGAGATCATGAAGTGTCAGACAATCCTCTCAGGCATTTTGTCTTTCTTCCCCATTAATTAGCCTTTTAACTCGCACAGCCTTCCTTCACCTTCATGCTACCTCAGCCACTCATATGCAAAGGGTATCCCTTGGAGCTCCCCACGACCTAGAACTGCCACTTTCATAATCTTCAGCTCTGCCTCCTTCCTCCTGTCATAGGGAGGGGGTTGTGTGCTCAGTACCTGGACCCATTCCCCAGTCAGGACTCAGCCACTGGAGTACTTTGTTCTCCCCCTTACTTAGTGGGATCTTCTCCGGTCTAGGAATTTGATTTCATTAATCCCTTAGGCTCAGCCCCTTTCTTTCCCCTCATGTGCTGTGTGGATCTGCCTCTACCAGGGACCTTAGTAAGCCATTTAAGTGGATTAGGAAGAAGATAATACCCCTCATTTCCTCCCACACTTAACCATACCGAAGCTCACTCTCAATGGCTCTTTGGGATGAAAAAACCACCAGTTCATGTGTATCATGTAAACCTGTGAATGATCAGCAGGTGCAAGAGAAGTACTCTGAGTCATTCACAGGGTTCACACTGCCTGGAAGCTACAGATCTCATTCATGAGTTAACAGCTGCACCTGGGCTCCCTCATCCTGTCTCTATACGCTGCTGTTCATTAGCTCAGGTAGACAACAATTCACTCACCCCACTACACACATCAAGGTTTGGCTCACCTTCTAGGGAGAGGAATAGCTGTCATGGGGGCCAAGCTGGTTTTAGTTTTTCCTCTAAAAGGTATAAAAAGCTATCTCTAAGAGGGATCTCAAGGGCTTCCTGGGCATATGAGGAATCACTGCAGTGCTCCCCTCCAATCCAATGGATGTCCCTCTACCATAGGATTCACCATACCCAACCCATCCTGCTGAGAGGACACAGTTTTGGATAGAGATGGGAAAGAGTTTATCTATTAATCCTGTAGCCTAGCCAAATATCCTTCCTATGCTATGGCTACATAAGCCACCTGTTTTAAGTGTTAGTCTACAAATTTGCTTCCATTGCAAACCCAAACTTGGAACATTAGGAAATCCTAAAAAGGAAGCTTGAAAAAGTTTCTTTGCCAGGCACAAAAGCAAGCCAAGACATAACGAAAAACTCTCTCTGCCATTCTCATTCTCTCTCTGTCTCTCTCTGTCTCTGTCTCTGTCTCTGTGTCTGTCTCTGTCTCTATCTCTCTGTCTCTCTCTCTTTCTCCTCTGTCTTTCTCTCTCTCTTTCTTCTCTCACTCTCTCTCTTTCTCTTTCTCTCTCTCTTGGGCGCACACACACACACACACACACACACACACACACACACACACTTAGGTTCTCTATCTTTCTTCCCTTGAAAATTTACAAGCGAATGACATCCATGTGTTCTCTCACAAAACCCACTTAGGGGAGCCTTCAGCATCCCAAGCTGTACTAAGTACTTTATAATTATTATTTCCTCTGATCCTCTCAACAATCCTGAGGTAAATGCTGTTATAATCCCCATTTTACAGATGATGAAACTCAAACAAATAGTTTAAGTGACTCTGTCATGGTCACAGAACAAGCACATAAGTTCCAAAGGCACAGTTCAAACTTGGGTCTATCCTACCTCTAAGGTCCATAATTCTTTTTATTGTTGTTGTTCAATCATTTCAGCTGTATCTGATTTTTCATGACCGCACTTGAAGTTCTCTTGGCAAAGACAGTGGAGTACTTTGACACTTCCTTTTCCAGTTCATTTTACAGATGAGGAAACTAAAGCACAGTCTTCCTGACTCCAGGTGCTCTAACCACTGCACATCTCACTATGTTGCCAATACGAAATTAGGGAAACAACTGAGAGAAAGATGATATTTTTTTCATTAGTACTCTGTGGTGAAAGGTTATTTTTCCTATTCCCTAGCATCTTTGTATACTCCATCTTGAAATGACTACTGCAAAAATGATAGGAATTTAATTTGGCCAAGAAACAAAGTCTAGAGAGCTTATTAAAAAATGTGACTTTGATTGAGAATTTCTTTCAGCCACCAAATATTGATTGAGAATATTGAACTAAAATGACTTGATTTGAGAAAAACAATGGGATCTATAAATTAAAAGTCAACTATAATCACAAATATGATACTAAAATTAATTACATATCACTCAAAATGTATGAAGAGAGATTTCCCATATGAAGTCAATGTAAGGTGACAGAGTTATTAGTAATTAAATGTGAGGATGGATCTAATGCCAAAAAGCAAGTCAGTTTAATTTAATGAAGATAGATGGTAACAATAAAAAGTCTTTCATACAGAATAATGATGTTGAATTTAAGTGGTAGCAAGGGTTATTGAGCTTGTCACTGATAGTGTCCTTCTTGATATTGTATAGTCCAATTACTCTCACTGTAACTAAGTGGGCAGATGGTCACTCTTCATAAAATTGGTACCCATTTGCCCATGATACCAAGGCAGAAGTATAAAGGAGATCTGTACCCCAAAGGAGAAAATGTAGGCGGCCTTACAAGCATCAATCTGGTTGTACTCCCTTCCTGAACATCTGGTTCTTAAAAATGGTGGTCTCAGCAATCTTGGCCCACTTCCTCCAAGACTCCCAACTCTAATGGAGACAATAGAATGGCATGAAGACTCCACCCAAGGCATGATTCTTCCCCCTTCAGAAGCATCACGTATACTTTCTGTCATCCCAGACAGGGCTTCCTCTCCCATTGGCTGTCTTTCCAAGCCTACCCATGCTCCTTCTGTTTGCCACAGGTGCAAAAATCATTAGTTATAATTCTATGCCAGGCAAGTTTGTAGAGTTTGTAGGATTCATAGGCCAGCAATGATTCCTCTGCTCTGTCTAATGCCTCACTCCTCACTGATTTCCAAAAGCAAAGGTCTTCAATTTATTATTAAAGTTCAAGTCTTATTCTAGCAGCATCAATTCTGTGTACTAATTAAGATCTTCTTGGATCTTGGTCCTGACATCCAATATATTATCTATTTCTAGTTTCATGTCATTCTAAAAATTGATTTATTATTCAGACATATCTGATTTTTTATGACCCCATTTGGAGTTTTCTTAGCAAAGATACTATAGAAAGGATGCTGTCATTTCCTTCTCTTGCTCATTATACAGATAAACAAACTGAGGCAAATAGGATAAAGTGATTTGCCCAGGGTCACACAGCTAGGAAATGTCTGAGGCCAGATTTGAACTCATGAACGTAAATCTTCCTGACTTCTGGTACTCTTATCTACTATAGCATATAGATGTTTTTAATATTAGTAGTTCCTCAAAGCTTAATTCCATCTGGAAATCTGAGAAGCAAATCATATATTTCTCTCTTTTTTAACCAAAATAAGATATCCAACATAGGTAAAATTAGATTTATAGCAAAATTAGTTTTACATTAATTATATTACAATTACATTAATTAGGTTAGGAGAATTTGTTTTGACAATAGAAACTTTTAAACAAGCAGACACCTTTACAAAAAGCAAATGTACACATAACCTTTCAGGATATCTACTAAGAAAAGTGAAGTGCCTAACTAAGTGCCTTAAAAGTAGTATTGGGTTTCTGCTGATTCATTCCTACTATCAGCCCTGAGGTCCTGATGACAATAGCCCTGGATCTGCTTGTGAGACAGCTGCTCCAATGACCACAAAGCTGCTTTCCTCTTCCAAATTAATGCTGAATATCCAAGCTTGGGCTCATCTGCCACTGCTGCCAGCTGGTGGGTGAGGCAGGGTGTGTCAAGAGTTCAGGGTAAGCACCATAAGGCCTATTCTCCAAAAAGATCAAAGAAAGAGGAAAAGGACTCATATATAAAAATATTTATAGCACCATTTTGTGGTGGAAAAAAAAGGAAATTAAGAAGGTGCCCATCAATTGCAATGTAGCTAAACAAATTATGATATAGGAAGGTAATATAATAGTATTGTTCCATATGAAATAAAAATAGGGATAATTTCCAAGAAACCCAGGAATAATTATATGAAATGATGCAGAGTAAGCTGAATAGATTCAGGAGAACAATTTATATAAGAACAACATTGCAAAGACAAACTTTGAAAGACTTTTAAGTCTCCTGATCAATGCGATTACCAATCATAATTCCAGAAGATTCATGATCTTGCATTCAACTCACCTCTTGATGGAGAGATGAAGGACTAAGGATGAAAATTTACATAACACATATACACAGGCAGGGGGGGGAAGGGGGGGAGGGCAATCAAAATTTGTTTCTCTTTACTATTTGTTAAATAGTTTTTTTTTTCCTTTTTTTCCTAATGGGATGGTGAGAGAAGATGAAAGGAAAAGAAAATACTCATTAATTTTTTAAAAATACCATTTTTAGAAATGGTATAAATATCAAAAGGTGAGAAAATAGGTGCCAGCATAAAAAAGAACTAAGGAAGGAGACTGAGTGCTTACCAAGTTCAGTAGGAGATCATTACAGGAGAAGGAGAGAACAAGGGGGGAATAAAGCTAAAAGAGGAGCTAATCAGGGACATTACTGATGAGCTAAATAAATAAGGGCTTTGGAAACACATGAATTCAGAGAGATTAGAACGGGCTCTGCAGATGCAGTAGCAAGAAAAGGAAGCTTTGAATGTTTCTCAGAATGCTCTGAGCCACCTCCTCTTTAAGTCTACCCCCAGATAAGTATGACAGATCGGGACAGAGTATCCCCTAGACTTTTCATCTTTGACACAGCTTGAGGCACTGAATTTCAGTGAATTTATATTGCAAAAAGACAGTATTGTTACACTTTTAAATTATTAGGAATTTTTTCATACAGATAATTCTTAGGAAATTAATTCTTTGTAAGAAAAAAGAAAGAAAGAAAAAAAGTAATGCTATTTTAGCAAGCATTCATATAGTACTTTAAGTTTTGCAAGGTATTTTATAAATATTAAATCATTTTATCCTCATAACAACCCTGGGAAATTGATGTTATAATTATGTCCATTTTACATATAAGAAAATTTAGGCAGAGGTTAAGTGACACACTTAGGGTCACAGACCTCGTTAAGTGTCTAAGATTGGGTTTGGATGTAGGTCTTTCTAACTCCAGAGTCAGTGCTCTAGCCAATGTACCACTTAGTCGATTAAAATATATATTTAATATTTAGTCTTGAGACAGTAGGACCTGGGTTCATACCACATCTATCTCTCTTAAGCAAGTGACGTACCCACCCAGGGCTCCATTTCCTGATCTAAAAAATGATCCGATGGTTTCCACATCCTTTCTATTCTATGTCATGAGGAAACAACATTAGGACAGAATCGTTGTCATAGGAAGGAATCTCAGAAGCCCAACCATACCTGAGAGAAATCCTCCCTATAAATGTCTCTGAGCTAGCCTCAGTTTCCCCTAGGCAGCCTGATTGATTACATTGTTTACATTTGCTGGATACTGGGAAAATTGAGAGCGGGGTCTAGCACATGCAGTGGTAATAGTGGTCATGGTTATGATGATGGCCATTATCCTCATTGCATCAATTCATGGATCTGGAGATAAAAGGAATTTCAGAGGTCTTCCTAGGTCCACCTTCTCATTTTCTTTTCAGTATATGAGGAAACTCGAATTCAAGGAATTGAAGAAATTGGCCGCAAGGTCACAAGGCAGGACCTGGGTCCCACCAAGTATTGGAGGTAGGTTTTGAATCATTATGATGGTGGCATCTATGACAGTCACAGAAGTCAGGCACCACAGTCAAGTTCATCCTGCTTTTATTTATAACCTTTTCATTTGTGGCCAAAAGGTGCCCCAGAGCCCCCAAAGCTGGCTTCACACGCTCCCATGCATAGTTATCCTAATGAAGTTATATTCGTCCTTCAAGCAGACATAGGTCATGTCTATTTGGCCATGACATAGTAAAATATAACCAAAATCTTGGCTTTTAAGATGGCTCTCACTGCTTATAAGTCAATGAAGAAAGATTCTGGAGCAACTGAATATCTGAGCAAAATCAAATTCTGCCCCAACATGCCAAGATGTGATCTCAGATGCTATCTGAAGTAAAATGGAGACTTGGTAATATGTGGCACGTGACAAATGTGGCTTTTTGTTTTGTTTTTCTTTTTTGTATTGAATTATCCAGTCTGGTTAACTAGATTAATTAGCATTGACAAATCTCCCTTCCCTGAACCTCATGTTGTGTAGTCACTGCCATAATATTTCTCTGTAAATGATACTGAAGGCCTAGGAATTTTTTAAGAGTACAAAAAGCATAAGGACAAATCTTAGTTTGTTCCAGAAACCAAAGCACATGGCAGTGAAATTAATCAAGCTAAATGAGTTCAATCTGAATAGGAGAACTCATATTTCCAAATTAAAATGAGACATAGTTTTACATACTATTTAATTTTAATTATTATTTTCCAGAGAAAGAAAAATGTTAGTAACCTTCTTTGTCAGATATTCAAACACATCAATGGATCTTTGATTTTATCAATATAGATGTTCCTTCCAATGAAACAGATCCTAACTCATCTATATCTGTCCATATTTTTCTTTATTTTAAATATTATTTTTAAGTTTATTAATATTAAGTATTATGTATCCACAGAATTGATCACCAAAGACCAGCCTATTAATGATGAGCACCTCTGTATTTAACTAAGCTAGTCTTCAAAAAATAGACACAGTCTGTTGCCAAGAACTTTCTCAAAGCCTTTCTATATGGTTGAACTTATGTTCCACTAGCAGGGCATGGAAGAACTCAACATCCCCTCCACAATATCATGAGGTGCATGTTAATTTGTTTGGTGGTCTAAATATTACATAGGACAAAGTCAGACATAAAAAGGCAAGAAACTACTAGATCTATGAAACTCAGTCTCCATTTCTGACCTCTTTTCTGAACTCCAAATCTACATTTGCAACTATCTATAGGGTGTCTCCATCATTATGTCCCATCAGTAGTTCAAATCTGGCATGTTCAAAACCAAGCTCATTATTTTCCCCCCTAAATCTGTCAATCCTTCAGACTATATAAATTTCTGGTCTCCAATGTCATCATTAATAGATTTCTTGGGTTTAATCTTTGGTTCTTTCTGCTACTTTACTTCTCTTACTTAATTAGCTACCAATTGCTCGTCCTTCAACCACTCTCATGTTGAGAATTTGTGAGTTCACGACATATGTTTGGGGCCCATAGTAACATAACCTCAAAATCTGAACCAAGTGGGCTATATAGAAGAAGCTATAGAATTGCAAAGAAAGAAAGAAAGAAGATATGGGAGTGGATGGGGGAACGGTAATAATGTAGCCTCCTTATTCATGATGGCATGCAGACTGGTTCATGGGCAGACATGGTCTAAACCTGTTTCTTCTAACTGAAGATACTTTCCATTGTGTCAAGGCTGAACCCAACTCTGTTCCCAACCCATCATAACTCTGACTCTGACTGAAGATGAGACACAATCCACATATATTACAATATAAACCACATTCATTCTAATCTTGAATGAACACAACCAATACCTCTGAAGCTAGATCTACTAGAGTAGGACTTTACATGCTAAAGTAAGGTGTAGAAGGAAAATAACACATCTTGCCATTCTTGCCCCTATTGGAACTGGTGAATTCATTAATTGCAATCTCAGATATTAAATTGATGCCAAAAGTCTCCTTCACTTTCACAGAAAATCTATGCCATACAATAGAAGGCCTATTATATAATGGCACATTATATAATGTGTAGTATTGAGCCCACACCACTCATTAAGGTGCAGGGAAGTCTCCTTGGCGTAGGCAGGGGCTCTCAACATTTTCTTACATCATAGATGCCTGTGGCTATTTGGAGAAATTTATGGACCCCTTCTCAGAATGTCTTTAAATAGAATACATAAATAAATAGGATTACAAAAGAAATCAGTTACACTTAAATAAAGTTTACAAACTACTTTAAAAAAAAAGTTGGCTGCTGCCTCTCACTATAGACTGGAAAAAGATGCATAATAGCGGGGCTCAAATAGCTTTTGTCAAGTGTTACTTTGAATTAAGCCTAACTTGTTCAGAATAATATCCAAATGACTGAAATTCTTCTGTTCTTTCTCTAAAATGAAACCAAGTTTAAATATTAAAAGACAGACTTGAGAACAAAACTTTCAAGTGGATGTAATGTCTTTTTTCCCAAGGAACTCCAAAAGCATCTTTTCATTTATAATTCAGCAAGCATATGGAATTTTATCTTTTCAGAGTGCTTCATCATGATGATTGTGTGACTTCTCAAGACAGCTTTTACAGCAGAATGTCACAGGTGTCTCCATTTTAAAGATGAGCAAATTGAAAAACAAAGTCATATACTGCACTCTAAAGTGGTGCTTTTCTGATTACATGATACTTAAATGAAGGTCTAAGACATTTGCCAATTTGGCATAACTTACAACCTGGAATGAATACTCCCATGTGCCCAGATTCAGAAGTAGCTCTAGAGAGTCCCCAAGGAGTATTCAAAGCAGCACTAGAAGGGACACTAGGAGCTTTGTGGCTAGAGACTTAACTAGTATGAAGCACATGGAGCTTTTCTCCTGGGCATCATATTTAGAGAGAACTGGTAATATTTACAATCCTTCATCAGCATCAAAGTAAAATATTAGCACCTAAATACCACATATGAGCTTCTCTTACAACTCTTTCCCCCACTCACCCCCAGTCTGCCTTTCTGCCTCTCTCTATCACATATAACCCAATTTTCTTGGCCCAGACAGGGTCTGTGCTACTTGTGTCAACTGCAAAAATTCCTAGTATAACCCTGCCTGTATTTGCCTTCAATCTATCAATTAATCAGTCAACCTTTATTGAGGGCCCACAGGCATAGTGCTAAGCTTCTGTGCCCAAATTATTTTCATGTATAGTCCAGTTTCAAGTTGAGAAGAATCTCAGGGCACCGGCTACTGCCAGGGATTCTAAGAAGGCACAGAGGAGAAGAGATGCTAAGAGCCATCCCACTGCATTTGAAGGAATGCAAAAGAGGCCCAGGGAAGTGATACGATTTATACACAGTGACACAGGTGATATGAAGCGGAAGCAAAATCTGAACCCTTACACTGATGGGTTATTCTCAAAGCCTGTCAAATCTCTTCTGAGTAGAGCAGGACCCCCAAGAATACTACAGAACCAATATACCAGTCATTCTGAAGCATCCCCAATCAGAGCAACAGTAGAGCTCCTAAGCCAAAGGCTAGGAATGGACATTGGATGCGTTTTGGCTGGGAAACTTACTCTGAACAGTACATTATGGCTTCTAGATGCCTTTCACCCAGCAGTTTGTTATCTCTAGAATACTGGCACACTTTTCAGCCCCTGAACACGTGCAATGTGTCCAGAACTGTGGAGGATAGAAATTTACTTCAGTCCTTCAAGAACCTATGATTTAATCTGTATGAATACGTCTTCCACTGAAACAGATTTTTATTTCATTTTTATCTTAGTAGATGTTCAGCAAAAGTTTCTATGGTCAAAAAAAGAAAAAGAAAAAGAAGGTGGGATTAGATACATGACCATCTATAAAATGGGAATAATAATGGCAACTTCTGGAAGTTGTTGTAAGGATGAAATGAGACAATATAAAGAGCCTTGCAAACCTTAAAAATTCTAGCTGTTACTATCATTATTATTTATTTTAAGGATATCCTTTCAATTCATTCATGCTTCTGCCATCGGTGGAATTAGGGTGGCAGAGTGAATAACAAAACCTGGATTCAAATACCACCTCTGACACACACTGGCTACATAATCCTGGACAAATCATTTCTCCTATCAATGACAACTACTTAAGTTGCAAAGACATCACTGATGTTCATTGATGGAGAGACTTTCCTTACTTGGGAGTTTCTTATAACTAGGAAATCATAGATTCAGCATTAGAATGTGCCAATCATGAAACAAAATGGTGGCTAATAAATGTTTCTACCATATGTGTTCTACAGTTTTTAAATATTACATTGGAATTTGGTTAATAATAGAACTGGCAGGAACTCGATGGCACAACGTAAGATCACATGAACATTTTTTATTCCCACCGCACTGCTACCTAATACTGAGCTTTCAGTATGCTGAAACCCTGAATCATCCCCTTCCCTCACTACTTTTCTGCAGCTGATATTATTATTTTTTAACTTAAATATCTACTTCACAGAAAGGAACTTTTCTGGGTGCTAGGAATGCAAAAGATTAAAAAAATTCAGTTTCCACTTAAAGAAGTGTTCTTCTTTATGGACTTCAGAGATTGGGTTTGAGCATCTGGGTATGGGGGTTGAGTCAGATGCCCATGACAGGTACTCCCTTCCTGCCCTAAACTCTGATGCTGTTAATTGCTTCCCTTTGCCTGGTTGTCAGTTTCAAATTCACTGACTCTCTCTTTGATGTTCTTCACAAATGACTGAAGCCTTTCCTAATAAGCTACCCTTAATCCTTCACACTTGCATAATAAGCATCTTCTGTCGGTGATTTTAAAAAAATATCTCCAGGACACCTAGGAGCCTGTTCTGGAGCCTCTGTGGGATTAGTTAGTTCAGACAGACCCTGGATAAGCCGCCATGCTTCCGCCTGCTTTTCCAGTCCCAGTCTAAGTTCCCATTTCACACATACACACAAAGCTCAATCAGGAGGGTCATGCTGCTTACAGTAATCCTGAATCATCAAGGTCAGAGAAATGTTTTCATCCAAAACTGTTCAGCACCAAGAACAGCTTCCAGCTTTCAGGATGCCCACCAGTTATCTGCAAGACTTCAATGTCTCTGAGCTCTGTTTACTTCCAGGCGTAAATCAGAGGATAAATCATTCTTACCAAGACACTAGATTGATCTAAATATTTTCATACAACAAGGGTCTGGGCCCCCTTTCCTCCAAGTGAATTTCAGCTACTAGGTGGGATAAGAGATAGATTTCTCTGCTAGTTCCTGGGTACAGGCCGCCATCTACTGACCATATTTGCTTGCAAGCTTTTAGACAATGGTTTTTAATCTATCGAAAAAAGACTCTGGACCTGTGATTTCATTGGTATAGGCCAAGGAATTACCTGTTTAGGAAACTTTCTCTGCCAATGCAGGCTCACACTTTCTAGGCAATGTGTAGTTGGAGAGAATTGCCTACAGCACTGAAGAGAATTTTTTAAAATCTTTTTTCTTTTAAAAAAATATTTAAACTCAAAAACAAAATAGAAAAAGAAAGACAGAAAAGGAAATTTAAAAAGAAAATTGTCATGTGTCCAACAGAACATCAGGGAGGATTTGAAATATGTAATAATAAATTTCCATTTCAAAAAAGCATGTATAATAATAGACCTTATATTCATGTATTCATCTGTTCTTTGCTTCCTTGTGGGTTATTCTTTTGTTGTCTGCTGTGCATTTTTTACTTTATTCTTTTTTCCTCTTTCACCTCCCTACCTTTCCCAAGCAGACTACAGTTAAGCACAAATATGATTTTATATATATATATATAAAATGTGTGTACATATGTATACACACTCCCATATTGTGGGCATATACATATACACACCTATGTATACATATTTATGTGTGTACATACATATACACCCCACGTAAACATATATTATATATACATACAAATATCTACATACATACACATGTACACATACATAGATATGCATCTAATATTAATATGTCTGACATATAATGTAGATTTCTCTCTTGACTGAATCTTTAACTTTGACTTTGAGATTAGTGATTACTAACTCTATTTTCCCCCCTAATTTCTACTCCTGATCCTTGTGATTGTGTTTGTATACATCTCTTATTTCCTAGCCCTGCTACTTCTATTTTAATTCTACTTTTAACTTGCCTTGCTATTAGTCCACCCTCTCTTATCTTCTCCTCCCATCCTGTTCCTCCCACTTTATTTCATTCCCATTAATCTACACACCTTATTCCACTCCTGTTGATTTACACACCTTTCTATCCCCCCTCACTTTATTCCCTTCTCCACTTTTAAAATAGATTTTAGAGGACATTATAATCCTTTGTTTTATATATATAACACCCATTCCCAATGTGAATAGGTTTTCAGAACTATCAGTTCTCTTCCCTTATCTGGTACAGAGGTACCTCATTTGTATAGCATAATTACTATTTTTACCTTTTTCTAGGCAGTTTTGCTTTTTAGAGTCAAATCATACTCAGCTCTGACCCTATCTTTCTTTTGGACTACCCAATTAATGATATCAGTCTTAGACATAGGGTTTACATTTCCACATATAAAATTTAAAATTGTAATGCTGGAGAAACTGAGCAAGATAGAGATTAGAGAGTATTTAATAGTTTATTAAATGGGAGAGATTTACTGGGATCAAATGGATCCATGGTTTGGTCCCAGGGCTGAATGAGACTATGGTCTCAAAGAATCCAGCCATGAATGTCAGGTACAAGATGCTTTTACAGGTATCTCATCAAACATTAAGAGGGAATGATTATAGTCTAAGATATAAGACCTTTATGCTAACATTAAGAGGGACCGGTTATAACTTGAGGCAGAATAACTGAATAGGATAATTAGGGAAACTGGGTCAGGATATTAAAAGAGAACTGTGGCACAATATTCTACACACTCTCTCTTCTAACTATTCAAATCATTGAATTATCTTTCTCTAGAAGGTCTTAGCACCATATTTTTGACCTACCCTATCTTAAGTAAATAAACCAAATAAAAACCAAATAAAGCTAGAACAATGCAAGGACTTATGGCAAGGACAAGTCTCTCCCTGATAACCCCAGAGTTAATCAGCAATACACAAAGCTCCTCCTTGCAATCATGTCAGGTCCTCTGCAGTTGGAGAGCATATGGACAGTTCACTGTGAATTAGGTCTGTGGTCATTTGTGCATGGCATGACTCGGCCTCTGCTTACAGAGCAGCAGGGCTCAAGACAGTTGTGCTGCCCATTCAGAGGGGCAATCTGCTCCAGGAGAGAAATGTGAGGCTTGGAGTAGCTCCACCTGTCCCTGCCCAGAGGAATAGACAGGGCTGCAGAAAGGATCAGATTTCTGAGCAGATTATGCAGTTTGACCAAGGCAGGCAAACCCTGAACTTTTAGAGACTTGATACCAAACTGCAAGGTCTTTTTAAGTTCCCTGAAATACTAATTAAGGACCTGAGGTAACAGGAGTGGAGAAACAGATCAGAGAGACTGCCAGTCCCAGAACAAGTGTCTGATTTCTGGTTGTTTTTTAAAAAATAATCCCCAAAACTGAGTCTGCCAGGGCAATTCCAACAGAATAAGGGATTTCAAAATTAAAACATAACCAAAAAATCATAGTCCAGTAAATTTAAGCAAGGAGTAAGAAATGAAAAGGACTGTTTAAAGGACTTCCAATTAAATCTGAACTAGTAAGATAAGGGTTGGGGTAGAAGTGCCTAAGAAAATACACCAGTTTCCCCAATTTCCTATGTCTTCCTCCATTTTTTTCTCACAGAAAGGAATTATCAAATAACCATATCACATATAAATTGCAAGAGTGAATAAAAATTCCTATATATATATATACATAATAGACTAAAAAAATCCCTCAAATATAACAACAATAGGTACACAAGTTTAACAATTTCCTTCCCAAGTCAAACACAGTAATACAGTTAAAATTTTAACAGTTCAATCACTTTCCCACTTCTCCATATCAGTCCAAATTACATCAGGAGCAGGGGCGATGGTTTTCCCAAAAACTGCTTCCTGCTGAAGATGGATAGAGATGCTCAATCCAGAGAGGGGGATGGGTGTGGTGTGGCATGTTGACAATCAAAGCTTGATCTAGGTCCCAGAAGCAAGTCAATATATCTGTAAATTGACCAAATCTAGAAACAAAAACAAATCTAACAAAGAAAGGTTAGAACAGTCTGAGATAGAAAAACTGGTCCACAAGGACTGCTACAAGATGTGGCCTCTCATTAGTTATAAACCTTAAAAAAACTTGAATATCCAGACATAATATCTAGTAACCAATAGATGACCAGATTAAATACTTATTTGCTCAAGTATTTAGGATATAACGATTACAGATAACCCAGATTGGAAACAATAAGGTATGACATAGTTGAATTAACAATTTCTCATTGACCATTGCTCTGATTCTAGAAATCAGTTACAGGAGGAAAAAAATGCAATGACATATTAACTACAAACCCAAGAAATTTTACCTCCAATAACAAATCCTAAACAGACATTTGCCATAACCTTATATTTATACAAATCAGTATGCTGCGTTTAGCCAAGAACCAGTTAGCTACAACTTGATTAAAAAAAAAAAAAAAAGTCTGGAACAGTTTAGAGTAGCGATCCTCAAACTTTTTAAATAGGGGACCAATTCATTGTCCCTCAGACTGTTGGAGGGCCAGACTATAGGAAAAACAAAAACTTTGTTTCGTGGGCCTTTAAATAAAGAAACTTCATAGCTCTGGGTGAGGGGGATAAATGTCCTCATCTGGCCCGAAGACCGTAGTTTGAGGACCCTTGGAAGAGGGAGGGGGGAAGGAAAGAATTCCATGTGGCTGCCCTTCCCCCCCACTCCATCTCCAAAGAGCCCGGGGGAGGGAGATCGTTCTACCTGAAGTAGCAGAGGACAGTGAGGGGTGAGTTTAATCTTCACCTTTGAAGACAAAAGATCCCTACCCCACCCAACCTTTGAAGTAGCAGAAAGCAGTCGGGGGGAGGAAAGGGGGGAGAAGGGGAAGATTCCATAAAACCCACATGTCCAGCAGAGCTGGATTTAAAGCATAACTTATAATGTTATAATATTGGTAACAAACTCTGAACCAAACAAAATACAGCTTTAAATTCCCAATAATATAAAACTGCTTTTCCTCCCATATTTCAAATAATGAATTTCACTAAACAGCATAGTTTTTCTTTTTCTCCCTCTGGCCCCACGTGGCCATTATCCCTAATGGACTTTTCCTAAGCTCCAACTTGACCAGAGTTGGAGCCTTCAGAAAAGTCAGATCCTTTTTGCTACATACTTTGTCTAATTAGAGGCACATGACACCGTTTAACAGAACTTCTTTAACAAGCTATTGTTCTTTTAAGATGTTATACTTAAAAAATAACTAAATCTAGCCTGCATAGGCAACAGTAAAATTATTTCCCAAATTTAGAATCATCTTAAAATTCCTAATCAAATGTTTTCTCCAGCTGAAGTTCAGAATTATACTAAGTACAGTTGCAACATTGAAATTCCCAAATTTCTTGATCATTGTTCTTAAATTTAACAGAGCTCTTAAATTAACAAAACAGATAAACAAATTACACAGAACACACATAGACTGTGTAGTCAAAACATTTAACACAGACTAGGGGCTATCTGGAAAGAATAGCCCTGAGGGAAGTTGTTTGTTCCAGTTTTCCCTTCCATAATCCAAATGGAGCCTTTTTTTTTTTTTTTTTTTTTTTTTTTTTTTTTAGTCAGATGGTGTCTTAAAAAAGACACCCAGATTTGTACTCTGGAATGCCCAGAGTTGTGCCAACTGGCAGACAGATGTGTCTTAGACATCCAGACAGGGTCCCCTGCTTCCAGAAGACCCTACTCCCAGAATTTATGCCCATCAGCATTTCATAATTCTGGGAATCCAGATACAGAACAGAAGAGAACAGGTCTTAAGACTTAAGCAGATGATACCCCAAAAGGTACCCAGACAGACTTACTCTCCTGTAAAAAAAAATCCAGGGGGGCCAAGCCTCTCCAGGCCAAGAATTCAGATCCACAGCCACCCTGAGGCCAAGGCAGAGACTGGAAAGTATCTTATCTCTAATCCTGCTCATTTTCTAATATCTCACTGGGGAGCTCCAAAATGTAATGCCGGAGAAACTGAGCAAGATAGTTTTTCCTCAGTCTCATTTGGTTTTTAGTATTTTTTGAGCTCTTCTTATATGATTTTCTCCTTGATTTGGGATTTTGAAATTTAACAATAATGTTCCTCTGTATTTTTTTCATAGGATCTCTTTGAGATGGGGAGCCATGGATTCCCTCCCTTTCCCCTCCCCATTTCTACTTTGGCCTCTTTCTATCACTTCAGGACAATTTTCTGTGATTATTTCCTGAATTATTGTGTCAAGGTTCTTTTTTTCAGTCACAATTTTCAGGCAATCCAATTATTCTTATATTTTCTTGATCTGTTGTTATTCTTATGTTTCATATTCTCTTCTACTTTTTTCATTCTTTATATTTTCTTTTGTTATTTCTTGGTCTCATACTTTCACCGACTCCTCCTTGCCCAATTTTAACTTTCAAAGAATCATTTTCTTCTTTAAAATTCTGGATCTCCTTTGTTGGTTGACTTCTTTTCATAATCTTCTTGTTTTTCTTAAATGGTCCTCTTTTTCTTATTAGTTTTTTCTCAGTCTTTCTCATTTGGTTTTTAGTATTTTTTGAATTCTTTTATAAATTCTCTCTGGTCAGGGAGCCATTTAACATTACTCTTTGGGGAAGGAGACACTTTATTTACTGTCTTCCTCTGAAAATGAACCCCGCTCTTCCCTATTCCCACATTAACTTTCTATGGTTGGAATCTTTCTCCTTTGACTGCTCATTTTTAAAATTGAGAACTCATTAGTGTAAACACCTCTATTTCTGGGGTCAGAGGGTGCCTCTGGCTTCATTTCAGTTTTTCCCTCTAGCCTGGAACCTCAAAACAAGAACGCCCCCCTTCTGTTAATGCCTGAAGTCAGCAGCATTTCTGCACTACTGTCCCTGCACCTACCAAGTAGCACAGAAAAGACCTGACCAAAGTCACACAGCAGCATGTGCCAGAGACAGGACCTTGAGGTCTTCCAGGCTCAAAGGCTAGCTCTCTGTCCTTTCCATAACCCTGCTTCTCATGCAAAATAAGTAGCACATAATTAAGTTTATCTTGTGAGGAAAAGAAAAGGCATATTTGGAACCATCTCCACACTCAAGATAGCTATTCAGGGAGTTTTCTTGGCAAAGACACTGTAATGATTTGCCATTTCTTTCTCCAGCTTATTTTACAGAGGCAGAAACTGAGGCAAACAGGGTCAAATAACAGTCAGTAACATTTAAACTGGGGAAGATGAGTCTATATCCACTTGCTTCCTAGCTACTCAATATCACAGTATAACAGTACTTGTGGCATTAAATTCTGTTCAATATGTTTTCGGTCGCTGAAGTTTTTGAGATCATTTATATTTATTTCTTTTGTATGTAGGAAATAGCTGTCCCCTACCTGGGGGAACAATGGATAAAGTGCCAGGCCTGGAGTCAAGAAGATCTGACACTTAAGAGTTATATGATTCTAAGTTAGAAACTCTTTTAGTCTCAGTTTCCTCATCTATGAAATGAACTGAAGAAGAGAATTGGCAAAAATCTTCTTTGCCAAGAAAACCCCAAATGGGGTCACAAAGAGTGGAACATGACTGAAACTACTGAACAACATCAAACCTCTTTTACATCGTGCATTGAGTACTTCAGTCATATTGATCAGTTTTTCCTTTAAAAGATGATGTAATCATCCTTGAGACTTAATTGGAACTTCCTCCCATGCTACTCTCTTCTGATCTAGTACTCCATCCTAGATACACAAGCAAGGAAAACTGCACTTATCAGACTCACTTTCCTCATCAGTAAAATAGGGGTAATGATAGCATTTCCCTGCCAGGATGCTTCTGAGGATCAAATGAAATAATATTTGTACAAGTTCTATGCAGGGGCAGCTAGAGGATGTAGAAAGGATTGAACTCAGGAGATCCTGAATTCAAATCCTGTGTGGGGCATTTACTTGGGCAAGTCACTTAGCCCCAAATGCCTCAAAAAATCAGAATCAACTCTTTGCAAATCTTAAAGCACTCCATAAAAGCTGGATGACTTATTGAGTACATTGTAGTACTCTTGTTCAGACATTATTGGACCAGGATAGTGGAACCATAAGTTTTGAATTGGAAAGGGTCATCTTGTAGAGTTTCCTTGTTTTAGAGATGAGGAAACTAAGGACAGAAAAGTGATTTGTCCAAAGATAGAAAGTGGCAGAGTTGACGTTTGAACCCAGATCCTCTGACTTCAAACCCAGAACTCTTTCTGTCCCAATTGATGATGGCCTCTGAGGTACCTTCCTATATCTGAGATTCTGTAAAACACAACATTCTGATATTAGGAACTAAAATGGGCCCCACTTATCTTAGCATGACCTTAAAATAGTTTGGAAAGCCAAGAACCTAATTCCTAGTGCTACTATCTAGCAGAGTACAATGTTCACAGAGACTATCAATAAATATTTGTGGAATGAATAAATGGGGAGACAGATGGACGAAGTACTAATCTGACAGGTTTCTCTGGAATAAGAAAAGACGGTATGTTTTTTGCCAAAGCTTTACAAAAAGATTAGGTGTGGTTAGCCCATATGTCTCTTTTTGTGGTTGGAAAGTACAGTTTCACCTCTTGGGACCTGTAGGCAACCTTTGACACTTTCACAGCTGCTCTCTCACCCCATTTTCAACTCTTGGAACTCCTCTCTCCTCCAGTCAAGATTCAATTCAAAGACTACCACCTTTAAGAGGCATTTCCTGATTCTTTTGGTTGTTAGTGCCCTACTCAAAAATTATGTTATTTCATTACTTGATTTTTAATTACATTTTTCCCAATTACTTATAAAAACAATTTTTAATATTAAGTCCCAAATTTTCTTCCTCTTTTCCTCATCTCTCCTCCCTAAAACATTAAGCAATTTGATGTTATACTTGTGTGATCATGCAAAACATATTTCCATGAGTCATGTTGTGAAAGAAGCCATAAGCAACAGGGGAAAAGAAAGAAAGAAAGAAAGAAAGAAAGAAAGAAAGAAAGAAAGAAAGAAGAAAGAAAGAAAGAAAGAAAGAAGAAAGAAAGAAAGAAAGAAAGAAAGAAAGAAAGAAAGAAGGGAGGGAGGGAGGGAGGAAGGAAGGAAGGAAGGAAGGAAGGAAGGAAGGAAGGAAGGAAGGAAAGAAAGAAAGAAGGGAGGAGGAGGGAGAGAGGGAAGGAGTGAAGGAGAGAGGGAAGGAGTGAAGGAGAGAGGGAAGGAGGGAGAGAGAGAGAGAGGGAAGGAAGGAAGGAAGGAAGGAAGGAAGAAGGGAGAGAGGGAGGGAGGGAGGGAAAGCAGGAAGGAAGGAGGGAGGGAGGGAAAGAGGGAAGGAGGGAAAGAAGGAAGGAAAGATGGAAGGAAGGAAGGAAGGAAGGAAAAAAGGAAGGAAGGAAGGAAAGAAGGAAGGAAGGAAGGAAGGAAGGAAGGAAGGAAGGAAGGAAGGAAGGAAGGAAGGAAAGAAGGAAGGAAGGAAGGAAAGAAGAAAATGAAAATAGCATGCTTCAAATTATATTCAAATGATTGGTTTTTTCCTTTGGGTATGGATGACCATTTTCTATCATTTTTTGGAATTGTCTTAGATTATTATATCACTGAGAAGAGCTAAGTCATTCAAAGTTGATCAATGAACAAGACTGCTATTACAATGCTATGTCATTTTAAAATATCCTGTGTTAATTTGTCAATAAACATGTTTTATATTCACCATCACCAATATCCCCACTAAAAGTAAGCTCCATAAAGACAGAAATTTCTTCATTTTTTGCATACATATTCCTTGCATGGTGATTGGTAAATTATAAATACTTAAATACTTGTTGATTGATTGGTTAATTAATTAAAGACAATTTTGCTACATACTCAAGAAAGCAAAAAACAAGGCTTCTTCAAATGTGTGTTCCCCAACCTGTGTTATTCCCTCTAACTCACCAAGAGGAAGGAATTCAATTCAATTCTATTCACCAAGCATTTATTAAATACTTTCCTTTTAGCCAATATGGTGCTAGGTGCTAGGGATAAAAAGTAACAGTCCCTGCCCTCGAGGAACTTACCTTCTATGGGGGAAAAGCACAACATGTATCCATATAGGGAAGTCAAAATATACACAAAGTAGTTTTCAGAATTTCCAATGGGTAAAGGGCAGTTGCAAACCTAAGATAAAAAATTCAGTTATTTGTTAATAATAGAACAGGGGGCACAACAGAAGGGAAGGGTCACCGAGATAGGTTTAACATAGATGGGTAGAGGGAACAAGGAGCTGTAGAGAAGGGAGCTTTGGTCTTGGCAATTTTTGGCTCAGAAGTATAAAATTTTGAATGGAGCCATCGTTTGATGGCTAATGTTGATTAAAAGGGTTTATTTTATTCTTCTGCTTAGTCTAAACAATCTGTCTCATTCTCCTATTCACACTGGGAATATTGGCTGTCTTTCCTAGCCATGGAAATAAAAATGGCCTCTCTTGTTCTTGTCCCTTACACATAACTAATTATGTCAGATGGGAGCAAGGGTGGGAAAAGGGGGGTCAGGCAGTAGCCCTGGCCAGCTTTACTCTCTCAGTGTTGAACAAGTCTGTTTAGTAAAGTCTTCTGAGAATGTCAAAGCAGTTGGTTTTGTTCCCCTCCCACTTGCCCCATGCTGGCTAAAGTCCTTTCTCAAGGTTCATGGCTCATGGTATGCATGAACAAAGAAATATCATTTAGCAATCCAGTTGGGTGGTTGAGGGAAACATTGATGTCACTTCCACCAAGAGTAAGCCTGTGCTAGTTATTCTATCAGATACACTAAGTCCAGGTGAACCAAGAACAGCTAATTATGTTTTAAATTTTTGTGTTTTGTTTTTGGTAGACTGTCTCAAAGTTTTAGAATCTATAAACATTTAAGATTCTTAAAAGAAAAATGTCACCCCCCAAAAAAAGAGAGAAAAAATGGATAAGACATATCAACTAAGTCAAGGAACAGGGACAAGAGATGGGTCCTTTTGGGCAGTTATTTTGATCTACATATGTAGTCAAATAACATATAAGTTTGTTGGATTTTGCCTTAAATTCTGTGATTGGTCTGTCTTTATTAATGGATAGAGTAAAAGTTGGAATCAAGATGAACTAGACTCAAGTTCTTTTGATGTATATTCTCAGGGCAAATCATGTAACTTCTCAGTGCCCCAGACACCCCTCAAAGACTTAGTTGCAGAATATTTGCTAATCACCATTAGTGGAAACAGCATCTTAATGAGAGTTTACTGTACCAATAAAATCAAAGATCTGGTTTGGTGTTTTGTTTTGTTTTTTTAAATAGTCGAGTGCTCAGATGATAACCCAATCTCCAGCCTTATGGCTCTATGGAGATAGAGCCACATGAGTTCCCCTCCCTTTGCTGATGCAGATGCTGCTACTGCTAAAGAGCCTTTGTTCATATTTTAGCTCCTCTTCTCCCATCACTTTTTTTGATTCATCAATGTGACAAGGTAAAGTCATTTTTAATCCTCAACATTAAACACTGGATATGAGGCAACATTCCTGCTTTCAGGGAATTTATAAGAAGCTTCAGTCTGAAGGTATCTAATGAGAGTTGGATTTAGAGGCTTGGTGATGTATACAAAGAGAGTATAATGAGACACTTAAAAGGAAGGTAATGAGATGCTTAAGTGGAAGTGTTATAATGAGTTCTACATGAAGTAAAGAGAGTAAGAAAAGAGGGTAAGGAGAGCCTAGAAATATGGATTGTAAGAATTGAGAAGGGAGCTCAAGGCAGATCTTTAGGTCATCCTTAGGAAACTGAAATATCATATATGAGTGGAAATGAGTACTGAGATATATCTTTTTAAAGATTCTACTGACATGCAAAAATGAGGTGGAGAAAGAAATGGCAAAGCACTCCAAGGCCAATGGGGTCACCAGGAGTCAAGGCTGAAAAGACTTCACAATAGCATTTTTGGAAGAGGACACTAGCAGGTGGGAATAGGGTGGGCTCAGGAAAGACTCCAGTTAGAAGTAGCACCTATGAGGTTTTAAACAAAGCCAGGCAGCAGGGCATATTGAGTCAGGAAGGCCTGGTCTGAGGACATTGGACTCCACAGTCTTGAAAGTTTTTTTCAGTTCTCAATTCCATTCCATCGATTCTGGCTCCATGATCGTGGCTAAGTACTTGGCCATCTCTGATTTGTCTGCTTCCTCTTCTATAAAAGAGGGATAACACGTCAAATGTGTGTGCATGTGCTGTGTTCAGTCATTTTCAGTTGTATCTGACTCTTTGTGACCTCAGTTAGGATTTTCTTGGCAAAGCTACTGGAGTTGTTGGCCATTTCCTTCTCCAGCTCATTTTACAGATGAAGAAACCAAGGAATCAGGGTGAAGTGACCTGCCTGGGGTCACATAGCTAGTAAATGTTTGAAACCAGATTTGAACTCAGATATTCCTGACTTCAGGCCCAATGCCCTAAACACCCAGCTGTCCCAATATCTGTAACAACTATCCCCAAAAGAGTTGTTGTAAAGTGGAAATAAGGAATTGTTCCTTATATAGGGACAGTATCTGGAAAGATTCAATGCCTTGGACTTTGGCTCAAACTTCTAAAACTTTCTACCTATGTGAGTGTGACATTCACTTCTATATCTTCCTAGGTTTTACTTTCTCCACCTTAGATAAATGGAGAGGACTTGATGGGTGATCTCATGATGACCTTCTCAAGATCTAATATTCTTTTCTATAAAAGGAGATAAAAATACCTAAATATCTGTTGTTATTACCTATATAGCAGAGATGTCATGAGACACAAAAATAATACATTGTTTATTATTAATAAATATTAATTATTATTTTAGAGATTGTGCGATGTTGCACTTTTGAGTGCTCTGGGCAACTCTCTAGGTCTCCACGTGGCAAAGGAGGTACCAGTATGCATTGAAGAGCTGGTTCTTCACCAGATGTGGTCCAAGAAAAAGTCTGACAGAGGATTGCTACTTGGCAAATTATCCCCATTCTCCCAAAGCTTCAAGGGTGATCTAATGGGAGATGAAACAAAGCAAGAGTAATATGCATCCCAAGTGTACTGAAAGCAGATATGTCTCTTAAAAAAAACCTCAGAAGAGACAAACCTCCTCTTCCATTGAATGATTTCAGTCCAGTTCACAGTGCTGTGAACTTAGTGGAATTGAATAACTGATGTCCATGAGGGATTATTGACTTTCCATGCCAGATACCAATTTCTTTCATGGATGGCCTCCTCTTTCACTCATGGAAATGGATTTAGGCAAGTTGTTGAACTTTTGTTTTTATTATAGTCTTGCCTAACATGGACAAACATGAATATTTCCATATCCAAAGAACTATTGATGGGAAAAGCTTGGACTTCCAGGATCTGCCTTTGAATTCTCCTTCTTCCACTTTTTCTTCAGGTGATATTGGGCAAGTTATTTCATCACTTTGGGTTTCAGTTTATCTATAAAGTGGAGATAATAGAAGATGGCTAGGTGATGTAGTAGAAGAGCACCAGTCCTGGAATTCAAATCTAGCTTCAGATACTTGACACTTATTTAGCTGTGGGATACTGAGCACATCACTTAAGCCTCAAATCCCCCCAAAATGTGGTGGGATGAGCACTGCAAATGAAACTGTGGATCTCTTTTTTTGGGAAGGGATATGTATGATATTTACACAATAGGGACAACAACTGCTCTGCTCATTTTTGGAACTTTTGAACTTTCTTCTGCTCTCTGCTATGCAATGTTAATGTTTCACTGATTTGATTAGTCTTTCTTTTTTTTTTTTTTCAACACCATCACTACCCTTCATCTGCATCCCCTGCATTTTTCCCAATAAAAAATTAAATCTCTCTTGTGTCATAAGGATAGAAATGCAAAACCAATTCATGAGTTCACCATCTCTGAGAATATGCATCTATATTGCTCAGTTATGTCTGATTCTTCGTGATCCCATTTGGGATTTTCTTGGCAGATATCATAGTGGTTTGTCATTTTCTTTTCCAGCTCATTTTACAAATGAGGAAATTGAGGCAAGAGAGTTAAGTGACTTGCCCTGGGACACACATCTAGGGAGTATCTGAGGAAGATGAGTCAACCTGACTCCAGGCCTGGTGCTCTATCCACTGTGCCACTTAACTGTCCCATTCTAAGTCTCTATCATAAGATTGTGTGATGGTTCACAGATCCTTTCACTTGGAGAGATTTATAAAATTTTGTAATTTGTTTTCTCTCTTGATGTTAGTGTTGACTTTTTATATATGTCTATGTAACTTTCTCTTCAGAGTCTCTATCTCCCTCCTTCTTTCTTCATAGGGCAGAAAAAAACACAAAATTATTTGGAAGTCATGAGATTAACTTCTGAGAATTTTAATCTAAAATGAAGACCCTAATTTCCTTTTCCAAAGCTTAAAAAAAAAAAAAAACTTAAAAATACAAATTGCAAATAGATTTTATAAAGTGCTTTGAGACCCCAGGCAATCCGTTGATTGCCAAGAAGGGAGTTCTGCCAGTTGAAATTAGCTAATCAAATATACACAGATTTCCCTTCTCTCTTCAAAAACTAAAATTCTAGATACACATTTAAATTACAAATTAAATTATCTAGCAAACATAAATGTAAGTAACTAATAAGCAAAGCTTTTTAGTAGGATAGAGACTCAGTAATTACCTTTGTTGGCCAATTACAGGGACAATAAAAGAAAATAAAGGAGAATGAAAAAAATTCATCATTGTTTCTGTGGTTGTGCCAAGAGGCCAGAATTCCATCACTCTTGGCTAATTTGTCTTAATAAACTAGGAGTGAAGAAAGCATGGCTGCAGTCCCTCTCCACCTTAGAGTCGACCTCCTGAGAAAGGATTTCCATATCCTATTCCTATGGTGCTCTCAAATTCCCATCTGGTTCCTCTCCATAAAAGGTCTGGACTTCTTCAACTGTGGATTGCAATCCCACATATAGCCTCATAACTGAATGTGGGGATGGGGAAATGATGATTATCAGTAAATGTTTGATTTGGATACTTATATATTTAAAAATTTCTCAAATGAAAAGGAGTCACCAATGAAAAAGGCTTAAGAAGCCCTATCCTAAATTCCTGAAAACTCAGCCCTCCAGTCATGATCCCAGGATAAGTCCTTATTTTAATCCTCAGGAGAAAAAAAATATAACTACTCCCTGGTTCTTGGAGTACAGCCTGGCCAGAAGGGCATTACAAAAGAATTTTCTCTACAATACCTGCCTTCACGTGAGCATGAGGTGGCTGCCTTCAGGGTAAAAGAAAAAAGGGAATGATTAAAAGATTAGGACAACTTTCTCCATATAAAAGACGCTCAATTTCTTATAGTAATTCACCTTTGACTTAATAGGGTAAATCAAAGGGAGCTGAGACATAAAGAAGCTAATTGACAACCTGGGTCATACAACAAGTGAATCTCAGAGATGGACTTTAAACTTATGTCTTCCTGGCTTCAGGCCCAACATATAAAAAAACAAAACAAAACAAAACATATCAATATAGGGTTTCAATAAAAAATTAATTTAGCTTAGTAGCTACTGCATGGTCAGATCCAGAAATCAATCATAATAATGGCCATTACTGTCTCTCCTTATCCCCCAAAAACTTCAACATGACTTATACATTTTCTCTACTTTTGCAGGGACATAAGTGAAGGAAAAATATCTATTCTATTTGGAATAAGAATGGAATAAGAGTGATGGGGAGTAGAAGGTCTATTATCAGACTCAATAATTGGGATTATAGCTGAAGAGCTGGAAGGGACCTTTGTCTAGCCCAAGGCTTCTTAAACTTTTTCCACTAATGACCTCTTTTTTGCTCCTTTTATTTGTGATAAATTTTCACATGACTCCGGTTACATAAGTATATAAAATAGACATACAAATCAAACATTTACTGATAATAAATCATAATTTCATGGCCTCCACATTCACTTACAAAGTCCCACATCCGGTCATGATCCACAGTCTACAAAGCTTTGGTCTAGACCAACTCTGCTCACATCTTTGACAAAGAAAAAAATTTAAGCCAAGAGAATGTATAAGACTCCCTAGTCACAGATGAGAAGTAAGAGACCAGGGATTTATACCTCGGTTCCCAGATTTAAATCCATCCCTTTCCCCAGTGAACCACACAACTTCCTGGGGCTACAACAAAATTAACTGCTTAACTCAAAACTTCCACCATGCCAAGTTTAGAATGAAAATTATAACCCTGTCTGAAAGGTTAAGAAAAGTACAAAAGAAATTTTTATTGATTTGACTATTAACTGTTACTTCTTTTAAAATGTTTAGTAAGAAGTCAAGAGCCAAAGCATTAGCAGGCTGTTACCACCATGGACAAAGTTCTGGATTATTTAACTTTTGATATCTTGGGTGCTTCCCCAAAGATCCCTGGAGATGGTAGAAGGAAAGACAGCAAGTGGGTGTGCATCTGTTCTATTCAGCTGAGCGTGGAGGTCATCTGGGTAGATACCATCCCAATTAGTGGCTAAGGCCATTTTTCTAAAGTACAATTCTGATCATGTTGCTTGCTATACAGGGAGCTCCAAGGGCTCCTTATTACCTCCTGTATCAAACAGAAAGTCCTTTTCTTATCATTTAAAGCTCTTCCTAACCTGTTCCCTTCCTACATTTATGGTCTTATTACACTATGCTTTCCTCCATATACCCTAAGATTCAGCTATAAGGACCTGGCAATTCATCAAACGCAAACATCTTGCATTTTTTTTTAATTTATTTTTTATTTTTTTGCTGAGGCAATTGGAGTTGTGACTTGCCCAGGGTCACACAGCTAGGAAATGTTAAGTGTCTGAGGACACTTTGATTTGAACTCAGGTTCTCCTGACTTTAGGGCTGTGCTCTATCCATTGCACCACCTAGCTGCCCCTCCATCTTGCATTTCTCTGGCTTTGGACCATGTCTCATACTATGAAACTCCACTCCACTCCTGATTTTGCTGGTTTCTTAGTCTGATGTCTTAGTGTCTTTCTTTCCCAGGCTCACCAGCTGCCAGTGCCTTCCTCTCTCACATTACCTCCCGTCTACTCTGTATATATTTTGTATAGTCCAAATTATTTGCGTGTTGCCCCCTGTTTTGTATGCTTAATGCTTTGTACAATGGCTGGCATGCTACGGGCTCAATAATTGCTGGCTGGCTGATCTGTGGCATAGTGGAGCTGTGGGTAGTGAAGCTGAGGAAGAGAAGCCTTAAATCAAGGAGGAGAACACAGCATGGTAAAAATGACCAGAACTCTGTTCATGGTAGACACACTGTACTCATTATTGCTTATTTTGTTTTGTTTTTGCCTCTGAAAAGTTTTAAATGGCCATCTTAATAGCAAATGAGAGAAATAATTGTGAAATTTAAAAAAAAATGAAAAGGTCAATATAGAAGAAAAAGGTGGCAATAACAAAAAGTTAGGGGGAAAAGAGGTGAACAACAAAACCCTTTCATATTCCCACAGTTCAGACAAGCTAATGATGAGCCTCCAAAGAATAGGCCAAACAACAGCAGCCTTGGGAACTTCCTTTGGAAAAGAGGATATTGCTCCATCCCCTGGGAGTTCCTCAAATCCTTTTACTGAAAAGATGAGTTTACCCAACTAGAGATTCTCCTCTTCGTTCTAATAATTCACATAGCTTGGATTTTTTTTTTCAAATAGACCACAGTTCACAACAATCACATCACTAACTATGTCAAAAGAAACAGCTGTTTAGGCTCTCTCTCATTTCCTTATAAAAAGGCAAGAGTTTATCCCTGAGGATCACATGAGGAATCTGGAGCATTAAGAATTGAATGACTTCCTGGAAATGATGAATTCTGTCAATAGCAGAGAAAGAAAAAAAAAAAAAAAAGAGGTGGGGGAGGGAAATCTCTGTCTAAGGATCCTAAGTTCTATCATCATCAAGCAATCCTCTGTCTCCTGTGAAAAAGTGTTTTCCAGAAGCAGAGACTCAAAGCATCATTAGGAAAGTTGTGAGAGACTTGAGAAGGAGAGGATAGTGTTCCATACTCTGGAGAGGAAAAATAGCCCTTCTCTTACCTAATTTTAGCTGTGCTGTTATGCTAGGATACTCCTCCCACTAGCACTAATCTTATACAGGGAACACTGTCCTTCCAGTTCCACACAAAATTAGAAGGGCCACATAGGCATATAGCAACAGAGAGGCAGAGGGCAGTGCAATGGTGGGAGCAGGTGAGGACCATCAAAGCTGGCTAGAGTTCCAGGGCTTCTGGCTTAATACTGCCTGATGCCAGGAACAGAAGGCTATAGGCAGAGTGCACTCAGTGAATACTCCAGAAGCAGAAAGCGTTATCAAAGGGATGCCTTATTTTATCCTATTTCTGCTTTTTATCAATAAACACCGTGTGTTGCTTTTGTTTGCTGATTGAGCTGAAAAGGCTTCAGGACTTCCATTAAACAACCTATTATCCACCAGCCAAGTGCTGAGTCAGCAGCTCTAGCTCCTGTAACATCTTGTATTAATCATCTTACATAGTCTCTGGCCAAGTCAGGAAACAGTTACAATGCTTTGGGCCACAAGGAGGAGGAAAGCTGGACAAAGGAGGAAGGATGAATTGGCTACTAAAGGACCGCAGGGGCTCTTGGGAACAGTGTCAACTGAGGGACATTCTTGGAAGGCTGTATAATAGTCAGTGCAGAGAGAAGATATTGATGAATTGTCAGTAGATGGAAAGTAAAGTTTTTATGTTTGACAAGCATCTGTTACACATTCTGACATGTTCAGTTATTAGAATGCCCACCGAGAACTATTTAAATTACGCAGATTTAGCATCTGATCATACTTTAAAGTAAACTTTTATAGAGCTCTTGAAGATTTGCAAAGCATTTTACTTTTTTGTATAACAACCCTGCAAAGGTACTATTATTATCCCCATTTTACAGATGAAAAAACTGAGATTCACGATACTGCAAACACCTAATAGACACTGAATTGTGAGAATGGTAATCACCCTACTATTCCAGCTCATTGCCATAGAATTTAAAATCTATTTTCTTATGCAGCATGATAATTGTGGAAATGTGTCTATGTTTAACAAATATTGGATTATTTGATGCTAGGGGAGGGGTCAGGGGAAGGGAAGGAGAAAAAATTTGGAACATAAGGTTCTGTAGGGTTGAATGTTGAAAACTATTTTTGCATATACTTTGAAAATAAAAAGCTATTGTTTAAATAAATAAAAATTTAAAATCTATTATATAAAAATATGGCCTGTAAAAGGGCTGAAGCAGCAAGTAAGGTGGCAAGGGACATAGAATCCTGGATTCCCAATGAGAAGAATTGAATTTGAATCATGTGTTACCATGGGCAAGCCATTTAACTTATTTCATTCTTAGTTTTCTCATCTGTAAAATAGAAATCATAACAGCACATATCCTGCAGATTTGTCACAAGAATCAAGTGAAATAACACATGCAAAACATACTGAAAATTTAAAAAAAATTATTAAGTACCCTTTATGTTTCAGGTCTCAAGCTAAGTACCTAATAAATCTTATTTGCTCTTCAAACCAGGTGCAATTTTCCTCATTTTACCAATCAGGGAACTGAGGCAGGTAATAGTTAAGTGACTTGTCTAAAGTCATATACTAAGTATCTAATGTAGGATTTGATTCAAGTCCAGCATTCTATTCAGTGCAACTCCCAGCTGTATGTGTTGCTCCTTATAGATAGGGAGTTCCTCCAGATATTCCTTTTAGTGGATGGTAGTGTGCTGCCTGGACAAAGCCTACAAATATCACAGAGTCTCTTCAAGAAGATTCATAATCACTCAAAAGAGTTTGGCTTTAAGAAAAAAAAAATGGCTTAATGCTCCATACAAGAAAAACCAAATGGATGAAAATTAGTGTCCAGACTACGATATAATAGACAATTTCAATAGGCATCAAACCCATCTAGTTTGTCTAGATATTGTAAATGGACATTGCAAATAGGCTATGAACAGAAAAAATTGAAAGGGAGAAAAACAGTCTGAATTGAGCCTGGCAAACTGCAAATGATCCCAAGCTTCTTCTGCAAAGAAATCTTTTACACACTAATATTCTTTCATTATACAAGACACATTCAAAGCAGATAAAAAACTTTGGATGGGAAGGCAATACAAAAACTGTCCTTGACCTTAAAGAACTTACATTCTACTAGAAGGAAAAACCTAAAATTGATTCTGTGTCTAATATAACAATCTGTTCTCAACAAAGGCTGGATATCAAGTATGTATCAGTAGTCCTCAAATTCTTGTAATTGAAAAAAAAAAGATAGTGAAATTACTACACTGTTAGTAAACTTTTGTTTACTATATATTTTTGCTTTTTCAGTGTAGGTAATTTTTGGCACCCAATGTGGAGCATGAACCTACGACTTTGAGATTAAGAATCTCATGCTCTACCAACTGAGCTATTCAGGCTTATTATCTCCTTCAAAGTCTTGTCTCCTATTTTGAGGTTTTTTTCTCTTTTTCCTACATTTTGGCATCCGAACATGAGATTAAGGACCTATATCTGTGACCCAGAAATCAGGGTGAGTACAAAAATAGACAAGAAGGAAACTTTGTTAAGGGTATTTCAGCTGAAATGGGACAAATGTTTAGAAAGGAGCCTTTTGACCTTAAGGAAAATGTGTTGAAAACATTGTTAAACTAACAAAAAACCAAGGTTTGATTTATAACTTGGATGCAGATCACTGAACTCTTCAAAATATTTAAGTACACATCTCCTTGGTTCTCAAAAGAAAAAGAATTAGACCCAGATGAGTGGAAATTAGTAAGAGAGTAACTAAGTGAATAATACAATGATAATGGATCTGATTCAATTCCTAAAGATACACTCTATACATATAACTTAATACAATTGGCTTTAAGGAATTATATAAGTATTCAAATAAGAAAAAAAGAAGAAAGAACAGGAGGGGGAGGATACTGACAAAGTAGGTGAAAAAGCATGAAGAATTAGAGAAGAAAGGAGTTAAGTACAATTCAGATGAAATTAAGGAGTGTGGTGCTTCAAAGCAGGAGCCATTAGAGCATTCCCCATCTCATGACTCCCCCCCCCCCAATTAACCCTTCATGAGTAGAGGGAGAAGGAGGAGGGGGAGGAATAGTGACACAATCAGCACCACCTATGAAGCAGCCTATGACATGATTACAAAAGGCACTAGTTAAAGCTAAAAAAGAAGGACAGGATATATCTGATTTAATAGAAGCATACCCTGTGATTGAAGAACTTGATTCTTTAGGTCAACAAAGGAGAAGATACACTCCTTTTGATCTGGAAAAAATCAAAGACATGAAAAAGGATTGCATTCTTTATGGGGCTACATCTTCTTATGTTAAGATGGTATTAGAGAATTTGGTTTATGAAATTTTAACCCCCAGTGATTGGAAATCTATAGCAAGGATATGTTTAGAACCTGGACAAAACTTGTTGTGGCTTTCGGAGTATAGTGAATTATGTAGGATACAAGCCCAGTGAAATAGGCAAACTGGAGTTAATATACAAATCACCTTTGACCAACTAGCAGGTAAAGGTCAGTATTCAGACACTTCAGTACAGATTAATTATTCTTTGATAGCATACGAGCAAATTGCTGCTGCTGCTGCTATCAAAACATGGGGCTCCCTTCCAGGAAAACAAGATAGAGGGGAAGCCTTCACTAAAATACAGCAAGGTCCAAATGAACCTTTTGCTGATTTTGTGAGACATCTGCAAACAGCTATCATACGAACAATTGGAGAAAATGCAGCAACAGGAATAATGATCTAATAACTTGCTAGAGAAAATGTCAATGAGGTTTATAGTAGAATTATACAAGGACTAAACAAAGATGCTCCTTTAGAGGAGATCATAAGACACTGTACCACAGTGTGCACAAATGCCTTTTTTACCCAGGCTATGATGCAGAACATGGGAAGACAAGGTCCCTCTTGGCAAGGGACTTCCAGAGAGACTCGTCGATGCTTTCAATGTGGTAAAGTAGGGCATCTGAAAGTTCAATGTAGGCATAAAGATAGAGTGAGGGGACAGGATGGGAGAACTATACCCAAAACTCTATATCCAAAATGCAACAAAGGCTTCCACTGGGCCGCAGAATGTAGATTGACCCATGGAAATGAGAGGTAGGGTCCAGCTCGAAAACGTCAAATGAAAAACAGTTGGTGGGGCATGATGGCCGCCGAGTTTACACTCAGAGAGTCTTTAGAAGTTCAGGACTCTGATATAATCAATCAGCAGAGAAGCAATCAGATAGGAGAAAGGGATTACAATTGGGGAGAATACAGGCTTTTTAACCCAACAGAAGGGTAGTGTCCAGTGTGAGCAGCTCCAACATAATTTCCGGGTAAGGTGGAGAGATCCAGAAAGTGGTAAATGGAAGGAATCAGATAGCTTAACTGCATGGGGGGAAGGGTTTGCTTGTATCTCTAGAGATGGAGAAGGAATCAGATAGGTGCTAATGAGCCATATTCACCCTTGCCCATCTGAGAGAGACAGAAAAAGAAAAAAATCTCAAAACAAAGAAGACCTAAGAAACATCTGACCCTGAAAGAGCATGGCTGATAATAAGATTGTTACAGAACTTCAAAAACCATAGGAATTATTGGATTCCCTGAGATGAAAAATTGTTGATAAGACTATTGCAAGACTTCAAAATCTGCAGAAATCATTGGATTCCCTAACATAAGATGAGATCATTGCAGGACTTCAAAACTTGCAGGAATTATTGGATTCCTGACACATAAGTAATGGACCATTAAGTAATGGTTTTGGACTATTTCTAGGACTTATGGATATGTATAATTCCTCATGTTGATTCATGTTGTTTGTTTTCTCTACTAGCCTATGTTACTATGTGCTTATGTAATACCTCTCATGTTGATGGATTTATGTATACCTGTTTCAAGTGAGACAAAATGCTAATTTTGTTTGATTCCCCATTTCCTTTGGTGTTTTCATCTCCCTTCCTGAGATGTCAGGGAGGGCGTGGTCACCTCCTTTTTTAGTGTTCTCACCTCCTTTTCTGAGAAGTCAGAAAAGGCATGATCACTTCCTTTTTTGGAATTCTCACCTCCCTGAGAAGTCAGGGAGCATATGACCACCTATGTTCTAAAACAAAAGAAAGCAGGAGATGCTATGGATAGAATTCTTGTACTTGAAACAAGGATTCTTACAAGGTGTTAAGTCAGTGGAATTGATAATACAATGGTTATATAGTTTAGCTTGGTGATTAATACTTCTCTAGCTCAGTATGATTGATTTAATCTTACAACAAATAATGGTTCCCTAGTGTGATTGGTTTATATTCAGTATACTGTAAATGTTCTAATTATAATAGAGCATATAAACTGGGATAAACTCAGCAGAGGGAACTCAGACAGATTCATTCTATCGTCCACTTTTGTGGTGGCTGGAGGCTGAACTACAAGCCCTCAGACTCAGAGATTCATTCCATTTCACTGTGGTGGCAGGCTTCTCCTCCTTTACTTTTCCACTGAAACCAAGACTCCTGAAGGGCCTCAAGAAAGCTAGGAAATTAGATTGTGAAGGTTTGGGATTTTAACACCTGGCTATTCTCCTGGTGATTCCTCTACTGAAACGAAGGCTGGCCCAGAGACCTCCAGAAAACCAATAAGAACACTACAGGTAATATATACTATATATGTTTATTATAAATATTGGACACAACAATGGCTTCATAGCATTTCTAATTTCTTCTTAATTATCCTTTGCTTCTTAATACTCAAGTAGAAAGAGACTTCAGCAAGCATCTAATTTGGCTCTGATTTTACAGATGGGGAAACTGAAACCCAGTTTAGGAACAACTGTTTGCCCAAGACTACCCAGCTAGTAAGTCAAAGAGTAGTTACTTGAATTCTTATATTCTATATATTCTTATATTCCAATATTAAAATATATTCTATATGTTCTTATATTTTAATATTCCGATATTAAAAGAAATTTACCACATGATCCTAGGAACCAGTAATTTCCCATCTTAATTGAACTTGCAATATGACTTTCTTTATTAGATTTATTTTCCTATATAAATGGCTGCAATTGCTTTTACTATTGGTTGCAAAAAGGGAAAAAAATATGGACAGTTTTGATATTTTTCTCCCTGAGATAAGCAGTTAAAATTATGTAATGAGATTTTAGCTACGTATCTTCTACAAATACAGCTTATTTCCCATCAGACTACACTTCTTTGAATTTCACTCTATCCTGGAAGTACCAGGTGCCCTGGAGCTCTTCCCTCTGATTAGAGTGGAGGGCTCCTCCCAGAACATTCACTGAAGGAGGGCATCTAAGCAAGCCACTTCATTTCCCATCAGACTGCACTCCTCCATCATGTCCAGGAGCTGGATACCTTTTCTTTGTCTTTTTTTCAGCTTCCTTTTATGTGCTGTCCTCCCCATTAGAATGGAAGTTCTATGAGGGCAGAGATTGTCTTTGCTTGTACTTGTATTCACAGCACATAGTAGTGACTGGCACTCACAAAAAGCAATTATAAATGCTTGTTAGCTAATTGACTGACATTGTCTAATAAAAGTCAGAATTTCACTAGTGTTGGGGAGTTTCGTTTGCTTAGTGATCGCCCTGTGAAAAAATAGGGAGATGTGAATAAGTGATGCAGGGTGGGAAAAAAAAAAAAAAAAAAAGGCAAAGCCAGAATTTCCTCAATAGCTACAATAGAAAGCAAACATCCAGAGTTATGGAGAAAAGCAGTCAGATACAATGAGTAATGTTGACTTCATGTTAACTAAGATAAAGGGTGCTTCCTCCTTAACATTCCCTACTGAGACTAGAAATGGCATGAGATTATTGATACCATATTATTAGGCACTTTGGCTTGTTTGTCAAGGGATTCAATTTGCAGAGAGAATTCTCTGTGTTGTTGGAAGTGTCCTTTACATCAAAATAAAATCCATTGTTTTATTTTATTTTGTTTTTGTAAAACAAAGTAACTTAATGCATATGAGATCAATACGCAGATTCAGCAGATATTGAGTTTCAGTGCCTCCAACAGAGAGTAAGTCATCAGTGAATTGCAACATTTATTCATTACTTCTTCTCTAGGGATGCTGAGTACTACAGGACTTGTGTTCAGATCCTTCCTGTAACTTTAGGCAAATCCCTTAATCTCCCTGGATCTGTAAAATGAGGGTATTAGACTAGATGTTCTCTTAAATTCCTAGATGGATTTTAAGAAGAGATTATTCACTCACCTCTACACTCTTGTACTTCATCACTTTTCAATTCATTATCTCTTAAAGTATGGTAAATATCTTCAAGCACATCCTTAAGTTTGATGACATTTTTGTTGTCAGAGGGTCCAGTCTGGTGAAGAGACATCTGAAAGGTTCATCAGAGTTCTGACTACCAGGTGAGTGATATTTTGAGGTCTTTGAAGCCCTTCTTGACAATTATCTAATCAGGTCTGTAGGAATTACAGTCTCCATTAATGGAAGAAAAACCCACCTAATTGAAATGTGTATCTTAAATGTTGTGTTATAGCTGGGATTATGAAAACAGGTAGAACACCTTGACAACTATCAGGAAATCTAAGTCTTATTTCCATAGCAACTTAAGTCTCTTCCCCTTAGGCTTCTATGTAAGAATCAAAAATAATGTTCACTTTTTGGACATAAGGCACTTTGAGCTTAGAGATGAAAGGACTCTTAGTACACAGAGTACTGAATCATGATATGAATATAAGCCTCAGGGATAAACATTTTGGCAATCCTGCTCTTTTCGTTGTAAGAGATATCATAAATATCTATTATTTTTGTCATTGTTGTGACACTATGAAACAAAAAAGCTGTTGTCTAAAAGAAATAAGATCTCTCCCAGCTCTAAATATATGATCCTATCTTCCAATCACATCAATTGTTTTTAAAGACTGATTCTGTAGTTGGGGGTCGGTTGAAAAATAACCAATGACCTAAGACATATTTCTAGTTTTCAGACACACTTAAAGGATTTTAGGCACAAAATTGCTGCTGTGGACAGAAATAGTCATATGCAGTCTTAATAATTTAGTAGTATACTGGAAATCTTGATTGCCTACAAATTCTAGACACCATAGGGGGAAGAAATTTCCTCTTAACCTGGAAATATCTAGACTCTGACAGGACAAAGCATTTTAAAATGACAAGATTCAACATTCAAATCTAAAGATCTTCACTTAAAGTAATAAAGAAACACATATCTGTAAAATTTCACTGCTGAGAGTTTAGAAAACTAATAATGATAATAATAAAAAGGGACACTGAAAGATCTTCCTTTGTTTAGTCACAAGTTTTCATTTTTCCTCCCACTCTTGGCCCCAGGATAGAGTCTCTTGATCTTTTAACATTCCTGAAATGTAGAAAAATGAACCTTCTTTTTCTCCTCAATAAAATTGGAAGGGCTGTGCTACATGGCAGAGAGCCAGCATTGGGATAATGAGGACCTGGGTTTAGGTACCACTCTGGCCACATACCGCAAATTACTTAAACCCTCATTGCCCTAGACAACTTTCTACATTTACAGATTGCTGAGCAGCCCTGTATTGATTGGGGGGGAATTTGACATTGAAAATTCCCTATCTATATGAATGAAATCAAAAGCCCCGTCTAAGAAAACAATGAAAATAAGAATACTTACAAGATATTGTAAGGAATAAAATGAATAATGTACATGTTCCTTTGTAAATATAACATAATCTCATAGCATCACAGGAATCCAAAGCAAGGAACATATTCGTTATTATTCATAACTAACAGGCAAAATGAAACTATTTATTTAGAATAAGAAACAAGATTAAGAATAAATGAGGTGAAACCCATGTAGTCGTCTATGGGACCCTGAACTCTAAGTTATGGAACGGCCCATTTCAAGAGGGCATTCACCAACCAGGAACTCCAGTTTAGATTAAGATTTCTCCCCCAGGCTTTCAATTGATTAGTCATCCAGAAGAAGATGCTTCTGGATTTTGAATTTGGGACTGTCACCATAACAGCATAGCAGGTGTGAGAACTGGTATGCAAATATCTGAAGAGATTTGTTGTTTTCTTATCTTACAAACCATATGAGTTTTTAGACCTTAAACTGATATTTTAGTAGTATGTACAATACAAATGAAATGTACACTCTTCTTATAGTAGGTTGACAAATCTTTCTGCTAAACTATGGCAACTAAAAATTTCATGATTTGCCTTAATGATTATTTTATCTTTGAAAAAGTCAACCAGAGCAAAACTCATTGCATCAAAAAGGAGAAACTGATAAGTAGGGGTAAATATGATGAAAATATTTCAGGGAAATGACCACTGTACTTTAGGATTTGTGATAGGAGAGAAAAGCTAAACATTGACTAATATTCCAAATTTTGCGAAAACAGATTCCAAAAGGATAAGAGAAAGGATAGGGTTAAATAAATTAAAATTCTACAGTAGAAATCAGTTCAGGAGGAAAAGCTCTCCAAAAAAAGAAACAATTCTAATGAGAAAGAAAAAAAAAAGTTTTCTAAAGAGAGTAATGCAAGAGAACTCATAAATGACCTTTGATTTGGAAGATGTCTAAAAAAGTCAGAAAGAAAAGATAATAGAGGATGATTACAGAAGTTTGACATGATCCTAGAAAAATAATGTCAAGAATAAAATCTAAGGATTATAAAAGAACTTAAGGATAACAAAAAAGGATAAAAATTATAAGAAACAGAAAGCTTGGGGCAGCTAAATGGCTCACTAGATAGAGCACGAGCCCTGAACTCAGGAGGATCTGGGTTCAAATTTGACCTCAGACTCTTAACACCTTCTACCTGTATGACCCCGGGCAAGTCACTTAACCCCAATTGCCTCAGCAAAAAAAAGAAAAAAGAAAAGAAAAGAAAGAAAGAAACAGAAAGCTCAAAGAAGGATTACAACCTCTGTTCAGAGTAGATGTATAAGAATAATAAAGAATAGAGGAAAAACAACTATTCAGCTCATTTTATTTGGTTTTGGGGTTGTTGTTTAGTTGGGGGTTTTTTCCTGCCAAGGAGAATAATCTTTTGACTGAAAAACACAAAATAAAAATGGCTTATAGAGATGAAATACTCAAGGTTAAGAGGGAAATAGTTCAAAATAAACCTAGTTATCCTTAATGAATTTAAGTTACTAGGGCCAGATGAAGTGCATCTTGTGGCAGACCAAGGAAACTGGCAGTCAGAATGACTAAACTATTTTCAGTATTTTATGAAAAAGCATGGAGAAGGAAAAATGTGGCACAGAACTAGAGAAGGACAATTATTGTTCTGATGTTCCAAAAAAGAGAAGAGGGTAGAGTCTTCAGATGATAAATTGGTAATCTTGAGTTTGATTTCTAACAAAATTTTAAAAGGAGTTATTAAAATGTAATGTCCTTCAAAGAAAAACTGGACTTAAAGTCAGGACTTTGAAAGAATGGGGGAAGCCCGAATCTCCCTAAGATGCTTGTTATTAATAATAATTTCTTACATTTTGCCTTTTTCAGCAGTTACTTGACAAAAAATCAGGGAAACATCAAAGATATAGAGCTAGATTTCAGAAAAGCACATGACAAATCTCATGGTTTTCTGGTTGTCAAGATGAATAGATATGGGCTAGATGATTATACAGTTAGCTATTTAGAACTGCCTGAATGATTAATCAGAAGGATAACCATTAATTAAGCAACATTCACTTAGAGGAAGGTCTCATAGAATGTCCCAGTGATCTGTCCTTGGCCCTAGTTTTTTCAACTATTTTAAGAAACTGATAACTGAATGAAGATGTAGATGACATATTGGTCAAATATACAAATGACAAACTTAAAAAGGATAGTTAAAATGTTTGACAAGATTGGATAAAAAATCTTTTGAAAGGCTAATGATGAGTTATAATAAAATTAATAATAGGAATAAATGTAAATTCTTAGTCTTGACTCAAAAAAATCAATTGTTCCAATAGAAGACAGAGAAGTATGTTGAAAAACATTCAATATGGGGAAAAATCAAAGATCTTGGGCTGCTTGTAGCTGCAAGCTTAAGAGTATGGTAGCTCCTGATTCCATCTTAGGATACAGGATGATCAATCAGGAATAGTCTTGCTCCTGCTCAGAATACATCTTAACCACCATATTCATTTCTGGGCATCAGATTTTAGGAAGGAAGCTAACAAATGGGATTGCATCCAGAATAGGATGACCAAGACAGTGAGTGGTCTAGAAAAGATGCCATAGGAGTTTAGGGGACATGATAGCTGTCTTCAAGTATCTGAAAGGCCATTTGGAGGAAAAGAGAGGGGATTTTTTGCCTGGCTGTAAAGGAGCCAGCTGAAAACTGCAGGGGCAGACTCTGAATATAGGGGGGAAATTCCTAACAGTTATGTTCCCAAACTAAATGAGTTGTCTGATACTAGTAGATTCCCCTTAAGTGTAGGTAGTCAAACATAGGATGGAAGAATAAGGGATTCCTGTTTAAATATGCTAGGAGGAGATAGTCTTACAGGAGTCTTCTCATTTAGATTTGGTGATTCTAGGAGTTCCCCTTTCTTTCCACAAAAACAAACTGGAGGAAACATTAGATATTATTTTGTTTAATTCCTCCCATTATATATATGAAGAAATGAAAACCCAAAGAGGAGACAAAATTTGCTGCACATTTCCATAGAAGCCCATAGGAAGTTAAAGCAATGCAGGAAGGGGTGCTTGCCTAGGGCCTCCCAAGAGATCTGCTCAGTCGTAAGAGTATCATCTTTGCATAACTAATGTTTCTTCAACTTCCTTCCTCTCTACCCTCTACCCATCCTTTCCCCGGTTCTTCCTCCTCTAGGAACAGCTCTTTCCTCAAGGCTGCAAATGTTGCAGAGGAAGAAGGGCTAGTTCAAGGACAACCTAGATCAGCGTTTGGTTTTTTTTTGAATGGAACAAGCAGAAATAGACACCAAAGCATTTGTAGAACTAAGGGATTGCTTGAGGCAAAGGGGAATAATCTAAAATACTGTTTATTTAATATTTTATTCATAATAGCCTCCAGCAAAATTAAAATCCATGTCCTATGGAGATCCAAAGACAAAATTCACAGTATCTGATACAATTTACATAAACACAGACCTCAAATTTTGCAAACACTGAGGAGGAAGAATGTTCAACAGCTATTTCCTTCATTTTAATATGCTTCCATAGATCTGTGATCTCACCAACACAGTTATTCCCTTTGAGGTCAGCTATAGAAGGTCAAACCACTCAGCCCCCTACCCAAGAACCCATTCTGCAGGGTTGATAGTGATAGATTTGGAAAGGCTATTAAATCTAGTCCATCCCTTTCATTTTACAAAAAAAGAAACTGAGCTCAAGAGAGGATAACTAGGATTAAACCCCGAGTTTTTGGACTCCAAATAGAGTGTTCTTCTTCTGCACCTGGCTGTGCACATACAAATCCTCTGTAGGGAATCTTTGAGATTCTTAGGCTCAATTTCATAAAGAAATGTTCTAAATGAGTCCTATAGACTACAGCGGGATATGGTTACTTGTAAAAGTAAGTGTACCTGGCAAAGGGCAGGAACTCTGCAAGGTGTTAACTCAGCGGAATTGATAAGACAATGGTTATCTAGTTTAGCATGTGAGTTTAGTTTATACTCAGTATACTGTAATGATGTAATTGTAAAGAGCATATAAGCTGGAGCTCAAGCTCTCCAACTGAGAGACATTCCATCTTCATCAGCTTCATGCTGGCTCTCCTGTTTCCCCCACTGAGACCAAGGCCTGTCTGAAGGGCCTCCAGAAAGGCAAGGAGACAGACAGACGGTGAAGGAGACAATAAAGACTTTTGGACTTTATCCCTGGCTATTCTCGGGGTGATTACTCTGCTGAAAAGAAGGCTGGTCCCAAGACCTCCAGAAAGCTAACCAGAACATTACAGTAACTGACAAAGGCCTAACTTTTTAAGGAGGACTGGCATTTATGGGGGGAGATATATGGAAAAGACTCCATTTTGAGGGAAAAGAAATCTCCAAGCACGAAAAAATCTCAACTATGGCAGGAGGATGAGATGGTGCTGAATAAAACTTGGGAATAAAAGGGGAAGCACAGCTAGTTGTAAGAGTTAAGACCTTCAATTTAAGCTCTATTAATGACTCCTTGAAATCCAGAATCCAGCAATTTGATAGGCTAACTGATCTTAACTGAATCTGATTTAATTCAACATAATTTATTAATCACCTACTATGACCATGGAACGGCGTGAGATTTTTTAAAAAGTCTTTCCCTCAGGAAGTACACATTCTTCTAAAGCATTTAGTTGACTTCATATCAAAATTGTGCTAATTCACTGCAATATTGCTGCCTTTAAATTATTTTGAAAATACCATACCTTCCATTTCAACTAAGATTAATTAGGCACCTATTATTTATAATGTACTGGGGACATAAATGCTCATTATAACATATTGTTTTTGGTTTTTTTTTGTGTTTTTTTTTTTTTTTTTTGGTGAGGCAATTGGGGGTAAGTGACTTGTCCAGGGTCACACAGCTAGGAGATATTTAGTGTCTGAGGTCAGATTTGAACTCAGGTCCTCCTGACTTCAGGGCTGTTGCTCTATCCATTGCACCAATTAGCTGCCCCAATAACATAGTTTTTTAAAGGAGAGACAAGACATGGGGAGAGAGTATGGTAAAGTGGAAAGACAACCAGATCCCAAGTCAGAAGGACCATACCATTTGTTCATTCCTTTCCCTCACTGTCAATATAAGATAAAGAATGCAGAATTGGAATGAAGACTTGGGTTTAAGTCCTACCTGTAAATGATTATCTGTGTGACCCTCAGCAAGTGGCTTAAAGTCTCTGGGCCTCAGTTCTCATCTGTAAAACGAAGGTTTAGGGAAGAGAGAATCTGGATACAAATTTCTACCTGTAACGCTTTCTATCTGTATGATATTGAGGCAAATCTCTGAACTTCCCTCAATTTCAGATTCCTTATCCATAAAATGAAATTTTGATTAAGATTGTCCCCAGGTTTCTTCCAGTTTTAGCTCTCATTCAAATTTATATAGGCTTAGTATAAAAAACATTTTGCATACATTATCAGGTTTGATGATATAAATCATCAATAACATATCAAAATCATGGCTTATAAAAAATCCAAAATTTGAAATGCAAAAAAACTCTCCCCCCTCTCCCCCAAACAACCCACTCAGATTTTTACAAAATTTGTGCTCTCAGTTTAATTTTTGTTGTTCTGCGTATATGGTATCCAGGGCCAGAGCTTTTAAAATATGGTATCCAGGGCCAGAGCTTTTAAAATATATATATATATTTTTAAAATATATATATATATCAAGTATATGACAGTTTAGTCAGACAAAAAAGAAAATAGTATCCTGCCATAGATTCCAGCCCTTGGCTGAAAATCTGAGTTCCAATACCAGTCCTGATAGTTATTAAAATCTTTTCAACCTTTAAGTCTTATCACCCACTCTACTTTGAATGTAAAAGCCTACTTATGAGGTTTTAAATCTTCACGAACTACTCTACCTACCCACTTGACCCAAAGGCTTACAATTTGTATTCGTTGTAAAGTGATAAGAAAATCTGTAATCCTTGCTCCAGCAGCCTTCTGACAGCTGTATTAGGATTCTTTCGTAATAAAGCAGGGTTGAATTTGCTCAAATTCCACCAGGCAGCCCTCAATTTTACACCTATGTTCCCTACACCTTTTTTCTTTTCTTTTTCTTTTTTTTTTTTTTAATATTTTATTTACACCGATTCCTTCTCTTTCCCTGGATGAGCTAGGCGGCACTGTGCCTGAGTTTAAATCCTGCTTTAGATCCTAGTTGGCCAGAAAAAAAAAAAAAAAAAATCACCCCAAGCCTCAGTTTCCCCGTTTGTAAAAAGGGAGATTTGTACCGCCTGGCCTCTCAATTCCCTTCGACCACTCTGGATCTACGCCCCTGCGAGGACCCGTTACTCCCCCAGAGCACTCCTGTCCCCTAAAACATGCTCAGAATTGGAAAGCTAGCCTTCATCCCACGCCTGGTGAGACCCAGGCTCACACCTGGCACTTGGACTCTGACACAGCCGAGACGCAGACAAGCTTAATTTATTTTCAGGGAAGCCGAGGAAGCCGAGCATGAAGGACTCTGGGACAACATCCAACTTTTAGCAGCTTTTCTTTCCGTAAGTCCCCCCCCAATTCAGGGAAGGCAGGGGCGTGTCAACCCACGTGTGGCCAGGACTCCCAACTCTTCCCTCTCTTCTGCCCCACCCCCGCATAAATCCGACGCATGCGCTCTCGGGGGCCTCGTGTTCCGGGACGACTCTTCCCCCTTCCCTTTTCCGTCTCCTGTTCCGCCCACTTCTGGGGCCTACGCATGCGCTATCAGAGGCAAAACGAGTCGCTCCTCGTGCTGCCTGGACTCTGACTCTCTCCCTTCCCCTTTCCGTCTTCTGCCACGCCCCTGCTTCAGCTCCCACGCATGCGCCTTCAGAGGCTGGGCTGACAGGTTGTTGGTTATGGGTGGTTCCAGGGCCGGACGGGGCGGAGGAATGGGTGGGAGAAGGCGTGTAGGGGGCGGGATCGGAGCGCCTTGGCTCAGACCCAGGGCTAGCCACAGGGGTTGAACCGTGTAGGAGGGGGGAGGGTGAGAGATGTAGAAATCAGCTGACCCGATCTCGTGACAGCCTCGGGCGGCGGCCACGCAGGCGCCGTGAACGCGGTCGCCCGTAGCCGAAGCGAAGATGGCGGCCTCCAGAGCGAGCCTCTGAGAGGCAGCGGGAGAAGGAGGCGGAGGGGGCGGAGAGCGCGGCGGCCGCAGCAGTCCCCCGGCGGCTGAGAGCAGGAAGTGGCGAGGGGGCTGGGCCAGGCTGGGCCGGGGAGCCAGGCGGGCGCCTCAGCCACCCTCTGGGCGCGGCGGTGGGAGCGGCGGCGGCGGCAGGAGGCGGCGCCCGGCCGGGCAAGCGAAGAGCGCGGAACGAGGACCGAGGAGCGAGCAGTGCCTCTCCGGTGCCCTGCCCAGGTAAATCCGCTTCTTCCCCAGCGTCCATCGGCGGGGCCCCGAGAACGCAGCGCGGCCTCCCGTCGGCTCGGGAGCTCGGCGCGGGGCCGGAGCCGAGGCGTCCCTTGGCCGGACCCTGCGTCCTCCGGCGCTGGCCGCCTGCCTCGGGTTCTGGCGGCGTGCAGGCTCCGCTGCTTCTGCTTTGGTTACTTTCACTGTGCGAGGTAGCGGGGTGGGAGCAGCTGCCCCCTTACCACAGCTGGAATGGGAAGTTATTTTTTCACTCCTCGTCCCCTCCCCCTACTTACTCCTTGGTAAGATTACAGACCCCCAGGTGCATCGTCTCTGTTTCCTTTATGACTTCTTAATTTTGGTCTTTAAGTGGAAAAATAAGTGATAATCTTTGACCAGGCTTTGTTTGAGGCTGTTTAAAAAAAAGTTTAATGGTTGTCTTTCTAGCCTTCCAACTGTCTGGAGACAGTTCTTTCTTAGTACCTGCTCGGTTCTTGCCAAAGAGTTGACTTTTAATCCGTCTCCAGCCCTTCCTCGGTACCTACTCTCTTCCTGCCAAAGAGTATTAGGGAATTTTATTGCGGCGTATTTGCAGTAGTAAAATCCAGTAAAAATTTCCAAGCGGTTTTTTCAGGAGTTTCAGTTTTTGTGTTTTCATCCTTTTCTCTCTTTTTTTTGACGTGACAAAAATGTGCAGATTTGTAGTCCGTTTCAGAAAGCTGGTTTTAGGTACACATGAAAATGTGAGCCACATTCATAAATAGAAAACAATGTAATTGGCTCTTAGGACAAGTTCTCGTCATTACATCTTTAGCATTTTATCTGTAGACGAGAATCAATTCCTTTTTCCCCCCATAACGTACAGCATATGTAAATAAACTAGTTTTGTTCTTTCAAAATATTTAGAAAATCTAAGCTTAATATGCTTTTAAAGTCGGTGGCATGTAGATAAATAATTCACATTGCCAATTAACATCTCAAGTTCAGGTTTAATGTTGGCAATTAAGGTGTTTTTTTACATTAAGTGGAAAATAGGAAATAAAGGGTAATGAAGATAGGAAAAGGAGAGTAAGAGGACAGAAAAATAGCAATGGAGAGGAAGGGAGCAATATGTTCAGAGACATTCCAGTTCCTGGAAATTATTGCCTTCCTTATTCGAATGGGAGTAAAATAGCAAATATTTTTCCATGAGTAGAGACTTTAAATGTAACAGTAATGCTTAATCACACCATTGTTGAAATTATGAAATTCGCTTCAAGTGATAATGAAAACTGCTTACATGTTATTTCTTTTAAAGAATAATCATTTTGTGAGTTAAAAAAAAAAAAAACCCGAAACAAAGTTGAGATAGTTTTTTAGTTTGAAATTAAGCTTAATTTCTCAGCTTCAAGGGTGGTCCTTAACTAACTTTGGCAAAAGGTTGTATGGATAACTATAATTTAAAGTTGTTAAAAACTAAAGCATTTGGCCTTTTCTCTTTCCTTTACAACCAGTTTCTTTTCCCATCTCCCCATTCTCTCTCTCAGTTGCTGAAGATAGTTTGAATTTATTGGTTTAGGTCTGCACATGTTATTCCTGCTCTCCTGAGGGCAAATACTGTGTACACATTTTCAACACCTTCTGAGATTCTAAAAAGTAGTAAGAAACAATTGGAAGGCAGCTTGATATAATGAAAATTACACTGGATTTTGACTGGGAAGTTAGTTTGAATACTGGCTACTCCAGCTTGTTGCCTTGTATAACCTTTGTCACTCTGGACTTCACCTTTTATAATCTGTAAAATGAATCTGAACTAGATATCCTTTATACATTGAAATTCTGTAAACCAAGGTGGGCAGCTAGTGGAAAAAAGTGACAGCAAAAAGATTTTATTTCCTTATTTTAACCCCGAGTATTGGCTACAATAGTTGAAAGTACCAGAGGGATCTTGTTTTGAGACTTAATTCTAGGACCTAGGATTGGGAATTGTTTTGCTGATGACCAGCTAAACGAATTCATAATATCTATGAGACTCATCTTCCAGATTCTTACCATATTAAACTAAATGATATGGAAGGCCTCTTGCATCCTAAAACTATGATACAGTGATTGAAATTATAGGGAGAGTTCTTTAAGAGCTGTTTAATGTAGTTGTGGCCCACTTTGACTTAGGTAACTGTAACTGGTTTACTAGTTGGAGAGTATACTTTTTAACATGATATTTTATTAGTAATTCTAACTCAAATATCCCCTTAAATCTTTCAGGAATACATGAATTTGAGCCAACAAAGTTAATACATTTTGTAGCTGTGCCTTAAAATATATACTAGGAGCTCAGTATTGACTTGAAATAAAAAGCCCTGTTAGTTTGGGCCCCAGATCTATTCGAGACTTTTTTCTTTCTATGTGTGCCACAATTTGTTGGTCAGGAACAACTTAGGGAAAGCAAAACAAAGCTCCAAGGCATTTTGAAAATAATTATTTTAATTCTTTCCATCTACAATTTAAGATGATTAATATATTTCAGGGCAGTTTGGTGTTTTGTTTTTTTCAATTTTTGTCTTTTTCAATTTTTGTCTTTTCATTTAAAGCAGCAAAAATATCCTTAACCTTGGCCTTCTGTTCTGTTGCTCTTCCTAAAGAGTGCATATTTGTTTGTATAATTTCTAAGCATGATACAAGGCCTCTTTTGGGTGCTTATCATTTACTAACGGGGGTAGGCCTTCCTCTCCCTACTCCCCCATATTCCCCTTGGGGGGTTTTAACTGCTGATTTAATTTAAAAAGTTAAATGTCCCTTAGGGAGTATATATCAGAAAATATTAGAAATTTTTATTTTATTACTCTCTTAAAGTATGGAAAGGGAAAACACTAATACTAATTTAAACTTTTTAACTGTGAAAGGGACAATTTTTAGGTGCTTAGAATGAAACTTTACGGTACTTGATAACATTGGAAAATTTCGTGCTTTGTGTGATTACATATTAGCCAGAAGAACACTGATAGGTTAAAGCATACTAAACTGGTACTTGGTATGCTTGCATCAAAAATCTGTTCTGAAGATAAAGTGACAAGTATAAAGGAACTTTCTGAGAAAGCTTCAGTGACATACAAATTTAAAATTATGGTTAGGACCTCTTATTTTATTGAGTAGCTTAAGTGGATTGACTTGAAATTCATGAAAGATGAATGTTGAAGGCATTTTCAAAGTTCAGAAATATTAGCACCATGGAGTGATGAGTAGTTGGTGGAAAGTTAAGACTCAATAAAATAGAACTTTGCCAACTATGAATTTTGTTAGGAATTGGTGCCTGATTGTAGCTCTTGATCTTGATCTCATTATTATAGGGAGTTGGTATGTGTGGAACTTCCTGAAGGTGCATATTTGCTTAGAACACCAGGAGCTATTTGTACTACAGGCAAAACTTGAACGCAGATCTTATGTCTTCAGTCTTGGCTTTCTATCCATTTTGCTATACTGCTTCTCATCCCCCAATAAAGGATTACTCTATTGTGCCATATATTTCTCAGTTTTGTGTTTATATTCGTTACTGCTTCAAATCTGGAGTCACTTTAACATTTCTGATGTTTAGCCACTGAATTAGGATGAATGAAAAGGAGATCTTAAATTCTGTGCACACCACATTGTGATTTGTGTTTTGAAAACTATAAAGAGAATTTTACTTAAAGACTAAGCAAAAACTAGAGGCAAGTACTTTTCTTGCTGTCTACCTACATTTATTTCATTCTTAAGTAAAAGTGACTTAAGAGAGATCAGAACAGCAATGGGTGATATGTTTTTAAAACCTCGTATAGAGGGGTCTCTATAGTCCCCTAGTTCAGTTCACTGAAAGGACTCTATTTAAAGACCCAAGGCATTCACCATTTCTCTTGATGTTAATTTTGGCTCTGAGGGACAAACAGTTTAATCCCAATTTCACTTTTTTTTCTTTTTTTTTCTTTTTTGCTGTAACAGTTGGGATTAAGCGATTTGCCCAGGGTTACACAGCTGGGAAGTGTTAAGTGTCTGAGGGCAGATTTGAATTCGGGTCCTCCTGACTTCAGGGCTGGCGCTCTATCCACTGTGCCACCTAGCTGCTCCCAATTTCACATTTTTTACATTTGACTTCTCACCAGGTTCTTTGCCATCCAGTCGTACTGATCTCCTTGTTCTTAGCACAAGACATTTCACTTATAAGTATTTAATCTCTCCCTTATCTCTGCCTTCTAACTTCTATGGCTTTCTATAAGTCTGTTTTCCAATCCTTAATGTTAGTGCCTTTCCTCCAAGATAATCTCTAGTTAATCACATCTCTTTTTTGTACATTTCAGTCAAATCCAACTCTTAGTGACCCATTTGGGGTTTTCTTGGCAAAATACTTGAGTGGTTTGCCATTTCCTTTTCCACGTTATTTTATAGATAAAGAAACTAAAGCAAACCTTGTTTAACACTTGTGTATCACAGGACCACATCAGATCAGATTTGAACTCAAGAAGATGAATTTTCCTGAGTTCAATATCAGCACTTTATCCAGTGTGCCACCTGCCTGTCCTATGTTTATACAGAGTTTGTTTAATGTTGTCTCTCTCCTGTTAGGGTGTGAATTTCTTGAGAGCCATGACTGTTTTTTGCCTTTGTATCCCCACTGCTTAGCATAGTGCCTGGCACATAGTAAATGCTAAAAAAAATGCTTCCTGACTTTACATGCGAGTCCTTCAAATATATTTGGAAAAGCAAATATGTGCCTGCTAAGGCTTTACTAGTTTAAATTTCCTCAGTCTTTCAATTAATCCATGTTTGCATTCAAGAACTTTTTATTCTTTTATAGAATTCTTTTTATTCTACTTGCTCACCTCTGAACATGCACACTGTTATGAATGTCCTTAAACATGGCACTGAGAGCTGAATCCAACATTCCAGGTGTTAGTCTGAGCAGAGTACAATGGGACTATCATCTTGTCAACAAATGCAGCTTATGTGTAGATGGTGTTGGATAGCTTAAGTTCAATGAATGGTTCTTGCTTTCATGAAAAACTGGTCAGACACAGTATTTCAGGATAATTAATAATGTGCTTATACTAAAAATAAAGACTAAAATGGTCATAAATACATTCCAAAAAGAAGAGCTTAAGTCTTGTTAGTTTGTTTTCATGACAATTTTAGTTTTTTGCATAATAGAATAGGGACCCTAAATTGTAAGATTTTAAAATGGTTCTGGAAAGCCTCATTAATTTCTTTAGAAGGAGCTTCTTTTTGTAGTTAAGTTAAAGATTACAAGTTAAGTCCAATTAAAAATAAAACAGTGGGTTAAAGTTCTTATGCATGGCAGTGTTTCACTTACACATTATAAACACCCTAATTTGTATTATTTTTAACCTGTTTAAAAATTCACTATATTGCTACCCACTTAACACTTTGTCATATTTATTGAGATAAAAATTTTTATAAAAATTAAGAATAACTAACTCTTGAACTTTTAAAGACTTTAAAAACCTCCTTGGGTTTTGTGACAATATAATTTTTTTATGTAATTGATTTTTCATAATTTGCATGGTATTCCATTTCTTCAGAACATAAGATTTCTTTCCTAATAAAACATTTGGGAATGTAATTTCAGTGGAAATTTTTCATAAAGTAAAATCATAGCAAAAAATTGGGGAAAATTAGGTCATTTATGGAGTGCTATCGGGACAGTGTATATGTACCTGTATTTTGGAGGGGAAAAGTAAAGAAATTTCATTTTGACTGAATATTTGAAAGTGGTTAATGAAGATAAGTTTACATTTTAGATCTTTTAAAAATAGTGGTTTAAAAGATTACTGTTATCTCATGTTGGAGTCACAAGGTACTTGACTATTAATTATTATGAAAATCACTTCCTTTTGCAGAATATAACCCCAAAAAACAAAAACAAGACAAGTAGTCTTGATTAAAGCTGCTTTTTCATTTACCAGGACATTTCAGTATAACCTGGACAGTTTTAGAAGTTATGACAAATATAGAATATGGGTTGTATATGTTAAATTAGGTAATTTGAAACTGAATTAAATAAAGCTCATATCATCATTACCTCGTTTCAAATCTTACAAAGTAAATTTAAATGGAAAGCATCAAGAGCAAATTGGCAAATCTAAAACCAAACTCAAAATATCAAGTTCAATGTCATCATCCTTAGAGGAGTGGAGCAGCCTGAATGGAGTGTGAGAGAAAATGTTCAAGAGCCATGCTTTTGTGATTGTCCAAAATACATTTTGTTACTTGAAACTTGATCTCTGGAGAGACTAGGCCCTGATATTGAACTGTATAGAAATAAGAATAGAGGCCCTAAGTTAATGAGGTCCCTGAATGGAGTGTTCATTATTGTTGACTTCTTCCCAGGAAATACTTGTTTATCCTTTTAAAGTGCCTATATGATCACAACTGTGAAAACTTTGGAAGTCAGTAAAACACTGACTTTAATTCTGAATTAGTGGTGAATGAAAGGAAACTAGAAAAGAAACACTGAGGTCTGAAAATGAGATTGCTAGTACAGATGTTTATAAGCCAAATGACAAAAATCGATACCCCAAAATTGGCAGACTAAATCATCTTATTGTATTCTCACTCTTCATGGAGTTTGCATTTAATATGTTGAATTGAATGACATTTAAGTCAAAGGCTGGAGATGGAAAGAGTAAAATGTAACTTTTTACAAAGGAATGGTTGAAAAGGTGTGTCATCACTTAAAAACGTGGAAGACAGGGAAGGCGAGTTCATAGGGTTGAGATATATAAATATATACTATAATAATCAGAAGATGAAGTTAAAAAATTTTTTTTAACATTCTACACTATTGGTCTCTACACTATATCTATTGTATCTTAGTTTTTCTGACTTTTTGGCTTTTTGGACAAGAAAACTATCACTCATTATGTGGGACCACAGCTCTGGGTATATGTTTTTGCCAGGTGTTTGGACTTGTGACCTATAGCAATGAGTTCACAGGTATATTCTAAGGATCACTGCAGATGTTTTTTTCTTCCTTTGGTTTCTACTTGATTCTTCAACTCTTTATGCCTTTTATTGAATAGGAATATAACATGAGACTACAAGGAAGTGGAGTAGTTCCATCTAGGTTCTACCTTATTTCCCCTACATATTTTATTTTAGCATGGCACTATAAAGGTTAAGTTTTGTAAGTTATGGTACTATATATCAGTGTGAAGTGACAACCTGAAGGAGTCAATACTATTTTCAGAGCAAAATTTTGTTGAGATGATGTGTAGTAACTTTTAAGAAAAGTAGTTGTGGAGTTCTGCTTAGAGTAAATAGGTGGGGGAGGGGGAGGAAGAGAAAGAGAAAGAGAGATGGTGTTTTATATATTAGTAATCTCTTTTTAAAATAATAATAGCTTTTTATTGAACAAAATACATGAAAAGATAGTTTTCAACATTCACTCTTGCAAAACCTTGTGTTTCAATTTTTTCTCTCTTCTTCCCCTAGACAGTAAGTAATCCAATCTAGGTTAAATATGTGCATTTCTGAATATATTTTGACAAAGTGAATAATGGATATCAACTTGTGGTCTACTTAATCCATTTTACTTATATTGCGATATGTGTGATGATTGTTTTGTCATTCTTGATTTTGATGGATTATAGTTACACTGAAGTTGTATATGCTATGGGCCCAGTATAAACGATGATAATCTACCTGAGGGCCAGTTTAATTAGTTAATTTTGGAGAAGCTACAAGGTTTCCAGGTTTTTTGTCTATACTGCCTCTTAAAGACTGAAAGGAATATAAAGAAAGTACACATCCTTGACATATAGAAGCATTGAAGTATCTTTTGCCATTAATAGAACTGTTTGGGGCACTAATAATGTAAATACATATAAAAAGACAAAATTAAAAATCAAAATGCTTTCCTTCGATTTAAAATTCGTATATAACATTTCAGCCTTTTAATCTGCTTGCTCTATTGATAAAAGCACCTAATTAATCCATAATGGTAATAATAATATCTGAAATATTTGGTACTTGAAATAATCACTTTCAGGTGATAATAATACTTGGAAAATTCTAAATTGATCAAATATTGTAATGAAGCCTCCTGAAAAATAGAAGAAAATCAAATAGAAATATTGAAACTATATCTTTTAGAGTAAAAACAACTGTTACCGCTGTTTTAATTAGAATTTGTTTAGTGAGAATATTGAAACCTTCATGCTCTTTTTTTTTTTAAACTAAAATCTCCACTCTCTCCCCCCCAAAATATCTAAAACAGTTAGTGGGCTCTAGATTGGCATTTTTCTCTTTCTAAATTCATCTTGATTGAGAAAAGCCATGGAATTAAGAAGATCCAGGATGCAGCTTCCTGTGAAATATCACAACTACATAACAGTGAACAAAATCAGTTCATTTAGGTGTCCTGGGTAACTCCTGAGGACGTTAAAGTATGGAGGAGCTTTTGGTCTGTCTCAGTAAAGAATTTCTACAATGGAAGATTCTTAGGTGAAATCACAGGTGTGACCAAAAGAAAAAATGTCCTGGTATTAAATTAACTACCATAAAAATCACTAATTTGGGGATCTATTCAATTGTAAATTTTTGTCACATTAAACCAGTTAAACACTTATGAAAAAAGCTGGTGGTCGGGAGACAGGGCAGATTGGAGATCACAGAGAGAAGACAGGAATATCAAGGGGGACTGCGGATAGCAGAGGTTTTAGCTGTGACAACCATAGTATCTTATTTTACAAATTCTGCAAATCTTGGAACTATGCTCAAAAAGTTATCAAATTGTACATACCCTTTGATTCAGCAGCATTACTACTGAAGTTATATCCCAAAGAGATCTTAAAAAAGGGAAATCGACCTGTATGTGCAAAAATGTCTGTGGCGGCCCTTTTTGTACTGGCTAGAAACTGGAAATTGAATGGATGCCCATCAATTGGAGAATGGCTGAATAAGTTGTGGTATATAAATGTTATGGAATACTATTGTTCTGTAAGAAATGACCAGCAGGATGATTTCAGAAAGGCCTAGAGAGACTTACACGAACTGATGCTGCGTGAAATGAGCAGGACCAAGAGATCATTATATATTTCAACAACAATACTATATGATGATCAATTCTGATGGATATGGCTCTCTTCAACAATGAGATGAACCAAATCAATTCCATTTGTTCAATAATGAAGAGAACCAGCTACACTCATCAAAAGAACTCTGGGAAATGAGTGTGAAACACAACATAGCATTTCCACTCTCTGTTTTTGTCCATTTGCATTTTTGATTTCCTTCTCAGGTTATTTTTACCTTATTTCTAAGTCCAATTTTTCTTGTGCAGCAAAATAATTGTATGGATATGTATACATATATTGTATTAACATATACTTTAACATATTTAACATGTATTGGTCTACCTGCCATCTAGGGATGGGAAAGAGGGAAGGAGGGGAAAAGTTGGAACAGAAGGTTTTGCAAGGGTCAATGCTGAGAAATCACCCATGCATATATCTTGTAAATAAAAAGCTATAATAATTAAAAAAAAATTCTGCCTACAACCTACATTTTTTTTAAAAAAATTATTTTGAGGAGCAATTTAATCATTTTATTAATTAGGCCGATTGCCTGTTGGTGAGTAATATTGGAAAACCTCTTATAAGAAAGGTGTGGCAACTATATTTCATACTCAGGAGTCTTTTCCCCCTTGAGGGATAGGTATGCATAATACCATCAGCATAGTGATCAGCCATATCATGGTTAAATAACAGTTTTCAAGCTAGCTTATTTATTACTTTGTATCAATGAGGGAACAACTAGTTTACAAATGAACTTTTACAACTCTGATTGTAAATTGGGGGCTGTCAATGTCTTTATATTCCCTTAGTTGAATTCTTTTCAGTGTGTAAATCTTATCATTTTCTGTCTGTCACTTCCCCTGTGACAGGGGAATGAATTGATTTGTTCAAATGTGTCCTTTTAGGATTTAGATACTACTTTTAGAAGTTGTTTTTTTTTTTTCCTAATTTAAATTTGGAGCAGGGTGGAAAACTTTGTTCAAATCATTTTCTAGAGAGTGTATTTCCATCACTATATATATGTCTACCAAATTGATTGATTCTCTGGTTCCACGGAAATAAGAACCAAATTCATTTAGCCAGAAAATGTTCAGATTTTAGCTTTACTCATTATTTGGTATCATTGTATACATATGAGAAGATTAATCTAACAGTCCTAACCGATAGTGGATGCTTACGTGGGAGTTGCAAAGATGAGACATTTCTTGCCTGCAAAAAGTTTGCAGTTTATAAAAGGAATAAAATTTTTGTCTGCTTTTAAAACAAAGTTTGATTTGTGGTATATTTACTATAAAGTTAATTATCTTTTTAAAGTAATTTGCAAAATAGAAGGATGCTTGAGTTTCAGGTTCTTGTTTAAGTTTATGGTCTAAGTAGTAAGCCATTTAAAATCATTTTATCCTTTACTAAAATTAAGTATATTTGGAAATTTCAGTAACATAATGCCTAATATAATGTTGTGCCATCTTTAGGTGTTTAAATTTTTAAAACTGTTACTACTTTAATGAAATACTATACATACATTATATAGCCACAAGGAAATCTATCAGTTCTATTAAGAACTTTGTGCTTCAGAAATGTTCTTCATATATTTTTGTTCTGAAAAATTAACCTTTATTTCAAGGTTTTTATTTGTTTAGAATGTCTTCAGGGTCCTTGCTTTAAAAGAATATAAAGGTAATATCTTGAAATGTTACTTCTTTCTATTTTTGAGAGTACTAAAAAATTTGACCTTGAGTCTTCATTTGTTTCAAATGAAAAATTTTTAGCAAAAGTCTATAGAGAAGAAATTAAATTGGTATTCTGGTGCTGCAGCTGTTTCAAGGCTTTTATGTCTAGAATACCCCTGCAAATTTTCCCTTTTCCTTTCTGCTCCTGAGTTCATAGTAATGTGATAATAGAAATAGAGATGATTGGAGAGGTCCTCATAGGACACTGAATTTCAGTTTTAGATGCCCATGGAATTTGTCTTCCTTTGTTCATATAACTGGTAGAGAAATAATTTAGATCATTTTCAGAATAATTACTTTGAAATACCTAAAAGAAAGAGGATAATTTTTTTTTTTTTTTTTGGCTCATTGATCGGTTTATTTTGTTTCTGACAAGTACCTATATAAATTCAAACCATAGAAGTTAGAAGCTATCTTGCTACTGAAATTTAAAGAAAATTCCAGTCTAGCTTGTTAGCACTTACAGGCAGAAATGCCTGCTTTCAGTATAGCTCTCTCCAATGTTCTCTCTGTCCAGACAAAAAGGGGAGGAAACCTGGGGGTAGTCGACATTATCTGAGATCCTAGGAGAGGTAGAAATAACACTTATTATTTTATCATAATTTTTATTTATAAGAAGTTTTTTTCCTAGTTTACTAGAGAAATTTTTTCCCATTTAAACGAATTTGATTTAATAGTGATATTTCTACAGAATTGAGACTTTATAAAAATTTCTGATGTAAGTATTTGGTTTTTTTTTTAATCTGAAAAGTTGTACTTTTGTTGTAAAAATTAGTGGAAATTTCACTAAATCTTGTGTTTGAATGTATTTTTCAGGTCTCAGTGCAAAATGAATATTATTAGGGAAAATAAAGATCTGGCCTGTTTCTATACAACAAAACATTCATGGAGAGGGAAGTAAGTATTTCCGGCATATTTTATCTTCTATTTTCAAATGAAAGATCCTTTATTTGCCTTGTTAGCACTAATTCAGAGTAGTCATATGCTCTCTAACATTATTCTTGGGAGCATAAGTGAGGTGTACTCATTTTTCAGTCCTGATGTAGAGAAGACTGAATTTTGAGTTTCTCTTTACCTTATACGAGTACTTTAAATGCATATAATTGTATTCATCCCTCTGCCCTAAAGTTATTGTTTTTTGGAAAACTGAAGAAAAGCACCATTTAAAGAGAATAAGTTGATGTTTTTAAAAAGGACTGTTTTCTGATTTCATTACTTCTGTAAAAGCACTACACTTTGCTTTCCTACAGTTGATTGTTGAAATCACATTCTTATTTAACTTACCCCATTAATTATGTGTTTTTGTACTTAAGTATTTTGTGTGTGTGAGTGCACAAGCACTCAAGATTTTCTAATATTGATTTCTGATTTACTTCACTTTAATATGTGCATGAAGGCATAATTTCCTTTGGAAGCTACTGAAAAGAATTTGTCAGCAAATAAAAATAGAAATGGGGGCCTCTAAACTATATGTAAGTCTTCTATAGACAATTTACTGTCTTATAAAATCACAGATTAACATTATTTATATTTTAATGTATTTTTGTTTATTTTGTTAAATATTACCATTTTGTTTGGGTTATATTAAGGAAATGATGTGGACTGTAGCAGCCATGGGTCACAGGTTTGACACCTCTGATCTAGGTAATAAAATTTTAGATTCTATTTGTCTTTTAATTTCCATTCCATTTCTGACTTGATCTATTTAATCCTTTAATACACCCAAAGTATAATGCTGGACCTCTTAATCTCATGTTTAACAGTGGTCTCTGTGGGAACATGTATTCTGGATTCCAACTTGAGAGTCCCGGGACACATTCCTACATTAGGGGGAATGCCACCAACCCAGGAGTGGGAGTAGGGAATCCTCTAGTTTGAAACCATTGTTACTGACTTTTATAATTTGGGGACTTGTATGACACAGTTTGAGAGAAAAGATTTGAGTGGTGGGTCAGTAATTCTAGAATAAACTAAGGGGATTATGACAGGGAGTTAGGGGATAAAGCTGCCAAAGTGGAACTTCATCCTGATCTAAATCTCAGAGGTGTTTATTCTCAAATAGTTCATTTCCCTTTTTTCTTCCCGGGGTCCCAAGAATACCCTTTCTACTACCACCAGGGAAGTGTCTCTTGCAAGCTATGCCCTTTTCTCACTATCCTCACTCCTCTTTTTTTTTTTTTTTTTTTAAATGTTAAATAGAGCAAATTAGCTGAAAGTAGGGGAGCTGGAGTAGTGTTGGAGTATTGGGATGAGACTGAATAGAGATTTTGGGGTCTAGAGATACTGCATAATGAATTTGGATCTAGGATGAGGGAAGTAGTGGAGTAGCTTCCAAAATGTACTCTCCTATCATCTTTTTGCTTCCATGACACTTTGTCCTAGGGACAAGAAGCACAGTAAATTCAAGTGGTGATTCTTGGGCAATATCTTATAGAGAAAAATGGAAAAGGGGAAATAAGAAAGTGAGGGAAGGAATGGCAGTTCTTAGGGTTCTCATGATAAGCTAAAGCCTACATATTACAGTAACTTTTTTTCCTGTAAACTTTTTAATCATCCTCTGAGAATTTTAAGCACTTCATATGTAGAGTATCTAAAATTAGGAATCCAAGTAGGGTAATTGTTTAAAAGGGATTCACTTGGAGAAGATGTAGACATAATGTATAAGAACTTATACAATAAAACATGTATAAATTTTGTGTAATTTTTTTTTTCCCTAAGGCAATTGGGGGTTAAGTGACTTGCCCAGAGTCATACAGCTAGGAAATGTTTGAGACCAGATTTGAACTCAGGTTTCAGATCCTCCTGACTTCAGGGCTAGTGCTCTATCCATTGAGTCAATTAGATGCCCTTCTGTGTAACTATTAAAACAAGATAACATTGTATAAAGACAGAATAGTCAACTATAGCAATCTAGTGTTTGACAAACCCAAAGATCCTAACTTTTGGGATAAGAATTCATTATTTGATAAAAACTGCTGGGATAACTGGAAATTAGTATGGCAGAAATTAGGCATGGACCCACACTTAATACCGTATACCAAGATAAGATCAAAATGGGTCCATGATCTAGGCATAAAGAACGAGATTAGAAATAAATTAGATAGGATAGTTTATCTCTCAGACTTGTGGAGGAGAAAGAAATTTGTGACCAAAGATGAACTAGAGACCATTACCGATCACAAAATAGGAAATTTTGATTATATCAAATTAAAAAGCCTTTGTACAAACAAAACTAATGCAAACAAGATTAGTAGGGAAGCAACAAACTGGGAAAACATCTTCACAATTAAAGGTTCTGATAAAGGCCTTATTTCCAAAATATATAGAGAATTGACTCAAATTTATAAGAAATCAAGCCATTCTCCAATTGATAAATGGTCAAAGGATATGAATAGATAATTTTCAGATGATGAAATTGAAACTATTACCACTCATATGAAAGAGTGTTCCAAATCACTGTTGATCAGAGAAATGCAAATTAAGGCAACTCTGAGACATCACTGCACACCTGTCAGATTGGCTAAGATGACAGAAAAAAATAATGATGACTGTTGGAGGGGATGCAGGAAAACTGGGACACTGATGCATTGTTGGTGGAGTTGTGAACGAATCCAACCATTCTGGAGAGCAATCTGGAATTATGCCCAAAAAGTTATCAAACTGTGCATACCCTTTGATCCAGCAGTGTTACTTCTGGGCTTATATCCCAAAGAAATACTAAAAAAGGGAAAGAGACCTGTATGTGCCAAAATGTTTGTGGCAGCCCTGTTTGTAGTGACTAGAAACTGGAAAATGAATGGATGCCCATCAATTGGAGAATGGCTGGGTAAATTGTGGTATATGAATGTTATGGAATATTATTCTGTTAGAAATGACCAGCAGGATGAATACAGAGAGACTTGGAGAGACTTACATGAACTGATGCTACGTGAAATGAGCAGAACCAGAAGATAATTATACACTTTAACAATGATACTGTATGAGGATGTATTCTGATGGAAGTAGATTTCTTTGACAAAGAGAGCTAATTCAGTTTCAATTGGGACAATTCAATTGATGGACAGAAGCAGCTACACCCAAAAAAAGAACACTGGGAAATGAATGTAAACTATTTGCATTTTTGTTTTTCTTCCCCGAGTTATTTTTACCTTCTGAATCCAATTCTCCCTGTGCAACAAGAGAACTGTTCGTTTCTGCAATCATATATTGTATCTAGGATATACTGCAACATATCCAACATATAAAGGACTGCTTGCCATCTGGGGGAGGGGGTGGAGGGAGGGAGAGGAAAAATCGGAACAGAAGCGAGTGCAAGGGATAATGTTGTAAAAAAATTACCCTGGTATGGGTTCTATCAATAAAAAGTTATTATAAAATAAAAAAAGAAAAAAAAAAAGAAAACATTGTATAGATGAAGCAAAACTTAGTGGCTCCCCAGTCCTGAAGTAAGAGGCTGATTCTGCAAGTATTGTTGCATTAACATGTTTGCATTTTTTCCAGGCTAGTTGCCTTTTCCTGTCTTGTCTTTGAGCTTCCTGCTCAAAAAGCAGGGGTTGCATTGAAGTTGCTTTTGAGTAATGCTTATGTACTTGAGATCTGTGCTTTTGACTCTTTTGTTAAAGTCTTAAGACTCGAGCTTGATCTGAAATTACGTAGATCTTTCTAGAGTTATGACCATAGCTCCTTCTATTATTGATTGGTGCCTTGGGACTATAGGCTGCTTCTCTGATACTCATTTACTTTATATACCCAGTCCTAGATGTCTAGAAACTGTTCATTTATCAATTTATTGGACTACATGCCTTATATTGTAAAGATTTTTTTTTAATTTTAACTGTTTAATCTGACAACTAATTAAGAATACAAGTATGTCCTAGCATAATCTTAACTATTGCTGCTGCTACTACGATTATTACACATTTATATAGTTTTATGTATTGCTGAGTCCTTTACACATATTATCTCATTTGACCCTTATAATAACCCTAGAAAGTAGATGTTGTTAATCCCCATTTTACAGATAAAAAGAGGCAGTGACTTGCCTAGGGTCACATAACTCGTGAAGCATCCGTAGCTGGATTTAGTCTTCTGAGCAAAGGTCTTAGAGCAGGGGTCCTCAGACTTTTTAAATAGGGGGCCAGTTCACTATCCCTCAGACTGTTGGAAGGCCGGACTATAGTAAAAACAAAAACTTTGTTTTGTGGGCCTTTAAAGAAACTTCATAGCCCTGTGTGAGGGGGATAACCGTCCTCAGCTGCTGCGTCTGGCCGCGGGTCGTAGTGCCTCTAAGCTGTTTGCTGCACCACTTAACTGCCTCAAAAGTTAAAATTTAATGTTAAGTTAAAAGAGGGGGGAATTAAAATTGAATCATTAAATGAGGTGTCAATAGAGTGTATTCCTTTATAATTGTTTTTAAGCTTAAAAATGAATGTTCACTGTCTTAAAGTTTCAGAGCAGTGTTCGTTCTAAATATCAGCAAAGATATAAAACTTCTTTTTGGTTATAAGAAACCATAATTTGGAATTCTATTCTTAATTTTATGCTATTACTTTCCAATAGCAATAACTTTTTATTTTAAACTTAACATAGTCATCTTTTTTCACTTAGCAACCCGACAGACAATAAGTATAAAATGAAATTGCTCTCAACTGCAAATTTTCAATCCTGCTTTTGTTAGTGAAACCATCTTTAGGTTTTTGCATCTTTAGCCATTTTTACACTTGAAAAAATGAGGTTACAATTAAAATTTCAGTTTTACTATCTGTGTCAGGTTGGGAGTTTTGTGGGAGAAGTAAGATTCACATAAAAGAAAAACAGATTTTTCTTTCCTTACCTGAAGTGTAATTTCCTGGTTGGCCAAAGTCCTTTCAGACAGGAAGGGAAGCGCCAGATGCTTCCAGGCAAAGTAGAAGGGCATGTTCACCCTGGAAAGCTTCCTTTGCATTTGAGAACAAACTAGATTTTTATTTTGTCTAAAGAGTTTGTGTAAAAAAATTACTTGCTGAACATTTGTGTTTTAATCAGATTTGTGATTTCATTGGACATTTAAATATTTTGATATATTAAATGCAAAAAATAGTGAAGAATTTAAGAATGAGATAGACACTTAAACCTGTATATGCACATACACATATATGTAAGTCTGTATATATATGTGTGTGTGTGTATATACATATATATGCATATACACACACAGAGTATATAGACTATATATATATATATATATATATAGACCAGTTTAGTTATATATATATCTATATAGGGATATGTATACATAAATTTTTTTTAATCTCTTTTCATTATTTTAGATTATATGCCTATTGTACTGATTTTTTTTCTCCCATTTCAGCTATTTAATGTGATCTTCAAAAGTATTAGCTAGCACAGTCTTATTGTTGCTAGTACTATTAAGTATGCATTTATATAGTTTTAAGGTTTGCAAAGACTATGTATATTATCTAATAACATATATATATATATAACCCAATAAAATAGGAAATGAATTGTCTCTAGACTAACTCTCCCTCTCTCCTCTCCCCCACCCCCCTAATTTATCGATTAGGATTAGGAATGGAGTCAGCTATTTTATTGACAGAGAATTCCTTGGGGAGGAGAATTCCTATAGAGTGCAGGTCTAAACTTTCTTGGCAGTTTGTAGAGTTGCTTAGAGCCACGAGAGGCCACATGACCTGCCCAGGGCCTCATAGCCAGTTTATGTCCAAGATAGACCTTGATCCCCAGAACCTCATTTTTTACTTTCACTTTGCCTTTTGTCAACATCACTGTTCCCCAACCCAGTGTGGCCTAGTGAGATTTATAATGGCTTGCAGAGAATGAGAAAGACTATGGGAAAGGATGTATGGAGGAGGGCTGTGAAATCTCTGAATAAGTAACTCTGTTCTTGTTTGAGCCTCAGGTGGTTGGTGATACACTTAAGTCTCAGTAAGTATCTCACAGACTAAATACTGTTTGTCTGGCTTTGTTTCTAGTCCTATTTTTTTACTCTTTTTATTTGCTGTACTGGCCTATTCTGATTTTTGCTTAACATTCTGCCCTCAATTTAAAATTTTTTATTTTTTATTTTAAGGGATCTCTTAAGAACTTTATTTCATTTTATTTTAATGTACATTTCTTTATGAATCATGTTGGGAGAGAAAAATCAGAACAAAAAGGAAAAACCATGGAATAGGGAAAACCCCACATAAAACAGAAGTAAACATAAGTGTGTGTTGATTTACATTCATTCTCCATAGTTCTTTTTTCTGGATGCAGATGACATTTTCTATCCAAACTTTATTGAGATTGCCTTGAATCACTGAACCACTGAGAAGAATCAAGTCTTTCATAGTTTATTGTAGTGATTTCATAGTTGCTGTTATGTATTTCTGGTTCTGCTTGTTTTGTTCAATATCATTCATGTAAATTTTTCCAGGATTTCCTAAAATCAGCTTATTCATCATTTTTTGGTAGAACAATAATATTCCATTACTTTCATATACCACAACTTATTTAGCCAGTTCCCAATTGATGCTGCTCTCAATTCTTAATAGGTCCATTTTAACTCTAAATCCTCAGTTTAATTCAGATATGGTTGATGAAATAAGATTAATAAATGGTTTCTTAATTATTCTTACAACTCTCTATGGACAATTAGAGAAGAAATGGCACAGAGAAGGAAGGAAATTCCGGGGGGGGGGGGGGTAGGGCTGTTTCTTGAACCATATTCCCCCTATCACAGGCACATACTGTATCTTTCTGATACTGCTTTCATACTATATAGATATTTTAGCTAAGGTATTTGTAAAACAATTTTTTAAATGTATTTGAGATAAGATATAAACTTATTTTTAACTTTGAAGCTATTGAAAATTGCAACATCTCAGCCAAGTGAAGGAAAAAGGAAGTCCAAAGTACCATTTAAAACTTTATTCTCATATTGCATAATTTCACTTGACCATTTTAACCAACAAGACACTCTGGAACATCATTTTTTATTCAGATGAAATTGTTGTTTGTTCTATTCAATGTTACTTTGAAGAAATAGAAAAATTACAAGTCAGGCTTTTAAGCTATAATACTATGAATGACAGTATGTGACTTTTGATTCTACTATCCCATTTCTCTCAGTACTTTATTAGACAACCCACTCTTATTACTTCTGCTTTCTCTTATTTCTCAGTTCATTCTAGTCTTTTTTTTTTTTAAGCTCCATTCAAACTGCTGCTGATTGTTTGTTATAAATCCAATCTTTTGTTTTCATTGGTACACAAATTTCCACTAAAGAAAGTCTTTCTAATGATGAAAATAAACATCTTTTTTAATTGTTGAAGACAGCCTCAGCCTTAACTTTAATTTAACATCGTGTATGTCACATTTTTTGTTTTATTCACTTAGATATTTCCTTAGCTCAGGCTCTCATTACAGTCTAGATCAGGGGTCCTCAAATTATGGCCCATGGGCCAGATGCAGCAGCTGAGGATGATTATCCTCCTCACCTAGGGCTATGAAGTCTCTTTATTTAAAGGCTCACAAAACAAAGTTTTTGTTTTTACTATTGTCTGGCCCTCCAACAGTCTAAGGGACAGTGAACTGGCTCCCTATGTAAAAAGTTTGAGGACCCCTGGTCTAGATAATTAAAATAGCCTTCTAATTGGTCTTGCCTCAAATTTCCCCCATTCTAGTCCATTCTTCGCCACTATTGATTTTCCTATGACCATGTCACTTCTCAATAAACTACAAGAATTCCTTAATTTAGCTTTTAAAGTTCTTCACAAGATGTGTCTAATGTCTTTTCATCTCTTTTGGGCATGATTTCTCCTACCATATGCTGCAGTTAAGATCAAATTATGCTCACTATATTAAGAAAAGATCACATAAATGAGACCCATTGTCAGAGCTAGGTAGGGGGTCCTAGTTTTCCTTAGTAATTCTTTACATTCAAACGATTTTGTGAAGTAAATAGTATACAGTATTACTAGCCTTTCTAGTTTACAGATATAGAAACTGAGGCTCAGAGATATTGTAACTAATTAGTGTAACTATGTAAAAGTGTCAGCACTTTGATTTTAACAAGGGTCTCTCATCTTCAAGTCTAATGATCTTTCTTCCATGCTTCCGTATGAGTTCTCTATTTTAGAGATATCAGAATTAAGGAAAAATTACTTTTGATAGATTCAAAAAGCCATTGCTGTGGCTGATCATTTAACCATTAGATATTGTAAACCATCCACGCCTTCTCATCTTGTATAATTCTTAATGTGTCCTTCCTTAAATCCTCCAAAAAAATTCAACTTCTGTGTTGAAGACCTTTTTTTCCTCTTTTGTGAGTTCCACTGCCAAATTTGGAACTTAATAAAATATGCAGATGCTTCCATTGATGCTCATTATTAACTAAAGTTATGCCTTTTAAAGATAAAAGTCACGGTGCTTTTTTCTGTTCTACCTCAGTTTTTTTCAAAGCATATTTTGAAAGACTGCTGAGTGCCATCTTTTATCAACTTTTCTAATTTCAAATCTTTAGGGATCCAGTAACTACCAATTCAGCCTGTGCCACACCTATGTAGAGTTGTTCAAATGTCTTGCTATAGTTTTCTTTTTACTAAAATTTATATTTATGCCTAAAATGTGTTTTTGTATTATAAAACATCAAAGGATATTAAAAGTGATACCATTGGTAAACCTATTTAAAATTTATTTTTCAATTTAGTGTTAATCAGATCGTGTTGATTAATTGAATTGAAAAATAAAAATTAAACATTTCCTTTATTTTAGGTACAAACGAGTCTTTTCAGTTGGAACCCATGCAATCACTACATATAATCCCAATACCCTAGAAGTTACAAATCAGGTAAGTATCAAGTTTTTTGTTTATAATTCAATTTGAACTGACTCACATATCTTTGCACTGTAGACATGAATAGATGGGAATAATTGTCAGAAAAATGGTTTGGAGTGATGTGCTTCTAGCTTATGGAGGAATTGAAAGAGTTGAGGGCTTGAGGACAAGTGGACTATGGACAAGGGCTATGAGGCCTTGGAGACAGAAGGGCTGGATTGAGAAAGTCTTTTAGCCTTGGTGTGCTCTCTGTTAAATATTTATAATAAGTAGGAGGTTTTTTATTAAGAAACATATGCTCTCTGTATGATATAGTCAGAAAAATTGGCTCTTTTTTACACGTGATAGTTTATCTCCTATCTCCTTCTGTACCTTGCACTTAAAACACAATAGGAATCCATATAATTAGAGATTATTGATTGGCATGGAGTTAACCTTTAACATGGATTTTTTTCTCCCCAATCCTTATATAAAGATCATATATAGTCATTTCTTGTATAATTTCTATGGAATGTTTGTTGGGAGTAGTGGCTGAAATTGTAAGTATTGACTCTAATCAAAAGATTAAAATATAAAAATACTTGAAAAGATGATTGTATTTTACCTTGTCTTTTTTGACAAATGAACTTTGGAAATCATAATTAAGTAATTAGGTTCAATTAAGCAAATACATGCTATTTTTTTTATTATGATATTTGTGTATTTTTGTCACTGTTTTATGCTATTTCATATTTACAAAATTATGAATTGACTGTATCATAGATAGTAGGAATACATGTAGACAACTATGTATACGTATGAGAGAGATTGTGGCAGTGGGCTCTATTGAAGTGAAGGTGCCAGAGATTTCTTGATTCGTGAGCCAGGTGCTCTTCTCATGGTACCACATTGTTCACCGTCCATAGCATATGCTGTAGCTTTCCTCAAAGCTTCTTTAACATTAGGGCCCCACCCTAAACCCAGAAAACATGCAGTCACAGGAAAGCTTTAAATTTGAGTGTGTGAACTACTTCTATGATTTCATAAAGGTCACGTCCTTCTCTCCCCAAAATTTAGAACTTTTATCTTCGTCTTGAAATGCAGGTGGGGAATATAGCAGGTCCAGGGTCTTTGTCCAGGTCACCCAGGCAGCATGTGTCAAAGCAGTATTTGAATCCATCTCTTTTTTGACACCTAGTAAATTTGTACTTCCTGAGCTGTGCTCCCTTCCCTACCGAAAAAAAAAATGTTTAAAGTAATAACACAAATTCATACTAACTTTGCTTTCTAGAGCTTCAAAATGATAGGGCTCAAAAATCATCAAAAGCATTAATACATACTAGAGAAACTGCTCCTTGAAATCGGCATATACCAAAGGAGTCTGGCCACAATGAAATACTGAGTTATTGAATTTCATTTTATGATTAGTGTTGAATGAATTTTTTTTTTTTTTAAACAGTGGCCTTATGGAGATATTTGTAGCATTAGTCCTGTTGGAAAGGGACAGGGAACAGAATTCAACCTTACTTTTCGAAAAGGAAGCGGGAAAAAGTCAGAAACTTTAAAGTTTTCTACTGAGCACAGGACAGAACTTCTGACAGAAGCACTGGTAAGAAAATATATTTATCAGTATACCAACTGTTTCCGAGTCTTTCTTATTTCTTTATTTAAGTAAGATAGAATCATTTTATGATTTAATACTTTTGATTTTGTATACTCAGAGGGCCAAAAAATGATTCATGTATGATTACATTAATCTTTGGATAATAATAGTACATGATCAAATAATGTGATTCATATAATTCTATTGAAGTTTTATGTATTTTATGTGATATTTCATTTATGGTTTTGAAAGCCTTGGATAAAATATTTTATTTTGGGTATGGGTAAACCTTGGGATAAGTTTTAGCTTAATTTGGGTGGAGAGGTATGAATAAGAAATCTACTTTATAAATTTTGCCACATTTTCATATCTTTTTTTTTTTATTTCAGAGATTTAGGACTGACTTTTCAGAAGGAAAAATCACAGGAAGGGCAAGTATTTTAACTGTTTAAAATGAAAGAATTTAATTTCTTGGTGCAATGTAGCCCTGTGACAGAACAACATAAAGAAAAATACACATGTAGGTTTCTTGTAGGGCTGACAACTGTTATAACATTCTTTCTCTCCTACCTCCAGAAACTTATTATGTGAAAACATATATCCTAAATATATATATATCTCCTAAACTTTTCTCTGCTTCTTAACAAAAGTTCTCCATTCAAGAGGACACTATTCAAAATGCTGATACAATCACTCTAGAAGCCTTTTTTAGCCTAAAGCTAGAAGTTTAAAATCTACACATTTTCAAATGACCAATAAGTCACTTGCCAGCAGATTTGAGCCTGAAATCTGGCCTTCAGAAGTATTTAAACTTATGCAACCTTAGAATCCAGCTAAATATCCCTCCTGTAAGACTCCCTGGTTCTTTAGGAACATTTCAAATTAGAAAAATCTGTCCTTTTGGTCCAGTGGTGTATAGTGAGCTCTCTTGCAAAAGAAAGGTGTTAAAGTAGTAGCCTGCTGTTGCCTTGCTATGTTAATCTTACCACTCTTAACATTTTTGTTTGAGTCCATCTCTGTTTTCCCAGAGTCCCTCTGGTTACTGATAGCCCATTGAAGGAGCCAATGAAGCTCTTATACTTATAAAAAGTATAGTACTGCATTTAAAAAAATTGATTTCTGAAATGCCTAATTTTCTAAGATAAAATATTAAAAATGAGTTCCAATATTTGAATTGAGCCTATTGCTTGAAGAAACTTTTTGATGAATTCTGGTTACCACTGAACTATTTTTTTCCCAATATGGCTATATTCCCTAATGAGAACAATTGAAATAGAATGGTAATAGTTGGAGGTACATATTTTAAGGATTGTTTTATTTAAGCAAATATTTTCTCGCTATATGTTAGCTACCATAAAATTATCTTGGATAAAGTTTCTTGAATAGTTATGTCATTTGACTACTAGCTACTGAATTGTGTTTTACCATTTTAATGAATATTTTTAACATGTATTTGAGATCACTGAGTGTGAAAAGACTTTGTGAATGGGAAATTGATTTTTTTTTAATAGCACAAACATTATTTAAGGAAATGCTTTGTAATTATTGAGAATAGTGTTCTAATTGGAATAGTCTTTTATTGCAATTATGGGCTAATATTTTTTCATTGTGCTGCTTTATAATATATGCTATTAATGTTCTGAATTAATTGTTTGAATGGTATGCTTTAGTGTTCTTGAAGAGTTAGCCAGGATTTAACTAGATGGACTTTTTCATTTAAAGGCTTTCAAAAATGTCATTAACAAGTTTAAAAGTATGCTTAATTAAACTTCATGTTGCAGCATTATTCTAGGATCATGGCTTTTTTATATTGCAAATCATATTTTTATTACATAGAAAAGAATAAATTGTTTTTAGCTAGAATTAGCATTGTCAAGTATTAATAAACCTGAAACACAACTTCAGTAATAAATTATGAATTGAAGGTATAACTCTTTTTTTGTGGCAAGCTTAAAACTAAATATTAAATCAGTTTTCTTTCCTTTTCTAGAGGTATAATTGTTTTAAGCATCACTGGAGTGATACAAGAAAACCTGTCATTTTAGAAGTAACTCCTGGAGGTTTTGACCAAATTAATCCTGCAACCAACAGAGTCCTTTGTTCTTATGACTACAGAAATATTGAAGGTTTTGCTGACCTTGCTGATTACCCAGGGGGATTTTGTATACTTTATGGAGGCTTTAGTAGATTGGTAAGTACTTGTAAAGAGAATTTCCTAGATGGGGAGTGGAAGAAAAGTGCTGTATTTTCACTCAGATTCTGTCCTAAGTTGGTCATGATTTCATATTAATTTGAGATCTTTCTTTAATCATTTTGATGGCAGACATAGGGACTGAATGTGATTTCCTTATTATTAAAAAACTCTGAATGAGGGAGCTCTTCTGCCTATGCACATTAGTATCTGCTCTGCAGGCTCTGAAAAGCCCCAGTGTCTCACTCAGGCTCAGACTGCCAGTTGATAGCAGGGGCAGGGCTGAGCCCAGTCTTCTTGACTCCAAGATGAACTCTATCCATAACAGTTTCTATTCTTATGGATTTGATAGATAGGAAGTAGATGAAATGAAGTTAACTTTTTTCAAAGAGAAGCCAAGGTTTTCTCCCACTTTAGCTTCATCTAAGTCTTATAGATTTTGAGGTCTGTCTGGTGTTTAAGACTTCACAGATCTGAACATCATTAGTAGTCAAAGACACTTCAACTCTGGAGTTTCGGAACCTTTAACAAATTCTTGTAGCCTACTGAAAGGCTGCTTTGACTTGTCCTGTTTACAAGTAGATAACAAATGTTGAACATGTCACGCATTTGTCACAGTTATTCTTTCCACATTGCTGGGGTTCAGGACATGGTACTCCCCACAAGTTGGAAAATCTGCATAAAGTTTTTTAGACCTCCCTTCATACCGAGAAAAAGTCTGAATTTTTTTTCTTTTATATTGTATTAATATTATAATACTACACATATTTTAGACATTTTTGTATTTGTAACCTTTTTCTATGTTGTTTGCTGACTTTATGTGTTGTCTGTACCTTCCACAAAACTCCCCAAAAATGTCCATTTTATTTCTTATGTTGATTCAAGATATGTCAAAACTGTGATGGGGGAAAATCATAATGTGGAAGGGATAACTATAGTAATAACATATAGGCTGTTAAAACCAGAACAAATCATAGAATTTTTTAAAAGTAAAACCTATTCATTTTTAAAATGAAACAAAACCTTTCAAAATTGCGGCTTGCCCAAGATCATGAGGCTAGTAAATAGAAGAAATGAGAACTCAGTATATAGTTTACTCATCAGGGTTGGGAATGGCCTATTGACTTACTATTGACTTTTTTTTTTTTTTAACTCTTGATCATCAAGGAATTTAGCCCTACTAATAGAAGCTCAACATTAATTCCTATCCTTTTAATAGTTTTCCTATCACTACTTAAATTATCTTTACTAAATATCTATTAGAAAAATTGCTTACATGAACGCTGTGGAGGGAAAGCAGAATTTGGTCAGGGGAATAACAAAGTAGGTGCTATGTAGATTTTAAAAGATAAAACACATAATAGATATTTAGATGCTGTGTGTGACTTTTATGTTTTTGATTATAGTCAGAAAATCCTTTGGTTTTTAAATAAGTTGGAATGTTTGTACATTACAATAACATATCACAAGACATTCCTACTTTTATTTGAAATGCTTCTTTTCCGAACTGCTTTTCTTTTGCTGGTTAAATGTCTGTAAATGCCTTTGCAAAAATCAATTGAATATCTGACTTTTCAATATTAAAAAAAATTGTAGCATCTATTTGCATCTGAACAAAGGGAAGAAATCATCAGGAGTGCAATTGACCATGCTGGCAATTATATAGGCATTTCCCTGCGGACCAGGAAAGACCCTATAGGATTTGAACAGTATTTAAACCTTCGTTTTGGAAAATATAGTGGCGATGAATCCATAACATCATTAGCAGAATTTGTTGTTCAGAAAATATCTCCTAGACATTCGGTAAGATCTGCAGTAAATATGAACTTTTTTTTTTTCATTTTGATGATCTGTTCTTTCTCATTTGACTAACTTTTCAATGTGTATTTTATTTAAAGGAACCTGTAAAAAGAGTATTAGCTCTTACAGAAACTTGTTTGGTAGAACGTGATCCAGCAACCTATAATATTGCAACATTGAAGCCTTTAGGAGAGGTCAGTAGCAACATTATCAATTTATGTAAGATTGGCAAAACAGAAGCATTCTTTCCCATTTTTTCCCTTGTGAGTTATAGGTTAGAAATTAGTTTTTGGAAGTAATTTTTAATATTTTAGCTTAGAAAATTAAGCAATTCAGAAATCTGTTTTTTAAATGCAGAACTTTTAAATTTAAATGAATAAATATAAAAACTAAATTGGCTCATAAACATTTGTCATTTTTTACATGCTGAGATGATGCACAGAAATCTGCAACACAGACAAGTGCTTGGAAGCTACGTATTAACCTTTGCTTTTGTAGGCTAGTTAAGTTTTCTGAAGATTCCACTCAACAATAAAATTTAAAAACCTTTTCTTTTTATTTTTTATCAAATTAGGTGTTTGCACTGATTTGTGACTTTGAAAATCCGCAGCTTTTTACTATTGAATTTATAAAGGGGCAAATACGGAAATATTCTTCAACAGAGAGGTATTTGTAAAATTATTTCAAGACTAGAAAGTATTTCTAATGTTAATTCACTGGTATAACTGCAGGTGATCATCCTTAATACCACTTTGTGTTACAAATGAAAATTTTCTAGGATAACTTGTTGAATGGCAGCTGATTACATAGTGAATAGAATGTTGGACTTGGAGTCAGGAAGCCTTGAATTCAGATTCTGCTCCAGATACTTGTTAGCCATGTGACCCTAGACTGATCACTTAATTTCCTCATCTGTAATATGGGCATAATGTTAACACTTACCTCCAGGGGCATTTTTAAGATAAAAATAAAATGACGTAGAAAGTACTTTGAAAACACAAAAATGCTATTTAAATACTGTTATTATGGAATGGGTCTATTAAGCACTAATTGAATCTTGCATTTTTTAGACTTAACATTTGAGACCTAGCTGTAACATTTCTATAAAAAACACATACTGTTACATTGGATCAGAATTGTGGCATACATAGCTTACTAATGATGAAAACATTACTTTCAAATATTCAGTTAACATTATGGCCATAAATTATGTAAATGAAACAGTAAAGCAGATCCATTTTTGCTTTTTGAGGAAATTTCTCCTTTAAATTTTCTCTTTTAATTTAATCTTTATACAATCATGTTTCTTTTCTACTTTTTCTACTCTTTCTGTTTCTTTTTCTACTCTTTATAACTACATCTTTAGTTTTACCTAATATTTTGTGTTGACTTGCTCACATTGCTTTAATCTGTTTTAAAAATGTATATATTATCCTACCAGGCTACAGATTATTCTTTGAAAGTCTTCATGATAATGTGCCATTATTTTCTTCCTATTCAGTGTTAATAAATGTCTCAGCATTTTTACCATTTTTGGTAATTTGAGTTGCTGTTTTAGGTTTGTTATCACTTCTGTATATCTGTCTGCATCTGTAGCACATTGTAATAGAATTTGCCTTAACCAAACCTTCTGAATGTACTGGTTTATTTTTGTGGTTGGCACTCTTGGCATTGTTTAAATGGGTTACAGCTAAGGAGTTAGAACAATACTGACTCTTTAAAAACTATTGTATTTTGGTGCAGTCTTATTAACATCCCTTAATTCTTTAATCCACATGGTATTAAATCTCAGGTCCTTATTCTTAAACCTAGCCATTTAAAGATAAGGTAAATCTGCTTGGAATTATTATGCTATAATTTACAAAACCTTTAAATTAAAGGACAGTAAGCAACTAGCAGTAGCACTCTATTAAAACAAATATAGTAATTATGATTAGTAATAATTAATAAAAATAATAGTAGTACTTTAGGTGCAATTCCATAACTAAAAAAAATAACTAAAAATCCTATAAGAATTTCTAAGTTCCCATTTCCACTAACCTAAAGCCATTTTTACATTCAAACAAAATCATTCTCAGTTCTTAACATTTCTTTTCATTTAGTAAAAATAAAGTTATAGTTTATTAATGGATCAGAAAATCTATGCAAATAAATACATGACAAATGAATAAAAAGGGTGTCTAATGAGAAGTTTAATGAGAGAAAAGTTAATATCAACTGGAGAATTTAAAAAAAAAAAAACTTTCTGAAGACAGTGACTTTGTTTCCCTAAAAGATGATGGGAGTACCATAGAGGTATAAAGACAGGCAATTCAAGCACACCTAAAGTTTATGCTAAAAAGAGATGTTGAACACTCAGGAGTGTATATGACAGAAAGTAAATAGTTTGACTGGAAATGAGACTATAAGACTAGAAAGATAGGTTGGATTCAGCTTTGTGGGGCCTTAAGTCAGAGAATTTGAGTTTTACTCAAAAGACACAAGCCACACATTGAAGGCTCATGAGTCAAGGAGAAATATAACCAGATTATGTTCATAGAGATAAACCCAGTAGGAATATGAAGTATATATTGAGGAAAAAGAGTAGAGTAGTAATGGAAAGAGAACTGAGAGAATGGGTACAAAAGATAATGCAAATGAAAAGTCCATAAATTTTCCTTTCCTGTCGTATCTAATGATATCAATAAAGTTTTGGATATGGGATATGGGAGTAATGATGTTATATTCAAGTTGTAAGGAATAATAGATTTGAAAGGAATGATGAACCAGGCCTTAGACATATTCAATCTGTGCCAGTGGACAAGAATTGGCAGAAGTCACACAACTGAATTGTTCGGATTTATTGTAAATTAATTATCTGATCCAAACTGGGCCACTGCTGTGGTAAATGAATGCTTTTAGTCTTCCCTAGTTGATTCTCCAGCCCATTCACTACAGTAGTTTTAAACCCCTTCTCTCCTCCAAGTCTTTCTCTTCTCTCACCTTCTGAGCTAAAAACTTTGCCTTATACTTTACTGAAGAAATCTAGGCCATTTACCAAGAGACTCCACTTCTGATTTCGTAATCCCTTGGCATATTGTACCATCTCTTCCTTCATTCTGTCTTGATAGGAGGTCTTTTTTGGCAAAGTCAATGGCTTTATGTGTACCACTAGATGTTTAAAGCTCCTCACAACCTGACCTCATTTTCCCGTTCCATTCCTTCTATACAGTTCAGCCAAGCAGGTCTTATTTCTTATATTTTTATATATTTTTAATGTCCTTGCCCTTGTACTGTGTTCCCCTGCCTTGGTTGTACCTCCAATCCTCCATATATTGCCTCTTGTAACTCCTGATTTCCTTCAGATTTATCTCAAGAGGCATCTTCTGCATGAGACCTCTCCTGGCCTTCCCAGCCAGGTTACTTTCCTCTTCCCCAAGGTCTTTATATTTCATTTAGCTTTTGTTTTGATACTGTAGGTTCTTAAATGCTTACTTGTTTGACATTCAAGTGAAGTTATATTTTTTTCCAGTTGGAGATGTGTCTATAGACTTGGGAGAAAAGGCTAAAAGAAGATTTTGCCTGGAAGTGATAGTTGAAACTGTGATAACTAGTTAAATTGTCAAGGGAGAGTATATAGAAAGGGTGGATTGAAGAATAGATTTTCTTCCATTTTAAAGAGTCTAGATGAATACATAGAACTAGGAAGGAAACTGATGAAAGAGTTAATTATAGAAAGGTAGAAGAGTATGTTAGAATCCTGTCTAGGAAATAGGGAGGCTGTCCCAGAAGTCAAATTACTAAGAGTGAAATTAGTTTTTTGGGAGTATGGTATTCTGAATCTCTCTCCCTCCCATCTTCTTCTTCTTCTTCTTTTTTTTTTTTTTTTGCTCAGAGATTCCTTGTTAGCTAGTTTGTTGGATGGAGTAAGAGCCTCTGGAAATCGAGATGTTTGTGTAAAAATGACACCCACACATAAAGGTCAACGATGGGGATTGCTCAGCATGCCTGTGGATGAGGAAGTAGAAAGTCTTCACCTCCGCTTCTTAGCTACACCTCCAAGTAAGTGCCATTTCAAATCTTATTGTACTTTACTATGTGTGTGTATATATGGATGTATATGTATGCATGTATATATGTTATATATGTAATGGATTTTTTTCTAAATAGGAACTTACTTAATCCTTTTTTCTTCCATTTCCTCTGTCTTTTTGCAGATGGCAACTTTGCTGATGCTGTATTCAGGTTCAATGCTAATATTTCCTACAGTGGAGTTCTGCATGCAGTAACACAGGATGTAAGAGTAAATACCGTGAATTCTCCAGAGGTAGCTGTGGATATTGGAGAAAAACACTTAAACATATATTTTCTCTGCTAGGGCCTCTTCTCAGAAAATAAAGAGAAGCTGATCAACAATGCCATCACAGCATTACTGTCACAGGAGGGCGACATGGCTGCATCCAATGCTGAGCTTGAGAGTCAGTTCCAAGCTGTGAGGAGGCTCGTGGCTTCCAAGGCTGGCTTCCAGGCCTTTACCCAGCTTCCCAAGTGAGTAGACTCTTCTGCATCTGTTTATTATATGGAATTAGAATAATATGTTATGTTTAGGATCTCTTTAAAATCTGATGAAAAGTTCTAAAAGGCTAGTTTCTTAGTTTTTTTGTTAATGAGGAAACCAAGACAGGTTGAAGTGAAGAAGTAGAGCAGCTTTCTTTTATGATAAAAGTTTGTAGTTTTAAAAAGTTATTTAAAGTGAAAAATGTTTCTGACTCAAGATGTCCTGTATTTAACACATTAACAACATATGGTAAATCACTTTTAAGAAAGTAGAAATGTGAGGTTAATAATAGTCTTTCTTGCGATAATATTGCAGAAATCTAGAGATGTTTTTATTCATTTTGAGAATGAAAAACATAAGAGTATTAGGTAGTGGTCATTTGGGACACCTGTGGCTTTTATTTCAAAAGGTTTCGGGAGCGGCTTGGAGTAAAGGTGGTGAAAGCTCTCAAGAGGAACCATGATGGTGTGACACATGCGTCCATTGATATGCTTTGTGCCCTCATGTGTGTAAGTTTGTTTTATTCTTTTTGAACTTTTTTGCTGAGGCAGTTGAAGTTAAGTGACTTGCTCAAGGTCACATAGCTAGGACGTTTTTGAACTTTTAAGAAAAGTTGCTGATCTGGGTTAGTTGAAAGAACAGTTGGTGTAAATGGGAGCTGATAATAGCACTTGACTGTAAACAGTTTTCATTGTTAGAATAAATCGTGACTTTTAAGAATATTAGTTTATCATGTGTTGTATAATTATTCTTTGAAGACTGAATGATCATAAGAGATGATTATCTTTTGCTTTTTTTTCCTTTTCTTGGGAACTGTCATTTTTAATTTTTCAAAAATCATTTTATTTATTTATTTGTTTGTTTGTTTTGCTGAGGCATTTGGGTTTAAGTGACTTGCTCAGGGTTACACAGCTAGGAAATGTTAAGTGTCAGACCATATTTGAACTCGGGTCCTCCTGACTTCAGGACTGGTGCTCTATTCACTACACCCCCTCACTGCCCCTGGGAACTTTCATTTTTTAGAATGTTTTCTTCACAAGTTTCAACAAGAATATTTTTATGAATAAATTGTGTAATATGATGGCAAATGAATCTGCTTCTGAATGATTTTTAAAAATTATTTTAGCCTATGCATGATGACTATGACTTGAGGCAAGAGCAATTGAACAAAGCATCTCTTCTTTCCTCAAAGAAGTTTCTGGAAAACTTATTAGAAAAATTTAATTCCCATGTGGTAAGTAATGATTCAGCTTTTATAAACAGAAAGATTTTTGCTTTTGAAAGGTTCTATAAAAGTGAGTTGTAATCTCCCAATATTTATATAGCCTTTTATGATGTTCAAAGCACTTGACATTTATTTTCTTTTGCTCTCACAACTTTGCAAGGTTTATGCTATTTTTTCCTAATTTGCAAAAGAGGAAACTGAAGTTGAGAGGGCCTGGGCAAATCATTTTAAGTTCCTACCTCAGGACTCAAACCCAAGGTCCCTTTCTTTTTAAGTGCAGTGTCTACATTTGGCTGATGTGGTCATGTGTTAAGCTCTTTGGATGTTTTTGAGTTTAGTTCAGCAGGTGTTTGAAGTGCCTACTCTCTGCAGGCCTGTGGTAGGAATTGAGAAGGCAAGAATAACAGTAACAGATAAGTCAATAAACAAGAAAAGTCCCTTCCATTTTGCAGGGTAGGGAGACGAGCAGAAAGCAGACAGGAGAGGACTAATACACACATAGAAGGAAATATGAGACAAGGTAATGTAAGCTAATTCTTTAGTGAGAGAAGGGAGATTATGTATAACACTGCAGAGTCATCTCCTGAGGAGAGTTTTGAAAGGTTTTTCAGGTTTATTTTTAAAAATTCTAGAAACAACTCTTCCTTTTGATGGCTATCATAAAATAAAATTCCTAATATTTAGTAGTTGAATTAATTTGTGATTTAGCTTTTCAGTAGTAATAATTTAAAATTATTTTGCAAGAAAAAATGTACTAATAGCCATAGCTGTTATGATATTGATTCATTTAATTTTAGTTTCTTGAGTTTCCAGGTTCAAAGAGCTTTAGTTTGCAGATTAGTTTTTCTGCAGTGTTTGTAGACTTTTTAGATTTTATTTTACATATTGCAGAATGACTTTTTGTAATGACCCTGAAATCAGAAAATTAAATACTCTGCCAGTTAAGTTAAATGTCAGGAATTTTTTTCCTTAAACAACTTCAGTGCTTCTTTGAGAAGATCACAAAGCAATGAATTATTTTGTTTTTCAGGATCATGGGACTGGTGCCCTAGTTATTAGTTCACTTTTGGACTTCCTTACCTTTGCCCTCTGTGCTCCATATAGTGAGACGACTGAAGGGCAGCAATTTGATATGCTTTTGGAGATGGTTGCATCCAATGGAAGAACCCTCTTTAAACTTTTTCAGGTGAGATATTGGCTTTTTTCCTCCTTCATGATAATCTTTAGAAAAGCCTTTTGAGGAGATAACGGTATGATTTGATATTTTCCAGTGTTGTAAGGGAACATTGTAACATCTTTCACAGTTTCTTTGTAGTAAAACTATTCCTTTGGTTTGGGGATGTAAATAAAATTAGCAGGCATTTCCTGTAATGATGTGAGGTCACTGCTAATCCACTTTTGATGGTTGTTTTGCTACTTCACACTTCATTTCCACCTTGAAAATAGTATTAAAATTAATTTCTACTGTTATACTTTATTGATAGAGCAAAATAATATTTTAGTCATTTTTCATGTAATTTCCAGTATAGCATTTTTGGCTAGACATTTATTATCCTTTACATTCTTGAAATAACGTAAAATCTTGGCGATTTTTATGCTACTTTTCCTGTACAAATCATTGTTGGTGATTTTGCTATTGTTGCATGGCTTTCCCATGAATTTCTCCATGGCCCTTTTCAGTCAGTTACCAGGTATGCCAAAATTTCTTGCTTTATACTTTCTTCTTAATAGTCCTTCCACAAGGACTATTTCATTTTTGCAATGACATATGTCCCATGAATGATGATCGTACATTAAAACAAGCATTTCTTTTTGGAAGTTTTGTTCCTTGGCCCTGTATATTATCACTCTACATGAATGCCACAATACTGTATGTGCTATGTAGTCCTTTTGACCTTTTTAATGTGGGCTTTTGATTAATAGTTAGCTCTGATATAATTTTGTATAAAATAGTCTTAAGTATATATCATCAATAGATTCTCTTTAAATTATTAACTAATTAAATTGATAATTGTATATGCATATCTTTGTAACCAATTATTGATTATAGTTGAAGAAAAGCTCTGACAAATGATTAACTCTTTTTTCTCCACTTTTAAAGCACCCTTCCATGGCAATTATTAAAGGAGCTGGTTTGGTTATGAAGGCAATAATAGAGGTGAGAATAAAATTTGAATTTCTATCTTTAAAATAAATCAAATAGTTTTCTTATATGTAAAAGTATGCAGATAGAAACTGAATATATTACCACCTGTGATAGAAAAACATTGTAAGAAAAGTGTTTTAGCTCTCTGTTCTGTATTTTCTTTTGGTAGTTGTAGCAGAACAAGCAAAAGAAAAATTTAGCATCACTGGAGTGAAGGGTAGAACAATTTTTTTGCTTTTCCAGAATAATTTTATTTTTATTAAAATGGACACAAAAGGAAAACTCTGATGCTACTTATACCTTTGTTGTTTTTCTTGAGTATCCCATTAATTTATATAAGTACTTTAAAATATCTTTCTTTAGAGACAGTATTCCTCTTTTCTCCATGCTTCCCCAAACAAAAGCATTATGTTAAAAAAAAATTATTCTTAAAGTTTGTATTGTGAAAACTAGGGAAAGGAAAGTTTTAGATTATTAGAAAATGTCCTTTGTTGATTATTTCCTTTTCAGGAATGGTTGTTTCAAGTTTTCCAGTAAGTGAGGTTGTTCATTCAGCAAATAAATACTTAAGAGACACTGCTGGTCTCCTGCAGTCCTGTGAAGGATAAGAAGGTAGCTAGGTAGTATATCAGATAAGGAGAGATTTAAAGTCAGAGAGTCTTATCTCTTGCACTTGATATCTCTGTGACATTGGAGAATTCACTTAGTTTCTCTCAGTCTCTATTTCCTCATACGTAAAATTAGAATAATAGCAACACTTAATAGCTTTTCAAACATTCAAAATCTACCTGAATTCTATAGCATACTTAAATTTTGGAAGGAACTTATACAAAGCAGTCTGGTATGATGGGAAAATAACAACTTTGGAATCAAGATCTGAGCTGGAGTTCTCTTATTCATGAGCTGTGTTCCTTGGAATAAGTGACAGAATCTGAGTAAGATGGATCCTCAGTGGTCTTCAAGACAACACATCTAATTTCTAATATTCCTTCTATGGCACCTTCACAGTTGGTCCATCAGCCTCTATATGGAGGGCCTAGGAATTTGTGATTTTTCAGGGCAATGTAATCCCCTAGTTTTTATTAGTGTTGTTTGGTAAGAATTGGTAGGGATGTGTAAGGTGTTCAGGGAGGACTAGCACCTCTGGTGTGAGAGCTTACTGAATCTTTTTCAGGGCTGCTCACCCACTTTTGTGTCTAGTTGATACTTCTTATTTTTGGGTCCAAGAAACTATAGTATGTCTTACAAACTTTCTAAGGTGAGGATATCCAGCAGGACTTAAACTTTTTGGTGAATTAGTGGAATATTTGTCTCAGGTATGTGAAGACTTTACTTCAGAGGAATGGGTGGGTTAGAACAGTTGTTCCAAGTGCTGTGAAAGTGACTGAAGCAAGTGCTGTAGAACTTGGTCATACAACAGATACCCTTGTCATCCACAGCATCCCAGGCTATCATCAGTCATCTGCATTTTTGTCTTGCAACTGAACTTGGATGACTGTAGGAGAGAGTGAGGCTGATGAATTTGGGCAACTCTGCCTCATTTAAATCCAATTCACTTAGAATTCTTTTCATTATTCTTTTTTAAAAAATCATTTGATTTTAATTCACTGGAGATTGCTAAGGAGTTTTCATTTCTTTATATTGTGTTTCAGTTCTTTGCTGACCATTATTTTTCCGTATTTTCCAAGTTCATTCTCTTTGGTATAAAAGCAGAATGAGAATGACAAACGTTCCGCCTTCTATCTTCAGTTATTATTGTCCTGATCTGGTTGGCAAATTTTAGATTTAGTAGAATATCGGTTTATGCCCATTTTACATTCATGTATAAAATCAACTGGCTCCACCCACCCATCCAGCCAGGAGTCATGTAGGATTCAGCCTCTGTTCACTTTGCAAAGTACATGCCTCTGATTTTCCCTAAAGAGAACTAAAAATTAAAAAAAAAAAAAAAAAAGGGTTCCTAACTCAAACCTGGAGGTATTCTGAGCTCACTTGCAAATACCAATAACATCAACATTAATTAGTGACTCTTTGTGAAAGCAGTAATAGAGCCTTACTTTGGCCATAAACTGATATTTATTTGCACTGTTCTCTGTAGGACATTTAAGCTGCTTATCTGCTTTCTAGAATTGTGACTTTTAAAAAAAAATAACAGATGAAATGTGATCTAGTCTTTACACAAAGTAAGTTCTTAATGTGTGCATTAAATCAAAAATAGGGGTAAGAGTAAGTAGTCATTTTCCAAGGCCAGGCTAACTACTTTATTTGTCCCCTCTATCCAGGAATGCCCTGGATCTCTCTTACTATTTCTTTCTCTTCTTTACTTTTGAACTCATAGAAAAACATTGTTCATTCTCTCTACTTCTACTTTCTTTTTTAATTCTTGCAATCTGGTCTTGACCCCTGCCACTTGAATGAAATGTGGCTGAGTGATCTCTTTACTAAATCTGATGCTTTTTTTTTTTTTTTTTCTCATTCTTGGTCCTTCTATACCTCCCTTCAATGTTTGATTCTGTTGAACATTTCTTTCTTCCTGATTATTTTCCCCGGATTTTGCTGGTGGTATGGTGTTTACACTGTTACCTCCTGATTCTCCCTTTATCTGTCTTGGCACTTGTCTGTCTCTTTTGCTTGTATGATGATTCATGCCCAGTCTTTGCATGGATATACTCAACTTTCTCCTGGGCTTACTTCTTTCTGTACTCTCTCTACACTCTTGGGAATTTCATCAATTCTTGTATTCACTATGCAGATGAAATTCTAGTCTACGCATCCAGAACTTGTCTCTGCCTATAGCTAAATCACTAGTTGTCTGTTGGGTGTCTCCATCTAGAGAGGACATAATTATCCCAAACTCATTATGTCCAAAGGAGAACTCATTTCTCCTCCAATACAAAGAATACTTAGAAAGTATTTCTACCTTTGCTGTGCCCTTCAAGGGTCCCCCATCCTTGCAATCACTGAATAATCTTCATTTTGTCCTTTGTCCTCACTTCCACTCACATTGCCAAGCTTATTGACTTATTCCCACCTCTTCTTTCTGTATCCTCATCCATTCACTTGACTCTCACTGAGTCCAGGGCCTCGTAACTTTTTACCTTGAGTATTGTCAGTCTCCTCATTTCTTTACTTCCTTCTAGTCTCCTTTGCCAATCAGTCAGAGTTGTCAAGTTCATGCTACTAAAGCGTGTGGGTGACTATCACTCACGTGTCCGGAAAGTTGTGCTGTCTCTTTTAAGATACAGTAAAGCTCTTCCCAGCCTGGTGCCGAGCTCTCTCTTTGGTCGTGTGCTCCCACTCCTAGTTGGTGCTGTGCCCCAACCCTACTGACCTGTTTGCTGTTTAGTGTATGGGACATACCATTTTTTTTTTTTTTTTTTTGACTCTTTGCCTTTGCACAGTTCATCTGCCAGGAACAGTCTTGCCTCACCCCTCTTCTTTGATTCCCTAGTTTCTTAAAAGCTCTGCCCTTGTGTTATCTTTGACACAAGGCCTTTCCTGACTACCCTAGTTCTGAGTTTCCTTTTCTTTCCAAATTACTTTGTTTTTGTTTTGTATTTATTTTTGTGCATGTTTTCCCATAGATAGCATTGTGCCTAATACATATAAACATTTACTATCTGCTTAACTTGTTGAATTAAGGATTGAAGATCTGGTGAAAATAAACGGAATTCCAAATGTGTAGGGTTAAAAATTTCGCATGGAACCAAAATGGAGTTTCACATTGTTCTGTGTCAGACCTTCCTTTGAAACTGTGAAGAAAATACGTTGTTCACTGCTAGTAAATGTTTGTATTGAAATCTAGTTTTGTGAAGACTGATAAGAAGTAAGATGATAATAGCCTGGGAAGGAGGAATAGGTAAAAATAAACATGAAAATATGCTTCAAAAGTAACAATATTTCAAAGAAAAATAGAAAAAGGAATTCTCTAATCTATGCCACTTCTTGCTTTTCTGTTTAGATATTTAGAAAATGTTTCTTTTGTTCATGTATTACAGTGTGATATAGTACTTAAGGTTTTAAAGAAAAAACAAAACAAAACCTAACAACTAGGATAACTTAATAGAGACTTTTGTCTTATTATCTTTCTCTATTTCTGAAGGAGGGTGATAAAGAAATTGCTACCAAAATGCAAGAACTTGCACTTAGTGAAGGTGCCTTACCTCGACACTTACATACTGCAATGTTTACAATGAGCTCTGATCAAAGGATGCTTACAAATAGGTAAGTTTCATTTAATTTGCTGTGAGAGAGGAATGCAGTTTCAAGAGGGCTTCCAGTATCCAGACAAGCAATCTGAACTTCAGACAGTTTTCATTTCCTTGCTGGTCCACGTAGTTTGGTGATCCTTGGCCTTTTCTGTTTTTAATATTATCAAGTCAGGGAAATGTTGTGTAACCTGTTTTAATAAAGGTGTCCTGTTACCTATTAGAAGCATTCGGATACTTGAAGACCAATGCATTGAATCTCCATTTCCTCTAAACTTGACAAATCCTAGTTTTTGAAACTTCACTTTTCTTTAAACTTTCTCTATCAGCACCTAATACTCTCTTGGCACACAAGTGCTTGATATGTTTAATTAATAAATGAACTTCTTGTCTAGCTACTTAACCATTATTTGTACCTTTTCAGTAGATTGTTTTCTAGTTTCTTTATCCCATTTAATGTATATTTTCAAACCAGACAGTTTCACCAGGGTATAATGAAAATACTTATAATCTTGATATGCTTTTAGCATATTACTGTGTGAAAAGCATAGATCAGTGATTCAGTTTAGTATGTAGTACTTGATCATTTTTCCTTTGATCCTTCCCTACCCTATTACCACAAATAAATTCCCTCTCCTTGGGGTATAATGGTCTCTTCCTTACACCGTTCCATTAATTGGTTAGTGTTCTGAAATAATATGTCCATCCTCAAATATTACCAACAAAATTAGCTTCCATTTTGCATGAAAGAAGAAAATGTTGAAGAATTGCTGTAGAAAAAGTAGATAGTCTTCATAAGAAGACATTCTTAAGTAAATCTAGTAAAAGTTTGTATTAAAAGTTTGTTAACTTTTAAATAGTAGACTGAAATTAGTTATTTGCATTTACTAGGATCAACACCAATATTGGAAGGTTGTCCATCTGTTGACATTAGCGAAAATTCAGGCATAGCCTTAAATTGAATTTGTTGCTATAATGTAACAGCTTTAAATCTCAGCTTGTAGATGAACTTTCTTAATGACATACATTATCTACAGTTATATTTATAATAGAATTACATTCATTTCTGAGTCTGTTGCTTATACTTTGTTCATCCTGGAATGAATACATCATCTCCCTCATACAGGAAAAGCTTTAAGCTATTTAATCATTAATCTTAACTTTCTCAGTTAAATCATTTTAGTTTATTGAAGATCATAGTGATATTTTAATTACTATCTTAAAAGGAGGGGCAATTTTAGAATAATTAACTTTTTGGGGGCTGTATTAACAGCAGACTAATGACTTATAAAATTGTAGCCATATTTCTTATAATTACATGATATCTTGTTCTTAAAAATTCCTTTCTGTTCTAGCTGAGATAAAGCAGCAAACCTTTTTCAACGTCTGCTTTTTTCAGACAGCTAAGTAGACATTTAGTGGGCCTCTGGACAGCTGAAAATGCAACTGCTACAAATTTGTTGAAACGTATTTTGGTAAGTATATAAGACACTGAAAAAGATACATGTACTAATGAATGTCATAATACTTAAAATATCAATTTTTGTCTTTAGTGTCTTATTAGTATATTTCATTGTGTCTTGTGTTTTCATGCCATTCTTTTGAAATTGGATGGGTTTTGTTTTGTTTTGTGACTCTAGCCCCCAGGTTTGCTGGCATACCTGGACAGCAGTGATCCAGTTCCTGAGAAAGATGCTGACCGGATGCATATTAGAGATAATGTGAAAATAGCAACTGTAAGTACAATACACAAAAAAATCAGTAACTCAGAAATGAGTTTTAGCTTAAATCTCTATAATGTAGGACTACCACTGTATTTTTGTTTATGAAGTTGTTGTTTATAGAAAAACATCAGAAACTACATGTAATTTATTTTTTAGTAACTAGATGGAGCCCTCACTGTAACAGGAATAAGTAGAGACCTCTTTTTATTGGCAAACCTACATGATAAGGACCATGTTTTATGCTTGTTGGAATTCCCATAACCTGGAATGTTATCTTTTTATAAATTCTGTAAAGTGGGCAGATTATTGCTTTTTTAGAAATTTTGACCTAGGAGGCATTTCGGTAGATAAGTGATCTTCAAGATGGGAGCTTAGGCCTGACTGACCCTATAAGATCTTTTCCTGAGGTAGCCAATAAATTGAACTTTATCACACAACCACTCTTATCCTTATCGTCGTGGCACTTACAGCAGTTGTTACACAAGTATCATTAAGAAATCCAAGCCCCTAACCCTTGCTGCCAAGATCACTTCATGGCTGCACTTGTATCTATTGGTGATTAAAGGCCTTGGCTCCTCCCTTTTGTGTTAGCTGAGTCAGTAGGTGAATGACATTGGATTAGCAGGCATGGATCATTGTGATAGATTATATAAGTCTTGATTTGATTCTTCATCTTCCCTCACAAATTAATCCCCTTTCCAAAGTGGTGTATTTCTATCAAGGATACCATCTTCTTCTGTCACATAAATTTACAATCTGGAATCATTCCTAACTTTTCACTCTTCCTTACTCCACGTATATGGTTGGTTGCCAAATTTGTCATTCCTATCTTCATCCACATCATCTCATGTAGAGAATTCTCTCTACTCACATAACTATCACCTTCAGTTAGACTCATTATAGTGGCCTCCCAGTTGGTCTCCTTATCCTTTGATCCCTCCCTTTTCCGATCTATCCTTCATATGATTATCAAAATGATTTTCCTAAAACACAAGTATGACTTTGTCATTCTGTTCATTAAACTTCAATAGTTCCCTATTAACTCTAGCATCAAATATTTATTTTTAATTTTAATTTTTTGTGTAGTAAAATGTATAATTATTAGTTTACTAGGAAGTACATGTTGAGAATAATATATTGTGCACATATATTGAGGGTTGGTAATCAAAACTTTTTTTTATTATAAGTGTGCGCTCAAGGTTTAGAAATGACTGACCTAGATGACTGTTAAATAGTTTTAGGTCATTTGAAGAAATAGCCCCCTTATCAAGTATAGAACTATTTTTAAAATACTTTTTTCCACATTGAAGATAGTCATCCTATATTGAACATTTATATAAAAATAACTCATGTAGGTGTTAGTCATTATCTTTGTACATTAAAAGTAATGAGTTTTCATCATTTCTCAGGACCAGTATGGCAAATTTAATAAAGTTCCAGAGTGGCAAAGACTGGCTGGAAAAGCTGCTAAAGAAGTTGAAAAATTTGCCAAAGAAAAAGTGGATCTTGTATTGATGCATTGGAGAGACAGAATGGGCATTGCCCAAAAAGAGGTAAAAAAAAAAAAAAAAATCTGTCCTAATCCTTTCTAGACTTTCAGGGAGATCTTGGTCTACTTTATTTGTCATTTAAGGTGCTAGTCATATATTTCATATTTTTGACTGGCAAACAGCTCTGACTAAAATAATCCATTTAAAATTTTTTTCTTGCTTTTCTTTAAACTCAAATCCTGTTTTAGCAATAAATTTTTCAGTGTAATAGATAATATATACATTTTGTCCCTTAGAGAATCTTACACTAGCCATAAAATATACAAATTTGTGTCAAGAAGAAAGTTGCTTTTGCTGTGGTCCTGCCTTGCTTTATAGCTAAATTTTAAACTCTTTAATTGCATTAGATAATTGGTTTTAGTATTTTCCCTAGTACCCGAATCAGAGATCCAATCTTTCCCTTAGTTTTAGATTCTAAAGTCTATTTTGTTTTTGTAGACAAATGGTTCTGGTTGTTGGTTGACTGGGTACTTTTGGCTCATTTTGTTATTTTACAGGACTGTCAAAGAGGAATATTAATGAATATAAATTTTGTTATCATTCTTGATGAAAGTGTTTTTTACATTTATAAAATAAAGCTAATTTTAGTTTATAGATTTCAATTCAGTATCTTGTCTGTTTTTTGTATGACTAATTGAATGCTTCGTTTTAGAGAAAGTTAGTTTCTTCTCCATGCCCTGCATAGTGTGTTAGAGCTAGTTTCAAAATAAGGTGGTTTGTGTTCCAGCCTTGCTGGGGGATGTTTGGCCGGTCACCCACCTTCCAGGCAACTCTTAAGACCACTAGAGACAGGAGAAGCTGGAGGAGAATGAATTTTATCACTTGAGAGTTGTCTCTACCCATGAAATGATAGCTCTGATCCCTTTTCCTGAGAAGTATATACAGATAGACATATCCAGCCTCTGGCACTTTCAAAACTATGGGGCCCTGGGCAATTCACTTCACTCTCTGCCTCAGTTTCCCCTTATATAAATAGAGATAATTATAGTACTCATCTCCCAGTGTTGTGAGGATCAGATGAAATCATTGTAAAAAACTTAGCACATAGTGCCTGCTAGGTAATAGCTCGTATTTACCTAGTAGGTAATAGTACCCAGTAAATCCTTGTTTTGTCATTTTCTAAGGCTCTCATTTATACTTTAATTGCTTCCTCTATTTTCTCTTTTCTTTTATTCTTTCTGCTTTTTTCCTTTTTATCAAGATGATAATGATCATGATGAAGACTTTCTATGACAAAAGAAATTTTGTAGCATCTCAGGGTGTGGAGAACTTTCCATTTTTGTGCATTTTACTCAAATTTGTGAAAATTGAGGAAAATAAACACAAATCTAGGGATAGAATAATGAAACAGGAATTTTTCAATTTGGGCTACCAAAGGGTGAAATTTTGTTAAGAGTTAAAGTTGGTAAAAGTTTGACAGATCAATGATTGACTTCTAAATTATAATATACTAACATTATTTAATTTCTTAGTTCTGTTGTTAGTTCTTGTTGTCTTAGTATATATCTGTTACTTATTTAATCTAGGCTCACAGCAAGGGCTAACTTTTTAAATTATGTATTCAGGAAATATGCGCATTTCAAAATTTAGACTACAGTTCTCTCTACAAAGTTATGCTCTAGTGTAGAAACAAAACAAATTTTGAAACTTGATTTTTATGTGATCTAACCTAGAATTAGTAATGTCACATTCTTTAAACTACTTTGAGCAAGTTGTACTTTTAACAATAATTGGACTTGTTCTTTTTGTTAAAATTAGTTTATAATGATATCCATATATTAAAGTTTGTATAATAGATGTTAGTCTCATCATATCTTAGCTTGCTTTCTTGTTTTATTTTCTTTAAAAATATTCTTTTTTTTTTCTTTCTACTGAACACATTCAGGACAGAAACAATATGGTGAGTTTTAAGTTTCTGTAATTTATGTCAGTTGTTTTTAGCTGCCTGGCATGTGGAGTATTGTTTTGGTATTCTTTGTCTCAATATGTTGTAGTCTCACTTCAAATGTGTCTAGACCAAGGTATTTATTGCTCATCCCATACTTTTCAAGCAGCTTTTTGTTTTCAAGTTTGTGATTTTTCCTATTAATTGTTTGCACACTTTTATGCATAATTTGCTACTATAAGCTAATGCAAATTTCATTAATAGCGTTTTAGTGATCTTAGTCCATTTTTTAAAAAGTTCACTATTTCTTATGTATAGAAAAGTGTATTGGCACAGTGACAAGCATTTATATTTTATAGTTTCTTGTTAATGATACTTGTTGGTAGATTAAATCCTCATTTTAATGTGTTTAATTTGCTCAAATTAAGTTCTTTAAAAAATTTACTAACTCCTTAATGACCACTTTTCTATGTACCCAGGTAAAGTAGATTTAAATATGTACACACGTATATGTCTGTCTGGAAGAATTTAAGTCATGAAAGTTCACCCCATTTGGCTGTGATTTAATTTTTTTAAACTTTCTTTTTCTTCCAGAATCTAAATCAAAAGCCAGTAATACTTAGAAAGAGAAGACAGAGAATAAAAATCGAAGCAAACTGGGATCTTTTCTATTATAGGTAAATTTCAGATTTTTTCAACATAAATTAATATATTATTGTTTTATAGATGTATCTTTAAAAAAATAAATGAAAGTACTTTTAAAATAAGAATTATGAACAGTTATTGAAGCTTTCATAGCATTAAGGTTTATGATAAAGAATTAGCTCTATAAAAATTCTTCCTTGTTTCATGAAATAGGGAAATGACTACTACTAATTGAGGCTAGGACTCAAGTTAAAACTGAATTTCAATCTGTGCCAATTATTACACATATCATTGAGGGTGAGTGATGGAGAAAAGAGTTTTTAGTAAAAACAAGTTTATTAAATACTTTACGTACAAGGCAGTGTACTAAGCTTTAAGGGGTGAAGAGGATAGAATGTTGTGCAAAGATAAGTGACATATGCTCCTTGAAGTCCAGGAGCATTATTATAATTTATAAACTTTCTAACATTAAGAATACTTTAAATACTTTTCATTCTGTGAATATTGGTTGGAAAATTCAATTGCTAGTTAGGCACAGTATGTTGATAAGAGATGCCTATATGGTTAAATTCATGATGCTCCAGCTTCCTTTCTCTGTCACACATGTTTAACCATAAGCTGAAGAAGAATTGCTTGTCAGTGCTCTGACCAAGGGCCACAACAGCAAGCTTTTCTAGGGAGATGTCGATCTAAACATAGGAATACATTGAGCTTTTGTTTGAAAATTAAGGGGGTTCTAAAACCAGCTTGTGCTTTACACCTTCTTGGAATGAGTGCCAGCCCTCCCATAATATTATGTATATAGCAAGATTGTCCAGTATTTTTCAGACACTGGGTTATAACCTCTAGTTATCTGGTTCTAGCATTGGATAGGGGTTTTCCTGACAATCTTTGTATTCAGTTACGTGATAAATCTGAAGTCATCTTAGAACAACAGTTCCATATTCTCTCTGGCACACACCCCCTGTCTTTCATATAGCAACTCTGGCAGCTGAACTTTCTATAGGTTCTAGTAGCTTTGTGAAAGTGCTTTACAAATTAACAAAAATATAGTATTAATTTTCACTTTAACTGGTTTTTAAAATTTTACATGTTTATATTAAAATATTATTTATGAACTTGTTTTGATAATAGCTTCTTTTTTCTATTTTCAAAATATGTGAAGAGCGTTTTCAACATTCACCCTTGCAAAATTTTGTGTTCCTGATTTTTCTCCCACTCTTTCCCTCATCCTCTCTCTTAGACAGCAAGTAATCCAATATATGTTAAAGCTTGTGCAATTGTACTATACATATTTCCACATTTATCATGTTACACAAGAAAAATCAGATCAAAAAGATTTACCAACTTCTTTAAAATGTTATTTTTTGGTTTTTTCAGGTTTCTTCAAGACCATGCCAGATCAAATTTAATTTGGAACTTCAAAACAAGAGAAGAACTGAGAGACTGTCTTGAATCTGAAATGAGGGCATTTAATATAGACAGAGAACTTGGTAGTGCTAATGTCATCTCATGGAACCATCATGAATTTGAGGTAAATATGTATTCTTTGGGGGTTTAAATTATACAAAAATATTTGATGTGATAAACTTTGAAGTTATTTAGGGACTTGTTTAGCTATATAGTTTACACCCACCTTCCTTATTGGAATATTTGCAGGTAGTTGTCTTGTTGAGGAAACTCTTTTTTTGCCTTAATCTGAAATGCTATTTCCTACATTTACTTGCAACAATTCTTAGATTTGAATAGCTAAAGAACTTAGAATAAGAATCAGGCTGGGAGACAGAAATAATTTAAATATACTTCCACATCTTTTGCCATATTTATTAACTGCTCTTCTCCCTCCCCACCCCCCCCCACCCTTTCCTCCCTTCTTTATTTTTGCTTTTCTCACTATTGAGTCTTCTTCTCTGAAGCATGTTTTAACTTTTTCCTCTCTTTCCCATGGCTTGTTTAAGTTTTCAAGGTAACTTATATTTGGTTACAAATTGCAGCGGTTTTTTCCCCAGTAATTTCCTCTTCAGCTATTTCTTGGTATGGAGAACAGGAAAGAAGTTAATAGTGGTAATCTTTAGATACCATTTCTGTTGATTCTCTGGCTCTTATCCTAACACAGGCTTCAGGATACACTCATGATTTTTACCATCCATCTGTATATGCTAAAGCATACATATAAAACTAATGAATTTTTCTTAGTTTTTTTTTTTAAGTGTGGTTTTAGTTACTGTACTTAAAATTATTCATTGAGAATTTAATCTAGGATTCCATAAAATATTCTACAAGGGCAGAGAAAGCTTTCTTTAACAATCACATGTGTTTTTGCTAAGACCTTTATTAATACATTGTGATAGATTAATTTACTGTTGAGCCTTCTTCATTGTGTGATATAAAGAATTATTTTAAAAAGAAGTTTCACACTTCAAAATTTGTTAGACTCTGCCAATATATGCCTATAAGTTTGAAATTGTAAGCCTGGTTAGGTATTTTTGAAAAGTGACTAAATGTTTCTTTTGATGTTGTCATTCAAAAGAGTTGTTCCTGTTTGGTTAGAATTGTAAGAAGCAATTCTTTAGAACTTGCTGTGTCAACTGTTACTTGTTCCTTTAATTATAACTGAAATCATATGCTTTGTTTTTATTTTAAAAGGTTAAATATGATTGCCTAGCAGAGGAAATAAAAATAGGAGACTATTACCTGAGATTACTGTTAGAGGAAGATGAAAATGAAGGAAGCGGATCAATCAGAAGATCGTAAGCCACTTTTGATATCCTTTTTGTTTATTTCTGCTTTACATTTTTATGCTTATTTTTATTGTGACCTTTTTTTTTTTCTTTTTCTTTTTTCTTTTTTTGGTGTTTCAGGTATGAGTTTTTCAATGAGCTCTATCATCGTTTCCTACTCACTCCGAAAGTGAACATGAAGTGTTTATGTTTGCAAGCACTGGCTATTGTTTATGGCAGATGTCATGAAGAAATAGGACCATTTGGGGACACCAGATATATTGTTGGCATGTTAGAGAGGGTAAGAATGTTCTTGATATTCAAGTGCACATTGATGTCAGGCCTCTAGGATTTGGGTGTAGGGTTCTTGTTACAGTTTTCCTTCAGTCAGTCACACTTCCCTCCTCTTCCCCCAGATCTTCTGGAATGTTTGGTAAAGAGGCCTTTTTTATTGGGGTTAGATAAATGTGTGTGTGGGGAGTAATTACTTAGTGCCAGGCTGTCATTTTTCTTAAATGGCTAGTTTTTGTTAGCTTTAGGATTCATCTTTTCAAGCCCTAAATTGTAGGTATTTAAATGCCTGATAAATTTTAATGGAGTTCACGGATTTAGAGCTTGAAGAAACTTGAAGGCTCCCCTCCTCCCAGTTCAACTCCTTTTTTCACAGGCAAAGAAACTGAGCCTCAGGGAGGTTAGGGAACCTTAACCCTAACCTGTCCATAGTCACAAAAGACCATGAGTGAAAGACATGAACTGCAGACCCAAATCTTCCCATTTCCAAGTTCTTCACTCCACAATGCTGACTCTATGAGAATCAGGTGGTAGGGAAAAGATGATTTTTGTTTTTGTCAAGAAACTTACCTGTATAAAAAATGATGATGAAATAAAAATGAATAGATTTTGTCTTTTGACATCCACGTTAATATGTATACTTTATCTTCAGCATTTGTACCTAAAAGTATTAAGGAGATTGGGTATTAATAAATAATGTTATTTAAAATTTATATTTTCTGAAATTTATTTTTCAGAATGTTTTTGTTGTGTCTTCAGAGCAACATTCTTCTTGCATTTGCTACTATATCATTGAATTAAAAATATTTGAGGGAATTCCTTGAATAGCTTTTTAAATGCATTTTGACCAATGTTTAATTTATGTGTTTTAAAGTTTCTTGAATATTTTTCTATAAGTTATCCCATTTGATTCTTGCAATCTTTGAAATAGGGAAGATAGGTACAATTTTATAATGTGAGAGATAGTAAATGGGAGAGGCCTTCTACATAGTACCTAGAAGCACTACATTAACTTAATGGTCTCTATAGTGTCAGTGACTCAGAAACATTTGTGTGGGCCTGATTTTTTGGGTGTGTGTGTGTGTGTGTGTGTGTGTGTGTGTGTGTGTGTGTATTGACCTTTGGCTTGTTCACCCAAACGTGATAGGCCCATAAAATTACTTGGAAAAATTATAAGTTGTCTACTTCTAAGATAGTTTTTTTTTTTTTTTTTTTTAAGTTAAGGCACAATAAAAAAATGACTGCTAAAAAAAATTCTTTCGTAATTGAAAAATGTCTTCCTGAGGAAATGAAATTAGGTTTTCCTTTTAGATAGTTCAAGAGAGTTAACTTTGTGTTTCTCTGAGGAACATCTTACCTACACACATGGAAGGTCTCATTGCCAAAATACTTAATTTTGTTTGAATTTATATTTTGTTTTATTGTTTTGTTTTGAATTGTTTATTTTTGTCTGAGTTAATTTTTTCTACACTGATATCTAATCTTATTGATATCTTATTGTGCTTTTGTATTGAATTTTGATTAGATTCTCTCTTGTTTTAATAGTGCACTGATAGACTTGAACGAGATAGGCTGATCCTTTTCCTTAACAAGCTGATACTTAATAAGGTAAGGCCTATTTCTTCCTTCCTTCCTTCCTCCCTCCCTTCCCCTTCCCTTTCCTCCTTTTTCCCCTCCCCTCCCTTCTTCTCTTCTCCTCTTCTCTTCCTTCCCCTTCCTTCCCCTCCTCTCACTTCCCCTTTCCTTCCCTAAGGCATCTTAGGAAAGAACACTTAATATTAATCTTTTGTAGAATTCTCTTAGATAATTTTATATTATATTTTTACAATAACTTCATGATGCTTTATGTTTAAAAATGGTTTTTGTCACATATCTGTTCTTTCCCAGAAAAATGTTAAGGAGCTTATGGATTCCAATGGAATCAAAATACTGGTGGATTTGCTTACCCTTGCTCACTTGCACACAAACAGGGCCACCGTACCATTGCAGGTATGTTGGGAATTCTCTTTTTAAAAAGCCATAAGGACCAACAACTAGTTTTACTGATAGTAAAAAATGTATTAAGATCTGAATTTATTATTTTTACCTAGTAATTGTGAAAGTTGGATTCACTTTGGAATAATGAGATCTTTCAGATGTCCTAATTGGTAGGTGATATTGCTGATGGTATCAAGCCACAGAATATTATTACAAGGTCATCTTCTTTTGATACATATTTATTCAAAAAGGATCAGTTTAGCAATTCATGGGGAGGGGGACTAAAATAACAATGCCCATCATCCAGATTGACATTCATCTGATTGACCAGGACATTAAGCTAATACCTCGATATATAAATATTTTTGCGAAATGCACAGGAGGGACAGTGAACTACATTAATGAATGTTAAGAGAAGAAAGAGTATGTAGATTATATTTGAAAAATGGAGAATGCTTTTAATAATCCCTAAATTCTCCCCTGAAGAACAGCTATCCTTTCCATTCAAGTAAATGAATGAAAAAAGCATTTATTAAATCCTTGGTCCCTGCAAAATTTTGTGTTAAGCATAGGGATAAGAAATGACAACAGAGAAGGTTTAGTTAGCTACAAGTCAGATGCAAAGGCTCAGTTTTTCTTAGAGTACAGCAGCAATCCATGTGATCATGCATCTTTAACGTCACATTTCTAGTAATAAAACTAAATCTCTATCTGACTTTGTGCCATTTGAAAGTGTGAAGGCCTTGAGAAAAACATTCTTTGGTCTCCTATACTAGTTGGGCTGGAAAGGCTAGTGGTTTAAGAGTTGCTAGTCTCTACCAGCATCTAAAGGGGAATAGTGGTCTAAGTGATAGTGGTTGTGAACTTTGGAAGAATGCATCCTAGGAAATGAACTTTTAGATTACCAAAAGAGTAAAAAGAGTTATATGATAGTGCCAGTAAGCTGATCTATAAGCAGTGGTGACCAGTGCTTGAGAAATGGCATAAGAGACATCAGTGAAGAAAGAAAGTTAGACTTGTTATGTGGCCCAGAAGATAAAAGATGACTGGTCTGATACCTGCAGAATTTTGAAGGTAGACCAGAATTGTACAGGATGAAGCATCATAGATGAGTTATAATCTGCCACTTTGAACTTATAGGTGATTCTTTGAAAAGTTATTAAAAACCCTTTAACATTCAAACCTTTCACATTTAGTGAATTACTTATTTAAAATAAATGGCTCCTAGCCAGAGACAGAAGTGACTTTAAGCAGTGGTTTAAGGTCATATCTGTTCTATAAGCAATAACTTTTGCTACAAGCACTTCGATTTCCTGAGAAAGGAAAGCAGTCTCTTGAAACAGTGCTGCTGCCTTTGAATTTAATTTCAAATGTTACCTGTAAGATCAACAAACTGAGAAAGACATGATGTCCAGATTTTTTTTCCTTTGAACATGTAGTGTTCAGTTCTCAGAAATAATCACACTCGTAAAACTGAAAGCAACTTAAATCTTGAAAATGTCAGTATGAAATGAACTTTAAATGGAAAGGGAATGCAGTATTGATATCATAATTGATTTTATCAATTTCCCCGTTTTTAAGAGTACTCTGATTTTCATTTTTATTGTGTGAAACCCCAACTCTTTAAATTTCAGAGCAATGTGATTGAGGCTGCACCTGATATGAAGAGAGAGAGTGAGAAGGAATGGTATTTCGGCAATGCAGACAAAGAAAGGAGTGGCCCTTATGGATTTCATGAGGTGTGTATTGATAAGCGTTTCTAAAGATGCTTCTTTGGGGAAATCTTCCAGGGATCCGTCTTTGTTCATAAGAAGCAAAAACCTGTGTATTTGAACTTCAAATTCTGAACATCACTGGTTGAGGAGAAAATGTAACTTAATGAATACATTTTTACAATACTTTCATTGGAATGATGATTTTATAAATAATAATAATGTTTCAATATTTAATTGCCTTAATGCTTGGGAATTCACTGAAAAATTCCTACAGATTTGGTGATCAAAGCCAAGGTCAGGGTGTTCAAGTGTTAGAGCCAGGTTCAGACAGATAGATTCTTGTCTCCTCAAATTCAGATCTGTTTAAATAAATCTAATTTTCATATTTTAGAAATAGAAAAAAGCTTCCTATTGGGGCACAGACTTTTTCCACTTACATAGCCTTATTCCTTTTCTCTTCTTGAGGCCAGTCTCCTTTTTCCTGTGTTTTTTATATACATTGGGTTATCATATAAGTGGTATAATTGAGGCTCACTGTAAAATACTGAGTGCTAATCTTCCCATCACCCACTGCCCACCCCTAACCCCCACTTTGGTTTCCAGCCCAAATTAGGATCACAGAGGGGCTATAGAAAAGTGGTAAAGGAGCCTTGGACAAAGATGCCCTCGGGGATCGCCTAGCCAAAAATGAAAGAACCTTTTTTTGGTAGAGAGAAAGTAATAGAGAGAGACCACCTTCCAGGAATATCTTGTCTTCAAGCTATAACAGCCACAGAAAATGATACATCATTTTACCAGGACTAGCAGTCTGACAAACTCTTATCAGCATCTTCGTTTTCTGCCTCTTAACCTCGAGAATGCAGGCTGGAGTGGAATGTGACCTATGTCGTATAGGCAATCTGATATTGAAAGGAATCTCTTTTCTAGCCTCATTTGTGACCTTAATATTTTAAAATTTGGCACTAACTTATCTAGTTACCATTTAGATCCTAGAGTCAGAAAGCCTTATTGGTGTCCAAATTAAGAATAGCTGTTAGACAAGATGAGGAACCATGATAAAGAGCATATATGAAATAGATTAAAATATGTAAGAACTAAGAGAAGTTGTGAAAGGAACTGACTTTACCTGTTGTCAGGCAATATTGGGGAATTTATTATATGCTTTAAAATTTTTTACATTAATGAAATGGAGTAAAATCAATGTAATAATATAACAAATGGTTAACTAACTATGGTGTGCAGACAAATATAGCCACACTTTACATTAGTTAGAACCATACTCCAGTCTTACCTATTCCTTACTCTGTGGAACCTTGGAAGGTAGTTCCCAGTTGTCTTAGGATAAAGAATTATTTCTAAAACCAGCACATTTTAATATTTTAGAATCCAACTTAAACAATTTCTTTTTAGTGCTTCTCTTTGAAGGCTGCTATTTAAAATGGAAATTAGAAACTTGAATGTATTTTGCTTATGTTTCTAGTTTCTAGCTTCACTTGTTCATTAGATGCCATGAGAATTACAGAAGGGAGTGGATGACTCTCCACAGGAGCTCATCCAGTCTATTTTGGGAGGCATGACGGGCATGTAAAACAGTAGGTAAAGAGTACAAGACAGTTTAAAATGAAGAGGCTAAATTGTGTGATGGGAACTAAAAGTGTTAGAAGATTTCAGAGAAAAAGTGAAAAAGGAGGAAAAGAAGCAACTTGTTTTCAAAACACTGATTAGGGAGTGAAGGAGAGGGTAAAAGGACTCTTCAGGAGCCATCTAATCTAATTCCCTTATTCTTACAAGTTAGGCAAGTAAGGCTCAAGTTCATACTGATTATAAGTATTCTCAAGGCCTGCTGCTCATTAGCACTGTCACCTTAGGGAAGTCAAATAACCTCCATAACTTTCTTCATTTAACTGGATTGAAGAGTATGTAGTCTGGAGATGATAGGGAGCCATTGAGTTTATTGAAGAGGTGAGGGGCGAGAAGGGGATGTGATTGCACCTGTACTTTAGGAAAATCACTTCGGTGGCAGAATGGAGGGTGACTTGGAATGGGGAATGGCTTGAGGCAGGCAGACATCCCTGCACCTCTGGCATGATCCAGACACGAGAAGCTGAGGGCCTGTCCTCGAGGAGTAGCAGTGTCACAAGTGTTTGGGAATGACGCTGCAGAGCTGAAATAGACAGGCCTTGGCCAGCTTGGACATGGGGGAGGAAGAGGAAGAGTCAAGTCTTACTTCTAGCGTGTGAGCTTGAGGCCTGGGAGGAGCGTATTGGGGGATATAGGAGCTAGTGTGGGCTTGGGGGAAGAGAAATCGTTTGGATATGTTAGATTTAAGGTGGAGATTACAGCATAGAGGGAAAATGTGCTCATATAGTGAGTCCCAGTATGCAGTCATGGAGAAAGAACCAGGAAGAGAAATTGGTCACATACTATATGTGGTACAGGGATTCTTCACGTTTTTCTTTTTGGAAGCATGAATCATTTTGATTGTCATATGAAACTTTCTCATAATAATATTTATCACCTGCATTCGTAATTTAGTTGGATGCTGAACTTTAATTAGCTTAGTGAAAATAAGGATGTAATTTTTTCCCCCATCCAAATTCACAGACTCCTGAAATCTTTCCACAGATCCCTTAAGCACCTGTGGATTCAATAATGGAAACCTCTGCTTTACAGATTATGAAAAACTTTAAAATCTACAGAGAGACTTTGTCAGTAAGATTTTTATAAGAAATTAGCGATATTGAAGAAGTAGGCTTTTTTGTATATTTTTCTTTTTAGGAGAGTGATATATTAAGAAACTGAAAATGATATTGGAGAAGTTGTAACCTAGAACCAGGTAGACCAGAGTAATACAAGTGTGAAACGAGGGGAGCATGACCAGGATAGTGTCAATGGCAACTAGGAGGAAGAAGGAATGGCAACAAGGACCCTAGTATTCCTAAATGAATAAGATGACTCAGACTGTTTTAAAAGTCCAGATATCTTAACAAGAAGGATCATTTTGCAACTGAGCAGAAGAGCAAATTTACCAAAGGGGTAAATGCTTAAATATTTGTAGATCATAATTTGTGTAAGATAACAAATTAATTGTCAGCAAAGAGATTTAAATTTAGGTTTTATTTTCCATTTGTAATGAACAAAACATTTCTTCATTTAGATGCAAGAACATTTATAACTATATCCAAATTGCTTGCCATCTAGGGGGAGGGAAGGAGGTATAAAATTTTAAATTTTATATAAAAATGAATGTTAAAATTGTCTTTACATGTAATGGGAAAGTAGACTAAATTATTATTTATTTATTTAGATGCAAGAATTGTGGACCAAAGGACTATTGACTCCAAAAACACGGTGTTGGGCTCAGGGCATGGATGGATGGCGACCACTACAAGTTATTCCACAGCTTAAATGGTGTGTCTTAGCCACTGGACAGGCTGTACTGAATGAAACTGATCTTGCTACTCTTATACTCAACATGCTGATCACAATGTGTGGATATTTTCCAAGCAGGTAAAATATAATATAATAATATTTCCATGTCTGAATTGCTGATATTTTTGTTGTCCTGGACTATTTTTGTGCATGTTTACACATAATAGAGGCTAATGACATTATTAGTAGTGTGATTCTAGAGCCACATTCAGTTCGTCTGAGCTTGGTGAAGTTAATGTTGCCTGAATGATTAGAACCAAAGTAGTAACATTCTTTCAGAGGCAGAAAAGATATAACATACTCTAACATTTTAGCAATATAATAAAAACATTTAAATTGGTAAGAATTTTAAAGCTTTTGAAAAAATCATCAAGAGCCCTTTGACATGGATAAATTCTTGCGGTCAAGATTGATCACCATTGATGTAGCAAGTACATACTGGCTCAAATATTGTTCTCCTATATTAATGAACATACTGTATCTCTTCCAGCAGTTTAGACTTTGTTGATAGGACATATTGACACATACTTTCAGTATCTTCAGTAATATCTGAGATTCTTGTTACTTTTTTTCTCAGATTATATTTGTAAGTTTATTTTTGAAAGGAATGAAATAATAAATCTGAGGGTTTTTAAGGTCTAAATTTAGTATTAGGATCTGATGCAGCCATTGGGGAAAATAAGTGAAATTTATTGGACAACACTGTCTGATAATTAAACAGTAAATAAGAATCGTTGACTCTTTTAGTACTGTTTTGCAAGGAAATTTTATGGAAGGAACTGAAGTTCCATTAAGTACCCAGATTAACTCAGAACATCTAATCATTTTCCCAGCTATAGGAGAGTTTAAGTCTTTTGTTGTTATTATTGTTGTTAAATAATTTAACATGCTTTCTACCTGTAAAGAAATGTCAGCTGTATAAATATCCATTTTATTGAGTAGATTAAATATTGACCTGAATATTTTTTTAGGGATCAAGATAATGCCATTATAAGACCTCTGCCCAGAGTAAAACGATTACTGTCAGACAATACTTGCCTTCCCCATATTATACAGGTAAGTTGCTTATTTTCTTTATTTTTATTGTTTTCCTAGTTAAAAATTTCCTTTCCCCCATTCAACCTCTTTCTTCCCCTTCCCCCGCTATCCCAGATTGAAAAAAAGAAAAACAAAACCTTGTCTAATGTGGAGACAAGCAGAACAAATTCCTGCATTGGCCATGTCCAAAAATGTTCTCCTCATTCTGAAAGCTGGGTCACTTCTCTGTCAGGAGGAGGCTATTATTTGTATTTTCAAACTAAAAACTATTGAGCTTTTCCTTATTTTAGAATATTTAAAGGTGTACTTTTTAATTCTTTCTTTTGCTATGTTAATCAGTATGGAATAGACCCAAATCCTCCATAATATTTGTCTTTCATTGACATTTGGGAGCATGCTAGCTAACTTGGTTATTAATTTAATTTTTTAATTTAAGTTGTTTTGGTTTTAACTGTATATTCTTATATATAATTAGCATTGTAGATAAATGGACTATTTAAAGAATTAATATAAGTATTTCTGTCCTTCCTATCTTCTGTGTTAGTGAGGAGTTGAAGTGGTTTTATTATGTTCTGCCATCCAACATTGGAAATAAGGATCTTTATATGTGGAAGTGTGCCAACATAACATGATTGTTGCCTCTTAATATTTTGCCATTGTGTTATTACTATTTCATTCTTTTATGAGCCTAGTGTTTTTGCTTATCCTGGTTGCATTTAGTTAGTTTAGGTAGTTTATTAACAAGTATTGGGGGGGGAAATTCAGAAACATATCAGTAAATTTTATTTCTAATAGTCAACTTGACAAGTATTTGTTTTATTTTATAATATATTCAGGTGTAAAAATCAATAATTTTTTTTTTCTTCAGTGAAAACTTTTTTTGTAGGGCTTTAAAGTTTACAAAGCACTTTGACATACATAATTTCATTTGATTCCCACCACCTTGTAAGGTATACTCTGTTACTGTCTTATACATAAGGAAATTATGGGACTTGCCAAGGTCATATAAACTTATAAGGGTCTTACGTATAGTTTGGACTCCCATCATCCTTTGTGTCTCATCTCTACCACTATTGGAAAGTAGAATAACTTAAAAGTATTAATGTTTGTGGATCAGAGTTTTTAGGAATGTCCCATATTCACAAGATGCCTGAAAGTTTATAGTCGTCTCTTGTCTTCAGAGTTCTTAGCAGGATCTCTTAAAATAGGAGATTATGACTTGTTCTGCCAGATTAGGTTTTGATTAACTTAATATGAGCCCATGCCAAAGGGAATGGTGGTGTGCAGGCCCATTACCTTTTACTTTTTGGTCAACCTGAAAGTCTTTTCTCATAAGGAAAACCCCATGTACAAGAACCATTGTACCCCCAGGTCTGAAAAATTCATATCAACAGGGTATTTAGGATTGTTTTAAATGTTATTTCAGGGATGTCTTAGTTGCTATTTATAGAACACAGCAGAGCTTTCAGTCATGTTGAGAGTTAACAGAGAGATGAAATTGCCAAAGCTTAGCTTGTTTCTAATGACCACTTACAAATAAACTATTAGCATTCCAAAGACATTCATTTTTGATTTTGTGGATTTCTTAAGCTTTTAAAAATAAACTTGATAACTAAAATGATTCTGACTAGAAAAACTCTCTCTTTTAGCTGCTGATGACTTTTGATCCTATCCTTGTTGAAAAGGTGGCCATTTTACTGTACCACATCATGCAGGATAATCCACAGTTACCTCGTCTTTATCTTAGCGGAGCATTTTTCTTCATCATGATGTATACAGGATCTAATGTACTTCCTATTGCAAGGTACAGAGAAAAATTGTTCCAGTAATGTATTTTGATAAATATGTATCTCTCCTTTTCTCTCAGATTCTTAGAGTAATTTGAAACTCATTTCTAGGATAGGTAAATGAATTGACTGATTTCATTCTTGTTAACTTTGTTCATTTTCCACACATTTAAAAAAAATCTTTAAAAGCTGAAATTGCCAAAAATGTAAGTTAATTTTTAAGATCTAATAGGTGATTTATTTTTGTTCCTTAGGTTTTTAAAGTATACACATACCAAACAAGCCTTCAAATCTGAAGAGGTAAGGATTTGTAGTTATTTTCAAAATATAAAACTCTACATTGGGAAAATGGCTTGGGCTTTTACTCTAGGTGTACACAAACACACATGCACACGCACACGCACGCACGCCCCAAAGTTCTGAGAAAGGGCAACAGTGACTTTTTTTGCAGCTTATGTCTCTATCATTCTCTGTGAAATGTTTCTTTGCTTTATTTAGTATAATAATTTATTACTGAAGTCTCAAATGAGAATTGGTACCATTAAGCATCTCTAAGAATGAAATCTGTACCTCTCCTTGTACAAAACTAAGTTGTTTTTATAAATCTGCATAATTTTTACAAATCCCAGTAGGGTTTATCAAGATTTCAGCTGTCTTTAATATAATTAGAGAAGATATAATTGTGCTGGTAATAATAATAGTTAATGCCAGCATTCTATTAGAAGCATTTAATTGTCTACCAATTCTCAGTCATAGACACATAGTTTTCATTTTTCTTATGGGTATGAATTATATGAATTAGAAATACTTTAATCTAGAGATTCTTAATCTGGAGTCAATGTTCTTGGATTTTAAAATGTTTTTACAACCTTATTTCAGTATAATTGGTTTTCTTTGTAATATGTGTGTGTGACTTAATACATTTTAGAAGATTTTTCTGAGATATGGTCCATAGACTTTACCAGACTTTTAGAGGCTGGTTGGCACTGGAGGGAGACATGGTTTGTAATATTATTATATTATATCATATTATAGCTGGAAATTCTTTGAATTTTGAAAATCTAGCTAATGATGTTGTATAATAAAAGCAACCAATTCATCCTTTTGGAGTAATAGAGTTGACTGTGGTTTAAGGTTTGTAAAAGTGCTTTCCTAGCAAGCCTGTGAAGTGGGTAGTGTGGATATTGTCTTTTTGCAGTGTGACAGATCAACAGCTAAGGCTTCTGGAGATGATGTGAGTCACCCAAAGTCATACAGCTGATTTGAATTTAATTCCCTTCTGCCTCCCACTCGTTAGATGTATTATAATATAAAGAAAAAATGAGAAGTTGAATGCTGCTTTATATTGACTAAAAATTTTTGTTAAAAGTCATATTCACACATCTAAAGACCTATAGGCACACTTTAGATCTTAATAAATTATGGTAAGTATTAAAATTAATACTTTAACAGAACTTTAAGTATTAAGTATATTTTATTGTCTTCTAATTGCTTGAAAATGTCAAAGCTTCACTTAGCCAAATGTCTCATTGACCAGATTCACGTATGTCATTTTGTATTTCTTGGCCATGCTGGACAAGTTTAATTTTCCATGAGATCTGAAGTACTTTCTTTAAATATATTTACTGTTAATTTCAAATAGAATATGGAAAAATACAAAACAATAGCAGAAGTACTGTTGGCTATCTTATTTTTAGATTTAGATATAAATTTTAAATGCATTATTTGTAAAGTATTTAGTATAATGCCTGGTACACAGTCTGCATTTAATACATGCTTATCCCTTTCTTATCTTGTTTAAGACATAGAGATGTGTCCTGGTACAATCCAAAAAAAGTAGGTAAAATATCCATGAAAAGGTAGAATAATTCAGTCTTATCAGAATTATGTTAGGGGGAAAAAAACTTGAAACCATATTTCCTTTCCATAATTTCAATAAGTTTTATCTTTCCTTCTATTGCTTAACATTTCATATCTTTCTAGGAGTCTAGCTATGATTTGATTCATTATGTGAAAGAAATTTTAAAATTTCTTACTATTAAGAGATATTTTTAGACATCATTTCTTTCCTTCTCTTTTTTTCCCCTTTAAATTGTTTATTCTTAACAGTGATAGTATGATCAATTATGTCACATCTCTTTGTATGTTTTGTACTTATTTGTGTCCAAATTTCCCTGCATAAAAAATTATATCCTTGGCTTTATCTTTCCAACACCTAGCACTGTGCCTGGCAGGCAAGACATAATCTAATGAATTGAAAGAAGTATGCTTCTACAGATGCTGAGTTGAAATCTTTCCTTCCCTTTCACAGTGATTCTACATATTTTCCCTTTTATCCTTACCTTAATTTTCATATGTACCTCACAACCAGGCTTGTGGATGGATGGAGTCCACTCAGCTTAAAACTTCAAATCAAACTTCATTAACTGCTGCAAGTGCCCTGCAAAGGCCAGGGCCCTTAGTCCCATTACCCAGCTTCTTTCAGCATAAATTCTTTCACTCCAATAGGATCACTATCATTGAAGTCCTAAACCACAGCAGTTTAAAACCAGTGTCATCATTGTGGGGTTGTCAGGAAGGAATCATTGATATGTAGTCTGTGACTCTCAATGAAAACTGCATTTGAGCGGTAATATGGCTTTTTGGGACAAATGGCAAGTTATAAGAGATTGCAGTAGGATCAGAAAGTACAGCCACCACACACTCCAGCTACATCTGCTGAATCCACCAGTTACTGTGTGGTGATTGTTCTCTTGGGGATCCCTGCCCGTCTGTGTCTCCTCCTGGGCCTCTCTCTAGTTGCCTTTCTCCTTTTTTAACATATGTGTCCACTAGTGCATAATGGTGAGAATTTGGGATTTTTGTGTTTAGGAATTAGCCTAAAATTGCATTTGTAAATGTTTTCTCAATTATCATACAGCGCTTGGGATGTAAACCAAGCTTAAATCAAAGTTAATAAGCAATTCTTAGCCCCCTTTTTAAAGAAAGTCTTATCTGGAAGTCTTAACAAATGTTGAATTTTGTATATTTTATTAGAACGTGCCTTATGAATAGTTCTGTGATGAAGTCTGGATTTAGTAAAAGATCAAAAGTACATTCCTTATACCTTTTTTTCCTCTTGATTTTTTTTCCCCCTGAGGCAATTGGGGTTAAGTGACTTGCCCAGGGTCACATAGCTAGGAGAAGTAATAAGTGGCTGAGATTTTGAATTCAGGTCCTCTTGACTTCAGGGCTGCAGCTCTATTTGCTGCGCCACCTAGCTGCCTCTTTTGATTGCATTTTTTTTTTAAATGTCCATAGATGGAAACTATAGAAAATGCTTTCTGTTAAGTTTTCTGATTGTGAATATGAAGACAAGAAAGTAGTTTTGAGATGCCTTTCTGATTAGTTTTAGCAGGATGTATTAGTTCCTTTTTTGAAGCTCAGTGACCTGATGGATGGTTGAGGTTCATCATCATTGTTCTTATACCGTAAGGCAGCAAAACAGCAGGGTAGAGACCTTGACTGTCATCACTTTTAGATGACGGCAGTGTGATTTTATGTAGACAGCACAGTGTACCTGAAACTTCATAATAAAACTACCTTTCCTGAAAGCTGGCTGTACTTCTTGGTCTCTGACAGTCTTGTTTTTTAGACACTTGTTGATTTGAGAGAGAGCTGGAACACAAGATGCATACTCTAGAAGATCCATCCAACTTTCTGGGGGCTAAGGGAAGTCTGCTTCTCACTGCTGAGTATACAGGGGAAGCCTGTTAGCACTATTGTATCTATAACTAAGAAGTCCATTAACATTTTAAGATTTTCCATGGTTCTAAGTAAATGCAATAGTCAAAAGGCAACTGGTTTCACACAAATGATGTACTCAAAAGAGACAGTGTGGTAAAGAGACTGGAGCCCGGGATGGGGACAAAGAAAGACTAAACTTAGATTGTGTTTCACACATTTACTAGATATGTAACCATGAGCAAGTCACATGTTAAGTAATTCGATTACTACCTCATAGGGTCACTCTCGGCGTCAGAGGAGACATAATATACATCAAATGTTTGCGATCCTTAAAAAGCTTAAGCTTGGACTCACTTAAAATTTTCAGTTTAAAGATTTCAGGGTAAATTCATTTATGCAATTCAGTCTTTTCTTTTCCCCTTAGACAAAAGGGCAAGATATTGTCCAAAGAAGTATAATGGGGCATATCCTCCCTGAAGCAATGGTGTGCTATTTAGAAAATTATGAACCAGAAAAATTTTCTGAGATTTTTCTAGGAGAATTTGATACACCTGAAGCTATCTGGAGCAGTGAAATGAGGTAATTTATCATTTGTTTTCTATTTATATGCTTGGTTTCATTATTTAGGGCTGTGGTTGGTGCTTACTTTAATTTTTTTTCATATTAAAATTTTTACTTTAACTGATTACATGATTAGAATCACCACAATAATTATTAGAAACTTAGTAAATAAGTGCATCTTATATATACCAGATACATGTCGATTTACTGGTAACTTATTGAAGCGCTTTAGGCAAACATATACACGTATCATACATCCTAAAGAAATAGATTGTGAGAAAATTTTTACCTAAAGTACTAGAAAGTTATTAATTTTAACTTCCTATGTAAAAGCTTATGAGAATTGTGTTTTTGTTTTTGTTTTGGGGTAACATCCTTCATTGGTTCATAGACATAGACACAAATTAGAATAAGTACTTATCCCTTCCTCATCAATACTTTTCTTGTTACGGTTTTGCTGTGTTGCAGGTCAACATAAGAAATAAATTGGAATTTTTGAGAGTTTTGTGAAGTCATAGACAACACAAAGGCCAGCAGATGACACGTAACCTATGACCAACTCAGATTTTACAATAAAGCTATTTATGGTACTAAAGTACCATAAATAAATCATAAAAGAAAAAGAAAAAACCTCAGATTTGTAGTACAGAGGAAAAGCCAAAAAATTTTACATGGATTTTTCAAATCATTAGGGCACATGCTCCTAATCCCCACATTGTGGAAGGGATAACTGTATTTATCTTTATTTAAGGACTTCTTGGGGGTTGACATGGTTTATTTTGTTCCAACTTGTAGGCTTTTATTATCAAGCCTTAGATTGATGTTGTGTTTAATCTGAAAATCTGTATAGTTACTGATAGTTGTCATATGTATTCATGTCTAAGGAAATAATCTTGTGAGATTTTTGAATAATTAATATAACTTACAGGCGCCTCATGATTGAGAAGATAGCTGCTCATCTTGCTGACTTCACTCCACGCCTTCAAAGTAACACAAGAGCACTTTATCAGTATTGTCCTATTCCTATTATCAACTATCCACAGTTAGAGAATGAACTCTTTTGTAATATTTATTACCTCAAACATCTTTGTGATACACTCCGATTTCCAGACTGGCCAATTAAAGATCCAGTAAGTCAGTGAATGATCTTATGTTTCTTCAAATCATGACCTTTGGATAATCAGTTGTGTTAAGGTTTTTCCTCCTTACAAATTCATCATTGTTTAATTTTTTCTTATGTTAATGGAGTTGTTCCAAGATCAACTTTAAATGTATCTCTATATCCTTTTGATATCATTTATTGTCCTGACAATGATGATATTATCACAAGCAAAATATAGACACAATTTTATGCATACTTTAGATAAACATTTGTTGTAACAATTGGGTGGCCTGGTAGGTAGAGTCCTGCCTGGTTCTGGCCTTAAGAAGGCCCCCTGTGTATGCATAGGTCAGCCTAGAGGTAGTTCTGAGTGTTGCTTAGACAGGAGAGTTAGACTAAGACAGGTTTCAGGTATTCACACTAACCTGTTTCTGCTGTCCTGCAGCATACACACATGGCTGATCTGGGCTAGGCCCAATCCTTGAACTGTTGTTATAGTATGACCATCCTCAGTGTTGAGTCAGACTCCTGCATTGCAAATGTCAAGACAGTCATAGCATCATCTGTATAACAGTCATTTGTATGATTATGTTTTTACAGCATTCCTTGAATTTTCACACTGAGTATTAATTTAATCAAATATTTCTAATTCTCTTAAATATATAGATTTGTATTTGGACACGTGTAATAGCATATGCATCTTACAAGAAATTTTTCCCAAAAAAATCTATTTGGACACTAAAATAATGTACTTAATTTAGCATTAGTACAGTGGTATTAAAATAACTACAGTTAACAGGAATATCTTCATCCTACACTTGTTAAAACTGGAAAAATCCTTTAATTTTAAAGCTTGATATAATACTGTTTTTCTTTTGTCGGGGTGAGATCTAACATTTCTTAAAGTTGAAGAAGTAGAATACATGTAACAAATAGAGTATTGTCTCTTCCCTCTCCCCCTTCCCTTTCCCACTCTTCTTTACTGCTAAATATATAAATTTAATGGTCAATTTTGTTTCCCTAATTGAGCAAACTAGATGTTTAAATTAAATCTTTAATGAATGTATTTTCAAAGTATATAGTTTCATCCACATTTTGCTGAAATATTTGAAATGGAAACATTTTATTTTCAAGGTGAAGCTTCTAAAAGATACCCTTGATGCCTGGAAGAAGGAAGTAGAAAAAAAACCACCTATAATGTCAATAGATGATGCTTATGAAGTGCTTAACCTCCCTAATGGACAGGGACAGTAAGTTAATAATTAATATTATAGTTATTAATAGCTCACATAGTACTAATTTTTTGTAAATAGTTTTTGAAAAATAAAATATGAAAAAACCTTCATTTATATCAAAACTAATACATTTTTGTTTTTGTTAATGTGGCTTTACTATCTAAAGATAGCTCTGCATTTGAAGTCAGTGATTTGGTTTCACATTTGAGATTTCTTGCCAGAAATGTTTGTTTATATAACCTTATTCTTTATTACCATTAGGATTTGTTTAAATTTTATCTTTATAGAAATGATGGTTTTATATTGAAGTTTGTAAATGTGAGGTTTAGGAACAGTTTGCCTAGTTTTCAAAAAAGTTTATGATAGATTATATGTGAAGAATATTAGTAGTTTAAGTTATCTGGTCTTTTATTAGGGGACTCTGTTCTATTCCTGTGTCTTCAGTTTAGACTTATGTAACTCCCAGATTTCCATTTCTGACCTCTCTTTAGAATTACCTTTCTGTTATCTAGCTCTACCTGGATGATAGCAACTCAGTCATGTATAGAATTGTCAAGTTTGTAAAATGCTCTCTTGCTCTTAATTCAAGATGAGCTTGTCCAAAATTTAACTAAACCATCCTCCTTTCCAAAGTGGCTTCTTAATATTAATTTCTTTTGATAGGTAGCATTGTTTATACTGAAGTCATCTTTGATCTTCCCCTCCCATTGAGTACCACTCCCACTCCGGAAGCACCCACCTTTTGAGATTCATTCAGTTCATATTTACCATCCCCTCCCATTGTGGTCAGTCACCCTCTGATCTCCTTGTCTTAGTGAGTTCAGCTCCTGTCTCTCAGTCTTCAATGCTGGCTTCCCACCTCCTGCCCTTACCCCAGGGGACTTCAGCATATGCATTAATAGTGTCTCAAGTACTTTGGCCTTCTGCTTTCTTACGAGGTGCTGACTAAGGCGATTTAAGGTGTCATTGTGGTGGACCGTCCTTTAACACTTGCCCAGTGTATCCTTAGCACAGGACTGCGTTCCCTCCTTAGTCCTCACCTGGTTCCCCTGCTTCCCCTAAGAACTAGGCCTCCTGTTTCAGGCTGCTTGCCAACAGTTATCTACCTGCGTTCTTTGCCATCACCCAGATGGCTTTTGTCCTTATTTCCTTCAGTCTATCTCATGTTAGCAGATGGTCCTCCTTTTTCCTGACGCAAGCCCCGCTAGAGCCCGAGTGATCCCGGTGCGTGCGGCTGCATTCAACAGATTGCTTCTGTGACCGAACCTTTGGTCTTGTCCCTGCTGTCGGCCCCTTCTCTTGTGCTTGCAGCGTGCTCACAAGGCCCTCACCCCTCGCTCTTGTCATCGCAGAGCTCAGCCTTTTAAGAATCTGCATCCTAGAACTGCTCCTGCTGCCTTTCTTCTCTCTTCTTAGCTCTGGCCTTTGACTTAATCATTCAGCTGAAACTTCTCTTTAAAGTTATTGTCTCTTACTGGCCAGACCCAATGGCCTTTCTCTTCTCTAGGTTGTCCTCCTCCCCTCTTCCCTTCTCAGGGTTCTTGGCTGGCTCTTTGTCCAGGTCACTCAAGGTCTCACTCCTAAGTCTTAGTCCTAAGCTCTCTCCCCTGACTATTTGGTGATTTCATAAGTCCCCTAAGTTAAATTGCCTCTGTGTGACAGTCTCCAGGTCTGCTTGTCCAGGCTTAGCAGACCTTCAAGCCTGCAGATTGAATGTCTCCAATTACCAGTTTGACATTGGAAACTGGATGTCCCACAGATATCTCAAACATGCCTTGTCCACAGCTGAGCACATTGTCTCAACTCCTGACCTCTGCCCTTTTCCCCACTTCCTCATTGCCCTGTAGCTGCTGCCCAAGGTGCCCAGGCCTGCTCACTGCTTCTCACCTACTGTACCCCGATATCTCCTTAGACACAGGCACCGCCCTGAAGCCTGCCCTCACCTCCTCGTGCTCAGACTTGGTCCCCCTTCCCATGGAGGTCTATAAGTCAAGTCTGACCAGGTGTACAACCAGCCCTGCCGGACCTCTCCTCCCCCTTTTCCCCAACTCGGTAAAATCGAGTCACATGTGAATTGGCCCTTCTTTACCTTCTCCTTTTGGTCTTGTTACCACCACCCCCACTCCCCCCCTCCCCCCCCAGAAGCTGGGTGGGAAGAAGGCCCCTCATCCAGGGAGGAACATTACCCACTATGAATGTGATCCCTGGCAGCCATCTTCCAGATCCCCATTTCCAGCCCCTTCCTCCACTCTCTTATATCCAAGCCCTTTCATAAAGCAGCCCCTCTCTCCTCATCCAGAATTCTTTCACTTCAGCCTCCCACACTGGCCCACTCTGCCCCTCGGCCCGGGCACCTTCTCCAGCTGTCTTCAGTGTTCAGAATCTTTCCCTGGCCTGGACCTCTGTGGCTTCTTTAGTTCCAATGAATCCCAGCTCGTACAGGAAGCCTTCCCTCTGTTTGTCATTCCCTATTTATCCGTGGATCATATGTGCTTATATATTTTCACCCCCTTAAAATGTAAGAAACCTGAGGATGTTGGGCCTGTCTTGTGCCTCTGCTCTATCCTCAGCCTTTACACAATACCGGGCATGGAGGAGCCACCTAGGAGCTTCTCACCTTACTGTGAGTGTGGCCCCAGGCAGCCAGAGGAGCTTAAAAAGCCCAAGGGCTCCACTGCCATCAGGGCCTGGTGGAGGCTGGTGACCCAGTCCAGGCCTCCCTCACTTGTATATCACAGCACCGCCTCCCGGATGTCAGGAAGGACAAACTACAACAACAATCAACAGATCAACCATTTTTGATTGCTTTGGCCTGCAAATAAAGTATGAATGTTGTCCACTCTACTTTTCTAGCTTTTTCAAGCAGTTTCTTTAAACATATTTTGTGTTTCAGCCAAACCAGAACGGTTTTCTTTGGCTCTTTGTCATGCCTTGCCCCCACTGGGCCTAATCTTTGCAATAGACCTACCTCTTCGCTCTTCCTCTACTACACAATGCAACCTTTTCTTTAAGACTCATATTCGGAAGGAACTCTTACTTAAAGCCTTGTGGTCAAAGACAATTTCTCCCTTCATTAGATTGTTCACAATCCTTTTTTCCTTTGCATTTATCCCACTCTTCCTTGCAAACTATCTAATGTAAGCAAAATCTGTCCTTGATTAGGCATGCTTCTTAAGGGCAGAGACTATCTTCTCTTCTGGAGTGCTTTTTTATCCAAGTTACTTGTTTATATTATTCTATAACTTAAAAGTGAAGTGGTTAGGGTTTTCTTTTATAATGTAAAATCTGCTAAATTGTACTTTTCAATCTTGGTCATAAAAAGCATACTATATCTTAGAATTAAGACAATGGTCCTCATTTTTAAGACTCCCCCCGCCCTTTTAAAAAAAAAATAATTTTTCTCCCATTCTCCAAATTGCAAAGGGGTGTGTGTGTGTGTGTGTGTGTGTGTGTGTGTGTGTGTGTGTTAGCAGAGACTAATTAGAAATTCCCCGGGGTTGAAATTTTGGAGTTTGTTTCCTAACCATTGCAATTCCTTTGCCTGTATGAAGCTTGTGATTTTTAATGAAACTGGTAGTCTTCATTTAGCTAAATCATTCATTTTGTTAGTCATTGGCAAATAATTGGAAAAGCAGTTGTGAACTGCTTGCTAGAGACACAGTATTGTATGCTGAAGATACTGGCTGTTAAAAGACAAAAAAATTGGAAATCTGAATGACCAAATTTGTAGCCTTTTATAGAAACAAGAAATATGTCCACCCAAATATTCTTTGCCCAAAGAGTTGGTGACTTTTTGTATTCTTGTATATTGATTGATACATTTGTAAAATGCTATTTTGTAGACATGAAGAGAGCAAGATCAGGAAAGCCTACTTTAGACTGGCCCAGAAATATCACCCTGACAAGAATCCCGAAGGGAGGGTAGGTATTCTTAAAGCAAAGATGGGTGTTTCCAGATTCACTTATTCAACATGTGTTTCTCTTCTCCAAACACATAGATGAACTTTTCTTTTTGTAGCTTATACATTCATTAATCTAATTCCCATCATCGTATAAAACTATTAGGAGCAGCTAGGGGAGGATATCACAGTGCACAGAGGTTCTGAAGAACTGAGTTCAAATTTTACCTCAGACACTTATTGGCTATGTAACCCCAGCCATCTCACTATTTGCTTTATTTTACCATCAGCAAAGTGGGGAATAACAGTACCTATTTACTCAGATTGTTGCATTGCATGAGCAAATACTTGTAGAGCATTTAGTACAGTGCCTGGAACATAGTAGATTCTTAATAAATGCTTACTGTATATGGATGCATCTTTTTTCCTATCATTGTCAGCCTGCAATTATTTACCTGCAGTTATTTACATTAATAAGCATTCAGTTTAATAAATGATAAATGGAAAGGTACATTTCAGACAAAATCAGTGCCACCTGAAGATTACTTTCAGTTGTCTAAATTTTTTTATGAAACAGAGATGACAGCAGCCTGTAAAAAAGTAAAGCCAAAGTATTAATTTTATTGATCCAGTCATGATCCATTAATGTGACCCCTTCTCCATCAAACTTCCAGTCATTTGATAAGTCCTGTTGATTTCTCATCCTATAAGTTTTAATGTTTCTTTTCATATTGCTGTTACACCAATCCATATCTTTATTAATGAAAACAATTTGTAAAATTTCAATTTCTTTTTAAACTCATGTCTTGTATGTTTACTTCACATTCATTTCTGCATACATTCCTCCACATACCTTTATCTTGTAGTTGTAATACATAGTGCTGGTGGCTTAGATGTTTTTAATTTTATTTTTTAGCAGTTGTTATGAACATATAAATATACATATATGACACAGCTAATGCCACATATACCCATATTGATGGAGGTTGGAAGGTATAGAGCATTTGATTTTCTTTCTTTTTTACATCCGTGCCTTGGTATAGGGAACTCTTTTTTTTTTTTTTTTTTTTTTTTTTTTTTAATTTTTATTTAATAATTACTTTATATTGACAGAATCCATGCCGGGGTAATTTTTTTACAACATTATTATAGGGAATTCTTGATGAAGAAACTCTCTCCACCAATACAGATTAGCACCTGCTCTGCAGTTTATAGTTTGGGTTTCCTTGTTCAGTGAGAGTTCAGGTGACTTGTACCTGTTGCTCCCTGATTTGAAGGACTGCTATCCGTTGTCTGTATCATGCTGCTTTTCTATGTGAATATATATCATAAATATAATTTTGGTTTTTACTTGAACAATGTATCCTTACTTGAATAGCAAGTATAATTGTTCTGTATTTGAAATACCTTAATAGTAAATAAGCACATTTCTACAAAATTTCAGGATTTTGTGATAAACAATACAGAATTTTTGATTGCTGACGATTTAAGAAATTAAAATTTAAAAGGCATTTTTATTATACTACCTTATCAGTGTTTATAGGTTGCTAAGTGGCCCATTGCATTAGAGGGTTGTGCATCTAGCTGTGTGACCCTGGGCAAGTCACTTTACCCTGTGTGTCTCAGTTTCCTCCTCTGTAAAATGAGCTGGAGAAGGAAATGGTGCAACACTCTAGGATCTCTTCTGAGAAAGCCCCAAATGGGGTTACTAAGAGTCACAGACTCAATTGAGAAAAGAATGAACAAAAATTTTTAAAAAACAATTTAAATAGGAAATTATAGCTTTTTATGGTGAAATATTTTGCATTTGTTTTAGTAACTGCCTATGACAAATGAAGTGAAGATCTCACTTGTCATTTTTTCCACAGACTATTTTGTTTAACTTTGACTCTAGTTTTCCCATTACTGTAAAACAAGTGTGCTGTTTATTTTTGTTTCTTTACAGGATATGTTTGAAAAAGTAAATAAAGCCTATGAATTCTTATGTACAAAATCAACCAAAATAATTGATGGCCCAGATCCAGAAAATATAATTTTGATTTTGAAAACACAGAGCATCTTGTTTAATCGGCATAAAGAAGGTGAGCATGGGAAGTTGGTTCTCCTTTTGTTTAAATTTTCTTGTGAGTTTTCTTCCTCAACTAGTTGTGTTATCACAAGGGACCATAGTGTGGCCTAATAGAATGAGTACTGAACGAGGAGTCGGGACACCTATATTCAAATCCCTTCACAAACATTAAGGAACTATAAGTATTTTGGCAAATCACTGAAATCTCAATTGTAATTTTTTCATCTTGAAAATATGGATGATGCTTTTTCCACCTGTTGTAATGGGGAGTCTGGAAGGAAGTGGGAGCACTTTGCAGGCCTTACAGAGCTACATAAATTTGAGCTGTTATTACTTGATATTTTCTAAGTTATAAAAAATTATAAAATATATCAAAGGAGAATGAGGGCATCTTTAACGATTTAGATCTCTGAGGGAGCACCTTTAGCAATTTAGATCAATGTGATGTATTCCATCAAAACTAATTTTAAAATTACTTTTATAGGGGTAACTACCCCTATAATAAAAGCTTGTAAAAACTTTTACTTTAGTGATTTCTAATATATTAAGCTATTGATATGTAAGTTCAGGCTTCAAGATAGGAGGAGCATTTGGGGAACTGAGTTATATTATAAAGCATTCTTTGTCATTCATGGATCCAAGTTGCTAGGTTTATTTTTACTTTTTTTTCTGAAATGAGTTTTGATGGCAGGCAAAATGGATTAGTTGTCCCAAAAAAAGGAACATAAGAACTAGCAGATTTAATCTACTCCCAGAATGTGAGATGCAGATTCTGAGTTTACTTGCTTAACTATAAGAAATTAACTAAAGGCTATTCACCCTTGTTTTGCCTTGTTGTGACCAAGTCACAGGTCTAGCAGAGGTTATATGGAAAATCCCCCACAATCTTTTTGTACCTCTGGATCAATTCTTTGTCCAATAGGAGCAGATGACCACCTTATCACTTACAATCCTTTGATCCTTCTTATGTGGAGATACCTTGCTTCATCCACCTTATGATCCTGCTGACATATTGCTTATTTTAGCTTATGATTCCATCAGTGGAATTATTCTGTATGTGTGGTAGAGCTGTTCCAGGATGACTGGACATTTCACCCTGTAAAAATAGGGCCCTGGAAGGAGAAGGCATCTCAGATCAAGAGGAAGATCTGAGGTCCACTTCATTAGAGGGGACCATGAGCCCATTAATAATGTGCTGTTGATTCAAAGTTTAAGAAGGAGTCTCAGATCAGGAGGAAGATCTGAGGTCCACTTCATTAGAGGAGACCATGAGCCCATTAATAATGTGCTGTTGATTCAAAGTCTCTTATTGTAAGTGAGATCATTTTAATCCTCACAATCAGTCCTTAGGATGAACATATATAAATACTTTTCATTTGCCAGTGAAACAAAGCTTGGAGTGACTACTAGTAAATGCACAGGATGAAGGGAAGAGATCACAAGGCTTTTCACATACAAGAACAATGAGTTCTACTGAAGGGGATCACTTTTGATAGTTGTGAGCCTAAAATTCTCTGCTTAGGTCCAAGAAATTAACTTCCCAGACACAGTAAGGGTGAAAGAGGCAGAGGATTATTAGACTGCCTGCTTCAGATGAATCAGCTGTAAGTTATGGCTCCGAGAAGCACTGTTCAATGGAAGGCTTCACTTTTTGGTGCACAGTGTCCAGAACAAGGAGGGAGCTAATTTAGCGGGAAAATAGTGCTGATCAAACCACATCTGGGATACAGTGTTTAGTTCTAAGATAGGAATAGGAACAATGAGTGCAGTTTGCAGAGAAGTACATTTAGACTAAGGAAAAAAAATGTCCTTAAGCTTCATAACAGTCCAAAGCAGAAGCACCACAAAGAGTGTCCTCTATCTTTAAAGGACTTTAAAAAAATTTTCTGGTGATGTTGTAGAGGGAGGGTACTTAACCCGAGCAGCTTCTAAAATCTTCGTTCAGTTCTTAGTTCTGTCACTTTGTGATTCTGTGACTATATGAAATCTAAACCAAGAATTTGGATATAAGTACAGGGCTCTTTTATAATAGTGTATCTAAATTGAATTTTATGACTTAAAGTAAAACATCCTGGGATTGGGATCATAAGCAATTATTTTGTATCTAAATAAGTGACTACATTTAAAGAACTCATGAAATTTAGTATATGTAAACAGTGAGCTTCACTAGAGTTGTATATGTACAGATTGTAGCAAGTAACTGTGTGTTCTAGTTTATGTGCAGCCTGTTTGTATTCTTATTTAATGCAGGAATTTTCTATCTAGCACTTGAAAAAATGTTTTGCTAATTATATTAAAATGAGTATTTGGAATAAACAAAATAATATACTACTGATTTACCTTGCCACACACACAAAACAAAGGATACAGACTTGTTTCTGCCATGCCTCTAAGTAATTTTTTCATGTATACCTCAAATTTCTTAAAATGAGTTCTATTGTAGGGGAGCTGGGTGCTTACTGACTATAATACTTTCCTTATTTGTTAATTGAATATCCAGGTGTCCATAAGTAAAAATGTGTACAGGTTATAGAGGTAAACAGTTTGATAAATTCACAAAATCATAACTGCTAAATTGTACAGTCCATTAGAAAACCTGATCATTTTTTTTAGTAGGAACCTTTAACTAACAGATGAAATAACTAAAATCAGTGTCGAGGAAAAAAACTGAATGGATTTTTTTAAAAACTGAAATTGTGATATTTTATAGAACTGGGGTGAGGTTTTGAATATCTATATGTATTCCTGTATGCCAAACCATCTTAGCGTGCCAATAAAAATCTCTTTTGTTCTTTTGGTTATTTCAGATTTACAGCCTTACAAATATGCAGGGTATCCCATGTTGATTAGGACTATTACAATGGAAACTTCTGATGATCTCCTTTTCTCAAAAGAATCACCACTGCTGCCTGCTGCCACAGAGCTGGCATTCCATACTGTCAATTGTTCTGCACTCAATGCAGAAGAGCTAAGAAGAGAGAACGGAATAGAGGTAATGACTTTGTGCTTATCTGCACAATAGATCTGATGTCTCTACAGTTGCTTTTCTGCAAAAAAAGTCATGAAATATAAATGCTGTTAGCTTATTAATTTTTAATTTGTTTTTCTTTATACTTGCCCCTGGGATAAAATACTGGGTTCTGAATGTAATGCCACTCAACCATAATGCTTTGCAATAGAGTTGGAGCAGCTAGGAATTATAACTGGTGAATTTTGTTCTTCTGTTTTGTTTTGAATCCACTAAATAAATTGTTAATGTTGCTCAAAAGGAACTATTCAAAATGTTTTGATGAAGTTTTTTTCAAGTGCCATATTGGCGTCAGCCATTCAGCACTTAGTGGTCTTCTGAAGTTTTAATAAATTATGAGAAACTGATTGCATTGGGTCCCATAAGTCATCTATGTATTCTATTTAGGATCTTTTGAGAAATATATGTAGATTTTTGGTGAGAAAGAAATAAAGCTACTAATTAACATCAAAGGAGAAAAAAATCATCTAACAAATAATGAGATAAGAGTATCATTTTAAAATTGCTTTATTGGTTAATCAATACGGATTGTGGCCTTGCTTTTTTTTTTTTTTTTTTGGGGGGGGGGGTTCTCTCCTTGAATAAAACTGATATTTGGTTTAAGAAAGAGGGGGAAAGCTAGTTTACTATTGACATAGGAAGCTTTTTCCTCCCCCCACAAAAAAAAAATCTAATAAATTTTAGCATCAAAAATTGTAAACTTTGGGCTCCCAAACTGGATCAGAGTTAACTGTTAATTCATTTTTATATAGGTATTGCAAGAAGCATTCAGTCGTTGTGTGGCAGTCTTGAATCGTTCTAGTAAGCCCACAGACATGTCTGTGCAGGTAAGCTCATAGAAGCTATTTATATTCATTGACATAGATTAGGAGGAAAGAGCTTAATATTGGAAGTGAGCTGTAAATGTATTTTCTCATCTATAAAATGGGGATAATGTTTATAGTTAAAGATGTTGGGGAAAGTACCTGAAGGTTTATAAATGACAGAAATGAGTTTACATCTTAGCAAGGGAAGAATTTATGTGTTTATTAATAATTAACATTATTGAGCACCTATGATGCAACATCTTGAAGAATGAAGTATTATTTTAGTTCTGTCTTTTTAGTTGAATGCTATGTGTAGGTGGATTGCAGCTAAATATTCGAATCATAATTCATTCATTAGCCCATCCTTTCTTCTCCAAGATAGCTGACAAAATTTTATCAGTTGACATGACTCTTTACAAATAAAATTAAAATGTCTATACATGAAGACTAACAAAATACAACCATAAAAATTAAGATTTTTGCTGCACTAATGGCCTGAGTGAATATATGGCATAGGCAACTGATGAGGATTTTCTATACACTGGTGAATACTTCATTGTGCACAGTGCATTGACTGAAATTCTGAGCTAATTTTCCTTTTTTTTTTCCTTTAAGTGACTATATATAGAACCATATCTTCTCTTATGTTTCTGCTTTCAGGTGTGTGGGCATATATGTAAATGTTACAGTGTGGCCGCTCAGTTTGAAGAGTGCCGAGAGAAGATCACCGAGATGCCAAGTATCATCAAGGATCTCTGTCGAGTATTGTATTTTGGCAAGGTAAGCTTGTTTTTAATTACTTAACTTCTTTAGAGTATATCTAATTCTAATGATTAAATAGGTAGTTCCACAAGTTGGTTTTTTTTTTTTTTATGTTGTTGTTGCCCACAAATGTATATTCAATCTTTAAAGTTCCTCAAGTCATATGAATAGTAATCCTTAACTTTCCAAGGCCTAAGGGGAGGAGATCGAAGTAGGTAAGATAGAAACTGGACACACTCTTCTGAAGTACTGCTAAGATTGGAATATGCCAAGCAGTAAGAGAGTTTTGGTCAACAGATAACACTGATAAGTGCAAGAAGTTTGTTGATTGACTAGTCTTGTCAGGTTCTACTTATACCTAAAATAATAGACTCTTTGTTGATTTTTGGAAAAGGTAAATATGAAAAGATAATCTGAAGGGATTCAGTAAAACCAAACTGTTTATATTCCTTCATGTAACACCTAAGAATTTTATCATTATTTAATTTGGGGGGGAGATGGAAGAGAGTATAACAATTGAGGTTAAGTGACTTGCCAGGATTCTCCTGACTCCACAGCTGGCACTAAATTTTATCATTATTCAGACAATTAAAAAGGAGTTACATAGACAAGGTATGGTGGATATGAGTCTCTTAAAAGAATGATCTCTTTAAAAAATAAAGGAATGAGGGGGCAGCTAGGTGGTGCAGTGGATAGTGCACCAGCCCTGAAGTCAGGAAGACCTGAGTTCAAATCTGGTCTCAAGACACTTAACACTTCCTGGCTGTGTGACCCTGGGCAAGTCACTTAACCAAAAGACTTGGCTACTCCAATCAATACAGTAATTAAAGACAATTCCAAAGGACTCTGATGAAAAGGGAGAAATAAAGAACTCCTAGTACAAATTGAAGTATAATTTTTTCTATTTTTCTTAATGTTTTGTGTAATTGACATATTATTTGCCTTCTCAGTAGGTATAGAAAGGAGTAAAAGGGAGGAAACGAATTGGAAGCTAAATTTTAAAAAGAAAAGAATGCTCAAAAATAAATAATACATTTTTTTAGGTAATCAGTTTCTGTGAACTTGATGTTTAAAAGTTAGGTTGGGATCTGGGGGTATTGGAACTTGGTTTCTGCTATAGTCAGGATATTTGTCTGCAACCTTTGTAAAAGGTGGTGTTTGTATGTCTCAATTTATAGCCTATGTCTAGGCTTTCTTCCTATAGAAGTTGTTAAGTCTTTGTTGATACTAAAATCAAAGGAACCTGCCCTTTTTCCTCTAGTTATCTCTGTGTCAGGCATTGATGGGAATAGAATTCAAATTAGAAATAAAGTAGGAAACATAATGATCTCTAAATATACAATAAGACTAAAATCAACTCTAAGAAACCACTTGGTTCTTAGGAATTTCAACTTTCTAATTACCTTTAATATCTTTGCTTTTGATTTTTCAGAGTATCCCACGTGTAGCATCTCTTGGAGTAGAATGTGTCAGTTCATTTGCAGTGGATTTCTGGCTACAGACCCACTTATTTCAGGCAGGAATTTTGTGGCATTTACTTGGATATCTGTTTAATTATGATTACACTCTAGAAGAGAGTGGCATTCAGAAAAATGAAGAGACAAATCAGCAGGTAATTTTATCAGGATAACTGGTATATTGAATTTGTACTTTAACCACTACAGTAAAACTAGTCCTCTGGGAAATAGATCAGTCATTTTAGGTAGCCATGTTTTGTGAGCAATTCTCCTTTCCAGAACCACAAACTTTTGTTAAAAAATGTTGACAAGAACTCATTTTAGGAAGATTTTAGACACTTCTCTTTACATTCAGTAACTTTCTTATTATTACAATTTTTTTTCAACAAATAATCAGTTTTTCTTTTCCTATTCCTTTATTTAAAAAAAAAAAAAAGGGTATGTGTCGGGGAATAAAGCCCTCATAACATATATCTGTAGTAAAGAAAAAAACAAATTCCCATGTTCATTGTCCCAAAATGCACGTCACATTCTGCATCTTGAGTCCTTTCATAATGAAACTATATTGCATTTTTCATCTTTGGTTATCTGGATTTATGGTTGTTCTCTGGGCTGATCAATGATTTTAAGTCTTTCAAAATTGTTTGACTTCGTAGTATTTTTATTATTACATAACTTTTCCTGGTTCTGTTCACTTCACTCTGCCTCAGTTCCTACAAGTCTTCTCAGATAATGAATGTTTTTTTAATTGATGTGACCTGTGATCAGAACAGAGTACAGAAGTATTATCCTCTCCTTATTCCTATGAGCTTACTTCCCTTAATGCATTTCTAGATTGAATTAACATTTTTGTATGCCTTGTCTCCATTTGGTTTGCACTGAACTTGTACTCCACTAAACTGTCAGTTTTTGTTTTTTTTTTTTTTTCAAACAAGCTACTATCTAATCATGTCTTCTCTCTCTCCTTGTGAAAGGATAATACATTTGTGTAAGAAACTATATTTGTATCCCTATTAAATGTTGAATTGAGATTTTTGATTTTTGATTTTACTTTTCAAGTTACCTTCTATCCACTCCACCCCCATTGAGAAAGCAAGAAAAATAAAACTTAAAAACACATACATTAAAACAAAAATTCTGATGCTGAACAAATCAGAAAAAAAAAAGTCTCAGTTTCCACTCTGAGTCTGTTACCTCAGAAAATGGAAGTGGGCAGTGCCAGTCTGCTTGATCTTGAGTTAAAAACTTGTTTTCTTGATTTAGGATCATTGTTATACAGATAAAGTCAACTGTACTAGTGACACTTTTTAATACTAATTCAGAGATGCAAAGTGATTTTCACTGGAGCAAATGTCACTGGGATGCTATGCTCTTTCAGTTGTAGGTGTTGTCTCTGTTGTTGCTCTAACTTTCATCTTTCTTCTCATTGCTTTCAAAATGTTTATAGCCAACCCTGTATCTTGGCATCTGATTTATTGTTTTTTATTTTCTTTGGTCATGAAAAATTTGATAACCAAGCTGATTAAAATTATATGTAAAGGAAAAGCAAATAGGTCACCTGAAAACAGAAGTTTCATTTGTGGAGAATGTAAGCTTTAGTGTATGCTCTTTGACAATGTTTTTGCTCAAATGATTTTTGTTTATTTTTGGTTCTTAACTGAGTTCTAAACAAATAAAGCCATCAGCTGAGCTCCATATAGATGAGGCTATTGTTTATTATAGAATAAGGAAGGATCGACAGAGTGATAGAGACCAAACCTGTGCTGTTATTGAAAGGGGGAACTTCAGGTGAAAGGATTCCCTTATCAATGCAAATTGATCCCTTCCCTGTAAGTTTTCTGAAACACTGAGGAGAGGAAGTGACTTAGCCAGCCAGTACATATTAGAGGTTGGACTTAAACCTGGAGTTGCTGTTTTAAGGCTGTCTCTTCCTCTGTTGTGCATGTGTACATGCATACATACACAAAACAACTTGATTGGTGTACAGTATGAATGTGCAGGTAAACATGTAAATTCTCTTTTCATAACAGGAAGTAGCCAATAGTCTTGCCAAGCTAAGCCTCCTCGCTCTCAGTCGCCTCGGTGGGTATTTGCTTGGTGAACAATCTACTCCAGAAAATCCAACAATAAGAAAAAGTTTGACTGGTTTACTTACGCCATATGTTGCTAGAAAACTTGCTGTAATTGGCCCTGCTGAGGTATGTATGTCTTGGATTATTTATGACTTCAGTATCTTAGAATGGTATTCCAGTAACTTCTGAGTTACTTTGGGTATAAATCAGATTATTTGAGATATTGTGGCAAAAGAAACAGAACCATGTTGATTGTGCTTTAGGAAACAAGGATGAATAACAAAATAGATATTTGTGTTGTCTACTGATCTCAGTTTATTACACTATGGTGTTGAGGAATCCGGGATATTTCCAGGCTTCAATTTGCTCTGTAAAATGAGGGTAAAATTTTCCTTGACTATCTCACAGGTTATGGAGGAAATCATTTTAAACTTTTAAAAGATCTTTCATAGAAAAATTTGTACCCATTACACCTCTAGATGATTGCAATAAAATAATAGTTGAGCCAAATAGTTATTTTTCAGTAGATTTTTAATCATCGTAATTATTGCAAACAATTTGTATTGAATATTTTGAAAGAAAACTATTTTGCAAGCTACATTTAAAATGCAAATTTATGAAGGTAAACTTGAGTTATTAGGCACATTATGTTGACTAATCACTTAAACTTTTTAGAGATGCTTTTCACTTTTCTGTTAAAATAAATGGCCTCTGAAGTTTCTTCCATTTGTCAGGTTCTGGGATTAATCTGGAAACATTCTTTAAGATGTCTGTGTACCTGATTTGATTATAAGGACACTAAGTTAGAAATGGGGGTCTGACTTGTGATTTCGTTCAGCTAGGGAGCTTGGAGGTAAAGAGCCCTACCAAGAGAAGGGGCAGCATCTTCTCTTTAAGTTAGAGAGATGCCTGGGATACTGGGAACTTAAGGCCTGCAAACATTATCTGTTATGGCAAGATGGGAACCCAGACCTTCTTGGTTCTGAATCCAGTTCTCTCAAAAATATTCAGGATTTTTTAACTATTAAAAAAAAAAAGTGTTTAAACAATGATGTTGCCTACATGAAAAGTGACCTTTTTTTTTAATGTTGTTGGACACAATATAAAATACTCACTTTGTACAAAGCTTGTGTTTGCTTTTCGATTTTTGTGACGTCAGTAATGTCTTTTTGCCTTCTTTCCAGAGGCTGTGTGCTATCTGGAATAGAATGTAGTTCTTAGACCTGAAGTTCTGAGTGGGGATTCTGTCCCAAACACTTAGTTTTGCAGCCCTGGGCAGGTGATTACACCTTTTTGGGTCTGTTTTCTCACCTCTAAAATAAAGTAAAAAAACAGCACCCAACTTACTGACCTATTTTGAGGTTACAAATTAGGTAGTATGTGACCAGTAATTTTATTGTTGGAAGTATTGACATTCAGATTGCTAATTAGCAATATTTTAAACACTTTAAATGGAAATACTTGCCTTCATTTCTCTGATTTTAAACAGTTGTCATGTACAGTGTTCCATATTTCTAAAGTGTGGACTGTTGGGATTGCTTAATTTTTCTTCAGATTAATTGGTAGGATTAAACGGCATGTCCAGATAAGATGAAAGTAAAGAAGAGTTGAATATTGGAATTCATAATTTTCTGCTTATACACTTTTCCAAAAAAGCTTTAAATCAGAGCTTGGCTTTGATTGGGCTGGATCTTTGAGACCTGGGTTCTGTGGTAAATAAGGTGGTGTGTTTGTTTCTTTTAAAATTACATTTAAAAAGTGAATTGTTTTTCTGTTTTCCTAGATTCTGAAGATGCTTAATAGCAACACAGAGAGTCCCTATTTAATTTGGAATAACTCAACAAGAGCAGAACTACTTGAATTTCTTGAATCCCAACAAGAAAGTATGATTAAAAAAGTATGTTATCTTTTATAAAATCAATGGTAACAAAGTGTCATTTTTGGAAAGAACAATCCAAAGTGACCTATTTTTAACGGGATAAATCAGTTCAATAAAAATTTCTTCAATTCTAGTAGGATTATTCTTATATCCAATTAGACTTCCAAAAGGAATACAAAAATAAGAATCTTGCTGCTAATCTTACTGGTACTTAGCATATGTCCCCTTTAAGGAGAATTTTCCTTAGTGGTAACCAAAGTTTATTTTATTTTTTAATTTTTTCATGCCATTTAGATTTGTTATACTTTATGGTCAGTCAGTTAATATATACAGTTTTCAAATTTCTTTCCTTTACCAGAAACCAAAATTGTTTCTTGATGGTAAAAACTAAATGATTATTTTCTTATCTAATGTTTTCCTCCTTTGGGAAAACCACTGCTTCAGTGTTTTCAAGGAATTCTCATTTCATCAGTATTGTCTCTTCTAATGGAGACCATAAACATTTAGAGCCATAGGAAATGTACTTTCTGTGTTTCTGTGACCAATTGTCAGGTGATGATCAATCCCAGATCCAATTAGAGCGTGGTCTTCAGACAACTGTTATCAGTCTTTTACCTTTTGGTGGAACCAATTGGAGCTGATAGTTGACTGGTGTAGCCAGAATCATATGAACACTTCATTGAAGCCTCAGAGCACAGCTTTGATAGATGATGTAAGGAAGAAAGCTCCCAAATCCTGAAATATGCAAAAGCTAGGCAGTAAGAGAGAGGATGGACAAACAAAAGCGTGCATCATTTATTAGTGATAAGCTGTGAAATAGGATATGTCAGCACTTCAAAATGTATCCAATGTTTTATCATTTTAGTACTTTCATATTCAACTGACTGTTGTTTCAATTTAATTTTATTATTTTTGTCCTGTTTTTTTCTTTTACTTCAATGAAAAGTGGCAATTACTTATCTTTCTTCCTCAGCATTAATGAGCCTAGACTTTTTAACCCTTTCATAATTTTTTCCTTATACTCTGATCAGATTGGTAACAACCAATGCTTAACTTTCACCAGACTTAAAATATATTGAACAAAATAACAAGGACATAGTACAAGCAGCCTTCAATTTACTTAAATGCTTTACCTATAAATAGCACCTTGGAATAATCAGTGACAATAGGAACTCCACTCCTCTACTTCAAATTTCTCACCTCCCTTACTATCTCTTCCCTGCCTGTTATCCTTAACTTACTTCAGCTCGATGTGTTTACTAGGGACAAAAGTACAAAGAAAATTGCCTTTGCCTTCACAAATCTTAGTTCTCTGAGATTTGCAACAAACACATATATGAGTAAATGCTAGATATTTTGAGAAGGGATAAAGCACTGACATTGAGGGTCAGGAAGTCCTTCATGCCAGAGATGACACTTGAGCCAAAACTTGGAGAAACCTTGAAAATAAAGCTTCTCAGAGATGGTGATGAAGACAGTATATTTAAAATATGGGAAATGACTTGTGGAATATTAAATTTCAAGAATAAATAATAAAATATTTTGTGAGAATAAGAGTTGGTGAGGCAGAAGAATGTCATATATAAATCGGCAAGGTGCCAGGCTGACTAAAAGAAAGTGTGTTTTAGCCTAGAGATAGGGAGCTACTTGAAGATTATTTTTTGTAAAGAAACTGGCATAGTCATTGCCATAGAAAGATTATTTTGGCAACTGGAATGTTGGCAAATAGAAAGGCTTCTAGAAGCAGGGAGACAGTTTGGTAATGAGTGCCAAGTGGGTCTAAAGAGAAGAGGGTGAGTTTGAGAGATGCTGTGGAAGAATCAGCAAATTGGGCAACTGGCTACACATGACAGGGAAGGAGAATTGTAGAAAGAGGAGAGAACAGAGTTGTGGGTAAGGGGACAATGCGGGCCTTAATGCCAAAAGGGAAATGTTGGAAAAGTTTCTTTTGGGAAATGTAGGTGGGGGAGACACCCATGGGCATCCAGGTGGATTTTGTTCAGCGCACATTTGGTGGTATGTAAAGGGAATGCAGAAGAAGTGAAAGTCACATACCTGGATCTCAGACTTTGCTATATAATGGGGTCTTTGAGGCTATCAGAAAAAGGACACAAGAAGTTCTTAGATTGCTGTTGCCTGGCCCCGTCCAATTCCTATAGAATGTCTTCATTTTTCTGTGTTGAATAACTTGTGTCACAAGCAACAAAGATAAATTAATCTTCTTAATTATAATTTCTCATCTAGTATGGTGTGGTCTCTGACAGTAGGACCAGTGACAGTAAATATCCCTTAGCTACATCTCTTTTCTTTAAACCCAAGTTGCTTATTATTGAACTGATACCATTTTTTTGAACTACCAAGAGTCCCTATCAAGGTTTTTTATCTAATGCCCCCTTTTTAGCTTGTGGCCATGGCATTCTATGAATTAACAGACACAACAGTCTTAATGTGGTTTTCTTTGGAATCTATCTTCAGGTCCTTTGGTGTAGTATAAAGTCCCTTCTATTTTATATATAAGTAGGATAATATGGAATCTAAGTGAGGAAAAAAAAGGATGTGGTAAGGACAAAGTGAACCATCAGACAGTCCCCAATATATTGCAAGTTACTATTGGAGGGTAAAAGCACCATTTTCAAGAGGTTCCTTAGTGTTCTTATTTCAACTGATTGGAAGACTGAAAATATAGATCATGTAGAGTATGTATCTGTGATCATAACTAAAAAGCATTTTATTTTTCAAAGGGTGACTGTGACAAAACATATGGATCAGAATTTGTGTACAGTGATCATGCCAAAGAACTTATTGTAGGAGAAATTTTCGTCAGGGTATATAATGAAATCCCTACTTTCCAACTAGAGGTAAGTTTTCAATAAAAAGAGTTATGCTTGAATTTTTTCAATGTTAGAACATTTATTATGGAAATCACTTCATTTTGTTGAGCAGAAGTAATCTAAATAGTAAAATATATTGCATTTTCACAGATCTTGGACTCATTTCTACAGCACTAATATGTTGTGGAAAATGAGGGCAGGGAGCTAGGATGATAGAGGGTGGGGAAAAGATAAACTTTTTATTTATAGCAAATTCTCTAATCTACAAAGGGATAATAATAGTCTTTGTTTGATGCCATGGTGTCTCTGTAATGTATATAAATATAGCTTCACCAAAGGGCTCCATTTGAGAATGCAATGTCCATATTCTGGTTTACAGTTTGTCTAATCTAGCATTTTCCTAGCTAGCAGGCAAGTTAACTCATCAGTTTTTATTTAATAGTTTGTAAGGCCAACTAGAGAAGATTTCCTCAAAAGTGATGGGCAGTCTTCTGGGATGATGGGATGAATATATAGCGTTACCAGTTAGGCTCCTTATCTCTGAAGAGATCTAAGAAAATATTTTTCTTTCCACTATATTTAGAAACATTTTCTTTTGTGGGGGTGGTCAAGAATTTAAGTTTTAGAAGAAAAACAAATAGTTCTACAATAAGATGTAAATTATGGAAAACAAAATGTTTGTTAAATGGTAACTTTTGCCCTGCTTTTGAAATATTGTACACTTTTAAATTTTAATGTAATGTATACCTGATTTTTATTTCATTTTAAAATTTAGCTCCCAAAAGCATTTGCTGCAAGTCTTTTGGATTACATAGGCTCCCAGGCCCAGTATCTCCACACTTTCATGGCTATCACACACACTGCAAAAGTGGAGTCAGAGCAACATGGAGATCGATTATCAAGAGTTGAAATGGCTTTGGAAGCTCTGAGAAATGTTATAAAACACAACCCAGGTATGTAGATGTATTTTATTAATAAGTGCTTCTATAATTCTAAAAAACCAATCTCTAACTGTATGGACACTATAGATTTGCCACACTTTAAAAAGAAAATGAAGGTATTTATCTCAAGATAGATACAGAGTGGGTTGTGGGCTAGATTAGATTCTCTTCTTGACAAGTTGGGGAGAGGAATTGAAATCATTTTGAAATTTATGTTGCTGTGCAAAGAACAATAAAATTAAATGAATTAAAGTAGTTACAAAAGATCAGATTGAGAAAATAAAATATATCAGATAAAGTAGCTACTAATGGCAATAATGGTTTAAATTGCTTGGCATTTGAGTTGCTTTAAGCACAGAAGCTACCTTATTCATTTTTATATCCCTGACAGCATCTTGCACAGAAAAGGTACAGGGGATATTTGTTGAATAAATAACCTTTCAAGCTTTATGATTGAAAGTCCTAGCAAAAAGTAGATTCTTCATTCCCCATAGAGCTTTAAGAGTAGATTCATGTTACTCCAGGACTGGGTTGTTGGCAAATTGAATATGGATTACTGTCTCTCTGCAGCTCATATGCTAAGATATCTTTTACATGTATATAGGTGGTGGACTGAATTTGGTGTGTGAGCCATATTTGCCCACATCTGACCTAGCACTACAATCATAACTGGTGGCAAGTAAATAAAGTCAGTGGCTTTAAAATAAACTCTTCCTTTCCTAAGAGGAATTTGTACCCAGTGCAGATTCAGTTCAATAACACTAAAGTTTATGTTTGTTTAACATTATGAGAAGATACCGGGTAAGGATCAGTACAAGGAGTCCAATCCAGGGATAAGCATGAGCTAAAGGGTAGTCTGGAAACAGCTTGACTAGAACATAAAAGAGTCTGGGAAAAGAAGTCACTTGTGATAACTCTGACAAGATAATTTAGAAAAAGATCGCAGGGCCATGAGGACCAAAGTATTCATTCTTTTGTTGCTTGTGGTTTGATGAAGCAGTGATGTGGGGGTACATTTGGAAGATTCTATAGGTATTGATCTAAACCAATAACTGTAGAGTGGGTGAATGAAACAGGAAGGCTGCACTGGTGAAATTATAGAATCAGACTATAGCCTTGTCAGTTTAAAAATGTTTTTATTCTAGTCCATTTTAAAGCTTGGCTCAGCGTCTTCAAAAAGGCCTTTTCCAGATAAGAAAAAAATCATTAGGTTACAAGCTTATAAATAAAAGTTAGATGCATACTGTCATTTATGGTGGCAGTTTCATAGAATATAAAACATACTACTACTTAGAAATTTAAAAAAATCATTGCTTTACTCACTCTGGATAGCTTTTGTTGTTATATACATTGGGTATTTTGATACCTTTTCTACTTAGGTTCTAAAGATTACTGTTGTCCAAAGTAATGTCTGAATCTCTCCAAATATTGAAATTGAATCCAAATCCAAATGGGGGTCTCTTAGTGCTGCCAAGAAGAAAGGCCCCTTAATAATAAAAATAGGAGAAGAACTAAAACTCACACTTTAAAATTTTGAACTACTGCTGAAGGATACTTGAAAGACCACTGAGGTCCAACTCCCTCATTTTATCCTTGATATTCAGACCAAGGGATTTCTACTGGCTTGCTTATGGCCACTCTTCAGCATAAGCACCACAGGTGGTATTTAAAGAAATGACCTGTGACAGAGCTCGTGCGGGTCCAAGTTTATTTGGCAGAGATGGCCACCATGTTTTTAAAATGGGGGAAAAGGAGCAAAAGCTCAGAAAACCAATGGCCACCAATAGATGAAATTTTTCTCTTAAAGCTTAAGCATTTTATCCAATGACCAGAGTTTGTGTCACAGTTAAGATAGTTAAGAAATAGCATTGTGCTTTCTAAAAGGCAGTCTTTAATTCAGTGAATGCTCTCTTATTTCCACAGGCTCAGAGTGTGAGTGTGTTGGTCATTTTAAACTGATATTTTCCCTTCTCCGTGTCCATGGAGCTGGCCAGGTGCAGCAGTTGGCTTTAGAGGTAACACCTTTTCTGACGAGGTTGGGAGGGGCTGGAGTCAGAGCATTAGTAACCCAGAGTCCATTGCCAGTTGTTTTTTCTTTTCGCTTACAGAGAAGACTTAAGTTCATCCCCAGACAGTAGGGCCCAATAAAGAGAGAATTGTTGTTTTTTAAAAAATAAAAAACTCTTCTCTAATCCTGGTTCACTGAAGAAGATGGAACATGATTGAGTAGGAAGCTGCTTCCTTTGAAGTTAGGACATGGGAATCAGACTTTGCTGCTTTCGCTTGACTGTACCTGTGTGACCCTGGGCAGCCATTTAATTTCTCTGGGCCTTAGTATTGTTGTTCAGTCACTTGAAGGGTGTCAGACTCTATGGAGTTTTCTTGGCAGAGAGATGGGAATGTTTTGCTATTCCCTTGTCCAGCTCATTTTACAGAGGAAGAAACTGTGGCAATTGGCTTTTTGAAGCTGGGTTTTAACTAGGCTTTTCCTGCCCCCAGGCCCAGCTTGTTCCTTAGAGTCTGTGAAGCCATAGTGTCCTCACTGCTAAAATGCGGGGCTTGGGAAAAGCAAACATGACAGCTGCCTGAACAGGAGGCAAACTATTTCCTGATTTCAGGAAAGCCCAGAATTCTCACTAAACTTTCTAGTGATCCAGTGAGAAATGATGATAAATAACTTTTCCTAGAAGCTGCCTCAGAGCCTTAGGACAACAGGAGAGGGAGCTCTAGCACAGATGAGCCTAGTGGCCACCAGAGGTGTGGGCACTCTGAGCTAGGTAGCAAAGGCTGGGGAATCCTGAGGAAGCCTAGTATGGGTTCTTGGTAGCTCTCAAAAGCAGCCTTTTTCATAATTGTGAAAAGAGGATGAGAAAACCACAATAGATAAAGGTATGAAGAACGAGTGTCCCCTGAGCCCTAGCTTCACCTAAAGTAGATAGAGAGTTGAAAATGCACGTGTGTGCACAGACACACACACAGTGGAATACTGCTGTGCTGTAAGAGACTCCCAAGAGGTGAGCTGGGACATTTACAGTGAGGAGAAGCTGGAGAGAAGTTTTTACCAGGCCAGCATATCAGGAGAGGAAAAGAACTTGGAAAGACTTAAGCTCTCAGGGAAGAAGTCTCTAATCCTCCTTCTGGTAAAGTAGACAGGAGAAGCAGGAAGAGACCTGCATTCTTAGGTTTATTTGGTCACTGAGTTGATTTGTTTTGATTGATTTATTTTTTGCAAATTTTTTCTCCTTTTAATAATATCATGTATTGTATCTTTTTAAACTAGAAATATGAAATAAAGAAAGGATTTCTCTCTACTCTGGGTGTAGAAATGCACCATTTCGTGTTTTAAATGCCAAATACAGATATATTCTTTTAAGTGAAGATGAGAAAACTGGGGGGAAGAAATTATGGATTTGGACTTTGGCTTCTGAAGTCCCTTCATCCAGTCTGTATCTGAGATCTTAGTTCTGAGATAGAGCATGTCTCCCTACCTAGGTCTGAAGCTCCTAGATGCGGAATCCTTAATACAGGCTCAGTATTGCAGGTGACACAACAGAAGAGGCCACATAAACCCCAAATCCATCATTTTCAGAAGGGGAAACAGGCTCTCAGAGACTTTGTGACTTTCCTAACCTTGCAGCAATAGCAAGCACAGCATGATTTGAAAGTAGTGCCTTGAAACTCCAGAACCAGTGCTCTTCTGTATCTGGGATTGTTGGAACTACATTGTTGTTTGTTTCAAGGTGTAAAGAACAAGTCACCTACCAATGTTTTTATTTTTTAATTAGGCCAAATTTATTATCGTTCTGCAACATTTACCAAAATGATGCTGATTTCTTTGTTGTGTGCCTTAAATTCAGCAATTTTAGTACTATTTATATACTGGCAACACATTTTTTCAGATTTATTAGTGTATTTGGAAGACATATTCATTCATCTTTACTAACTCTTAATTATGATTTAAAAACAAAATGCACTCTACTTTGGTATATACTACAGATACATATTTGATGGTATATTAAATGTTCATAAATATTGTGACTTTGTTTCTTGTAATGAATAAATAGAAAATCTCTGAAAGTTAAATTCTGGTTATATAAGCTTCCCTTTCCCTAATTTATTATTGCATTTACTTCACTTTATTTCAGCCCCAAATTTTCTTCCCCAAACTGCAGTGTGTGATATATTATTCTGTTGAAAACTGTAGAACTTTTTTGTTTTTTCATAACATATTGAGTCTTTGATTCATTTTCAGGTTGTGAACATAGTGACATCTAATCAAGAGTGTGTCAACAATATTGCAGAATCAGTAGTGTTGTCCAATTTACTGGCCCTTCTGCACTCACTGCCCTCAAGTGCGTATAGCCATTTATTAAACTTTTCAAATCACAGTATAGCCAGCTTTCATTTCTTTGTACCAATAGTGGGGAAAACATGTTACAAGTAATTGAAAAGTTTTTTTTAATCCCTGGCCTTCCAGTGAACCCTAGATAAACTCTTAGGGATCTACTGGGTCACTTAACTCTAACCCATGGTATTGTATGCCAACTCTGCAGTCATTTCTATTTATCTAGGTCATTCCTATTTATCCTCTGCAGGCCGCCAGCTTGTTCTTGAAACTCTCTATGCACTGACATCAAGTACAAAAATAATCAAAGAAGCAATGACCAAAGGTAATATCATCATTCAATTATTTCTCTTTGCTCCCCTGGAATAGCTTTTTTTAAGCCCCTTTGCATAAAACGCACATGTACTCATGTTTTGTGATGAGTGAGTGGCAGACACCCTTTTTTTTTTTTGGACACAGAGATGACTAATTCTGATAGTTGAACTCATTTTCCCTCCACAGGAGCTCTCATTTATTTGCTGGATATGTTCTGCAATTCAACTCACCCACAAGTCCGAGCCCAGACAGCTGAGCTTTTTGCCAAAATGACAGCAGATAAGCTGATAGGGCCAAAGGTAAACCCCCTGAATGCCCTGAATCTTATTAAATGAGTGAAGGATTAAATTGGAAGAAAGAATAATTTTATAATCATGTAATTTTTTCCTTAAAATAAAGCTAATAAAAATGTGTAGGAATGTGAAAACCTTTTAATAAGGAAACTGTAGCAAATTAAACTTGAGTCCATTTGTAGTAACTAGTGGTTTTAAGCAAATTATAATTAGAGGAACTTGCATTTTAATAAAAAATGTTACCCCAAATGAAAGAAGGCTTCAGGTATGTCTAAATATAGGGGAAATTGGTCTTTGAAACACAGTTGCACACTATTCTTCCATTTCCACTGAAATAAAAATGAAAAATAATGTTGCTTTGAAGTCCTTGAGAAAAAAAATGGAAAAAATTAAAATGCTGACATTGGTTGACAATCATATAGGAAAGTAGTTGTTGAAAAGTCTTCATGTATACAACTTAAGACAATATAACCACTTAACTGAAAGCATTATTGATACCCAGGGATTAAATTGTGGCTTCTAATTGCAGTGTTCAAAATTAGGGACATGAATATTAATGAACTCATAATTGCATATAGCTTTCCTTTGATAAAGGAATCCACTTAAAGTGACACAACTTAGAATAGACTTAACTTCTTGGTTGTGACATTATATAATGTGTTCAAAGTAGTATAATTTTATACAGATTTATCTGGGGGTAGGGGTGGGGTAGTGGGGAGAAAAGGGTGCTGTTCAGAAGACTTCATTGTTTTACTATCCTTAAAACTCACTTTTTGAAATTGATTCAGTTAGGATGGTTATACATTTATGAAACTGTTATAGTGAATGATACTTTTTCAGTATGATCTGCTATTGTTTTAAATTTTGCAGAAGAGTCCCTCCCAAAAAAACCCACAAACTTTTTTTTTTCAAAAAAAACCAAACAAACAATGTACAGTTTAAAATTAAGTGGAGATTTAAAATTAATTAATTCTTTTCTATGGCCTTTATGTTCAAATTGATATTTTCATACAATCTGGTTGGTGTTTTTTCTCCCATTCTGTAATCTTTGATTTATGTTAATGCTAAACTAGTTATCTTTATGGTATAAGGATCAGAATTTTTCTGTTATAAGAAAACTTACTTTCTTACAATTCTGTTATTTCTAGTCCTTTTAAAAAAATTTCTTTGCAGGTTAGAATTACATTAATGAAATTTCTACCTGGTGTATTCATGGATGCAATGAGAGACAGTCCTGAAGCTGCTGTTCACATATTTGAAGGAACTCATGAAAATCCAGAGTTAATTTGGAATGACAATTCCAGAGATAAAGTATCTACAACAGTTCGAGAAATGATGTTAGAGTATGTAAAGATTTATGGTAATAGCTGTCCCCTCACATGAAACGTTTGTGGCTGGGGATGGGCAAACATTTGCTTGCTTTTCTTATCTCTTCATTAATACTTTAAATTTGAGCTGCAAGGAGTTAATGTGTGTATTATTTTCAAGATTATGTGATTTTTTTTTCCCTTTTTTTCTCCCTCAAGGCACTTTAGAAGTCAGAGAGACAACCCTGAAATAAACTGGAAGGTAACAACAAATATTAAAGACTTTATTGTTAGACTATATGTTTTCCTTTGACTCACATTCCTGTATTATGGGCTCTTTTTAACATGTTTTATTATCCATTTTGTGAATGAGAAATGGATTACAGATGTCACTTGAGTTGGCCAACTTCCTACAACTGACACACCAAGGAAACAGCACTTAGACTGAGAGTTTGAGTCTGTGCTGCTTCTGTGAAATTATGTGAACTTCTAAAATGTTTGCTAACCTCAAGTTTCTTCAAATTCTTCTCATTACTAAAGTAGCAGAAAACTTTATTCCCTTTATTTTAGAAATTGTTCTTGCCATAATAGATCAGTAGATGGTGAAAAATTGGTATATCTCTCTGTGTGTGTGTGTGTGTGTGTGTGTGTGTGTGTGTGTGTGTGTGTGTGTAGAAGTAGTATGCTAATACTTCAAAATGTCATTTTTAAACTTTGTGTTAACATTTAAGATTGTATTAAATTAAAATGTTACTGTTCTGATAGGTCCTAAGAAATCAAAACAGATCATTATGTTCTCATATGTATTTTCTTATTAGCTGATTCTTATTTCATTCTCTCTTCCCAATTAGTTTTTCGGTCATTTGTAACATTGATCTTGAGATCTTGATTTGTTTTCTCATTTTAGTTGCCTGAAGATTTTGCTGTCGTTTATGGTGGAGCAGATGGGGAGCTAGCTGTTGGAGGAGTCTTCTTAAGGATCTTTATTGCACAACCAGCTTGGGTTCTTAGGAAACCAAGGGAATTTCTTATTGCACTATTAGAAAAATTAACTGAATTACTGGAGAAAAATAGTCCTCATGTAAGTATTGATTTTTAAATATGCAAAATATTTAAATAGGGGTGCCAATTATGGGAGGCTGAAAAATTTAATTTTGTATTTGTGAAAAATGAAATCTTCATGCTCATTTGCTTCAGATTAGCTTTGTTTCAGGACAAGAAAGCAACATTAAAGTTCAGTTTATTTCTGCTGTTGACTTACTCAAAAGCAGAGGTAGATAATTGGCATCATTTCTGAAGTGGCCAGGTGTTTCCATCTTGAAATAATTCATTCATAATATAAGAGCTTCAAGAAAGTTTTGATTCCTTCTTTCCTCCCTTCCTATGGCAATTGGGGTTAAGTGACTTGCCCAGGGTCACGTAGCTAGGAAGTGTTAAGTGCTGTTAAGCAGGATAGTAGTAGAAGTAATTTGGGTTTATACAATAAAGCTGTGTACACATGTGCATGTGAGCACATATACATCTGGTTTAATTACTTTTTAAGACTATTTGAACTTTTAGAGTTAACACTGACAAGTGTACATGTAAGTTAAGCTTCATGAGCTAATAATTTATTTCTCTGAAAAAATCGGCATTACAACAAAGTTATCTTCTAAATCGTCCTATAAAATTTTCCTTACTGAATGTCTATATTTATTCCTTGTTGGAGAAATTGCCCATATTGTAGCTTATATTAGCATTTATTCATGCAGCAAATATTGATTAATCACAAACAACTAAACATAGAACAAAATTATATTTTCCTTGGTCTGTCACTTTTATTTTAATACATATTAGAAGTACATAGTTCTCATTAAAAAAAAGATACACACACACACACACATATATGTATATATATGCCAAAAATAATAGAATATACTCAACATTACAGATTTGCTACCTATAACAAATATCTTGAAACAAAAATCGAAAGTAGCACATTCAGAGATGGTGGGGTGGTGCAGAACTAAGATTCAGAACAGGGACCAAACCAGATCCTGGGAAATGAGAAAATCTAAGACAAAGTCACAGTGGGCCTCTTTTAGGGAGATGGCCATCTGGGTACTGAAGATAGGTCTGACTGGGAGCCAGCTCCACTTTGGCACCCAGGGAGAGCCCATGTACCTTGAGAAAAGGAGATTCCTGATCTGTAATGAGGCACTGCAGGGCACAGAAACAGATATTGATGGATAACTCTGTTGTCTGTAAACCAAGAAGACTCATGGAAAGGGATCTTCACCCAAGGTGATATTTTTGACCTTAGATTAAGAGGAGCAAATACAGAAACAAACAGCAATGATGGGGGCTTTAATTCTAGAAGCGTGGCAGGATCTTTTCTTCAGCTGCTAACCTAGTCTGAAGTCTTCAAAGGTATAACCAGGGCAAGAATCCCAGACCAAAGCACATCCTGCCCTATTGTCACTCTGAATAGCAGAACTTCCTAGTGGCTGACAGTGACTGAGCCCAGCAGCAGTGACTTCTCATTAGAGTTTGCCCTGCATAAGAGCACTTAAGGAGTACAAATAACATGCATGTTCCTTCCTGAGCTCTCCTTAAGATACTGAGGTAACATAACACTAAGAAAGCAATGACAAAAACAGTTCAGATCTTCCCTCCAGTTCACAGAGCCCGGCCCTCACATCAAGGCCAAAGTTCAGAAATAGGCTACGAAGAATCAACAAATTTAAAAAAAAAAATTCTGAAAAGTTATCATCGATTGTTCAAAACACAAACCCAGAAGAAAAGAATGCCTTCACCTAAAAAAGCCTCAAAGTAAAATGCAAACTAGAGCATGGCATGATTTGACTGGAGTTCCTGGAAGAGATGAAGCAAGAGTTAAGAATACTTTTATAAATTAAATGAGTACTTTTTTGGAGGAAAAATGTAGACTGTTAAAGAAATTGAAGAGTTATAATGCCTTGCCTAAATAATAAGTTCTCTGAAAATTAAAATTGACCAAATAGAAACCAGTAATTCCAGGAATCAAGAAGTATTAAAATGGCAAAAGATTTGGGGGGAGAGGCAGGAAGAAGAACCAAAGTGGAGAGGAGAAGTAGCTACCCAGCTGAACTCTCCCAGTATCCCCCTCCAAATAATTTTAAAGTAATAGCTCAAACCAAAATTAGGAAGAAGCAGAGCCATTTAATAATTGGGTCAAGATAGACATGTTTCTAGGCAGAGACCACTTGGAAGGTTAACAAGTATGTTGGTAGTGGGATGGTCAGTGGGCCCTGGAGGGGGCAACATCTTCCTTGATAGTTCTCAGCCCAGAGAGAAAGGGTGGGGGATCAGACAGCTGGTCACAGATTACAGGAGCACCATGGCTGGTGCTGGTTGGCAGCTTTACTGCCCATACTCATTTCTGGGTCATCCTGGGTAGAGATGAATGCTTGTGGTCAGTTACAGAGAGTAGGAATCCCAAAGTAAAGAGGAGCACTAGTACTTGTGGCCTCAGGAGAGCAGGAGATCTGGTTCCAGAGCTGAGAAGAGTTACAATACTTGCTCTAGTATAGTAGGGATCAGGGTCTTTTTTTCAGATAAACCAGAGTTTATCTCCCTGGATAACACCACCTTGGCAACAGCAAAAACTTGTAGGCCTCTCTAGAATCAGCTCAGAAAAGAATAGCACAGAAAGATCTTAAACTCTCTGCCAAGGAAACCCCAAATGGGGTTGTGAAGAATTGAATGTGACTAAAATGACTGAATAACATCATCATAATAGCAACCAGGATTCCAGGGGACTAAATGATGAAAAATAGTCCTCTCCTTTTGATAGGGATGATGGACTCAGAATGAGACTTATTTGCTTTGGACATAGCCAGTGCAGATATTGTTTTGCTTAATTGTATATATTTTAATGTTTTGTTTGCCATCAGAGGAATAAGAGAGGGGAGGGGGAAAATGAATTATTGCTAATTAAAATTTGTTTGTATAACATATATACACACATAATTGGGGGGTAATATATGAGGCAATCAGGGTTAAATGACTTGCCCACAGTAAGTGCCAAGGTGTCTTAAGGCTGGATTTGAATTTGGGCCTTTCCTGACTCTGTGCTGGTGCTCTCTCCACTCCCATCTAGCTGTCCCTCCCTTTTAATTTTAAAAAGAAAATAACATTCCAGTACATTAAATTTTTCCAGGCTGTTAGTGTCTCCTGGCATAAGAATCCCTAAAACACTTGGTGACTGTTTCTAAGATCTTTGAACTTTGAAATTCATATTCTTAAAAATTAATTTTTGCTCATGGTATTCTGCTTAAGCAAATGATTATTTAAAGTAGGATATTTTAAATATTGAAAGTCAAATAAATGGAAAAATACATTAGTTTTATGAATTGATTTTCTAATTCCTGTACTTAGAAATCAAGGCTCCTTAGTTATAAATGCAAAACAATTAGCTCATTTTTGTATGTTTGAGATTTTGCTTTTTTTTCCCCCCCAAAGGGAGAAACCCTGGAAACTTTAACAACAGCAGCAGTATGTCTTTTCAGTGCACAACCCCAGCTAGCAGATCAAGTGCCACCTCTGGGTCATCTGCCTAAAGTTATCCATGCAATGAATCACAAGAACAACGCCATTCCAAAGAGTGCCATTCGAGTCATACATTCAATCTCTGATAATGAGGTATTTGTCTTTTTGGAAGAGTCAATTATATTAAAAAAGCAGAATTAAAAAAACAGAATATCTGTTCTGATAACATTTTTGGCATACTTTACCAGTTAGGGAAAACTTATATTTAATATATTTGATTTAATTTCTTTCCATCACATATGTAATTTACAAAATGTAGATGATCAAGTTTATTTTGATAGTATTCTTTCAGAAGCAGAGCTCAATGACAGTGCAAATTTTTTTTGTGTGTATATAGTTGTGTGTTCGTGCAATGGCATCTCTAGACACCATTGGTCCACTGATGAATGGAATGAAAAAGCGGTCAGACACAGTTGGTCTAGCCTGTGAAGCAATTAATCGGATGTTTCAGAAGGAACAAAGTGATTTAGTAGCCCAGGTAAACAGTTCTATTTGTATTGTAAAAGTCACTTTCAGTTTTCACTTGGTAGAGTAACAGTTTTCTATTGGTGCCTGAGTAGTCAGTCCCCATTTTCTATATAGTTGACTTATAATTAACTGTTACATATAAAAAGCCGTCCTTGTCCAACCCTTAGCACTGGGAATTTTGACTGCAGAGGAGCTATTATAGAAGAGAGGGGGGTGGAATTGCTTCTAGAAAATTGACAAGTTAAGAAAAGGATAAGAAGTAAAGAAAGGATCAACATAAGAAAGAAACTAATCCTAGGGGCAAACTCTCAACTATGATTGATTGGCTTGACTAAATGGAAATGGACTCCTTTTTCAATTGGCAATTTTAATTTTATTGGTCTTAAATCCTACCAGGGTTTTCAGTGAACTGATTAATATAAAAATAGGTCTGAGAAAGTATTTAGAATTATATTCTCATCTTTTGCACATTAATGTAAATTGTAAATTGACCCCAAAGGTATGATAGTATATGTTGAAAGGCCAACTCTCTGATGTATTTAAAAAAAAAAATAATACGGGTATATAACACCTCTTGTATGTTTATCTGTTTTGTATAGTGCTGGCATATAGTTTTTTTGGTGGTTGTTGTTGTTAATTGATTTTTAATTTGCATTATTAATGCAGTTAAGGCTTGATAACTTTCTTAAACCTAGACAAGCCAAGCCACAAAACAAATCAAGTTCTGCTTTTAGAATTCCCGTTTTTTGAGGTGTGAATACTTATATAGCAGTTGAATCTCAGGAGACTGCACGCTATTGATCAGTTCACTGAGAGTTCTTTTAACACCCAGCAAAAATAATCTGTATCAGTGAAGGAAATTTTTTTATTAGATGACAAGTTCTTCAGAAGGGAACTCCTGGCAAGGTAATGGAAGGTGGGCATGATGAGGACCTCCACTGGAGTCAAGCACCAAGAAAGGAGAATGCCCGTAGTCTGATTGAAGACAAAAGATTGAACTGCCATTGTGCATCTTTGCTTGTGGGAAGGAGGAAGAAATGATTTTCCTCTTGTTCCTTCTCTAATCCCCTCCTCCCAAGATTTCACCTACTCCTATATATACTCAATAGATTTTTATGAGCTCCTCTCAGAACCTACCCATTATTTAGAATGTGATGCTTTTCCAGAATAAGGATTTGACCATTTTATTCCAATTCTGGCACTTTATTTTCTTGGTGTTTTTTTAATTGTTCAGCAGTCATTGCAGCTTCTCAGAGATCACTGACACCCTCTACCTCCAGATGAGATTCTTCTCAGTGACAGAATGCAAGAACTATCCCATACCATTAAAAAAAAAAATTAAATGATAATATTAGTCCCCCAGCTCTTGTCTGTAGGCAGGGAGATATTTCATTATCTTTGTTTGGTGACCCTCATTGGTTTTTAATTACAGTTCAACTTCCTAATCATTTTTTCTCTCATTTATGTTGTCATGTATATTGTTCTCATCCTTGGATCTGCTTTTTTTCATTCCACATCAACTCATTACCCTTGATTCTGAGTCTATCCATCTGTCATTTCTTTTTTTTTTTTTTTTTTTTTTTGCTGAGGCAATTGGGGTTAAGTACTTGCACATCTGTCATTTTTTATAGCATAAGAATAGTCTATTATTCATATCACAGTTTTCTTTTTAGTTCCCACAATCAAGGGTCACCCCCTTTGTTTCCAGTTTTTAGCTACTCCAAAGCATACACCTGTGAGTGTTTGATCAGCATTCCAGTCTGTTGTTCTTTGACTTCCTTGGGCAGGTGCCTCACAACAGAAGCAAAGGTCACAGGCAGCTTATCTTCTTGCATAATTCCAAATTGGTCTCCAGGACAATTGGACAAAATCACAGCTCTTAGTAGTAATGCCTTAGTATTCCTGTCTTTCTAGAACTCCGCCAACATTGACTGTTAGACTTTGTATCATCTCTCAATTTGCAAGAGTTGAAGGTTAAAACAACTTGGGAGATGTTTTAATATGTACTACTTCTGCTCTTTGTCATTTGGAACCTGTTCACATCATCGTTTATAGTTCGCAGTTCTTTTGGAAATGATATCTTCATATTCCTTGACCATTTATCTACTCGGGAACACTTGGTGTTAATTACTTGTTTGTCTTGAATATCAAACTTTTTTTGGTGATATCTGATGCATATATTTTCTCTCCACTGAACAGTTCCTTTTCTGATTATGTCTTTATTGGAGTTAACTCATGAAAGATATAAGATTGGGAATTTTTATTAAAAAGCCAAAGGACTCATTTACGTTTAAAGCAAGATCACTTAATGAGGGTAGAAGAGACTGGATCTGTGATTTCATTGATATAGGGATATGGGGAAACTCTCTCCATCAATGGAAGTTGACATCTTCTCTGCACCTTAAAGACCACAACACTGAGAAGTAATATGTGTCAGAGATGGAGCTAGTTGTTTCTGTTATGCAAAGCTTTTAAATTCCTTATAGTTGTTCATTTTTTATCTTGATTGAATTCTCTTTAAAATTTTTTTTTTTTTAATGATGTGACCTTTTATTGTCAGGTTATATAGTCAGTTTGGGCTTACTGTAGTTTAAAGTGTAAGATATTAGGTTACATCTAATTTCTGCCAGACTGTTTTATAGATTTCCCCCAATAGATGCAATTAGAAGTAATTTATGTCTATTTATCACTGTACTTAAATTGCTTTTGTTGTCAGGTGGAACTCTTTTTCCATCCAAATAGATTTGCATTCTGTGTGTGACTTAATCTCTTGTTGTTCAAAGTGAGACTGGAATGCAGATTGTCACGACTCAATCCATTACTCCATACTACCTTTTTTTTTTTAATATTATTTTACAAAATGGATTAATATAAATCTACTGAAATTGTTGTAACTGTAAAGCCTTTAAAGTGTAGACTTCACTAATTCCATCTTCAATTTGCCCTTTGAAAATTGAATAATTATATTCTTGAGAAGTGATTTGATTACTCTTATTTTAATATTATTTTTCAGTGAGATACTATTGTAGGTTAGTATCTCATTGAAAAATAATATTAGAATATAATCTGATAAAAATACATAGAGCAGTAGGTGAATCTACTATTGTAGATTCATCGCATCTATTGAATAGAATTTTGGAAGCAAAAGTCTTTTTAATCTATCATGTTACATGATGTCTTAATTTTTTTTTAGGATCACTCATTTTTTAAAAACAAGCTTTTTTTTTTTTTTCAATTCCCAAAGGTGGCACTACATTGTGATCACAACGGAGAATTTTAATATCTGATTGGGTGATCTGGAGTTTAAACTGACTTTGTGATTAGGAAGAGACAATGAAAACCAATGTGATATCACAGTTTGAGTTTGTGATGATAGAAAGCGTAGGCAACAAACAAAGTGGTTGAATAACTTGAGAATAAAAAACATTTTTTTAAATAACTTTTTATTGACAGAACCCATGCCAGGGTAATTTTTTACAACATTATCCCTTGCACTCACTTCTGTTCCGACTTTTACCTTTCCTCCTTCTACCCTTTCCCCTAGCTGGCAGGCAGTCTCATACATGTTAAATATGTCACAGTATATCTTAGATACAATGTATGTTTGCAGAACCGAACAGTTCTCTTGTTGCACAGGAAGAATTGGATTCAGAAGGTAAAAATAACCCGGAAAGAAAAACAAAAATTCATACAGTTTACACTCATTTCCCAGTGTTCCTTCTTTAGGTGTAGCTTCTTCTGTCCATCCTTGATCAATTGGAACTGAATTAGATCTTGTCTTTGTTGAAGATATCCACTTTCATCAGAATACATTCTCATACAGTATCGTTGTTGAAGTGTATAATGATTTCTTGGTTCTGCTCATTTCACTGAATGTAAAACATTCTTAAAAATCTACTCATTTGATTAGAATCATACAGATACTTTGTAATTCTGTTAGCATAAGAGCAACAATATCAGAACAACAGGGAGCTATTTTGTAACTGTCTAGCAGATTGCCATTCTCATATTATAGTACCAACTGAAAATCCTCTGATTTCATGGTTTAACTTTGGTTAGAGCCTTTTTTAAAAGTAAATGTGTCTGATGCTCATTTATAGGCCTTGAAAGCAGATTTGGTTCCATATCTCTTAAAATTGTTAGAAGGCATTGGTCTTGAAAGTTTGGAAAGCCCAGCAGCCACAAAAGCTCAGATTGTTAAAGCTTTGAAGTCGATGACCCGAAGCCTGCAGTATGGAGAACAGGTGAGTATGAGAGTGACTGTGACTCCATGTTCCAGAAAGGGCAGAGATGGTAGTGACTTCTTACAAGTGGGGTCAGAAAAGAGAATGTTGATGCATTTGTACATGTTTTTCCTAACTACCTAGAGCCTCAGGCCAGCCAAATTAAAGAATGTTGGTAGGAGATCAATGGTGCTTGTTATCTCTAAGTAATACAATTGGTCTTTGGCCATAGCAGTAGTCCATATTGAATATATAGTTAACTTTGTGTGTGTGTGTGTGTGTGTGTGTGTGTGTGTGTACCTGTGATTTCATCTGTGTAGAGAGTTCCAGGTGAGGAAATTCCCTCTCCTAATGAGCATTAGCACTTGCAGGGTTATCTTAGGAAAGTGGAAACTTGAAGTTCCTTTGTCAGAGACACCTAGTCTATTTATGTCTGAAGTGGGATGAGTATTAACTTATGAGTAGTTGCTATTTAATTACCTAAGTTCTTTAAAGACCAGAGGACTTATGTCTTATGGTATTTCTGTTAGTAATAATCAAGAACACATTTCAATTTTTCTCGTGCCTTAAGTTCTAGTGATATAATTTTATATATGGATTTCAAGTAGCTTCGTAATTTATGTGTTGTACATACTGATTCCTCAGAGTATTCTATACACCATGATTTCATAGCTTTATTCCATCAAAATTATATGGATTTAAATGGACTAGTTAGAGCTTTCCTTGGGACAATTTTTTTTCCTTAGGACATTTTTTTTCCCCTTAGGCAACTGGGGTTAAGTTACTTGCCCAGGATCACACAGGTAGGACATGTTAAGTGTCTGAGACCAGATTTGAACTTGGATCCTTCTGACTTCAGGGCTGGTACTCTATCCATGGCACCACCTACCTGCTCGTTCAGTACTATTTTAATCAAAATAAAGTAATAGAGAAACCCATTGCATTACTATAGGTAAATGAAATCCTGTCTCGCTCTTCGGTCTGGAGTGCCTTCAAAGATCAGAAACATGACTTGTTCATTTCTGAGTCACAAACAGCTGGATACCTCACAGGTCAGTAGTTTTGAGCTTTATGTCTGCAGTTAGAAAAAGAACAATAACACAAAAAAAAACATACATGTTGCTTCAACTGAATCAGGATTTGAAAATATTTGTAAAATAGTGTTTAAGATCAATCCTGGTATCCCTTGTAGCTCCACTTCATCTTGGGCTAGGATACTGTGACATAGTCATAAGGGCTCAGGATTTGTCTGTCTTTTGTTTTTGTCAGCATATGACTGTTAAAATACATGGAGAAAAGTAACATGTACTTTATTTAGTAGAATATATATACTCTGGTCAATTTAGATCCATTTATGAAGTGGCATTTTATATATACACCACATTCCAAATAACAATATTTGTTCTTCTGAAGTTCTTAGAAAGTGGTACAAAAAATAATATGAATATCTCTTCATTATTGAGAATATAGGCTCAACATCTGTTGATATTTTTAAAAAAATGAACAAATAGCAATTTTAATTTCCCAGTGGCTAGCTAGTGGCTAATGGCTTTGCAAAGTTTTGCGGTTTAGATGCCTCCTAAAGGGAAATACTTGGTATCCAAAATGGAAATCATATTCAAGATTAAAGGATCATTGAAAAATGCCTATTGTGAGATATTACTGTAGTCTCTGGTGATATCCTACTTATAGCACTTAGGAGTATAAATGGTATTAAGAATTCATTGAGTTTTAGGGGGATTTTTTTTGAACAACAGGCTCTTTTTTACATTGCATAAATATCAAGTGCAGAGTGTAATTGAGACAGATTATTCTCAAAAGGAGATAAAAATTGAAACTGTAGCTTATTTCTTGACAATTTACATGGAATTATTTGGCATCATATTAAAAAATGCCTTTCTACGCATGGCAATGAAGTGCAAAAATTGGCATAGCTGAATTAATTGGCCCTCAAAAAAAATTGAAAACTGAATGTTGCATGCCCTGTTGGTTTGTTACCAGTTTTCTTTAGTAAGCTTTAGCTGTTGTCTGACTTCCAGTACTATAGATTGAGAAACCATAGTAAAGAAGAGTAAACAAGCATAACAGCTTTCAAAAAATGTTGCATGGTTGTAATGTGTTCATTTTGTTGAATTTGCTGCTTTTTTTCCCTTCACCATTAACTCTTTAATACATAGTACAAAGTATGAGTGGAAATGTATCTGGGATACTTGGAAGTACAGGGTATTTGGGGTAACAGCCTATAATTCTCTTTAACAAATGTGTTAAGTATCTGTTATGTATAGTACTAAATGGAAATACTGAAGTACTGAAATGGAAAAATTAAATGTGTGGCACTTGCCCTAATGATGCTTGTCTGGTATATCAGATACATGCTTCTATACTCTTAATTTGAGTTTCCTTTCAAAAAAAAAAAGTTTTCCTTTTTCCCTTTATGGGGCAAAAATCACTATAACAGAATTAGGGCCACCAAATCAGTTTCAGTATCTATCTTTTAAAAACTTGAATAAAGTATAAACCACCCAAGAATAGTTATTTTAAAAATGTTTAGGTCTTTGGGCTGCATTTGACAGCAACTTAGTGGTAATCACATTTTATGAACAAATAGCATGAGGAGACTAGAGTAGGAAGAGTTACTTTTTTCTGAGCAGAAAAGCACATCTAAAATTAGTTCAAGAGTAGTTTTTGCTACGCAAGAATAGAAGTTATCACCTACTTTTGTTTGTGTAAACACACACCCACACACACACACACACACACACACACATCTACCACCACTATGTGCTTAGTACAATCTTGAACATATTGATTTCATATTATATAGTCATTCTTCTAAGATTTTAACCCACCAATGTCTCTTCATCTTTTTACATGGACTCTCATGGTCTTTCAGAGATTTTTCAGAGGATCTCCCAATCATTCAAGCTCAACAAATAATGAATTAGTTACGTTCCTTAAAGTGTATGTTAATCATTTGAAACTTGGGAAGCATTTTTATGTAAAATCTCCTAGGCCTGCAGTGACACACTGGTTTTAACTTATGCTATAGAATCCAGTGATCACTTGTAACAATAACATTTCTTTGGGAGAATACAGAAATCTTCTTTAGGATACTGAGGGTATTTTCTCCTCCCTTAAGTAAAAGCTTCAAGGTCTTTTTACTCTTATCACATAGATGCTAGTAATAGAAAGTCCATGTGCACATTCTAAGCCATTGATAATGGTAGCTGCAATGTCCTTTCACAATAGGTCCTGTAAGTTTAGTGCTCCAAGTGAAAATACAGAGAGAAATCCTAAAGGACAAAGCTTTGGAATGGGAAAGAGCTGAGGTGAACTCCAAGATATGCCCCTGGTAGGACCCAAAGAGAGTTATTGCACGGCCAGTGTCCCAATCCCTGAGATTGACTCTCCTGTTGGTTTCCCATTGTCCTGTTGGTTGATTCTAATTAGAGTTTTTCTTCTCCATAAGTGCACCATTTAGTAGTTTAGCCTTTCAGTGGGACAGAAACTTTAATGTAGGTCTGCCCCAATCTAAAACAACAGTGAATTAACGTGAATCTTTTAAGTTGTTATTTGGCCTCTGTTGACTGTTTCTGCTTCCCCATTGCAATACTGTCTGCCATAATGGCAAGACCTCCTTCTTCTTGGCAAAGATCACAATTTTCATTCATTTCTGAAGTATCCCAATAGTTCTGACTTCATTCTACTTTCTTCCAGCTCCTTCTCTTAATTTTCCATGCACCAGTGGCTATTATATTATATTTGATAATATAATAATATTATATTATATTGAACATAAAACTTCTAACTGAGCTGCTCTTAATAGCACCCACTTTATACAGGATACTGTGATTCTCAGGGGATCATCTGTATCCACAAAACAAAGGAACTTTAGAAATCTGAACCATTCACATCCCAGGATCAAAAAAAAAAGAGTAGGGGGCTGCTGAATTCCAGAGCAGAATTAAAGCACATTTAGGCTAATTTCCAATAAGAATTTTAGGCATCGCAAAGCTGATTTGTTGGGAGTGGGATGGGGAAGAGTATGGCTAATGGAAACAGATGCTTCTTGTTGACCTAGTTTTAATTTTCTACAATGATTGGCCTTGTACAGGTGCTTTTTCCAGCCTTACCCATTAAAAAGGCACACTAAGGAATTAGAATGCTCAGCTCAACTTATCCTGACACCAAGTAGTAGGTATCCTTCCAAATGTTTCTCCCATCATGGAAATATAACTTATTAAACTTGCTATAAGAAATTCTACTGAACATGTATACTTGTTCACGTGAAATTTTATTAATTTAAAACAATTATTTGAAATTATTTTCAACCTAAAAGATGAATTTGAGTTTTTTACACCTACATACTTGGTAGGTAAGGTATTAGAAAGGGGTAAATCAGAGGGGAAATTGTAATATTTGTGATTAATTTCAAGCTTTAAATAAACATCTCTGTGCTAAGGTCAGAGGGCAAACTAGAACAGTGGAAGCGGATGACTAAGAAAATGCCATCACACTGAAGTGCTGAGATGTCCTTTGTAACTTTGGAAGATCCTTTTCAGTGGAGTAAGATATCAAGAAGTGATTGAGAGGCAGAGTTAGGCTAGGATTTGGAAAAGTTTGGCTCTGAAGGGCAGGAGATGGACAGCTTTCCCCAAGCCTTTCTAATTGTCTTCCAGAGATTTCTAAGTGTCTTCTTTGAAAGGTTTTAGGAAGCTTATTAGGTTTTGTTTTCATGGTGGGAGAAACATTGGGGAAGGATACCTCCTATTTGATGTCAAAATAACAATTATAAAAAGTTGAGCTTTCTTCTAATTCCTTAGAATGTCTTTTTTTTAATAGGTGAGCCTGGAAAAGGCACCTATACGAGGTCATTTGTTGTAGAAAGTTAGAACTAGGCCAGCAAGAAGCATCTGTTTCCATTGGCCATGCTCTTCTTCCCCATCCCACCCCCAACAAATCAGCTTTGCAATGCCTAAAATGCTGGGATTCAGCAGCCTTTTTTGGGGTCCTAGAATGTGAATGGCTCAGATTTCTAAAGTATCTTTGTTTTGTGGATACATACATTCCCCCCTCCAAGAGAATTCCTGTGTCCCGTACAAAGCGGGTGCTTAATAAGAAGCCTCAGTTAAAAATTATATGTTCACTTTAATATATTTAACATGTATTGGTCATCCTGCCATCTAGGGGAGGGGTTTGGGGGAAGGAGGGGAAAAATTGGAACAAAAGATTGGCAATTGTCAATGCTGTAAAATTACCCATGCATATAACTTGGAAATAAAAAGCTATTAAAAATTTTTAAAAATAAAATAAAATAATTGAGAGCAAGAAAAAAAAATAGTTATATGTTCATTATCCTTAAGTCATCTGATCATTGAAAATTAAGAGAGGAAAGGAGCTGGAAGAAAGTAAAATGAAGTTGGAACTGTTGGGATCTACAGAGAAGAGTGAAAATTGTGATTTTTGCCAAGAAGATGGAGGACCTGACAGATCTCTGGAGTATTTTGTTTAGTGTCACGTGTAATGTCAAATTCACGAATCATCATTTGGAATGTTAGGCCTTAGAACAGGTTAAAAATCTGTTGCAGTAGAAAGAGGAGCATTTTTTCTCAAGACCAGCCCCTTCACTTTGACAGCTTAGTTCAGTGATGTCAGTCAGTGATCACTAAATAGCATTCATGTATTGATTTCACAGAGTACTTTATCTGTCTCCTTTGATAACAAAATGTTTTGAAGTGAGCTCCAAGTCAGCACTTTTACTTTTTTTCTACCAAGTTTTCTGCGACATTTGATCTAAATTGGGAATTCTTAATTTTATATATAGTCCTGAATTCTGACAGCCTGTTCTCCTTCCATAGGCATACGCAGCACATTTCATTTGGGTGTGCCTTTAGAGAATTAAGATGAACATATATTCAGAATGCAGTTATAAAATAGTATTTTTATTTATCAAGGAAACTAAAACTTATTATTTTAAAATAATTTAATTTTACTTTAAATTAACAATTTTAAAAATTACATGCAAGATAAAACATTTTTCAAGGTAGAAGGGTGTGCCTCTCCTCAGCACAACCTATATGCATACCTGTGTATCTTTAGTTGACATTTCAGCTTCACTTAAAGAATATTAACAAAGTTCTTTCCTTCAGAAACCCTGTAAGACAGGCAGTGCAGATACTGAATTGGAGCCTCGGCATCCCTGACAGTCCAGGACTGACTGTCTCCCCTTTGTATTTGTATCTCCAACCTTTCAACCTCCCAGCATATAGACACTTAGAAATAAATACACAGCAGTAGTCTTATTTTGAGACAGCTTGAGTAGAGAGAGGCTGGTAAACGAGAACCTAGTCCCTCGGTGAACCTTTGGAGAGCTCCTCTGGGTTTCAATTATTAGGCTTTGATGCCTAGTTCATTAAAGTCCCCAAATGATCACCTGGTATCACCCCAAAAGATGGGAACCCAGCAGTGTACAGCCCCAGGTAAATACATAAGGGCACAATCGTGGATCTCCTCAGCCCCTAGATAAGTACTGACAGTTTGCATGCTGAGATCTTCACTTCTGAAGCACTCCACCTGAGGTTCAATGATTCCTGGTCTGGATGCAGTCAATTGCTTTAAAATGTAGTGTCTTCGCCTTGAGACTCCCATTGTCAGAGATGGTTCATTGATTTGTTAGTTTCTGTGAGCAGTCTGTGGAAGGCAGAGGACAAGGCCAGGAAAGTCAGCGTTATGTTCCATTCTTTTAGCCGCCATCGTGCCTCCTAGTTGTCTTTTAAAAATATACCGTATTTAACCTCCACACAAGCCTGTGATCGTGGTGAGTGTATTGACCCCCGCTCACATCCTTTCCCCAAGTGCTCTGGGCCCCAGGTTCCCTCTGGCTTCACTCCTACTAGAAGCAGTCCACCTGTGAGGTCCATGTCAGCCCAGCACGTGTTGCTCTGTCTGTAGTGAACGGCACCGAGATGAGAAGCCAGAGGCCAGCCTTCCAGCCTTTCCTTGTCCTGCCTTGATCCTCAGCCTTCATCAAACTGCTCTGCTGTCTGCACTGCCCTTGCTTCTTATATCTCTTTTTTCCCTTCAGGTGTCTCTCCTTCCCTTCTCACTGGCAGCAGTCCCCTTCACCTCAGAAGTGGGCTTTAGATCTGCTCTGCCAGCAGCTTGCTAACCTCTGTGTAGCTCTCTAAAGCAGGTAGATACCATTTTGCTAAGTGCATGTTGCTTCCTCTGCGTTTCTGGTCCTCACCCTCCAGATGCTCCTCAGCTCTTTGCCCTTGTGAGTTACAATTTTAGCTGAAAGGACTATTGAATAATCACCATGGTGTCTCATGTACATCTTACTAGTATGTTTCCAGAATGGTTCTGAGCATGGAAAAGAATACACATCTAAAATGAAGGAAACATGAAACCATTTGATATTTTATAAAAAGAAACTTTGAGAAGTATTTTCTTTAACAGACTTCTGTATTACAACTAATATTTTAGAATCTGTACAGACCAAGCCCCAACATTTCTGAAAGTACTTTTACAACTCTAGAAATCTTCCCAATTTCCCGCTGCTCCACCCCAACATCCCAAAGGGAATGTGGATCTGGCTCATGGCACTAGTATATAAATGCCTTGAGGTCAGTCTTAAATTTTTTCCCCTCTCCTTAGAGATGTTGTCACCATAGACTCCTAATTTTCAAAATTAAGTGTCCTCTATCCTATTTCTTAAGTTTTTAGCCCTACTTAGGGGCATTGCAGTTATTTATACAATACCCTTTCTCACTGATTTTGATAATGTTAAAGGGTTGACTATGAAAATATTTTCATTAGAAATCTGGTTAATATTATCAGTGCTCATTGTTTCCATGTGATATTTTTTCCTCTCTCTTTGCCCAGCATTCTCAGATACCCGGCTTCCAGAAAAAAGGGGTGGGGCAGGAGTGGGGTTAGGATTATTTCTGTCATCTTTCCATACCCTAATCAGCACATATTTGGGATAGTGATTTTTAATTTTGCTGTATTTATTGTTTTAATAGCAGTAACATGAACGTTACTGAGTACATACTTGTTTATTCTGGGTAGACATTATAAAAGGCCCAGGAGTCATTTTTTAAGCTAAGTAATTAAGCAGATCATTCAGAATTTTAATAAACCAGTTTTTCATAATAGAACACTTAAATTCATACATAGGATTTCTTATAAAAACTTATCTTGTAAAAAATGTTACCACTGATGAGTACAATGTTTTGAAAATTAATATTTTCTCTTTCTTTTAACCAGGCCCTGGAGTTGCTGGCTACCTTACTGCAGGGGCATCAGCAACAGTAATATCTAGTATGCCTCCTCCAGTAGACCATGAAGCGGGCGATCTTGGCTAAGAGACTTGAACTATTCATGAATTACAAAAAAATGCAGAAAGGCCAGTGATGAGAACCACATTCCTCCATCTGATACATTGAAGCAAACTCCTAACTGCCTTTCTGCTTGTTCATGACAGTGTTATTCCTTTTTCTATAAATATATTTTTATTTAGGAGAAAAGTCAGTGATTCTAATTGTATCACGTTGTAACATAAGAAAGCACTCTGTGGATCAACCTAAATGGGTACGCAAGAATATTTTTTTTCTTGTTGTACAAAAGCACATTTTGTTCCTTTGTATCTGTTTACAAGACTGTGAATCAAAAAGAAAAAACTTTTCCCAAGTTTTTATATTTTTTTTAATTAGTAGCTGTAGTGTTGAGCTGCAGTCTACAGGAATTGGGCTAAATCACTTGTTCCCATAAAAGGGTCTTTCCTTCTTCACCGAGTCCGATGTGATCATCCTTCTCTTCATCCAGCATTATTCGGTTCTGTCCCTGTACCAGTTCATTGATGTCCTTAATCATTATGTTCCTGAGAGCTCACAGTAGACGTGTTTGTGTGTACCTGGCTTTACCAAATTGTTGAATGAGGATGAGCTTAAGTGCAAAAAAAGACACAAAACAGAAACCAGCCCTGAAGTCAACACGTTATGTAAGAGCCTTGTGGGATTGTGAAATGTTCCCTATGTTACCCTGCATAGAAAGCTTTCTATATTGAATGTACATTATACAGATCATTCAGATATGTACATAAAATTTTAAAAATAAAGGGAATTGACTGCCTTGTTGATGAGATGGATGCATTCTCATTTAATCTTTTCCTTTTAAGTGCTAGTATACTGTTTTTAGTGGCACTTTGCTAAATGAAAATGGCAATTTTTGACATTTGTCTCAGACTTGGCACTTTCTGTGTAAAAGTTATACTTAATGTCATCATGTTCAGGTTGTGCCTGACTCTTAGTGACCCCAACTGGAATTTTCTTGGTAAAGGTACTGGGATGATTTAGTATTTTTTTCTTCAGGATCCCCATTTCAAAAATTGAGGAAACTGAGGCAAACATAGATGAAGTGACTTGCCCAGAATCATATAGTAAGTATCTGAGCCTGGATTTCAACTCGAATTCTCCTGAATCCTGACTACAGGCCCAGCATTGTCCACTGCACCAGCTACCTGCTTAACCACTAAATTCAGATTTCAGAGCCGTCGTCAAATTATGCTTTTCAACCATGTCTAAACCACCTGCAAGCACTGAAGGACATTGGATTTTTTTTTTTTAAGCAATATTCAAGGACTTCTGAGGTTTGACAAGTGATTATCCTTCAATATTCACAGATATTCTTTGACTTGCTAGCGTTTTGGAAGACTACAATTCTGTCCACATGGAACATCTGTGTTGTAATAAGAAGCACTATTCAATGATAATTGAGTGAATGGCGTTCCTGTGGTTCATGGGCAGTGTGGTTGTGTCAGAAGCCCCTCAGTCCAGAAGCTGGCTCATGAAGTCAGGAAACTGAATTCCTTCCTCTAGACCCTTCCCATTTTCCATCACACCACACTTTGAAATTAAAAATTGGTTGTAATGCACTCATATCTACTAAGAATGCTGTGATTTAGAATGAAGGCCAGCAAGAAGCCTGCATTTCGTTCCGTCATTCTCTACAAAAAGTTGTTTCGTAACATTTTCTGCAATTATCCAAATATACTGTCCTATGCAGTATCTTTATGTGATGGTATAAGTAACTACGTTCTGTGAAAGTCACCCAAGAAGATGGTAGCAAAGAGCTGGCCTTGAAGACAGGTTCCCGGGTTCAAGTTCTATCTTTGATGTAAATCATGTTAAGCTGGATAAAGTCATTTAACTTCTGTGGCCCAGATCACAGGGGCAGAGAAGGTCCCTCTCCAGCAGCTCCTGAGACCAATGAAATGACAAGTCTGCTTTAACCAGGATTGTTGTAGTGTTGGAAATTGTGTTGTAGTGCTTGTCAAGCATAGCTAGTGTGAGTCTCTTCCTTCTCCCTCCTCCCCCCGCACCTCTCCCCCCCATACTAGCTTCTCAATAAAGAGCTCAATTCTGTATTCAGTAGACCTACACACAAGGAATAGATTTTATTTTTTTAAATAACCAAATGTAATGTCTATATGGCAATCGTAAGATTGTAAAGATGTTTAATCTTATTAGGGTGGATTTTTCTATTATTTTGGTTAACACAAAGCCATGTCTGAGAAACTCAGCCCATGGTTTTTAGGGAAAACTTGTGGTATGCTGGGAAAAGCACTGCATTGAGAAAACAAGGGGACATGAATCCCAGTGTAGGTCCTGCTTCAAAGTACCTGTACAGCTTTGGCCCAGCCTGGACTTTTCTTAACTCATCTGTAAAGTAGGGATTGAATTGTAAGGTCCCTACCACATTTAAAGTTCTCTTTGGATGTGTCCTATGCCCTTACACTAAAGTGTATAAGTATGATAGTATAATACACATGTCTTAATGTCCCTCGCTAACTTATTAAGGGCAAAGACAATTGTGATGGGTTGCCCCCCTCCCCCATTTTTGTATCCTTACTACCTAGTACATTGTGAATAAGAGACGTTGTTTAATGCTTTTAAATTTTGAAAGCACTTAAGTTGAATTAATGTTTGAGAGAGATGTTTATATCCACAAAAACCTGTAAAGTTAAAAATGGATAAAGAAAAATTAAGAAAGGAGATAAAGTTGGTCCTTCTTATCACCTGTGGTGTATCTATCTGAACCCAGAAATACATAGCTTTCCCACAGCTGCAACCATTAAACATAACACCAGTTATCTTTATATGGTGAAGAATGTGGGTTTTTTACTATGCCGGTATAAATGCCAGTCAAAAGGACTCGTTTTATCCCATTCCCTATGCGCCTCTGATGTCCTCCCCAGGCACATTGGAATCCTAACATATCCTCTTGCTTGTCATCAGGGAGCATGCTAGAGTTGGAAAGACAGATGGAAACGGGTGTTTCTACTCAAGGATTCCAAGATGCTCATTAGGGGTGGAGACAACGATATCCCGGGAGGAAAGGAAGGAGTGAATGGAATGGAGCCACCCTCATTCAGCCAAGGAGTAAGGACTTGGAAAGCCAGTCTGAAAGCCTCGATGCTCCCTCAGTGATGTTCTGTGGTGGGACTGCATGCGGTACATTGGCCTGGGCTGTGGATACATCCCCAAACATGGATCTCGTGGCAATATGAAAAGGTGTGATGGGAATGGGTGCCAAGTGGAAAAACTCATTCCTGGTTATCGAGATGCAGAATAACTCTGGGCATGGTGCTGATCACCAGGCTCGGATCAACTCGCCTCAGTATGCTGCTTGTGTGTAAAAGGTCTTGATAGTTTGGAGCTGGCAAAGAATCTGGCTATACAAATTCTGATATCAGAAAACCTGGAATTGGGTGTATGAGCCAAAAAGTAGTAGTGTTGAAAAACCCTAAGATTGAGCCTGCTGAAAGTAAACCCCTAGCTTTGTTTCTGGGCTACAGATCATGGGAAGAAAATGAAATTAAAGACTTAGTTTTTCTCATTTACATTTTTAAATTAGTCATCTCATCAATGTTATCAACGAATCAATCAATAAACATTAAGCACTTATTACATCCATGCTCTGTACTAAGATTAAAAAAAGGAAAAAGGTAACGTTCTTTCCTCAATATGGGGAAACAGCAAATGGGGGAAAAAGCAAGTTATATGTTGGGTAAATAGGAAATAAGAGGGAAAGCACTGGAATTAAGACATGGGGAGGGTAAGACTTGAATTGGGACTTGAAGGAAACCAGAGAGGTCAGTAATTGGAGTGGAGGCGGTGTGGGTGAGCCAGAGAGAATGCCCAAAGCCAAGAGGCAGAGTGTCAGAGGGCCAGTGTCGCTGGATGGAAGAGGACATGTTGGGGAGTAAGGTGGGAGGGGACCAGTCCATGAAGGGCTTTGAATGCGAACATAGGAGGAAGGAATGACAGGATTCCGTCCACACTTACAATTTGACGCACACAGAAACACCAGCAGTTATTGGCAGCAGTCTTAAGTGTGAGATGGTGAGGGTAGCAACTGCAGAGGACAGAAAGGGATGTATTCCAGAGCTGCAGCAGATGTGAGGTCAGTCTGGCTGAGGAAGGAGGGCTGGGAGAAACAGTGAAGAAGACACTAGGTTGGGAGCCTGAGGGAGAGCAGGGTGGTGTTAGCTCTAGAATAATGAGAAAGGGGAAGAGGGATCGGGGGAAAAAGTGGATTTTTGTTTTGGACACGGTGAATTTACAACATCTGGGTTGAGAAAGGTGGTTACAGACATGATATGGCAAGTAATACAGAGATGGTACTTAAGTCCGTGCAAACATGAGTTTGCCAATTAAAGTAATATAGAGGGAAAAGAGAATGGCAGAACCTCGGGGATGTTTGTAGTTAGTCAGAAGGAGCAGTCAGGAGGAGAGCTGGGCAAGAAGAGGATGCCCTCAAAACTTAGCAAAGAATATCAAGAAGGAGAAAGTGGTACTGTCAAAATCTGCAGAGGTCATGGAGAATCAGGATTGAGAAAAGGTCCCTGGAGTGGGCAGCTAAGATCATGAGTAACTGGAGAAAGCAGTTTCCCTGGAATGCTAAAATCAGATGCCAAACTTTCAAGAAAGAAAAGGGGAAGCAGCCATTCTAAACAGCATTTTCTAGGACACAAGAGACACAGGATGGTGAAAGCAGGATGGAAGAATCAAGTGGGATTTTTTTTGGATGAGGAAGTCATGGGCATATTTGTAGGCAGAAGAAACTGAGTCAGTATACAGAGATTGAAAATAAGTGAAAAGGTGCAAAAATGTAGTGGCAAGAAACTGGACACTGAGTGGATGCTCATCGGTTGGGGAATGGCTCATTAAATTATAGTATATGTTATGGAGTATTATTCTATAAGAAACAATCAGCAGGATGATTTCAGAGAGGCCTGGGGAGACCTGTGTGAACTGATGCTGTGAGGTGAGTAGAACCAAGAGATCATTGTACACAGCAAAAATAAGATTATACAACGATCAATTCTGGTGGACTTGACTCTTTGACAATGAGATGATTCAGATCAGTTCCAGTGGACTTGTAATGCAGAAGACCCTCTGTGCCCAAAGAGAGGACTCAGGGGATTGAGTGTGGATCAAAGCTAGTATTTTCACCATTTTTGTTATTTGCTTGCTTTTTCTCATTTTTTTTTCTTTTTTGATCTGATTTTTCTTGTGCAGCGTGATTGTGGAAATATGTATAGAAGAATTACACACATTTAACATAAATTCGATTACTTGCCATCTAAGCAAAGGGGATGGAGAGGAGGGAAAAAATTCGGAACACAAGGTTTAGCAAGGATGAATGTTGAAAATTATGCATATGTTTTGAAAATAAAAGTTTTAATAATTAAAGAAAAAGAAAAATGAAAAGAATGGGAATGCCAGAGGAGGCAATCTGTTGGATCATATTTGAACAAGTGGAAGGTTGGCCTTAATAAAGAGTAAAGCAAAAAAAAAAAAAATTTTTTTTTTAAAGATAAAGAGTAAGATCATTACATCATGTGAGGAGGAGGAAAGAGTAGCAGGAGGCACTTGAGTAATGACGATAAGGAAGAGGACATTCACAGCCAATGACCTCATTTTTTTTTCCTATAAAATAGAAGCAAGATTATCAGCTGATAGTCAGGGGAGGATAGCCATGGGAGCTTGGAGGAGGGATGAAAAAGGTTTGAGAAAGCCACCTTGGAGGGGGAGATTGGGAATTGATAGGTCTGCCCAGCAGCAATGAGGCAGTATCCAAGACGTTTTTGGTCCTCTTGTGAATCCAAAGCAAAGATACTAGATAAGTTTACGACTGAACATCAGTGTAAATTTTATGTATGTCATTAGATTTGTAATATTTTGGCAACAAGATCAACTTCTCCATCTCACCAAGCATTTATTTTTTCTGAATTACCTTGAATTCTTTTTTGCCTGAACCACATAACAAATTCAAGGAGGCAAGTCTCAAAAATTTTATTTAAAATTTTCTTATTAAATTTGGGCTTTTCCTTAGAAAATAAGTGCTTGAATAGGAGGCAAAAAGCCAGGCTGCCCACAAGCAAAATCCTGAAGTTTATACCAGACAAAAGAAAGTTCAAAAAATCCAACATGCCTGCAGGCAATAAAACATAAAACAATAAAACAGTAAAGCCAAAAATCAACCCAAGGTAGCCTCCCCGCGTCACAAGTAATGAGACTCACAACTTGGGGGGTCATTCTGCTCTGGCTCCCTCAACCTTTGGTACCCAGCCCAGGGCCAACTGTTTCACTTCCACAGCATCCCTCCCCAGGTTCCCCTCCGCAGCATCTCTCCACTCTGCCCCACCCACGAGCAGGCGCTTGTCACTTAGGGCTGAACGGGGTCGGAGGCCCTTAAGTCTCTTGGCCACTCCAATCCATCTTTCAGGGAGGTGAATGAAATTTCTTTTCCCTTTTCCCCCGTGTGAAACTAGAATTGATGTAGCCTGTCCTTGTCAGTGCTCCTGGGAGAATGGGTTGGTAAGGAGCTAGAGCAGGATTGCCTAGCGTCAGCGAGACAGCACGCACCTGTGAGTACGAAGCAAAGATGCCCCGTGATTTAGGACCGAACATCTCTGCACTTTTATAAACAAGGCACAAAATCCAGTTGTGGGCGGGACACTTTAACGAAGGACACGGACGGGATGGAAAGTATCCAGAGGCAGATAGAGGACATGGGAAGGCCTGGAGTCATATGGGGATCAGTTGAAGGTCCTGGGCGTGGTCAGCCCAGAGAAATGATGATGTCATGTCCAGATAAGAACCAATGTGCGGAGGAAGAGTTCTTCCTCAAAGGGTAGAAACCAAAATTCAAGTGGGGGAATTCGCCAATGACCAATCGAAGCTTAACACAAATTTTAAAAATTCCTCACGTGTGAGCCTGGAGGTCTCATGCAAAGACCCATTTGACAGATGTGACATAACAGGGATTCCTGTCATGTGTGAATAGGCTAGATGGCAGCTGAGACCCTTAACAACTCTCTTATAGGTTACCTGCTACTGGGAAAAGGACATGCTTTATGACCATAGTGGTGTGGTTTTTTTTTTTTTTTTTTGGGGGGGGGTTTGGTGGGGAGGTTAAGGGGGAAGAGGGAAGAGAAAGGAAGGATGCTTAAATGCAAGAAATTTCATCATATCTTCCCCAGATATATCTATTGCCAACAGGGGGAGGAGAAAGGGAAAAGATTGGGAAGATGTCAGCTGGAGAACCAAGAGTAACAAAGACTTATTAGAGGAAAAAATCTTGGTATGGTAGAATAACTGTTAGAATGAACCAGTCAACACTTTTAAAAATATCCGTATTACACTGTGCTAATCACTGGGGATACCAAGGGATTCGAGGACCAAAACTCTTTAAAATTCTCAGGGATCTTAAATTCTAATAGATGTAACATGTCCCTGAATAAATATATTCAATATACAAAGACACAAGGTGACCTGATGTGGTAGGGAAAGAGCAGACTGGCCCAACAAGGTCCTATGAGAGCTCATCATAGATATGGGTGCTTGCACTGAACCTTGTAGAAAACCATGAATTCTTAGAGGGAAACGGGAAAAGTATCTTGGGTAACGGAGGACAGCCAATATGGTCCAGGCAGGAGCCAGAGGATGGAACTTCCCTCGGTGGACTCCGGTCCACAAACTCTACTGTGTTTGTGGGAAGTGTTTGTGCTGCTTCCCACAAACACTTTAGAGTTAGTGAACCGTAGAGTCCATGGGATGGAAGTTATGAGTAAGAAGATTGTAAAAGTAGAAAAAGGCCAAGTTGTAAGAGCTTTAAATGTCAAAAGTTTTTGTTTGTTTGTTTGTTTTTTTAATATTAGAGTCACCAGAGCTTGAGTCAAGAGGTGATTGCAGTAGATGCACCAGAGTGGGGGAAAAAAAACTATAAAGTGGGAGAACATTTCCTGTGGGACTAATGAGGAGACAAAATAATTGGAGAAATATTAATTGATCATTTGTAAACTGAGTTAATATGAAAGAGACTACTTAATTACATGGTGGTATACCACCATATACCACCATAGTTTGGTATACCGAACTACTCAAAATTATAGAACTAGAAAAAAAGAATAAAATTGATTTAAAGAACCATAAAGACAAGAATTAAAAAAAAAGCAAGTGGTAAGAGAACCTCTATTATAAAGCAATGATTATCAAAAGTATTTCATACTTGTTTGGAAAAATGAGTCAATCAGTGGAACAATTTAGATATATAATACATCAATGCAAAACATAGCCTAGTGTTGATAAATCCAAAGACCCCAGATAATAAGGTAAGGACTCACTCTGACAAAAACTGCAAGGAAAATTAGACATCAATCCAATAGAAATTAGGCTTAGACCAACATTTTACATCATATAGCAAGATAAACTTCAACTGAATATATGAGCTAGATATGAAATAAAAGGTCACATCACAAATTAGAGGAGCAAGAAAGAATCGCGTTTTATATCTGTGGATAAGGGAGATGGGCATTCATGAACAAACAAAAGATAGAGGATTTCAGAAGAAAAAAAATGCATAATTTGGGGCTGCACAGTGAATAGATACCAGCCCTGAAGTTGGAAGAACCCGAGTTCAAATTCGGTCTCAGACACTTAACGCTTACTAGCCGTGTAACACTGAGCAAGTCACATAATTCCAATTGCCTTGCCGAAAGAAATTTTATACAATTTTTATAATATAAGGTTGTGTTTTTTTTTTTCACAAATTCAATGAAGTCAAGTTTTGGTGAGAAGCTGGTAGCCTAGGAGAAAAGGAATTCTTTGCAGCAAGTATTTTTGATAAGTGTCTCATTTCCAAGATAATATAAGGAACTTAAGAACTATTCCTCAGTTGAAGGATCAAAGAATATGAACAGGCAGTTTTCTAAGGAAGAAATCCAAACTATTAATAACAACCATATGAAAAATTGTTCCAGATCACTGCTTACTAGAGACATGAAAATTAAAGCAACTCTCTGGTTTCATGTCACGCACACTAGAGTGGCAAAGTTAACAGATTAGAAAAATAATGAATGTTGAAAAGCTGTGGGAAATGGACATATTAGTTAATGCACTGTTATTGGAGCTGCCAACTGATCAAGTCTTTTGGGAAAGTCATTTGGAATTATAGCCCAAAACTTATTAAATTTGTACACTCAGCAATACCATTCCTGGACCTAGACATCAGGAATGCATAAAGGAAAATACAAACAAAAATATTTATGGCATCTCTTTTTGTGGTGGTAAAAAAAAAAAAACTAGAAACTTAAGAGGGAGGCAATCAGGGAATGGCCGAATGAGTTATAGAACATTAATAGGATGGAATTCTATTAAATAAGAAATTATGAAGGAACTGGTTTCAGTAAAGCCTGGAAAGACTTGTAGGAATTGATGCAGAGTGAAGTGAGTAGAACCAGGAAAACAATTTATAAGTAATTACATTGTAAAGACATTATTGAAAGACTTGAACTCTGATCAGCACAACGATCCACCATGATCCCAAAGGATTGATAATGAAGAACAAAACCTACCTCCTGACAGAGGTGATACACTAAAGATTCAGGAACAAAAGATCTTTTTTTGGACATGGGCAATATGGAACTTTAATAAAACCATACATATGTATTGAAATTTTTTCTTCTTTTTTTCATTGGTAAGGGGAAGAGGAGAGGGAGAAAATAAATATTTGTTCAATGGAAAAATGCAATTTAATTTTTAAAATTAAAATAATTTCTTTGGGGTTATGTTGTGTTTGAGACACCTACAGAATACAAAGTCTATTATGTAGCTGATTAAACCAAAGCTACTGATAAGAGCTATACATTAAGATGAAAATTATAAATCTTTATAATTTTAAAAAAATCATATAGAGAAAAACATCTGTGACTAAGAAAAAGCCAATATTACCCTCTCCTGCCTGTAGATCCCCCTGTATAGTACAATGGAAAGATTCCTGGGCAGGGAAATTAAGAGTCTTGGGATCTTTGTTCTTCTATTTTTGCTAATCTCTGCTAACACTTGACCTCTGTAGGCCGGAGTGATGTGTAAAGTCTCTCCACCTCAGTATAGATTTTTATCTTATTCTGTGCTTTTGCTTTTTTTGTATAACTAGATTTATAATGAATCTGAAAGGCATTTCCCCCTTACCATTTTAGAGAAGACTTCAGAATTCAGTTAGATAGAGGATGCTTGCCTATTTATGATTTTTGCCAGTTACATTATGATTTAACAATGCCATTTAACAACTATAACAGGTTAGCCATTCGCCCATGGTCCAATGCCAAAATAGCAATAATATTTAGTAGTACTGAAAGGGGGCTTTAAGGTTTGCAAAACACTTTACAAATAATATGTGATAGAGAAAGGGACTCACTTAGCCACAGTATCCACCTGGGGTCCCTCAGTGTCCAACAGGGCCAGAGGGAAGCGGGATGAAGGTTGACCGGAATCGGAATGTTTGGTTTTGCCATCAACAAGAAAAGAATTATTTTTTGTGGATAGAAAGGAAAATTGCAGGAATAATTTACTGGAAAATATGAGTAAACATATATACCGTACAAGTGCAAATGTTAGCATTCTTCTAGCGTTAAAATATCCTTTGTTTTTTTGAAGTTATTTTAGTCTGTTACTCAGCTGCAGTATTTATAAAATACAGAGACACGTTATCCTCATTTTCTGCATCCTAAAGAGCGATGTCAACAGGAAAAAGTGGGGGCGGGTGGCAAGCATGATGAGGTTTGGGCCTCTCCTGGCGATGGATCTGAAGGGAAGATTCAGGCCCGGCTGAAATGAGTCATTCAGTACTCTCGCTGGGTCATCTGCCAGTAAAGACCCCTGCCAATGTTTGTCTGATGAGAGATTCAGGAAAACTGCCTGGATTGTGTTTTTTGGGAGGGTGAAAAAATACTGTTTTTGGACGCAAATGTGTCAGGAACATTTTTTTTTTAAAGTTACGGTTATTCCAAATCTAATTCTACTTTGAGGGAGAAATGTCTACACTGACAAGAGTCCCCTCAAGCCCTCAGCTGTTTTTCTCCTAAGTTCTTGTGAAAGCAGAGTCTCTGGCCTTCCTGAATGAGCAATATTTCACAGATTGAGCAAGCATGTACAAAAGATGTAACAGTTTGTCTTTTCCATCAGAACAAGTCACATTTTTGGGCTCACAAATTGTATTTTCCTGAAACCATTCATCAGAATCTCCCTCTGATACTCCCTTCCAGGTTTCTCCTTTCCAGTTGATCTAAGATGAACACAAAGTGATATCTCTATTAACTGACACAATCCTGGAAGGTTCTTCCTCCTCTCAGGGGGATCTAGAAACAGCTAGGAGGCACGGTGGAGAACTGGATCTGTATGACCCTGGGCAAATCACTCGATCTCTTTCTGCTTCATTTTCTTCAACTATAAAGTTGGAATAATAGCATCTGCCTCTCAAGATTGTTGTGATTAAATACTGTTTGCAAAGAACTTTACAAATGATTATTCTTCCTTTCCAATTCTTCCCCGACCTCAAGCAACCCATTCAGCTTTGGAATGCTTTCCTTTTCTTTCTTTGGATGTTTGGGATGTTTTATTTTCCTTTCTCAGCCTAAGTCTGTTTCTGAATTTACCTCTGTTGCTCGGACTTCTGAGCTCTGGGGACAAGTGGAACAAATCTAACCCCTTGATGCACCCACTTTCCCAAGACCATTCACCTCCCCCTGAAGGTTCTGGGGTACTAGAAAAGAATCTTTTCCATCTAGTGTGTAGGGTGTCAGCTGAGGAATCAAGAAGGTGTGGGATCAAACCTACCCGATTCCGGGCCCAGTACTCTATGCACTGTAGTGTTGCCTAGTTTCCCTAAGTAAAATAGCTCATTTTTGAAGGCCTTAGAAATAGATCATCCCTTCTAACACCCTCATGTGAATGACACTCAGGATCACCCACAAAAATTAGGGATGGAATCCTCTTTAGATCACTGATTTTCAGTGTCTTTTAAAAAATATTCACACCAATATGGATCACTTCAACTTGTTGCGAAAGTATAAGCATATAAAAAAATACATGTGAAAGCATCCCCTTGATTAGAAAGCTTAACTGAACGTAGAGGAAGTCTCCTTTGTCCCCTGTGCTAAAGCCCCTTTCCCCCTTTCTCTGAGGAGACAGTGAAATTGCTGCGAGCAGTCACCCCTGTTTCCAGCCTTCCTTTCTCTTGAATTGCTTGGTTTCTACTGTTACCCTTGAAAAGAGCCATTTCTCCAGTTCAGAAAAATGTCAAAGAAAAAAAAATCTAAATATAAATTACATAAACAGGTCATACTTTATTGTGGCTTCCCAGATGAATCATTCACCATGGTTGGAAAGAACATTAGCTACTCATTATCCATCTGAAAGTTCATATCTTTAGCTTTCCTTATCCTGGCAGAGAAGGTGAAATGAACCACTTTAGGGGTGTGAGTGTCAGAGCTGTCCACAAAACCTACGTGGTCTCTTAGCATTCTGCTGAGGGTACAATCTGTGAAAAACTAGAATGCTTCCCAAAGAGACTTTTCAAACAAATCTTGGCCTCCAAGTCCAAGATAATCTAAGGAAGGAGAAAAACCGATGTTTCAAGATGCTTTAAGGAGAGAAGGCAGAATTTTCTGGTCCAGGCGAGCATTATCTCACTTTGCAGCCCCGCACAGGAGCCCTCCAGACCCTTCAGGGAGGGATCTTGTTCTCAGATAATCGTCAGTTCTTCCTTACTACCATACTACCTGGGAACGATTCAAGCTGTTCGTTTTTTGCCTTGGGGACAGTATTTTGGGGTCTCTCAGAACGGGGCTGGCTACATCTCCTTTTCACAGTTCTAGAGAGTTGGGGTAGCTCGTTCGCTGATACGAACAGCCTGTGCCTCCATGCCAGGAGTTTCTGCTGCTGTTAGCCATCGATGATTACTAAGTCGGTTCCATTCAACCCCCTGATGCTTTTACAAATGGATATTCACTTTAAAAATGTGCCACGAGCTAACAGCACAGAAGCACATCATCCCTCACACTGCCTTCATCCTTGAGCACAGGGGGCTCAGAATCGATGCTGAAATAACATTGGTTCCACCATGTTCATGTCCCAATGTAGCATCACTGCTAGGTGAGCCCTTGTCTCAGAAACTACTTGGCTGAGCCCCGCTGGGCCGGGGGCTAAAGAGTTCTGTTCCTCCAGGTCTCAAAGTTGGAACAGGGGGTGCAAGCCCCAGCAGGGATTTCCCTCGTTCCTACCTAAATATGGAACATACCTTCCAAAAAGGTCCTATGTCGCAGGGCCCACTGGGAATAAGAATGATCGCTGCCTTTAAGAAGCTTAATATCTTATGGGAAGGATAATGGTTATACAAGAGGCAGCTAGGTAGTCCAGTGGATAGCAAACCCAACGGAGAGCTTACTGATTCTTAGAGCCTTTTAAAAAAAATTCACACCAATATAGATCACTTCAACTGGTTGTGAAAGACGGAGAGATTGGAGGTTGGAGAGGACAAGGATGGGACATGGGTGAGCAATCTGAAGTCCATAGGATGGAATGGATCAGGAGTTCAAAGAGGGGTTTTTCTCTGGAAAGGAGAAGGGCAACTTTCTTGTGACATGGGGGTGAAAGAGAGTAAAGGAAGGCATCTCAGTGACAGGAGGAGCTCTGGGAAGAATGGCCTCCATTTTTTCAGCAAAGTAAGGCGCTCTTTGGCCGATAGGATTGCTGGGAGGAATGCCATCAGAAGGATCAACAAGTTTGGAACGATTGTGGTGATGACCAGGGACAAAACCAAGGGGTGAAAGCAATGGAGGTCACAGCAGGAATGCAGAAGGTAGAGAGAGAAGGATTGATATATTAAGCTCAGATAAAGGCATTTCAGAGTTCATGAACAGGGATATGGCATAATTGTGGGTGATGGAAGATGAAGAATACTATTGTCTCTGGGTAGAGGGGATGTATAAAGCCTGCCTGAGGAAAGCATTATATTAAAGGACTTCTTGAAGTCCTTTCTAAATGTTCAAGGATAAGTAGCCACATTTTTTTTTAATAAAAAATGAGTAACACTCCTTTCTCAGCTCTATAAAATGTAATAGAATATATAGGCTTGGGTTTATAATTGACTGTTGAGTATAAAGAATTTATGATCTTATCATATTTACTGATTTTTAAAAAAAGTAAATATATTTTTTGTTCTTTATTTTCACATCGCCTAGTAATCTTTCCTTGTCATCTTCTCAGAGAATATATCATTCTATATAAGAAATCATTTTTTCTCACCAAAAAAAGAGGAAGAGGAAAAAAATCAGGAAAACTGATCAATATGTTAAAAAATCTAACAATACACATATCCAAAGTTTCATACCTTGGATCTCCCCCATATTCTTAAGAGTGGACGTCCCTTCTCATGTCTCTTAAAGACAAGTTTGTTCTTTGCAACTTTGCAAAATTAAATTTTGTGTGTACATATGGAAATGGTTCTTTCCATTTACAGTTGTTGACATATATGTTGTTTTTTTAGGCTCCACTTGCTTCACTTTGCATCAATCCATTTCCAACTCTTTTCATGCTTCTCTGTATTTATCCCATTAATGGTTTCTTATGACATTGCAATATTCTATTTAATTCATATGCCACAATTCAGTTTTCATTTCTCAATCAATGGGCATTTCCTTAGTTCTAGTTCCTCGATACCATGAAAGGTATTGCTCTAAACATCTTGGTATATATGAGGCCCTTCTTATTAATGATCTTTTTAGGATATATACTTAACAATGAAATCTCTAGATTGAAAGGTATAGCATTTTAGTCACTTTATTTACCTAATTCCAATTTGCTTTCCAAAACAATTCTATTTATAATTCTACCACCAATGCATTATTGTGTCAATCTTTTCACAATTCTTCCAATATAGACTTTTCTTGTCTTTAAAATCATTTCTGCCAGTTTACCAGCTACTCTTCCTTTTAATCTTTAATCTTAGATCCCTTTATAGCAAGAATGCACCTCAAAACTTCAGGGAGCTATAACTTCATCATGGAGTTTACATCATCAATGGAGGTTACAAATCCATCGATTTAGGTGACAGACTTCATGAATTATAAGCCCTACAGGCCTTTATCTAGTGATGAGCCTTTGATGATAAGTGTCTTTGAACTTAGCAATGTTGGCTAAAGGTAACAGATGTTGGCGACTTAGGTTCAAAACCTTTCCAATTTAAAAGGACTGGTCAGAATTTGTATTCTCCCAGCTTTGTCTTCATCACATACTGAGGGATTTAGATTACATATAAGTGAAAGATCTTCTAGAAGACGGATGACAGTGAAGTTATAATCAGAAAAAGAAAAAAGAAAAAAATTTCTCACACCAACAGTCAAGCTCTGTACTATTTTATCTTAGAAAAAGAGAGATAACCAGCATGTGTACACAACAGGAACTAAAGGCTGGAAAAAGGCTGAAATGAAAGCTATAAAAGAATAATAATCTTTTTTTTCTATCCTGTATTAAGTGGGGCTCTATTTCCAAGAAACTTATCCCTTTGGAAAATTCTAACAATTACCAGAAGTGGTCTTGTTCCTGTTCAGGTATCCTGATTTCCCCCTGAACCAAGACACTCTTTCAGACCTCTGGGCAATACAGACTTCTTGTTAAAAAACTAGTATTTTTGTTTTCCAATTACATATAAAGATAGTTTTTAACATTTATTATTTCTAAGATTTTGAGTTTCAATTTTTTTATCCTTCCTTCTTTCCCATCTCCTTTCCCTAAGATAGCAATCAAATACAGATGTTTATTTTTACACACACACACACACACACAAATTTCTACATCAGTCATGTTATAAAAGATGAAATAACAAAATGGAAAAGTCACAAAAATGAAAATAGTATTCTTCAATTTGCATTCAGATTGCATAGTTATTTCTACAAATATGGTCAGTATATTCCATCATAATTCTTTTAGAATTGTTTTGGATCACCACATTGCTGAGAAAAGCTAAGTCTATCATAGCATAATATTGCAGTTACTATATACGATGTTCTCCTGGGTCCTTTTCCCATGTCCTTTTAATATATGTATTAAAATATTTATAGCAGCTTTTTTATATGGGTAAAGAATTGGACATTGAGTGGATGCCCATCAATTGGAGGAAGGTTGAACAAATTGTGATGTGTGAATGTAATGGAATACTATTGTACTCTAAGAAATCATGAGCAGATTTCAGAAAAATCTGGAAAGACTTATATGAATTGACGCTAAGTGAAGTGAGCAGAACCAGAAGAACATTGTACAATGATCAACTATGATAGACTTCGCTCTCCTCAGCAATACAATGATCTTTTATTTGAAGATCCAATTTTCTGCTCAGCTCTAGTCTTCTCTTCAGAAAAGTTCAAAAGTCCCCTATTTCACAATGTCCATCTTTTCCCCTGGAAAATTATGCTCAGTTTTTCTGGGTAGTTGATTCTTAGTTTTAATCCAAACTTCTTTGCCTTCTGAAATATTATATTCTAAGATTTCCAGTCCTTTAATGTAGAATGTAGCTTCGTGATATGTGGATTGTTTTCTTCTAGCTGTATATTTCTCCTCGACCCGAGTTTTTGGCTATTAATATTCCTGGGAATTTTCATTTTGAGATCCTTTTCAGAGATTCTTTCAATAATTATTTTACTCTAGAATATTAGATCCTAGATATTAGATTTCCCTCATTATTTCTTGAAAGATACTGTAAGGCTCTTTTTTTTTTTTTTTAATCATGGGCTTCAGATAGTCCAATACTTTTAAAATTATTTCTCCTGGTTCTATTTTCCAGGTCAATTGTTTTTCCAATGAGGCAGTTTACATTTGCATCTTTTTTTTTCATTCTTTTAATTTTGTCTGACTCATTCTTAATGTCTCCTAAAATCATTAACTTCTGCTTGCCCAATTCCAGTTTTTAAGGAATTTTCTTTTTTATTTTTTTTTTCATTGAAAAGTATCAATTCATTTGGAGACACACATTTTACATCTGTCTCTTTTTGTGCAGCACTTTGATTTTCTAATTCTATCTCTTTATATCTAATTATAGTTTTTTCTTTTTTTTAAATAGCTTTTTATTGACAGAACCCATGCCAGGGTAATTTTTTACAACATTATCCCTTACACTCATTTCTGTTCCGATTTTTCCCCTCCCTTCCTCCACCCCCTCCCCCAAATGGCAAGCAGTCCTTTACTTACAGTTCTGTAAATATGTCACAGTGTATCCTAGATATAATATGTGTGTGCAGAACCAAACAGTTCTCTTGTTGCACACAGAGAATTGGATTCAGAAGGTAAAAATGACACAGGAAGAAAAACAAAAATGCAAACACTTTACATTCATTTCCCAGTGTTCTTTCTTTGGATATAGCTGCTTCTGTCCATCCTTGATTAATTGAAACTGAGATAGATCTTTTCTTTGTCAAAGAGATCCACTTCCATCAGAATACATCTTTATACAGTATCGTTGTTGAGGTATATAATGATCTCCTGGTTCTGCTCATTTCACTCAGCATTAGTTCATGTAAATCTCTCCAAGCCTCTCTGTATTCATCCTGCTGGTCATTCCTTACAGAACAATAATAAGAAATTATTTTCTTCATTGGCTTTTGTACTTCTTTTCCATTTGGCCACACAAAAGTCTTCCAAGAAAACCTTTTGGGTTTGAAAACAAACCCTCTTCCCCTCTGAGATTTCACATGTGGACATTTGGACATTGTCCTCTTCTGAGTCTGCATTTTGATCTTCCCTGTCATCATGGTAGTTTTCTATGATCAAGGTTCTTTTTAGTTTTTTACTCATTTTTTTGAAGTTAAGTTTTATTCCTGGGATACAGGGAGCACTGTCCCAAGCTTCTGGCACAGGAGCCAAGGGGACTGATCGCTAGTGCTCTGTACAGTCTCTGAGGTTGGCAGCTTGCCCACTATTAAGATGGCCCAGCCTAGTTGTGCCTGCTGTGCCCTGGGCTCCGGGGCTGGGGCTGTGAGTGGAGGCCTCAGAGCTGGCCCGCTGGACCCCCGGTCTTCCGAGCCAGAACTGCAGGGCCTCAGATACTGTCTGTCCCTAAGGGCTTCCTGCTGGCTCCCCAGACATCACCTGTGCTGCGTTTCCCTTTTAGCCAAGTGAGACAGATCTTTCCTGAAGTCTTTCTAAATGATAGGCTGGAAAACGGTTTCACTCCATCTTTTTGTGGATTCTGTCACTCCAGAATTCTTTTAGAAACTTGATTTAATGTTGTTTCTGAGGTAAAGTGAGGAGAGCTCAGGTGACTTCCTGGGCTTCTCTCCACGACCTTGGCTCCCCATGTAAGACTAATCTTAGCTCGATTAGTGACAGTCTTCCAGTCTCTGTTTGCCACATGTAAAGTAAAAAAAAAAAATACTGTTTGATGGAATTATGAAATACTTTAATTCTTGTCAAATTAAAGCAAGTTGAGGATGTTATCTCTACCTGGAACAAAAACATTTGTCAGAGACAGTGTTTTTGAGGGAAGATTGGTTCATGTCTCAGTCATCAATATCTTACCCCCTAACTAACTTGTTTGGAAACAGTGCTGGATGATTCTCATTCTGCTTACTTACAACCTAGAATTAATTACTCCTTATTCTATTTGAAGAGATCCCTCTCCCTGTTTAAACACTAGCCCTCCTCAATTGTCGGTATAGATAGATTAATAGCTGAAATAGGCAGCCTTTAAACTTTAGTGGGGAACAACTCTTATCTTGAATATTCTTATTTTGCTTTCCATAAGCAGGCTAATAAAATGAGAATAAATGGAAAAAACCATTTATTTACAAATTGTTATGTGATTGGATAAGCTGTCCCTTGACTAACAGATTTGATTTTTTAATTTAATTTGAATGTGGATAGAAATTTTATTAATTTATTTCTAATATTCCTTTATTTATAATGTTTATTACTGAAAGCCTATTTAGAAGACATGGCAAAACATACTTGTATTTTCTGCCTAGAACCCCTCAGAGATGCTGCCCAGTGAGCTCTTTTGAAGGCCCCTCTTAGGATACCTGAAGGGTTTGAGGAGCCCAACAGCGCTGCTCCTCTCTCATTCTGGTTCCTTGTCTGAGATACTCAGGAGACTGCTGCCACTGGGTTGGGTTATGGCTCTGCGGCACCTGGCAAAGAGACGGTGGCCCAGCGACTCTTCCCCCAGTGCCAATGCCCTTTCCCCTCCCATCCCACTCTGCCCGCTCACTGCCCTGCTATCATTTCTCTCAATCTGTGAGCTCACCTTCCATGTTCACTTGAGCCTGATTTCACTGGGATAATGATGTTGAAGGGAGGGAAGAGACCACATTGTATGATTTTCTCCTCCCCTTTTTTCCTTATTCAAGGAGGACCCTAGTCGGTATTGGGGGGTCCTGACTGGTGAAAGCCATACTATTTGGGAAAGCAGTTCAAAGTGGGGAGGGAGAAAGCTATTACAAGAACACTGTGCTTAGCAAAAGCCTCGTGTGCATCTGGGACCTTACTCAAACTGCCCAGCACCCGGCCTGTGGGGTCCCTTTTGGGTTGAAAGCTATTATGAGGATAGACTACCCAGGTTCAAGCTATAACAACATATGGACAATGACCAGAACATACTTCGCTGTGTCCACCATATAAACCTGGCACTTACCCAGGGGTGCTGGCCCGACCCTGAGCCCTGGGACTCAGGCCAAAAATCAGAACTGCTGCCTAAGCATCATGTAAATTCCTAATGCCATATGTAATGATGCTTTACTGCGCCTTCTCCCTTTTTTTGATTTCTATAATTACTATGGGACTTTTGGGGAGGGGGTATCTTTATGGAAATCCACTGAATAGCCTGGCTGCTGTCCTGGATTTCATGGCAGAGATCTGAGATCCAATGAATTGTCTGGAAGCCAGATAGAAAATATGTAAATACCCCATTATGGTTATTAAACTCCTCATATAATTACAGTGATGCTCTCTGCCTTTCTTTGATACAAATAGCTTGTCCCTTGGTTGGGGGAGGAGGGGAATTCTGGATCCTACTGGTATTTTCCTGTGTCAAAAAGGAAAAGGCAAAAAAAAGGGTAAAGCTTTTTGGATAGATAGATGTAAGCTCTGGGTGCAATTCTTCACAAGCAAACTGGCTTCCCTCATTCCTCCAGAACACAACTGTGCTGAAGAGTTTGAGTTACGGCATTGGGTCCACTGTAAGTGTCTCAAGAATTATCTCACTACTTTCACTTGCCTTGTAAAGAAATTAAAATACAAGTTGAAATGATCTCTAGAAATCAAAATCTTTTGAATGTGCTTCAATCAAACTGATGAAAGAATCTTTCTTTTATTTCATTTTAGTATAATTCATAGTAGTTTATTCCAGCAACAAAGATTTTTAACAGTGCCTTAAAGACTTGATTTCTCATTTGTTTTTCTTTTGAAATTAAATTTATTTAGTATTTTATTTCATCTCTGTCACATGTAAAATTAATTTTTAACACTTGTTTTTAAAACTTTTGAGTTCCAAAGTCTCTCCCTTCTGTGTTCACCATTCCCTACTCCCCACATTGAGAAGACAAACAATTCAACGTAAGTTATAAATGTGCAGCCATGCAAAAATTTCCATAGTAGTCATGATGTGAAAGAAAACAGACCCCCCAATAAATCCTTAAGAAAAATAAAAAAGTAAAAAAGTATGTTTCAATCTGCATTCAGACACCATTAGTTTTTTCTCTGGGCATGAATAGTAATTTTCATACAAAGTCCTTCAGAGATGTCTTGGATCATTGTATTGCTGAGAAGAACAAATCATCTTATAATATTTGTGTTACTTTGTACACAGTACGTTGTATTTTGCAATATACTTGATTTCTCAATAACAATGTTGGCACATGGAAGAAGTGTGGTTAAGGTTCTCCATTTGAACAATCTTAAAAAAGCTCTAAAGATCTCAAAGCATTTCTGAAAGGGTTATATCTGACAAAACTTTTCACTTTGGCAGGAAGTGAGTAAGTTAGGTCTGATGTGCAGGTTCAGCAAAATGACGGGCCATCCTGAAGACAAGACAATGGCCTGATAGTCTGTCCGCCAGTGTGAGAAAAGTTGTTCCCTGATTGCTGTCCTGTCACATCAGGTGTTTAATTCACAGGAGATCTCAAATACTATTTAGAATTTAGATGTGCTAGAAGTGCATTACAATTTATAACCATAATTAATTCAACCCAGTTTGTAGCAAATCCTGCACGTCAAACAACACACCTGTTCACGTATAAAACTAGAATGAAAATTCCTCAAGGACAAGATCAGTTTTGTCCTGGTCCCTGAATCCTCAGCACCCGACAGAGTGCTCTGTATGGGTCAGGCTTTGATGACTTATTGACCTTGAATTTAAAGGCAGGGAGCACACTAGTTTCTTCACAATGATGTTGTAAAGGCTTTCCCTTATATTACTACAAAGCCACACTCGAATCCTCCTTTAATAAGAAGTCCTGACCTTTTCTGGGTGTCATGAGCACAGCGGGGAAAATATCTATACTATACTCCTCCTCAGAATCTTGTTTTTAAATGTATAAACTAAAACAGGAGATTGCAAAAGTAATCAATCATAGTGAAATACAATGATCAAAATAGTAAACAACAACAACAAATAAGTCCATGAAGATCAGGTTGAAAATCTGTGCTTTAAATGTTTCCTTTAAAAAAATATCCAAATGGACAAACAAAACTCGGGATTCAAAACTAATATGCTGGCTCTTTTTAAAAAGCCACTCTTATTATGCCTTTGCTTCTTTGCCATCACTTTACTCAAATCAGAAGTTTAAAAAGTCAAAGTCCAATCAAAAATCCTACTGTCAGCCTGGGAGATTGAGAGCTAAAGAATTAGCTGTTTGGAATATATCTTCCACAGGAAATTTTGCCTAATAAGAGAGATACTAAAATTAAAGTAAATTAATTATATGCAAGATGGCTAATAATGTGTAAAAAATGAACATTTGATCTAATATTTCCTATGCTTTGATTCCCACAAAAACACAAGATTAAAAACGAAGGGCCAATTATCCATCATGATTCATATGCTACTTAAGCAGGTGCAGCTATGCCTGACACCTAGACTATTTGGCGGTACCTGAACCACCCAGCCCTACATCCTGGCACTCAGCTTGCGGGCCTGGTCCCGCAACTCCATTTTTGCAATTGCTGAGAGATGAACTTCATCGGGCCCGTCTGCTATCCGTAAGGTTCGAATCATGGCATACCTAGGGAAGAGAGGTGGGGGAGGTTTACTGGAAGGCAAACCCACTTTAGCCTTAGCCAAAGGGAGGAGCAGCAGGGTGCTGAGATGGGAAACACTGCCAGGAGGAGCTCAGCAGGGCTGCCCGTTCAAAAGGAAAACAGGTTCGGTGGGAGCTGGGAAATGGGACAGGGATGACCCACAGACTTGCTGAGGGGGGTTTTGTCTATTCCGGCTCAGGAGGAGGACTTTCAGAGACCCCTCACCTTGATACCAGGAGGGGCCGTCACACGGGAGTGTGTAACTTGGAGAAGTGCTGCAGCTGGGCCCAGCTCTCACTCCCTGCCTCCAGCCAAGGCCGGAGAAGGAGAGGAGGGGATGCTCGTCTGCCCTTCACGTGTATGTTCAGAGGGCGGGAAGGGGCTGGAAGGCCCCTTCTCACTGCCAGGAAGTCCCATTCCCAAGCAGATTTCCTTGGCTCGTGTTGCTGCAGGCTGTGCTGACCCCTTAGGTGTTAACAGAATGAGACTGACCCAGACACTTTTGGTGCAGAGCCACTGGGGGGGGGGGTGGCTCTCCAAGGCTATTGCTGCTGCCCAATCCTCCTTTCTCTACCTCTTCCCACATCCCGCTTAGAGCTCCTTAAGAACCTGTTCCTCTTCAAGGCCAAGGATGGGAATGGACGGTATACTCTTAATTTGACAAGGGGCTTCTTATCTCCCCCCCCCCCAAGCATTTTAAGAAATAGTATTTAAATGATTACTACTCACATTTCGGCTAAAGAAAAATCCTGAGAGACTCCAGCTCCTCCGCAGACTTGGATTGCCCGGTCAACGATTTTGCAGACTGCCCGTGGGGCGGCCACCTTTATCATGGCAATCTGTAAATACATGGAATGAAAACAGGAAGATAAAGCGCTAGGGAGAATCCGAGACGACCTGCCTGTCTTTACAGACAAGTGAAAGGTCACTGGAGACTTTTCCGACACAATTCTCCCTGCAAACAGTTTTTGTTCAGATGGCTACAACAATGTTCCTGTGGCCCAAGAAGATCCCCCCCCTTGTTATTTCCTTGCTGTGGGGAGCCTGGTGCAGTCAGGCCCTCTCTGACCAACATGGCAGCCGGTCAGTCACTGATGCTCTCAGGAGAGTTGCCCCAAGAAGTATATGACTTGTACAAGGTCACACAACGAATATGTATCAGAGGCAGTATGTGGACCTGAGCCACCTCTCCACCAATGCTCATGTTTCTGAAATGTTGTCTGGCTACAGAAGAAAGAGTTTGCTCATCATCCATCAGGGAATGGGGTCACGTCACAGACAAACACGAGCTGGCTGCTGAAGACTGACTCCCAGAAAATAGGGATTTTGCAAGCAATTCCCCCAATCACTTTGGTAGATGGAAATCTGAAAATTAAAGACATTTCAAGTTTTGAAACCCAGCCCCCGAGTGTGCGTCCGACGTTCTGATTCCATCCTCAGCAATCTGGAATTCTGAGACCACTAAGAGCCCACGTTGATGTGGGGCTGGCACTGAGCGGGCCCCCTGCACCAAGTGCTTTACCATTAGGGCCTCATCTGACCCTCACACAGTCTGAGAGGCAGGTGCTCTCAGCACCCCCATTTGACAGATGAGGAAGCTGAGGACGGCTCAGTGATTTGCTCAGAGTCACACGGCTCACGAGTGCCTGAAGCCACTCCTGACCACGGGTCTTCCCGGGGCCAGCCTGGGCACTCAGCCTGGGCGCTCTCCCCGGTCTGGGAGCACAGGGTCCCCGAGCTGGGGGCACAGGCTTTACCTCCTTCCTTGCCTGGGCACTGCCCAGCGTGTCAATGCTGTGGGCCGCCTTCAGGGTCAGCAGGCGCACCTCCTCGATCGCGATGCGGCTTTCGGCGATCCAGTGGGCCACCACCTCCTACAGCACAAGGAAACGGAGCAGAAGCTGAATTTCTCTCTAACACATGAATCGAATGCTGGCAGCCTTGCAGCCTGCCTCAAAATAAGCCAACAAGACACGAAAAGCTTTAAATCCGAAAATCGCTATTGAGAAGTTCAAAATCTTCCACAAAACAGCAGACACAATGCCATGACTCCGAGCCTCATGGATACGGCATGATGCTGGATGCTGCATTTTCAATCTGAATTTAAATCAACTTGCTCAAAATGTCCTATGATTGTAAATTTCGTGTCGAAGGGTAGGGCCCTGAGAAGACATCTCATTCAGAAAGACTGTGACTGGCTACAAGTCCCTGGCCTCCCTGTCCAAATCTTGGGCTTCCCTTTTAAAGTTCATCCCCACCTTGCTCTGGAGTCTAGGGAGGCAACATCCCCTGCAACAGCATCCTCAGTGGATGCTAATTAACTTTACTGTAACATTGTATGGATAAAGTGACTGCAAACTCCAGATTTTTTAATTTGGAAAAAAAATCCAGTTTTTAAAAAAATTAATATCTGGTCCTAGTCATGTGAATTCTGTGTTCTAAAGCACTGAGAGTTAAGACAGGATTTCAGAGTGAGCCAATTGTGCATTCTTTCACATAGTTTACTACTGACGTCTATTTTTTTTTTCAAAGTAGAAACCATTCCAATGTGTCAATAAGATAGTTTATCTTGGACTCATTAAGCAATCTGACGGCCAATAAAATGGGCCTTATTTTTTCTTGGAATATCCATCAGCAATAGAATGTTCTATTGCTGATGGATATTTTCAGCAAGAATCAGAAGTTTGATTTCATTCTTATTTCTTATAGAGTTGATGGAGTTTCCTATGTCACTCTCAGGGATCAACTGTGATTAAAAGAATACTTTTTAACAAGATGATAAGCTCATAATCAAATGGCCTTGGTTTTATTCATCAGGAACAAAATTCAATGTTGGCTCTTATTCTTAAAATTCTATTCTTAAGTATTTCTTGTTCTTAATATTTCTTATTATATTACTATTCTTAAGTATTTCTTATTCTTAATATTCTACTGCCAAATATTTGCCATCTATGTTCCCTGAGGCTTAACTTTGACAGAGAAATGAACACTCCCAAGGAAACCTGCAGTCATATCTTTCTGTTGTGAAACTGGATGATAACCATTTCATCCCCAAAGTCAGAAGGAATTTAATGCCTAGAAAAAGGAATCAGATTCCTAATAAGGAAAGTTGTTTCTGTGGAGAAAAAAAAAATGCACACAGGAACCAGTACTTGTGCTCTTTCTTCCCACTTAATGTACATTAGCTTCAGAAAAAAGAATCAAATATTCCAGATATCTTCTCTGGGGGTTACTATGGACCTCTGATCTAAAGTAATTTTTAATTCCCCTGTTGGAGGAAGCTGGGACCATAACCATAACTAGCCATCAGGAAGGAGGCTCTCCAGCACTTGTGGGAGAAAGGAATGTTATTATTTTCAACATACTCACATGTCTTTGCTTGCGTTCTGGAAGATTATTTGGTTGGTGCCACGTGGAATTTCCAATGAGGAGAGGCATATTTATGGAAAGTATATTGACTTATAAAAAAAGTGGGGACGTTGTCTGAAAAACTGTCAGTGTAGACCTGAAGGACCCTCCTAGCAAAAGGCTATGCTGATGCAGTCAAGACGTTCACCTGTCCCTCCATCCTTGGTGTGCCCTTCTGCCATCCTGGACCTTCCTGGACACTTACACTTCCAAGTAAGGAAGGGCGTGGAGTCAGGCAGGCAATAAACATTTATCAAGTGCCTACCATGTGCCAGGCACTGTGCTAAGTTTAGGGGATACAAAAGGGTAAAAGAGAGTTCTTGATCTCATGGTCAAATGAGAGAAATGACATGTGAATGACTACGTAAAGTCAAGATAATCTGTTAATTGTCAGCAGAAGGAGGGCACTAGAATCTGAATGGAACTTGAAGGAAGCGAGGAAGCAGAGAGCATTCCAAATAAGGAGGCCAGGCAGTGAAAATGCACAGATATGGAAAATGGAGGATCTTGTTCAAGGAAAAGCAAGGAAGACGCCATCACTGGATTAAGGAGAAGATGAAATGCGGAGATTCAAGGCAGTTCCAATAAACTTGTGATGGAAAGAGCCATCCGCATCCAGAGAGAGAACTATGAGACTGAGAGTGGATAAAAGCATAGTATTGTCACTTTTTCTTTGGTTGTTGGTTGTTTGCTTGCTTTTTTTCTTTCTTATGGTATTTTCCCTTTTGATCTGACTTTTCTTGCACAATATGACAAATATGAAAATGTTTTAAAAAGATTGCTTGCTGTCTTGGGGAAAGGGAGAAAAATTTGGAATGCAAAGCTTTATAAAAATGAATATTGAAAAACATCTTTACATTTATTTAGAAAATAAAATACTAATGTAGAAAAAAAGAGAGGCAAGGCTCACTTCATCCCCTCAAAAAAAAAAAAAAAGATTGTTAAGAGTGTAAAAAAATCTAGGAAGGTATGAGGAGGTGATGAACAGTTGCATATGCTAACAGAAGGTCTCATATTTGATCCTGAAGGTGGTAGGAAGCTACTGGGGTTTGTTAGAGCTACTGGGGGTGACATGATTAAACTGGTGCTTTAATAAGATCTCATTGGTGCCTGAGTGGGGAATAGATTACAGGGAGGAGACTGGAGGCAGGCAGGAGCCCTTCCCCAAGAGCTATGGCAATGCCCCTCAGGCATCTCTGTCTGAAATGATTCTGAGATTGGGAACATGGAAGAGTAATGAATGGCAAAGGAAGAACGAGCTGAAGGGATGGGTCTGCACCAGGAGGATGACAGAGGAGAAAAGACAGCGAAACTGAGAGATGTTATGAAGGGAAAATCAACAGGCCAAGAAACCAAGATACAGGTGAGAGAATGAAAAATTGAAGATGGCATCTCGGCTGGAAGCCTGGGAGACTGAGAAGAAAGTGGTGCCCTCAACAGGGACGATAGAGGGGCAAGGACCCAGGAGACGAAATGATAGTCTGACTAGCAGACTAATAATGGAGAGCGGCACTTCTTAAACTTTTTCTACTCACAACTCCTTTTGGTCAGAGAAATTTTTATCTGACCCTGGGTATACAGTTACATAAAATAGGACTACAAATCAAACATTTAGTAATAATAAATCAGAATTCTGTGACCTCCACATTCAGTTACGAGTCCCCATATGGGGTCACAAGTCACAGTTTAAGAAGGGAAAAAAGACAAGGCAGGGTGGGGATAAGGAGAGAGGTGGACAGAAAGATCCAAACAAAAAGTGACAACAAAAGTCCAGGCAGGTACGAATGGGGGCTTATACTGGTGTGTTGGCAGGGGGAAAAGGGAGACAAGATAAGAGCCAACAGAATGTGACAAACTATGGGATAGGCGGGTGAAGTCTGAGATGATTCCAAGATTGTGAACATGAAGGAGAAATGAACAGCAAATGATGATGTTGTACGGAAGAATGAGCTGAAGGAGAAGAGTCAGCCTAATTCGGGGCATTCTGAACCCCCGGGTGTGGGGATCCTGTAGGAAGCTGGAGGCTTAGTTCTGGAGCTCAGAAAAAAATGGTCTGGACCCGAGAAAGAGACTTGAGAGTCATCTCCACAGGGACCAAAAGCGAAATGTGGAAGCAGGAAGACTGTCAAAGTCTTAGCTATAGAGAGAAGGGGATCTCCTCTAGACCTCTGGGCAAATCCCTGCTCAGGGTCATGAAGAAGAGGCAGCCAGAGAGACAAGAGCAGGCAGAGAAGCAGTAAATGAGGAGTTTGAGGAATCTCTGAAGCTAAGGGGGATGGGGAACTTTAGGATGTTGGGAGGGAAAGAGAAGAAGAAGGTCCAGCACTGTGGTCATAGGGCTTGGAAGTGGTCCATGTACTGGATAACTAGGGGGTCGCTGGTGACCTCGGTGAGCAATTTTAGTGAAGTGAGGACAGGGGTCCTACTTTAAAGATGTGGGAAGTGGGAGCTTCAGGGGCAGAAAACTTTTTCAAGATATTTAGGAGAGAGATGGATGGGAAAGGAACTGAAGGGACAGTGCCCATCTTTTAGGATTTGGGAAAATGAGCATTTTTGTAAGCTGAAAGAAAGGAGCCAGTGGAGACAGGAATTTGATGGGTGGCATGGGTCCTGGAACAAGGTGAGGGAAGGCAGGAGGGAAATGATGAGTAGCAGGATCTCCTTTGTGAATGGAAGGGCCCCCGACAGGGTGATGATGCTGGAGAAGGAATGGCCTCAGTACTCAGTGAAATAGGAGTCCTGGTCATCTGCTATAAGTAGAATGGGTGAGAGAAGAAGAAGAGGAGAAGAAAGCTCTGTGGGAATAAGACAGGCAGTGAAGAAGGATAGAGCAGGCCTGCTGGCCTTCCCGTGTACCATGATTTGTAGCGGGGAAAATCAGAGCAATTCTGTTATTCTGCCAGGAAGTTCTAGCAAAGAGGCAAGAAATCAGGCACAGGATTTGCCCAGGAATGGGGGAAGCTCAGCAGGCCAGAAACTTCAGGGTAGCAGCCAGTGAAACAGGAAAGCCTCCACCTGTCAAAACTGCCATGGCAGGTGGAGCAAAGTACAGCATGAAGGAAACGAATGAGAACGTTATCAAGGGCCCAAAGACCGCGTCAAGGATAGGAGCCAGCCCTGTGACTTCAGTGACCCAGAGCATGGCCTCTCCCCTACAAGCTGGACCTTCTCTGCACCTTAGAATGTGATTGGCTCTGTCTGCAGCAAGGGGAGGTTAAGTCACATTCTCAGAGTCACACACCCAGGAAGTGTCAGAGGCAGAGCTAAAAAATCTTCCTGGCTCTTGAGATCAGCATAAGGGTAAAGTTCTGATGTAGACAGATGTACACACGTGTGTACACACTTTTGCTTACATATACTTAAATATCAACCGAGGCCCAGAGAGTGACAGTTTTAGAAACTCACATCTTCCTTTAGAAGGAAATGCAAAGAAATAGGACAACTTTAAAAATAAGCAATAGAGATGCATATTTTCTACTTTGTATATGAAAATGTTCTTTGGGGTTTTGTTAAATCCAGAAATAAAAAAGAATTAAAACAAAATAGAATGCAAGCTCCTTGAGGACAGAAACTGTGGTATTTTTGTCTCTGTATATTCAGTATTCAGCCCAGTGTCTGGTACCTAGTTGGTGCTTAAAAAATGTTTTCTAGCTGATTAAAAAAATAGTGAATCCCAAATCCTTTGAGCTTCAAGTGCATTTTCTCAAAGATGCCATGCTGGAAGCCCGGTGCACTTGAGTCCCAATCCTTCTGTAAGCTTCCTAGCTCTCTGAACCTGATTTCTCAACTGTAAAGTGGGGATAAGATCTGCCCCAAATTTTCATTAAGCTCAAATGAGATAATATGAGCAAAACCCTCCACAAATCTTAAAAAGCACTATTTTAAATATCAGTTAATTTATTCATTGTCAGAGCCACAGAAAGTCTGAGGTAAGAATTCTCTTCCCCACTTCAGCCATGCTTTGACATGGTCACCTCAGATTTCATTTGACATCCAGACATACGCCTGCAATTACTAGTCAGCAAGGCCCGATCCCTCTGTGTTTGCGGAGAATTAAGAGCATCGCACACCTAAGTCACTTAACCTTCAGCACAGTTCCGACATCTCTAAGTGCACACATATTTATTTTACTTTAGTAAAAAAAAAAAATCCCGTTTTTCGGAGGAATTATTGCCAAGAATGCTCAGCGGGCACAGAGCCAAAGAAAGAGCTTCTATTCAAAACGTGCTTACGTGTGCATATAATTTCTTCTGAAAGGTCACTCTCTGGGCTGCTCGCTCACACATGATCTGTAAAGCCTTTTCGGCCATACCTATTGATCGCATACAGTGGTGGATGCGGCCAGGTCCAAGACGGCCTTGGGCAATCTCAAAGCCCCTTCCTTCACCTGTGTAAAATAAAGAGAGAAGCAGAGAAAAGGACAGACCATGATTCACAAACCTCAATGAATCCATAATCCTTGCAGGTATCCCTCCCTCAATCAGCAATGACCACAACCCGCTCCTGCCTCTGAGGATGCTAGGAGTCTTGTGCCTGGGGTCCATGAAGGCATCCTCCATGAAGTCTCCCCATCACACCGGCACGCTCCCTCAGTGTTGTGAGTAGAATGTGGGAGGTCTACCTCAGGAGGCGGTAAACCTGTGGGCCCAACTGTTTCTATAGGAATTGTTTTTTATTTTTATATTTTTAAATCACAAGACAAATTACTAGTAACAACTATGGTTAACCTTTATATAATGCCTTTAGGTCTGTAAAGTGCTTTACAAACATCATCTCATTTGATCCTGGGAGGCAGGGGCATTATTAAGAAACTTGCCCAGGTTCACACAGCTAGCCAGAGTCTGAGACTGGTTTGAACTCAGGATTTCCTAAGTCCAGGTTCAGCCCTCTATCTAGCCCTCCCCATCCCCCTCCAGTTACCCTTTTCTGTATTTCTCTGGACCCTCTAACACACTCTAGCTTTTGGTTCCTTTTCTCTGCCTCCTCACAAGCTTTTTGGCTTCCTTTGCTGGGTGGTTTTCCCCATTAGATTGGAAGTTCCTTGAGGACAGGGATTGTCTTTGGTTTTTATTTGTATTTATAGCCACAAGGTTTAGCTCATACCTGGCACACTGTAGGTGCTTAATAAGTGTCTACTGACTGATCATACCACTAACTGCAGAGGTGAAGATGCAAATGCAAAGAAAGTTCAGTGGTGCTTAAATTTCTACCTTATATGCAAGAATCAAATCAAGGATGTAATGGAGTTGTTTAAGAACAAGTACAGTTTTAATTATGGTAAGATCATTATTTTAGGAGAAATAAGGTATCTTTTTGATTTTGTTTCATTTTTAGGTATGCATTACCCGAAATTTAAATATTAAAGTAGGATACAAACAGATACCTAGTACTTAACTAAAATTTTGGTGTTCCATTTTACTACTGATTTTTCTGAATTGATAATTTCTCTAGCAATGAGTCAGATTTTTAATGATCATTTCCTGAGAAGTTATGATATAAAATATTGACTATCATTAAGAAATATTTTCTGAACATATCTTACCTAGTATCATGTTGGAAACAGGTACTCGTACTTTATTAAAATGTATCTCAAAATGTCCTCCATGGAAATTATCTACAAAATAGAAAGTACACTTAAATTCTTAAAAAGTATAAGAAGGTCATTTGAAATTACTCACTTAGTATTTTTGTTATTTAAATTGAAGAACAGGGAAAGAATTCATAAGATTAGTTTAAATCTGGTGACTATAATATTCTCCATTGTACCTGGGTAATCCTAAACTTTGAATCCCTCCAACTAGTCTCTATCTTTTCTGCCAAAAGTGGGAAAATATAAGTGTGAGTTTCATATTAATGAAAAAAAGTCTTGAATTGCTTCCAAAAAATCACTGGATAATTCACCTTAACATTCTTTTCATGAGAAGCAATAGCTAATCTAATGTCCAAAGCAGGCCTTTGGCTTAGGTAGTGATGCTGGTGAATTTTTATAATGTGTTGATAAAGGGAGGTTTTGCTAAAGATACTTGGTGGCTATGGGTACCCCATTCCATAAGCTATGGGCCACCTTTCAAGCTCTAGAACCCTCAAGTCCTGAGTCACACAAAATTCTATCACGTGCAAATGTACACTTTATGTGCAATGGGAGTTAGTCATAACTCAGCTACCAACACGCGGTCTTTGGGAGAAATCAAACTTTTAAACAGTTCTAAGCAGGGGTGTGCTGGTTAAGAGTTTAATAACTCTGAGGAAAGGGGGAATAAGTAGCTGCTTATAATGAGTACTTTTAATTTCAATCTGTGATATTAACATTTTTCTCACTTTCTTAAGCCTAGATAATCAACCAAACTATAAATCAAGCCTTGATTTGTAACATCTGCCAATTTCCAAGGTATAAATGCTCATTCTGAAATTTAACAATCAGCTCGCAAGAGCCAGTTTGAGCCACTTCTGGCACATCCCTGATTCTAAGTCATAAGTTTATATATAAGATGGCAATGTCCAGGACTCTGGAATACTGCAAGGCAAGGTCTTGTTTAGCTGTCCCTCCCTTCTGAGTAAGTCCGTCAGTTATAACATTATATGAACAGGAAGGTAAGTAACAAAGTCTTGGATGCAATCCAGCAGCATGGGGCCAATGGCGAATGCCCACGATTCTGTCAGCGTGGAATGTCTGGCCAAAGGAGGCGATTATAAAAATTAGGTCACTTGTTCCTCAAGAATGAATTAGGTGCCCACTTCGTGCCAGCTAATGGGCAGACCACGGTCTACTCAGGCTCCCTCCCTGCTACCCTGCAAACTGGCTGCTGTCCTTAGCACTCGGTTGAAACGCTTTTCTTCTAGAAACCAGTGACCTTTCAGTGGCCAGATACCAGGGGCTTTTCTCAGCCTTGCTCCTCCTGGACCTTTGTGTACAGGTCACTGCTGACCACATTCTCCTGAGTTCCCTCCTCAAGCTTCCATGACCCTGTTCACTTTTGTTCGCCTTCTCCTTGTCTCATCATTTCCTCCTCACTTTCCTCCACTGGTTCATCTTCTTCCGGCCCCTAATTAGGACTGTATCCTCCAGAATGCTGCACTCAGAGTTTCTTATCTCTCAAAGTTTATCTGCTCCTCCCAGAAGAAAATTCTCTGCCCTTAAATTCTTTGCCTGTAACACATTCAATTTTGTGCCAAATCCTTATTTTTGCATATTATGTATTTCCCTCAGTTAGATTTTAAGATCTTGAAGAGCAGAGGCTGCATTTTTTCAGCTCGGTATTATATGTAGCACTTTTTATGTAATAGTTATTTAATGAATATTTTTCAAATTAAATGAATATGTTTGAGTATATATTTCTTACTTACCCAAATATCCAAAGACCGACAATGGCCTTACCAATTTCACTCCTGGAGTGTTGATTGGAACCAGTATCATGCTGTGCTGTTTGTGTCTGTTCCAATAAAAAATAAGAGATGTCAGGATGACTTGCAATAATGTCTGAAATGGTAAAAATGCAAAAGAAACACAGTAGCACTGAGAGACAGGCTTTGATTCTGAATAATGCAAAAAGCAAAGCACATGATGACTTCAAAGATAAGTCAGAGTTACAACTTTATAAAAATCAACTCGATTGGAAGCAGCTAGATGACACAGTGAATAGAATAATGGCCTTGAAGTCAGAAGGACCTGAGTTCAAATCTGAGCTCAGACACTTAACTACTAACTCTGTAATCTGGGCAAGTCACTTAACTCTAGAAAAAAATTAAATTGATTTTTTTCAAGATTTTTCTTTTTCATACTTAGTGCATAATTTTGAAAGACATTGCTAAGAAGTAAACATTTCAAGACTACTACATTAGACTGAAATAGAATCACATGTGAAATGATAGAAGGTTAAACAGTATGCTCCATAATCTTTCTCAACACACCTCTGAGAACTGAGAAACTTGATAAATGCAGGAAATTCCACAATGAAGCACAAAGAGAAAGCACACTTTTCGAAATCTTTTCCAAATACAGATTCTGGCAAAATTATTGCAAATCATGATTAAATCAAATTTACTTTCACAACAAAATTTACATTCTAGCATGCTTTCTGGAAATTATGTTTCATTTCTGTGAAACTATCTTTGGCTTTGAAATAGGCTGTAAAATCAGAACTTCTTTTATTACCTGGATGCAGAAGAACTCTTACTTCTACCCAAGACAATGGCAATCTTACATTTTGGATTCCCAGCTCCTAAAAGAGGAAAAAAATAGCAAATATCTTTCTAGAAGATCTTTTGAGTTTTAAATGATAAACTCATAACTCCTAATTTTTTTTTCTAAGTAACTGACTTATTTGTTCCTGGCAAAACAAAAATCTTTGATTGATAGAAAATGCACACAAGCATAACTCTATCATTCTCAAAATGTGTAAATAAGTCTCTGAAGAAAAAAGCCTGGATTCCATCAGCATGAGAAACTGTAGGAAATGTCATAAGAGAAAGAAACAGATATCCATCTGCTGCCTTTAAGTGCCTCCACCCAAATTAGCCCCAGATGTACACACACATGCTAAGGCTGTGAAATTCCAATTGAGAAGTCTTACCTGTTTAGAATTTAAATGTTCTACTGTGTGATCAAACTGTTACAAGCTATGTGCTATCCACTACCAAAAGAGGACCAAGAAGGGCCCAGGATAAAGGGAGAGATGTTTCTAGGATTTTATTCCCCCAACTTAAGGGCTAAGCTATGGTTAAGGCCTCTTTCTTGGGCCTCATTCTCTAGGACACTTTGCTCCATACTGGCTTTCCTGCACCACGAGGCAATTGAAGAGGGCCCAATCTGGGGGCCATTCAAACTGCTAAGGTGTCTGGGGCACATGCTAAGGTCCTGTCTATGTGTTTGTTGTACAGTGACTTGTAAAAATTTTTTTTCAAAATAAAAATCTACTGTTTCAGCTCTTCTCCTTCATTGATAAAGCAAGAATAAAAAAACTTCTGTTATAGGTATATATAATTAAATAAAACAAATTCCTGCATTTGGACATTGAACATGTCCATAGGTAGTTTCATAAATCTCTACATTCTTCATCTATCACCTCTCAAAATGGGTTGCATGTTTCATTAAAAACTATCTGGAATCACAAAGGATCATTGTGTTGAACAGAGTTCCTAAGTCTTTCTTGTTTGCTTTTACAATATTGTTACTGTTGTACAACTTGTTCTCTTCTTGTTGAATTCAAAGTCTGTATCAGTTGCTATAAGTCTTCCTAGGTTTCTCTTCATCATTTCTTACAGTATCACAGCATTTCCTCACACTCACATAGCACAGCTTGTTTAGCAGTTTCCTACTTAACAAGCACTCCCTCAGTTTCCAATTCTTTGTCATCATAGAGTTGCTATAAATATTTTTGTACATATGAATCTTTTCCTTCTTCCTTTAATCTAGATTATAGACTTCATAGTTCATAATACTAAGCTAAAGAGTATCCACAGTTTAATTGCTTTTTGGGCTGAGTTCCAAACTGCTTTCCAGAAATTAATATATCTATTTTCTCACAGTTCCTCTAAAATTTGTCATTTGCCAATCCAATGGGTATAAGGTAAAAGCTCACTCAGTTGTTTTATTTGCATTTCTCTAATTCCTTAAGATCAAGAACATTTTTTAAAAATAGCTATTGATTTTTTATTCCTCTGAAAACTTTCTGTTCATGTCCTTTTGGGCAATAACTTTTTATTCATATATGGTCTAGATCTAGTTTCTGCCAGAATACTCAGTTTTCTTAAAAGGTTTTTGTCCAATGGTGTTAGTACCTAACCTAATAGTGAGATTTTGGGGTTGATCAAATACTTATAACCTGGCAATTTGTGAATATGTGTTCATTTGCTGATTAAGTACATTGTGTACTTAATCTGTTCCATTGACCAACTACTCTATTTTCCAATTTTTTAAAATAACTGCTTTAGAGTGAAGTTTGAGATTTGATACTGATAGGCCCCCTTTTTCTCCATTTCTTTATATTATACCCTTTGAAATTCTTGGACTTTTGTTCTTTTGGATGATTTAAATTTTTTTTAGAACTCTATAAAATAATCCCTTGGTAGTTTGATTCATATGACACTGAGAAAGTAAATTATTTTATATAGTATTAACGCATTAAAATGGCTTAGCCTACCTATAAAAATTTACATACATCTCCATTTATTTAGACCTGCCTGTGTATTTTGTAGTTGTGTTCATATAGTTCCTGTGTGTGTCTTGGCAGACAGATTCCCAAGTTAAGTGGGATTTCTTTATCTGTGTAAGTACAATAATTTTTTGAGAAAAAATACATTTTATTGCCTTCAAATTTTTGTTTTCCCCAGTTAGATGACTGCAACAGCCACTAAAAGTCTTCTTATAAACACATACCCTCTGTCTCTCCATTTTCACCAGCATCTCTATAAACATCTAGTTCCTTGAGGGGAAAAAGCATACTCTAGATATTAAATCTGCCAAAGAGATTTTATCAATTAAATCTGTAACAACAATGATGCCTGCCCAAGTTTAAAAAACAGGTCTAAGCAAGATCCTACAGCGATTCAATTTTTTTTACATATATATATATATAATTAAAATAATCTGAAGGCTCGATAAGATTTGCCAGGAATTGCTCCCTAAAATAACAGTAGCATCATATAAGATAGATAAGAACTCCTCATTAAGAAATAAGTTTGATATCCAACATATAAAGGACTGCTTGCCATCTAGGGGAGGGGGTGGAGGGAGGGAGGGGAAAAAAAAATCGGAACAGAAACGAGTGTCAATATAAAGTAATTATTAAATAAAAAATTAAAAAAAAAAGAAATAAGTTTGTTTCATAGCCAAGAGATACCAAGATAGCGAGGTGGCAAGAGTGCCCAGGCACAAGGCCTCAGACACTTACTAGCTGTGGGACTGGGCAAATCACTTAGGCCTGTTTTCCTCAGTTTCCTCATCTGTAAATGAATTGGAGAAGGAAATGGCAAACTAGTATCTTTGGCAAGAAAACCCCAAATGGGGTCATGAAGAGTCAGACATGATTGAAACGACTCAACATCACTCTCATGACTGAAAACTCTGGAATCAGTCTTGCTGTTACCATCTAATTGTGCTTTTGAGCCAGCTTGGGGAGAGGGTAGAAGGGACCCGTGTGCCCTCAGTGTTCTGGACTCCTGTGGCTCTGCACCTTCTGGGCATCTCGTTTTAGGGTTGCCCAGAACTCTGACTCATTAACTAGCTTGCCCAGAGTCAGTATTTGAACCCAAGTCTTAACTCTCACTCTCTACCATTGCTGAAGGAACGACGGCTTTGGCGTTGCAGTCCGTGGGTTAGAATGCAATTCTGCCACAAGATCGCTGTGAGAGCACGGGCCAGTCACCTTTGTTCTGCATGATCCCCAAGGTATCTGAAATTCGATGACACTGCACATTGTGGGCAGATGGGGCAAAGGGACTGCGGTACTGTTCAAAGGAAAGATTCACTTGGCTGATGACAAGTCCACTGGCTCTTAACAAGAAAAGCTGTATTTCAAGAAAGGTTCTTGGAAGGATTATCTGGAGAAAAGCTATGGAAGAAGCCTGGCAATCTGTGAAACTGGCCACACAACCTGTCCAGGAAAAAAGGAAACAGCAGCAACAGGTGGGCCACAAGTATGCAGCTGCCTTACATCTCCAAGTTGTATAGGAAATGGGAAGGGGAGGAGCAAAGGCTGACAGTGCTAGGGAGGGGGACATTTGGCCAGAGCCAGCGACAGAGGAGCAAAGGGAGCCACAGGTGGGGAGCAAGCCTTTACCAAGCCCCTCCTCTACTGCTTTATAAAGGTGATCTCAGCGGGCCAGCTGACTGATGGGCAGAAAGGTTAGGGGACTGACTGGCTTCCACTGAACCCTCGGCATCTCTTCATCGGGAATGCTATTTATTTATTCTATTGCTATCTATTCTATGCTATTTTATTTGTTCATATGATCCATTAAGCACTTCTTGTGTTTGTTGATCAGTGAAGGGAACGAGAGTTCCGCTTTTGTGGGGTCACAGGGCATCAGGTGAGATGACAGGTGCAGAATACGCTACCTTCCGGGGGGCAATCTGCCAAATTTAAAAGAACCAAGTGGACAGCCATTCTGATTCACGGGACAGGGACTGACATGGGAAGGCTGCAAGGAGGCTCCTGCTGATGGGCCTGGATCAGGCCTTTTTGGCTGACTTCCAAGTCCCAGAACACGGGAAGCCCAGCTATTGCACAAACAGAGCAACATATTTCCTCTTCTTCTACCTGGTTACATATAACTCTATGGACCTCTATTTTCTTCCAACTTGAATTTTAATCCTTCAGAGGAATTGGTGATTTTAAGGGTGTGGGCCTCCCTCCATTCACAGAGCTCATCATTTCTTCATGTGTTTGTGGGTAGAGTTCGTTATTTGCTCGGGCCAGAAAAGTGACTGTTGGCCAGCCTCTGCAAAAGGCAGCCAGGCTTAGAAGTGGGAGGACAGAATTTGACACGAAGTTGGTATGGGAAGCCAAAAATGGATTGCAAGAACCTTCCAGAGCTTATGTTCTCCTGGGTTAACATTAGAGAACCCTGGCCTCCTCTGTGCTGTGAGAAGGAACGGAGAAGCGCTCTGATGGAGGCTCTTGGGCAAAGTGCTTATAAACAAATTACAGTGAGGGAATTGGGAAGCACAGGGGTGTGGAAGATGGAAGGTCCTGTGACTGTCTTTATCTTGGGTAGACAGGAATAAGGAAACCCCTCAAAGAGACATAAAACAGTTGTGGCCACATAGTTTGCCTGTAAAATTGTGATGATTAGGGTTTCCAGAACACAAATTCCTAATGATTTAATTTGTGTCTTAGATGATTTATGGAAGGAGGTGAAGGGCAAGGTCTTTTCACTGACTATACAAGGAAACCAAAAAGATAAAATATCTAATGGGCATTATAAATCAAACTGTATAACTGTAGAGCACTTAAAACTGTGTGTACATTTTTTTCCTTCCCTGATGTGAAGTTTTCCAGTTTTGTGGAAATGGCTTCTTCTGTTGCTCTTCTGGATTTCTGCAAAAACCTCTCAACTAAATTCCATTTTAAAAAAATATGAGTCAGATAGGAAGTTATTTGCAAGACGTCTGCTCTCAATTAAAAGAGATCCATTGACTTAAGTAATAAAAAAAAAACATAATAAAGGTAATACTTCGGAAAATTCTGCATAGCTACTCATTTATACTATAAATAATAAGTAAAACATATAAATAATAATAAAGTTCTAAAATTTTGGCTTAATGTATAATCAATACATTTTGATCAATAAAAGATATTTGCTTTGGAACTTCTGGACTTTTATCTACTAAACTGAAAAACAGTAACCTTAGTTGTTCATTACTAAAATTGATATTGTCCCATTCAGAGATAAAAGCAAACAAGAAGAATTGAGGTTCAATCCAGTGTAATAAAGGGATTGACCAAGGAGAACTTAGTCCTTAGAACACATATAATGTTCCCAAGCCACGGTGGCTTGATGAGCCTCCTCTGGGTAAGTAATGAAAGAGTACTTCTGCCTCACAGAACACAAGCAAGACCACCAGATTGTTTCCTGGTAGTTTACTATGCTGGGATTTTTAAAAAGATTTTTAAATGGCTGCTGAGACTGAATTGAATAGTCACATAAAATAAGAAAGAAAAGAGGAAAGAAAGAAGAAAGGAAGAAAAAGAAAAAAAGGAAAGAAAGGAAGAAAAAAGGAAAGAAAGAAGGAAAATAAAAAAGAAAGAAAGAAAGAAAGAAGAAAGAAAAAAGAAAGAAAGAAAGAAAGAAAGAAAGAAAGAAAGAAAGAAAGAAAGAAAGAAGAAAGAAAGAAAGAAAGAAAGAAAGAAAGAAAGAAAGAAAGAAGGAAGAAAGAAAGAAAAAGAAAGAAAGGAAGAAGGAAGGAAGGAAGGAAGGAAGGGAGGGAGGGAGGGAGGGAGGGAGGAAGGAAAGAAGGAAGGAAGGAAGGAAGAAAGAAAAGAAAGGGAAGATAAAAAAAGAAGGAAGAAAAGAGAGAAAGAAAGAGAGAGAGAAAGAAAAAGAAAATCTCTTGTTTTCTTCCCTGGCATTTTTGAGTGACAAGGAAGAATGGCTTTAAACCTCAGGCTGGGGGGTGGAGGAAGAGCAGTTCTGGTCACCTTTACTAGTCTATCTAATGTCACATCCACTAACAACCATCTTTTCCCAACCTCAGGTGCCTGAGTATTCTGAAACAGGAGTCCCTGGGGACTATCTGAGACACCAAAGACAACCAGAGTTCTGGAATCTGTGGCAAGAGTAGCAGGACTCGGTGAGACGCTCGACAGTGACTTGCTTGATCTGTCCTATCAAGGAGCCAGCTCAGCTGAGGAAGAGAGCATGGTGTCCAAAAGCTAAGCCAACCCAGAAGTGAAGCCGAGAGGAATTCTGTGGAAGACATACTCCCATGGCCGGAAGTAACATTCCCTTCTTTTGGAGACAGGACAAGAGTCAGGAAATGTTTTGTAGCACCCACTTTGGATCCACTGTCCCAGGAACCAAGTAGTGTGTGAAGGGAAGAGTTAGCTCCCTGTTGGGGGAATGTCTATTCTAGTCCTTGCTAAATCTTCTCAGTAAATATCCGTGTGTAAAAGTTCATTGATGTTAAAAGGTTAACTGAAATTGGGGAGACAGGTGCTTAAATGTAATTGAAAAAAAATCAGTAAGGTTGATAAATGAGAATATTAGAAGTCAAAACCTTTCTGGGTTAGCTCTAGAACCTCAAAGGAGGACATATCAGCTGATTCTAGTGCAAAATGGGAGCACTGTTTCATACTAGGAATAACCAGATGATAAGCAGTGGGCAAGGGGAAATAGCTAGAGTTCATGGATGGGATTAGCTATATGCTCATCTGCTAAGACAGTTTTCAACAGTGAAGTGCCCTGATTCTATAATTGAACCTTCCTTGATGACTAGAAATTACAGAGAAGTCTGTCTTTTACCACTTATCTCTATTAACATTAGATAGCTTTGATTTCTCATGTAGCTTTTTTCTTCCACCAAAGCCCTACTCCTAATTCTTCGTCACAGTGTGGATAAAATTCTGTTTTCTCAGAAGCTGTGAGCAGATTACAAGCTGTGGCAAGTCTTATCACTGAAGGATTGCAGGTCTATTACCTGAGGATCAGCCCAGCTAAATCTGCTAAAGCTCATGACCAATTTAGCTGAAGGATTATTTGTTGGCAACAGCAGAAAGTTTTATTCTCTGTCAATAGCAGGAAACTGTGACAGCTTTCTGAAGGAGTCCAACTTTTACACTAGAAAACTCAAGTGAAAATTCCCTCTGGGGCTTGGTTGTAAAAATTTTAGTTAGTGTAAAAAACAGAAGCCTGTAAGTAGAAAGACACTGGCGACATGAAGAATGTGCTTTTCTCCATTACATTTAGTTACTTTTGAAGAGAATATCTTACAGAGATATAAGGTTTGGGAAGCCATTCCTTTGGAGAGCACTTCTTTCTCTATGGAGCAATCTGGAAATCCAGAACACTGAATGCTTCTCCAGACTAGTCCTCTGCTCTTAGTTAGAGAAGGAGACAGAAGATAGATACTCTTGACGACATGGATTTTCGCTAGAATTCCCTTCCTTTCCTGGTCTGATAATCCATGTTTTTCAAACATTTAAGGGACAATACAAGATGGATTCTTGGGTTTTGTGGCTAGCTTTCTCTTTTGGAGGAAAATCACTGTTAAGCCCATTGATTAAACTTTGAACATGTGTCCTCAGTGAATTTTAGAAAGTGAATACATTTTGAATAAATTTTAAAAATAAGCAATATAATAATTCAATCTTGCTTTTATACAATCTAACATTATACAGGCTAAAATATAAACTTTCCAACTTTATTCTCTCCCTTTTTAATTCAGTTAAAGTAAAGAAGGTGAGAATGGGAAAAATGAGCAAGTGATTAGATTTTTTTCTCACTTTCTGAAAAAATGGAAAACCCCTTCACAAATATTTCATCTCTCCATTTAGCTACAGACAAAATTTTGGCAGGTAAAGCCATTGATACAACCATTTACAATACGGTCTCAGCTTTTTTATGTCCTGTACATCGCTTCAGTCAAGAACACAGGATACAAACACAGATTAAATAAATTCAGGAAAATCTGGGTGGGAGGCCAGGAGATATTCTCCCCGTTCTAGCTGAAACAGATGAAGTAGATAATATAATTGTTGTTGTCTTTAATCCAAACACTGCACAATTTCAAGGATGCTGACGTGATAGAGCTGAATCAGACTGAATGGCATGTGCATTCCTTATCTCCTCCATCACCACCCTGAGGGGAGCCCGCAGATAAGCTGGAGCCCATTGGGTGGGTGAGTGGGAACCAGGATGGCAACCAGGAGGGCAGCCAGGATGGCTAAGGGACTGGGAGTGTTCTGGAAGATGATTTAGGAGGCAGGATCTCTGCCTGAAAACAGGAAGATTTAGACTTGTAGTGCCCCACCCTAAATGATAGGAACTAGGGGCAGTGGACATTACAAAGAGGTGAATTTAGAATTAACTAATGGAAAAAATTTCTTAACAATTAGGACTATTCAAGAATAGTGCTATTGGATTATTTGCTATCTAGGAAAGGGGATGGGAGGAAGAAGGGAAATTCGGAACACAAGGTTTTGCATGCTTCAGTGTTGAAAAATTATCCATGCGTGTGTTTTGAAAATAAAAAACTTTAATTATAAAAAAAAGAGTGAAATATGCTACACTGGGAAACCATGGGTTCCCCCTCACTGGTCATTCAAGCAAATGCTGACTGACAAGCTTGTTAGTGTTCTTGTAATGGGGATTCTTGTTCTGGTGTAGGGTGGACTGCACAGCCTCTGAGCTTCATGCTGAATCTAAGATTCTGTGATCATCAAACAAAATCATCCTCAAACAGAAAATAAAAGAGGACAAAACATTTGATGGGATACAACTAGAATCTGGGAGTCGAGTGTACTCCTGTCACTGGATTTCTTTTCTTTTCTTTCTTAAATGAAAGGACTGCATTAGACAGCCTATAACACCATCAAATGATTTTTTTTTGGTTGAGATAGCTGGGGTTAAGTGACTTGCTCAGGGTCCCATAACTAGGATATATTAAGTGTCTGCAATAAAATTTGAACTCAGAGCCTCCTGACTTTAGGGTCGGTGCTCTATCCACTATGCTATCTAGGTGCCTCCATCACTGAATTTCTAGTGTAGAAAAATTCTGTTATGAAACTATTTAGTTTTAACCTGATAAAAGAAGTAGCAGAGCAAAAATAATCATAAAAGATGATAATGTAATGCATAATTATTATGCATCATTATAAATAATTATGATGATATATGAACAATATATTTAATATAACATCCAATATATCAATAATAGATTAATATAATAAATAATAATGTATAATATAATTTAAAAGTAATAATATTCAAATGTTTTCTCAAGAAAACATTTTGGTTCCTTTTAAATAAAGGTCTCTCTTAAGAACTTTAGGATTGATTATATGATGTGGGAGACCCTGGCCCAGGGCCGCCAGCATGGCGAACCCTCATCAGAGAAGGGCTTGTCCATGAGCCAAGCAGAATTGGATTAGCCCAAAAGAAATGTGAGATACACAAAATTAGAGAAGTTAGCCCAGATGTTCACATGGCCTATTTGTGTGCGACCTGTGGCAGGCGTTCTGTGCTCCTATTGGTCTGATCAGCCACAATCAGACACACTGCAACCCAATTCTAACAGTGATTTCATTTTGGTCCTTTTCGAGAGCAAAGGACAATAACCAACTAGCCAAGCACTAGAATAAGCTCTAGCCACACAGACACCAAAAGGAAGATGCTCCCTGCCCTTGAGGAATTTGCATTCTAATAAAAAAAGGCATTATTTATAGGAGAGTAATGGTCAAAGAATTTTGGAAATTTATAGGGATGGGGAGGGGAGAGATGAGAGAGAGAGAGAGGAGAGAGAGAGAGAGAGAGAGAGAAGAGAGAGAGAGAGAGAGAATGAATATGTGTGTGTGTGTGTGAAGAAATCCAAGAGAAGCCGGCCTGAAGCCTAGTCCGAAATGCAGTGAGCCATTCAAATAAGCATGAATTAGGACTGGGGGCCCTAGAGCAGATTCTGGATTGAAAAGGTTTATATAATCTTCAGATAGTGAATGAAGGGGAAGAGGAAAATGTTGGGAAGAGCAAACATTTGGGCATATGCTCTGCTAAGCAGTTCCCTATCAGTAAACTTAAAATATAATGCTCTCCCTATTATGATTTATTGCTGCAAACTATAGAAAACCATATTCTCATTCACACAATCATCAAGAATTACACTCATATTGTAAGCAAAGATTTCTATTGGAATTTGAGGGAAATTCTCCTCATCTCCCCACACAAATTCTGAAAAGTTATCTTTCCATCATCTAACTCAATTTCAATTGATCAAGGATGGACAGAAGCAGCTACACCCAAAGAAAGAACACTGGGAAATGAATGTAAACTGTTTGCATTTTTGTTTTTCTTCCCGGTTATTTTTATCTTCTGAATCCAATTCTTCCTGTGCAGCAAGAGAACTGTTCGGTTCTGCAAACATATATTGTATCTAGGATATACTGCAACCTACTTAACATGTACAGGACTGCTTGCCATCTGGGAGAGGAGGTGGAGGGAGGAAGGGGAAAAATCAGAACAGAAATGAGTGCAAGGGATAATGTTGTAAAAAATTACCCTGGCATGAGTTCTATCAATAAAAAGTTATTTTAAAAAAAGTTATCTTTCCATCATAAGTGGGGAAAATTCAGTGCTGAGGGTGGGGTGTTTAATTCACTCCACCTCATTAATGGCAGAGAAAGGCAGAGTGCTCTACCAGGTGGAAGTCTGGTTTTGGAGGCAGGAGGTCTCGTGTTCATTCTGGCTTTGGATGCTAACCAAGTGCCTTTGGGAAAGTCATGTCCTCAGGGTTGTAGGCAGCTCTCTGCAATTATCCATTGTGAATGCTGCTGATACTGGGAAAATGGCAGGTCTGAGGCAGGTGGTGGTGGTCCAGTCCAGCTGCCTTGTGACACAATTGGACCCCCGAGGCTTAGTGAAGATGGATCTTTGTCTCCTAGAATCCCCACTCGGGCTCTGTCCCTTATGCCATGGAACCTGTTCAAAGATTCATGTATATGTGGTCTGAGTTCAAGAGGATGAAAGAGGAAATTGTATTCCTACAGATGTTCCTCCACTCTGCTGTGGAGATGGGCCCTCCTGCCTCGGAACCCCACCGCTGGAGTGGGGAGGTCCTGAGGGACAACTCTCCCCCATCCCCATCCCACCATTCCACAGGCCCAGCTCTCAAAGCCATCACGTACAGAGAAGGGGCTGCCAGCCCAACTGCTTAATGCTGAGCTCTCATGGGAGGCAGTGTGTGTGGCCAAGCACTGCTGCCATTTTCTCTCAGTCTTAGATGGGAAAGCCCAGGACTGGAAAGCCAAGAACTTTGGAAAAAGGGATGCTGCTCCATATAGTGTCAAATGGCTCAGCGTCAGAATCTGATATAAATTTATCAGCAGAAATGGCATGAAAGAAGAGGTATGACCATTGACAAAGACCATGGTGCCTTTCCATCTGACTTGCACCTGAAATTTCCAGGAAGAATTGTCTTCCCCCCTGAAATGTGAGCTCCTTGAGGTCTGGGGATGTCTCACTTTTGTATTTGTATCCCTATTTTTCTACTGCTTCAGCACAATGCTTTATATATGTATCCAATATTGGGAACTTCTGGCAATGTAATAATGAATAAGAAAGTGAAATAAAGTCAGCTGGCACTTAGTAAGTGCTTAGGAGGTCCCAGGGACAGCTAGATAGATAGTTCAGTGAATAGAGCAAAGGGCTGGAGTCAGGAAGACCTACATTCAAATTCAGCCTCAGGCACTTAATAGTTGCGTGACCCTGCGCAAGCCACTAGATCTCTGTTTGCCTTAATTCACCAGAGAAGGAAATGGCAAACCACTCCAGTATCTTTACCAAGAAAACCCCATGGTTTGGACAGGATGGTCTATGGGGTCATGAAAAGTTGGCTATGACTAAATGACTGCATAACAGTTACTAGAAAGGCAAAAAACAGTCTGTGTCTCCCAGAACTCACGCTCTGATGGGGAAACAGCAAACAAGTATGTACAAATAAGATAAACAACTAGGACCCACCTAGTATGAATAATGAATTCTGCAAAGTAGTCATGTTATTTAAATTCATGCTATTTGAATTTGTAATTATAAGTAAAATATAATTTCAGATCCAATGTAAAAATAAAATTTTAATCTATTACTATAACAGGAAAGGATAAGAAAAACATATTTCTGATTCAAGTTTAGGATGAACAATAGGGTAGTTATTGAAAGAAAATTTTTAAAAAAATTACAATGACTTAATATCACACCTAAAAATTAGCCTAAACTTATAATGAAATATTATTATTATTGCTAGAAATACTCAATATCTTTAAACCTTCATACATAAGCTGGTAAATAGACTTTCATCTATCTTTCCTCAAATATAAATTCTTCCATTCTCTTACAATAAATCAAGTATAGCTGCATGAAATGGAGCGTTATTTAAAACTGTTTTGTGATTTTTCTTGTGATAGAACTCTTCTTGCAATATTCTTCAGTTGAAAAAAATTTGAAAAGTAGTCTTTAGTCACTCATGTTTTCTTATTTGTCTGACAAAGAAACAGAAACAATCAATGGTAACAGCTTCTCAGAGTACTGAGATTTTGAAATTGTTAACTAAGAGCTGATTTTCTTAAGAATTCCCTTCTGTAGTTGTGATGAGTTTAGAGTTCCTGGTGGTCAGGGAGTTAAATGATGAGGTCAGTGGCAGGTTTGGGGTTCAGGGAACCAAATGAAGAGGTTTGGCTTCCCTAAATGCCCTTTGGATTCAGCATATGGCAGGGAGTTGTGGGAACCCCTTCTGGAAGTGCAGAAGTCCTTCATAAAGGAATTTTATGAACCCAAAAAGTTAGACTGGTAAAAGAAATTTATTATTGGCATTGGGAAGTCAGTCTTTGCTATGCATGAGTAGAAAGATTGAATTCCTTAGTGGCAAAGTCCTGGCAGAGAGATATAAAGTTTCTAGTGGAGGAGTTCTGGCAGAGAGATAGAGAATTTCTAGCAGAGAAAAACCCGACAGAGACGTATAAAGTCTTGTTAGGGAAATAGGTGAGGAAGAGATAGAGGGTAATGCTTAAAGAGATTATCATTTCAGTGGGCAGAGGTTGCAGCTATGCTAGGGAGAGAGAAGTTCCTTGGCATGTTAGGTCCTCTGCAAGGACTGAGCCCCAAGTTGGCTCATTTTATAATTGAGGCCTTGGCTACAAGCTGAGAGTTGCTCTTGATGGGAGCTGTGCAGCTTGAGCTGAAATTTGAATAGAGAATCTTAGAATTGAATGCGTGTTTCTCAATTAATCTCTAATTTAATGGGGTTAGAATCTCCAACGGGATTCAACTAGCCCCAACCATTGATAACAGAATGAAGCTGTTTGTCCTGTTTCCCTCTGCGGGGTCTTTTACACAGGTCAGAATTCAAGGAGACTTTCTCCTTGAAGGAGCTTTTGAGAGAGAGAGTTTCAGGGTTCCCCCTCATCAGTTGGACCATCTTTATACTTTTGAAATCCAGGCGAATGTTTTCTTTCTTAGAAATGTAAACTCCAAAAGATATCAATTTCCCCCCCCAAAAAAAAATCTATTTTATTCAAATTCAAAATATGTTAATTAACCACCTCTACCTTCTTCAACTATTTCCTTCAAAACAGGACATTTTGCTGCTATGATTGCATTTGCGCTGTTTCTCCAGTAATTTTAACATAATACAATTTTAACATTTACATCAGTTTCAAAGTGAATAAACCAACTAAGGTTTACAGTAAGATTCTTTATTGTCCATTTCATTTCCATTTTTTCCTGCTGGCTTAAATCATTATGAAATGTTTTCCTGAATGGCTTAAGAGGACACAATCTGCTGTCCATATGATTGAAAGATGCCCCATTTCTATCACTGTTTACACTTCCATCACTGTAATACTATGAATTCCTTGTACTTTGTTGATAGGGTACAGTTTCTAGGGGAAATATAGCTGTAATCCTGAGGCCCCCCTGACCTTAGAATGTTATAATTGTTCTAACAATCTGTCTATCAAAAATCCTAAAGTCTCCTGGCCTTAGGAATATAATAATAAAGTTTTATATTTCTTCCTTTAGACTTTAGAGACAATATAGCAGTAATCCTGTGGTCCCCTGACCTTATATTGTTCTAACCATCTGTCTGTCAATGATCCTACAGTCTCCTGGACTTAAGAATACTATAATAGAGTCCTACAAACATTGCTGAATGTCAGATAGATAATCTGTTGATCAGTGATAACCAAGTTCCTGAGATAAGAGTGAAGAGACCACCCCTCAAATCTACCTGTAAGCCATAAGATTAGCAAATAATTAACATGAAGCTCTGGTCTCTCTAACTTTGTCCTATAAATTTTATTTTCTTACTCCTGGTTCTCTGCTAAATCCTTTTGGAACTTAGGCTGGCTTCACTTAGTGTTACATTTATAATAAACTTTGCCCCTTGACTTGGGGATGGGCTCAAGCCTGCAAATTCTTCTCATAATAACATTTTGCAACCTCAACCTTTGGGGTCTCTTTTGAACCTTAAGAATTTTGCAAACCTCAAAAGCCTGTGTAACTTTATCTCTTTTATTTCGTTTCTGTGCTTTATATTACTCCATATTGTACATTCAACTATTTCAAAATATTGTCCTTTTTTTGGAGTCCCTATGACTACCCTTATGTTATTCAATTACATCTAATTTTTGTTCTCAATGTAAAAACAGGTCTCTTCTTTTTTGCATGACTGTTGGTAATAAAGTACACAGCATGTCAGCTCCACATGTAATCAAAGACAAATGCAGACTGAGAAAGCATGACAAATACTTTGACCAACTCACAAGCATAGCATTAATTCTGGATTATATTAAACATGGCTTGGTATTATTTTATAATTCACATTAAATCTAATTTCACATTATTCAAACTCTCCTCAATTTCAATCTAGTTTTATACAAGACAAATTGGAGAGCATGTCAGAAAGAAGACATCAGTGTTAATAGGGCTCAGGAAAGGCTTCTTAGAGAAGGCAAGAAGAAGCAAAGCAAATTCTAACAAAGGAGTTAAACAATGAAAATGCAGAGTAAGGAGATGGACTATTTTGTGTGAGGAATAGCAAGAAGCCCAGTGTTATGAGATGATAGAATAAGCAGAGCAGAGAGGGGAAAAGTTGTGATGATACTGTAAAAGTGAGAAGGTTGGGGTGGGATGTGGGGGGACAGGCTATTAAGAGCAATAAATGTCAGAGGATTTTATATTTAATTTCAGAAGTAATAGGGAACCATTGAAGTTTACTCAACAGACCTGAGATTTCCAAAGATCTATTCGGATAGCTGACTGGAGAATCAACTGCCCTGGGAACAGATTTGAGGCAAGGAAACCAATCAATAGACTGATGCAAGAATCCAGGTGCAATCAACTGGCCACTGTTAATGGCTTAGCCAGAGAGAAGAGGGGGGCTTTAGCTACAAGTTTACTGCTGGCTAATGCCAAAATGATTAACTCTGGGGTCAAGTAGAACATTCTTCCTGCATCAAGTCCCTTTCCATGCTAGTCCATCCTATATAGGAAGCCACAGTGATTTTCTCTAAGTGCAGACCTGATTGCATTACTCAGTAAGCCTCAGGGGCTTGGTACTGATTCTAGCATTCAAACTCTTTTGCTTCGATTTAAAACTCTCCATCTCCCATTTGTTTTCAGGTTCCTAAGACATTCTTCCCTCTCCCACACTCTGGGATCTAGCCAAATTAGCTTTCCCTCTGACACATACATCTCAGGATCTTGCCCTGCCAGGGTTAGAAATTTACTCCTTCCTCACTACCACTTTTTTTCTTCAAAATACAGCTCAAATACCACCTTCTTTAGGGATGGATAAACCATGGCCCTCAATGACACATTTTAAAATAAAATTTTATTTTATTTAAATCTTTGTTCCCAAGCTACAAACATAGGATTTGACCTTGGCTTTACTTTGCTGATCTGTTCTACATGAAGCTTTTTCTTCTACCCAAATTGCTGGTTTCCTCCCTTCTAAGCCACTTTTATTTATCTACTCTGTACTTAACTATGTTATTCTTTATATATATATCTTCTGAATATACTTATATTTGTATTAGTCTCCTAGACAAGGTACTGTTTCATTTCTTTGACATTTGTATCCCCTGTGCCTAGCAAAATACCTAGGAAACAATAGGTGCTTTATAAATGCTTGCTGACTGGTATAGCTAGAAAGATTAAGGGTCTGATACAATACAAATACAATACAAAACCAAAATTTTAAACTTTACCTAATAATTGCTTAAGATTTAATAATAGGATCACATGAAAAGGAAAAAGGAAAAAAAAGATCTTTTATAGTTGCGAGAAAGAAGGGGGTGGTGAGCATTGTTTGAATCTTAATCTCATTGGATTTGGTTTAGGAAGGGAATATCATACATACTTAGTTTGGTATAGAAATTGTCTCATCTCATAGGAAAGTAGGAGAGGAATGGGGAAAAGAAAGGGGGAGGTTAGCAGAAGGGAGGATAGAAGTAGAAGGGGAAAGGAAAGGGGGGCTGAAAAAATGGAGAGCAGATTGAGGGAGGTAGGGAGTCAGAAGATTTAGTAGTAGATACACAAATAGCTCTTTGAAGAGTTTACTCTCAATTGCAATGATTTACTTTTATCAGACATCAGGTAGCTACTTCAAAGATAAAGCCTGACATTTCCTTATAAAAGAGAAAAATAACATTTAATGTTACAAGGTTATGTAATTTTATCTGCACCGATGCTCTTGAGTGAATTTCTATTTTGGTCTTTCAGTTACATCTGCAGCTACTCTCTTGTATTTTTGGCAGCAATAAGCATATTTACAAGGTTTTAATTTTTTTCAAATGAGATGCTACTCTTTCAAATCCATTTCCCAAAGAACTTGGGTCCTTAGGATGTATATTAGCATGGAACAATAAGACAAAAGTGTTCCAAGTCTTCCTGGAGTTAGTTTTCCGGAAGACAGAAAGAAAAAAAAATCAGATGTAAACGAAGGCTCCCTTGGCTAAGAAACCGAGAGGCGGGGAGTCAGACTGAGAACAAAAGTAAAATGAATTAGACCAAACTGACTTTAGACTTCACAGTCTCTGCATGAGTCTACACTCGGCTGCTCTCCAGAACAGGTCAGTTATTTCTTATTCATTCCAATGTACCTTAAATTGGACAGATATTTTTATTTACATATTTAAAGGGGACGACTTTGTAAAGGGATTTAAAGGCACACAGTCAAAATATGGTGTCATTTGTAAAAACAATTATTTTTTCAACTTTTAAATAAAGTTTAGTGGCAGAATAATATCATTCCTCTTATTTTGTACTTAAATAGCATTACACAGAAAGAATTTCAAAAATATGCTCTTTTCTTTTATTTCATCATGAGGGCAAAAAACATGCCACTATTTTGAATTATTTTATTGTACAACTATAGTGATTTTTATAGATAATCATCTGCCACCAAATAATCTTCTCTTTCTCCTTTTCAATTCTGCTTTCATGCTTTTAGGAATACTAATGAGGAATATTAATGACTTCCACTTGAACGTTTGAAGATTATGTTTCCTCTGATATAGCTGTGCTTTCTCTCAAGATTTCTTTAAACTGAAGGAATTAGTATTAATTGTTTTATGTTGTGTTTCTAAATGGTATACTAGGAAAAGATGAAGAGCCATAAGTAATTTTTTTCAGTGAATTTAGGAGGAAAATAATTAAATTTATTAATGCCTAGATATTACATAATGAAAGTGGTTTATGTTTATATAGCATCTCCTCCTATAAGCTCTACTGTATCCCACTTTCTGTATTTAAAATAAAAGGGCAAATGTAATACTTTTCTCTTGCAAGAAAAAAATTCAGTTATTTGTGTTTCTTTGTTTTTTTTAAACTGTGCTTTCATTCTTGATGGGTTATTATTCAAAAATCCACAAAGAAAAAATCCATGGGAGAATATGAGTATTCTTTTTAAAAAAATCAAAACTTTGAAAGTTACTATATATTTTTTATTATTATTTAAGAATAGCATTGTTCCTAATGGTTGGGAGGGAAGTCAGCCAAATATAGTATTTAACAGATGCTAACATCTCCTGAACAGATACCAAAACATGAAAGAGCTGTAATTCTATAAAAACAACCTGGGCTTTTTAGAGTCTGGCAGCTGAGAGATTAATTTAACTAATCTTCCCCCTCATTTTACATGATTGCTTTGAGCTCAACTGTCCAAACTACAAACTTAAGGCGGGAGGGGGGGAAGAGAGAGAGGAAGGATTCTGTAACAGTTTCTGTGACAGACCTGGCTCAATTTTCAGAGTTCTTACTTTTCTTAAATAAACTTTTTTTTTCATACTTTTGCTTAGTGTCTGTACAGTATGAAAAACCAACAACATATTTATTCCATTTCCCTAATGCAAATTAAGACACATTTCCAGTCTCTTTGATAGTTATCAAAAAAGAAGAAAAATATTAAATCATTGTTTCTGTGGATACGCATCCAACATGGTTTTGACTAAAATCAATAAGCCTACTTAAAAAAAAAAGTAATTTCATTCCAAAGAATGTTTCATAGTCAAGTTCTGGCCAGCCACAGACATCATCTAGTCACTGATTATAGACTGTGAAATGAGCAAAAGCTTATTTTCTCAACAGGAATGAAAATTATGTGAAATTAAAAAAAAGTTTATTTGTATAATACTCTGGTTGACTAATAAATTCATTATTGTATCTGCTTTGTAGATTGTGGCCATGGATCAGCCAATGGATTACTATTATGATGAAAATGAAGTAAATGGCACTCAGGATTATAGTCAGTATGAAATACTCTGTGTCAAAGAGGAGGTCAGAAACTTTGCCAAGGTATTCTTGCCAACCTTTTACACAGTGGCTTTTATTGTTGGGATTGCAGGAAATTCCACAGTGGTGGCTATCTACGCCTATTATAAGAAACAGAAAACCAAAACCGACATGTATATCATGAATCTGGCAGTGGCCGATTTGCTTCTGCTCATCACCTTGCCATTTTGGGCAGTTAATGCAGTGCACGGATGGGTACTAGGGGTACCAATGTGCAAACTGACGTCAGCCTTATTCACCATAAATTTTGTCTCTGGGATGCAGTTTCTGGCCTGCATCAGCATAGACAGATACTCTGCAATCACTAAAGTCCCAGGGCATCAAAGAGCAGGAAGACCATGTTGGATTATTTGTGTCGTTGTCTGGATCACTGCAATATTGCTGAGCATACCTCAACTGGTTTTTAACACAGTGAATGACAAGAAGAGATGCCTGCCCATATTTCCACACCACCTAGGAATAACAATGAAAGCATCAATTCAGATCCTGGAAATTTGCCTAGGGTTTGTATTACCCTTTCTCATAATGGGAGTTTGCTATTCTATAATTGCCAGGATACTCATCAAGATGCCCAACATGAAGAAATCTCGGGCCCTCCAGGTTCTACTCGCAGTTGTGGTTGTTTTCATTGTTACTCAGCTGCCGTACAACATAGTAAAGTTCTGGCAAGCCATCGACATCATCTTTTCGCTGATTACTGACTGTGAAATGAGTAAGCGCATGGATGTGGCCATCCAAATCACAAAGAGCTTGGCCCTTTGTCACAGCTGTCTCAACCCAATCCTATATGCTTTTATGGGATCCTCTTTTAAAATGCACATTACCAAAATGGTGAAGAAATATGGCTACTGGAGGAGACAGAGACAAAATCCAGAAGACATCCCTTTTGATTCTGACGGTCTCACAGAACCAACAAGTACTTTTAGTATCTAGCAGGTAGACTGATTTCTTTGTTCAGTGGGGTGCATGATGCTGCTCAATGGATTCTAATATGGGAGAATATATCTGCATTTATCAGAGATTTAAATTTCAGTGTGGGACACTAAGCCATATATCTAGATAACACATAACAACATGAGTGACATTCCCCCATGTGACCTCAAAAAAATCTAGTACATTAGAATTAAAACAATAATGACAACTACAAGAAGTGGAAAGGAAGGAATCCCAACAGAAAAAACAGTAGAAACTTAGGAAATGCAAGCAAAGAAACTCCTAAGGCAATAAAAGACATAGTAAAGGGTAAGAAAATGTTACAAATAATCTCTGACTGCAGAGAATAATTCTGTAACAACTTGAATCAAAGAAAATATACTAACCAATCCTAAAAACTGTTGGAAGACTTAGTAAAAGAATCAAAGCAAGAGATAAAGAGGAAGATTGAGACTCTCAAAGAAAACCCAAGAATAAGAATGGGTGACTCAAAACAAAAGGCTGAAAAACCTTGAGGAGACACCTAGTAGGAGTAGTAGGAGACATCTAGAAAAATAATAGACAGCCTTGAAAAACTCAGTATTCTATACAAAGAGGATGCAGGTGAACATGGAACCGGATAGCACTTTATGTACATTAGATATAAATGTAAGGGAGAGCTAGTGGACAATACAAATCAAGACTAAGCAGGAGGTCTACCATCCATCCCATCCTACTGTACAGGAACAGTCAGATTCTAGCCATGATAAAAAGTCCTAATTTAGAGAGGAAAGCTTGAAATATGAATAAACAGAAGAAAACATGTATGACAATAACAATAAAAAGGACTTTCACTATACAAATCTAGAGGAAGAGACTAGGTTTACAGTGTCTACAGGCAGGATTTTAGATAGAAATATAATTGCCCACAAGATCTAATAAAATTTCTAGACAGGATAAGACAAGAAATAAACAAAATATTTATAAATTAAATTATAGCTCTAGAAGAACAAAAAGAAGAATAAGTTTAATATAGGAGAGATGAAATTTCTTATATAAGTAATAGACCTCTTGGAAATGACAATATACAAAACAGAAATAAGTATCTATAGGAGACAATAAGAAATATTAAAACAAGATGAAAGGAATAAAAAGAGGAAAAAATAAGGTATCTTCTAATTAAAACAACTCACCTAGGAAACAGATCATAAAGTTAATCTAAGAACAATCAGATTAAAAACAATGATATTTTATTAAAATATTTTATATTTTTATAAAGAGATATTTTATTAAAAGAAATCACAAATGAAAACCACCCAAGTCCCTGAGAACCACTCACCTCCTGAAAGAAACCCACAAATGAAAATGCTCAAAAACATTATGGATCAGGTCCAGAGGAACTATGATCAGGATCATCCAAGATTTGGCAATTACAAAAATAAAGGTCAGAAAAGCTTCAAATATGATATTCTAAAAGGCAAAAGATAAAGACTTAAAAGAAGAACAATTATCTGGCAAAACTGAATATAATTCTACAAATAAAAATGGATTTTTAATGAATTAGAAGGCTTCCAAGCATTCTTGATGAAAAGACAAAAACAATCTCTAAAAACACTGAAGTCTAGAGAAACTGAGGAAGATAAATACACTGGGGCAATTGGAAGGGAATATATGAAAAAATGTTTGCATTTTAAAGGGAGGAGAAAAAATATTTACTTAGAATCCTAATGTCTTCAAAAAATAAAAAAAAAGTTAAATAAGACAGAGGGACTAGAGATGATTTTGTTCTGTTCTAATGATTTCAACTGAAGAAAAAAAAGAGGGTGGGAATGGAGTTCATTAAGGAAGAAAAGGGGGAGAGAAGAGACTGTCCTTGCATAAAGGAAGGGGTGGGGACAGCATATGTCACAAAAAACTCACTTCCATCTGAAATGGACAAAGGATGGTTGGAAACACACACACACACACACACCCCTGTTTGGTGTAAAAAGATGTCAAAGTAAACAGGATCAGAAAGGCTAGAAAAGAGAAGGGATTTAAGAGGGAGGATAGAATTAGGGAGGTAAGAGTAGTCATAAGAAAAATGTACTACAGTTCTGAAAGATAGATTGGAAATGAGGATTAAAGAGAAAAAAAAGGGGCAAAAATCTATGAGGGGGTTTGAGAACAGAAGGGAAGACGGTGGAGTAGTATATTACTAGTAGTGAGGAAACTTTTTTCTCACAACTTCTTTGGAAAGGAGATAGGGTAAGGAAAAGAAAACACAGAGGAGCAAAGAATAAAGAGATATATGATTAATAATCATTTCAAAAACATGAGTAGGATGTATTTCCCTTAAAACATAAAAGGAATGCAATATAAATTAGAAAGCAGAATTCAATAGTATGCTATTTACAAGAAACATACTTGAAATATAAAGATTTTCACAGTATTAAGATAAGGGTCTACAATGTAATTTATTATGTTCAACTGAACTCAAAAAGGAAAGGACAGCAATCATGAGTTTAGACAAGGCTAAAAAGAGACAGTTATAAGGGATGAAAAGGAAACTACATTTTACTTAAAGATACTATAAATTATAGATAAATTTCCAATATGAAGTATGAATTATCACTGAATAACAGAAAAGTTAACTGACTTACAGGGAAAAAGCGACAGTTGATTATAATAGTTGGGGACCTCAATGTACCTATTTCAGATTTAGACAAAGCTCATAAAAAAGATAGGGACCTGAAGAGAACTTCAGATTTCTGGTTTACTGAATGAGAAAAGGAATATAGATACTTCTCAGCTCTGCAGGATACATTTACGAAAACTAATCAGTTTTGGAGCCATAATACCTTCAAAAAATAGAAAAATTAGTAGAATATTAAAATATTCCTTATATACTACAAGGTAAAAAATTAAACATGCTCTTGAAGGAAGAATTTTAAAAAACTGGAGACTAAACAAGTTAATCCTAAAGAATTCATGGGTCAAAGAATTAAAAACAATATTAAATTTCATTAAGTAATAAAAGAGCATAGCAAAATTGTAAGGAAATTTCCACAAACAGTTCTAAGCAGAAAATTTAAATGCTTAAAATAATTTAACACTAGAAAATCTATATACTTTCAACAAAAAAATAAGAAAAATAACAGAATGAATTGGATATGAAACAAACATAAAACCTAGAAAAACTCCGAATAGATATTGTGAAAATCAAAGATAAGATTTTTTTTAAATCATTCAATTGGTAAATAAAGTAAGAGCTATTTTAAAAAATAATAAGCCAAATAAGCTCTTAATTAGCATTAAGAAAATCAAATTGTTTGTGTCAAAAATTAAAGAAGAAAAATCACCACAAATGGAGAAATAAAGGAAATTTCAATTAAATGCCAATTTTTTTGACAATTTAAGTGAAATGGATAAACATCTACAAAATTTAAACCACCAAGATTATAAGAATATGAAAGACAAAACTTAAATAACCAAATTCAGAAAAACAAAACAGTAACCAAGGAAAGTCAAATGAGAGAAAAGAAATTATAGACCAGTATCAAAGTATTGCAAATATTTTAAATAGATTAAAAAACCTAGCAAATAGTATAAAATTTACACAAAAGATTTATAGTATGATAAAGTAAGTTTTATATTAAGTATAATATTGGTTCAATATTAGGAAAACTATTAACATAACAGACAATGTTAATAACTAATACTCTTTGACTAAAATAAATTCTGGATAGATATAATCTATACATAAAAGATCACATAATAAGTAAGTAAGAGTAATAGAGAACAAACACTTTTCATAATCATAGCTATGGCTCATAAAGAGCTCATGTCCAAACAAGGAAAGTACGTTCACAAAAAAATTATTATAGTTAAAATGGAAGAGAAACAGTTAAGTGAGTTAAAAAAAAATGCCACCAGTTTCTAGGATAAAGGACTGATATCCTAGAAATATAGAGAACTAATTTCAAGATATAAAAATGTGAACTATTCCTCAGTACATAATAGGCAATAGACATAAACAGTTCTCTCAAAGGAAGAATCCCAAGCTATCAATAGACAGAAGCTTTAAAAAGTTTCAAATTACTACTAGAGAAATGCACACATCATCTTATACCTGTGAGATTGGTAAAGCTGACAAAAATGAAAAAGTGAATGGGGGGGGGGGGATTGTGGAAGACAGGCACACTCTCCACTGCTGATAGGCTAGTGAAATAGTCCATTCATTCTAGAAAGTATTTTGGAATTATGCCCCCCAAATCACTAAATTGTACATACTTTTATCCCGGCAATATCACTGTTAGGTCTTTATAATTCCAAAAGAGTTTAAGACTAATGTTCACAAATATAGCAGCATTTCTTGATTTAGCAAAGAACTGGGAACAAAGGGGATGCCCTTCAAATGGGGAATGGGTAAACAAATGATGGCATAGGAATATAATTAAACATTATGTGCCATAAGAAATTGTAAAATTGTAAATTGTAGAACTTGTAAAAAGGATGTTTTAGAGAAATCTGTGAAGATTTATATGAAATGATGTAGCGTGAAGTAAGCAGAAAGAGAACATCAAAACTATATACAAAACTATAAATATTCACACAATAATAACATTGCAATAAAAAACTATTTGGAAAGCTTCAATATCTATCAATATTATAGCAACCAAACATAATTCCTGAGAACCTTATGCTACTCACTTCCTAAAAGAAGAGTGATGAACTGAAGTGCAAAATGATCTATCCATTTTTGGAATGACAACCGTGGCTATATTCTTTTTGTTACAAGGATTATTATTTGTATTTTTTAAATATGGGGGAAGGGGTTGAAAAACAAAAAAAGAAAGAAAAAAGAAAGAAAACATTTTTCAAACTTTACAAAAAGAAACTGTAGTACTAGAATAATTTAAAGTGAGCAGAAGCCTGGTCTGTAATGGGGAAAAGGAAGACACTTGTTTGTAAAAAAGGGTAGATACAGAGAGAGAGCTGTATCAAGCTAAAAGTAAATTATAGTTACAAGCAGAGTGGAGGCATACTTGATTTGAGTCTGGACTAGGAAGGGAAGAGGAAGAGAATGGATTAAAATCTGATTGTTCCAACCTCTTAGGGACCAAATTTTCAAGGAAGAAACATTATAAAAAAGATCTATTGGTGGAGAGAAAAAAACCAAGCTTAAGCATCATAACCATAAATGTGAAAGGGATAAATTTATTCATAAAGCAAAAAGGGTAGAAGAATGAATCAGAAAACAAACCTCAGCTATTTGTCACATATAAGAAATATTCTTAAAACACAAATATTCATACAAAAATAACATAAAGAGCTGAAATATTGCTTCTCATTTGAATCTCAAATAACAGTAGTGTAAATCATGACCACAGACAGGGCAGTAGTTAAATAACGTCATAAAAGGAAACCACATGATGCTTAAACACACTATAGATAATGAAAACATACATTTTAAATATGCATACACCAAAAGATATTAGTACCTAAATGCTTTAAGTAAAAATAACTAAATTATCACATTACCTAGAGAGTAAGAAAAAGAGTTGTTGATAGTAAATATTTCTCATTCTGATTTAGCTATCTAGTAGAAAGATAAGCAAGAAGTTAAGGATGTGAATGAAATGTTAGACATAATAGCTCTTTGGTAAACTACTAAACATAAAGATTTACAAGAAACAGAAAAGAAACCAGAAACTACTATACTCAATTTTGGCAAGTTAGCAAAACAGGAAATAGGTAATATAAACACTCCAACCTCAGAGAGTAAAATTAATTAAGTCATAAGTAACAATCTAAGGGAAGGAATCCTACTGCAGAAAGACTTATAAATTATTCCCATAAAGCATTTAATCAATAATTTCTTCATTACACAAACTGCTTTTGAGCACAGAAAGAAGGTATCTTACCAATTTCTTTCTATGTGGCAAAAGTGGTCCTAATATCTACCAAGAAGAGGTAAAGCAGAGAAAGAAAATATAGGCAAGCATCATTAATAAATTTTTTATAAATTTATGAAATTTGTTAAAAAATTTATTAATAGGGGCAGCTAGGTGGTGCAGTAGATAGAGCACCAGCCCTGAAGTCAGGAGGACCTGAGTTCAAATCTGACTTAACACTTACTAGCTGTGTGACCCTGGGCAAGTCACTTAACCCCAATTGCCTCAGCAAAAAAAAAAAAAAAAAAAAAATGATATGATGATTAAATCTGATAGACATGGCTCTTTTCAACAATGAGATGACTGAGGCCAGTTCCAATGGTCTTGTGATAAAAAGAGCCATCTACACCCAGAGAGAGTACTGTGGAAACTGAGGGTAGGTCACAACATACCATTTTTACTCTTTTTGTTGTTTTCTTGCATTTTGTTTTCTTTATAATTTTTTTCTTTTTGATCTGATTTTGTTTGTGCAGCATGATAATTGTGGAAATATGTATAGAAAATTGCACATCTTTAACATATATTGGATTACTTGCCATCTACAAGAGAGGGTGAGGGAAAGAAAAGAAATAAATTTGGAACCGAAGGTTTTACAAGGGTGAATGTTGAAAATTATCTATGCATATGTTTTGAAAATAAAAAGATTTAATAATAAAAAAATTAGAACTGGGAGAGTGAAAGTTAATAACTCTTATAAGATATCAGGAATCAATCAAACATAATCTAAAGAATGAAAAAATAGAGGAAAATGTAAAATACTGGCCTGGAAAACAGATCCAAAAGAGATAATTTAAGAAATAGTGGGGGGGAAAAGAAATACTGGACATGATAAAAAAAAAAAGAGTGTAGTCAGTATCCTTCAGGAAATTATCAAGGAAAACTGCCCTGCTATCCTATAAAAAGAGGGTAAAATAGTCTTTGACAGAAACCACCAATCACTTCCTGAAAGAGATCCAAAATGAAAAAGTAATTTTGTAGCCAAATTCTAGAATTATCAGGCCAAGAAGAAAATACTGTAGATAATCAAAAATAATTCAAATATCAAGAAACCATAGATAGATTATACAAGATTTAGTAGCTTCTACTTTAAAAGATCAAAGGCTTGGAATATAATATTCCAAAAAGCAAAGAATCTTGGATGACAACCAAGAATCAACTATCCAGCAGAACTGAGCATAAACTTTCAGGGGAAAAGATGGACATTCAATGACACAGAGGACTTTTGAACTTTTCTGATGCAAAGACTAGAGCTGAGAAGAAAGCTGGATTTTCAAATACAAGACTCAAAAAAAGCATAAAAAGGTAAGCAGAAAAGAAAAAAAGCATATTCTTTAATAAGATTACACTGCTTACATTCCTACATAGGAAGATAATACTTAAAACTCTTGAGAACTGTATGTCTTTGAGGGCAAGTAGAAGGAGTAAATATAGACAGAGATTGTGATAAGATTACTTTGATGTGATGATATAAAAAAAGAATTGCATTGGGAGAAAAGGAACGAGGAAGGCAGAACAGGGTAAATTATATCATATGAAAAGGTGCAAAGACTTATTACAAGAGAAGAAGAAGGGAGGGGTGAGCATTGTTGGAACCTTACACTCATCAGATTTGGCTTAAGAAGAGAATAATATATACACTCAGTTGAATATAGCAAATTATCTTATGCTATAGGAAAGTGGAGGGAAAAGGGAAAAGAGGAAGACTGATAGAAGGAAGGGCAGATAGAGGGAAGTGGTAGTCATAAGTAAAACACTAGTGAGAAGGTAGTCAAAGGAAAGAGAAAAGTATAAACAGGGGAAAAATAGTATGGATAAAAAATACACAGTAATCATAAGTGTGAATGTGAATGGGATGAATTCTCTCATAAAATGGAAGTGGATAGCAAAGTGGATTAAAAACTAGAAACCTACAGTTTCTATTTACAGGAAACACATCTGAAATAGAGAGATGCACACAAAGTAAAAGTAAAAGGCTGAAGTAAAATCTATTATGCTTAAGTTGAAATGAAAAAAGCAGAGGAAATCCTTAGGTCAGATGGTGAAAGCAAAAATAAACCTAATTAAAATAAATAAGGAAGGAAACTATATCTTGCTAAAAGGTATCAGTAATACTAAACATATATGCACCAAGTGCTATAGTGTCCAAATTCTAGAGAAGCTAAATGAGTTACAGAAGAAATAGTAAAACGATATTGTTAGGAGACCTCAATCTCCCCCTCTAAGAACTGGATAAATTTGACCACAAAATGAACATGTTAAGATTAATAAAATTTTAGAAAGGTTAGACAAGATAGCTCTGGAGAAAACTGAATGGGAATAGAAAGGAATATACCTTTTTCTCAGTGGTAAATGGCACCTACACAAAAACTGACCCCGTATTTGAGCATAAAAACCTCACAGTCAAAAATGCAGAAAGACAGAAATATTAAATAAATCCTTTTCAGATCATAATATAATAAAAAATATATATATATATAATCAAAGGCCATGGAAAGACAGATTAAAAATTAAATGGAAATGAAATACTCTAATCCTAAAGAATGAGTGGATCAAACGACAAATCATAGAAACAATAATTTCATTAAAGAGAACGACAATAATGAGACAACATACCAAAAATTATTGCATTCAATAAAAGAAGTTTTTAGGGGAAATTTTATTTTTCTAAATGCTTACATGAATCAAATAGAAAAAGAGATCATCAATGAATTGGGCATGCAACTAAAAAGGCTAAAAAAAAGAACAAATTAAAAATCCCCAATACCAGATTAGAAATTTGAAAATCTAAGGAAAGATTAATAAAACTATTGAACTAATAAATAAAGCTAAGAGTTGATTTCATTAAAAAATCAGTAAAATAGAAAAAAAATCTTTGGTTAATTTCTAAAAAAGAAGAAAACAAAATTATCAATATCAAAATAACCCTTTTTAGAAAAAGAAATTGAACAAGTCATCAATGAACTCCCTAAGAAAAAGTTTCTACAGCCAGAAGAATTTACAAGTGAATTCTATCAAATCTTTAAAAACAATTAATTCTAATACTATATAAACTATTTGGAAAAATAGATTAAAAAGGAGTCTTACCAAATTCCTCTTATAATACAAATATGGTGCTGATAACTAAACTAGGAAGAACTGAAACAAAGAAAAACAATTATAGACAAATTTCCCTAATGACCATATGGGATTTATACCAGGAAAGTAGGGCTGATTCATTATTAGGAAAACTATAAATATAATTGACCATATCAATAAGAAAACTAATACAAATCAAATGATTATCTCAACAAATGCAGAAAATGCTTTTGACAAAATACAGTACCTATTCCTATTAAAAAACACTTAAGAGCGTATAAATAAATAGATTTTTCTTAAAATGATAACCGCTATCTAGCAAGCATTATCTATAATTGGGATAAACTAGAAGCCTTTTCAGTAAGATTGGGGTAAAACAAGGATGCCCATTATCACCACTATTATTCAGTATCATATCTTTAGTTATAAAAGAAGAAAAAAGAAACAAAAGAATTAGACTAGGCAATGAGAAACAAAATTATCACTTTTTACAGATGATAGAGAATCCTGGAGAATCTACTAAAAAAAGACTTTAAATGAACAATTTTAGCAAGGTTGTTGGATAAAAATAAATCAATATATATCATCAGCATTTCTATATGTTATCAATAAAGCCCAGCAGCAGGAGATAGAGAGAGAAATCTCATTCAAAATAACTTTACACCATATAAAATATTTGGGTGTCTACCTGCCAAGACAAACCCAGGAACACAATTACAAAACAGTCTTCATACAAATAAAATCAGATCTAACAACTAGAAAAACAACAATTTCTTATGTGTAAACAGAGCTAATATAATAAAAATGAAAATTTCACCTAAATTAACTTATTTATTCAGTACTATGTTAATCAAACTACCAAAAATTATGTTATAGAGCTAGAAAAATTTTAACAAAATTAATTTGGAGAAACAAAAGGTCAAGAATTTTAAGGGTAAAAAATTAATTTGGAGAAACAAGAGTATTAATTTTAAGAGTATTAATGGAAAAAAATGCAAAGGAAATTGACCTACCTATACCAGATCTCAAACTATATTATAAAGTGACATTCATCAAAACTATTTGGTAATGGCTAAGAAATAAGAGTGGTAGAGCAGTGGAACAGGTTACCAAAAACCAATGTCAAAATATATATATTACTATTGTTTATAATAAACTATTGTTTGATAAACCCAAAGATTGCAGCTTTTGGGATAAGAATTCACTATTTGACAAAAACTGTTGCAAAAATTGAAAAATACTTTGGCAGTAACTAGGTATAGACCAACATCTCACACCCCATATCAAGATAAGCTCAAAAATGGGTACATGATATCTAGACATAAGAGATGTAGGAGAGTAGGATCTTGTCAGATCTAGGGAGAATTTATGAACAAACAAGAGATAGAGAACTTTATGAAATGCAAAATGGAGAATACTAATTAAATTAAATTAAAAAGGTTTTGCATTGAGAAGATGCTCAGTAATTGGGGAATGACTGCACACTCATTTGGTATATGAATGTTTTGGAATATTATTGAGCTCTAAGAAATGATGAGCCGGCAGATTTCAAAAAATCCTGGAAAGACTTGTACGAACTGATGCTGAGTGAAGAGAGCAGAACCAGGAGACCACTATATACAACAGTAATAATGTGTGATGAGCAATTATGACTTAGCTCTTTTCAGCTATACAACAATCTAAGACAATTCCAAAAGATTCATGAGAGATAATGCTATCCACATCCATAAAAGAAATATAGAGTCTTAATATAGATTGAGGCATATTATTTTCACTTTTTCTTGTTTACTGCTTATGATTTTTCCCTTTGTTCTGAGTCTTTTTTTTAAAACATGACTAATGTGGAAATATATTTAAAATTGTTGTACATTGTACAAATTATTGTACAAAATTATTGTAATCTCTATCAGATTGCTTGCTGTCTTAGGGAGGAAAGGAGAGAAGGAGCAAAATTTGGAGCTCAAAACCTTACAAATATGAATATTGAAAACTAACTTTACAGTCAAGAGATAAAAATAAAATATTAAGTAAAAAAAAAAAGAAATCTAGTATTCAATAAACTACCTCCCAAAAATTTTTGGTAAGCACAAGAAAAGACCTATCATACTTATAAAAATATCTGCAGTAACAATGTTTTTGATAACAAAATAAGGTAAGAATCAAATGGCAATATATAGGATGACTATGACATTGTAAATAAAATCAACAAGAAAAGACGACAAAATTCTGGTCAGCACAGTGGTCAATATTAATATTAGTACCATACTGTCAAAGTTAAAGGATGTACCCTTCCTTTTTGTCAATAATAAACTAACTGGTTTGGGGGGATTTTTTTGTCAATAATAAGCTTCCTTTTTGTCAATAATAAACTAACTGGTTTGGGGGATTGTTGAGAGATTTTAATAGAAGCACAGGAAAATAAAAAAGAAGCTGATAGGGACCTTGGGAATCTGCCAGCCCCATCCCTCATTTGAAAGATAAGGGAGCTAAGGTCCAGAGAGTCAGAGATTAGCCAACAGAGACAGTTACGGAAGCCATGAGTAGAGAGAGCCAGTATTTGAATATCAGTGCTGTGATTCCATTCCATATTTCATATGTTTTCTACTATACCTCTCAAAAAAGTATCAATATTTTATTTTTTAAAAATACAAAATGGTATTAAAGATTTCATATCATAAAAAATGAAATAAAATGAATTGGCAACACTAATTATTTGGCCATAATAGGGCTAATACCAGGATGCATTTATAAGATACTTTTAATTTTCTGGAACTAAATACAATTTTTTCAAAATTAGATAAACATATACTTATATTATAATCTTAAATGTCTCCTGGAACCAAAATGTCTCTTGCTTTATAAGTTTTTAAAAATATAATCTCAGTAAAAATAGCCAAAAAGAGTGCAAATATGTTTTTCAGGCCTAAAAAACTTTTTTTTTGTCAGATTTTAGAGCACAAATTACCACTGGTACAGTTTTTCGATGATTCTTTAGTTCAAAGTTCTTAGCTTAAAATTAACTAAATTCTGGTTTTTAATCATTTCCTAAAGGACACATTAGTTTAGCCAAGACCACTACTGACTGCTAACTGTACAATTTCTTATCACTGTCTAATGTGTCTTATCTCAAACAAAATTAGCTTTACAAAGGAATAAAAACATGTACAAAAATAAGTCATTTTAATCACATTATTTTGAAAAACCACACCCTGTGATTCACATAAATCATGTGCAAGACAACTTTCATGTAATATAAATATTTCAAAAATGCAAAGATATGGTAGCCATTTTTCTTTCTGAATAAAATTAAACTATGTTGAGTATATATTGATTCTCTAATTACAAACCTTAATGATGTGATTTGATGACATAGGTTTTTCTACAGGGAAAATAAATGTCATATTTATTGAAATATTTCTTATCAAATCTCCACTCATATTTAAAAATTAGAAGAGAAAAATAAACCCCGAAGAACTATTCACAAATAATTTATTTTGGAAATTATGAAAATACTTCAAAAATAGAGTTAAAATAACTGAAATTTTTCTGTTTCTTATTTAAGTTTTTTAAATTATATGTCACTTTTTCCAACAAAGATTTGTCTTATTTCCCTGTCAACGCTCCCAGCTCACCAAATTGAGAAAAACAGAACTGCTAAAAGTCAGCTAATTCTGATGTCCATAACTGGGTATACTCACCGCTGCTCCACCATTTCTTGCCATTGATGACATAGCTATCACCATCTCGTTCAATAGTACATTCAATATTAGTAGCATCACTAGAGGCAACATCAGGCTCTATAAGGAACCAAAAGCTAAATTTAAATAAATACATAAAACTATAGCCAGTGAGAAAAAAACGTAAAGTTCAATACTTCAGTACCTTGTAGTCTCATCATCCTAAGTTTTACTTCACGTGTCTACACTAATTAATTTGGCAAGAAGCTTTTAAACTTGTCAAAAAAAGACAAAAAACATTATTATCTTGTTTCACTGAAAAAATGTTAAAAATTTGGATCTAGACTTCCCTCAATTCTATAATTAATTTCCTTCAGTTAATTTAATGACCAATCCTCTTCTGATACTTGCACATTTCATTCTCTTCATTTGTAAAACCTCATCTTTTCATATTCCTTCTATCCTACAAAATTTGCCCAAACTCAATATTTTTAGGAAGTCTTCTCTCACTGACTCTCAGCTGTAGATTGTCTGCCTAACTCAGTATCATTTCAGTTCTGGTTTCATAGTTACTTATAGCTGACATATTCTATAAATGGATTATTCAATTATATGTATCTGCCTCACCTGACTGAAAGCTCCTTATATTTCCCACAATGCCTAATACTAGAAATAAATATTTATAGAGTATTTCTAAATGTTACTGATGAAGAGGAAAAATGGTTTTTCTAAGGAATAGCTTATGTAATTTACATATGAGATGAAAATCTGAACCTTATAGAAAAATTATAAAAATAATTTGTATACCTAAAACTGTGAAAATTCAAAATAAATTTGAGTTTCAATTTTAAGTTGAACTATGAAATAATAAAACTAAGCTTTTAAAAATTATTTCCTCTTATGCACAAAAGAGGTCAAATATTTTTAGGTATGTTTTAAAACATACTATTATCATTTGGACTGGATGTTTAGCTTTGATCAAAGTTCCATTTTTACTAGTTCATGAAAAAGCTAAGCATTTTGAGAACTGTATTATGAAGTTAATTAACATCAAGATGTTTAATCTACATAAAAGAAAACAGCATGAAATGTCCATAAAGAACAATGTGAGTAATGGAAGTCATAGTCACAATTTTTTAATTCAATAAACAAATATCTATATTGTACATTGTGGATACAAATTAAAAAAAAAGAAAGACAGTCAAAAGAAAGCAAATGTTGTCCTTTGTTTTTCTTACTACAATCATCCCTTGTGTGGCTGGCTAGGAATCAATTAGGAAGGGTGATTTTACTAGAGAATTAATTTCACTTTAAAGGAACAAGACTGCCTATCAATTATTTATTATTGAATGGGCCAATTGGGAAAGGAAGCCTTGGATCCACACATTCGCCTTCTATGCCACATTTTATCTTTCTAGTCACCAATAACAACTTCCTCAAACCCACTGTACTGTGAGGAATTCTTAAGCTGCAGAACGGTTAGTCAATCAGCAAACATTCAGGAAAAGTTTATGCCGGGCACTATGTGTAATTGCTGAGGACCCAAGGAAAGGCAAAAGCCAGTCTCCACTATTAGGAAACACCAGTTTAATAGGGGAGACAACATACAAACAAGCACTCTGTGGCAGGGAACGAGGAGAGAGGGGGCACGTGTGAGAGGGAATGGAGGAGGGAGAGTGAAGAGTTCAGGAGGGTCCCCAGACTGGGGGCCGGGGAAGATGGCGGGAGTCTCAACAGGAAGAACAGGGAAGTTAGGGAGATGGGAAGGTTTTGAGGCTAAGGCGAGGAGTTGAGTTTTGGACATGGTAAAGGTAAGAATTCTATAGAACATCTAGTTCAAGACGTCCAGTGGGCAGGTGGAGGTAGGAGATGGAGGTCAGCAGAGAGGCTACAAATGGCCAGGTTACCTGTCATGCAAAAGCAAGATTTCATTCTTCCTTGGAGAAGAGGTTCAAGCCACTGTTTCTTCTGCTCTTCACTTCCATACAGGTGAAGTACCTCCATATTTCCCGTGTCTATGAATTGATAAAAAGTATATTTTTGCACCATAATTTTACCAAGTTTAAGGTTAATAGCTTTATATGATTATTTTAAAACACTTCAATTAAGAAAATAATGATCTCAGACCATAAGGTAACAATAGTTTAAGCTTATAAGATGTTTAAGCCTATTTAAATCCTAGTTGTATATATACATATATACATGCACGCACGTATTATCTATATAAAAATTTGTTGTGTTTTTATTCAAGTTAATTTAAGTCAGTCTTGGCCAGTTTAGACATGACACTTATGAGGCCCAAGACACAGGATCCGACTCCAGGCTAGGTGATTAGATTTTCACTGAGGAAAAAAGAGTTTCATGAATAAAGACTATCCCCTTAAACCTGAATTATTCTTGTACTTCAAACACACTCTTTTGATCAATAGGAGGACTAGAAAAGAGAGAAAATCTTAGTACCATTACTGAAAAAAGACCTGAGTGTAATGAGGCACACACAAATCCTGTTTCAACAATATCACTGCTTAAACATGTCTTATGCAATCCTATCTTGGAATTCTTGTTTATAGTTTTTTCTACACCTGGAATACCTGCCCTGCCAGGACACCACTCCCAATTCTATCTCTTGATTCCCCAAATCACAGCTACATACCCTCTCTATCTGTTAAAACCTATCATCCAGGGCCCATTTCAAGAGCCATCTCCTCTCTTGGGGCCTTCCCAGATCACCCCAGGCAGAACGTATTTCTCTTTCAAGTGAATTCCTTTGGCACTTATAGCTATACCAGGCACAGGATACCCCTTTTATGTCTTCCTTTGTAGTGACTTCTGTATATGCTTATTCCTTTCTGCTGTGTTTAGATGATAAGAACAGGACTCTGACTCTCTTACAATATTTATTATACACTGCCTTCAGGGACCCCATAGAAGGGATTCCTTCATAAAGCAAAAAAGTTGACAAAGATAACCTATCCTTAAATTTGATATGATTCTATTAGTAAATAAATAAATATATATTTTTAATTAATGAAGTCTTATCTTCATTAAAAAAATCTGGTTTGCTAATTCATGTTACATCATAAAATATTATAATGTTTTATTATGGTCTTCAAGTGATGTCATATTTTTCAAAAACTAATTCTTCATTCTCTAGGTTCTGATCCTGATTTGGGCATAAGGCTTTGGTGTGTAACTTAATAACATGACTTTCCTAATGACTTAAAATAATTTAGATAAGCATCTATTCTTTTAATGTATGAATGTTATGAGTTCAATTAATGATACCACTAATCAATTCAAAGCTAATGGCATCACTTAAGGTCCTTTGTACTTGCTGTATGAATATAAAGATGAAGAGTAATCTATTGGTTAAAGACTTTATATGATCTCTATTATGACTTTTGAAACTGAGGATTCAGGCATTTTAAATTGGAGTTAGCCTTTTGAAAAATTATTTAAGTCTCCCCAAACACTCAATATAGAGCACATTGACTTGTATACCTCACTTGGAAATGTTTCAAGCACTTTGGTCTAGAACACACATCACTAAAACTGAAGACCAAAGGAACTTAAAGAAAATCTCTTACTTCCTCCTTAGGATACTTGGTGTTGTTAATGTACTTTTAAAAGTAGATGACTATTTTAATGTAATTTAGTTCTCCTCTTGCAGGGTTTCATGTTCTTTCCACTTTATTTGACTACTACCTTGCTAACCTCACTAGGAATAGGTCTTATTTTTAAAACAGTTATGACCAATTATCAACACTTTAAATTTACAACCATTTCATTAGATGGTCACAGTGGGGTGCAGGTAATAATGACAGCGTTTGGAAGGAACATCACCCATACCTTCCCCATATCTGAGAGTAGCACATTTCCACAGCTCAAGCCCCCACAAGTTCAAGTTCATTCTGGAGTTGCTTTGCTAAGCCTGGATTGTGCTTACTCTGACCAGTACTGTACATCTAGCAGAGCTGTTGCTGACCCCAATACATGAGTGGTTCTCAGATAGATCCAGCATGCAAGCCACACAGAGGTCATGTGACCGACTATGGGTAATGGGGGCCCTCGTGATCCCTGACATCTACATGGGGAGCACCTTCTTCAGGATGCCACAGATTCATGTGGCCACAGTAGCAGAGCTAAAGCAGGAGAAAGGGGCCCCCACTGAGGTTTTTGCGTCATGACACCTCGCTGACACATCCCAAGAAGCCTTCATTCAGGCCAAAGCATGAACAACGAAATGTGTGTGTGTGGAGAGACCCTGAGACCCAAAGTCACAACAATTTTCATAATAATCCTGAGATGTTTTAATTTCTAATCTTGGAAAGTTTTAATAGAAAATTTGAAGGGGTTCTCAGTGACTTTTTTTAAGGTCAGAAAGTTGGAAGGTTATTGCTATTACAAGAGCATTAGAACAGTAATTACTTCCCACGTTGCCACAGACAAAGTTGCCCAACTCTTCAACCATAACCCACTGTTCTTCTCAGAAGTCTGGTGGTTATTCACCTTAACTCCCCCACTTTCTGAATGGGCACGACGTCTCAGCCCCAGATAATTAAATAGGAATTGACTGTCTTTGTTATTACCAGATACTAGCAACTACATGACTACAACTATAGTCAGGTTTGGGAATTGATTTATGACCATAAAAAAAGAAAATCCTTATGTTCCTACTTCTCTGAAATATCATCTCTTTCACTTAAGGCATTATTTGAAAACATTGCCTAGAATATCAGCTAAAGACACTTTTATGAAATAATTTTCTAACCTGGTGCTTGGCAATTGAAAACATCCGGGGCAAAAAAGCATTTTCCTGTTTCTTCCGCAATCAATGCATAATCCACCTGGCTGAGGCCGCTGAGAGCTGGCAGAAAGAGGTTCCAGAGGCCCTCAGCTTTGGCCATTTCCTGTCAAGGTGGTGAAGAGACATCTTTATAATTTGCCTTAACCCTTCATTCTTAAGTTCATCTCTTTATCCCAGGAAATATGTCATGTTGAAAAGATGCTTTATTTAGGCAACTTTAAAAATCTTCCTGGTACTAATGAATATATTCATTATATCCAACAGTATTCAATTGCTCTGATTTTTTGCAAGTGGAAGCTGTTTTTCAAATTCAACAGGAATTTTCTCTCTTGTTCTATTATTTACTGGGCTTATAAGCTCTTCTCTAATTGCTCTGGATATGGTTTTTAAAAACTGAATTTGCTCATTTTAGCATGTCCTACTAAATCAGTTAAAACAAAACAAAACCAGATCTCACATCTCCATGCATGACTATGCAAAATACTGTGAATCATGCTGTTCTACTTCTTACACTTATTTTTGTTGAAAATACAAAAGAGGAAATTCAAATTACAATAATTTGCAATGACTTGCAAATGATCACACTTCCACTTACCCTGTTTTATTCATAATTTAGGTACACCACAATAATAGGGGTTGTTGTTGATGTTATTACTGTATTTTTATGTTTTCTTTTGATAACTGCTAAGAGCATTTATCACACACTGAAAACTGGACATTGTATACCTTGATCTGTGTATTAGAAAATCCATTTTTTAGTTTTTCTTTCAAAAAGTCAATTGTAGATGTGATCAACATATGTGTGTGAATCAAAAAACAGACATGTATATGAGATACAAGTACATATGTGTATGTACATATTGATTCTTTTTGATCACACCCAAATCTTTATGACCCCAAGTTAGGGTTTTCTTGGCAAAATTACTAAACTGGTTTGCCATTTCTTTCTCCAGCTCATTTTATAGATGAGGAAACTAAGGCAAATAGAGTTAAGTGACTTGCCCAGGATTACACAGCTAGAAAGTATCTGAGGCTGGATTTTTAATTCGAGTCCTCCTGACTCCAGACTCAAGGTTCTAATCAATCTACACTACTTAGCTATTCTATGTACATATACACACACACATAATTCGTCATATAAAACACATGCCTCTATTCTTCATCCCCACTATGGAGTATATGAAACACAAAGGTCTTCCTGATTCACTGAAATTTACTTAATTTTCAGGTAATGTATTTTTTTTTCATTTAGTTACTTAGCAGAGCTGTGACCACTAAATTATTTGTTTCACATTCAGGTTTACAACTGTATTGCTTATGTTTGTGCCAGCACCTGCTCCAAAAGTATGGTATTTCATATTTAACTACAAGTTCCATGGATTATTCTTATTAAAAATTTAAAAAAAATTCTCTCCGACCTTCTAGATTACATCACCTTAAAACAACAATCACAACAATAATGTGCTTTATTCATTGCTTGCAGACATTGCAATTGGTTTATTAACTTTTTGATATGCAGACAACCCAAAGGAACTTTGAAGAACACAGCCATGTTTAGCTACGAATTGTATCTTCTTTGCTCTGTTCTCTTACTATAGCTGGATCCTCTGGCACTTTCTCCATAGAGCCCAGTGATTCTCTACACTGGTTTTTTTTTTTGTTACTGAAATCAATCAATGTCTGAAATCAGTATCTTCTATTAAGACAGAAGAACACCTTCTATGAAAGACTGAATCTGACGTCTCAGCATGATATGCTCAAAAAGTTGAGCCCCCCTAAGGACTATGTCAGCATAATACAAATATTTGAGGTGCAACCAAGTCAGGAGACTTTGAGGAAGCCCCAGGCATGCATCGGATGCTACTTAGGAAGAAAAACTGTCAATCTGTGGCAGGAGAGAATATTCACAGTGAGGAAATCATTCATTCTTCAAGTATTAAATTCTGTTATGTATATATTCTTTACACATCTGTACCCACACACACATATATATGTAGATATATACATACATAATCATAAATCTTATCTCAATATAGATGTATCTGAAGTTACATTTGATTAAGACTACCATCACTATTGTTTTTATAATATTTATAAAACCCTTAAACATTTTATTTTCAGTACCTCAAGTTTTTCAATTACTGCAGGCCTTTTCCATTTGTCCAGAGAATTTTCCTTTTGAATATAGAACTCTATTACTTCCTTAAAACAAAAACAAAATGTTAATTCATTAAAAAAAAATTGTACAATATCATTTGTGATATGTTATTACTTAAACATTTCACAAACTACTACCAAATTTCCAAAGGATATAGTTTTATGTTTAGAATATAGCTCTATCTTAATCAAATAAAATCTTTTTTAATCAACCAGTATTTATTAACAGCCTACTATGTGAGAGGTACTGTGCTAGGTACTGTGGATATAAAACAGGAAAATAAAACAGTCCCTACTTTCACTTAGCTTACATTCTAACAGAGAGACAATAAGTATATAAGTATATCCAAGATATATATGTATATACACACACTATTTTATAAAATTATACTATCTAAAAATCAGATCAGGTGCTCATTTTTTGTGTAATTATCCTTGTGAGAAATACCAACAGACATTTCACATTTGTGTTTTAAGACAGAACCTACTCTACTTAATTTTGCTCTGTTATCTCAATTTCTTTTATTTATACAAGATGAAATTATTTAAATCCCAAAGCACTTAACATCCTTCTCCTGTTTCAAAAAAGGTCTGAGACAGGGAACCCTGAGTCAATCTAGGGTGTTGGTTGTCAGGGAAGCCAGCATTTTCCAGCATGAAATAGATTGGAGGGAGGAAGAGGAGGAAGAGGAATTTAGGAAACTTTTTGGCTTCTCTTGAGTTTGGCATTCATAATGGGGTTCATCATTTGAATTAAAGATATAATATGAACCATCATTCGGTAAGCCACATGTGACCAGTGTCTTCTAATTGGTTTCTTGGTCAGAGGGATGGGTGGGATGTTACGTCCAAGACAATTGGCAACTGGACCAAGAAATGTCACTTGCTCTATGGGTCGTAAGGAGAAACGGCTATCAGCTTTCCCTTAAATTTTTACTGAAGTCTGGGAGAAAAGGCTTCTCTTTACTCCTTTCTTCTGTTCCCTTTACCCCCTAACACACACACAAAAGGAAAAAATAGTGTCCATGGGGCAGATAGCAACATGAACATGTGCTTGCCTAGGCAAGTCTGAGACTGGTTCAAGGCCCTGGTTTATTCTTTTGATTTTAACCATCACCCTGACTAACAGGTGGCTTGAGTTTGAGTGGTTGGCTGTTCTTCCAATTAGTTGCTGAGGCCCAGGAGATGATGAGTAAAGTGAGAAATGACTTTTCAGAGGAGAAAACCTCTCTATCAAGAAGATTATGCAGCCAGAGTGCTAAAGGTGAAGACAATCCAGCTGGCCAGAGGATCTGGACATACACAGCAAGCTGCTCAAACCATGCAGATAGAAGGTAAAATAAAACATCTATTTAGCAATCCTATAAAATGAACCAAATTTTAAATATCTTTTTAATATGCAATTATGAGTCTTTTGTATTTTTAAAGGATTTTTTTGTGATGGAGGAAATAAATAGCTATCTTACATGAGACAGTTACTCTTCATGTCCCAAAGTTCATGGCCCCATTTGAGTTTTTGGAGTACAGTCACTAGAGGGGTTGGCTATTTTTCTTCTCCAGCTCATTTTACAGATGAGGAAACTGAGACAAACAGGATTGACTATCTTGCCCTGGTTCACACAGCTAATAAGCATCTGAGGACGACTTGAATTAAAGAGCAGTCTCTCCTTGAGTCCAGGCCTGGCACTCTACCCAGCATGCCCCCAGCTGCACCACTCTTTGTAGAGTGAATACACTTCTGGAAGGGTCCCTGTTAATTTCTTTTGAGGAGACTTTAGAAATGAGCTATATCTTCACTTTTGTTTAAGAGATTTTTTTTTTTGCCAGAATTCAGGAGTAGAAGCACTGAACTACTTCTCAGTGCTCAAACTTTTGTTCTCAGAATCTTTACACTATTAAAATTATTGAGGATTTCTCCATAGAGTTTTTATTTGTGTGGATTATATTTACAGATATTTATCATATATAAAAACTAATTTTGAATTTGTAGATATTCTGAAATGGTTTCAGAGACCCTCAGAATTCTCTGGACCACACTGTGAGAAGCACTGAACTTGAGAGTGGACAGGGGAGGAAACCTGATTTCTCCTCTCTTTAAAGGGTCAGGTTCCCTCCAGACTGAATCTGTGTTCTATATGAGTCTAAGGCTGCTGTGACAAAAGGCACCTTCCTCCTAATTCAATACAGAATCTATATTTAAATGGAAATATAAAGATATGTTTCCAAAATCAAGAATAAATCATTTGGGGATATGAGGTTTGTCTACTGGTTCAAATGATTTTTAACATTTTTCTCTTATAATTAACAATTATAAAAATATTGATCAAAACATCTTCTTTGACTGCTTTGCTAATTTTTGGTTCATCCAGGCAGTTCTTTCCTTGTTATTTTTCCTTCTCTTCTCTTACGACTTTACTTGTTACTTCTAAGTAGGTTAATCTTAAATATATATGCATATTTATCTATCCATCTATCTATCTATCTATCTATCTATCTATCTATCTATCTATCTATCTATCTGCTCTGTCCTTTCTCCTAAGTTTGAGGATATTTCTGACAGCATGCTAGATATTTTTACCTAGTTGTCTTGTTGTTCAAACAAATCCAACATATATAAAACTAATCTATCATTTTTCCATCCAAATTAGTGACTAATCTTGACTTTATTTCTTTTAATAGTAAATGACTATCCTCCCATTTATTCAGGCTCAAAATTTGGTAATCATCTTTCATATCATCTCCCTTTAACCCCAAATCAAATTAGCTTCCAAGCTCTTTATCACAATTTTTTGCTTTACAGTTCAAATTGGCCACTGACAGATTTGTGTATATACACACATATGTCTATTATATAAACAGAGATGTTTATATAATTCATTGACTATATCATTAATATGTCAAAAGAAAATGGAATCTCTAAACTTTGCTTTGTAATTTCAGTAGAATCATCTTTAGATAGAGGATTTACTGATGAAAATAATACTAGCAGTTTTTTATTCTGAAAAATTTAGACAACTGTGACCATTACTCAACATCTCAATCCTGCAAAAATACAAATAGTAAGAAAAATATATGTACTACAAAATATCTTTCTTTATGGACATAATGGGCTTAAAGCAATGTTCATTTTTGAAAACTAATAATAGTACACTGCCTAAAACAGGAAACCTTAAATAAAAGCAAATTACAGTTGTGTTTCACCCAATCATTCTTTAGTATGAGATTATTTAGTTTCCAATTATTTTTTGGTCTACTTTCCTGTGGCTTTTTATTGAATGTAATTTTCAATGCATCATGGTCTGAAAAGGATGCATTCACTATTTCTGCCTTACTGCATTTGAGTTTGAGGTTTTTATGTCCTAATATATGGTCAATTTTTGTATAAGTTCCATGAACTGCTGAAGAGAAGGTGTACTCCTTTCTGTCCCCATTACATTTTCTCCAGAGATCTATCATATCTAATTTTTCTAGTATTCTATTTATCTCTTTGACTTCTTTCTTATTTATTTTGTGGTTTGATTTATCTAATTCTGAAAAATTACAGTTGTGAAATGGCCTAAATCTCTGCCTAATTAAAAATTATAACATTAGACAAGTGTGATCTCTTTTAGATAGGTCATGAAAAAAACAAGTTAACAAGATTCTCTAAACACCTTTTAGCCAAAGTGACTAATCTCTTCTGGAGGTAAACACAATATACTGTTAATAACATAAATCTCACAAGAATGGTAACAGTTGTAGTATTTTATTATTGAGACTAATGAAGTATTAGGAAATATATATTAGGCACTTTCTACTAAATAAACAAAGGACTCTTCTGTCAGTACAATTATCAAAGAGTGATTCTAAGGATCAAATACTCTAAGATAAATAGAGCAATAAAAAAATGGTAACGTTATCAAGGTTAATTCATATTCAATCTTAATTAGGCTAGTATTTATTAAACATCTATGATGTGTGCCAGGCACACTAGGTGTGGGGTCTCTGACTATGAAGAGTTTAATCAAAAGGAAATAATACACACACAAGTAAGCATATACAAGGCAATTTCAGCAGAAAGGAGGACCCCCTTCTATTATTCTATGGTTTCAATAGGGGCAAATTTAAATCAAAACAAACCAAATATATATATGTTATATATATGTATATTTCAAATGAAAGACGTAACTGTTTCAATTCTCCACTTTCACATTATTAGTTTGAATCTATACCCCTAAAATAAATAACTTTTAAGAGTCTGAAAGGACTGTTAAAAATGACCTAACTACTCATTTTGTGGGTGAAGAAAATGAGGTCTGAGAAGATTAAAGAGGCTGTCTAAAAATCAATAGCCAGATTGGTCTTGGAAGCCAAATCTTCTGGTTCTTCTCAGTGTTATTTCCATTATACTTCACTCTTTGTATTCCTCAATGAGGACAGGCTCCTGAATAAGGAAAAAGGCTGCCCAGCCTACAGATACCTAATGCAGCAAAATCTTGGAGTTCATATCAGAGCAAATGGTGCTCAAGAAATCCAACAAGAAATAAAAGTGAATTCTTCCACCTCAGAACTGCACAAAATGCAGTGTACAGGTGGCAGGAAAGCGGGGCCCAGCTGAGGTATTCAGGCAGATTCCCTCTGACATTGAGCAAAGAAAGGCTAGAGAAACCCATGAAAGTTGGAAGCATAGACATAGTTCTTCATCTTTTTTTTTTTTGGCAAAATAAATATTCCATTTCATAATACAAGTATTTGGAACACAATTACCTTTTCTGCTGGCAGTATGTATTGTTGCATAAAATGCTTCACTCTCAGCAGAACTTCTTGGCCTGTCTTACTCTGGAGGAACAATCTTCCCGTTGGATCAGACTGTGAAACTGTAGCACTCAAAGTTCTTTACCAAAAGTAAAACAGGTCAATTAGTATAAGTTCCAAAATGATCCCCATGTAGCATTACTGAAGACCACTATGACTGGCAGTGTGCATCGCTACTGTAAAGAAATATTTCCTGCCTGCCAAACATTTAAAAATCGGGGTATATGTGTTACAAATTCATTAAATCTACTTTAGCTGCAGTTTTACATTTTTCTCACCTCTTTGTGAGTTGTAGTCCAGTCTCTGCTAAGGGTTTGACAACATCAGCAAACAGATGACTTGTTTCAGATGCAGAATTTCCCAGAAGATATCTGGCATAGACTCCCTTAAATGCAAGAGAACATGAGCATGCAGCTTTGCCCACAGGTACTCATCCCCAAACACCAGTTTCACCTTTCTGCTGCCCACCCAAGGCTGATGTGCTTTATCACATCACTAACCTGGATGAACCACTCTCACAGGGATACTAACTTTTCAAACCAATTGGGGGCCGTGGTCCTATCCCCCACACAGAACACAAAGACAAAGACAAACACACACAAAAAGCACTTTTTAAATGGATGATATTGCTATTGACAACCATACTTGCCAATTATATCGGCTTCGTGGACTAGAGGAACCTAGTTATGAAACGAAATATTAAAGCTATAAAACCAAAGAAAAGGTAATATATGTAAACTCTAAAGCAGTTTGACCTGGGCTATGTCAGAAACCTCCATAAATCACCCTTTCTATTCTCACAATTATGCATGACAAATGGAGCCTTCCCATTCCACCTGATCAAAGGAATCCCTTCTTCTAATGGTGTTAAATAGACATTATCAGTTTATCTTTGATTTCCCTGTTCTTCCAATTTTACAAACAAAACTGTCAATTATTTCATGTATGTTATTTATGATATTGTTAAAGATTTTCCATCTTTTCTAATTCTAAGGTAATTTGGATGAAGTTAATTTCTAAAAGAACTATGTATGATCAATATAAAAATTTCAATCATCCTTCTTGATATTTTTTTCATCTTGACTTAACTTTTTTAAGACCAACTGGGCTAAAAGTCACTGAAATTCCTTTATGAAATAAAAAATTGTTCTAATATTAAAATCCTATTTGATATCCAGTTGCAGAAAGAGATAGATTTAGAAAGATTTTCTAAGATCTATTTTGAGGAACTCATTATCCAAGGTATCTAATCTATATAAAATAATAAAATAAAATGGCATATAATGAAAATTATTGACACAAGAAGCTGTTTGATGGAAAATGCATGAACTCTTTTTTTTTTATGAACTCTTAAAAGCAAAAAAGTGCCTACTTTTCTCCAACTTTTTTTTTAACTTATTCTTTTGGGCTCCTGAACTGTTTCTTGTTCCTTTTTCTTTCAATTTTTGGATCATTATTTCAGTGACATCATTAGAAATTATTTTTGAGTTATAGATTTCTAGATTAGAAATGATCTTAAAGCTCATTTATTACAATCTATCCTGACCTCTTCTCTATTACTTAGCCAATAATGATAATAATCATAACAATAACTGGCATTTGCTTACGGTTTTTAAAGTCTACATAGCACTTCACATACATTATTTCATTTGTGCTTCCCCACAATCTTCTGACATAAGTGCTATTATTGTTCCCATTTTACAGATGACGATACTGAGGCTCAATAAAGCCATTTTTCCATTTCATTCAATTTGCAAGGACTACTCTGTACCAAGCACCATGGGGATATAAAGACAAATGTGAAAAAGTCACTGTCTTTAAGCTTTCTTTCTAGTATGGGAAATAACTTGTGTATATATGCACATACTCAAAATATACATATACAAATTTAATCCCAGATAATTTTGCAGAGTAGCATTAGTAATGCTTCCTGGAGGAGATGATATTTTAGACAAGCTTTGAAGGACACTAGGGTTTACAGAAGTGAGTCATTTGCCCAGATTATCCCGATTCTGAGCCTAACCCTCTACAAGCATTTTTAGCCTCTCTCTGAAGATCATCAATGATGGAGAACTTATTACCTGAAAGAGACAGCCTAATGAAGCAGCTAGCTCATTTTATCTTTGGACAGCTTTTCTTGTTGAGACATTTTTCTTTATCTCAAGTCAAAAATTGTCTCTCTTTTTCTTCCCTCTGTCAGCCCTAGTTCTGGTCTCTGAGCAAAACAGAATAGACTGAATCACCTTTACAAGGAAAAAGCAAGGGTTTCTCCCCCAGTTTTGCAAGCCTTTGCTTATCTATGCTAAATATCCCCAATTATTTCAAATTTCTCCCATGTGGCATAATTTTAACTCTCCTTATTTTCCTGTGTAATCCCAATATACTCACCCTATCTTCCCTAAAATTTGGACAACAGTATGATCACAACATTTTGGATGTGAACTGAAGAGGAAAGAGAACTACTGGGACTACCCCCTACTTCTTCCCTTATTCTGGACATGATATTTTTCTACCCAAAGTCTCTATTACCATTTCTAGCTGCCACATCACATGGCTGATTCAGACTGAATTTTTAATGCATTAAAAAATTCATTCAAAAAATGCATTAAAACTTTGGGCTCTTTTTCATATTATTTGGTGTGAATCATCTCTTTCCCATTCTATATCTGGAGAGTTGATTTTTAAAAAAATCCAAATGTAAGTCTTAACATTTACTTTAATTAGATTTCATCTGATTAGATTCAGCTTAATCAGGCCATTCAGATTTTCTTAAATTCTGATTCTGTCAATCAACATATTAAGTAATCTTTCTAGCTTCATATAATCTGGAAATTGGGTAAGCATACCATCTATGTAAAAATATAAATTTGAAAGTATGGTATATTTTATTGCTAAATAAAAGTTAAACATTTTAAAGCAGCAAAATGACAATGATAATAGAGAATTTTTCCTTTTAGAGTCATAATGTGGGTCACTCTTGCCTATGCACTAGCACTTATAGCTAGAGTCCAATAAGAGGGCCAACCAAGATTTTTAATTCTTTTCCATTTAGGATACAAACCCAATTCATTTCAATTCTAATTAAGAATCTGCTATGTAACAGGTCCAGTGAGGTGAAAGATGACACAGTCTTTGGGGAAAAATCTCAAACATTTACTAAGCAGCTACTACATGCAAGTGTGTATTAAGATGCTTTCTGTTTTTGTCTTTCTTTTACACTCAAGCCTTCTCCCATCTATCACCATTCCAAAGTCTAGCTCTTTTTCCTGCTTTCTTGTTCCTCTTTGGACTTGTTAGTGGTCATGTGTGCAGAATCAGAGGGCTGGAACTAAAAGGAATGTTGGAGATTACCTAAGCCAACTATTCCCTGTAGTCAGTTTTCTTATTTTTCCATCAAGTAACAAAAAGATTCAAAGAGTCTCTATTCCTAGCTCCTGTGTTTCATATCATTTAAAAATTTCTGCTGATCAACAACTCTATCTAAAGCATTCATCAAAGAAAACCAAATCCCAATACAACAGAATCACTTATCTAAAGAGAAAAAAGTCTATGAAATATTTGAATCTATTCTTAATTTGCTGTTCAGTCCATATAAATTTTAATACATAGACTTTAATACTAATAACAGTGCTTTCTTTACTCCAGCTAGACAAATCACAGTAATAATTAAAATTTATTTAGAATTTTTATCAAATATTATCTCATTTTATCCTTATAACAATTCTGGGAGATGGGTGCTATTATTATTATTGGCATTTTACAGATGGAAAAATGGAAGCAGAAAAAGGTTAAGTGACTTCTTTAGGGCCATACCATTATTAAATATCTGAGGCCAGATTTAAATTCAGGTCTTCCTAACTCTAGGTCCAGCACTCTATCCACTGTTCCATCTAAAATTTGAATTTTAAAAACTGTCCAATATTAATCTCTATGTATTATAAACTAAATAATTACCTGCATTATTCCAGCTAATTTAAAATATGAAAGAGCAAGAAAGAAGTTCCAGTTAGGAAGTGCAGTGCTAATTCCTCTGCAGCGGCAATAAATTAATGCCAGTTCTTCTGCTGATGGTATCCCTATAAAAATAAGACATTATTTACCTAAAAAGTTATGGTATATATTTAAGAATTTATATTATCACATATACATATATCTGTTTCAAACTAAGTAAATCAAATCACAAAACAATAGGCTTCTTGATATTTTTTTCATCTTGACTTATATGGTAAGCTTTGGTTCTCTAAATCAAATTAAATACACTAGACCAAAATTTGCAATTAATTATTAAAATGAAATTTCTGAAATAAAATATCTGAAGATTAATTCTCTATTTACCATTTTAAACTTCAATTTAGATTTTTATTATAAATTCAGTAAAATCTAAGAATAAAAGCCTTGCAAGTTAATCATAATTCTACAACAATAAGATCATTTAAATGTCTAAATCTGGTTGATTACTGACATTACAGTTTCAGTTACAGAAAATGAAATAAGTCTTAAGGTAAGCCATTTGTACAAAGCTTCAGGTTCATACCTGCACTATGTTGCAAATTATTGCTTTGATTTAACAGTGGAAGGTCTTTGGGCCAAAAGAAGAAGGAACAAAGATATGCTAAATCTGATAAAGGATGGCCAATGGTTGAAAGCTCCCAGTCTAAAACAGCAATTACACGAGCCTTTAATTTAAAAACAAACAAAACCCAATAATTAATAAGTTAGAACTTCAAATTGACTTTTAAAAAGGCAAATAAATTGAATCAAATATGTCCACACCCTCACTGCTTTGCAAAAAAGAAATTGTGACCTTTGCAATTATACATAGCCATCTCTCAAATAATATAGTGCTGACTACCCGACTCCTATTTGTCGATTATCCAAACCCATTTAAATATTTCTGCAGACATACAAAGATTTAGTGAAGAAAGAAGCAGACATTACTGGCTAAAAATATAGTTAAAATTAAATTAAAATAATAAAAAAATAAACATAGTTTAAATTGTGCATTTTAATTATCAAAGTTATAAATGTATAATAGGGCAGGTAAGAGCATACTGGATAGAATGCTGAATCTGGAATCATGAAGACCTAAATTCAAATGTGCCCCTGGATATTTCCTAGCTGTGTGACTCTGGGCAAGTCATTTAACCACAGGGCCTTAACCCATTCCCTAGGTCTTGTCTCCCAAGCTAAAGTGAGGCTGTGATGGGCACAGTTCTCACAGCTGGAATTCACCAGACTGAGGAAATCACAAATCTCCTAAATCATAAATAAGCTTCCATCTCTTCATTCCCACCATCCTCCTCTGCTCCCAGGACCCATAACCTGTAATTGCAGTGGGCTGACCACCTTGATTTACTGTGACTAACTTTATGAAAATTCCAGCATGGGCATCACTGCAAAGAGATTGCTCTTCTTTGTAATGCTATGGATGCTGTGGGGAGTCTTTCCATCTTAAAGAAGATAAAAAATGAAAGGACATGAAGTAGGGGATGAAAAAAAAAAAAAAAAACAAGAAGCAAACCAAATATGCAAGGAGTCTTTAAGGAGTCTTCCTTTTTAATTAATCTTTCTTCTGCTTCCTCTTTCCTCCTCCTCCTCCTCTTCCCCCTCCTCCTCCTTCTCTTCCTCTTCCTCCTCCTCTTCCTCCTTCTTCTTCTTCTTATAATTGAGCTCTAGAACTGGACCGCAGCTCACAGGTCCCTCAGGAAGTACACAACTACCATCAACTCAGGGGCCCGAAGGCAGCCAGCCCCACTATGGCAGAACTCCACCCTACGGATTTTTTTTTTAAATATAAAAATGAACTCTATCTCTGCCAGTTTCCTCCACCATCCTGGTTCCATGAGGTGGGGCCAAGCAGGACAAGTCTACTTAATTGCTCTCCTACATACAAGCCCTCAAAAGCCTCAATGTAGGCCATTGCCTTTTCTCATGCACTACCTTTTCTCAGGCCTAAGCTAAACATCCCTGGTTCCTTCAGTTCTTAAAACATCCTCCCTGGTTCCCTCAACACCCTGGTCAATGCAAGCACAAAATCCTTTTGTTCTTTCATTTTGTCCTTCCTTCCTTGGCAACTTGCTCAGGAATCTTGCTCAGGATCACATAGCTAATAAGTATCTGAGGCCAAATTTGAACTCAGGTCTCCTGGCTTCCAGGGCCACTTTGCCACCTAGCTGCCTTCCTTTGATACATTTCTAATAATATCTCAGTCATTACTGCCTCTCTGTAGAGTTTTTACACTACACAGAATACACTGATGCCATGAAATTTTTGCTCCCATGCAATAATAAATATTCTGATTGGTGGCAATGATCCTAGAAGTATAAACAAGATGAAGGAAGCAGCTCAGATGCCTTGGATGGAAAAAAACACTTATTTCAGACTTTGCCCAGTGCTAGCCCCAGCTTCTGGTTTAATTTACATAGTATTTGGAATACCTCTTTTGGGTGGAAAATCAAATTATCTATTTTAAAATCCCCATGAACCAAACTTTGCTCCTTATCCTGATCCGGCAAGTTTTCCATTAACCAGACAGAAAGCTGGTTCATAGCCGGAATGGTCTGATGAGCTGCAGCTTGATATTGCTTTGTCCATGTTGACACCTGCAGACAGATAGTTTGTTTTAGAAATTAAAAGTAAATTACAAATGATTTTAATTTTTAATTTCACCATTAAACAGCAGAATTTCTTTTTTTTTAATAACTTTTTATTGACAGAACCCATGCCAAGGGTAATTTTTTACAACTCCCTCCCTCCACCTCCCCCAGATGGCAAGCAGTCCTATACATGTTAAACATGTTATAGTATATCCTAGATACAATATATGTGTGCAGAACTGAATAGTTCACACACCTTTTGGAAACAACAGTTTAAGTTGGATAAATGAGCTGAGAAGCAGGACTAAAAAGACCAAAAGGAAGTAAGGGGAGGCAAATAAATGATTTTTGGGGGTGTTTAGTTGATAAGGAAAGGAGAGATACAACAAAAGCTAGCAGGGCTGGTAGGATCTTGTTTTTTTTAATGAAGGTTGGGAAAGACGCAGTCATATTTGTAGGCAATGGGAAGCAATGAGTAGAAGAGAAGACAATACTGGAGAGAACAAGGGAGAACAGCTGGGACATTTTCCTGAAGAAGCCAGAGGGCAAGGGATGGAGCATACATGGACGAATTGGCCTTGCTTAGCAAGAAGGATTGCCCCTTCGTTAGAAGCTAGAGTAGTGAAGGAGATCATAAAACCATAGATTTAGAAATGGAAGGGATTTTCAGGGGCCATGAAGTTCAATACTTTCATTTTATGAGAGAGGAAACTGAAGGTACAAGGTAAAAACACTTGTCCTGGGTCACTCATCCACTGAATTTCAAAGGAAAGATTTGAACTCAGGTGTTCCTAACTCCAAGATGGAGCAAGATGATGTTATAAGGAAGGATCTTAAGAAAGAGGGAGCCTGAGATGAATGACCCCACTTTTTCTGAACTATGAAGCAAAGACCTCTGAAGAAGAGAAAGACCAAGGGCGAGGGCAGAAGGTGCCTGGTGCAGCCCCCGAGGAGAGGGGCACAGAATCCATGAGCTGGGAGGATGGCCAAACCAGAGCCATGAGAGGCCCACACAGCAAGGACCCAAGAGGCTGTTTCAAGAACTCTGTCAGCAGGTGGCCAAGTGGTGCATGGATAAGGAGCTGCCCTAAGGCCGAGGCCCTGCAGAGAAGAGAATTGACACAGAGAAGAGTTTCCCTTGTGGGCCCAGAGTCCTCCGGGAGGGCAGAAGAGAGATTTAGACAGAGAAAAGCATAGGGAGAGGTGGAAGAGCTCTGAACACAGGAATGGAACACCTGGGAAAAGGCTGGAGGTCTGATCACCCCGGTGGGGAGCCGCAACAGAGGGAAGGCAAGTGTGAGCTGACTCAAGAACGAGAAAGCCGGGCCATCTGAGGGTCACCTGCATGAGTATCGACAACTCCTAGTATGAAGGCAGGGATGGGAATGGAGAAAGAAGGAGGCTGCGGGCCAGATCCTGAACTCACTGAAAAGGGGAAGACCATCCTTGGGGTGGTCAGTACAGGAGTCGCCAGGATCTGGAATGGTCAGCGAGTTTAGACAGAATGACCACCAGATGAGGAGAGGCTGAAGGAAGAGTCTAGAAGAGGGGCCGGGGGCAGTCTGATTTGCTGTCTGGACCACTGAGTCCATGCCAAGTTCTGGCGGGGACTCCTGCAGGGCCACCCAGAGAAGCCAGCTCAGTCAGTGAGTGCCAGAAGAATGAAAGAGAAAGAGAGGAAGAGGACTGATGAAGAAGTATGTTAAGTCCAGAGAAGCCCAGAGAGCCCAATGCAAGCGCGGGCAGATCTGAAAGGGACCAGTGGTGGGTTAGGGCTGAGCTGGGCGGGAAGAAGGAACGGACAGTGTGGTTTCAGAAGGGCAGGCTGTGTTCTTCAGCCTTGGGGAGGTTCACGAAATAAGTGCTTATCAATAGGGAATGAGTCCAGGAAGAGGATCAGCAGATGAGAGAAGCTCCAGTGATGAACTAAGTGATTACAAGGTTCAAACTCTCCTCCCTGTCCTGGTCTCCAAAGTCCACAGTCCACAAATAAGTAAACTAAATGGCCAAGTCTCATTTACAATACAACTTCCAACCTGCTTTTAACAACATGGAACAAGCAGCAGAAATTTTTGGAATGATGCTTGACTTGAAATTTTAAAATGTTTCCTTTATGCTAGGGTGGGGGGAGAAGCCTTTTTAAGGTTGAATGTTAAAACTCATAATTTTTTTCATGGTTCATACTTTTAAAAATTGCAATATACATTATTTCCAAATGCATTCAAAATTCTGATCTGTAGCGACTAAGGACAAGAAAAGATGTACATTACCTGTCTCTTGCAATACCCTTCTCCTTTACCATATACTTCTAGACCCAAGGTCTGTATATTCAGTGAATGCAACCGGGCCAAGGTTTCGATCATAGCCACATATAAGGCAGATCGTTCTGCTGGGCTAACTCCTGGAAGTGTGAAATCGCGAAAGATGCGACCCTACAAAAATCAACATATTAGAGAGATTTAAAATTTTTCATAGCTCATTGGTTACTATGCCATTTCACAAATGATCACCATCCTTCTTTATTTCAATATCCAGAAACATTTGGGATAATGGGTTTGTAATAAAAGTCTGGAAAATCATTCTTTCCAGAATTTATTCTAGAAATATTAATTTCAAATGTTGGCTAAGAAGGATTTTACTGCTGTTGTTCAGGAAAAAAAAAAAAAAAAAAAAAAGATCGTATGGGAAAAGACAAGTTAGAATTAATAAAAATCCACAACTACAATCTTTACATTCTATGCTTCAAAACTATTTCAATTCTTTTACCTTTCATAAAATTTTGGTTCTTTTTGGGAGTTAATTTAAAAAACAAACAAACAACAAGAAACCCCAAGAAACTTATCATCTAAGTAAATTCTCCCTCCCCACCCCTTTAGTCGTTTCATAGATCTATACTGACATCTAGAGGATAAGGGAAGATTTAGGCTGTTTACTCTTAACAGTTGACTAGAGCTAGGTAAGATTAAAGGAAAAATTAGAAATTAATTTTGATTGCATGACAGATAAAAGTTTAAAACAATGGGGAAAAACAACCTTTATTCAACAAGTAATGAATTAAGGGACACAAATAATCATGAAATGTTTAATGGAAAAAAGTCAATTGTAAATAACCATATAAAAAATGATCCACAATCACTAAGAGAAATTCAAGTTAAAACAATTCTGAGGTTTCATCTTATATCTACCAGACTGGAAAAACAGGAAATTGATAAATCATGTGGAGGCTGTGGGAAGACAGTCACATTCTGCACTATTGATGGAGTTGTGAAATAGTCTAACCATTCTAGATAAATATTTGGAATTATACTAGAAAAGTCACTAAACTGTACATACCCCTTGACAGAAAGATGCTTCCTCCACTAGGTATATGTCCTATGGATAGCTGAGATAGAAGAAAAGGTATATATAAAACTATTTCTGACAGCACTTTTTTTAGGCAGCAAAGGGCTGAGAACAAAGTGGATACTCATGAATTGGGGATTAGCTGAACAATTCATGGTATATTCATATAATGGAATACTATTTCACCACAAGAAACAACAAATTTCAGAAAAATCTGAGAAGACATGTATCAATTGTTATAAAATAAAGTAAGCAGAACAAAGAGAATTTGCACATTTTCCATAAGATACCATTATTTTGTAAAGGAACGATACCATGAAAAAATATCAGAATTCTGATCACTGCCGTGACCAATCATAACTTCAGAGATGAAGTATGTTTTCCTTCTCTCTGTAGAGAGGCAGTAGATCATAGATGTGGAAAGAGGCAGATGCAGTCAGACCTGATACACTTACCTGTACATTTGTGCCAAGAGAGAATTCAACTGGGAGTTGTTAGGAAGTGACATTGATGTAAAAAACAATAGAATATTTAAACAAAAAGAAAAGAAAAATAACCACTTGAATTACCTAATTTTAGGAAATATTTTTCCACTTAGTAGCAGCTAATAAATAATAAATAAGTGATAAATCCATTCTTTTGATACTAATAAATAGTGACAGTACAATAGTGTATATTAATTTACCTGTATATGCTCCATCACATAAAATTCAGTTCCAATCACAGAGACATCATTGCAGTAGAGTAAGGGCTTAGGGACTGGAAATCCATTGGAAAACAAAGCTTTCTGCACATGGAATTCTCTGTCAACCTAAATAGAATAATAAATTATTTAACATTCAAAATCTCAGTGCTCCTGATGTGTGGTTCAACATTCTATTCATAACAGAAGCGTATATAAAAATACTTATATACCTTAGCCTTTGAACTATGGGACAATGTGGTGCAATGTGGAGAGGAAGAGAGGATTTGAGTTCTGAATCTGAAGTCAGAGGACTTGGGTTCTAGTTCTGACTATGTGTGTGACTTGAAGCTAATCTCTTCTCCATTTTGGGAGCCATTCAAAATGAAAGCTCAAGTTAGATGACCACAAAGGCCTTTTCCAGTCTAAGCTCCATGAGCCTAATCACTTTAAAAATGTATTCTTGTTTTTAATTTGTCTGTTAGAACAGAAAATATTTATAGGGTTAGGTTAGCAGAGATTACTTTATGACAAAAAACTAACTGTCCAAGAATATTAGAGTACTCAATTCCCTCCCGAAAATCATATTAGTTTCTAAATTATTAAGACTCTTAAAATTATGAAATTGGCCTTTAATTACATACAAATATAATCTCATCTTAATAAATAACTCCATAATGTCTCAGCCAATTTAAATCAGTTGTGAGGTGGCCAAAGATAACAAGGGGAAGAAGTCCAAAACTATGATCTCATCAGGGCAAGGAACTCCTGATGTAGATATTCCCTCTACCAAGAGAGATCAATAATTACTGGGTAATGTATCATCTTGGAGAATTGCCCTGAGTACTACAAGATTATGAGCATGATCCAATGTTCCATAGCTAGCTATGGTTTGTACCCTGGTGTTTCTAATTCCTGGTCAGCCCCATCTCCACTTCAGTCATCTGTCCCTTTAAGCCTATATCAAGGACATTATTTCCATTTCCAAGCTAACACTGTTTGGGGCTCTGTGAGAATGCTGGTTGAGCTGTCTATAGCTCTCCCATGACTTAAATAATTGAATAACAATCAGCAGGATAAGTCTCTGAGTTGTAAATTAAATAGTTTTTTCTTCTAGAATGAAAACAAAACGGAAAAGAAGAAAGGGGCAAGTTCTCTTGGCTTCTATAATCCCCCTGGTTCTCATTTAGCTCAGTGGCTATCCTGTATGTCTCCTTTCCACTTCTCTTCCTCTCTAAGTTCTCAGGACTGTTTCTGAGTTTATATCCCAACACTGCCATTTAACCAAGGACAAGCCACTTAATCTTATGACCCTCATCCATAAAATGGGAATAAAAATACGGAGTCTACATTGTTGAATTTGTGTGACAGCTTTAAATGTCACCTCAATTCAAATATTGCCACCTCTTTACCTCCAGTCTCAATGTGCTTGGCAAATTCTAGATCCGATTTCCCCAATTCCTGTTAGATTTCTTCACTTATAAGTCCCCCTACTTCAGAGATAAGAAGTATGGAACTTGCTTTCTCCTCCTAACTTCAACATTCCTATTAATATTAGTTCTCGTTAATTTCTAATACAAAGTAACTAATCACCAAACACTTATCAATGTTAATCTGAACTGATATTGGTTCATGTTGCCCTCCATTTTATAGTTTACAAAGTTTTGTCCTCACTAGTAGCAGTATTCTTTCCCCAGTGCCTGAGGTTACATGGCTGGAGTGGTCCTGAGGCAATCTGTTTCCAATTTCTGTGCTCCTTATTTCTAAGGTTGACATCACCATTTCCCCTTTCACCCAGAGTGGAAATATTGGTTTCACCATGGACTTCTCTTTATTTTGCTCTCCTACATTATGACTCTGTTACCAACTGGCCATTTTGCTTCTGAAATATTTGTGAAATCTGTTCCTTCCTTTCCCAGTCATCACACCAGCACCCTCATTCATTAGACCCTCACTACCTGTTGCCTAGACTACTGTGTTTGCCTCCTCCATGGTAACTGCCTTGTTACTAGTACCAGAGTAATTTTGGGGGAGCGCAGCTCAAGCCACTGTCCCAAAAGCTTAAAGTGTTTCTTATGACGTACAAAATAAAGCTTGCTCTCTAAACCCAGCATGCAGAGTGCTTTGGCTGCCATCTCTCTCCAGCCCTCACTGCCTCCCTCACCCGGATCACAGGCCGTCTCCCGAGCATTCCATGTCCTCTTGCTCTTCTTGTATCCACTCCCATTTTCTTTCAGCCAGAGGGCCCGTCCTCTCTACATTTGCCTCAACTAGCCTTCTTTGAGACTCTCACTCAAATTCCTCTCTCTTAAAAAATGTATCCAGAGACTTCCCTGATTCTCATGGACAGAAGAAATGGTTTTTCCCCCCTCTGACCTTCCACAATATTTTGTACCTTTTAAAAATTACATTTCCATACAGTAGTTATTTATATATAAGTTTTGCTTTTCCTGTCAGACTACAGGCTAGGTGAGAGCAGAGAACTCTCCATTTTAGTGCTCCCAACAATGCCTAGCAGATCACTTAAGATCATGATAAATATGCTCTGAGTAAGTGAATGGATGAACAGCTCCTTTCACACGTCTTTGCCAATTTACTAGGCAACGTCTTTCATATAGATGTTGTCATTTAGTAAAATCTTTAAATAAATTCCTGTATTTGAAAAACATTCAAATTTTTTTTATGCTTTTCTTTTTTTTAGGAACAAATTTTATTTCAATTCAATTTTCAATTTGAAATAGAAATTTCTTATTTTAGGAGAAAGATAGGAAAATCAATTTCTATCAAGTATTTCTGGAATAAGGAATCAAGCCTGACATCAGAGCAAACTCCTATTATCTCATCCATGCTGCTGGCTGACTGGTACAGCGGCCATCCCTTCTGTCCTGCCTCTCCACACTTCTCCACTCTGACAATTACAATAATACATGCATTTCAAATGGCAAGGTTCAAAAGAAAAGCATATTATATAGTATTTTTAAAAATAAGCTAATGTTTAAATTGTCCACATCAGGATTGTAGAACATACACATATTACCAACTAATTTCCGCCACATTGATACCTTTCAAGAATCTCCTAAACTACTGTGAGAAAGCATTGGTACAACCATACTTCTTCAGAAAAAAGAGGAGGTGCTACAATAGATTTTATTTTTGTTGGGAACCTGGAACATCTAGACTGAACAATGACAGAATAAAACATGGGAGGGGTGTAATGGGCTGAATCTCAGTTGAGCATTAAGATCCAAGCACTTAAGGCTAATTACCAATTGGACAATACTCTATTAGTATACGCTTGGAGAAAAAATGGCCCTGCCCACTACTCTGTGCAAGCTTAATCTGTTGTATAGGAGATTGGGTGGAGGATTGAGAGGGTGGAGTGAGAAAGCCAGAGTCACTGCCTGGCCAGATTCCTGTCGTGATTTCTCTTACTTCATACTGCTCTTACTTCATATTGCCATTCAGCTTACATCCAAAAAGAATAAAGATCAAAGACTTTTGCTGATCTTGACTCCGGCTGATTCTAAAGTATCCAGGGTGCTAATGTGGTCTTCACAGAGGGATGCCTGGAAGGGGCAGTTTGGCTCATTGGTGCCCTACCCAGCTGAAAGCAAAGCCAGAGCAGAGAGGCAAAGAGCTCTAGGCTTTTCAAGAGGCTTTCACATTTTCTCTTCTTCTGAAGACCTGACATATTATTTTCATAATTATAATTAGTTATGTCCAACACCTGAAGAATAGCTACTTTGTCAAAGCTTATATTTAGTTGCTATTAAATAAGATGAAAATTCTATTCACAAGCTTCTTTTAATTTTTTCTTCCATTAGATGATTATAAGTATAACACAAGTCTTAGAACAATACATCTATGTTAAAACTTCAATTCAATAGATCTATGGTCTAAGGGATGTGGACCCTCTATCAGTATAGAATGGGACTTCTCCCTGCATCTGCATTTTTTGCACATGCTATTCCAGCTCTTCCACAGAGAATCCACACATGGGATGGAGGCCTTTTCCTAGGGTCTGTTTTTTTTTAAACATTTTGTGGGGCCTTTGATTTTACACGTGATTTAAACAAACAACTAAATGTAAAATCTACATAAAATGACTACAACTAAAAACAAAGCTGTTGAATGATTGCTCTCCCATACAGGATTCCAGGGGGTTAGGCAATAGCTCACAATTAGATGTTTAAAGATAACTAATTTTTTATTTGAGGTTCTAACTCTAAATTGTTTTTCAGTGGAAGACAGAAAGAAGCATAACCTTAACAAACCTATGAAATTACATTTTATTGGCTTTGCTTAAAGGAAAAAAAATTTTTTAAATTTATTTTATGAGTTTAAAATGTTCTGTTCTTCACCAATAAATTTAGTACTGGGTCATACCTTGTGTGCTTTAGGAAGGAGAGAGCCAGGTGGTTTTTTTCTGAGTACATAAGCTCGACATCCCTTCTGAAGGTAAAAGGTTGGATTTGACTGTCCTGATCTAGACAAAGAGAAATGATCAGTTACAAAGCTAAAAACACAGAATTATAGAATTTTAAGAGTAGGCCCTAGATTACCATTTAATACAACTATTCATTTTGTTATATGCTTCCAAAAATAGTATAGAGCAAATCTACAACAGGAAGGCTTAAAAAACCAGACACATATCTCGATAGTCTTCATTCTCCTATTGATCCTGTTCCTGATTTTCTGGATTTCAAAACTACCCCTCTACATACTAGGTATCTTCATCCTCCCATCTTTGGGTACACACTTTTTCTTTTTTTCTTTCTTTCTTCCTTCCTTCTTTTCTCTCTCTCTTTCTCTCTCTCTCTCTCTCATTCTCGCTTTTTCTTCCTTCCTTCCTTCTTTAGATGCTCCAGTAACTTGTTAGGATAAAATACATCCTCTGTTGAGCATTTTAAGCTTTTCACAACTGAGTTCCAGCCTATCTTTCTAGGCTAATTACTCCTCCTCACCTTCTACATTTAAGCCAAACAGGTCTACTTGCTAGACCCCATAAATGAAAAAATCTCAATGGGAATTCCCATTCCTGAATGCCTTCCAGTCCTCTTGGTGTCCACAGAATCTCTAACTTTCAAGAATCATCTCAGATGCCATTTATTCAATAGCTTGATTCCTTCTGTTGCTAGTGTACTATGCCTTTATCCAGAAATTACTTTATTTAGCTTATACTTTTGTATTTAGTTTACATATTTGTATTATCTGTGTTCACTGGTTCCCCTAGTAGGGATGAGCATATTTATGTGAATATAGAAAATAAATATGAATGGAATAAATATAAAGTCCTTAGCAAGGTAGTTTGGGAAGATGGGCACTAATAGAAGGGGAGATAAAGGCTTGCATTGCCATGAAAAAAGAAAAGAATTCTATGATGCAAAAGTGAGGAAGAAGTACATTCTAGTCATAGGAGACAGCCATGGCAAAGGTATATAGGTATATAGGCAAAGGTATATAAGATGAAGCTTATAAATGTTAATGGATTTTTGAATTGGAGTAGAGGGGCATGTGTGAAGAATGTATAAAAGGCCAGTTTGTTGGATAACAGAGTGTGTGCAGAGGAATAATACCCAATGTAGAGATTAACTGAGGTCTGGTAGTGTGAATGGCTTTAAAAGTTAAACCGAAGTGTTTATATTTGATCCCTGAGGCAATAAGAATCTTGTAAAAGTGAATAGGTGAATAATATCAGATTAGTGCTTAAGGAAAATCATTTTGACAACAGTGTGTAAAACAAACTGCAGTGGCAAGAAATCTGATAGAGGAAGATTAATTATGTGGCTGTTGCAATAATTTAGAAAAGAGATGACAGCTTTAACTCAGATGATTAAGCAGAGAGGATTTAGAGGTGAAGTATGCTAGGAAGATAGAGAGTTGGTAACTGATCCGATAGGTGGGGTATGATGAGTTCAGGATAGTAAAGATTCAAGAAATCTGGGTTCTGAATGAAGATCCATGCCCTAGAGAACATAGCCCTTTTGTCTTCACTCTCCCCACTTTTTTCTTTCCTTAGATCCTTGGCTTTGAAAAAAAAAAGATTCTTGCCCTTCTGATGAGTTCTAATTTTTTTAGAGCTCTATTAATTAATACTCTATTAATGTTATAGGTATGGCACTGATTAAGCTAATTAATTAATTGACATTTTTATTAGTATTAACCCAGTCCATTCACATGGAATTTATAACACCCCAAGTATTTAGGTTTGGATTTATTTCTAAAAAGAATATTTTATAATATTATAGTTCTTGTATCTTGGCAAGCAGACTCCCGAGTATTTTATATATTCTGTAATTATAATAGTAATTGTAATAACAATGGTAATTATTTTGATAAAAGACTTGGGAGACAATGAAGAGTCATTAAAAATTCTTGATAAAGGAAAGTTATGGTTATAGCAGTACTTTGGGAATATTATTCAGGCAGTTGGCCTGCAAGGTAGATTGAAGTGTTAGCAAACTATATTCATCACTGTTTTACTACCACCCTAATAAAGTAAAATATTTTTACTTGAATTATAATAGCTTTCTAATAATAATAATAATAATTGCTGTAACATTTATAAATCACTTTTAAGGATTGTAAAGGATTTTGTATATGTAACCTCATTTAATTTACATAATAACTGTATCATAAAAGTTATTATAATTCTTATTTTATATTTGAACAAATAAATACTTTATTTTCTTCTTCTTTTTTCTTTATAATGCTACTTGGTCATATTTCCTGTCTTCATTAGCTCCCTACTGTTCATTGAATCAAGTTCAAAATAACTGACCTGGCATTCAAGGCCCTCCACAACCTAATAGATTACTCTACCTTTCTAGTCTTACCTTATACTATGACCTTCCATTCTTCATTCTAGAGGAATTAGACTACTTATCTCCCCTTTACATATTGCTTCTATGCCTTTGCTTCCATTGTCCATTGCTGTGGAATTTTCTCTCATTCCCATTTTTTGAATGTCTCTCCATTCTTCTAGATTCAGTCCAATCATAACACATACCACTGTCCGCTTAATCCTCTATGATCTACTCTATCCCTTACTTAAGCATGAATTTCTTCTTTGCTTCTCTAACTTCTTCATAATGTCACTCTTTACTGTGGGTCTGGGTTGGATCAAATGATTGATGAGATCCCTTCAAGTTCAGATTTTATTAATTCCTTCCAAGTAGAAAATATTTAAAGTAGAGACTAGAGCAACCCTTTCTTTCTTCAGTTGTTTTTCTGTTATGTCTAACTCTTTTTGACCCCATTTGGGGTTTTCTTGGCAAAGACGCTGGAGTGATTTATTATTTCCTTCTCCAATTCATTTTACATATGAGGAAACTGAGGCAAACAGGGTAAAGTGACTTGCTCAACATCACATAGCTACCACATGTCCAAGGCTGGATTTGAACCCAAGGAGATGAGAATGCTGATTCTATCTTGCCACCTAGCTATCCAAGTTATGTAGCCATTTAGAGCTGATCTTGGTATATGGGGTGAGGAAAGCTGCTATAAATATTTTCAAATACACATAAGTCCCTCTTTTTTTTTTTTTATCTCTTTGGGACACCCAATAATGGTACTGCCAGGTAGGGTAAGCAGAGTTTTAAAGCCTTTGTTCTTCTTACAAATTGTTCTTCAGAATGATTATCTGGACCAGTTTACAATTCTACCAACAGTACTATGGTGTCCTTATTTTCCACATCCCTACCAGCATTTATCATTTTCCTTTTTTATTTTGTTAGCCAACTCCAAAACCTTTTCTCCATCTTCACAAATACTTCTAATTTCTCCACCCCATAGTTCTTTTCCAGACCATTACTCCTTTGTTATTCAAATCCTATTTCTTTCCCTAACTTGATCCCTTGTTAAACTAATTCTAACTTGTCTTCTTCTCAAGTCCTTTCTTTCCTTATCCTATCAGAAATCTTGTCCTGCCAAGTTTTGGTCCTGGATTATTCTCACCATCCACTGTCTTCACACTATCTCTAACTGACTTACTATCCTACCTCACACACAACTTCTTTAAGCCATTTATGGCTTCAAAATAATAATAAAAATAATCATTCAAACTAGTTCCAATTGTTCAGTAAAGAAGAAAATCAGCTACAACCAGAGAGAGAATTATGGGAAATGAGTATGTACCACTACATAGCATTTCCACTCCTTCTGTTACTATTTGCTTGCATTTTTGTTTTCCTTCTCGGGTTCTTTTCTTTCTTTCTAGATCCATTTTTTCTTGTGCAGCAAAATAATTGTATAAATATATATATATTTACATTATATATATATACACACACATATATATAAGATTTAACATATACTTTAACATATTTAACATGTATTGGACTACCTGGCGTCTAGAGAAGGAGGAAAAAGTTAGAACAGAACGTTTTGCAAGGGTCAATGTCGAAAAATTACCCATGAATATGTTTTGTAAATAAAAAGCTATAATAAAAAGAGAAAACAGAAAAAAAAAAAGTACGGTAAAACTAATAAAAAGAATTATAAAACTAAAAAAATTAAAATTAAAGAAATAATCTTCTAAATACTCACAGTACTTGCCCTCTGTCTTTTTAGCTAAAAATATTTCCTCAAGAAATTTCACAAGAAAAAAATAGTCCTTTCAGTGAGAAATTCCTCTTTTCCCATCCTCCTCATTTCACCTCATTAAGATGTCTTTCTTCTTTACCCATCTTACAAGAATTTTACAAGTTTCCTCTTTGCCTACTGTTTCCTTTAGAATTCCCAATCTCTATTTTTAAAAAATTTCTTCCTGTCTCCTAACTACTACCCTACTCTACTATTTACAAATAGGTCTATGAGCCCCTTCCTTGAAAAAAAAAATCTTTAAGTGATCCAGCTACCCCTACTATCACCCTTTGTCTATCCTTCCCTTTGTCGCTAAACTACTAAGTATTCTGTTGAACATTCTGAACTGGTTCTCTCATAAACATTTTAAACTGAATATGGCCAAAGCAAAGTCATTATCTTTTCCCAAAAACCTTCTCCCCTTCCTGACTTCTTTGTGATGATCAATGGTATCACCAACTAAATCAGACTCATCTTCAACTTTTCACTCTCTTTACCCCCCACCCATTTTCAAGCACAAGTACTATCATTTCTACCTTTGTAACATTTGAGATGACCCTTTCTCTCTATACAGCCACAATACTATACATCTATTCCTCCTCTTTATTGCAGGATACTGCAATAGCCTTTGAATCAATTTCCCTTCCTCACATTTTTTCCCCCTATGGTCCATTCTCTACTCAACTATCAAACTGATCTTCCTAAAGCATAAACGTGACTACATTACTTCCTATTTAATCAACTTCAGTGGCTCTCTATTACCTCTAGAATCAAAAGATAAAATACTATTTGACTTTTCAAGTCCCTCATAACTTGTCTCTTTCTACCTTTCATCTTTTTGCAACTTGCACCTCCCCCATACGTACTGTGTGATCCACTGACACTGGCCTTCTTGCAGTTTCTTACATATGACACTCCTCCCAACTCTGTGGCTGGCCCTATACCTTCTTTCCATCTTCATCTCTACTCCCCAGCTTCTTTCAAGTCTCAGCTATTCTCATCTTCTGCAAAAAGCCTTTCCTGATATGCCCCCTCCCTTACGATTAGTGCCTTCCTTCTATTAATTACTTTCTATCTATTCTTTATTTATTTTGTTTGCACATAATTGTTTGTATGCTGTCTTCCCCATTATATTGTAAGCTTGAGGGAGCTGTCTTTTGTCAGCATTTGTATCTCCAGTGCTTAGCAGAATGCCTGGCACATAGCCGATGCTTAATAAATTCAGGCTAGTTCAACTAACCGATCTATTTCTTAACTAGTACCAAAATGTTTTTTAAAATTCAATTTTATTTTCACTTCCAGATCCTCTCCCCCAGAGCCCTATTCAATAAGAAGGCAAGAGATACAAAAACTCACAAAAATGGAGTTATACAAATAAATATGCTTCTATTTCAATAAACATTGAGTCTATCAGTTGCCCTCTGAAGGTAGATGACATTTTTCATTGAGTTGTGGAAGATTACTGTTGATCAGAGTTCCTAAATCTTTCAAATTTGCCTCTCTTTATAATATTGTTGTTACTGTCTTAATTGATCTAGTTTTCCTCATTTTATTTTGCTTCAGTTCATCTAAATCTTCCAAGGTTTTTCTGAAACAATCCTCTACATTTTCTCCTGTCACACTCATACCATAAGTTGTTCAATCATTTTACAATTAATGAGCATCTCCTCATTTTCCAGTTTTTTTTTTTGCACCATAAAAAGTTTCTACAAATGAGTCATTTTCCTTTTCCCTTGATCTCTTCAGGGGTACAGGGATACAGACCTAGCACCAGTATTACTGGATTAAAGGATCTGAAAAAGGGGTAGTTTTGGGTAAAGTTCTAAACTACTTTCCAAACTTTCAATGATTACTATTATGTTGTATGATGGAGAACTGGTGCTGCTAAGTCCTTTTCTTTACCATTTTCCCCTCATATTTTCTTTGGAGGATAATTTGTTTCTCCAGACAAATTGTCATTTTTTCTAGCTCCATAAAGAAATCCTCTTTGTATTTTGATTGGTATGGAACTGAATAAATTAATTTAGGTAGTATTGTTAGTTTTACTATATTGGCTCAGCCTGTTCATGGAAAATATGTATTTCTCCAATTACTTAGGTCTGTTTGTATTTGTACAAATGTTTTATAGCTGTATTCATACAGTTACTTTTTATGTTTTATTTTAAATTTCTCTCTTTTTGCTGGGTTTTATTGGCAATATGCAAAAATGCTGATGATTTGTCAGTTTATTATATATTCAGTAACTTTTCTGGTAATTGTTTACAGATAATTTTTAGTTGATTTTAGAGTTCCTAAGGGAAACCATTATATAATCTGTAAAATGCCATATTTTCCCCTCTTTGGCAATGTTTATTCCCACTATATCCTTTCCTTTTCTAACAATATATCAAATAGTAATGGTGTTAAAGGAGATCCTTCTTTATCTTTTAACTTATTGGAAAAGTCTCTGATTTATGTCCATTAAGCATAAAACTGACTCTTGATTTTAGGTAGATATATTACCAAATTCAGAAAAGGTCTTTTTATTTTTATGTTATCTGGACTTTTTAATAGGAATGAGTGCTGTATCTTTCCAAAAGTGTTTTTCTGCAGCAATTGTAACAATCCTAATTTTTGATGTTCTTTATTATATGGTCAATTTATAGTTTTCCAAATAGTAAACCAACCCTGAATTCCTGGTAATAGCATACAATCTTTGTGATACGTTGTTGTGATGTCCTTGTTCATATTTATTAATTCAATTTTTTTGCATCAGTTTTTATTATGGACATTAGTCTATAGATTTCTTTTCCTGTTTTGACTGATTTAGTTATTAAGAACATATTTATATCAAAGAAGGAATCTGATAGGACTTCTTTTCCTATTTTTTTCCCTAAATATCTTATATAAAATTGGAAATCCATTTAATCTTTAAGTTTTTTTTTTTCCTTTGGAGCTTATTTATACCTTGCTGGGTGAAGTTCTCTACTTCTTATTCCATTAATCTGAGCATTTTATAAGTATTTAAACATTTTATTTATTGTTTTATTGGCATGTGATTGTACGAAAGTTTCTAATAACTTCCTATATTTCTTTTTGTGCTATGAGTTCACCTTTTTAAATTTTAACATTGGTAATCTGATTTTTTACTTTTTAAAAATCACATTAGCTAATCTTTATGGTATTGTTGTATTTGATTTTTTACAGCTTAACTCCTGGTTTTATTTATTAATTGAAGGTTGTTAATTTCTTCTTTGATTTTTCAGGATTTGCATTTTGATTTTGAAGTTTTTAAAAATGTGTTAGATTTTCAAGCTTTTTTTTTTAAAGTTATTTGTCCAGTTTACTGATTGTTCTTTCTCTTGCTGATGAAAATGTGTAGAGATGATTTTGCATCTAATGACTCCTTTTGTTGTATCCCACAAATTTTGGTACATTATGTCACTGCTGTCATTAACTTTAATGAAATGACCTGTTGCATCTAATTTGTTTTCTGTCAGCCAATTCTTTAAGATTAAGTTATTTAGCTTTCCATTTATTTTTAATCCTTTTTTTATATCCCACTGATTATCACAGTGTCTAGCATATAACAAGTGCTTAATAAATGCTAAATACCTATTTTCAAAGGCCCTTTATTGGACTAGATTGTTAGTAGAGGCAATTATAGTAATGAATGGTTAATATTTCTGCATACATGACTGATTTCTTAACATGACTAATTCTTGGCAAAAAAGTATATATATTTTGTATTCCCATTTAGTAATCTTCAGATATCCATCATATCAGACTTCTACAAATTTCTTCAGTCCTTAGCTTATTTCTTGTTATTTGTTGTTGTGGTGGTGGTGGTATAGTAGTAGTGGTAGTTAATTTGTATAGGTCTGAAATGCCCCACTATTATCCTTTTACTGTCAATGTCTCCTTGTAACTCACTGAACTTTTCCTTTGAATATTTAGAAGCCCCATTTCATTCACATGTATTAAGTTTTGCTATTGTCTATAGTATTTGTTAGCATAATTGTTTATCTTTTAATCAACTCTATTGCTACTATTTTCTTGTCTGAAATCATGATTGTTAACTCTGTTTTTAGTGTATCTAAAATATAATGGATTCATCTCCCTCCTCTTATTTCAATTTTGTATGAATCTGATTTCAAATATGCTTCCTGAACACAATATATTGTTGGAATCTGTTTTCTAATCACCCTATTTACATTCAGTTGTAATTTCTCAGGTTTTTTTTTTTTTTATCCTGTTCTTTTATACTTTTTCTTTTATCCTCCTTCCTTACAAAAAGATAGTGAGAAGGAAATGTGTTCAATACAAGTGTCCTATGATTGGTGCAACCTGCTTTCATCCTTGCCCCTACTTCTCTTCCTCTAGTACAAATCCTGTTGCTACTCTTTCTTTTCAAAGCTCTTTTCACAATTAATCTTCTGAGGTTAGACTTTTCTTTTTTTCTTATGACTAATAACTCTTTCTTATACCACCCTTATACCATCTTATATCATAGAACATATCTGTTCTGTTTAGTTGAATATATTTTTCTACTAAACTCTTTATGTGTATGCTTCTTTCTTTGATTACTTTAGATGAAAATGAGGTTCAAGTGATTCTCATTCCTCTGATCATTTCTTCCTTGCTTGTATAATCTTCTACTTGCAAGCCTCAATTATGTTAGATAGTAATTGATCTTCCCTTCCTTGCTCTTTGTTAGCACATTACTTTTCCTTTTCTTTTCCTTTCTTCTTCTAAGATCATCAAAACATAATAATATCACTACTTTTTTATGTTTCTCAACTACTATATTTATATTTCAAAGTTTCTATTTAGCCACGTTCTTTTAATTAGAAATGTCTGGGAGTCCTTTAATTCATTGAAAGATTATTTTTCCCTTTTAAGATTATTCTCAGTTTTACTCTCTAAATTATTAACTGTAGTTAATTGTATCTTTTGCATTTTGAAATATTTTATTCCATGCTCTTGGTTCTTTTAAATTAATAGCAATTAAATCTTAAGTGATCCTTACTATGATTCCTCAATAACTGAATTTTTTCTTTTGATGTTTACATATATTTTTAAAATTTCACCTGAAATCTCTGGGTTTGGGATATGACAATCTTGGAAGTTTTCATTTGGAGTTTCAGAAAGTGACAGGTGGATTCTTTCTTTATTCACTTTGTTCCTGAGTTATATTAGATCTTAGCAGTTTTCCTTTATGATACCTTGAAATACTGTAGCTAGGTCCATACTCCAATATTCTTAAATTATCTCTTTTTGGCTTTGCTAGGTCAGCTGATTTTGGTTGAGATACTTGCATTTTCTTCTATTTTTTTTCATTTTGGGGATTAATCAATAATCAATATTCAACAAACATTTGTTAAGTGCATATTAAGTGTCAAGCACTATGCTAAGTGCTGGGGATACAAAGAAAAGCAAAGACAGCCCTTGCTCTTATGAAATTCACAATCTAATGAGGAATATAATACATAAAAAGAAGCTGAAAGGAATGATGGGCAAGAAGACAAGGGGAGAATGATACTGGGGATAGATAGAGGGGACCATAATGAAGATGGGTGGAAAAATAACACAGAGGCTATTTTAGACACTCTTCTTAACTGGATGCCCTAAGAGGACTTCTATGATGTCTTCTCTCCACCTTCTCACTGGACAAGTGCCCCAGAAGTAGAAGGTATTGAAGAGATGCGAGGTTCATATTTTTAAAAAAAAATACAACAAATTATTTCTTATCTCACAGAGCCAATAACTTACATTTGATCCCTTCTAATTTTCAATGAGTCTATTATATGAATATGATTTTGCAAGACTTATCCTAAGCTTTTAATTATCCTTCCAAACCAGTTCTTTCCTGTACTACTCTCACTTTGTTTATAATTTTAACTCTTAAAAATAATTGCCCTTTTATTTCTTCTAGCAATTCTAGTTGATCATGTGGCCAAGCTATTTTCTTAAGAGGATTTGCTTATAGATGTTTTTGAACTATTTCCTTCTTGGTTTGTGGCTTGATCATTTTTCTCTAAAATAATCCTTTATCATCAGTACTTCTTTTGTCTGCCCATTCTTCAAGCCTTACTTTTGGATTTGGAATACTTTATTAGGGCCATAATCTTCATACTTCGAGAATGTCTAGAGAAAATGATTTCAGTTTGTATTATCTAAGAAGGTATTGAATGCTGTTTTCTTCAAGCAAAGGAGGTTTCTCAATGTTAGCTCATGCCAGAGAGCTCTAAAGTTTCTAGTTATGTCCCCAACTTGGTCTGATTGTTGTGGTCTTGTAACCATGCTTTGCAGATTTTGAACACTGGTTAGGATCTAGGCAACACAACTGAACTATGGTCCCTGGGTGGAGCTTCAGCTGATAGCTGAATGGCTTCAGCCAGTTAGCAGAATGATACTGCAGGCTCAGAGCGGCGGAGTCACAGCCCCAGCCCCAGTCTGAAGCTCTTGCCAATATCACTGACAGGCTCAGAGCGGCGGAGTCACAGCCCCAGCCCCAGTCTGAAGCTCTTGCCAATATCACTGACTTGTTGAGAGTTCATTATCCCCTCTCCTACAATTCTTCACTGGTTATGTGAATGCTTAATTCAAGATCTTGGTTTAGAAAAATGATCCAATGTTGTTTCTTTTTGGATTTCCCAATCACTACTTCATCTGCTACCTTCCGGATCTTTTTTGGTAGCAGTCATGGAAGAGATGGACTGGACTGTTATCTCCTATATTGTCATGCTAGTCTCCATAGAATTTCCTTAAAATTCTCCAAATCAAAATATTCCTCACTCCATATGTGCTCTCACTATTCAAATAAAATCTCTTCAGGCTACCTTCTCTTAATTGTCTACAGCTCAGCACAGTGGCAAGCACATAGAAGTCTTAACACTTTTCATTCATTCAGGTCTTAAGTTCTGCCACTTTCTTATTGAATTACTTTAGGATCTCTTTGGTTCCTCAGTTCTAACAGTAAAATGAACCGGTTGAACAAGAATGTGACAAATGATTGGATCTGAAGGAGTGAGATGGGGGAGTCAAAGATGACTAGTAAAGACTGTTGAATAAAAAAGATCTGGGCATTTGGAGGAATTATATAACTATAATTTATATCCAAGCAATAATGATGTTTGGTTGAAGGAATTGGTATGTTTAACCTGAAGAATAAAAGACATGATCTGATGGCTGCCTTTAAGTATTTGAAAGGCCATCATCTGGAAACCCAATCTGGGATTGGGTTTGTTCTGTCCATTCCCAGAGAATAGGACTAAAATTATGGGTGAAAATTGGGAGACTTTATGTTATGAAAAAAACTTAACAATTAGAGCTATTTAAGGCGGTAGGTCTTTTCTCACTTGAGGTCTTTTAGTAGAAGCAGGCTGACAGACGTGGAAAAGGAAGCCAAGGAGAGCTGTAAACCCCCATACATTTAAATAGATTCTTTAGCTATGCTCATGCCTGGGACTAGGTAGATCCCAACCCAGCTACAAGCTTCTGTCCAGCTTGTGATTCTGGAGTTTCCTGGCTTTCTTTTCCACCTGAAGGCATGAGATTGGTTTCTCCATGTCACACAACCTGCCTAACTCGGGGGCATTCTGCTGCAGAAGAACACGGCCTGAGCACTTGAATATCCCTGGGGCTCTGGAGCCAATCCTGAGTACGCAGACTTCGGCACGGCGGAGCTGCGAGGGGCTTGCTCGTAATCCTAGAGCTGGGGCCGCAGTTACAGAGCACTTGGCAGTCTGGTTCGAGCCCTACGGATTCCTTCTGGAAATAAAGGAATAAGGATTCCTAGGAAGGCCCTGAGTGGACATAAATAAGTCCCTCCCCCCGTCCGAGGCTAGCGCAGCCCGGACGTCTATTGCCAGGCCCCGGCAAGGGGGCAGGGACCTCAGCGGCTGCGGGGATGGGCTTCCTCGGGGCCAGTCTTGCATGGTCCGGCCGGCACCAAGCCTCCTCCGAGCCTCCAATGGGGCCAGGACCCGGAGGCAGAAGGAGCTCCGCCCGGCCGCCAGGAGGCGTGGCGCCTCCTCCCGTACCTGTATTGGGCCACCGTCAGGGCCCCAGAGGGCTCGGTTCCGAAGCCGGGTAGGTGCCGGCGCAGGTAGGCCTCCAGGGATCCCAGGTCGAGCCTGTGCTGGGGCAGAACTTCGCCCGTGTCAGGCTCTCTAAACGCTTTGGACTCCATGTCCAGCTGTCGCCGCCGCCCCTGCCGACGCCTCCGCCGCCGGGAAGCCAAGGAGCGGAGGAGTAAGGGAGACTGTCCAAATGGCTCGAATGCTGCTCGGGGCGTGGCAGAGGGCGGGAGAGGGAGGAACCGGGGGCGTGTGGTGCCGAGGGCGGAGCCTGGCCCGGATGACTGGACGCTGACCATGGGGGCGGGGCTGAATCTTCAATGAGTGACAAGCAGGCTGGAGTTTCCCCGGGGGGCGGGGCTGAGCGGGACTCTCGGCCGGCCTCCATCACTTCTTAACGGGACACAGCCCTCGGGGAGCGGAGCTCCTCCTCCCTCGCCCACGATTGGCTCACATGTAGTTGCCTAGCAACGCTGCCGCCGCTCTGTCTGTGGCTGTTAGCTAAGAACAGCCTTCTTCTCATTCCAGAAGACGAGTCTAGTTCTTTTAAAGGAAGGATGGCTGCTTGACCGAGGTGAAAAAAGCCACACACATCCCTCCTTTCAAACTTAATTCACTGGAGACCGGAAAGCCAATTGGTCCCTCGCAAAAGGACCCTCCGGGATCCGGGCTCCGAGGACAGACAGTTCCTCTCCGGCCCGTTCTGTGCGCCCGGAGAGATGGAGGCGCGGGGAGCAGGAAGGAAGCGTGTCCGAGGGAAGGCAATGGTTGTAGCACACCGGAAGCGGTTCCGGGAACTGAGGCGACGTGTCCGTGTGGTGCGGAGTGGGTGCTCCCCAGCTCGGCTCTCGGGACTCTCGGAGCAGCAGCGTGGGGCGGCGGCGGCGGGGGAGGCGGCGGCCCGGGCGAGGGGCGGCTCAGGCCCAGACCCAGGACATGGCTTCCTCCTCAGCTGAGACGATGGAGCAGCTGCGGCAGCGGGTCCGGGAGTTGGAGCAGGAGCTGGCACTGGAGCTAAGCCGGCGAGCCTCGGGAGGCAAAGCCGGGGGAGATCTAGGCAGCAGCGGCGGAGGCCGGGCCCGCATCGACAAGATGAGCTCCGAGGTGGTGGATTCCAACCCGTACAGGTGAGTCCGACCCGACTGGCATGCGGCGGGTCTCCACCCTACGGACAGGGTTTAGGGAAGTGTTGAAAGGGCCTGCCAGGCGTCGGGGTGAGCGGTGGTGGGATTATTGTTGTGGTTTGTCCTTTTTTCTCCGGGAGGGGAGTGACGTCACGCAGGTAAAATTGAAGACCAAGGGAGTGTTCCCACAGCTCGGCTTCCGGTGGAGATTCCCGGGGCATTTTTAATCTCGACGCACCTGTCCGTTTTTTTTTTTTTTTTTTTTTTTTAATCCTTTATCAACTCAACGTTCTGAGTTTCAGATTCTTCTCGCTTCTGTCCCTTTTGTGCCATTGAGAACGCGAGCTCTTTGTATCCCTAGTCCAGGAAAACATTCCCCTATTTTTAAAAGAGTTGGAACTTGATTCCTCCCTCCTTCCTCCTCCCCCCTCGGTTCCCACCCTGCCTTCTGTCTCAAGTCCGCTCCTTGCCGGGGCCCAGGGGCAAGTACCGGCTGTGTCTGCTTCTCCCTAGGGCCTTTGGAAGTAAGTGAAAGGAGTCCAGGCTTTATTACTCAGGTGGAATCCCCGGGGAGTCCTGGTCCACTTATTAATGACCTACTATTTATACTATCCTTTGTGGCTTTGAGATAAAAGCATGAGACAGAGCCCCTGATTTTCAGTATTCAAGGTAGCTTTTTTAGATTAGAGGCCAATTTCATGCTTCTTTAATGAATGATATAATGATTACCATTCAAATGAATCTTTAGTTTTTTACATTTTTCTTAAATTTCAGGAATGAAACGGCCCTGTACTCCTATAAATGATAACTTTTGAATTTTTTGTTTTGCATTACTGTAATCTGTATTCCTCTCAGATTAAAGAATATAATCTTATTTTAGCGATCCTTTTGTCACTAAAAATCTGCTTCTTAAAATTGTTGTTCTACTTCCAAATCCAGAAGACCTAGTTATTCAAGCTCCTTACACACTTACTCCTTAATACCTTAAGGAAAGAAAGAAGTCTGGTTCAAATCTTGCTTCTGGTTCTTCCTGTAATGCTGGCAGATTAATAAAGCTCTGTATGCCTCAGGCTGTTCTCTAGGATTTTTCTGTGAAATGAGATCTTTGTAAATATTAGGGTACAATTACAACAGTGTGCTTCAAGGATATAAGTCTCAAAGTCTTTAGAATCTATATTAGGAAAGAAGAGAAATGAGATAATTTGCAAAATATATGAGATTAGATTTTTTACATTGAGTACTGAACTGCCTCCTGTGTACTGAAATGACTTTATAAATTGTAAAAGGGAAGATGGATGAGAGCTGGAGTTGCTGACTGAGGAGAAGGAATACATTGTGTCCTTACTCACTCTGATGTGTAATTTTGGTTATTTTACCGAACTTTTAACTTTGAGAAAAATTAAACTTAGAAAAGTAATGAAATTCACATTTGTCTCGTATCTAAATATTAAGTACTTGTACTTTTGCCCTCTCAAGGACAAGAAAAACAATATGGATATATAAATATTGTATTCCATCTCTCAAACTCCAGGGAGATCATAATATTATCCTTAGGTTTAGAGATAGAAGCACCTCAAAAAGTCATTTTGTCCAGGCCTCTAATGAGCAAATTGGGGTTCAAAAGCAGTTTACTGACTCACCTGAGGTCAACCAGTAGTAAAGTTCAGAATTGAAACTTCTATTTCCACATCTAACACTTTTTCCCTGGCACCCATATCCCTGGTTTGTATTTGTGTTGTTTATAACTGTTTTCTGGGCACCTGAGTAGCACTCAGACAGTTCATCAGTAATTGTCACTTTCACTGTTAAAACTAGCTTGCAGACTTGTTAGTTTTGTATGTCTGGCACTCAGTACAGTGCAGCAGATCTAAGCTCAAAATGATTTTGATGATTTTTTAAAATCATTTTTTCTTTTTCTTTCAAGTCGTCTGATGGCATTGAAACGAATGGGAATTGTGAAGGATTATGAGGTATGGTATTTATTTGACATTTTTGAAATTTTCAACCTTAAAGTAATTTCTCACAGCTTTTATGAAGCATATTGATTATTTTTAATGAAATTTTCACAGAAAATCCGAACCTTTGCTGTAGCAGTAGTAGGTGTTGGTGGAATTGGTAGCGTAACTGCTGAAATGCTAACGAGATGTGGCATTGGTAAGGTAAAAGACATTTTTCTAACTTACATGATAAACCATTTACTTCTGGAGAAACACAGGTACTGAAAGTATTACATTATTCACACACACACAAACACATGCACATGCATACATGTACTCCCTATACTTGAAGTTAAAGCTAATGAAATAAACATATATTAAAGTCCTAGTCTAATGTTAAATTGTGGTGTGAAGTGTTGTGCCAGTAGAGTGCATATTTGGTCCATTTGAAGCTGCTTCCCTGTTTTAGTGTGATAGGCTATTTATCATCACTGGATTGGCTAACATGGACTAATATTTTTGATCATTGTGCCTAATGAAATGTGGAAGAGTTGTGATCTCTTAATGGAGGGAGTTATAATAGCATTGAAATTGAGACTCCTTCAGTGTCGTAAAGTAAATTTTATTTATCCAGGGATGCCACTTTAAATATTAAAGAATTGGTACCTATTTATAACTGAGTATCCTCTATTTAATGATAAAGTGGGACTCTAAGTTTTTATTTGGGAAATATATGGACCATTCTGAAGCATTTCCTAATTCTTTGGGATAAGAACCATGGAAAAGTTATTTGCAGACTTTTAGAATAGGTAAATCAATGACTAAATGACACATCTTTTCAACTGAAAGTTAGAATCAGAAGATGTGGATTCGAATTCAGACTTTGTTCTTTACTACCTGTGTAACCTTAGACAAACTTAAAGTACAGACATTGTACATGGCAACAACAAGATTAAATGATGATCAACTAATAGACTTGGCTCTTTTCAACAATAAGGTGTTTCAAGGCAATTCCAATAGATTTGTGATGGAGAGAACCATCAGATGGAGAGACTCTCAGAAATCAGAAGTTTTTTTTCTGCTCTCTGAATTGTGATTCAGGTTTTTTCTGTTCCTTGTTCTTGAGTCTAATATTGATAGTTCTAGTTTGGACTGGGGTCCTTTTTTTAAATTCTAATTTGATATTTTAATTTCTAAACATAAGGTTCTCTGAATAAGGTGGAAAGAAGAACTCCTTTTCCTCAAATTAGGTCCTAGGTTGATTTAGTTTTAAAATTATACGTTGGTTTTAAAATTTGGTTTGTTGGCACCTTTTGTTTTTTCAAGTTTTTTTTTTAATATGCTTCGTACACACACATGGGCATGCACACACACAACCACACATGACAGGAACGATGATTTTACACTGATTAAAGTCAGTGTTATAATTTAGAATTCTTCTTTTCAGTCACCACATAGACAATACACATGTACGCACTACTGCAAGTGTATTTTATTTTAGTTTAAATTATAGTGCATGTTATTATAATCTAAAAACTTCACCAAGCTGATTAATTCTGTACAGTATTCTACATTAGAGAAAAAGAAATTGACCTAGTTATGAAAGATTAGGCAGTTAGTTATAATAATTTATGGTGACTTTTATTTATTCATAATTAAATCAGAATGATGTGTTCTCTAAAGTAAAGTTCTTTGCTATAAATTGGTCATTATGCTCTTATTTTCTGAGAGGACTGAGTAGTACACAAAATAGAAAATACCTCCAGTATAAAATTGACTCCACTTGTGACAAAGTTCTGCTGAAATTTTTTATGGGCTGGCAATGAATTTTGAATGGATATTCTTTGCATTTCTTGATTTATCTTTTTTCTTCTTTCTTTTAATTTTTTAATGATAGCTTTTTATTTTCAAAATACATGCAAAAATAGTTTTCAACATTCATCCTTACAAATCTTTCCAAATTGTTCTCTCTACCTCTTTCCACCCCTAGACAGCAAGTAATCCAATATAGGCTAAACATGTGCAATTCTTCTAAACTTTATTTCCACATTTATCATGCTATACAAGAAAAATCAGATCAAAAAGAAAAAAAAAAAAGAGAAGAAAAAAAGTAAGCAAACAACAACAAAAATGGTGAAAATGCTGTGATGTGATCCACATTCAGTCCCCACAATATTCTCTCTTGGTGCAAATGGCTCTTTCCATCACAAGTCTATTGGAATTGCCTTGAATCACCTCATTGTTGAAAAGATCCAAGTCTATTAGTTGATCATCATTTAATCTTGTTGCTGTGTACAAGGTTCTCTTGGTTCTAGTTCACTTCACTTAGCATCAGTTCATGTAAGTCTCCAGACCTCTCTGAAATCATCCCGCTGATCATTTCTTATAGAGCAATAATATACCATGACTTATTCAGCCGTTCTCCAACTGATGGGCATCTACTCTGTTTTCTTGCTACCATAAAAAGGGCTGCTACAAACATTTTTGCACAGGGTCCTTTTCCCTTTTTTATGATCTCTTTGGGATATAGGTCCTGTAGAGACACTGCTGGATTAAAAGGTATGCACAGTTTTATACCTTTTGAGTATAATTCTAAATTGCTCTTCAGAATGGTTGGATCAATTCACAACCCCACTAACAACGTATATTAGTGTTCCAGTTTTCCCATATCCCCTCCAACATTTATCGTTATCTTTTCCTGTCATTTTAGCCATCGATTTATCTTTTCAGTACTATTTTTGGAGATTGAATTATAAGATTAAGAATTAATTTAATTAATTTAGTTTTTCTTGCACCTACAATAACTTAACACAAAAGTCACTTAAATGCTTTTTGAGTGAGAAAATGAATGATCATTTATAATGTTTACATCTTATAAAACTTTGTTTTTTTTTTAACTCCATGAATGACTTTGGCACACATGAATTATCAATGAGGTGCTTATTCACAAAATATTATATATTATTTTTAGCTATTACTATTTGATTATGACAAAGTGGAACTGGCCAACATGAACAGACTTTTCTTCCAGCCCCATCAAGCAGGATTAAGCAAAGTTCAAGCAGCAGAGCATACTCTACGGTTAGTAGAATACAAATTAAATATTTATTATTAAGTGACATCTTACTGTGTCTTGTATAAAAAGTACACTTGATATTTAAATGGAGCCTCTAGTGTTTTACTTAAAACAGTAGGCTTGATTCATATTCAGCAGGTAAAACTTTCCTGTTGCTGCTGTTTAACAAGTTCAATAGATACCCAGTAAATCCTTACTGAATTTTGTTGAACTAGCAGCACTGTCTCAGATGCTTTTCTGTAAATTGAAAGGAAGAGCTCATTCCTATCATATGAGCTGATGCCACTCTTGATGAAGTGTTTATTTGTTTTTTAAACTTTTACAAGGTCTCATTTTCACAATTTCACAATTCATTTCATTGTATTTGGCACTTTAACCATTAGCTGAGGTGGGAGAGAAAAGAATTTGCCAGACAGATTCTTCCAATTCTGAATTATTATAGAATATTCTGGAATTTTTCTGACTTTCTTCTCCTTTTTCTTTTAGTTTTTATTTTGTTCTCTGCCCTTACCAATGAATTTTATTGTAATTTTTCCCTTTTTTTCTTTCCTTAAGGAATATTAATCCTGATGTTCATTTTGAAGTTTATAATTATAATATCACTACAGTGGACAATTTTCAACATTTCATGGATAGAATAAGGTAAAATATGTTTATTTAGAAATCTTCCATTGATGCTTTCCTTTTTGATTAGTGAATTTTTAAATACAGTAATTAAAATGGAATACACTTGTTAGACCCTTGTAATAGCATATAATGTCTTATGTTATAGTTTAAAAAATATATAGAAAAGGAAATAAAAACAATAGGAGATTTAAAGTTTTATTACCTTCAACTTAATGAACTATGAATCAGTCTCAGCTGAAGAAATTGGAAATTTTATGAACTAAAATTATACTCGCTATCTATTAGAATGTACTTTCTGCATCTGGTTTAGTTTTTTTTTTTTTTTTTTTTTTTGTTTGTTTTTTTAAGTAATGGTGGCTTGGAAAGTGGAAAACCTGTTGACCTAGTTCTGAGCTGTGTGGACAACTTTGAAGCTCGAATGGCAATTAATACAGTGAGTATTTTATTTAACCCATAATGCATTCATTTGGTTTACTGTTTTCTGTTATCTACAGATAATTTTTATCTGAGCAATAAATGATTTCGAATGAGTCCTGTATTCAAACATTTTTTATCTCTAAATTGATTTCTTAGAATATTTAAAAAATATTTTCAAATTCCCATTTCTTTGGATATTTTCCTATCTTTTTGCTATATAAAGCACATTCTGAATTGTAGGACTTAACTCAAGCAAAAATATCTAGTCTAGTTGACCACTTATTTTTGAGGGTGTATGTTGTGTGTATCTATGTGTGTGTGTATATGTATGTACATGTGATTGCATGCACACATATTTCTCAGATGCATTATTATTGTTTTTTAATTTTAGAATGAAATAGGCATTTTTATAATGTAGTAAAAAAGATGGAACTGCAGATCTAATAATATACAACTTATTCCTTTCAAATATATTTCAGATGTGTTATTTCTTAAAGACAAATATTTTGATAGTTATTTTACAGTAATACTTATTTGTTAGTATTTGAATTTTCTTGACATCTTAAAATGTCTAAATTGCTAGCTACAAAAGTGATGTTTCTCAATATCATGAACCATTTTCTATTGAATTATTAGAATATTTTTTCCCTTTATCAGAGTGCATTATCATTTTCTTAATTGCTGCTAGGATTCTTTTGGAGAAGAATTTTACATGTATGGATAATTTCAAAAGTCTTGAAATTTAATAAACCATTTTGTGCTCCATGCTAACATTTTTAACGGAGAGGAAAAACTAAATATAATCATTAACCCAAACCATAATTTTTTGCTTCTACTGAGATACAAATTCATTTAATTTCAAAGTGTATGTGTGTGTGTGTGTGTGTGTGTGTATCTATCATGTATATATAGATCCTCATTTTTCATGAAAAAACTAGGTGGTAAAGTATAGCCTTTTATTCACAGCTGTGACTTCATTCTACTTAGGCTTGTAATGAACTTGGGCAAACATGGATGGAATCTGGGGTCAGTGAAAATGCAGTATCAGGGCATATCCAACTTATCATTCCTGGAGAATCTGCTTGTTTTGCGGTATGTTTTGCTGTTTGGTGTCCATTTTTTTAAATTTGGAATTTTAAAAATGTAAAATAAAACTAGAGAGAGATGAGATAGAAAATACAACCCTCATTTCATACATTTCTATTAGGACACCTCTTACTCTTTCTTATTCTTTTAAAATAATCTTAACTTTTTTTCCCCTTTTTCTTGAAGTGTGCTCCTCCACTGGTAGTTGCTGCAAATATTGATGAAAAGACACTAAAAAGAGAAGGAGTTTGTGCAGCTAGTCTTCCCACTACTATGGGAGTGGTTGCTGGAATTCTTGTACAAAATGTGTTAAAGTAAGTGCTAAAAAACATGTCTGAATTGTCCAGTGTGTATAAGTAGTTCCTGTGAAAAGCTGAACTGGATAGGAAAGTTATCTGGAGACTGGTCATTTGGGGAAGCTTATGCACTTTGGGGACTTTCTGGAACACTGATTTGCTTCTTTAAGTGGCTCAAAGTGTCCCAATTTTACATAAATAAAAATTTATTTAAAAAACTTATTAATTATGGTGAGACCTTTACTCTCTGAGCCCAGAACATGCCAAGGACCAAACAGGAAGCCATGCAGCTTTTGGGGCAGAATCTGCAGATTGCTCACAGAGCTCATGAAGCGGATGTGCTTTCCTTGGGCTCATTCTTCAGGTCCCTCTCACAGCTCCTTGACTCTGTTTTCCACGTAATTCTGTTGGTAGTGGTTTTCAGGACTCCCAAGCCCACAATAAATTAGAAGTACAAATTGCATGGAAGATGTGCAGTAATCAGTGTGCTGCCAGTAATAACTGGCTACAGGGAAGCTAGCTGGAAAAAGCAGTAATGTGGCTGTCAGGCCGGGACTCGGCACAGAACAACACCGGGAGGCTTGGAGTCTAGGAGCACGCACTGGCCCCAGGGGGAATATGGAGCAGCCAGTGTTCACCAGGAGACCCCGAGCGAGCAAGAAAAGCATCAAAAAGTTTTAGTGGCCTCTGGCTACCCCAAAAGGTGCTTAAATAACCATTCAGAATCCTCTGGAAAGCTTAATTTATTTTCCTGTAGACTCTTTAATATTTAAAGAATCCTGCAGCTGCTGTTAGTTTGGTATTAAAAAGATTTTATCTACTTAGGCCCTCTAAGGTCTCATTACATCTTTTGGGACTTCCTCTTTCTCTGCTAAAATGTCCCCGCCTTCTGTTGTTTCCTAGTATTACATGATCTGAGCTTAATGCCCCCCCACTTCTTTCTTTAGAAAACATTTAATTATTAGCTTGTTTTAACATGCTGTGACAACCTGGAGAGTAATGCTGTCATGGGGATTGTTTCATTGTGGAAGTTTTCAAATTCCATCATGTTGCTGTATAAAAAATTGTGTCTGAGTTCATTTTAAGGAGCCTTCAATTTCTACTAAGACAGACCCAAACTATACCCAATTCTGGGCTATATTCTTTTTGAGTGACCGATCTTTTGAAAGTTTAAAAAAAAAAAAAACTGTGTATAATTTAAAAAAAAAAATTGCTGTTTCATTATGCTAATACACTAAAGTGAATATTCTATTTCTTATATTTTGAAAACTTTAATAAGCTGCTTTAATAAATATAGAAGAATAATTTGTAACTTAGCCTATCTTAGCCTATCTATTGTATCTAAATGAAGGCTTGAAAAGTTTGTTTTAAATGAATAGTTACTATAAATTTTGTTATAAGAGATGTCTTACTCTCACTGGGACTTGGTTTCTTCATTTGTAAAATGAGGAGGTTACTTTAGTTTTGCTGATAAAGTTTCTGATTTTCCCTTGGCAGATAGATTCCTAAATATTTTATACAATCAATAGTTACTTTAAATGGAATTTCTCTTTGTAACTCTAACTGTTGGGTTTTGTTAGTGATATATAAGAATGCTGATGACTTATGTGGCTTTATTTTGTATCCTGCAACTTTGCTAAAGGTGTGGATTGTTTCTAATAACTTTTTAGTAGAATCTCTGGGGTTCTCTAAGTATACCATCATATCAGCAGCAAAGAGTGATAATTTGGTTTCCTCATTGCCTATTCTTATTCCTTTAATCTCTTTCTCAACTCTTATTGCCAAAGCTAGCATTGAGCAGGTTACGAAGTCCCTCCTACCTCTAGATTAATGGGCCTGTGGACTCTCAACCTGCATGTAGATATATGTGTGTGCTTATACTTTTTTTTTCCAATCCAATTGTATTTGTTCTTTTTCTAGATTTCTATTAAATTTTGGTACTGTGAGTTTTTACCTGGGTTATAATGCAATGCAGGATTTCTTTCCCACCATGTCCATGAAGCCAAATCCTCAGTGTGATGACAGAAACTGTAGGAAGCAACAAGAAGAATATCAGGTAAACTTTTGTTCCTACGGATTATTGATGGAGCATTTATTCGTAGAAAAAGAATAAATATGAGAACCCGTGATAAACCAAGATCATCTTGGAATCCTGGGAGAAAAGAATAGTTTGCTATTGAAGGAAAGCAATTAAAAAATTAAGTTAATTACATTTATGTCATATTCTTGGTAAGTTTTCTCTAGTCCTCCATGAACCAAAGCAAAGTTAAATAAGCTATATACAAAGTAAAAACAACTTGTGGGATAATCAGCTGTGAATGACTTTGCTATTCTTAGCATTCCAGTGATCCATGATTACTCTGAAGGACTTAAGAAAAATGCTGTCCATACCCAGAGAAAGAATTGATTATGCCTGAATATAGATCAAAGCATACTTTTTCTTTTTAACTTTATTTTTCTTGAGGTTTTTTTGTGGGGAGGGGCAAAGATCTATGTTTTTTTTTGCAACATGACTTTTATGGAAATGTTTTGTGTAAAAATTTTTTATAACAAGTGTAGAAAATTGTGGGGAAAATAAAAATAGTAAATTTTTAAAAATCAGTCTTTTCTAAAGAAGCTGATGGGTTTCTATAACAGACATGAAAACTCTTTAGTTCTAGAATTCACAATGACCACTAATTTAAGAAACATACTGTTATTTGATTTCTGCAGAAAAAAATTGCAGCTCTACCCAAACAAGAGGTTGTTGAACGACATGAAGAAGAAATACTGCATGAGGACAATGATTGGGGTAAATATTCAGTTAGAAATTGAGGAGTAGCAGCAGAAGCCCCAACCCTGTGAGGAATCTTCTATATAAGCCTTTTAGGATTTTATCATTGCTAAAGAAATTCTTGCTTTTCCAAGCTGCTCAGCAATAGGCATTAAATGTCATTCTCCAGGTATCGAGTTAGTATCTGAGATTTCAGAAGAGGAGCTTAAAGATGCTTCTGGTCCTGTTCCTGATTTGCCTGAGGGAATTACAGTAGCATACACAGTTCCAAAAAAGGTACTTCTAAAAAATAAGTGTGATTTAGGAAATAAAAAATACCCATCTATCATGGGTATAGTATTTCTTGCCTTCTCAGTGGGTGAAGTTAGAGGGTGGAGGGAGGAAAAGAATTTAAAATGAAAATAAAAAGGAGAAAACAAGCTTGAAAGCATCTACAAACCTGGGAAACTTATCAGTCAAAAGAAATTTTTTTGCTGTCTAATAATCTTTCATATTTAAAAAAAAGTATTCCCAATACAATCCTGCCTTAAAGTTTTGTGATTTATTTTGGGGGGAGGTGGGGCGGGGCGGGGGGAGACAGGAGGGTTACATTCATTGTGAGGTAGAAGTTATTAATACTAATTTAAATGGCTCTGTCCTATATGTAGTGTATTTTCAAGTTTATTGATACTAAGGACTTATAATTGGTTACATTTCCTTTTTAATATACCAAGTATTGCCTAATGAATTCTTATTAAAATGTTTATTGTTGTTTTTTGTTTGTTTAGTAGTAATGTTTTAACTAGTGAGCCATTTTAAGATTTCTAATTTTGTAATTCAGAAGATTGATGGGACAGTTAGTGGAACTTGGTTTTTATGGTCTCTCTTTTAAAAGTGGATATATTTTTCATCAGTGGCCTTTTTATAATTTGAAGTGAGAGATTATGGTCATGTATTCCTGAATAGAAATAAATGCACGATCTGCTTTCATTTAGGTTTTTTTCCCCCCTCATTTGATAACAGGTAGAAGATGCCCTGCCTGGCAGGGAATCAGTGGAAGATTCTGGGGAAAGTTTGGAAGAACTTATGGCTAAGATGAAGAATATGTAGCCTGGAGCTGGTTTGTTTTACTTTCTGCCTTCTGGGAAAATGGAATAAATTAACTTTAAAAGAGCTGAAAATGTCTGCATCACTAGTAAAATGTAAGGTAGCATCCTGTGATAGGTAGTCTTTATTGATACCATGTCTTCCTCTTTGAATTGAGAACCTTGATTTGATTTCTTTTATTCACTGGAAAAGTGCTCAGACTATGAAAAAGGAACTGTAAGAGGCTGGCATTTTTTTCAGATCCAGCTCCTGAGACAAAGTTTTGGGTCCCAAACAAGAAAGTCAAAGTAAATGTCATGCTCTGGGATAGAAACTGTGTGTAGAAACCGTCACTACGTTAGGATTTGGAGGCCAGTTACAAAGATTAGGGAGTTGTCTTTATTGTATCCTGTTCGCATATGATCTAAAGTACTGAAATTGAAAATAAATTTTGTAAAATTTAAAAATATTAGTATATGATGTTGAAATAAAGGACAATCATCATTATAAACCAAGATGGTAGTTCTTGGGAAAGCCACAAGGCGAGTTGGAGAGAAATCAGTCTTTAATGCTGTATCTGATGGGACATGAATATCTGGTCACTAAAATGGTAAAACTATATACTGGCTAACTCTTTCTTGTATTCTGGTTGAGTTCTTTCAATTTATTGATTGCTTATTCTGATTAAATCTAATTTATCAGCCTTTTATTTCTTAGTTACCTAAATATTAGGGAAAAGAAGTACTGTATAACTCTGTATATATCCCCTACATTAAGTTGGCTTTTTCAGTTGGGCACTGTGATTTAGTTATCTTGGATCCCATTTACTCTTGGAAGAATTGAATGTTGACATTTCAGACTTGCACAGCTTAGAGACAAAAAGCCTTTAATTGTGATTGTACTAAGAGGGATATTTAACTAGAAATAACTTGCTGTTTTTACAAAATAAGAAATGAGTCTTTTTAAAACAAATAATATATTGTTTATGATTATACTGGTTCTGTATTGTTTTTGTTGCTGTTTAAATCTTGTTTTAAAAATGTTTCTCTTCTGATACTGTAATGACAATAATTTTTCATCTAATTTTTTTTTTTTTGGCTTTGAAGACCATATCTATATCTGAACTATTTCTAGTGAAAGAAAATGTTGATAGTTTACTAATTAAAGACATGTCACGTGTAATGTTCAAAAATTTTTTAACCTGCAGTAATTTTTTTCCTAAAAGATAAACTTCATATATTATGTTTTGAGTGTTTATCTTTTAATGTTCTGAGGCTTTATTGATTATCATCATATAATGAAAAAAGGGCCTACCATTGTAGCTGTATTTGTTGGGGGCACTTATTTCTGTTCCTCATTTTATTGTAGTCTCCTTTAGCTCATAGGAATATTGTGAGAATCAAGTGATCTCTGTAAAATGTTTATTTCCTTGGAAATTGCTGCATTGGCATTGTAAGGTTTTACTTACTTGTTTTTAAAATAAGAACTTTGATCTAATATGTTCTGACAGTGGAAAAATAACTGCTTAACAAGGTTTAATATAGATTTTTAATGCTTTTTGTGTGCACTTGTGATTTCGTTACTGGAAAGATTTCTCAGAGTGGAAGCTTCCTTTCACCATGGAATGTATGAGCAGCTGATCTTTAATTCAATCTTAGGTGTCCGTGGGAATTGAGAGGTTAAGATTTGTTCATATTCATGCCGCTATTGTGTGCCTAAAGCAGGTCTGTCTTCTTGATTTGACTGTCTCAGTCATTTACTGCATAAAATTTCTACAAATAAAATAAATGTTAATATATTATACTTCATTCAAACAAATTTTGATTAGGAGTATCAACTGAGGGACTTTGTTATCTCTTAAAAAAATCTTAAGGATCAAAACTGACTTTCCTCATTTTCCATTTTATTGTAAGTGTGTGTGTGTGTGTGTGTGTGTGTGTGTGTGTGTATACATATATATATTTAAAATTAAAAGTTCACAATTAACAAATACAAATATGGACAGATTTAAAATAATCATAAAATCAAAGCCATTTAAATATTAATTACTAAATCTTGTGTCTTTTTAATAGCAATCTTAATTATTGGTCCATCAAATTGCAGGAAATAAAATTTAAGCAGTTCTATAATTTGTGTTCTTTGCCAGCTTTTTTCATGTGAAACATAGATTGCACACATGTGTGTCCATACACGGTACATATAATGCACACATACATGTATATTTAATAGTAAATACTATTTGAAGTACACATCCACACAATAGTACAGGCTGTTGGAAAGTAAATGCTTGGATATAATGAATGGGTTATCCCTGACCTGGAGGCCCATTGCTTTACATTTCAACTCTGGTGTAGCTTTTCTAACTCATTCTGTCCTAAGGAAATACCTTGATCTTTAGTTTTGAAACAAAGGAGAATAGAGCCAGGCTTCCTTTTACCCAGGCTGGACTTCTTTATATCAAGAAGAGTGACAGAACAATCAATATTAGACTTGAGATAAAATCAAAATGAGTTCTTTAAAAAAATTTTTATTCATTTTGAACTTAAATACAAAAAAAAAAACAAAAAAATTTCCACGGAAATAGCACAGCACAAAAAGAGCATTCATTTTGAATGAATCTCCATTTCACAGTTTACTTTTTTGGAAAAACCATGTAATAAATACTATATGTCATTTTTAAATTAAAGTTTTTTATTTTCAAAATATATACATGGATAATTTTCAACACTTACTCTTATAAAACCCTGTGTTCTAATTTTTTACATCCCTTTCCCTCACCCCCTCCCTAGACAGCAAGTAATCCAATATATGTTAAACATGTACAATTCTTCTATACCTATTTCCACAAATATACTGCACAAGAGAAGTCACATCAAAAAGGGAAAAAAGTTAGAAAGAAAACAATGCAAGCAAACAACAACAGAGTGAAAATACTATGTTGTGCTCCATGCTTGGTTCCCATTGTCCTTTCTCTGGGTATAAATGGCTTTCTTCATCACAAGACCATTGGAACTGATCTGAATCACCTCATTGCTGATGAGAGTCACATCCATCATAATTGATCTTGTAATCTTGCTATAGCCGTGTATAATCTGGTTCTCATTTTGCTTAGCATCAATTCAGCTACATATCATTTTCAAAATTACCCTGTTTTTCTGTGCTTCCTTCTGAGATTTATTTTGTCCTCTGTTATGTACTTTTAATTATTTTTCCTCCCTTCCCATCCTGCAGTAGAGAAAAGCATTAGACACAGACTTGTGTATGTGTGTGTGTACATATAAAATCATACTATAATACTTAAATGTATTGGTACTTTCTCTGGATGCAGATAGTACCTTTTTTTTAAAGCTTTTTATTTTCAAAACATATGCAAGGATAATTTTTCAACATTGACCCTTCTAAAACCTTATGTTCCAATTTCCCCCTCCTCCCCATACTCCTTCCCTTAGATGGCAAGTAATCTAATATATGTTAAACATGGTAAAATATATGTAAAACAAATGTAGACATGCATATTTATACAATTATCTTGCTGCACAAGAAAAACTGATCAAAAAGGAAGAAAAATGGGAAAAAATAAAATTCAAGCAAACAAAAAAGTAGTGAAAATGCCATGTTGTAATCCATACTTAGTTCCACAGGCCTCTCTCTGGGTGCAGATGGCTCTCTTCATCACAAGACTATTGGAACTGGCCTGAATCATCTCATTGTTGGAAAGAGTCACATCCATCAGAATTGATCATTGTATAATCTTTCTGTTGCCGTATTCAATGATCTGGTGCAAATAGTCTTTTCGTATATCCTTTAAAATTAATTTGGGTATTTATAATTTTCAAAATGACTTTAATGTCATTGTTATCGTATATAACATTCTCTTAGTTCTGCTTATTTTGCTTTATGCAAGTCTATTCATGTTTTTCTAAAATCATTGAGGTTATTTCTTATAACACAGTAGTATTCCATCATAATCTCATACCACAATTCGTTTAGTCATTCCCCAATTGATGGGCATCCCCTCAATTTCCAGTTTCTTGCCACCACAAAATATTTTCTGTTCTAAATATTTTAGGATATATAAATTCTTTTTCTTTTTTCCCTTATAACCTTGGGAAATAGAACTTATAGTAGTATTGCTAGGTCAAAGGGGATAGATATAGTTTTATAAGTTTTGGGGCATAATCCTAGATTGTTCTCCAAAATGAATGGATCAGTTCACATTAACATCAACAGTGTATTAATCTATCAATTTTTTCCATCCTTTGCAACATTTATCACTTTCTTTTTCATTTTAGTCAAATCTGTTAGTTGTGAGATAATAAAATTATTTTAATTTGCTTTTCACTAATTAGTTTAGAGCATAATTCATAGTTCTAGAAAAGCTAGAGAACTTAAAGGTTCCTTTTTAAAAAAATATTTTGCTTTGCTTTGACAACATCACTTCCCCCAAAATCCTTCTCCATCCTCCTACACACACCACACTACCACAGTCCCATTTCTTGAAAACAATGAGCAATTTCACTTGTTTGCAATTTCCTCAAGATTGCTGGGTACTTTTTATTTCTAGCATTTTCCTACTCCAAGCAGTGCTGCTGTATTTTGATTCATATGGCTCCTTTTATAAACATAAGTATGGGATTCCTGAGTAGAGCAGAGGGTTATAAAACTATTTTGTTATTTTCCCCACAGTTATCAATTGTTACCCAGAATTGGTTGCACCAATTCACAGCTCTGAGGGGCTAGCACTCCTGTCTTCTGACAGCTCTTTCAGCCCCAAAGTTTTCCATCTTTTTACCATCTTCCATAACTGGATGAGTGGGAGGTGATTCATCAAGAGTTAATATTTTAATATTTAGTGATTTTGAATCCTAGGATCATAGATCTGGAGCCCCCTAATTTAATAGATGAAGAAACTGGCCCAGGGAAGTTCAATTAAACTTGGTCACACAAGGATAGAAGGAGGTGTGACTTGAACCCAGGTCCTCTGTCTCCAGAGCTAGGTGTACTACCTCTCTGAACTAGAATCCTCTGTAGAACCAGGCAGTCCCTGCGGGAGGATCTTTCACTTTGAGATAGCTTGAATTGCTAGTTTTTCCTGATGTTGCCTTACACAACATTCCCTATTGCTCCTAGTTCTGACTTCTGATGCTCCCACTGTGTCTTTTCTTCTCCAGGCTGGACACTCCTGGGATGCTCCTTTGAACCTCAGGTCCCTCTCATTCTGGTTGTCCTCCTGGATGCTCTTTTCCTTCCAGTATCCTTCCTGAAATGTGGTACCTAGGACTGAAATGACTCCGGGTGTAGTCTGATGAGTGAATCGAGTATAATGCGACTTGTCCCCTGTGTTATTGATCACTGATAGTGTCAGCTTTTCACGTTGTGCAGATGACGCCCATTGGGCCCACTGAACCCCATCACATTCAGATAAATCAAGCTTTCCTCCTTTGTACTGGGGAATTTGGATTTTTAACATCTGAATGCATCTGTCCTTATTCAGTTTTATTCTTCATTATTTCAGCCCAGGGGATGCTTTTGTGTGCTGTCATCCAGCAGGCCTCTGTGGCCTTTGCAATTGAGTCACTTCAGGTGCGTCATATTCTCCACAACCCCTTTGGGGGGGTCTTCTTGGCAAAGATACTGGCCCCGTTGGCCATTTCCTTCTCCAAGGGATTTAGAGAAGAGGAGACTCGGGCAAAAATTAAGCAACTTGCTCAGGTCACAAAGCTAGGAAGTGTCTGAGGCTGAACTTGAATTCAGGTATTCCTGACTCTGGCCCCAATACTCTATCCATTTTTTTTTAATGAATATATAGAATATATGGACTTATAGACAAACTTGTGATAGATGAATTACAAAATTAATAACTAGATAATTCAGGGTAAACAGCCCTTCTGATCGTATCATTAAAACGGGCTTCTAGAATATTTATCTGAAGTACCTGCTTTGTTCCTTTTGGGTAAAGTGAAATATTAAGTATGTAAATGGAATCTTGATTAAAAACTCATTTAGCCCCTCAAGTAGAACTAATTCTCAAGCATTTACAAATTTTACTCCTATAATCTCAATAAAATAATTTCCTTTTCAAAATAACGTGCTGTGTCTCCTTGCAAAATACCCGTATAAAAGGACATTCCAACAAGCATCTCTAAAACCCTATTGGCCAGGTACTGGAAATATAAAGACTGAAATGCAAGTCTGTTTGCTTACATCCAAGGAGATGTGTACACATATATAAAACTGGTACAAAGTCACTCGGGATGCGGAGGAGCCGCCAGCTGGGAGGAACAAGAAAGGCTTTGTTGCAGAGGGTGAAGTCTAAGAAGAGCTATTAAAGAGACAAGGATTCTAAGAAGTGTGGGGAAGGCTTCCCAGGCTTGGGGGCACAGCTTGTACAAACATGTGGAGGCTGATTTGTCACAGGTGACATGTAGCCAGGCCAGGTTAGCTGGACTCCATCACGAGTAAAGAAAGGTCCTCTGTAATAATGCCAGAAAGAAAGGCTGGTGACAGACGCTGAAGAGCTCCACCAAGGCTAAACAGGATTTTTGTTTTTAATGCTAGAGTTAATAGGGAGCCACTGGAGTTTATTGAACATTCATTTGACATAGAACTGGGCTTTAGTTAAACCTGGTGAGCAGTTATATAGAGAAATAATTTGGCAATCTAGGAAAAACAAGAAGATGAGGAAGCCAGTTTTCCATTTTTATTTTAAAAGTGGAATACAGTTATGTCATTTTCACCTTTGCAATGAAGGCATGTTACACATTAAAAACTACAGACATAAAAAAAAAAAACCATACAAAACAATTCTATACCTACATGACAATTGATACAAAATAATATCCAAGCTGGGAGGTAGCAATCTCCTTTGTAATATCTCATTTTTCAGTACAAGAAATGGCAGATAAGTGTTTTAAATGTAAATGATGGACTGATTTGTATAGTAAGTATGCTTATAAGTGAGAAAATATCAAAGTTACATTTTGACAAGTCAAAAATTTGTTCAGAAAAGATTTGGGACGATGAGATGTATGCTGCCTTACCTCAAATACCTAAGTTTTTTGATGAACAACAGAAAAACATAGAAGTCATTTATAAAATTATTTTTTTTAAAAAAGGTGATTATATATTAGCATAGTTTTCTTAAGAAAAAAAAAACGATAGAAGAAATCATAAGAATGTAGCAGCCAATGTTTAATACCAATATTTTATGTTCAAATAGATTAAGATCTATTATCTTTTTAATCCTCAAACTCTCTATGAGGTAGATATAGAGGCAAGGCTGCTGTTTAAAGAAACACACTGAAAAAGGATGCTGTCCAGAATTCTTGAGTTCCTGGTGTGAAACTGACTGACCTTGTACCAAGAGATGGAGGGCACCCTGGTCTACATATCTTAAAACTGTCACACTCTAGAAGGAAATTCTCCAAGAAAAGTATAAAAATATTTTTAAAGCTGGCACAAGGTATTCAGGTGTAACTCCATCTCTTGACTCCTTTTATTTCCAGTCACTCTTCCATATAAATATATAAAACACTAGATAAGCACAAGGCAGCCAGAGACAAATAACTAAAAAAAAAAAAAAGCAAAAACCACTTTGTTGTGGTTTGAAGTAATACTGTCCCAAGCCTCAAATAATTCATTGTAAAGTGCATCAATGTCTGCTTCAGTTTGGAGAGTTTTCATTAGCATATATTCTTAAAATGGATACTGCTACCTTTGTCCATGGAGAAGGAAAACATTGGGAGAAAGGGTTTTTAAACTAAATGTATCTCCACTGGATGAGTGCCTCGAGAGCGCATTTCCTCCGACGAGAGATGTTTCTGCTTCTTTTATATCCATTGCTCTCTTGTAGAGCTCAGCAGCCTTTTCAAAATCTCCTCCTTCATAGCTTAAACAAAATGAGCACAAGTTTTAAAAGCTGTAATTCTGGCACCATGGCTATTTACAAAGTCTATAGGACAACGTGGTGATATCGACAATAAAGCTGGGAATAAGAAATCAGCTGGTGGAGAGCTTTGCTCAAGTGGATCTATTTACTCAGAAGCATGAGAAAACAAGACGCCTCCAATCCTGCAGTCTCCTCTCTCCTGCTATAGGGGAATCATTCCTGACTAAACTGGGTACAGGGACGGGGTCAGTGCAATCTAGAAGCACAACTGGGGGAAATACACAGAGGACAAGGCCACCAGGTTTTTACAAAACAAGTTTTGCTGGTGCCTTTTGTGTTAATGTCATTTTGTGATAAGTTCTTCAACCCTCCATCTCTTGTGACAAAAAAAAAAAATGATGGATCTGTTGGGACATCATGTTTAATCTTCCATTCTTGTCAACAAGCAGATATGTCACTCAAGCTACAAACATTAGCCTGGTGAACATCAAAGAACCTATGTTATCTAGCTTAATACCAGTTACAAATTTAGGATGGAAAATAATCAATACTGCTGACTTCCTTTCCATTAACGTGTGTGAAATCACGTTACCTAGGAAAGTAGCCACCCTTAAATAGACTTATTGGTAAATCTTCTATACTATTCAAGTTTGCAAAAAGTGAAAAACATCTCTTCCTCCCCCAAGAGTCTGACTATATAAGGGAAAAGGATAACAATCTCACCTCAGCACAGCCAAATTTTTCAGTGTTTCACCTACTCGTGGGTGCATCCGACCCAGGCTGTCTTCATAAATCTTTAACGCTCGTTCATACAATGGTAAGGCTTCAATAGGCTTTTTCTTGAAGTAAAGAAATAATCATATTGCTTGTTAACATATGATAAATATACCTAATTGCTAAAATTAATATGTATCAAATAATGTTATTTGACAAAATAAATTTTTAGAAAAAGAATATTTTAAATTAGAGAATAATTTATTAGGAGTATGAAAAGGCTACTGGATGAGGAAGCTTGGGTTCCAATCCTAATTTAGTTACTGATCTGACCTTAATCAGATAAATTTTTAGCTTCATTTGCCTTATCTGCAAAATAGGGATGATAATTCTCGCTCTTTTCCTTACTATTTCTTCAACTGATTTACTTCAGCAATCTTTGGCTCCATTTATGTGGGTACTCTTCAAATACAGAGAGCAAAAGCTCTCTAAATGGACAGAGTCTTAAAAAATGGCTATGGGCTGGACAATTCACACAAATCAGAGAGAATGAGCCTCTCCAAATTCTGTCCTGGACTGGTCCTTCAATGATGGCTATTCATCCCAGCCTGGCTCTATTTTCTAAGTCTTCTCAGTTTGGCAAGAGTGGCTAATCCTTGTGCTCTCTTGGGGTTTCTTTATAAACCCTCTAGGAACTGGCATCAGCCAATAAATCCTTCAGGGTGATATTCTCTCCCTAATGTATGAAGATAAAGGAAAATATTGAAGGCATTAAGCCTTCAGGTACTTAATTTAACTAATCTAGGAGGCTCAGTTGACTATCTTCTCATAAAGCTTGATTATAATTATTTAAGTCTGTGTAAATGAAAGGGGGAATAACTAAGTGTCCCAGTGCCAGGCCTGGATTCAGGAAAAAACCTGAGTTCAAATCAAGCCACAAACTTTTCCTAGCTCTGTGATCCTGGGCAAGCTCTGTTTGCCCCAGTTTCCTCGGTAAAATGATATGGAGAAGGAAATGGCAAAATCACTCTAGTATCTCTTACAAGAAAACCCTAAATGGGGTCATGAAGTGTCAGACATGGCTAAAAGGACTGAACAACTGAAAGGTAGCCTGATTGTATTATTAGGGTGAAGAGACAGGAGGGCTGGACTTGAAGTCAGGAATTGTGGGTTTGTTCCAGCGTCTGTCTCGATCTTGGCTCCTTGTGTGCCTTTACTCATTCTGAGCCTCAGTTTTCTGATGTGTAAAATGGGAATGCCATTACTCGTACAGTTTCCTGCTCTGTTGTGGGAATCAAATGAAATAAAATGTGTGAGATGGCTTTTTAAACCAGAAACTGCTGTTCGTGTAGGTTACTTCTATTGTAATTATTTTAAAAGGCCACTAAATGAAAAGGTTTCTTAATGCTATTCCAAAGGTCAGAATAAACAATTTTAGTTCTCTTTAAATTATTTTCACTTTAAATTTATAGTGCCCAAGTTAAATTTCTACTAGATATTTTATTAGATTGGAGAGGCTGAAGGTACCAGCCTGGTGACAGTTCAGAACGCCATATTTAACGTCCATATGAGCTAAGTTTGAAGAGGCCATCAATGGGAGTTTGGCTACCAGATGACAATGTATTTTGCCTTTTTTTAATTTCAGCAGCTCATGATGCTATTACTCTGAACTGTATCAGAGGAGAGCATGTACACTGAGGGATCTTTCAATATATACTATAATATAGGGGATTTGTGGAAGTTAAAAAATCAAGGAACTCACCATTTGGCTATAAAGGACAGCAAGGTTTACCAAGGCAGTAGCCACACTAGGATGTTTTGGACCAAAAGATTTCTGACGTATTTCTACAGCCAGTTCATACAAAGGCACAGCCTTATCAAGTTTCCCCTGTAAAATAAAGCGGTATGAAGAAAGTAAATTACATCATATAATTGAACAGCTGCTTACAAAAGGAAGTATATTATATTTGAGATCAATTATGAATACTTAATAAGTTTACAAATTTCCCTCAACAACCCTTAACATTTCATCCATTTCTTAATTCAATAAACATTTGTTAAATACCATACCATGTGTAAGATCATGTACTGCATAGATACAAGCTAGGGACACAAAGATAAAACCCATAATGGTTTCTATTCTAAAAAGAACTCATATCCTACTGACTTATATTTCAGAGATAGAGACTGGGCAAGGGGGATGAGAGCTCAAAAAATATTTTACAAGTTCCAGGTGTACAGCACCCCATTTGGCACATAATCAAGTTCATTTGACACTTCCAAGGATTTGTTGGTATCTTCCTGAATGTGCTGGTGCTCAGTGCAAATGGAAGTTGGGAAACTGGACAGTGTTAAGTCCTACTTAAGTGGAAACACTGTAAATATTCCTCATTATGTAGTCATGGATAAGTGTTTTGTTTCAAGGCGAAAGGAGAGTAGAAAAGTGGTCTGAATTTACTGTATCATCTACTTGATTGAAATGGGCAAACATCTGATTCTTAAGTTTCCTTTCCTTGAATAGATACTACTATAGAAATGTCTAATCAAAGAACTCATCTATTTATTTACTGTATTTAATGGTAGAATTCATTCTGGTTTCCTCCTTGTTTATGCATTTTGATGTCAAGAATACACCACCTGGCAAAGAAATGCCCTTTGACATTCATTTGATATATTTAAATATAAGTTCTAGAAAAGAAGGATAGTTTCAGCCAACTGCTATTTAAATGGCAAATTAGGATCATGACAAAAGAACAAAATTAACTTTAATTCAGTTAAGAGACATGGGAAGATCATGTTCATGAAATAAGAGTTGAGAGTGCTCATGGAAACTGGATTTTCCGCTAAAATGCCCACTTCCCTCTCCTCCATCTCAGCCTTTACTTTGTCAGGAAAATGCCACATTCTTGTCTTAAAAAAAAACTCTGCTGACCTTGTTCTGCATGGAATTATGGGCTATGCTGCAGGGCTACTGGTTTCTAGGATCATGACATGACTGATTCAATAGGGAAAGCACTATGTGATAAAAGTGCTCAAGTAATAGAAGAGGCCACTTAGACCTGAGCTTGAGGGGCTTGTAGGAAGTGGCTGTTTTACAACGTGTGTGGCTGGCCTGCTCCAAGGCCTGCTCAACTGCATTTCACTCAAATCCTTCTCATTTTATGTCAGTAGAAGGGAAGTACCAGCCGGTCCTGCCCCCAAGTCACAAAGGCCTCAAGTCTAGGGATGGGTAGGGATTGTTAGAGGACGGGCTCATTGATACGCTGGTTGCCCACTGATCTATTTTTTGACCACTGACTTTGAGACCATCAATGAAGTTACAGACAGATGATGCAAAATCATAAAGTTACAGACAGATGGTGCAAAATCATAAAGTCACAGATAGATGACGCAAAATCATAAAGTCGCAGATAGATGATGCAAAATCATAAAGTCACAGACAGATGATGCAAAATCATAGCCACTTCTTTCTGTACTTTAAGGATATGGATTACAGCTAAGAAGAATCACTTCAGAATTGTAAAAGTATCATTTAAAATTGGGGTCATGATCTAAAATCACCATTCTAGTAAAAATACTGATATTTATAAAATATGCTTTAGAAAAACTTCTGTTGTAAATTGAGAATCCATTTATCAGCTTCTAATTAAAGAAGGAACCTTCTATATCTCAACTAAATCCTCATCTTACAAACGAGGAAATTAGAGCCCAGGAAGATGAAGGGTTTTTACCCAAATTTGCACAAATGGTCAATGATAAAGCTTCCCCTTAAGTCCCAATGCTGCCCTTTCCTCTACTATACTCTACTATAATTTTATGAAGGCTCAAATCCCAAATATACTTTTATTTATCCATCTACTTGACAGATGTAATAGCTCAAAGAAAAGTTATTTATCTTAGAGAAGTGAAATTGTTTATTTGTCAGTACTGGTGATTTGAATGGAATATTTTGAACCCAAAAAGCTATGCGGAGAAAGCAAATGCAGTTCAAACAAACACAGACCAGTTTCTTGTACAGGATCGCGAGATGCTTCCCTGTATACGCCAGCGAGGGGTGGTCGGGGGCCAGGGCTCGCCTCCTAATGTCCAGGGCTCGCTCATAGAGTTCCTCTGCCTCTGCATACTGCTGCTTCTCGTTGTAGAGAGCAGCCAGGTTGTTTAGAGACTGGGCGCAGTCAGGATGGTCCGGCCCCAAGACTCGCTCCCTCATGTCTAAGGAGCGTTTCAGAAAGAGATCGGCGGCCCTGCGAATGGTAACAGCACAAATGGTCTTTAAGGGAATCAGCGAGGTCTGTACAGTTAAGCTCCTGAAAGGCCACATCTACTAGGTGAATTGAAGTGGAAAATGAGCAAGTATTTTTACATAGTAAGTAGACAGGGTACAGAACTTGGACCAATATATCCTGCCTTCCTACAAAAACCACCCCAAAATAACTGCTTTCCTGAAAGCAAATCTGGGGGCATGAATCACCTAACTAATGATCTCAGTGTTCCAACTTCTCCACTTAGGTGACATACAGGTTTTACATAAGATTTTAAAATAAATGATTTTAAAACAAAAGTTCTTTAAAAATCAAATCCTTTCTTTGGGAGGCAGTTCAAAAAGCCCAAGTTCAATATTCTCAAAATATCTAATTGGATCTTAATACAATGGCCTAAACATTTGTAATATTTTTTAAATCCTAAGATTTCAATAATTTTGTTAAGCACTATACTTTCAGATAACTGAACAATTAGTTTTTTTCAAAGCTAAATATTTTGACCTAGGAATCAAAATATTGAATGGAAAAAATAACATTTGTTAATCACTTGTGTCCAATTCCTCCTGACCCCACGGACCACATAACTCCTAAAGTCTGTCAGAGATTATGTTTGTTGCTTCCATGACACCATCTATACATCTCATCCTCTGCTGTTTCCTTCTCCTTTTGTTTCTTTATCTTTACTTATTTTCTGGTCAATAAATTACTTACTCAAGATTATTTTGCAGATAATAGAGAACACCCAACTCATTGAGGGTTCGAGCATTATCCGCTGTGTCTTTGCTTAATGTAAGTTCTTCTAACTGTAGAGCCCGTCGACGTAGGAGAGCGAATCCATACTAAAGGGCAAAGAAAAAATCAATTTGTCACCAGTTTAGTTTGAAGCAATACCCGATGACTAACCATGCTTTATTTCTTCTTTAAAAGCGATTGCAATTATTTGTCATATAATTAAAAATATTATTCATTAAAAATCACCCACATCCAAGTATTCCCATCATTCATATACTAAATTTCATTAAAATGTTTGTGGGAAGCAATGGGTGTGGGAAGCACAAGTCATTCAGAAAATAACTTGATAGTGCACTTTATGCTTCACTTTATTTCTTTTTAAAGAACTGGAATTATAAGGGTGTCTCCCTGACTGCCCATTCAGAATTTTTACTTTTTTCTTTCTTTTCTTAAGTCTAAACTTAATATCATAAACAACAACACAACTTAAAAACAAGCAGAATTAAAAATCAGCTCACTAAGTTATAATTGAACATTCTCACTTCCTAATTAAAATCAGACATGGAGTGTTTTAAACCATGATAATCGGCTTACAAGTAACAAGGGCTTTGGGGTTTAGAGAGCACATTTCTTACAATCTTTTAGACAGTGCAAATAGTTTTATTGTTATGATTTCCATATTAGGGATATGAAAATTGAGGCCTAATTTTTAAAAACTAATTTACAAAACTAAAAAAAAATCATACACTTGTGTTTGTAGGGAATTTTTTCTTACTTCCTCAGAACTTAAAACACAAAAATCTTGCTCAGATTTTTGTTCAAGGAGGCCCTGCTTCTTTATTCTCTCTGAATATTCTTCAAAGTCATATCGTAGTTCAACATCCAGGAGTTTCATAGTTCTCTCTTCCCACCAATAGTTGTATTCCTAAAGCCTCACGGAGGATGAGGACCACTGGAAAAACCTTAACTAACACTTCAAGAATGCAAATTATCAAGTCTCTAACTTTGTGAAAGAATAAAGCCCATCATGTGCTTGCTAGATGAAATTCAGTTTTGAATCATTCTTAGGATTTCAAATACATAATGAAAGAAAAACTTTATTTCTTTACCAAATTGCCTTTTCTCCTTGCAACTTTCTGTCGGATTTTAAAGGATTTTTTCCTTAGATGTTCAGCTTGTTCATATCTAAAAAAAGCATTTTAGGAAAAAAATAAGCTAAAAGGAAGAAACAAATGTTCACACATCATTTTGGCAAGAATGAACTATTTTTAAATGCATATATGAAGAAATATGTTTGGTTACTAAATAATGCAGCTTTCATATGATGAAAATGTTTCTGAAATTTAAAGATTCTACCAAAAATATCTTATCTCATAAAACCAAAACCTAGCTCTACAATAATGTCTCAGAAAAAAAAAAAGATTTAACTTACATAAAAGGAGTAGCCTCTAAGGCTTGAGGATTTTGTTTTTGTTTGCTAGATAGGGGAAAGGGGATGTCTACATATTCTCAGTGCCTGGATCAGAGGGATGCTTAATAAATGTTTCCTGAATTAGCCTTGCTAAGGATTTTAGATTTCTTTTCTTTTTTTTTCTGAGGCAGTTGGGGGTGAAGTGACTTGCCCAGGATCACACAGCTAGGAAGTGTTATGTGTATGAGATGAGATATGAACTTAGATTTTGATTTCAGGACTGGTACTATATCCACTGCACCACCTAGCTGCCCCAGGATCTTAGATTTCATCTGATTCAACTCTTTCATGTCAGAGAAGAGGAGCAGGAGGCAGTGATTTGCCCGACTGTTCAGTGGTAGGACTGGGGCTAAAAACCCAGGTCTCCCATCTCTTCAGCCCAGCACAAAATGATAGCCTTTTTTACCTCACAGCAACAGTGGACGATCCAAGTGAGTTATAATCACAAGTCCTGGGTCAGTAATCCTGTGGATACTGTAGCATTTTTAATTGGCTCAGAAATATGCTCTACCAGTATGTCTTGAGGTAAAATAAAAGTTTTAGTTTGCAGTACTAATTAGTTGCCTGCTGAACACAATGTGATGCTTTTTCAATACTGTTACTCCATATAAATTCATCCTAAGAAATTCTACTTAAATACACTGTATACAGAAGTTAGAAAAATTAAGAAACACCCAGGGACCACTTACGCCCTCATCACTCCTCATCTCTCTCTGCCACGATGTATTTATTAACAACCCAAACCTCCTCCTCTGACATGGCAATACTACCAGCTTCATTCTTACTTGTTTTGTTTCTGATACAAGGTTGCAAGTGCATCTAGCTCCCGGGCAATAAGAGGGTGCTCGGAACCGTAAGCATTCTCCAGGATTTCCAGGGCTTGTTTATAGAGCTGCTCGGCATTGCCAAATTTTTTCCACTGCACGTAAACACTTGCCAGCTGATGGAGAGACTGGGCCACTCGAGGATGATCTGGATCCAGGGCTGTTTCTCGGATTTCTAAAGACCTCTGCAAGGGAACAATAGCCTGTCCCCCCAACCCCCAAAATCAAATTAAAATCAAGAACTCTTAAAAACCTATTTTCTAATGAATGTGGCCTCCCCTCGAAAGGAAATCAAATAAACACAAGAACTCTTAGAAACCTGCTTTTTAATGACTATTTCACACTACAGGAGAATCAGTAAGTGGAGTAAGAGTAAGCGTAAGTAAAGGTAAAGAGATAGGACTCTACATTTAGTCACAATGTGTAAATCCACATTTCCAGGGAGTCTTGGAGACCCTTACCTGACTGAGAAGGCCAAGGTCCTTGAGAAATCGACCCAAGGTTTCATAGAGATTAGCTAAAGACATCATGCTTTCTTCTCCTTCACAGTTTTTCTCATACTGCTTCAAGGAATCAAAATATTCGGCAGCCATGGATCCCTTATCTCTCCCAACGAGCTGCCAATAGCTCAACAACTCAGCAAAGTGTCCTCTGTTTTAATATAATAATTTAATGAGAAACTACAAACACACACACACGGCTTGAAAACAAAATACGTATGAAGCTAATATCAATTTTGTCCAAGATTTGGCTTTCTACAGTTATGACATGACACACAGAAGCTTATTCTCTCTATATAACCACTTTGCTATAATTCATGGGATGCTTTGTATCAAATAATAAATATGGGAGAACTGCTGCTATGAAAACAAGCAACTCCATGTTTTGTTTAAAAATGAAAGCCAAAACAAGTAAATGTCAATTAAAAGTATTTCCATGAAGAAAAATAGCTCCTTGACAAGTCAAGTGCAGATATGTTTGAAAAAGGATTCTGTAGTGATACCAACCCATTAAACTGACATCCAACATCAAAAGCCAGGATCACTCTTAAGATAACTAATGGGATGTGGGGAACATCATAGACTAAGGAAGCTGAGAAGAATGATGGGCTCTAACTGGACTGTTATTCTGCATTTTTGTCACCAAGCTTCAAAACAAAAGAAAACATGTTTCTTCTGCAGATGATTCCAGGTTCAAGGGAGACTTGCTATTCTCTAGTGGAGGATGCATTAAAATACAGACAGGCGTGGGGAAAAATCATTTAGATTGCTGGCCATAAAGAAATCAAAAGTAACCTGAAGAAAGATCACTAGGAAGAGAGAAAAAAACACTCAAACATTTAGATTTGTAAAGATGATGGGAAAAAATTCTACTATTCATAGTGAATCACAAGGGGTAATGTGAGTAACACAATCTATATTAAAAACAAGCAAGACACTAAATAAAAGAGATGTAACATAGAAAAATCACAATGTAAATGACTCTTTCATCATTAATTAGGCTTGATTTAGAGGATGGCACCTGGTCTCAAAAACTTAAATCTGAGACATAGGAAGGAAGGAAGGAAGGAAAGGATATATACATTTATTAAATACCTACTCTATGCCAGACATTGTACTTAATGTTTATAAATATCAACTCAATTGATCCTTACAACAACCCTGGGAGACAATACTATTAATATTCCCATTTTATAGTTGGGGAAATGGAGGCAGATTAAATGACTTGCCCAGAGTCACACAGCTAGTAAGTACCTAGGGCTGGTTTTAAAATGAAATCTTCCTGACTCTAGGTCCAGTGCTCTAGCTATTGCACTACCAGATATCCTTTTATATAGGATTAGAAGTAGAAAGGGCTGTGAAATTTTGCTCTTTTATGTAGTCTAGTACTTCTCAACCTGGGCTCTGGAATTTTTTTTCAAATCTGGATAACTAGTTTTCTTTGCAATTCAATATAATTTATGCATTTAGACAAACATTCTTTTGAGAAGGACTTCAGAGACTCCATCAGACTCTGAGGGACAGTGACTTCAAAAATATTCAAAAGTCCTACTCTAGTCCAATACTTTGCTTGTCTCAGTTTTCTGATCTGTAAAATGAGCTGGAGAAGCAAATGATAAACCACCCCAGCATTTCTGCCAAGAAAACTCCAAATGGAGTCATAGTCAAACATGACTGAAATGATGAATAATACCATTTTCTATAGATCTGTCTCCACCATGATTTGTTTTACTAGAATCTCAAAATGCCAGAATGATGCTGATTTTAAAACATACTTGTTTCAAAAGTCCAAATTTTTAGATTTTGAAAATCCAAACTAACTCACTGAGATGTGATCTCTTCTTACCTTTTATAAAGATTCTGAGACACAAAGAGGTTGAGTAGACATTCGTGCAACTTCTGTTTGTTGCCTTGTTGTTGGAAAAGCCAAGGGAGCTCATCCGCACACCTCCAGGTCACTCGGGCTTTACTAAGGAAAGGAAGGGGAGGAAATTCAACACAATAAACACATGATGTGCTGGGCACCCCTCCAATTCTCACTGAATCAGTGGCACAGTGATGAAATCATGAAGAGACAGTAAAAGTAGGATTTTGAAGGAAATGAACTTTATTTAGCATCACTCCCTGATTCTTTCTATTAGCCAATAACTAAGATAACACCAGGGACTTAGACCTAATGGCTCCTACATCAAAGGCCAAAGCAACCACATGATTAGCTCTAACCCAAATGAGAGACAATCTAGGAAATATTTGGAAGATACAATAAAAATAATGATCATGATATCAAAACAAAAGGCATCAATAAAACCTTTTTTAAAAGGGCAAGCTCAGAAAAAAAAAGAAAAACCAAATTTCATTATTCAATGAAATAAAATACAAACCTATATTTTTTCTTTTAACTATTAAACTAGGAAAAATTCAGCATCCAAATATTTTCTATGCCAAATCCAAATTTTCCCATCTCATATTTGGTTTGAATCCTTGGTCAAAATATTAGACCTTTTTTTTTTTTTTTTAATATGACTACTTTGATTATTAAATGAGGGAACTGAAATCCCCTCTGAAATATTTTTAGATCTGGGAACCTCTTATTTTTATCCATGTGATAAAACTTCTAGCATGGAAATCTTTACCAAAGTCTATCAATGACTCATAAGAAATGGAAGGGCTTTGAAAATTGGGGCACAGAGAGGTGAAGTTATGCCTAATGTCACATAGCTCTGTGTGTGTCAGAGGGAAGTCATGAAGACAGGCCTTCAGGACTGTGACAGCAGGCTCTACGCGTCAAGGTGAGCTTCCTTCTCTTCTGAAAGAAAACTTACATTTTAAAGCATCAGTAATTTGATACTTTTGACATTTAAAGTGCAAAGAAGGGATTTGCATGTATTTAGTCACTGCCAAATTCTTAATCTATAAAGACACACAAAGAGAAAATGATATTGTTGTCTATTGTTCACAACAGAAGTTAGAGAAGGACCAAATTGAAGAAGTAAAATACCTTAGTTGGGAAGTGAAATATTCAATTAACTTTTCTCTATAGATAGAAATATCTTGACTTTCTTCCATGTATTCTAATCTCACTGTTTCCCAAGCCTAGGAAAAAAATAAATAAATTATATCATTTTATTAAGTGACATTCACATTATATATGTATTTTCTTCCTTATCAGACTGTAAGTGCCTTGAGGGCAGGGATTGTATTTTGCCTGTTTTTTGCATCCCCAGAACTTAGCCCAGTGCCTGGTATATATAGCAAACACTTGGTGTTCATTGATTGGCTGACATCTGTAGCCCTACCCGCGCTCTTAGTACTATAGAAAATAGTCATAAAGCTGTATTTTTGTTTGTTTTTTAGCAAGTACTATATGCTGTAAAATATTTGGCACTTGAAATTTAATAAAATACCTCCATTTCATCATTTTATTCATTCATGCATTTATTTGCTGAGGCATTTGGGATTTGCCCCAGGGTCACACAGCTAAGAAGTATTAGGTGTCTGAGGTCATATTTGAACTCAGGTCCTCCTGACTTCAGGGCTGTGCCCTATTCACTACATCAACTAGGTGCCCCATAACATTTATTTTTAGGAAAAGAAAAAATGAACTCAAATTTTAATTCATGTATGAAAATGCAACATAATGAATAGAAGACCTTCTATGAAGACAAGAAAACCTGTGTTTTTGTCTTTGATATGATCTAAGCCATGACAAACCAGGAAAGTGATATAGCCTCAATGTCCCATGCAATTCTTGAATTAGGAACGAGTTACTAACTGTATTAGCAGAAGGAATTACCAGAAGGAGTTCTTACATCAATGAAATTACAGGTGCAATGTTGGAGAAGGAATTACCAATATTAAGTAAAATATGAAACTGAAAATAAAGGATGAAGCAAAGCTGGAAAATGACTCAATAGATTACCACACAAAATCTATGAATATAAAACAAAAACACACTCTTAGTAATAGAAATCAACCATAAGATTAATCATATGCAGAATAAATGAGGACACTAAAAATATAAATGATATTAAAGTCAGGAATATATCTGCCTTTTTACACAAATAAAATCTGATAAAACAAAACAGGTATTTTGGACAGCATTAGGCTCTGTACAGTTCCTTTCAAATAATAATGGTATGTTTTTATTTAATATTTCTAAATCACAGCTTTGATTGTGTTGCCTCTCTCTCCTTGTCCCCCCACATTGCAAAAATTTTTGATGGCATTTCTGCTACCTACTGCATAATTTTTTTTTACTCCTTAGCCTGTCATTCAAGGCCCAACATCTACCTTTTCCAGTCTTATCAAACTCCAACAACCTGAATATCTTGACTCCCTTTGTTCCCCTGACTGGAATGATCTGTCCTCTCAGTTCTTCACAGCCAAATCTACCCCACACAGTGAGACCCAGATCTACCCCTTCTATAGCCTTCCCTGATTTCCCTCCACATAGCTCTGCCAATAGGAAGTAATCTCTCCTAGCTCTGAGCATCTTCTGGAATCTCCTTAACTGCTCTTTGATTACTGATGCTATCAGTTCCACACAAGATAGCCTCACTAGGCTCACTAGAGGTCCATCTCATTCATCTCTGGATCTTCCCTAGCTCCCTACTGGGAGCTCGGTAATTTGCACATTGGAAGCTCTCAACAGATACTTCTGGTTTTAGATGTAATCAAGGTGAGAGGCAAAAGTCACTTTGGCAAATATGCAAAACAGACCATTTACCTGGAGATGCTGGAACTTGAGTAAGCCACAGCCATACGTCAATAAACACATTTTGTGCAAACTATGAATGAGGGATGTCAGCACTGGCCAGGACAAGTCAGGGTAGAGTTCCATCAGTTCTGATTCACTCACTCCATTGTGACTGACAGTGACCAGACAGAGGATCTAAACAAACAGAATGACATCATGATTCAGAAGTATTACAAATACAGGGCTAAATGGCCATATAAATCCTTAATCTTAAGAACTGTTTATTCACAAAAGTCAGGTCCACTGATTTCTCCTGATATACCAACAAAGCATCTAAAGATGTCACTAAGCTATGAGAATTCTGTTTTGCAAACAGAATTGAAATGATAGAAAATGTCTTATACTTCAAAAAAGGAAGCTCAGTAAAAACTTCTAATACGTAAAATGCAAAATTTCTAAAGTTAAGATAAATGTACTTCAAAAGGACTAAATTTATCTTACTGTTAACTTTCCTAAATGTGAGCATTTTAAAAGCTTGCTATTGATAGACTTCTAAGTCTAGAACATATTTTTTAAGAAGCAAGCTAGCAATTTGGAGAAAAATTTGGAACTATACCCAAAGAGCTAGACCAATTTGGAACTACACCCAAAGAGCTATAAAACTGCCTATCTTTTGACCCAGCAGTGTCATTACTTGGTCTGTATCACAAAGAGATCATTGTGCAAAAATGTTTGTAACAGCTCTTTTTGTAGTGGCAAGAAACTGGAAACTGAGTGGATGTCCATCAGTTTGGGAATAACTGAATAAGTTGTGGCATTTGAATGTAATGGAATATTATTATTCTATAAGACATGATAAGAAGGTTGATTTCAGAAAAGTCTGGAAAGATTTATGTTAATGGATGCTGAGTGAAATGAGCAGAACCAGGAGGTTATCATACATAGCAACAACAAGATTATGTGATGAGCAGCTATGACAGACTTAGCTCTTTTTAGCAATACATTGATCCAAGACAAATCCAATAGATCTGGGATAGAAAATGCTATCAGCATTCAGAAAGAGAACTATGGAGACTAAATATAGATCAAAGCATACTATTTTCACCATTTAAAATTTGTTTGCTTTTTTTCTTTCTTGTGGTTTTTCCCTTTTGTTCACAATGTGATAATATAGAAATATTTTTAAAATGACTGTACATGTATAACCCATATCAGATTGCTTATTGTCTTGGAGAAGGGGAAGGTAAAGGAGGGAGGGAGAAAAGAAAATTTGGAACTCAAAATCTTAAAAAAATGAATATCAAAAGCTATCTTCACTTGTAATTGGAAAAATAAAATACTATTTAAAAATTTTTTTTAAAAAGAGGTAAGCTAGCTGGATACCAGTCTTCCATTCAGTCAAACATTCATCTAAATCATGGCAAATGCACATTTCAATCAGGCAAATCGAGAATTGTATACATTTGGGCAGATCCCACAAATGTCTAAAGGGTTGTAAGTCTTCCCACAGCCTGCTAAGTATCTGAGAAATATCTAAGACAAACATAAAGTCAGGGCAAAGGATTTACCCAGTAGCAGGACTTGGAGATAAGCAGCCCTTGTCCTGACTCATTCTATCTAGAGCCCTCCACCTCTGATCAGTAGAATCAAACAAATTATCTTGAGATATAAGTCCAGCTGGGTACCTAGGTATTTTTCTGGGCAGCCTGGGCAGTAGATATTTTACCAAACAAATCAGTTATAAGCCTTTACAACAAGAAAGCACGTTTTGACTTGCTGGGATTCTTGGATTTGTGTGAAACATCTTTAATAACAGCTTAAAATTATAGCATTAAACAAAGAATATCTAAGTAATTATTAAAGTCACAGAGAACAAAGTATACTTAAAAAAAAACCCCAACCTTTTATGTCACTATGTACTAACCTCCTTCATTAGGTCCCTTTCTTTATCATTTTCCATGGATTCCTGAATCGAACGCAGCACCAGCCTATACAAGGACACGGTATCCTGACACTGGAAACACTGCTGCAAGATTTCATCTATGCTGCCGGCTTTTCCAGCCCCGCTGAAATAAAAGAGAGAGGTTTAAACTTGTATTATGCCTTTGAGGGAAAGCAGATTTCACTCCTTCAAATGATAAAATCTGGTAATAAATTACAGTAACAGCAAAACAGCATCACTACCCAAAACATATCAGCCCTAATAGCAGATATCACAAGAATGTAGGATACTTAAAAAGAGTGCTCCGGCTGATTCTTAGATGCAAATTGACAACATTGAGGTACTGGGAAAATAATCAAGCAGATCTGCTAAGTGAGCCAGGCAAATCAGCAAGGGAAAAGAGCCTGAAAGAAATCAGCCTGTAGTCAATGAACAATATTTTAATAATAGGTTTTTATTTTCAAAATACATGCAAAGATATTTTCAACACTCACCCTTGCAAAACCTTGTGTTCCAATCAATGAACAATTTTTAACAAATATTATTACATGAATTGAAAATATGATTCAATATTTGTACTTTTTACTGTTGCTCATGATCAGATTCTTCATGCAAGAGGTTACAACAGGGGATTATTCTTTGCAAATCCACATTTTCAATGAGAAAAATATGATTCTCCATGATGCCTAGATCTTGATTTTATGATAGGTCAAGCCCTATGTCACAGTGCAGAGTCAAAGTCCTTAGTGGATAATATCTGGAGGATGCAATTTTTAAACCTTCCTCAGAGTGCACCAATGAATGATGATCTTAGAGCTAGAGAGTGGGACTTTAGATAACAGCAACTAATCTAAACAATTCTCATTTTACAAAAGAGAAAATGGAAAAGGTAATGTGACATATTCAATGACATGCAGTTAAGCAGATAAGGTGCCAATAAACATGAAATCTGCTGCTTTATCAAAAAACAAAGGAATTCACTGGTGAAGGAATTTGAGATTCCAATGTTAATATTTTAAAGTTAAAGAACATGAAGATTATGAAAAAAAAAAGATAATTAAAGACAGCAATTGTATAGATCCAAAGAGACCTGCTTTTGCAACAAAGGAGCACAACCTCCCATTCTTCAGCTAAGCCTTTTCCCTATATGTATGATGTTTACCTGTTTGGCTCATAGTTAAACAAGTTTTCTGGAGCAATCCTCTACCTGCCCAGGATTAGTACTAAAAAGTTAGGTAAATATATTTAACAACATCTGACAATTCATTAATTATCTCAGAGTTCAGGCATCCTCGCAGGCTGTTAGTAATTCTCTAGGACTCTGCAGTTACTGCTACAGTAGAGCAAGGGCCTGCCAGCATCTGGGAAAGAGTTGCCATCCCTCTTCCATGCACAGTGATGGTCACATCTTCCCAAATTCCCATGCTGGTGAAATGGTTTTCAGCAAACACACAACGTGCAGGACAGTATTCTAAGGAACCACAACTTACCGTGTGATCATTTTACACAAAAGGGTGACATATAAGGCATTGCAAGTAGTAGCAGATCGACAGTGTCGCTCGAGTTTCTTTTCCTAAAATGATGGTTTACCAACAAACAAACAAACAAAAAACAACAACAACAACAAAAAAAGAAAACACAAAGTCCAACCTGTAATGAAGCTGTCTAAATTGCTGAGGTTTTCACATTACCAAAGAATGAGCTGGCTGTGGAATCTTGATTACAGTGACAATTTTTATATGTTGGAATACATTCAGATTTGGTAACATTCCTGATTTTACCCAATAAAGGAGGTAGATATGAATTTTGGGTATGTATGTGGAGGGTATACCATGAACTCAAACATATTTAAAGCCCTCGTATTTCCAACTATACAAAAGCACAAGATACCAATTCTTTCACTACTCGTTTAGGACAAAATGCATTTAACCATATCGTGGCTAAAACTCATTTCTACTTGTGATAGGGAGCAGTCCATATCTTCAGTTTAAACAATACTTTCTTTAAGAAAACTGATATATAATGAGATATGTCTACTAAAATTAAAGCTCATACCTGGTCTTTGGTCAAGTTGATATCTACACAGCTGCATTCTGCAGTAATAAGAGCTTTTGCATCTTTTGAATTTAAAGGATCCAGATGAAGTGTTGGCCACAACCTTATATTTAAGACAAGAGAAGAAAAAATGATATTCTAATCTAGTAACATAATATGTGCTATCATAGTCTACTAGCAAAATACTAAAAATCTTTTATGAGATCAGCCTTCTACCCTACTTTGAAAACATATGAAATATATTTCATGAAGCTTGATATCCTATATATTAATGTTAACTTGATTTGTTTCCTCTTAACAATTATATTGCCATTCTGAAAAAATTTTCACAATCACACACAGTGCTATGAAATAAAACAGCATAAATCCAATATTGCTAAAATATTTAGAAGATATTATTCTATATAGTAGCTTGAAGCTCTATGTTAATTAAACATTTATTGGGCGCCTGCTGTGATTAAGGCACTGTTCTTAGGGAAATAGAGAGAGATAAAGACACTCTATTATCAACCAATCTTGAGATCTCCTAGTGTAGGACATGGAATGTATATCTTTAAGAGAGTTCATTGTGAGTCTTATATTATGGATGATCTCAAGTTTGCCAATTTAATCCCTCCTGGGTCCTCTCATTCTACATGACAGAAAACCCATCATTTTTGCTTTGCTTTGGATGATCTGTGTAACAGGATTACCAATAAAAATATTGATTCCCAATAAGACTATCATTAATCACTGAAAAGATGTATAATAAATTTTGTATTTAAAAAGTCCCAAATGTATCAGATTTAATGTTCATCAATTTTAAATCTTCAATATCAAAAGCAGAAAACATTAACTAAATGCCCACCATTCAATAACCCACACATTCGAATTGACACTCACCCTGATGGGTGAAAAAATTAGCCCTGGCAAGAGAAAAATGAAGTTGACAGCAGAGTATATATTACAGGCAATATTGTCCTGCTAATGTCGATGCTGGTGGTAACATTCACTGCATCTTGGTGTTACTTGAGAGTAGGAAAAAGAAAGAGGAAAATGTTAAGCCTTTGTGGGAGCGTTTAGAAAGGAGCAAAAGCACTAGGCCAAAAAAGACACTATAATGGGCAGGGGGAATAAAGATGGAAGAGAAGAAAAGACTGATATAAGGGATGAAAATGGGAAGGAGAAGACTCATAATTTTTCCTGGCAGCTTAGTGAACTTTTTATGGCAGGACAAGCTAAAAAAAAATGGATATATAACATTGCCACATATCACATACTGAATTTACATATTTATATAGCTAGACAATCTGAAAGAAGAACTTATTATCATACCTCCATGCCGGAGGGCATGTTTCTACATTCACAGACACAATTACTCTCACATTCACAGGCAGGGGATCTATCAGCCATTTCATGTGCTTTTCAACTTGCTTGAAAATACAAAAACAACATCCAGTCTATTAGTTCAAACTCACTGAGCGAATCACATTCCCAATACTAACTAAAGCAGAAAAAGGGATGTTACCATTTAATGTTTTGGATCTATTTTTGAATAATCAAGCCCCAAATTCTATTACTAAATACTTCTTGTTAATGATATAATACTTTCCAAATTAAGAGTACTGTATGGTAAAACTACTAGATTCACTAGAGTGCTCAAATGGTTAGGAAATACAAAATATTTTTAATGTAAAATATAGCAAATTAATTCTAAGTTTTTAAATAAGTCCATAACTTCTAAAATATAAGCAAATTAGGGATTTACCTATTCAAAAACATCAATGACTTCGCTAAAATGACCAACATTTCCTTGATTAATAATCAGCACAGCAATAATCTTTAACCAGTCTGGCTTCCTCCCAGGAAAAAAAATTATAAAATCAGTGGAATAGAAATGCAAATGGCTTCTCTTGTCACTGACAATGTTTTTGGTTCTTTTCCAGAAAAGGCAGTGCAGGATAGTGAGCAGAGCCCTAGATTGAGTGTCAGAAGTCATGCGTTGGAGTCCAGGCTCCATAATTTACGAGCTGGGTGACAAGTGAAGCCATCTTTGTAAAATGGTGGTGACAGTTGTACTACCTGCCTTCAGGGCTCTTGTGAGTCAAGAGCTTTTTAAACTGTGGATCAAAAGGAATTACAGAGGAAGGGATCTCGGAGCCGAAGCCCTTCAATTTGCTGATGAGGAAAGTGAGACCAGAGGGATGGCTTGTTCAAGCTCACACTGACAAGAATGGCAGAGCTGGGATTTGAACCTGGGCCCTTTGAGGCTAGTGTTATGAAAGTAGGACTTCTTATTTTTCCAAGTTTGCCAAGGAAATTATGAACAGAAGGTTGGAAGAGTACCTGAACTTGATCTATAGAATCAATAATGATGATAATACTGCCTTGATGACGAGCAGAGAGCTTTTCTAACCACCGTGGAAACTCCTCGAGGAGTTTACCGGGATCCAGTGTTAGCCCAGATACTGACCAGGAGTGCTGCATCAGCTGCAAGAAGAGAGACGCATAATTTGTTCAGGCTGGGATAGCAAGCAGAAGCTATTTCTATCTGTAGAAACCAAAATGGAGATGTGGAAAAGCACGAGCTTCTCCAGCCAGGAGAGTTATTCACTTACTCAATTCAAAATAAATGTGTAATTCTGAAAATACCTAAATTATTGTCAGGCACTCAGAAACTCATTACAGTTATAATATCTGAAGTAAGAATTTTGCTCACAGGGAAAAAAGTGTCCAGTTTACCTTTAAAGTCAGTCTTTTAATTATTGAGGCTGACTCTGAGCTGGTGGACATGGGTCTCCCCACAAAGTGATACAAAATTAGGGTGTTTGGAGAATGTTTTTGCTGCAACTGAATCCTGTGGAAAAGACAAAGTACTTTTTGAGAAAACAGTTTGGAAAACTATATAATTCTCCAAAAAAAAAAAAAAAAAAAACAAAACCTTCAAACATCTTTGAAATTAGTCTTCTAAGCATTTTAATTCACTATAAGGAGCTTTATCAAATACTATCAATCTGTCAGCAGTTACAGATTCATAATCTTTTTCACTGTGATGAAATCTGCCTACTAAGGGATTATGGAATATTGGGATTCTTTGGGTCACTAATCATTTCATTACAGATTCATTTCGACTATAAATTGAAGCAACTATCTGAATGTCTCCAGCCAGGGTTGTTTAAATTAGAATTTAAAGTACAATTAAAATGAATGGTTGCCTTTTAAATAACACATTCTTCTAATGAACTAAGGCCATTTCTGTGGTAAGAGATAACCTAAGTATTTCCCGAGTGTAAACACAAATTAAATGAAAAGGTTCAGGAAAAAAAAATTAGCTTTCTATGTAGTTCAGTGCAAATAATAACTATGACACACTCCTTTCTTACGATACCTTGTTCAACTTTTATGCTGCAATCAATTAAACATGCCGAAAAATTGTTGGTTAACGTTAAAACTCCAGGGAAAAGACTGAAGGCACCAAATATCATTTTAATGGCTCAATATTTTAATCATCCATTTCTTAATTTTGCCATTGTTAATTTTGTCTCAGTTTTCAATGAAATGCAAATTAAAACTAGAGCCTAAAATAACTTCCCCAGCTCTAAGGTTCTTCTATAAGCACTCCCCATGAACTGATCATTCCCGTGTTCTCTGGTGCCCATAACAGAACATAATTACTGTTTGCACTTAATGATCACATCTTTATATGTCACTGAATTGTTTCCTTCATGTAGATTTTGACTTCCCAATGATATTACAAGCACTTCAGTGACAAAATTGTGCATAGACTAGATTGTTCTGTCTAATTCTAGTTAAATAATTGAAACTCAAAAATGAAAAGTAAATTGAAAACCACAAAATAGCAACAAAAACTCAGACCATTTAGATAAAAGAAGTGATTTCCCAGAACCGGGTCCTCCGGACACAAGAAGGGGTGGGATGGGGGCTGCTGCCGCCACAAGGTCATTTAGGCGCTGATAATACTATGAATAAACAAACAAACAAAAATGCAATTGGTAAAGGTTGATGCATTGTTAATGCACAAAAAAAAGAACTATGAGTTTATCTGTTTAGAACAAAAAGAACCTGAATAAATGAATTCAAGAAGTAACCTAAACCCCCAATTTTAGACCTTGCCAGGACTTCTATCCACATTGGCTGATAAAGTACACTTAGATACAAAGGAAAGAATCCAAATCTGATTGATGGAAGATTAAAAAAAAAAAAAAGCTGCAGCAGTCTCAGGGCCAACAACGTGTGACTAGAAATTTCCTGCAACCCTACTAAAGTGATTAGCTGGCATGGGACTTTAAATCAACGCCTGAAGTTCTATTCCTGGAATCTCACACAGAGTGATGCACTTGATTGGCCTCTTAAATAATTTTGATAATGATGATGGTTCTAAAAATACAAAAGTCCTTACATTCTTTATCTCATAAAACCCAGTAACAGACCTAATTACTTGTGACAAGATCTACTCTTAATTACAGCAAAGAAAACTGATTTGCTTTAAATGGCTCACCAAAGTTCCCACTAACTGTTAATGACATGACCAAGAACAGACTCAGTCAGAATTCCATTTACAATGATAAAATGAAGGTGTTCTCAGAAAGAAAATCATGCCATTGCATTGTTCAAAAACCTTTAAGGATTTAGCTTGTCATTCCAAAACTGGGCTCCCATTTACCTTTGTGATTTTTCAAATGTGAACTCAAACTATCCTCTGAACCTTAATCTTTTTCATTGCTATCTTTTTGCTTAAGCTATTGCATTCACTTATAATGTCAATATTCCTCATTACTCCTATGTAAATCCTACTAATTATTCCATCCCCCATTGGGTCCAAGTGCCTCCTTAGTCTTTCTCTGCCATTCTAGATTGGATTCTGGATGAGGCATTTGGCTGTATCACACCTGTAACATCAAGAATCTACCTTTTGGTGCTAAGTTTTCAGGGTACATGTTTTGCTTCCTTAAGCTAGAATGTAATGGATTCAAGCATAGACTTATGGTCTACAGGTCTTCATATCATTTATAGTATAGGCTTGAGATATGAAATATGGGATGAAGGGATGCATTAAATATTTAAAAACATGACATTCAGAAAAAAATAAATATGATTTTTTCTACAATTCTACTGTCAAAATGCTTAGAAAATTAAGATGTTTGAAAACTGCTGAGCTATCTGGAGTTCCTAATGCAAACTCTGGGAAGTCATATAAATCATGAATATGGGTATCCTCCCTTTTTTGGAAACCAGAAGTTGCCTCTTTTAAGGATTGAGTCCTGAGGTTATCATTTCTCAAACAAACATAGTTTTTAGAGAAGTTCCTGCTATTCTCTCAATAGGCTTCCCCTTTTTGGTTTCCTGCTGTCCAGCTTCCAGAAAGGACCCTCTTTGGTGGCTCTCAGTGATGGCAGATGAATGAATGACCAATTCTTGCTCTGTCTAGATGTTCTTCCAGTTTCATGGGTCAATGAAATAGATTAAGTGGTCTTTATGGCTTTTCAACATATACGTTATAAAAAATTCTCTATGTAAAACTTGGTTTGATCTTATATTAAGTAGGAAGATTCTGGTATAGGAAAGTTTTCAACTTCAGAACTGTGTTTTAAATTTGCTGTTGTTTTTAAGTTAGTGGTCTGATGAAACTCAGATTTGAGCTCTCATTGAAACAATGCTCTGAACATTTCTGCTGCAGGACCTCCAGGAGAGATGGGGAAGGAAATCATTCCTAAATAACACCAATTTGTGAATTTTCTACACATGCAAAGGAGAAAGTGCTGCTTCCACAAAAAAGAAGAGGAATCTCCTTGTATCCATCACCCCCCAGTGGAATAAGTCTAGACCAGGCTCTCTTCACATCTATTTCTATGTCAGTCTTTTGTAATTCAAATGCTGTTATTTTTGTTGCCTTGTTGTTGTAGTACTTAATGCTTTTTAATGTCCTTTGGATTTAATCTAGATGTTTTCAGATCTTGATCCAAGTTCTATCAAGTATCTCAAAATTTTTAGCTCAAATGAGCAAACAGCTATCTCCCAGAATTGTCGTGAAGATGAAATGAAATAATAATTGTAAAAGTGTTTAGCATGGTGTCTGACACATAGTAAATGTTATATGTAAGCTATTATTGACATATATTTATTATATTATATAATTTATCACACACACATATACACACGCTTCCCAGGTTTTCTTAATTTTGTCTAGAAACTAGAAGTGTTTGGCCCTCACTATCCTTTGAATTACTTTGTTACCCTGATCCTGAATTGGGTTATTGCAGAGAATGAGATAAGAAATGTCCTGATTCCTAGATTTTGCTCACAAATTATAAAGGATATTTTTAACAAGTGATTTTTAAGATTTTCTGCTTTGTTGTGTGGTATTAATAAATAAAAATTCATTTCATGTTCACAAGCCTTTCATGTCACTCTAGGGACTTAACTTAAGCTCTGTTCATTTCCTGCTACCTATAATCAATCCAAAGAATCAGACTTAAGTTATTTTGAGGTTTTTTTTCTAATGAAGTCACTATTTTTGCCTCTGTAATATAAGTACTTACTTTCTCAAATCCTAGATCATATGCTGAATTAGAAGCTTGTTGAAAAGCCTCCATTTGCTCTTGTTCATCATGGATGTCCCACAAAACGTCACCATAATCCTCTTCTTCTGGAATGGTGGAATCCTCTTCATTGTCCAAATCTTTCATTTCTTGTTCTGTGTTCTCAAAGCCTAATATATCCTAAACAAGAGAGAGCATCCACATAAAAACAGAAAGGATAAAGACACATTTGTCTCTTTAAAACTCAAGGCTGATATAATTCATGATCTAAAAAAAGATAAGATAAAAAGCTATAAAATTTATCATTTTTGCTAGTGAGTGAATGTGTTCAGCTATCAAGCTAGAGCTTGATAATTTATCACACATACACATGAGCTTGATTTCTCTCTCTCACACACACACAAACATACACACACACACACACACACACACACACACACACACACACACATACTTTCTAAGTTTTCTTAATTTTGTCTAGAAACTAGAAGGTTGTGTTGGTCCTCACTTTGTGATCCTGATCCTGAATTGAGCTATTACGTATTCTCCGTGAAATTAATGAATATTATTTGTTGCGCCTACCTGAAATTCAGTCTTTGAGTTAGCAGATAAAATCTCTGGACACCACTGAATCCCAACTCTAATGCCTTACAAGCTTTCTAACTCACATTAGAAGACAGATTCTGGTATATGTCTATAACCCTGGCTACCAGGGAAGCTAAGGCTATTGATTCTCTGTTGTGTGAATTTTCTGAGCTGCAATGGGCTACAATGATCAAGTATCTGAACTAAGTTTCCCATTAATGTGGCTGGCTTCCTTAAGTGAAGGGCCACTATGCAGTCCAAGGAGGAGTGAAGTGGCCCAGGTCAGAGATGGAGCAGGTCAAAGTTCTTATGTTCTTATTGAATCTATGAATAGACTCTGCATTTCTAAGCTGGGTGAAATACTGGTAGGAAGATCCAGAATTTATTTAAAAAAAAAAAAAAAGCAAGACTATTATATATTGCCTTTTTTACTTCCTGCATCAAGAATTCTAACTCTCTAATTTTGTTTGTCAAAGTCAGATTTTTAACACCATATAAGATAATACAGAAATAACTACTTTATCTGCATTTTAGAACTATCTGTGAGTAAAATAACCTCAAGGTATGATTTTTAAACTACCATTTATCTAACACTTTTCAAAAGGAGATATCAAAATGCTTCACAGTTGTAGCAAGAGTAAACAATTCTATGAGCTAGGCAAGGAATAAAGAAAAATACTTTCCCAGTCATTTAGTAAAAATCATGGATAAAAGCCATGAAAATGTATTATACCTTCTCTGATAAGAAAAATGAATTGTTCTGTCTTATAAAGTTTTTAAAAATCCACAAAACCAATAGTTCTCTTACCTGATTTTGTCCTGAACAACCAAATTTATGGAAAATTATCACCTAAGAATACTTAATATCAAGTCTTAAGTATAATGCCTGTAAACCCATATACCTGTTTAATAATTTTTTCCACATAATTATAAGTTTTATATACTCCTTCTGCAGGCTCTCCTTGGTGGTCAATTATCTGAAAAAAAAATGAGATAGAATGTTTTAAGTGCAGAATTACTTAATGAACTTACAATCATAAAATCTTAACTGGATGGAGCTCAAAAGAAACAGAAGATGACCAAATTTAGAGACATAATCACTCCAGATGTTTATGTGGACTATTTGTGCACAACCTGTGGAAAAGCCTCCTGAGGTCACATTGGCCATAGTCGAACGCTCTGTACCTTGATCCCAACAAAGTGATGCCATTTTGATTCTCTTTGAGTAGGAACAACCACCACCACCAGTGCAATGCCCTCATGAAAGAGCATAAAGTTTTTTTCTACTTTGTAGGAATCTGTAAATTATAATAGATTATAGAAGACTGCCTAGAGCAAAAGGGATTTAGTAATGTGACCAGGGACATGTGGCCAGGATGTGTCAGAGGTGGGATTTGAACTCAGGATTTCCTGGCTCTAAGACCAGTTTTCTATACATGATAACATGATATGTTCTAAAAGAAATCTGTAATTATAGAGTAGTAATATCTAGAGAATAACACTTTCTGAAACCATATATTAAACTTTAAACAAATATCCATAAATGCATAATCTTCTTTCTGGGGATATAGTTAATTAATCGTGTTATGACTAATTCTAATATATGGATACTAGAAAGGTCAATGGAAAAATTGTGATAATTTCACAGTAAAAATACTATAAAGAATATAATTTTTTATTTTGTTAAGGCTCTTCTTTATTTGATATGTAAATCATAGTTTCTAAAACCTGTAATTAAAGAACGAAAAATTCTGGCATCTGGCTATGTTTATTTTTTTCTAGCTCATCAATTTTCTACAAAAGTCTTCAATTTTACTTTAAATATCAACTAAATAAAGTTAAAAAAATCTTTCTCTCTCGGTATATGTTCAATCAAGCTAACACTCCAAATTAAAATAGATACTCGACTTGACATACAGCCATTCATGATGCAAGAATGAGCAAGGTAATTCAGTGGTTAGTGCTGGATCTGAAATTAGGAAGGTTCAAGTATGAATTCTGCTTTGCTCACTTACTAGCTGCATGACCCTAGACAGTATTTATTTATTTAATCTTATTTAATCTCTTTCAACCTCAATTTTCTCAGCTTAAAATGGAGTTAATATCAATACCTATCTCTGAGGATCAAATGAAAATTAATGTATAAGGTGTATGCATCATATCATCATCATCATCATCTTCATCCAGTTCTCACTGAAACAATGGGATAGAGCCAGAGAAAAGTAATATTATCATTATCAGTTGTTTTAAATTTTCCTATGTTTTTGGAAAAGCAATCTGCAAAAATGAACAAAATGTTCCTTTCCCCCTTACTTCTAGGTCTATGGAGGTAAAAGTAGATCCTAGACTTTCCCTGGATGACAAGGCTCTCTGGGGAATATAAGTTGCTAATTTGGCTAACACACTTAGCCACTGCTACCACTTCCAGTCATAGGATGCTGCTCTTGCTCTAGAACCCAACTCAGGAGGCTGACTTATAACAAGTGTACAGGACCAAAGGTCCAGATCATTTGTGTGGTTGTGCAACCAAGCCTCTCCACATTACTGCAGTGGGGCTTCATGCGTGAGTCATTTTCTTTAAAATTTACCTTGGCCTTGTTAGCTTTGTTCAAGTAAGAAACTTGTTCAATCAGCCGCTGGACAGAGTCAGAGCTGACTTGGCCATCCTCCAAGCGATGATAGATCAATCGAGGCTTTCCTTCAGAGTTTTTCAAAAATGCCTCTTCACAGTCCTCCAACAAACAGCTAGATTGGAAATCAGCATTTCTTGTGCTACATTACACTGTTGCAGCAAACAGTTTAATCAATCAACTTAAATTTCGTTAATGGATTTGATTATAAAGACTATTCATAAAAGTCCCTGATACCAAAAAAAAAACATTTTTCTAATTATTTTGTGCTGATCAAGAAGCAAAATTTTCTTAAATCATGATAACTTACATGCTGGGGGCCACTTTAAACTGTAATATCACAACTGAACTCCCTTTTTTTCCTTTATATCTATAAAACTTAGAGAATATTTGGAGCCAAACAGTAACTTAGCTTTTTAACATAATACAGCAAACTCATGCTATAAATGTAAAATTTAGCCATGCCATTTATTTTCAAGTGACAAGTTTGTCATGATACTTTCAACCATTCCCTCAAGCATCATTCTCTCGCTTCTTTACTGCTATGTTCCTGGAGTATAGATCACAGTTATATTATCCAAATTTGGAATGCTCTCCTTCCCAACCTCTGATTCTCAGAATTCCCAGCTTCCTTTTAAGAACAACACATCCACTATCCCCACTGAGCTTACCTTCCCTCTTCTCTGTATTTATCTCATATGTTCCGATTTACTCTTTAACGAGTCCCTTAGTTTTCTACCATCTAGTTCCAACTCAGCGAGTTTCTGCTTTTATTTCCTATTAGTTTCTTTTCTATGCTTTATGTTCTAGCCAAATTAGACTTGCTGTTGCTCAAATGCAATCACTTGTGCCTTGGCAAGGCTCCTTTCATTAGAATATGGGCTCATCGAGGGCAGGGACTGTCTTTGCTTTTCTTTGTATCTTCCACACTTAGAAAAGTGACTAGCACATAGGAAGCACTTCTTGAATACTTCTTAAACACTTAAAGACCGACTGACATGCACTCACACAGCAACACCTCCTTTCTGAGACATAGTCCCTCATCGGCTCATCCTTCCAGAATACTGATCGTCCTTCAAAGATCAGCTCAGGTACTCTCTGCTCTGAGGCTTCCCCCAGGCCTTCTCCTCCCTCATCTGTGTCCCTGCTGTAGCCATATTTTTGTCTTTGTATGCTCAGTTTTTCACACAGTGCCCTGTCTGTAGTAAGTATTTAACAAAATCTGTTCAAGTGAAAATCTGATTATTGCTATCTTCATGGATGAGTCATTTCTCAAATTTCTTCTTCTCTGACCCTTTTCACTTGTCTAATCATATTTGCTTTGACTAGAGAACTAGTAGAATTGAACACATTGAATAGAAGACAAGAAATTGAATTGATAGCTGTATTTTAATTTTTAAGTTTTATTTATTTATTTATTTTTGCTGAGGCAACTGGGGTTAAGTCGCTTGCCCAGGGTCACATAGCCAGGACAGTGTTAAGTATCTGAGATCAGATTTGGACTCAGGTCATCCTGACTTCAGGGCTAGTGCTCTATCCACTGTACTACCTAGCTGCCCCATGGATTTTAATTTTTTAAAAAAATGACTTTTTATAGTTAAGAAAGAGAACCAGACAAAACTCTGATAGAACCAAAATAAAAGAAGAAATAAATTATTCACTATCACACTATCTCCCGCTAACATCATAGATAAGATGCTAGTTATAGGTATTGAAGCCACAGGATTTAATGAAATTATTAAAAAAAGGGAACTTCCAGAATTTCAGGGTTAGAAGGAACCCTCAAGGTTCTATAGTCCAGACTATACAGGAACTAAAATCTCCCCAAAAACATAAGCAATAAGTGGTCACCTAAATTCTTCCTGAATATCCCCTGTGAGGGTAAACATGTAATTGCCCAAGATTGCTCATATGAAATGTTCTTTACCATTTTATTTTGACATCATGAATCCCTTTGGTTGTTTAACCTATAGGCCTCTTCTCAAAATGCTTTTTAAAAACACAGGATAATCAAGAAAAACAAATGCATTGAAATATGGCTATCAAGATCTCAGGGTGCAGATTAGGAACCCTTGCCTATAAAGAAATTAAATCTAGATTTTAAAGAATCTGTAAAGAAACATCTATATTTTCCAATTTCTTCTTGACTGTCTTTTCTTCCAAAAATAAGGTTTCACCTCAAAGGGAGTCTTCAAACAGAGGCTGGACAACCACAGTGGGTTATGTTATCTTAGGGATTCTTTCTGGAGAATGAGTTGGAGAAGATAATCATCAGAAGCCCTTTCAATTCTGATAGTCTGTGATTCTCATTCCTAATTACACATGGTCTTTAAAACAAAAAAACTTAGTATACAAAAATCAATTTAAAAAGCAAGCAAAAGAGGGGTCAAAAATAAAATTTCATTTTAGAAGTCTGAGGTGTCTTTTAAATAATGAGCTCCCCTGGTATATTTGAAATGTCCTTTGAGTTACATGTAGCAATTTAGGAATGAATCAGAGAAAGTGATTTATATTTTTATTCTTACCAAAGAAATGAATATTGGACTTTAAATGGTCCTTAGCCAATAGAGATAATGAATTTAAGATACATTCGGTAAGATGAATGAGTAAGCACATTTTGTGTTTCAATTAAATAAAGAGCCATTAGAACACTTTTTAAGTAGCATAAATTAAGAACATAAAAAATTAAATTAGAATGCATATTTTAAATTCATTTTTAGCAATCTGTTTACTGTACAAAAATTCAGACTAATAATAAACTGTAGATTCATTATACTTACCTTGGCAAAGTTAAATGAATAAACAAAATAACTAATGAACTCTTCTCAATTTCCCATTTTCTTACATTGAAATAATGATTTCCATTCTCTATTGGAAAATAAATTGCATGGAAGAAGTATCCTATTGTCTCACACATCCTTTGGAGTTTGGGTGAATAGTCCTAATAGCAAAAATGAGAAAAAGGAAAGAATGGTATAGTAAAAATTTAGTTAAGCCTTAGTAGCTCCATACTATGTAAAAGCAATGTGGAGTGGGACACAGGGCAAATTCTGACCTCCAATCCAGTTTGGCCACCAGATGCCCATGCCATGCCCTCTCTAGACCTCTGTGTTCTAATCTGTAAAATAGGGCATTTGGATGATCTTCCAGCTCTAAATCCTATCATTCCACAGAATGAGTACTATGTGTATGAGTCATTTTGAGTCTTTGTAGATATCCATTCATTACAAAGAAAATAAAATGACAAAATTTGCTAGATGAACATTTTCTCAAAAATTATGGCAATCCCAGAGGCAAAAAATACTAAGTAATCTCAGGTTCACCATATTTAATAACATTCAATATCGTGGCAGAATCAAGGATAAAACAACATATTGATCTGCTTTGAATCTTGGATTTTCTTATGAAAAAACATGGAGAATTACTGTTAATCTTCCCCCCTTCCAGAATGTAGGCATCTTTGGGGCAGGGACTAGCTATGTAATGAGGGGTGGAGAGTCAGGATTTGCAACTTCTGTAACATTCAATTATTGGGGAATCAGGAGAAAGATGTGTGCTTCTGGATAGAAAATAAAATCCTGCCTTTGGAGTTTCAAAGGAGTCTCCACTAACCTAGCACCCATTCTTGAAAGAATAAAAAAAGAAAAAAGAAAACAAAATAAAACAAAAAACATGGGGAACAGATCTCTAATAATAATGTTGGCAAGTGTCTAAGATAATTCTTAACCTTGTTCTGTGTTGTGGAACTCTGGTAGTTTTGTGAAGCCTATAGAAGCATTCCCAGAAAAATATTCTTAAATGCATATAAGAAAATACAAAGGACAACAATGAAATCAAGATGTATTTTTTCCCATCCAAGACCACCTGAAATCTATCCACATGCCCCTGGTTTAAGACTATAGTGGCAGAGGGTAGAAAATGTTTAGCGTAGGGAACTCTCTATGCAAATAACCGGGAGTGATGAAATAGGAATTGGGTTTTCCTCTGCCTGAGGAAGATTCTAGGTTAGGGAGCTTCAAGGGTTCAGAGAATCTTTTCAGAATAATATCCTGTCTTTCTCCAACCTTGCAAACTGGCAGAAGCCGATTCAGTCCTACTAGATATGGACAGAACAAGAGCAAGGGAAAGAAGGGAAAGAAACAGGGGACTGGTGGGACTATGTGCAAAGGCTCTGGAAGAAATTGCTGACTGAAAAAGCATTTATTGAAAACCTATTATGTATGAGCACCCAAACAGAAAAACAAAGATGATCCCTGTTCTTAAGGACCTCAAATTCTACTGAGGGAGACAATCCATATAGCAACTTTCAATGGCAAGTCAAGGTCTTAAATTGCAGTTGTGGCCAATCTTGCCTCCCCAGAAGTTGGCCCAAGTCACTATAGCATAAGATCTCCTATTACAGAAGATAAGTGATAATCTGGATTAGAAGTAGGGTAGGCTCTCTAAAAGGAAGTGTACAGATATTATTTCAGTGAGTCTGTGTTTTATAAGATACTCACCCTCAAGAAAATGTCCATTTCAGGCTGTGTTTCATTCGTGTGGATGAGGTAACATCTCACTGTATTACTCCACAAAGAATGTGAGAACAATGGAGTAACTTGTAGTAAACTCGCCACAGCAGCATCCCAGTCGTCTGTAAATAAATGAAATGTGATTTTTTTCAAAAAAGGAACACTAGCGAGCTTTTGAATGATAGTCAACAAGAGGATCATAACAGTTAATGGATACTTTTTACTGTACTTTCAAGTTTGCAAAGCACTTTTTCATAGAGTACCTCATTTGAGCATCAAAATAACACTCTGAGGGTGGAACTGTGTATATGATGATCCTCAGTGTAGTGGAAGGAAATGATACTCAGAGAAATTGAGTTATTCAAACAGAGTCTCTCAACTGGCAATCATTTGTGGCAGAATTCAAAACCAGCTTTCCCTAACTTCCTTCAAACTTGAAAAAAAATTCATCAGTTTATTTGGCCACTTATTAATGTAGAAATGATCTTTTAGATGAATATGTTGTAACTATAAGTTATCAATAACTTCTTCAATTTGCAACCTAGGACTATTCCCCACCCTCCCCAGAATAATGAGAGCCACTGGTGGATCCATCCAAAGATGTCAACTCTTACTGAGATTTCTATTCTAAGGGAACTTCAACCAATTGTTAGTTGAAAGGTAAGGAGAACATTTTTTTCAGTATCACCTTGGTCAAGCCAGACTCCTCCTCTGCCCTGTGGGCTTATCTAATTGCTTATGACTGAACTAGCCTCAGACACTTAACCAGTTGTGTGAACCTGAATAAATCACTCAACCCTGTCTGCCTCAGTTTCCTCATCTGTAAATCAACTGGAGAAGGAAATGGTAAGCTACTCTACTATCCCTGCCAAGAAAATCTTACAAGGGATCATGAAGAGTCAGACATGAATGAAAACAACTGAACTACAAACTATTCTGTTTCCAAGATAGGAGTTGGGGGAAAAAAAGGATATGCAATTATTTGATATTTGGCTAAAAGATCATTAAGTTTTGTGCAGCATGATAAATGTGGAAATATGCATGGAAGAATTGCACAAATTTAACATATATTGGATTACTTGCTGTTTAGGAGAGAGTATGAAGGTAAGGGAGGGAGAAAAAAATTGGAGCACAAGAAATTGATTTTGAAAAATCCAATTATTTGCATTGATTTTCAATTCAATTTCTAATAAAGCTATCAAAATAAAAATTAAAAGAAAAAATATCATTAAGTTTTTATTAATGCCTTTTTAAAATATCCAACTCATTTTTGGATGTGCCTGCCACTAAATTCCTCAATTTCCTTATAACAAATAGTTAAGCAAAACCAAGAGACACAGAGACTATCTCATAATTCCCCTTCTCTCTTTTTTCAAAAGATGATGGGTATATTCCTTGATTTTGGTAAAGATGTTGTGCTTGTTTCCAAAGACATTTTTTGGGTGGTAAAATTCTGTTGATATTTAGATAAAAGCCATCTGGACTTTTGGAGGAATAGTAACAACAAAACTCATATTTACATATTTATATAGTGTGTCTGATAAAGAGTTTTTCTTACCAGTGTATTGTGCTCAACTTAAAAAGCTCATTTCAAAGGTCCAGCGAGTCACCCAGACTCAGGTCTCAGGTACCAGGTCACCCTGAGTGGCCACCCACCTCATACTTCTACCTCCCATTCTGCAGGATCAGAGACTAAAAACAAGTGGGGGCCAACCCCTCATTGGCCATATTCTTGATGTTCTATTGCATTGTTAACAAATTCAGGAGTAGAAACAGTTCTTATACACCTTAGTGAAGATATCAACTGAACTGTATTGCCCCATGGATTTATAAGTGATTAAATTCTGTGTGAATCTAATCTAATCTAATCTAATCTAACCTTCACCTGGGTAAACCAGGTAGGAGCACTGTGTTTCGGGGCCACACCCTGCATCTCTAATACTGGTTGGCCATGCTGCAAAGACATGCTGTTACACGTGGTGATTATGTGGTCAGGGAAATGAAAATCCATGATTACTTTAGGGGAAAAAAAAGTAAACTGACATTAATGGGCATTATAGGAATGGTCACTCATGGGCCAATCAAGTTAGTGCAAAACAAAGCGTATCTTACCTCGGTTAACATTTGCAAATGGTCCTTCTACATCTATGGAACTATGAGCAAACTCAGGTCCCCTGTGAGACTGTTGAAGCTGTATCATACTGCCTATGGAGGGCTCCCTCCCCAAGGCACCGCCACGCCAGTAGTCACATTGAGTTCCAGTGGCTTAAAAGAACAAGTTACAGAATGTTACTTAATAAGCCCGCTTTTAAAAAAAATCTTACTGTTATCTTTTCTTTACTAGCTTCCTAATTACTTATCATGTTCATTTAAGGAATTCCTATTTCTTGTACAGAGTTATAAGAGAGATATAATACCAAAGCTTGGAAACTAGACCCACCTAAACAAGAGCCAAATAGTATTAGTAACATATCTTAATAGGGAGAAAAGCACCTAATTGTATAACCATTTGTACATATTAAATAAATAAGCAGACTGTAATTACTGGATTCTCAATATACATGTAAACTAGGGGAAAGAGGTCAAATTGATTTTTTTGCTCCATTTCATAATTCTGAAAATTACTACATTTTCCTCTTTTGCATTCATAACTAGAAAATCTATATCCAAAGTTTCTGAATGTGCTCAAATCCTTTATATAAACCAGGAGCTTTTGCAGAGATATAGGAGGTACTCCAGTGATTCAGATACTGTCTTAATTTCAAAAATGCCAATGTATCTTTGTTATTTAAAAAATGGTTTAAAACTTAAGTCTTGAATATGTATTGTATCACTTCATTTAAATGGTATCATCAGAATGAGATGTATGACATGTGATTTTTCTAAATAAATGAAGTCAACCCCTTAAATGCTAAAACTTTTATTCATTTTGGAAAGAAATATTTCAATATACTTTTGTCTTCTTATTTATTATTTTACAAGGCAGTTGGAGTTAAATGATTTGACCAAGATCCCACAGCTAGTAAGTGTTAAGTGTCTAAGGCCAGACTTGAACTCAAGTCCTCCTGACTCTAGGAGCAGTATTCTTTCCACTGGGACATGTAGCTGCCCTGACTTGTGCCTTCTTAAACAGAGAAATCTGTATATAACTAGTTTTTATTAACAATTCAGGTTCATTATCATCAACATCAACTGCCATAGAGATGTCTTCTGCATATGGTTCTGTAATATAATGTACTATGTAATGTAATGCACTAATTTAATGTAAATGTAAACTAAATGTATACTCATTATAATGCATTTTACAATCTTGCATCTGATTTGTTTATATATCTATATCTATATCTATATATTTCCTTTGCTACTGTTAGTATAACTGTTTTTGGCACTCATGCTCCTGGTTTTATGATTCAATAGACTTGTAAGAACTATATTTAAATTAAGAGTTAGAAAACTCTGAATAAGGGCCTCATGGGACTCTTTTGGGAGTAAACTACATGAGCTTTAGGTCCTGGACATTATTATGCATTTTTGCTGCTCAGAGGCATCCTCTCCTTTAAAGAAAACAAAGAACTTATTGAAAGTTTTTATTGTCTTCTAGACTAGGAATGTCAAACTCAAATAGAAAGGGATTCCTGTGGCCACATACTGCCACAAATTAACATTATCTATGTTGTATTTATATTTACTTTGTTAAACATTTCCCAATTACACCGTAATTTGGATGCAGTTCCAGAAAGTTTCATTTTCCTTAGTTTCCCCAAAAATCTTTTCAAAGAAAAAAATAATTCAAATACATTTTTCATAACTAGAATGTTGACTGACAATCTAAGACTATTTCATAAAAACATTTGATATGTGAAACCAATATTAAGTTGATCCTCAAAATCTTCCTTTTTGAAAATTGAATAACCCCAAGTGTACGAAATTTTCCTGAGTGACCTTATTTGAAAGGCTTGCTATCATCTGTAGGATCAAACAGAAAGAGTCTGACATTTCTATTCTGGATAATTGACGTTGCAGTTAAAAGGAACTTTTCCATTGCATTAATCTTGTCCTATTTCATAATATCAAGAATTGCTAACTAGAAGATGATTTTTAAATACCATCTCTTCATTAATATTAGACATAGTGTTCAAACATCTTACCAGTGACATCTGTGCAATTGTCATCAGAATCAGACTCCTCGGGATCAAAGACCTGAATGCCTTGAGCCTGGAGTCTCTGAAGTTTGGCCTCCAGTTCTCGCTTGGCTCTTAATAAGTCCTGGATTTCATTTTCCTTAGTTTCTCTAAAAATCTTTTAAAAGAAAAAAAATTCAAATATATTTTTCATAACTAGAATGTTGAATGACAATCTAAGACTATTTCATAAAAACATTTGATATGTGAAACTAATATTAAGTTGATCCTCAAAATCTTCTCTTTTATAAACTGAATAACCTCAGGTATTTGAGATTTTCCTGAATGACTTTATTTAAAAGGCTCGCTATTGAGTGTAGCTAGGTAGCACAGTGGATAGAGCACCAGCCCTGAAGTCAGGAGAACTGGTCAAATCGGCTCTCAGACATTTAACACTTCCTAGTTGTGTGACCCTGGGCAAGTCACTTAACCCCAATTGCCTCAGCCAAAAAAAAAAAAAAAAATGCTTGCTATCATCTGTAGGATGAGCAGAAAATCCTGCTCATCCTTCAATGTCCCTCATACTTTGGCCCTCTTAACCCTTTCCTGTTTTCTTCTATCTTCCTCTTCTCCCATTCTCTGTGATTCAGTGATTCTGGATCCCTGCTATTACTCACAAAAGATACTCCTTCTTCCTGCTAATTTCTACTCCCTTACTTCCCTGGCTTCCTTCAAGTCTCAACTAAAATCTCATCTTCTCTGAGGTTTTCCTGATCCCTTTAATGCCAACACCCTCCTTCTGTTACTTATTTCCAATTTGTTCTCTGTATAACTCCTATGTACATAGTTGTTTGTTAAGTTGTCTTCCCCGGGGGATTATAAGTACTTTAAAGATAGGAGTATCTTTTGCCTTTCTTTGTGTCCCCAGAACTTAGCTTGGCACCTGTCAGGTCCTTTAAAAATGTTTAAAATTCATCAGTTATCTCCTTGGATTTCTCCATGTTACTCGAGTAAATTTCTAGATAGTGTAAATGATCTCAAAGATCTTTTTCAATTCTGACATTCTTTGAATTCAGAAAAAGACTAAGGATTTTGGTTTCCATAAAAATGGGAAGAATTGAGTGTCCTCATCTGCAAAAGTAGAAGTGAACTAGGTTATCTCTAAAGCTCCTTCCATTTCAGACCAGAAAAGATGCCATTAAGCCGGCTTTCACAAAAGTCCTATGAATTTATCTCCTGTAGCTACATAAAGGATCAAAGGAACTTATTTACCTTGAATTGTCTTTTAACTTTATCTCTATCTTGTTCAAATGTTGCTGCTCTCTCCATAGCTTGATATTTAGCTTCTAAAGCACTTTCCTTTTCTCGAAGTATCTTCTGATAAGTTTTCTGAAGTGCCTAAAAAAACCAATGATCTTGTAAATCTCTCTGACAGGCAGTATCACTGAGCAATTCTGTGTTGCTTTATTATATAACAAAACAAGAATACACAGTTGTTTTAACTATACATATAACAAGGAAACTCCAAACTGAATATGTCTTATCTGAATTGCCCCAAGGAGAAATTGTGACCTTGAAGCAAACCGTTACTTTTTCTTTTAGAACACTGGGTCAATTTTTTTGTTTTCCCATGCCTCATTTGCCCCAACTGTACATGAGAATAAAAATACCCATTTCATTGGCTGAACATGAAAAATGCTATCACGGGATTTTCCTAAGATGCTTAGAGATAGAAGAGAAAGGAAATAAGCTACATTAGGCAACAATGAGGGTTTTAGCAGCAGAGGGAACGAGGCCATATAAACTCAGCTGCTCTCTGACCAGTTAGAGGTATGTTTTATCCAGTTCCCAGGTTACTGTTTTGCGCCTTTAACCACCCTTTTGGCTTACTTCTTTATTTTGGACAGGGGTTGTAAGCCAAAATTTGAAAATCAGACATGTGACCACTAGAAAGTACGGCAAACTAGTGGTAATTAGCATGTCCTTGTAACTTACTGCTAAAAAATAATTGATAAATCCTGATGAAAACCTGTATGTGTAACACACACACAGAACTATCTGAAGGCTATTTTTAAGTCTGTGGAATAAGCTATAATATTTACTGAGCTATTCCTCCTGAATATTGAGTAAAACATGAGCAAAAGCATTAAGGTGTATAACGATGGAGGATGTGTGTTGGGGATGGCAAGTTGCTGCAGAATTATGAGGGAATATAACACACATGGATGAGTGCTCTGTGAGATAACATTTATTTCAAATGTTCATCCTTTTTCCTCCTTAGCCCAAAGGTACATTTAATTAGGAGAAGAGATTTCAGACAAAATGAAGAAGTAAAAGAGTCACCAGGAGTGATAAATATGAAACAAATTTGGGAGAGCACTAAAGTTACAAAGAAAGAAGTTGGAAGAAGCCATTAAAGGAATATGCCATGATGTGTTAGTACATCATTGACTGGCAGGCTAAATCTACATAGCAGTTTAGTAGACTAACCAGAGTTAGCAGTAATAAGGGGAAAGACATCATTAAAGGGAAGATTCTATAAGGAGGAGGGAGTACTTCATAGTGGGCTTAGTCCAGAAAAGGACTTAGCAAAGGACTTTTCATAACTACATCTTTTAAAGGGAAAATATAATCTTGGGCATTTCTCAAGAGAGAAGGGGAAATAAAGGTGGGAACAAGGATGTATATTGAGACGTTGAGACTGCCTTGAAGATAATAATAAAGGCAGTCTGGGAATGCCTGTGTTCCCATCAAAGGTATCTTAAATCATTTTTCATCCTTGAAGAGGATCAATGACATCAGAAAGGTGATATCTTGACTTTCAAGTGAGCTGGATTTAAGTAAGGCAGGGCTGTGCAAAGTCATCAGCCTCTCCTCTGGAGGACAAAACTCAAGACAACTGAAGATGGCTCCTGACAGGGTGGCGCCAGGTCATGGAAGACCTTGAAGGCTGAGTGAAGGGGCATGAATTTTTTAAAGTATGCTGGGCACACATTGTTGCAGAATTTTAGGGAATCATACCCATTCCACGTTCAGCCAGGAATCAAGTGGACAGTAAAAGAAGAAAGAGAATAAAGGTCTCTGAGATAGTAAAAATTGATATCACAATCTCCAAGTACATCCAGGTGTATGAGATTTACTTACTGTGAATCTCCAGACTCATATTGAAAGTATTTCGCCTTAGGATATACAACAGTCTAAGAAGCACCTGTGTTCCAGATGTTCTGTTTATGAAAGCAAGATCCTGTGGAATTGGTTTTATGTAGATGCAAAAGACTCAAATTTTTCAAAGAGTTTCAGTACTCACAGGGGTAAAATTTCAGAACTCTAGAAAGCTGGGTTATACAGAACTCACTGCCTATGAGTTTTAGATAGCCAAGGTTTTATGGTGCTGCTTTAAGTACAGAGATCCCACTATCTTGGGTCACAGATGTAGAACGGAGGGACCTCAGAGGTGAAATATTCCAACCTCATTATTTTACAGTTGAGGAAACACGGTCAAGGACATATAGATATTAAATGTCAGAGATGGGATTTAAACATAGGACTTTTGCTTCCAGAGTTAAGTCCCTTCACCTATACTATTGCATTACTACCTGTATAACTTTAGATCCATCATTTTACCTCACTGGGCCTCAGATTTTCATGTCTCTGTATCTTAGAATTTATTAGCTAGATTTCTTTCTTAAGAACCAAGCCTTAAGCCAAAACCAATCTGCTTCTAATTGGCCACCAATAGAACTTAGGACAAGCCCCATTTGGTTCTAATTAGGTCAGATTGAATGCTTTGGCCAGAAACCCTGAGGATTTTTCCCTCCCATATTCGTTCATTCATTTAGATTTTTTTGGAGTAGGTGAAAGAGGAGATTCTTTGCATCAATTGCCATCTAGACTTAATCAGTGAATGGATGTGATCCCAGACAAACTGAGACCTGTTGAGACCTTAACTTAAAAAGGCCAAGCGCTCTCATTGCATCCAGGGCTATTTTCAGTCCCCCTGATCCATATCTTGTCACTGGATCCAGATGGTTCTGGAGGGGAAAGTGAGGCAGCTGACCTTGCACAGCCTCCCTCACTGAAATCCAATTTACATGCCTATCATGGCACCACTTCCCTGATGTCATGGTCCTTTTTGAGAATGAAGAACAAAAACAATCTTTTTTTCATCTATAAAATGGGGGTGGGGGTAGCCTAGATGAGATCTTTACAATATATGTGTATGTCATATATTATGTAATTATATAATATATATGTATATATATATATATATATATCATATATATACACACAAAGGATGTTCTAAAAATTTTAGAGCAATTTTAAGCTACTAAAGATTAAAACTGCAGTCTAACTTTTGGGATACCCTGTATTTTGTAATTTAGATGTAATATGTTTCCCCTGCAAGCAGGAAAGCTCCCTTGGAGTAGGAACTGTTTCCATTTTGTCTTTGTATCTCCAGCATTTAGCACAATTCCTAGAACCTGAGGGATGTGGGGGGGGGCATTAAATGCTTATTGACTGATAGAGGATCTTGATAAAAAATCTTTGTGAGACCAAACACAGGGACACAAATATGAGTGGGCACATCTGCAACAGAGACTGATATTCTCTTTAAATTAAGGTAAGTCTTTTGAACTTTCTTATGATGAAAAAGCCAGGTGGAACGCTCAGGCAGAAAAATATTAGATTTGGATTCAGACTATTTGGAATTTTGATCCTGGCTCTGTGTGCCCTTGGAGATGTCACTATTATCTGTGACTTGGTTTTCTCATCTGTAAAATAAGAATTGACTTATTATCTCCAAGAACTTTTTTAGCTCTGAATTTATTATAGTGAAGAAAATTAGGTTTTCCAAGAAGCTGAAAAATGAAGAAAGAATTGGGCATGTTTAGGCTAGAGATGAGAGGATTTAGGAGCGACAAGATAGCTACATTCATGTAGAAGAGGAATTGGGGGGAGGAGGTGCAACTAGGTGGCTCAGTATTTGGAACATTGGCTCTGGAGTCAGAAGGACTCAAGTTCTGGCAAAGATCCGACCTCAGGTATCTATTGCTCTAGATGGATGCTGAAGACCTTCTGATACTATCTGGAGATGTTGAGAACTAACGATCATTATTTCAGGTCTCTTGTTGTTTATGCCTTAATGGGACACGTAAGGCCATTACAGCTTTCACCAATGTCTTACTCTGATGGTCCATCTGGGCCTGAGATGAACTGAAGGATAGAAGAGTAGACATGGAGGAGGCGACCCCAAAGGCCATCCCGGCAGATTATAACTTTTGGTCATTCTTATCAAGTGATAATGTTTTCAGGTAGAGCTAATGGCCTTAGGACCAGTTTCATTTGCCACCAAGCTAGCCAGCCACAGAGGGATGAATTTTCAGGAAAGATCTTCTAATAGAGGGATTTTCAAACCTTTCCAGTTTGTACTCCTTAGATATCAAAAAAGCCCTCTCTACCTCATTCTATAAGAAATGAAATCAATTATGCAGTTTACTATGAAAATGCACAAAAAATAAAATTATTTAAAGTGGCAATTAGGAGGTGCAGTGATTAGAATGCTGGGCCTGGGGTCAGAAAGACTCATCTTCCCCAGTTCAAATCTAGTCTCTAACAGTTGCTAGTGGTGTGACTCTGGGCAGATCACTTAACCCTGTTTGCCTCAGTTTCCTCATCTGTAAAATGAGCTGGAGAAGGAAATACTCCAGTCTCTGCAAAAAACAAACAAAAACCCTAACAGGGATCACAAGCACAAGTAAACAATTGCGATAAGGTAATATACTTTTGGGGGGGTTTTCCACACAGGATACCTCAGATTGGGAGCCCTGCTAGAATACGGTACGGAGAGGATGGCCGACAGCCATCACAGACAGGAGAGTGAAAATCCTTTTAGCTCCACAGAAGGGGCCTGAATGAATGATGACAGCTACCAAAAGGGACTTGGAGGGTTAGTTGAGGCGGTAGCGAAAAAAAAGCTACCTTAGAGGGAAGGGAGTACAGTGGAAAAAAGCACCGAGGGTCTCATTCATAGGACCGGGACTAAAAATGTTGCTTTTGCCACTTGGCCCTGTGACCTGGGACAATTTCAGCTGCCTGAGCCTCAGTTTCCTTGTCTGGAAAATGACTAGATCGATTCCAGCTTTAGATGTGGGATCCTATGTTCCTCTCTGAGACTGTTTCCTCCTCAGTAAAACGAGGGAGGGGCTGGATGGCCTCCTAAGTCCTTTCAAGTTCTAGCGTTACGGTTCTCTGGGCCTCAGTTTCCCCCTCTGGCCTCAGAGGCCCCTGCACGCCTCCGTTTGCCCCCTTGGCCCCCGCGGTCCTCTCTGGCCGTCGGTCTCGGGCCCGGCGCGCCCGGTCACCTGAAGCTCGGCCCGCAGCCGCTTGTTCTCCGTGTCCAGCTTGGCCTCCCGGCGGCCCATGGCCAGCAGCTCCTGGTTCTTGCTGACCCGGAAGATCTCGTACTCCTTCTTCAGCCGCTCGCACTCGGCCGCCGCGTACTCCAGCTCGGGCACCGACGAGCCCGTGGACTTGAAGCTGGCCCCGAGCAGCCCGCCCGCGCCGCGCGCCCCGGTCCCGGCCCCGGCCGCCGCGCCGGCCCCGGCCCCCGCGGCCCCGGCTCGGCGGAACGAGCCGCGCAGCAGGCGGGCCTTGGGCTTCACTTCCACCGGGATCTCGCACGCTTCGCCCCCGCCGCCCCCGTACGTGTCCTCGATCACCTCCCCGCCAGCGGGGCTGACCAGGGACGAGGCGGTCCCCATGGCGAGCCCCAGACCCCGGCACCACCCCTAGGAGCGCCCCACCTCCTCGGCTTCCCACCCCCTCGGCGCCCCTCCCCCCGAGCATCCCATTCCCTCTAACTCTCCACCCCTCATGTTCCCCACCCCCTCGGCGCCCCTCCCCCCGAGCATCCCATTCCCTCTAACTCTCCACCCCCTCGGCGCCCCGCCCCCTTGTGCTCCCCACTCCGTGGGTTCCCCACCCCTTCCCTCAAACTCCCCTCCTCCTACGTTTCCAACCCCATCCCAGGGCAGTGTTCGTGGGCGTGGCCTGGAGGCTCGGGGACTGGCGCACAGCCCCACTGCCCCGCTCCGCTCGGCCGGTGCTCCTCTCCTGGGTGTCCCGTCAGTGGCCTGGGCTCTCCTCCTTATCTCCCTCCTCCATCTGTCTTCTTCCTCTCCCTTCCATTGCTTCTTCCTCCACGTCTCCTCCTTTCTTCCCTCCTCCCCTTCCATCTCTCCTCCTTTCCATTTCTCCTCTATATCTCTTCTCATCCTTACCTCTTCCTCCATATCTCCCGTTCTCCTCGCCTCTCCTTTCTCTTCATCTTCTTCCACCTCCTCTCTTTCCCTGTTCCTCCCTTCTGTATTCTTCCTCCACATCTTGCTCCCTCTATCCTCCTATATATCTCCTTACCATCTCATCTACCATATATCTCTTTACCATCTCCTTCTCCCTTCTCTTTCTCCTGCTTTCCACCTTTATCTCACCTCCTCTGGCCATTCAGGAGTCACCTCAGCACAGGGCTGGCAGACCCGCTGTATCCTAAACTCAAGAGAGAAAACTCTTCCTCCTTTTGGCTCCTGCCCAGAGCAGGGCTATGAGCCCCCTTTGCCCAGTCTCACTAAACTGGGAACAAATAGAAGTGTTCAAAACCTGCAGGACATGTTTTTGGGTGAATTTTTGCCCTCCTCTCAGTATATTAAGTGATATATATGTCTATATCCGAATATATGTATATATACCTTGTTTCAAATGTCTTAGTGGATTTTAAGCATTAAAGCTTACATGTATACAAACATTTAATGAATACATATATATTGCCGTTCAGTTGTGTCTGATTCTGCGACCCCACATGGGGTGTTCTTGGCATTGATACTGAAGTAATCTGCCATTTTTTTTTTCTCCAGCTCATTTTACAGATAAGGACATTGATGAGGTTGAGTGACTTGCAGAGAATACACAGCTAGGAAGTCTCTAAGATCAGATTTGAATTCTGGAAGATGTCTTCCTGATTCCAGATCTGGCATTGTTTGAACTGCCTACCTAAAAGGGAGTTAGCATTTTTTTAAATGTTTAGATTTTATTTTTTAAAGTAGCTTTTTATTTTTCCCAAATTTATGCAAAAATAATTTTCAACATTCACCTTTGCAAAACCTTGTGTTCCAAATTTTTCTCCCTCCCTTTCTCTTCTCCCCTCCCCTAGACAACAAGCAATCCAATAAAGATTAAAGGTGCAATTCTTCTAAATATATCTCCAGATCAAAAAGAAAAAAAAAAGAGAAAAAAAACAAGCTAACAACAACAAAAATAAACACACTATGCTTTGAGCTATATTCAGTCTCCATAGTTCTCTCCTTGGATGCAGATAGCTCTTTCCATTCCAAGTCTCTTGGACTTGCCCTAAAATCACTTCATTGTTGAAAAGAGCTATGATCATCACAATTAATCATCCAATAATCTTATTGCTGCTATGTACAATGTTTTCTTGGTTCTGCTCATTTCACCTAGCATCATTTCATGTAAATCTTTCCAGGCTTTTCTGAAGTCAACCTGCTCATCATTTCTTCTAGGACAATAATATTCCATTACATTCATGTACCAAAACTTAGTCAGCCATTCCCCAACTGATGCACATTAATTCAATTTCCAGTAAGTAGTTACTGTTTTATTCAATTGGCCTGGGAGTATTCATTTAAAATTTTTCAGTTGGACAATAATGTGGTCAGAGCTTTGCATTAGGAAAATTACTTTGGCAGTGGTGTGAAGGACAGATGGATTGGTAAAATGATGAAGAACTGACAAGTTAGAGATAATGTAGGAGAGATTGTTTAATAGTTTTCCTTCAATTCTGACTCCTCATGACCCCATTTGAGGTTCTCTTGGTAAATCCATTCCATGGGCTTCCAATGGGCTTCTCCAGCCCATTTTTACAGATGAGAAAACTGAGGCCAACAGGATTAAGTGACTTGCCCAGGGTCACACAGCTGGTAAGGGTCTGAGGCTACATTTGAATTGACTTCAGATCCAATACCCTTTGCATCATGGCGCCAGCTAACAGCCCCAGGATAAGGAGAAGCTCGAGCAAAAGACAAAGATAAGAATTTCCAAATGAGAAAAGTCAGGAATACTTAGAAATCAGTTATTATTTATGATTATTTATGTAGGTAAAAAAGCAATAAAAACCTCTTCTGTAGATATATTTGAGAATTTCATAACTAGTGGAGGATTTAATTAAGTCCTTCCCCCACTCAAAAGTAGTGGCTTCCCGTTGCTTATTGGAACAAATCCAAACTCAATTCAGCTCTTTGTTAAGTGCGGACCTCTTCTAATCTTTTACTATTCCAGCATCGTTTCTTACTCCCTAACAGTTTTCATTTGTTCTAGGCAATCTGATCTCATTATTTCTTTCCCACAATATATTTGTTCTCACTTCTGTGATGACTAATGTTATTTTATCTTTCTTGAAATGTAATCTCCCTTCTAACCATCAATCCAAATCCTAATTTTCTTCAAGGCTCAGCTCAGAAATCTCTTCTTCCAAGAAACATTTCCTGACTTGCACCATGATGTTATTTCTTTTCCTTGAAATGTAACCACTTGTGATGTGCTTACTTCCAAATTTAACGAATGTCCGTCGCATCAAACTTGTCTTATTTCATGTGTAATTTATTGCTTACATGTTCCCCCCAAGACACATAAAATATGATTGTTTTCCCTACCCCTTTAACTATTTATATTTCATAGATTCTAGAAATGTATATGTATTCTTTCAGCCCTTGAGACTAATTTTCATCTTTCATTTACTTAGGGGAGACAAAAAGAAGATATTGGTTATCAAGTCGGATCCTTCAGTTATTGTAAGGGATTCAGAGAGCAGTTTTTATTTTCTAACCTTCTGACAATGTGCCAGAACTTGGAGGCAATCCAAATGAAAATGTAAAATACATTTGCCAAGCTGTGATATAATAAAAGCACAGATGCTAATAGTTGGAAGGAATCTTAGAGGTCATCCGGTATCTGAACCTGCCCTGTGACATCCTGTCAACTGGTCAACCAGCCTTCATTCGACCTCCGTCTCAGGAGAGGAAAGGAAGCCCACTGGTCTGTAGTTAGGAGATCTCACCTTCCTTCCCTTTTTGAAAATAAGGCAACATTTACTCGCTTAATTCTGTAGCACCTCTCAATGCTTTCTCAAAGATCGTTAGCATATGAGCAATCACATCTTTAAAGCTTTTTTTATACTCTGGGATATCCTTTGTCCAGACCAAATAGCTCAAACTCATTCTAGACTAGCGAGGTGTTTTCTTACAATGGCTTCCCTTATCTTGGATTTCAACTCCTTATAATAATTTTTGTGCTATCTTTTTTTTTTTTTGGCAGGATGATTCTCTTAGACAGAAGAAAAATAGGCACTGCGTGATTCTTTCTCTCTGCTATCTGATTCTCTTATATCATTTACTTTGAGCACTGAGCCTTTCTCTCCCTTGTTCTTCTTATTCAAAACATAACCTAAAAAGTTCTTTCAATTAAATATCTTGGTGGAATATATTATATTGTCATTCAAAGATGAGGTATTCGGGATAAGGTTTCAGTAGTTGTGAGCCACTGCCAGGGAAGCTGAATTGGGTTCCCAAGGAAGGTCATCATGATCAAATGATACCAGATGATAACAGATAATATTTATTCAGAACTTTAATTTTCCAAAGCACTTTCCCTCCCCTAGACATATACATACAGATATTTAGGTGTATGTATTATGTACCTTATAATATAGGATACATGTAATAACTTTATTTAAATGCATATAAATATACACATGTGTATATATAAACATGTCTGTTACATATGTGTATACACATATATGTTTATATATGTATATGTATAATAAAGCAGATCACACTGGAGACCTTGGCAAAGCCAATAACTCTAAGAGAAGAATGGGACCTTCTTTACTGACACATCACAAAGAAAAGAGTCTTGGTAGGTATGGAGAAAAGATTGTAGGGTTGAGGCAGGAACATTATGATTAACTATAGTAATGAAGGAGTCAGCTAGGTGGGGCAGTGGATAGATCACTGGTCCTGGAATCAAGAGGACCTGAGTTCAAATTTGATCTCAGGTACTAGCATCTGTGTGACTCTAGACAAGTCACTTAATCCTATTTGCCTCAGTTTCCTCATCTGTAAAATGAGCTGGAGAAGAAAAGCAAACTACTCTAGTATCTTTGCCAAGAAAACCCCAAATGCGGTTATGAAGAGTTGGACATGACTAAACAACAATAGCCTTCAAACATCATAGAACTATCATGGAGATCAAAATGGATAACATACATATGATGTACTGGAAGCTTTAAAATATTTTATATTGTTATTTTTTCATTTCACTTATGTCTGACTCTTTGGGTTTTCTTGGCAAAAATACTGGAGTGGGTTGCCATTTCCTTCTCCAGCTCATTTTACAGATGGGGAAATTGAGACAAACAGCAGTAAGTGACTTGCCCAAGCTTACACAGATAGTAAGGATCTGAAGTTAACTCATGGTCTTCATGACTCCAGGCCCAGTGCTGTATCCACAGCACCACCGAGCTGTCCCCAAACTTTACTCAGATTTATTTGATAGCTGAGTGGAATATGGATCAATGAGAGACTTAGAAACCAACTGGCAGACTATTGCAATATAGGAGGTGCTGAAGTCCTATGCCAGAATGGTGTAATGTCAGAGGAGAGAAGTGGGAATAGATGAGAGATGATGACTCATCATTGTAACTTTTGGGGATAAGATGAATTTTCTGGATATTTCTAGTGATACAGTAGCACAGCCCTAAAAGGAATTTTTGCTTTGGTTTGATGCAAAGAATTGTGGGGGATTCTGTGATCTTCCCTTGAGCTATAACAGTAGTAAAGAGATGGGTTTGGAACTCTCACCGCTTTTTCTGTTGTTTTTCTGAGAAGGTGATTGGATATTAGCATTGAGGTGGAAGTGACCAATCTAGGAGGTGACTTTATGAGTTTGAAAGGTCCTGGATTCAATGATGATAGCTGGCTGGTGAAAGGGAAGCTTCTGCAGTGGAGAGGATGGTCTTTGACAAAAGTCTTGGGGGGAAAAATGGTCGGAAAAGGGGGCAGTAAGTGGCACAGTGGATAGAGCACTGGCCCTGAAGTCAGGAAGACCTGAGTTCAAATTTGACCTCAGACACGTAACACTTCCTACCTGTGTGACCCTGGGCAAATCACTTAACCCCAATTGCCTCAGCAAAAAAAAAAAAAAAAAAAAAAAAAAAAGCAAAAGGCTTGGCACAAACCTGGCTATTTTGTCAGCAATTGTATTGGGTATTGCTTGGATAGGCAAAACTGACGTGAAATAAAAGTATGATCAGAACTCCCACAAGCTGCTTCATATTCTGATGATGCTTAAGTGTCAACCTCCCAAAAGTTTTTGGATCCTGTTTTAATTGTGTGTGTGTGTAAATTTTATGTTTAGCATTTCTTTTGTGTGTAGGAGATACATACTTGTCCTGTACATGATTTATATTGTATATCAAGTAATTTTTGAAATGTCCTTTTTCAAAAAACTGTAGACTTGAACCTTAAACTAAGCTTTAAATAGTTTTCCCTCACCATGGTAAGGATTTCAAAAAGTCAGAGCCTGCAGGAAAAGAGAATCTCTTCTCCCTCTTATTATAAAAGGTCTTTAGGAATGGATCTGGTTGGACTATATGCCTGAGTCCGAAGCAGAGGGGTCCTTAGTGGAAAAGGGAGTGGAACTAGTATCCCTGCACCTACGGGCTCAACATCTGGCTTTTCATTGTTAGTCAGGGATCCCAGGATCCCTGAACTTCCTTCCAGCTCCTCAGTGTCACAACAGTGAAGATGCAGCATGGTACTTGGAAGCAGCCAGGTATCCCGAGGGAGAAACAAAGAAGTGGCAGGTGTCCATCGAGTCAAGCCATTTCCATCACCTCAAATCTCCTCAGACCCTATTGGAGACAGCCTCAGCCTTTCTTGGAACAGCACGCTTTCTCTCCCACCCCCAACACAAACCTTATTTCAGGCTGCCCCTCGTCCCGTAGCCCTCCTTGAGAGGAATAACCTTTGTGGAGGATGACCCTTCATCAACACTCCAGGAATAATAGTGCCACTGCCTGCAACTCAACCCCCACGGGCATCTTCTAGGGGAACAGGACTGAAACCAGCCTCTTCCCCCAGTTTCTGAAGCTGAAAGGCCTCTTGAGGGAGAGACAGAAGGTACCTCTACCCCTACATCACCATTTTTCCCCAAAGAGAAAATCCAGGATCCCAAACCCAAGAGCCCTAGGGATAGTAGAGACTCCCAGATCATTAGCCCTGCTTCTGTCCTAGCCTCTGTAACCATCATCCGTGTAACCACGGCCCTGTGGAGATGTGATCTGGCACCTGCCTCTGTAGGTATGGCTGCCCCCCTGAGTGCCATGGCTCAGAATAGGGAATTAGAAAGTTCTCACCACCCAATCTTTGGCATTGTCAAATAGGTTAGCATCAGAAATGGAAATAGTTTTCTCATTGGAAATACTATTGAAGAAGATGCATTACTTTTGGCTTTACTACCATGCCTTAGGAATCATGGGATATTTCCTTCTGACTTGAAGCCGAAGCCTTCTATATGTGTCCTATCTCCCATTAGAAAATGAGGTCCTTCATGGCTCTTTCCAACAGCAAAGTGATTCAGACCAGGTCCAATGGTCTTGTGATGGAGAGAGCCATCCAAACCCAGAGAGAGACTGTGGGGACCAAGCGTGGATCACAACATGGCATTCTCACTCTCTCTCTTGTTGTTTGCTTGCATTTTGTTTTCTTTCTCATTTTTCCCTGATTTTTCTTCTGCAGTGTGATAATTATGAAAATATGTATAGAAGAACTACACAGGTTTAACATAGATTGAATTATTTGCCTCCTAGAGGAGGAGGTGGGGGGAGGGAGAAAAAATTTGGAATACAAGGTTTTGCAACAGTGAATGCTGAAAATTATCTATGCATATATATTTATTGCTGAGGCAATTGGGGTTAAGTGACTTGCCCAGGATCGCATAGCCAGGGGATGTGTTAAGTATCTGAGTTTAGATTTGAACTCAGGTCCTCCTGACTTCCGGGCTGCTGCTCTATCCACTACACCAACTAGCTTATGCATATGTTTTGAAAATAAGAAGCTTTAATAAAAAAAAAATGAGGTCCTTGAGAGCAGAGTCTCTATTACCTTTCCATCAGAGTTAAGCACAATGTATTGCACATAGTAAGTGCTTAACAAATAATTTTTCATTCATTCATTCAGCTGGGGAAAAATGTATTAGTCTAGGAGATAAAAACCTATAACTGATTTGTTAACAATAATCTGCTGTTGTTCAGGTACATCTGACTCTTTGTGACCCAGGGACCAGGAGAAATTTACCATTTCCTTCTCCAGTATGGACCCATTTTATAGATGAAGAACTGAAACTAATAGAAATTAAGTAACTTGACCAGGATCCTATAGCTAATAAGTGTCTGAACTCAGATCTTCCCAACTTCAGAACTATCCACTGTACCATCTACCTGGCCCCCAACAATAGTCCAACCTTTTTGAGTTAAAATTTGTACCACTAGGGGTCAGCATGATTTAGCAAAGAACATCAGGATCCCGTAAGAATAATAGGGAGCTAGAAAAAAAAAAAATACTATCCTTCATGTATCCATGTACTGTCGGTAGGATATATTCTGAGTTATTTTTCAGTAATAGATAAAATTACAGAGATGCATCCATACTTCCACTTGGCTCCCATCCATCCTAGGAACTTACCTGTCAAGGTGGCTTCCCAGAGTGCAGAGAGGCTGCATAATTGAACAGAATCAGCTGGTCCAAGGGGCAAGTACATTTTTGACGCTAATCTCAGTGATGTAATGTTTTCAATGAACCAAAAACAAGGTAAAATAGCTTTTGATAGCCAATTGGAGTTTTGCTTTTAATAGTATTTTATTTTTTCCACTTATACATAAAGACAATTTTGAGCATTCATTTTTTACAGCATGTTTCTATGGCTAAGCTGATTTTTCACTTAGCTGGTTAAATTTTCCAAAAGCTAATATTGGCTTAATGAAAAAACTTTGAGCTTTAGAGTCTTCAGTGGGTACATTGTCTCATTATTGCAATTACTTCTTTCAGTGACGCAAGTCACAAACCATTTTGTTGTTGTTGTTCTTGACAGAATTCTCCTATAAACTCTTCAGAAAGGATCTACTGAGTGTTTTGGGGATCTTGGCACAATGTCTGGCCAATAGTAGGTGCTTAATAAATGTTTATTGCCTGACTGATTTTTACTAAGTCTTTTAACATTCTATTGATCCTATTGCTGTGGGCTGTTCATTGGTTACCTTTATTTCTCTCTATCTGCCTTTTTTCCCCTTTTTCTGCTGTTTCTTGGAAGACATCTTTTATGCTATAGTAAAAAAGACAAGAACCCCGAAGGGACTTATTTCATCCAGAAAATTTCCATTTCCCATTGCAGTTCCCCTTAATACCTTTCTTCTTCATGAGTTGTGTTCCAGCTAAGCTGGACTAGTAGCTGTCTCTTCCAGTTTTGTTGTTATCCTTTCCACATCATGACTTTTTCCACTGTGATTTCAACATATTATGGGTCAGCATAATTTTTTTTAATTTTTATTTATTTATATATTTAAATAAAAAAATAATGTTAACACCTCATTAAAAAATTCAGAATTCTCTAGTATGAAGAAAGGGTCAAACAATCAATAGGAATCTTCTAGATCATCCTCTCAGACCCTTATTGCCCCATTTCTCTACCCCCATCTCTGTTAGAATTCTTGCAAGGTGCTAAGTCACTGGAATTGATAGAGACAATAATTACCTAATTTAGCATGGTACTTAACAGTTCTCTAGTTCACTAATGAACTTAGTACTTATTAGAGTTCACACCTTTCACACCTTTAAGATTCGTACCTTTAAGAGAGCATATATGAGCTAGGAGCTCAACCAGGATGCACTTTGGGAGATTCACAAGTCAGGATTCAGTGGAGGAGATTCACAAGTCACAGAAGCCCACAAGCCCACTCTCAGAGGCGGAGTCAGATTCATTCCATTTTCCACCTTTGCGTTGGCTGGAGGCTTGGGAGTCGGAGTTGAGCTAGAGGCTAAAGCTGGAAGAGACAAAAGACTAGTGGCAAGAGCTCTTGGAACCAAGGAGAGAGATAGGCCTCTAAGAAAGTTAACCGGGTTATTTTGAAGGTGACAATAAAGGATCTGAACTTTTAACTCCTGGCTGAATTTGGGGTGATTATTACCCAGAACTGAAAGGAAGACTGCTCCCAGAAGCTCCCCAAGAAACCTGCTCCCAGAGAACATTTTATTTATATATATATGTATATATATATATATTTTTTTTTTCTGGATGTGATTCTTCTCTCTCTCTCTCTTTCTCTCTCTCTCTCTCTCTCTCTCTCTCTCTCTCTCTCTCTCTCTCTTTAAAATAACTTTTTATTGATAGAACCCGTGCCAGGATAATTTTTTACAACATTATCCCTTGCATTCACTTGTGTTCCGATTTTCCCCCTCCCTCCCTCCACCCCTCCCCTAGATGGCAAGCAGTCCTTTACATGTTGAATAGGTTACAGTATATCCTAGATACAATATATCTGTGCAGAACCGAACAGTTTTCTTGTTGCACAGGGAGAATTGAATTCAGAAGGTATAAATAACCCAGGAAGAAAAACAAAAATGCAAGCAATTTATATTCATTTCCAGTGTTCTTTCTTTGGGTAGAACATTATATTTTAGAGAAGAACATTACACATCTTCATCCCATGTACTTTCTCACGTCTATTCATTTGCAAAAACCATTGTCTTTGCATGGAATGCACTTTCTTCTATCCTTATTTCTTATATTTCTTGCCTTTTTTCTTCTTTCAACTCTACTTTTGCCTCTTTCATAGTTTCCCCTTACATTCACCCCCAAACCCAATTATTAGTGCTTTTTATCTCCTCAGTTTTCCTTCTATTTAGTTTTATACGTGTTGAATTTCCCTGTGCCTCAGGGCTCCTCAACCTGCATCATCCCTCTTCCATGCTGGCTCTCTCTGGAATTATCCATTTGGAGAATGGGCCCAGGCTGACCCTGTCACATTTTCTCCCTGGCTGTGATTCTGTCTCTGGATGGTCTCCATGCCTCCGCACAAGTACCTTTTATCTCTTCCCAACTCCCTTTCAGCTCTCTTTTATATGTTGTCTTCCTCCATTAGAATGTAAGGAACTAGGGGGGACAGGAATTACCTTTCTTTTTACTTATATTTATATCCTCAACATTTAGCACAATGCCTGACTTATAGTAAATGCTTAATAAATGCTAATTGCCTTGCCCTGTCCTAAGAAAAAAGTAAGCTTCTTGAAAGCCCAGATGATTTCATTTGTATTTTCATATTCCTAAAACCAGCACAATCCCTTATGTGTCATAGATCCTTTGAAAATGTTTGTTAAATTGATTTGAATTTGGCTACCCACACACTGGGGAATGGATATTACCTACAAAATTCTACCAAATCCTTATATATCTTCATGTTTAATTTTTAACAGATTTTTCCATAGTTTTTCCCTTTTCTTTTTATTCTGTATGAACTGTTTTTTGTTTGTATATACAAAAAACCCCACCTTACTTCTATGTCATCAAATCCATCAGTCTTTTCTGTTTTACTTTCATGTATTTGTTGAACAGCTAGAAATGTTCCTTCCTCCCACTATAATGATAATAATTTAATTTTGCTTTCCTTTTTAAAATATTTAGCTAAATATTTGAAATTAATTGTGGCAAGTAATATATTTACAAGCTGTCCCATTTTCATCATATTGCTATCTAATTTCCTCAATAGTTTTTCTTGAATGATAAATCCCTTACCCAATGTTTTGTGATAGGGATTTGCCAGACATATCTATTATATGTCTCTGTTTCTAATTCTGAATTATCCAAGTCCTATTGTATTTATAAAATTCATTTAAATTTTTTAAATCCATTTCTAGAGAATTCACCTATCCTCTCTAGGTCACTGATGTCTAAGCTCTGAGAATCTCTGGCTTCTATCAAAATCCAGCTCTGTTTAATTCTCACATGAAATGTTTTCTGAGCTCCCTACAATGTAGAGATGAAGGAAGTTACATTATATTTTCTGTATATTTTTTATGATATGTGCACATCACCTTGACTTATTATTCTAGGTAACTTTTTAAAAACTATGTTGCCCACTAACAGTAAGAGTTGGCAATCATGCTTTACCTCTGTCTTTAATAGGGATCATAAGGATGTTTTTCCAGTAAATAGAAAATTAAGATCTTGATGGATCAAGAAGTAGAATTAAATAGAATGCTAAACATGATCATATTTAATTCTACTCCTTGATTTAAAATAATTTTAAAAAATCTTACACTATAGAAGACTATTACTGAGTCAAATCATCACTCATTTATGACTTAGAATGTCCCCGGGAGCTTATACATAGAGGCTAAGTAACAACCAGGTTCACATAAGTATTAAGCCTTAGAAACTTTTAAAATAGGGGGCCAGTTCACTGTCCTTCAGACTGTTGGAGGGCCGGACTATAGTAAAAACAAAAACTTTATTTTGTGGGTCTTTAAATAAAGAAACTTCATAGCCCTGGGTGAGAGGGATAATCGTCCTCAGCTGCCGCATCTGGCCCTCGGCTGTAGTTTGAGGAACCTGTTAGGATGGCTCTGAAGGGGTAGGTGGGCAGGAAATAGAATACTAGGAGCAATTTGAATAATTAAAAACAAAAAATAAACCAAGAAAAATTATTTTAAAAAAGAAAAGATAGTGGATTACAGTATGTTGAGTACTAATTTTGGAATTAGGAAAACCTGAGTTCGAGTCCAGTATCTAATAGAATAAGCAATATTTTTAAAGGAAAAAAAAAGAAGGGAAGAAAAATTAGCAAAGTTTGAAATATGTCCAGTATTCAACAACTGTGAATTTTCCTCTGCAAAGAAGAACAGTTAGGTGTTTTTTCAAATTTCTTTTTTGGAGTAACATTTGTTCTTTGTTATTCTATAATGTTCATTGTCAATTGTTTTGTTATGCTCCTTCTTTCCATTTACATTGTTGTAGTCATCATGTGTATTATTTTTTTGGCGCTGCTGACTTCATACCATATTAGGTCACACAAGTCCTTTCATGGCTTTCCATATTCATCATAATCATCAGTTCTTACAGTATAACAACATTCCATCATACGCATGTACAATTTATTTAGCCTTTCCTCATTTGAAGGGCATTTACTTTGTCTCCAGTTCTTTGCTACCACAAGAAGTGGCGCTATAAATATTTTGGTGTGTGTGGGGACTTCTCCCCCTTTCTTTTATTGGTTTCTCTTTTTATTCTGATGATTTGTTGTTTGGAACTTAATTTTGGTGTGTGGATTTATTCATCTTCTAGTTTCTTTAATTGCAGATCCAACTCAATAATTTTCTTTTTCACTTTCATCTTAATATGAGCCTCCAGGAACACAAACTTGCCTCTGAATGCTGCTTTGGCTGCCTCCCATACATTTTGATATGTTATACATTGTAATTATCTTTAATATAATTTGTTATTTCTATAATTCCATAACCCAAGATTTTTTCAAGTCATTTTAGTTTCTGCATAGCTATATTTTTGATGATGTTATTCTTATTTATTCTATTTTTATTGCACTATAATTTGTAAATATAGAGTTTAATTTTCTTTTCTAAATATATTTATAATTCTATTATGCCCTAGAATTTTTGTATTTTAAGCATTCTTTTAAAAGCATATATTTTCTATTTTTTCTATTCTATCCTTTCCACATATCTGACAAATTCAGTTTCTTTACTACTTCATTCAGATTTATAACTTATTTTTGTTTGTTTGAATAATCATATCATGATTCTATGAGTGTAGTATTAAATGTCACAAATTATTAGTTTATTTTGATTTATTGTATTGGGTTTACCAAGCAAACTTTTCCTTTATAACATTTTATTTACTGTATAGTTATTCATAAAGATATTTAATATTGGTGTATATAGTTGTCTTGTGTCTCTCAGTTAATGATTTTTAATTTGTATTGAAGTTTATCTGTTATTACATTAATATTCTACATTTTTCTCAGTTAAATTGAAACACGGTAATTTTCTTCTATCCTATCAACTTAAATTTATAGGTTATTTCTGCATTATGTCATTTTACAATAGGTAACATGTTTTTTAGCCCATTCAATTCATTATATTTTTAAAGGGAACTCAATCTATTTTTGTTTAGTGATATAATTATTTTCTTGATGTCCTAAATTAACTTATTCCTGGATTTCCTCTCTCTTACCCCTTCCTCTTTCAAACATATTTGTGTAATTTAGTTGCTAACAAATAATATTACTGCTTTTAAAATACCCTTTTGCCTTAAGATAGTGGTAATTAATCATATTATAAAGTGAATATTAATTTAACATGCAGTTTGGTGATGTAGCTCTAGCTCTGTAATTCTGTTGGTTTTATATCTTATATTTCTCACATTTATGGAAATTTTAAAATGGCTATTTTTGACCTTCAAAAAGAATGCTTAAAAGGCAGGTAGGTGGCACAGTGGATCAGCATGGAGTCAGGAGGACCTGAGTTCAAATCCAGTTCCAGACTATTCATTGTGTGATCTGGGCAAGTCAATTAACCCTAATTACCTAAAAAAAAAAAAAAAAATCCAACCCAAACCAAAACAAAACACAGAAAGAATGCTTAGCTTTGTTGGGAAGATGATTTTGGGGAAATATTTTATTCATTCACTTTCAATTTATCATATTTTTTTCTTCTAGCATATTTCTTTGTTCTTAGTTATAGAAAAAAAATCTCACCTAATTTAAATGAATGTATTTTTGATGCCTAATGACTTGCCCTTGGCTAATTTTAAAATAGTTTACTTGTCATTGTAATCATAAAATTTTATAGTGATGCACAAGGAAGGATTTTTTTCTTGGTGTTTTATGAATTCAGTTAATTTGTAACCTGATCTTCCTCCCCCGATATCTAGAGATTTTCAAAATTTCAAATTTTTCAACATTTCATCTGTATACTTTTAAAATTTATTTCCAATTAGATAGGTTTTTTTTTTGTCTATTGATTTGCTTACTCTGTTGTTTCCACTATTTTATACTCCATAATGATTGTTTTTTAATTGAATTCATTATTTTATTTATATTTTTCCTCATATATTTACAAAATTTTGAAGTTTTTCCATCATCCTGTCTTGAGATACTTTGATCATTTTTATTTCATTGAGAAAATTATATATTTTATTTCTGGTTCTACTTTGGGAGGGGTGTGTATGTGTGTGTTTAGTCTATTTTTAATTGGCATTTTTGCCTTTGTTTCTTTTAATATATTTTTCATTGCAGTAGAACTTTTGTTTACTCATTTTGAGTGTTTTTATAAAAAGATACATTTCCTGGTGTGAATTTTGGGGAGTTTTGCTTCTTTTGGTTGTTTCTGTTGCTGTTTTTGAGGGAGATAGTATGGAGAAGATCTCTTGTAAACTCTCACTAATCATTTTCTAGAAATTCTCCCACTCCCTTCATCAAGAAAGAATTCATGAAACACATATTTGAAATTTCTGATTCATTTTGAAGCCTTTCAGCCTCTTTAACTTTTTAAACCCAAGACATATTTCCTAACATGTTATATTTTATTTTCTTTCTTGCTTTCCTTTTTTATGTTCACCTTTATACTGAATGTTAAGGTTTTGAATAACTTATGAAGTCTTTCATATCATTTTTCTACCTTTTCAAATTATAACAGATATTGATATATAAGCTCTAATAATATCTATCATAGTCTTTTTGCCTTTTCTTATCATGATCATGATGATCATGAGATATCCAAATGTCTTATAGAGCAATATTTTTTGTTGCCTTTGGGCACGTGCTGAATCTACAAAATCCTTTATTTTCTTCTCCAAACCCTCCCTCCCCTCTCCTCCCCTTATGAATCATCCTTCCATTTCCTGGTAACTTTATGTGTTTTGGTTTTATTTACATCAATATTGATGTAATTCAATTCCTCTATTAGTAGATCAGCTCATAGATCATTAGAGAAAGACCTCACCAAGAGTCCCAAGGGTTATAGGAATATTTAGTATTACTATAAAAATCAAATGATTCTTAGCTCTCTCTACTCTCCTTGGCATTGTTACTGAGGAAATGACAAGGGACCGTGTAAGACTAAGAAGGATCCATTTTAATTTTTTCTATTTCCAAGGTCATACAATTGAAGAATTTATCTCATAATGGTCATTTTCCCTCTCCACAATTAGCTAGGTCACTCTTCAGACAGCAAAAATGACATCTATTGCTAGAAACATTCTTAAACCTTTGAGCAGAATCTGCCAAGAACATGTGTCCTATTGGCAGAACATTTGATGACCCAAGGTTACATTCATATCATATAGTAAGACATCAGAGTTGGACTTTTGTGAACGTCAAATTATATGTTACATAACATAATGTGTTAATATAACAAATATATCCTATATATTACATAAAGACATTTATTCTTCTCTTGTAAATTAACGCTTGAGTTTAGTTTGAGTAGGCAAATAGGGAAAAGGAATAGATGACAAAATCAGTACATTTGGAAATAATGGTAGAAGTGTTGGCAGTGGTGCCCAGGATTGGTTCAAACTCGATCTAAATAATTTTATAAAAGAATTAAGATAATAGTAATTATAACTCACTCACATTTTTTTATTGTATCAATTTTTTTTTATTTTTAGTAGTATTTTGTTTTTCTAAATACATGCAAAACCAGTTTTCAACATTTATCTTTGCAGAACTTTTTGTTCCAAAATTTTCTCTTTCTCCTTTTCCTTCCCTTTTCCCCCTTCCCAAGACAGTAAGCAATCTGAGATAGGTTTAAGTGCAATTCTTCTTTTTTTAAATAAAAGCTTTTTATTTTCAAAATACATGCAAAGATAGCTTTCAATATTCACCCGTGAAAAATCTCGTCTTCCAAATTTTTCTCCCTTCATTTCCCCTACTCCCTTCTTCTAGAAACAAGTAATCCAAAATATATTAAACATGTACAATTCTTCTATACATATTTCCACATTTATCATGCTGTATGTGAAAATCAAATCAAAAAGGGGAAAAATAAGAAAGAAAACAAAATACAAGCAAACAACAACAAAAAAGGTGAAAATTCTATGTTGTGATCTATATTCAGTCTCCATAGTTCTCTCTCTAGATGCAGATGGCTCTATCACAAGTCTTTCAGAATTGGCCTGAATCATCTCATTGTTAAAAAGAGCCATGTTCATCAGAGGTAACGATCATATAATCTTGTTGCTAGCTATAATGTTCTTTTGGTTCCACTCATTTCATTTAGCATCAATTCATGTAAGTATCTCTAGGTCTTTCTGAAACCATCCTGCTGGTCATTTCTGATAGAACAATAATAATACATAACATATATATGCCATACTTATTCAACCATTCCCCCACTGATAGGGATCCATTTAACTTCCTGTTACTTGCCTCTACAAAAAGAGCTATTTCAAATATTTCCATGTGCAATTCTTCTAAACTTATTTTCATATTCATCATGCTGCATAAGTAAATCAGATCAAAAGGAAAAAACACAAGAAAGGAAAAAAAAACCCAAGTAAACAAACAACAGTAACAAGAAGGTGAAAATATTATGCCTTGATCCACATTCAGTCTCCATAGTTCTCTCTCTGGATATGGATGGCATTTTCCTTCACAAGTCTATTGGAATTGCTTTGAATCACCTCATTGTTGAAAAGAACCAAGATCATAATAGTTGATCATCATATAATCTTGTTACTATATACAATGTTCTCTTGGTTCTTCTCATTTCACTTAGCAGCAGTTCATCTAAGTCTTTCCAGGTTTTTCTGAAATCACTCTACTCATCGTTTCTTATAGAACAATAATCCATTACATTTATATGCCATAACTTATTCAGCCATTCCCAACTGATGGGCATTCAATCAGTTTCTAGTTCCTTGCCACTTTAAAAGAGCTGCTACAAACATTTTTGCACATGTGGGTCCTATTCCCTCTTTTATGATCCCTTTGGGATACAAACCCAATAGAGATCTGTTGGATCAAAGGGTATGAACAGAATAACTCCTTGTAGGCAACAGCCCTTGCCTACAAAGCAGTAGCATTTCTTAGTGTTTCACTAATCCATAAAATAATGACGACAGCTGAAGATTTTTAGTGCTTAGAAGTATTAGACTCAGTAAATTTTATTCAGTAGTCATCCAGAGAAGTGTTAACTAATGTGCTTGTTCTCTAGTGTGGCTGGTCCAGGGGCACTCCACCTGGCTCTGGGCTGTTAGAAATTGTCCTTCCAGGAAGTCTACCTCTCCTTTGCGACAGATTCCTCCCTCATTTGGGGGAGGGGATTTGGAATAGCATTTAATGCAGTTAAACTAGCTCCAATGAGTAATGGCAATAACTGACATTTACATGAAACTGTAAAGTTTCTAAGGTGTTTTTCATGCTCTGTTTTCTTTGAGTCTCCCTGAATTCTGCAAATACAAGTGATATTCTGCTATATGCTTTCTCCAAGTCTAAGATCATAGAAGCTAGAAAGTTATTGATAGGAGTTGAACCCAGATCTCTGTGATTCTACATCCCTCCCTTGCTAGTCTCCACAGGCTTATGGGAAATAACAACTTAAATTACACACAAAAATTCATGAATTTAAACCAGTAAGTGGCCTCAGAGATAATTTAGTACAAAGTCCTCATTTTATTGGTAAGGGAATCAAGGAACTGGCAGGTGGACCATCTTGCCCAAGTTTGCAGAGACTCTGAGAATCAGAGCTGGGATTCAAATGCAGATACTCTCTTTCCAATTCAGGGCCCTTTCCAAAATACCATTTTGTAGAAGGTTGATAGATTTAAAAAAAAAGAAAATACAGGATGAGTGGTTGATACTGACATCTTGAACTTTTATTGAAGCATTTAAGCAGTTTAGTGGATAGAGTAATGGGCTTGGAGTCAGGATAATCGGAATTCAAATCCAGACTCAGATATTTACTAGCTGTGTATCTTGGGGCAAGTCACTTGATCTCTGTTTACTTCAGTTTCTTTATCTGTAAAATGGGGATGGTAATAATAATCCTACCTCACAGGGTTGTTGTGAGGTTCAAATGAAATAATATTTGATAAGCACTTAGTAGAGTACCTGGCAAATAGTAGGTACTTAATAAAAACCTATTTCCTTCCTTCATTTTGTCAAACAGTAATAGATCTAAGTGAAATAAAGATGAACAGGGATTCAGCAAACAAAAGAGTGATTATTAGGGGAAAAATCTGATTTTTTCCAAATTTGGTTAAATTCTTTCCCACAAATGACTCAGCAGTGCTTCTCCAATAAAATGTTGACAGGCTTGACAGATACATTTCATTTATGGAGATGTTGAAGGGTGATTCAATTGACAGCGCAACAACATTTATCCTCTTGAAAACAGACTGAGCACTGACATATCTGCTTCAATAAACATACATCACCAGGGAAGCTAAACTGGCATCTCTTGACGGACTGCTCCCTTGGTGGCCAACTAAGAACTGAGAGTCAGACCACATCAGGAAATTGGTTCCTTGGGTTTTTTAGCAAAAAGGCAAAAGATTGCTCCTCTTTTATTCTTGCCTCTGTGTTTTATATCATCAAATTATTGTTTAATGGTCGACTATAGAGAGAAGTGAGCCAAAAGAGAGAGACAAATTGTTTTGCATGAGAGTAGTGACTAGAACACATATAATGGTTCCAGGATTGTACCCTAAGCTTTGTTGCAAATCAATGGGTAGAAGCACATAGATGGTAGTACGCTTTATCTATGTTTTCATCTGTGAATAATTACTGATTATACATTGCCATGGCCAAACTGAGACCTGGGAAAGAACTTAGATTACAAAGGCCAAGGTCTCCCACAGCATTCAGACTATCTCCTGATCTATAATTTGCCTCTGAATCCAAATGACTTGAAGGCAAGAGTGAGACTGGTGACTTTGCACAGCCTTCCAATTTACTTGCATGTCATGACATCTCCTCCCCAGTTTCAAGGTTCTCTCTGAGAATGAAGAACAAACAACAATGAGTACTGGACTCCCTCTGAGTATGAGAGTCTTTTAGATGTTGATTTTATATTTTTCTCCATTTATATTAGATTCCTGCTTTAAACAACCCACCTTTATCAGTCTATCTACAAAGACCTTCAAATCTACTTGTCCACTCCTTTCCCTTTCCCCCTGTTGTCCAAGTACTTTGTCAATGAGATATTTCAAACAGGACTTTCCTTTATAATGCAAATTTACATGTAGCAAAGACAGAACTTCTTGACTTTTCCCGCATGACCTACCTCAAAGGGTTGTTAGATGAAAAACTGCCGCCTAAACCTGATGGCACCGGAAAAGGGGAGTTGTTACTTTCCCTACCACATTTTTCCTTCATATCATCCAATTGTGTTATATTCCTAATGTATCAACAGAGCTGAACTACCAAATAAAGCAGTTTGCACACATTTTTGTGATTCTGGGCTAGAGAGGAGAGTGGCCAATGGTGTCAGACCAGGAACTGTAGGATCACAGGGACACAGTCTCAAAGGTAAATCAGTCAAACCTCTCCAATTTACAAATGAGGCAACTGAGATCCAAAGAACTAAGAAGCTTGAACTTATTGCCTGCTGGGGTCATTTAAGCATTCTTCCCCTCTCCCTTCCACTCCACAAAGAAACTTTAGCTAAGGTAATGAGCTGAACTTAGTTATCTCCTATTTGATATGGGGTATTTTTCTCTATTATGGGAACTAGTCAAGGAAAGGCTATTCAACCAAATATTAGGAATCCTGTAGCCTATGGGTCAGATGCGGCAGCTGAGGACGATTATCCCTCTCACCCAGGGCTATGAAGTTTCTTTATTTAAAGGCCCACAAAACAAAGGTTTTGTTTTTTATAGTCTGGCCCCCCAACAGCCTGAGGGACAGTGAACTGGCCCCCTATTTAAAAAGTTTGAGGACCCCTGCATTCCTCTCTATGGGAGGGATGAAGTAGTTGGGTAGGACAGCCACTAGGACATTGGGCTTCTGAGATTCCTTTCAGCGAGGCTTTTGGGATTACTTTTAAATTGACTACTCATCTTCCCAAGTCCTGCTACTTTTTATTTTATCCATGGTAGATTTTACCCCAAATCTTGTTTTTCTTGGGTACCACTAGGAACAAACAGATGGAAGTTAATCTTTTGACTTGATAGAAAGAAAAACTTTGTCATACTTGGCTCCACCTAAATGTAAAATGGGCTGGCCTAGGTAGGAACCTCAATGGGCAACCAATAACAATAGCAAGAGGTCAAGAAAAGTCCGGATGACCACTGCTGGAGATATTGGAAAGAGGATCTTGTCTGGACTATGGGACCACTGAGGTCTCTTTCAACATGCAGATTATCTAAATCTGTAAAGTTTATGCATTTCCCATTCATCTCTTCACTGCCTGAAATCCCTCAAACAATGAGAATTTATTAAGCACCTACTATTTGCCAGGCAAAGCATGAAACATCCCCTACTGTCAAGGAATGTACATTCTAATGGGAAAATTAAAAGATTAGGGCTTAGATATTAGTTCTTGTGTAAGAAATAACATTTATCCAGGGCAGTGAATATGGGATTACTATTCAGTACAACGTTCCCACATTTACCCAGAGATTGCTTATCCAATAAACCTAGCTATGCAGAACAAAGAAAGGTACCTAAAAATAAGGAGGAAAAGACATTAGCACCCATTACACACACACACACACACACACACACACACACACACACACACACACATTTGTATATTCCAGCAAGAAAGCCCAAAGGCCATTATCATGGAGGAAGAGAGAAGCCAGCAAAGCCAGAGCAAAATCTCACAAAGCCAGGTAGGTTGGGGGCACATCGAAGCTTTCCTATCCTTTCACCCCAGGGGCTTTCTCTCTGATTGTATCACAGTGCAATATTTGTTTTTCTTTTTGATGACTCTAGAGGCAGTTAAATTGTGTTCAATAGACTCTGTTTGTGACGGCAAGGCCATATGTAATGTATTTTGGAAAGATTTCCAATATGGAAAGACTTATATGGAGTAATAAAAAGGGAGATCAGCAGAACAAGCAGTCCAGCAGGCACATTGACCACAACTATCTAAAAATTTACAGGCAGTTGGGATTTATAAATACTCATACAGATTTGAAAGAGGAACTGGGCAAATGTATTATTTATTGTTGTTTTTTAAACATTTTGTTAAAGTGTATCTTTGAAATTTTCTTTTTAATCAAAATATGCATTTCAAATTCAGGTGATCAATTCTCCCATTTAATCCAGCTGGCCTGGAAATTTTACTTCTTTATACATATACATATATATGTCACTTTTGTTTCTAAATATATCTTTGTCCTCCCATACTCCCCAAGCCATTCCTCAAAACAGAGAATAAAAAAGAAAAAAAAAAGTAGTTCAGCAAAACTTGCCAACATAGAAACAGAATCTGACAGCACATGCAATGAATATTCTATATCTATAATACTCTACCTCTGCAAAGAAGGGAGGAAGAGAGAAAGGCACATTTTTTTTCATTTATAATGACTTACCAAGCTTGGTTATTATAAGTATAGTGTTTGTTCTTAAGATTTCTAGCCAAATAATTTATTTATTTATTATTAAAGCTTTTTATTTTCAAAACATATGCAAAGATCATTTTTAACATTCACCTTCGCAAAACCTTGTGCTCCAATTTTTTCCCTCCCTTCCCTCTACCCCTTTCCCAAATGGCAAGTAATCCAATATATGTTAAACACATGCAATTCCTCTATATATATTATCACAATTAGGGTGCTGCACAACAAAACCAGATCAAAAAGGGAAAAAAAATAAGAAAACAAAATGCAAGGAAACGACAACAAAAAGAGGAAAATACTATCTTGTGATCCATGCTCAGTTCCCATAGCCCTCTTTCTGGGTCCTGATGGTTCTCTTCATTACAAAACCATTAGAACTGACCTGAATCATCTCTTTGTTAAAAAGAGCCACGTCCATCAGAATTGATCATCATATAATCTTGTTGTTGCCGTATATAATGATCTCTGGTTCTGCTCATTTCACTAAGCATCAGTTTGTGTAAGTTTCTCCAGGCCTTTCTGAAATCATCCTGCTGTCATTTCTTACTGAACAATAATATTCCATAACATTCATATACCGTAACTTATTCAGCCATTCTCTAACTGATGAGCATCCACTCAGTTTCTAGTTTCTTGCCACTACAAAAAGGACTGCCACAAACATTTTTGCACATGTGGGTTCCTTTCCATCCTTTATGATTTCTTTGGGATACAAGCCCATTAGATCAAAAAGTATGCACAATTTGATAGCCCTTTGGGCATAGTTCCAAATTACTCTCCAGAATGTTTGGATCAGTTCACAACTCTACCAGCAATGAATTAGTGTCCCATTTTTCCCATATCCCCTCCAACATTCATCATTATCTTTTCCTGTCAACTTAGCCAATCTGAGAGGTATGTACTCAGAGTTGTCTTAATTTGCATTTCTTTGATCAATAGTGATTTGGAGCACCTTTTCATATGACTACAAATAGTTTCAATTTCTTCATCTGAAAATTATTTGTTCATATCCTTTGACCATTTATCAATTGGAGAATGGATTGAATTCTTATAAATTTGAATTACTTCTCTATAAATTTTAGAAATCAGAACCCTTGAATATACCCCCCCCCAGTTTATTGTTTTCCTTCTGATCTTGTTTGCTTGGCTTTTGTTTATCCAAATAATTTAACAAAAAAATAGTTTGACATTTTAGTGAAGGCATAATTGGTCTATAAAAATCACTGTGATTTAAGAAAGCATATATATTAGTAGAAATTATATTTATGAGTGTCCTTTTTTGTGTGTAAATTGTTTTTTTGTTCTCTGCTGTGTACTTTATTTACTTTATTCTTTTTTCTACTTTCATCCCCCCCAATACATAAGCAGGTTATAGTTAAGAAAGGATATATTTATACATACATATGTAGATATATACATAAACATACATATACACACACATAGACACACATATCTCTCTTTCATCCTCCTCATTTCCATTCAGCTACCAAGAGTGCCAGATAAATTATGTGTTTTATATAAACATTTTGACTATCAAAGTATCATTTATGATACTTTTTTTTTTTTTTTTTTGCTGAGCAATTGGGGTTAAGTGACTTGCCCAGAGTCACACAGGTAGGAAGTGTTAAGTGTCTAAGACCAAATTTGAATTCAGGTTCTCCTAACTTCGGGGCTGGTGCTCTATCCACTATACCACTTAGCTGTCCCCAAAGTACCATTTAAAATTACAGAACTATAGAACTTCAGAAAGGTTCTTGGAAAGGACCTTGGAACCTATCTCATCTAAATAACCTAGAATCCTTTACAAAGTTTTCAAGAAGAGATCATCCAGGTTCTGACTAATGAAGTAGAACCCGCCAAAGGAAGTCAGTCCATTCTACTTTTGGGTGGCACAAATTATAACATGAAGACACTTCTGCCTCTCCACAACTTTTACCCATTGCTCCTGGTACTTTCCCCTGGAGTCAAAAAGGACAATTTCTTCCACATAAAAGTCATATATTACAATACAAGAATCATGTGTCTCCTAAGTCTTTTCATCTCCAAACTAAATTTTCTGTTTTTTAATTGACTTGCATATTGCCTGGATTCTAGTCACCTTTCCCCATTCTTTTCACCTTCTGCAGCCTAGACACTTTCTAGTTAACCAGTATCCTTCCTGAAATATAATGTCTAGACACATTATTCCAAATGTGTTCTGACCAGAGCATAGTAAAATGGGATGATCACCTCACTCATTGTAGATTCCATGTCTTTTAAAATACCATATAATATCATATTATCTTTTAAAATTTTATATTTCAGTGTTGACTGAATATTTCAGATAAAGTGTTCCCTAACACATCTTGTATAGTGAAATTGATTTTTTGTTCTTTTTTTATTCTTTTTTTTGCCTTTTCCCCCAAATTTATTTTATTTGAAGAAACAGAATAAGCAAAAAGAAAAACAGAAAAGCAATACAAAACAAAATGAAACAAAACAAAAGAGAACATTATCATGTACCTAGCAGAAATCAAGGAGGATTCAAAATATATAACAACAAATTTAAGAAAGTATATATATATATATATATATATATATATATAAATATATAAATATATATATATATATATATATATATACACACACACACACACACACACACACATATATATAAACACACATATATATATGTATATATATATCAGTAGAAGAAATTATATTCATGAGTATCCATCTTTTCTTTACTTCTTTGTAAATTGTTCTTTTGTTCTCTGCTATGCACCTTATTTACGTTATCCTTTTCTTCTCCTTTCTTTCCACCTCACTTCCAAGCAGACTATAGTTAAGAAAGGATATATTTATATACACATATAAACACACACATATCTCCCTTTCATCCCCCCCCACTCCAAAGCAAACTACAGTTAAGAAAAGATATATTTATGTAAATATACATACATACATAATACACACTCACCCTGCCACCCCATACACACATCTTTTCTATTCTTGCTGACTCTTTCATTAAATTCTGCTCCATAACTTGGCTTATTATTATTTAATCTCCCCCCACTCAGGAATCCCTTCCTTGTCTTCTGTCCTCTCCCTTTGCTTTCCCATTGACCTATTCCTCTTCCTTTATTTCTTTATAGATTTTGGAGGGTGCTAAAACCTTCATGATTTATATGTAGTGTTGCCTATTGAACAAATTCTGGATATGAGTAGGTTTTCAGAACTAGGAGAACTCCTCCTCCCAATGCCTCTGTGTCTATTCTTCCTTGTATCTCATTTGTATAATACGATTACTATTTTTACCTTTACTCTGCCAATTTTTCTTTTGAGCTTATCCTATTGTTATGTAAATCTTAAACACAAAGTATACATTTCCCATGTTAAAAAAATACGATTTGTCTATGTTTAAACAGTTTGTCCATGTTGAAAAATTGCTCTTTGATATTGGTTCCTATATATTATATTTTCTGTTAAGTGTGGATTTGGTTGATAGAAAATCTTGAAAATCTGCAAGTTCATTGAATGTCTGTTTTTTCTTATTTAAAATTATAGATAATTTTGCTGGATATGACATTTTTGGCCACAGGCCTAGTTTTTTTTTTTTTTTTTTGATTGTTGGTAGATATGATTCCAAGATCTTTTTTAATTATTATTTTTTAATTGTAACTACTGCTAAGTCTTGTATAATTGTAATTGTAGTTTCAGAGTATTCAAATTGTTTTTTTTCTTGTGTCTTGAAAAATTTTCTCTTTGATTTTATCAAAATTTGGCAATAGTATTCCTATGTGTTTTCCACAAAGGGTCTCTTTGAGGGTGATTGGTGGATTTTTCTCTATTTCTACTATCCTCATGTTCTATCACTCCAAGACAATTTTCTTGGATTATTTCCTGCTGACTCTTTCATTAAATTTTGCTCCATATTATATTGTCAAAGTTCTCTTTTTGGTCACAATTTTCTGGTAGTCCAATTACTCATATTTTTTTCTTCTTGATCTGTTCTTCAGATCTTTTCTTTAACTTTTTTCTTTTAACTATTTTCCTATTCTTTATAAATTTTTTTTTTTATTTCTTGGTCTCTCATAGCTCCATTGACTTTTCCTTACCCAATTTTAATTTTTAAAGAAGTATTTTCATCTTTGAGGCTCTGTATCTCTGTTTCTAGTTGATTAATTTTTTTTTCATAATCTTGTTTTTCTTGGATACTTTTTAAAAGTTTTTCCTCAATGTCTCTTGTTTGATTTTTAAATTCTTTTTTGAGATCTTCTATAACTTTTCTCTGTGTAGGGAGCAATTTTACATTACTCTTTGGGGTAGAAGCTTTTTTTTTTAAATTAAAGTATCCTCCTTTGAAGAGGAATCCTGATCTTCCCTCTTTCCATAATATGTTTCTATGGTGGGGTTCTTTCTTCTTTGCCGCTTCATTTTTTAAAAATAAAGAGATATTAGTGTAAGCACCTCTAATCATAGGGTGGGGAGATGATACCTCAAACCTCCCTTCACGAAATTTATTTTTTTGGATGACATAAATAAAGCTTTACATTTATTCCTATTAAATTTCATGTTATTGGATCTGCCTCAGTGTTCTAGTCTAGTAGAATGTTTTGTGTTTCTGATTGTCATCTAATGTATTAGCTTAGTTTCATCTATAAATTTGCTAAGCATCATAGAGCCAAGCACAGTTCCTGGAACACTATTAGAGACCCCCTTTTAAACTGTCAGTGAAAGAGTAACAACTATTCTTCATTTCCAGCCTATCCCACCTAATTATATTAGTGAATAGTCTTCATTATTCTGAATTGTCTACAAGAATAGAATGTAAGATTTTATCAAGTGCTTTGTTGAAATCTAAGTTAACTAAATCTAAAGTATATTTTTTCCTCTATGAAGCTAGTCCATCAAAAAATGAAATACGTTCAATCTAGAATTATTTGTGTTTTTTTAAATACTATGTTGTGATCCCTATTGATTTCCCATAATCCTCTTTTTGGGTACAGATAGCACTTTCCATCACATGTCTATTGGAATTGCCTTGAATCATCTCATTGATGTTGATCATCACATAACCTTGTTGCTGTGTACAATGTTCTCTTGGTTCTACTCATTTCACTTAGCATCAGTTCAGGCTTTTCTGAAATCAGCCTGCTCATTGTTTTGTATAGAACAATAATATTCCATTATATTCATATGCTTTAACTTATTCAGGCATTCCCCAAACTGATGGACATCCACTCATCTTCAATTTCTTGCCACAACAAAAAGGCTGCTACAAACACGTTTTGCAAATGTGGGTCCTTTTCCCTTTTTTATACAGACCCAGTAGAGACACTGTTGGATCAAAGGGAATGACAATTTGATAGCCCTTTGGAAATAGTGCCAAATTGCTCCTCAGAATGATCAGATCAACTCCACCAACAATGTATTAATGTCCCAGTTTTCCCACACTCCTCCAACATTCATCATTATCTTTTCCCAAAATCTTGGCAAATCTGAGAGGCGTGAAGTGGTATCTGAAAGTTGAAATGACTTGTTCTTGATGAAGCCAAGTTGGGTCTTTGTGGTCAGTACTACATCCATTAATAATTAGTAATATGCCTTCCAAGAATTTTGCCAAATCAATACTCTGCTTAAAAAGATCCAGTTACTTCTTATTGTCTATAGGAAAAAATATAAACTCCTTCATTTGGCATTTGAAACCTTTCATAATCCAACCCCAACCTACCTTTCCAGGGTTGTTATATATTACTCCTCTTTATGTACTTGTTGCCCCCATTACACACCATTTTATCTTCCATCTCCATGCCTTTGAACTAGCTTTCCTTCATACCTGAAATATATTCCCTCATTATTTTCACCACTTAGACTCTCTAGCTTCCTCAAAGGCTCAGTGCATTGAGATGAAAATCCCTACAATTACTTTGTATTTCCTTATTTGAGTTTATATTGTCTCTTTGTCCTGCCCTGCCCTGCCTCCTCCAATGTAAGTTCATCGAGAGAAGGAACTGTTTCATTGTTTTTGTCTCTGTTTTCCTAGTATCTTTCATATAGTCAGCCTTTAATACATGTTCATTGAATGAATGAATGAATTTTTTTCCTGAGTTCCATTTCTTTGGCAATGACAGACTCCCTTTGGGTAACTAGGACCTTCTTTGCTTTAAATAATGAAACCTTAGACTTTCAGCTTCTGCTAAAGATAATTATCTTTCATTTTCTGCAGCCTTGAATTATCCCCCCTAAATTTCTGCTTCTCAGAGTAAAATGACTTCTCTTGACATTCCAATTCACTTTAAATTATTTTTGTTCTCTAAAAAATAATTCATTTATATGATTGTGCTCTGTCATGAAGTCCTGATTGTTTCCACTAAAAATGTGTCCATCCTGACTGCTTTGCTTCTTCTATGTTTTCGTGGATTTCAAATAGTGCAGTATTTATGTAAACCACAGAAGTTGATGCGATCTATCATCTAGGTTTGTGGGCACTGATAAGAGTTTTTTCATATTTATTTATTGAGTCTTGTTTTTTTTTTTTTTCTTTTTTCTTCCTGAAATAAATCAGAGATCTTGATCATCAGAATTGGAGGACTGTTTTGTCAAAGAGGAGCAAAGTACAAAACAGCTGGGTGACACATTGATATCTCCCTGGGATGTTTATGTCACATGTTTGAATTTTTGCATCCTGCTGGGACACAGTGCTACAAACTCTGCGTTCCTTCATTAAGATATCAAGACTGCATCTCTTGTTTATTTGATGGTCCCTATGCCCATCTGGTGACTTTCTGAATCTCTTTTCATATAAATATCCAAAGACTCTCTGGAAAGCTTTTAAAGATTTTTCCTTTTCTTTTTCCTATTAGTGGTCCTCTTTTTAAAAAGATCCATTTTTTGATGAAGTTTTTATATCAGTCATTTCTGAATTTACTCTCTCCACCCTTATCCCCAACCTTTCTTGTAACAAAATAACAATAGTAATAATAACAAGAATAAACAAAAAAGTGACAGAGTGATTAAACTGAATGATATTTGTAATTTTTTACTCTTTGGTGATCTCACTCCCTTAAAAATTAGCAGAGGACTATAGGTTTAGAGCTATGAGGATTCTCAAAGTCTATGTAGTCCAGTCCCTTGATTTTGATTAAAAAACCAAAAAAACTAAGGCCCAAGTCATATTAAGTGAATTATCTAAGATCACATAGTTTGTAAGTATCAGAAGTGGGATTTGAACCCAAGTCCTCTGTCTCTTACAGCCAGTGCTACTTATTTCATTCGCAACCATGGACTTCTCTTCACTATTTGAGATATGAAGAGGAATTTGGTGTGCAAGAATTCTTTGGTTAATCGGAACAGAAACGAGTGTCAATGTAAAGTAATTATTAAATAAAAAATTTTTTTTAAAAAAAAAGCAATCTATAGAATTTTTAATAAAAAGTAGTGGAAATCAGAAAAAAAAAAGAATTCTTTGTTAAAGATATACCACACATATTGTCAAGCACATGTTAGATGCCATGTGTGGCAATGTCATTTTAGTAACTCTAGATTCTAGAAGACTGTGTCAATGGAATGAAACTAAGTCCAAGCATTTCCTATTCAATTGGAAAGGCTTTGAATGCAGGCCAAGTGAAGAATTGCATGTTTGTGGTCCACGGTCCAAAGTTACTAAACTCCAAAAGCTTTGTTATCAGGTTTGTAGTAGAATGAACACTTTTTTCAATCACAAGTCTAGAGGACAACCTACCATGTTGTAGAGAACACAGGATATTTGCATTGACAGTATCCCTAGATCCTTGAGGTATTGAAGTAAGAAGTGATCTAGCAATCCAAGTCTTCTAAAGGTATTAAAGAATCATGAGGGTAGTAAGACTTAACATCCACAAATCAATTGAATGTATAAACAAGTACCAAATTATGGGATATATACCCCCAAGACATGGGGTATCTATAAGAACAGTGTACCTGTTCTTGGAATTTAAGGAGAACAGAAATAAAAGTTACAGTAAGATCATAGAATCTATGACTAGGAGAAAACTTAGAGATTATCTGGTTTAATGTTATCACTTTACATATGAGAAAACTGAAGACTAGATAGCTGATGTACTCTTCCATGGCAACTACGACAGCACTAGTGAATATTTATAGAGGGTTGGAAGATTTTTAAAGTGCTTTACAAATTCTAGTCCACAAGCCAAGATTATATACATAGTGGACTTCGATGGACTAGGATTTCAATGTAGGTTCTTTGACTTTGAATCTGTTGCTTAATCTTTGTGAAGGAGCTAAGACTTTGAGCTAAGGATGCTAGGTTTTGGTTGTTGGAGAAAGGCATTCCGTGAAGGGCTTGAGGATAGCATTAGCAAACCTAGAGGTAGGAATGAAAGCTGTATGTGAGGGGTGGTAAACAGACCAACGGGACTAGAATAGAAAGTTCTTGATGGGAATTGATGAGAAATAATTTTGGATAGTTTTGTAGTCTTGATTGGCTTCCAACATTATGAACATGGGATTCACCTTCTAGGCTCACTTACATAAACTCTGGCTCCATTTGAAGGAAAGAGGATTTTAAAATGATGATTTATTGTTACCAAAGCTTTGCTTAATTCAATACCATCTTGCCCATCCATTTTAATTAACAGTTTTCCTCGCAGTGTTTTCCACTGTATAAAGTCCCATCTATCATTCAGTCAACAAACATTTATGATACTAAATATGTTTAACATAATAGAGATAGGATAGAATGATAAAATATAAAAGAAGTATAAATAAGAGCTTACAATGTAAATGGAGAAATAATAAACACATGCAAAAAGGTTATATCCTGAGAGGACCTGTCTGAAAACAGTTCAGAGATAGAGCATTGTCAGAGGTAAGGATGACTGTAATCTATTATTATTTGTCAATTCATTTGCATATGACATTTCAGAATTTTAAAGGATATGGCTGAGAAATTGTCAATTAAATACCTCTTTGGGGACTGTTAGAAGTCAAGGACTCTTCTCTATTAGAACTTGTCTAGACATTCTGGACAAAAAAAGGTGGATTTTTTGAGTTTTACATTATAAGGCAAAGATATGAGTTAGATAATAAAGTTCATTGTGATCCAAAAGTGACTATTTGATTTTTATTCAGGCTAATTAGTTTAGCTCTCTCACCCAGAATGAGAAGAGGGACATAGAGATCTAGACAGTTAGATTAACTGATAAATGATTAATTGATTGGTTGTTGTCCTTTATTCTTGAAGAGGAGTAAAATGACATCACTATGTTAGAGTTGTCCGACTGTAGTTGATCAGACCAATACAAACTCACAACACTCTGCCACAAGTTAGACACAAATAGTCCCTATGAATATTTAGGGTGAATTCTCTAACTTTGTGCATCCTGCATTTCTTCTAAGTTAATTCAATCCTGTTTTGCTCACAGAGCATAGCACCTCTCTAATGAGGGTGTGCCATGTTGGGTGGGCCTGTGCCAGTGTCTCCCATGTCATACAATCAAATCTAAAGTTCTTAAAGGAGATCTTGTATCACTTTTTCTGACCACCTTGTCAATGCTTGCCCTATGTGAATTCTGAGTACAATAGTCTTTTTGGCAAGTTTACATTTGGCATTCAAACGATGTGATCGGCTCAACAGAGTTGCACTCTCTATAGTAGAGTTTGAATACTTGGCAGTTTGGTTTGAGAAAGGACCTCATGATTCCCTAAAGGCTATTTATGGGCCAAAGACCTATAGTACCGTGCTGATGGAGTTACATTGATTAGTGATCAGGAATAATCCTAGAGAGATGGGTTGAACATTTCCACAGTGTCCTCAACAGAACAGAAGACATTGACTATTTACCTCAGGTTGAAATCAATCACTCCCTTTCTGAAGCTTCAAACAAAGAAGAGATTTTGCATGCTATTAGGCTACTTTTGTGTGGCAAAGCATCTGGTGCTGAGTCTATTCCAGCTGAGATTTACAGCATGGGAGGTCCACTGCTCATACAAAAACTGACTGAAATTTTCCAGATTATGTAGCAAAAGGAAATTATGCCGCAGGAGTTCAAGGATGCCTCCATTGTCTGTCTCTATAAAGATAAAGGGAACAATTGTCCTGTGACAATTAGACCCAAAAAAGACTGTCTCTAAAAGAGACAGGTTCTCTCTCTTAGTCATTGCTGGCAAGATTCTTGCCAGGGTCCTCCTTAATGGGCTGACCCTACACTTGGAAGAAGACCATTTATTTGAGAGCCAGTGTGGCTTCAGAAGGGGCCAAGGAACAGTCAATAAGATATTTGTTGCCCAACAACTCTAGGAGAAATGCCAAGAGCAGAACAGAGGTCTGTATACTTGCACATTTGTAGATCTGACCAAGATCTTTAATAATGTCAGTTGTGAAGGCTTATGGAAAATTAGGTCAATATTTGGTTGCCTAGAAAAGTTCATCAGTATAGTAAGTCAGTTTTATGATGGCATTCTTGCCCGGGTTCCAGGTGATGGAAAATGTTCTAAAGCTTCCCCAGTCACCAGTGGAATGAAGCAAGACTGTACGTTTATTCCTGAGCTTTTTAGTGTGCTGTGTTTTCAACCATGATGTCAAATGCCTCCAATGAGAACAAACACATCATCAGAACGACTGGTGAATATCCGTTAGTTCAGCCCCAAATTCCAAAGGAAATCTGCTAACTCTTATGCTTACCCCTGTCTGCATTCCTTGAATTCCCCCAAAGTGGCTACCACACTATCACTAAACCTTCCCAGAAACCATCAATTTGTAAAACCTCCAAAACACCATTAACAAGAACATTTTGATAAACATCCAAGCAAAAGGACATGACAATAGTATTTACCATCTGAAATGCTACTCTGCTGGAATCGGCCAGAGATCTCCTTTTACATCTCCTTTTCCCTCCTAATCCTCAAGAATTTGTTAAATGCTATGGGAGGCAACAATGATTTGTGAACAAGAGTAGGTAGGAAATTTATAAAGGAGATAAGGAAGTGGGCCAGCAGTTACAGCTGGGAATAACAGATGGATAGCTGAGGTAGCCCTGGCCCCCATGGAATGTGAAAAGACCTAAAGTAATGCCTTTAGCATGCTAGGTAGATTGTGTAAGGATGATTTGTGGGAGGCTATGGACAGGAACTGCACAGGATGAATAAGCATGGGTCACATTGAAAGGAATACCTATGGTACTGAGATCCGAGATCCAGTTAACTAGAACATGAACATCGATGGATAGAAAACAGACCTTCTTCCCCCATATTGATGAATAGGTTTTCTTTTTAACAAGTTTTGGGAACAGTGTAGTATCTTAACAGAATTTAGCTCCAAGATCATTCAAACGTTTTACCCAAACCATCCAATCTTTTAAGATTATCTCCAAAAGAAACATCCAAAGTAGGGAAGTTTCAGGTTGCTTTCAGCTGAGTTTTCTATAGCATGAATACTCAGGGTCGGATTGGGCTTATCACACCGGGTGGTTTTGAAATGAAAATTTGAAAAAGTATGATAGTGGTTACTCCTCCTGAAATTTGAAAACTAGGATGAGTTATAGACTGCTTTCCCAGGGCAATTCTAAAGGCAAAAGCTAGGTGTTTGGGCACATAGAACGTGGGGTTTGGAATTAGGGAAAACTCATCTTTCTGAATTCAAATCTGGTCTAAAACATTTACTAGCTGTGTGACCTTAGATATCATTTAGCCTTGTTTGCCTCAGTTTACTTAACTGTAAAATGAAATGGTGAAGGAAATGACAAATCATTCCAGAATCTGTCAAGAAAATCCTAAATGAGGTTAAAGAATTGGACAGGACTGAAAAATGAGGGAACAATAATTAATTCAAATGGCTTAACTTATCCTCCCTCCCTCAACTAATAGAAAGTAGTGATATAAATTCCTTTATATCATTGAAAACTTAGTGAAAGGGAATCTAGTGTTTTGTACCTAGAGTAAATTTAAAAACTTGCTTATCTATTTAATAGAAGGCACCTATGCAAGTCCTTTCATAGAATGATACTTTGTCAATGGAAAGAATTGTGTGAATATCATGCTATAACTGAAAGGAATAGTTATTTAGAGTGGATTCAATTTTTTATCCAGTCAAATGACTGAATGTAGGGAGAATACCCTGGCAAGCTGCTGCAATTGCTCCTGCTGCTCTATGAAGAGCATCTTTATTAGGATCAATGACAATAACTTCAAGGGTATTAGAATGTTGGTCCTTTTTACAAGAGAGAACAGAATATCCACTCTGTGCCAGGCATTGTGCTAAATGCTTTACAAATATCCTATTTGATCCTCAGAACAATTTTAGGAGCTAGGTGTTATTTTTATTTCCATTTTATAGAAGAGAAGACTGAGGAAGACAGAAGTTAAGTGATTTGCCCAAATCACAGAGCCAGTAAATGTCTGAGCTTGAAATTTGAACTCAGGTCTTCCTGATACTTAGTCCAGCAATCTATTCACTTCAGCACCTAGTTTTCCAACTAACTGACACTTCCATAGCTGAATCAGTTTGAACTGGAAAGCTAGTAGGATTCAGAAGTTAAATGACTTTCTGAGAGTTATCACATACTTCTTTTTAGAGCCAGGAGGCAAGCTCAAGTCCTCCGATTTAAAGCCCTTTTTAATCTATAATCGGGTTTTCTAGGACATAGTTCAAGTGTATTTTTCTCATTTGATCTTCACAAGACAAATGTGAACTAAAAAGCACCCCTGATAAAAGACTTATTGCTTTTAGTATTAACCATTGTTTTACCTCTTCTGTGGAAACCTCCATGTCATGGAAATCAGTTACAAGAGCCTGAAGGAACACTCTGTCCCATACACTCATCTTCTGTATTTCTTTTCCTCTAACTGAGATCTATTTCCTTTTTTCTTACCCTCTGAAGCCAATATTTATGTACAAACTAATACACATGTAATTTCACAAGTCTCTTATTGAAAAATTTACCTTTTTCTCCCCCGCCAAATAAAAATAAAATATTTAAATGCCCCTGACAGAATCCTTTTAAAATACATAGGATGGTTTCTTTATATTCTGGGAAATGGCTCCCTAAAATATGTGAGACCTCTTAGGATTTTATTCCTGTTGAGAGGTCTTTCTGTTAAAGAGATTCAAGGCCTATTAGTCTGTTAGTGTTTTCTGGATTGCTGTTATGGGCCATTTTATTGCATTCACTGAGAACTGATTCAGTAAAACTGTATATTTGCAAGTTCTTATCATATATGTTATTAGCATTGTAACTCAGCAAATGATTCTTTCCAAATCATTTGTTCATGAGGCAAATATATTTGCAGATATTTAAACATGTCTATATACATAAAGAAAAACAGGTTTATCAAAGTATCCTATCCTTTTTTGCCCACCATAAGCTCCTTCTTGACTCTTCCTCATAATTTATCACATTATTCTTTGCTCCCTTCTTTCATTCAAGTCTCTGATGAAAAAGTGTTCCCCACATTTTTAGTTTTACTGTGTATGTGTGTGTGTGTATGTGTGTGCATTTCCCAATATACTTGATTCTTCCCTGAAGCTTTCATTTTAACAATAAGCAAAACTACTCATTCTTTCTGCTTTTCCCCACTTGACCCTCTGTTGAACCATTTCAGCTCTGCTTTATCTCCTCTCTTGGATCCCTAGCCGCTTTATCTTACTGATTAGCCTTGCCAAGCCTCAGCCTTTGATCACTCCCACCATTTGCCACCTTTGCTCCTACACATGTACTGCTGAATGAAGGTGGAGAAAACTCATTCACCCATTCTGGATTCACTACAAATTTATATTACATAACCTCAATAATATTACAAAACTTGCTGCTCTAGGCAGTCCTACTCCTCCTCTCTTAGTGAGGATAGTGAGGATAGTGAGGAGATAATGAGTTCACTATCCCACCTTCTACAATGATTTTCCCTCCTCAAACTTTTTATCATTCATCCCCACCTTATGTTTTCTAGGAAAATTGAGACCACTTTCTTCTATCTTCTACCTTCTTCTTCAACTCCTGTCACTGATATACCTTCTGCCACTTTCTTGTTCCACAGTATATCCTGGACTCATTTCTAATCAAAGCTAATCCCTTCACTTATTTAAGCAATCCCATTCTAGCCTGTCTCTACCAACAACTTGTCCCCTCTATCCCCACTTTTTTTTTGCTGACCCATTTTGGGGTTAAATGGCTTGCCCAGGGTCACACAGCTAGGAAGTATTAAGTGCCTGAGCCATATTTGAACTCAGGTCTTCCTGACTTCAGGGCTGGTGCTCTATCTACTGTGCCATCTAGCTGTCCCCATCCCCACTTTTTCATTAATTTTGATTTCTTCTTATCTACTAGCTCATTCATTACTAACTACAAACATGTCAGTATCTCTCCAATCTTGAAAAAAATCTTCACGCAATCCTTCCATTCCCACTAACTACCATCCCATCTCTTTTCTGCCCTTTGTAGATAAACTCCTTGAAAAGTTCATCTATAATAGGAGTCTCCATTTTCCTCTCCTCTCCCTCTCTTCTTAAAACCTTACAATGTGGCTTTTACTCTTATCATTGCATTGAAAGTATTGTCTAAATTACCAGTTTGATCTCTTAACTGCTAAATCCAGTGGCATTTTCTCAATCCTCCTTATCCTTGACCTCTCTGAGGCCCTTCATACAATCGATCACTCCTCTGTGATACTTTCTTCCCTATCGATTTTCAGGACACTATCTCTTCTCTATCGGACTATTTTTTCCCTTTCTCCTGTACTGGATCTTTTTCCAGATCACACCCTCTATCCATTTGTGTTCCAGAGCCTTTATTCTGGACTCTCCCCCCTTTTTTTGGATACTCCTGTACTCCATCTCTTCGCTGACTTCCAAACTCACATCTCCAAATGCTTTTCAGACATTGCCAGCTGGATATCCAGAAGACATCTTAAGCTCAACATGTCCAAAATGGAACTCATTATTTTTTCCCTACTCATCTTTCCTAGTAATGTAGAACATTATCTGTCTAGTCCCTTAGGCTTGCAACCTAGGAGTTATCTGAAGTCTTTACTATCTCTCATTACCCCTATACATTCTGTTGCTAAGATCTATCATTTTCACTTCGGCAGCATCTCTCACATATGCTTCCTGCTCGGCTCTGACATTTTGTCACCACTGTAGTACATATCCTTATCATCTTATGTCTGGGCTATAGCAGTAGCAGGGTGCCCCAAGTCTCTCCCCTCTAATCCATCCTTCAATCAGCCACCAAAGTACTTTTCCTAAAACACAAGTCTAATCATGTCTCTTCTCTACTCAATAAACTCTATAACTTTGAGGATCAAAGACAAAAAAGTTTAGAGGTGATATTTCGCATGTCATTCCAAATTGTTTTCCAGATTGACTGGAATAATTCAGAGCTCCACCAACATCCCTTTCTTCCCACATCCCTTATAACATTGACTCATTTTTTTTTCCTTTATCATCCTTGTGAATCATTTTATTAAGGTCAACCCTGACCTTGCTGTTTCACTCATTTCTCAGTCCTGTTCAGTCAAGTATTGAAGACTCCCTGAAATGTTGTCCCAAATATCAGCTTGGTATTTGCCCAAGGACAGTCTGACTATAATATTTCCTGGTCAAATTTATCACCAAAAAACATTCGCTGGTTCTGCAATAGTAAAGTTGGGACATAACTCTCAAAACACATGTCTTGCACAAGTGTTCCTCAATCTCTACTTTGCTCTTATTTGTTCTGTCAGAGAGTAGATCCCAGGATTAAGGAGGGTAATATTATATTGATACTGTAAAAGCCCCCACGCCACAGCTATAATGTTTTGTTAGGTATCTTTGCCTTGAACCACTCTGGTTGACTAATGAAAGTGAATGCATTGATAGGAGCTCATGAACTATAGTTTTTGAGTGGATGTAGACCTACAGAGTGCCTTGAACCTGGTTTTGGCAGAGCTCATATGAGTGAAGATTATTTTAGTTACAAAAAAAAAAGCAACATGATGCTTTAACATATCTAGCTCTCCATCTTAAAATGTTTAGCTTTATGTAGAAATGGATTATCCCATTCTAAGCTAGATAATGCGTTGTTAATAAGAGAATCATAAGATCATAAATTTTGAGTAGGAAGGAACCTTAAAGGTCTTATAATCTACCACCATACTCATTTTATAGCCAAGGAAGTTCAAGGTCCAGACAAATTAAATGAATTGCCTGAGATCACACAGGTAATAATGGCAAAGTTAGAGGTCTGATCCTAGCTCCTCTGAGTCTGTAGCCAATGTTCTTTCCACTGTACAAGGACACATTCTAATGAAAACTTTCTAATGAAAAATGATTAAGTCATTTGAAATTTTGCCCCAGACTTTTCCATTGCTATGTAGGTTATGTCAATCATTCCGATAACATGAAGCTCCTTTGGGCTGTGTTTTCCTAGAATGGTAGTTTTGATTTGGACTGAGGTAGAGATTATTTAATTCAAGCTCTTTATTTTATATGTGAGGAAATTGGCCTCATCCTCCAATTTTGTGATTTTTTTTCCCCTGCCTCCTGCTGAATATAATAAGATAAGAGGTTGATATAGACCCCAGCTTCTTTCCAGTTGCATACTTGTTATTCCTAAAAAAAAAAAATTAGATTGCACCTGATGGATCTTTTGTGTTTGGACATTCTGAGCTGTGTTATGGTTAAAGTTGATTGCATCAAGTCCAAAGCCAATATGGTGAATTCATGGGAGTTGGTAGAATTGTTGTAGGCTACTGAAGGAAAGATTAAGCTATCCAGTCTTCTATGCTGAATAAAATTGGGATGAGATTTTAGAGCGGCTACTGCATTTTGTTGAGATAGAGACCCAGGCTCCCAAAACAAAAACAAAAACAAACAAAAAAACAAATGAACCAACAGAGAATCCATTTCCAATTTTGTACATGGTAGGAAAAAGTTTCAAATGCTTGTTGGGCAGGAATTTCACAAGCCCCAAAGGTCTTGATAATCATAATATCGAATGTATTTTCACATCTATGATTCCATCCTATCCTCGAGAGGTTGGTGGAGCAGGAATTCTCATTTAGCAAACATTTTTTTAAAAATGAAGCTTAGAGGTATTAAATTATAGTCATGTTTCCACTGAAATTAAGTGTAAGAGTGGGCTTTGAACCCAAATCTTTGGGCTTCAAGGGTAGGACTGCACTACACCATTCTTCTGTAAGCTTTGATGGGAACTTTTTGGTTCTCAAACAAGCATTTGAAGCAATCTAAGATCACTGGGAAAAAACACCCACTCAAAGCTGACATGTAGAAATGGGCCAGACATGTTGTAGGAAACAGGAAGTGTAGACATGTTGCAAGAGCAGGTGCAACTAGATAGAAACTGGCAAGGAGTTTCTTGTCCCATTTCTTCCCAGCATCAGATGGAGCTGTGCATGTCATACTACCAGATGTCAAGAGGCAAATTCTTTGGGCATTTTATTTTTCTTGATATTGAAGGGGAGGGAATAGGAAAATCTCTTTTAAATTTACTTCAAAGGGGAAAAATCTTCAGTCAAGACATTTTCTCAGCTTATTAATGAAAAGTGAATTGTCATTTCATTTTAGAGAGGTAAACAGAGACATAAAATTGTACCATACAGAACTGTCACAGTGGACTCAGCTTTGAAATCATGCAGAATGATCACCACTGCAACTTCAAATCAGTGCTTTGTTATGCCCATCTAAGCAGCTGAAATGGGGGTAAGGAAGGAGAAAAGAAGCCTCTTATTATTTAATATTAAATGTAATATCTGAATCCTTCTTAATAAAAGCATAGCATGACCAGTGATGCTATTTGAGTGACCTTCAAGGAGTAAATAATTTCTTTTTTTATTTGAAAAAACAGTAAGAAAAAAAGAAAAACAGAAAAGAATGCAAAACAAAATAAAGCAAAATGAAAGAGAACATTGTCATGTGCCCAGCAGAAACATCAGGGAGGATTCAAAATATGTAATAACAAATTACCAGTTCAACTAAAGTATATATATTAAACAGAAGAAATTATATTCATGAATGTCCATTTTTCTTTACTTCCTTGTAAATTGTTCTTTGGTTTTCTGCTGTGTACCTTATTTACTTTATTTTTTTCTCCCTTTCATCTTCCCCAAGCAAGCTACAGTTAAGAAAAGATATATTTATGTATCATATGTAAATATATACATATACACCCTCACCTCTCCACATACATCTTTCTTATCCTTGGTACCTCTTTAATTAAATTCTCCTCTTTAACTTGCCTTGTTATTAGTTAACCTCCCCCATCCAAGGATCCCTCCCTTGATTTCTTTCCTCACCCTTTTCTTCCTTATTTGCCCATCCTTCCCCCCTCGTTTCTTTATAGATTTTGGAGGGTGCTAAACCCTTCATGTAGTGTTGCTTATTGAACCCTTTCCTAGTGTGAATGGATTTTCAGAACTACCCTCTAATGCTTCTGTGTCTATTCTCCCTCTTCACTTCATGTTAAGGACCAGGCCTAAGTGAAGGGGCAGGTCAATTCTCCAAGAGCCTCCACAGCTGTGGATCATAAAGTCTGAAGGAGTTGCAGGGCAGCCTTTACTGACACAGGTGTTGCTTATGGACTGGGAATGAAATAAATTGGAGACAGAGGGAAGAGGAGGGAGGTTAGACAACACAAGAGCCTCTCAGTGGGGAGGTCAGAGAACAGCAACTGCCTCTCAGTGTCCTTGTGTTGTCATCCTCTCACATGAAGAGATCCATTCTACAGGTGTGAGTTAGACCTCTAGCAGTCACTGGCAGGTGGCTCCCGTATCTTCATTTGTATGACATAATTACTATTTTTACCTTGACTTTGCTAATCTTTCTCTTAAACTAGCCTCTTGTTGATGTGAATCTTAAACATTCAGTATAGATTTTTCCTGTGTAAAAAATCCTAACTATTTGTCTATGTTTAAACAGTCTATCCATGTTGAGTCCTTAAAATTGATCTTTGATATTGGCTCTTATATGTTAAATTTTCTGTTAAGTTCAGGTTTGGTTGATAGAAAGTCCTGAAAATCTGCAAGTTTGTTGAATGTTCATTTTTTTCTCATTCAAAATTATAAAAAAATTTGTTGGATATGATATTTTTGGCCACAGGCTTAGTACTTTTGATTATTGACAAATATGATTCCAGGACTTGTAGCCTTTTATTGTAGCTACTGATAAGTCTTGTAATTGTAGCTCCAGAACATTTGAATTGTTTTTTCTTATTTTTTGCAAAATTTCCCCTTTGATCTGGAGGTTTCAAAATTTGGCAATAATATCATTCTTGTGTGTTTTCCACAAAGGTTCTCTTTAAGGTGGTGATCAATAAATTTTTTCTATTTCTATTTTCTCCTCATGTTCTATCACTCCAGAACAGTTTTCTTGGATTTTCTGCCTTATTGTGTCAAGGTTCTCTTTTTGGCCACAACTTTCTGGCAGTCCAATTATTCTTATATTTTTTTCTTCTTGATTTGTTCTCCAGATTTGTTCTTTTTCTTATAAGATGTTTCACATTCTGTTCTATTTTCTCATTCTTTATAATCTCTTTTGTTATTTCTTGGTCTCTCATAGCTTCATTGGCTTCTGCTTGCACAGTTCTAATTTTCAAAGAGTTATTTTCATCTTTGAGACTGTTGATTAATTCCCCCCCCATAATCTTGGGGGTTTTTGGATGGTTTTTATTATTTAAAAATTTTTGCTCCAATGTCTCATTTGATTTTTTAATTTTTTTAGTTCTTCTATAAATTTTCTCTGGATGGGGAGCCATTTCACTTTACTTTTTGGGATAGAAGCTTTTTAAAAATTTTTACTAATATGTCCTTCTCTGAAGGTGAACCCAGGTCTTCCTTGTTCAAGTAATATGTTTCAGTGGTGTGGTTCTTTCTTCTTTGGTAATTCATTTTTTTTAAAAAATAGGAGGTATTGGTGTAAGCACCACTAATTGTGGGGTGAGGGATGGTGTCAAGTTTCCCTTCAGCTCTCCACTCTGACCAGGAACAGCAAACCAAGAGCTCCATCCTCCTGTAAGTGCCCACAGACAACAGCATCCCTGTCCTACTGCCTCTGCATTCCCAGAATTCTAGCTTCTTTTCTTCCAGGGCAGCATCTCTGCAGCACAGCTGGGCCCAGCATTCCCAATCATCTGAATTTTCTTCAGTTTTCCAGGTCTCAGGCCCCAACTCGGGGGAAAAAAAAAAAAAACAGTCTGAGAAGTAAAGGTTTTGGGGTTTCTGGCTGAGGCTCCAGTCACACCCTGCTAGCCCAAAGGATCCCACTTGATATTTCTGTGGAGCTTGCCTGGAGGTGTTTGTACTTCACATGGGTTAATCCTGGTCTGGGGTCTTTAAGATTTTTAGGTTGTATCTGGAGGAACCGGGGTTCTACCTCAAGTCTTCTAGATTTTTCACCTGTCTATGCTAACCCTGAGGCTCAAATTTGTTCTATTTGGGGGGAAATCTGGAAAACTTGAAATTTATCAATGAACACCATTTTCCCAGAATCCTTCCTGATTAAATATTTTTTTTTAGTCTTTATGAAAAACCTTATTGCCTGGTTTTATTTCAAGTTAGATGAGCAAGTGGGTAAAGATGAAATAGTTTATAAACTGTTCAGAGTGAATCTGGAGCTGCCAACAGCTTAGGTGACCTCCGAAGGAGGAGTGTTATATTTATGACCAAGTGCCTGATTGGGCATCTTAGTAGATGGGGCAGTTGAAAACTTTTTGAGGCTCACTTGAAAATACATTCTGGATGCATTATTGGTGGAGTTGTGAACTGATCCAACCATTCTGGAGAACAATTTGGACCTATGCTCATGTAGGTTTGTATTCCAAAAAGGTCAAAGGAAAAAATAAAAAGGAACTAAATCTGTGAAAATATTTATAGCAGCTCTTTTTGTGGTGGTAAAGAATTGGAAATTAAGGTGATGTCCATCAATTGAGGAATGGTTGCGATTATGATGGAATATTATTTTGCTAAAAGAAATGATGAACAGGATGATTTCAGAAAAACCTGAGAAGACTTACATGAAGTGAGCAGAACCAGGAGAACATTGTACACAGTAACAATATTGTACAATGTATTATTTTTAGCAACACAATGCTCTAAGACAGTTTTGAAGGATTTATAATAAAAAATGCTAACCACTTCCAGAGGAAGAACTGATGCTGTCTAATTGCAGAAAAAAGCATGCTTTTTTTAGATTTCTTTATTTTTCTCACTTTTTGTTTTCTTTTTTTGGTCTACATTTTCTGAAATGACATGACTATTATGGAAATAAGTTTTGCATATCTGCACATGTATAACCTATATCAAATTGCTTACCAGCACAGGGAAGAGGGAGAGAAGAAAGGAAGGGAATTTGGAATTCAAAAATTTTTTAAAAAAGTTAAAATTGTTTTTATAATTTAAAAAAAATTCAAATTTAAAAATATTAAAAAGAAAACTATTTTGAAAAGTAATCAATATGTATGGTCCTAAGCTAATTTTGCTATTTGGATGGATTCTCACTCTCATCCTACTTCCTTCACAGATGTATATCATAAATCCATCCACTTCTACCCAAATTGCATCTTCTTGTCTTCCAAGAAAATTCTCCACATGAGGTGCATTACTATGTATCTATAGGGGGCTTTTCTCTAGTCATGATTCTACATATGGTAGAATATAGTCAATATGATAAATTCAGTTGATATAGTCTAGTAAAAACCTTCATCCCCACAAATCACTTCTTTCTCCCTTGGAGATGAACCAGATCTCTAACTATGGAAAATTTTGCCTCCGTCCCTAAGTCTGAGCTCTGATAGTTATTTGTCTTGTATTCCTGGGACCCAGACCTCCTCACAATTTCCTATTATTTCTTTTCCATCTGTCCCCTCCCAGCTTTCTAGCTTCATTTTATCTTCCCTCATTAGTAGGTAGCTCCTGGAGTGCAAAGACTTTCTTGCTAGGTTATATTGTATCCATATCACATATCATAAGGACTAGAACATAGTAATAAATTTTCTTTCTCAAAATACATATGTATGTGCATATACACATGGCACATTATTAAATAATTGAAAATAAATTGGTGGTGTGGCCATTACCAATAAAAGATCCTTTTACTCTACTATGCTTTCAAAAACCAAAGCAGAAATAATTCTGATATTAATCATATTAACTTTTTTTTTTTAAGGTATTGATCTTATAGTCACTTCCTTCTTCAGACCCTGTTTCATTGTTTGGAATCAGGTGTGTTCCATGCAAGACTGTACCAGAGTCGGAGCAAATTGTTAAATTTTCAGTGTGAGCATTTACTCTGAAATTGGCAAATGCTAAAAATTGGGGCTTGCTTTATTCTTTTGTTGATTGCTTTATCATTTTCTCAGATTTAGACAAAAGTTAATAATGCAGATTAAGCTTTAAAGTGCCTCATGTGTACATTTCTCCCCACTCCCTCTGGAGAGCTTCTTGTTAAACACTTACCACTCTCCCCTTGGCTACATTAAACTAGAAGCAGTGCAAGGAGTATAAACAACCCACTTCAATTTGTATTCAGCCTTTTTTAAGCCTTTAGGAAGGTAGGAGAAACACTTGCTGTCACATTAATGTCTAATAAATCAGTGTAGTATCTTAATTTTCCACCAGGTGGTGCTATAGTCAAATCACCATTCAATTGGTTTTGCCAGTATTTCTGTAGGCTCCTCCACCATCACTGAGCCCTGTTGCTGCAGAACTATTAGACAACCCCCCAAAAAAATTAAAATAAAAGGCAATTTGGATGAAATAGGAATTTTGATTAGAGGATTTGAACTATCAATTAAAAAAATTAAAATAGAAATCCAATGTCTGCACACAGTTCTTCTGCGTCTGAACTTTGCTTTTCCTAACTGATCTTGCAAATTCAAAGAGCACAATTAACCAGCAGATCATGGACACTTTAATTTATTTTACAGAGTTTAAGTGAAAATAAAAGATTTCACTATTTCTGGATCAGCCGACCATGTGAAAGCTTGAGTAAGAGCTGCTTTTAGAGATATGGAACTCATCACTAAAGATTATAGCACCATGAGATGATAAAAAATCTCCTTATTTGTTGTGGAAGTGTAAGAACCAATGACTTAGAAGATGTACAGAAGGTAATCTCCAATCCATTCTTATTTTCTGATCATAAATTTTGTAGGATTCTTCTTTAAAAAATTTTAAAGTTATTTTTAACACTAATTTGAAAAAATGAATTCCAAATTCTCTTCCTTCCTCTCAGCCCTCCCTTACCCACTAAGAAGACAAATAATATGATGTCAATTATACATTTAGAATCGTGAAAAACATATTTCCATACTAGCCATATTACAAAAACAAACAAAAATTAAGAAAAATAAAGTGAAAAACATATGCTTCAGTCAGCTTTCAGAGATCATCAATTATTTGCCTAGAGGTAGATGGCATTTTTCTTGCTGGGTCTGAATGGGATAAACTGAATGAAGACCTCTCAGGAATATGGCCTCCACCTATGCTCTAATTGTGACTTGAAGCTTTGTAATAACAAGTTGAACTATAGAAAAACTTATATTTCCCTCTTGTCTCCCCCTTCATTAACATTTAAGTATCTAATACAGTAAAGAGCTTGTTACTAACTAGTATTCTTTGGCTCTGGGGTGATTTCCACTTTAGGATATAAACCTAGATTTCCCTAACCAATGGGAGAAAAGGTCAGAAGGGAGTGGGGACTTTTGCATTAGGGTCTATATTATCTTGTATTATGCTGTTGGTGCTTTGTACTTCTCTCTGTTGGGAGTTGCCCTTTCTCTTGAGATCATAATAAATCCTTTTTTGCTTTTTACCTTGAGGTCTCTGATTATAATTTGGGTCAGGGTTGCTGTCCTACTCAGGTCCTTTGAAATTATCTTGGTCAGAGTAGCTAAGTCTTTCAAAGTTGATCATTGCTACAATATTGCTGTGTAGTATTCTCCTGGTTCTGCTTACTTTACTTTGTGTCAGTTCATATAAATCTTACCAGTTTTTTTTTTTTTCTGAATCCATTGGGCAGGGATATTCTTTAGCTCCATATGAATAGCGTGGAGGATGCTGGCTCACTCCTCCACTCCTGCCCCCGTGTGACTTCTGGTACACAGTAGCTAAAGTTATTAAGTCCAGCCTAGGAAAATCTGATTTTGGGCTGCCTCTTTTGTTTTCCTTTGCCGAGAAGTGATCAAGCATTAGCCTGGAAATGGAGGTGAATTTGTGAATTGGGAGGATTGAGAGATTTGTGAGTACAGTGGTTGAGGCAATAGTAGATACAGGAATGGTTGACTGTGGAAGTAGAGGAGCATAAAGCTCAGGTTCAGAATGAAATGATAGAGGTATGCTGCTAAATGTTTAACAATCAACTCTATCTTTAAAAAAATAAAAGTATGCGCAGTATACTTTTAAGTTTAATCTGCATTATTTTCTCCACTTTGTTAAATCTAGACAATCAACAAAACAATAAGTTGATCTCGAATTTGTAGTCTTTTTTGACTTCTGAAGTATAGTAATTTGTACTAAAAATTTGACAATCAACTTTCCAGAGCCAGTTTGAGCTGACTCTAGATATTTTACATTTTACCTTAGTATGACAATCAGCAATCACACAAACTGCTTTATGTTTTGATGAATTTTAAGTATCATTCTCCTATCAGATTGTATCTGTGGTTTCATTGTTGTTGAATCCTATCCTACTAATTCATACGTATGTTTTCTTTATGTTTAACTTTTGTTTTGTATATAGGAATAAATTACCTGTCCCATACCTGACTCATATTGTACCTTGAATACTTTTTTTTACTCATTGCTTTGGGGATTCTTGGGTGTGAGCCATAACCATTGCCTTAAATTAAGGAAAACTTATTGAGCTAATGAGGCTGATCCTTCTCATTAGAGGTAGGTTTCTCAACAGTAAACCTAATCCAAACTGTGTACCTGGATACAGAACAAGATTGGTGTAGTACCTCAGCTCTTGCAGCTCAGAAATCATTCTTCAAGGCTAGATGATCAAGGAAAGATAAAAGGAAAACATGGCAAGTGGATTCATCTCCCTGATTTCTCCTTACTTAATTAGATTTTTCAGATGTTTCCCTTCCTATCCTCTGGTCCAATTTTGCATCATAACTGGTGCCTGACTGTCTCATTATCCAAGCCTGGCTCACCTTTATAAACTGGTCTAAATGCCCACTTGCAGACTCATTTCATGCTTTTTCCATAGAGCTTCATCACCAAATAGAAGCATAGGTCAAAGAAGCATAACACAGGAGTTGAGTACCCTGTGCCATGAGGGACAGGAAGTTTCAAGTTTGTCCTCTGTTCCTCGACACCCTCGATCCTAAAAGGAAGTCACTTTCAAGGTCAATCAAAGGGGAGGAACGCGAGAAAACCATTTGGTGCGGCATGGGCATTTTCATGGGCATCATCAGCACAAAGAACAGAAAACATTCTGTCATCAAATTATTCTCAGTAGAGAAATTATAATTCTTTACAAATAAAGGGGCTGTGTAGTTATGTTATACTGGAGTTAAACTCTGAACAAATTGCAAGTCTACAAAGAGAATTGTATGATTATTTAAGTTTGTGTTAACTAGTAAGGAGAGCACAGACCTTCAGGTACATCATCGTAGTTTCGAGTTCCAGCTGAGCCTTGCTATTGTCTTAACATTTGTCTCAGTGCCATAAAGTAGAAACTATAAATTCCTTGCTAGAATTCACCTTGAAAATCCTTAGATTTCTTGTCTTGGGTATCCAGAGGCAGCAAATGTTAAATTAGAACCGTGTAGGTTCCGAGTGGAGCAAGAACAGAATCTTGCTACAGGGAGCAAATGGAATTCTTTGACAAACAGGGGAATAGTTTGGCCTCTGCTTTGAATGATTTTGGACCTCTTCACTGAAAGTGACCTTGTGAGATCAGAAAAGATAAGAGAGTTTAGCTGGGGATCAGCAAACAGTTCTATCACCCAAATGGCAAGAGTTAGAAAGCGTTCCTCTGACCTATAGCTAATCACCTAATCACCTGATGATTATTGCTATTCATACTGAACTTTAGATTGCATTCATCAAAAATCAGCGACCTGATCATGTCTGTGTGACCAAACTTTAATCATTTTCAAAATATAAACAAATGATGAAATCATTAGAGCAAATGATGAAAAGTGAAGTCTGCAAAAAGGCTGTTTTCTACAGTGATTAAATTCCTTCGTATTAAGCATCCTTGAATTGTAATTATGTGAATGAAATGGATGGAGGTGTTCATTTTACATGGGAAGAAGAAGGTGTCAATCAGTACCTTGTTTAGATATGGTTCTTTTAATCTTTAACATTTAAGGACACCATCACTATGTATATATTCAGGGGCAAGTTCCTGTCATCCACCAATATCAATCAATAATTAGCAATTTAATGAATTGTTTTAGTTTCTTCCCTTTCTTTTCTACCCTTCAACTAGTTGTCAAAGAAGTTTTTCTAGAGAACAAGTTCAACTGCCATTACCCTGTTCAAGAATCCTTGTCATTAAGTTGTGTCCAAGTCTTGTGACCCCATTTGAGGTTTTCTTAGCAAAGATAGTACAGTGGTTTGCCATACTCTTCTTAAGTTATAGATGAGGAAATTGAGGCACACAGGGTAAAGTAACTTGCCCAGGTTCACACATTTATTAAGTATTGGGGGCCAAATTTGAACTCGGGAAGATGCTAACTCCCAGGGAAAGTCTTTCCTGAACCCCCCAGTTGTTAATGTTCCCTCCCTTCTTAAATTATTTTGTATTTGCTTAAACTTGGGGAAAATGCATGAATATTACTTTACTGGAAAATCGCAAGACTTTTTTGGTACTCATTTGTAAGTATTCAGTTCACCATCTTAGAACGAGAACTTCTACTAAAAGGAGGAAAATGAAAATGAAATCTCAAAATGAGGAACCATACAAAAGATGTTTGTAAATCTCCACTGGGCCAGAGACTAGATCTGGGATTGCCTTATATATAAGGAACTATATATACATAGGGAATTCCCAAAATGAGAAAACCCCTTCTACAAATGCAGGTTGGTACCTTTTCTGCAACTTATAACTTGGAGTAGGAGTTCTTAAACTTTTCGTGTCATGGACTACTTTGACACAATCTGGGCTTCTTAAAATAATGTTTTTAAACAATAAAAAGAAATGCCAAATTTCATTTCAGTTAGTCAAAAAACCCCAATTGTTTTCACATCCAAGTTCACATCTCTCCCCCATTCCATGTTGTTCTATTCATGAAACTCAAGTTAAGAGACCAAGTTAAAAGATCCTAGGGAAATGACTAGAAAACTGGGAGGTTAATTATGGTAATAGCTAATAACTAAAGAGTGCTTTAAGATTTGCAAAGCATTTTACATATATTTCTTTTATTTGACCTTCACATCAACGGCTCTGGGATAGAAGTGCTATTATTATTCTCACTTTACAAAAGAAGAAAGAGGCTAAGAGAGGGTGAACAATTCTTGTTGTATCACATTGATACGAAATATTTGAAGCATGACTGGAATTCAGGTTTTCCTGACTTCCAATTGAGCACTAAGCCACCTAGCTGAACTTATATGATTTATCTAGAATGACATAGCTAGTATGTGTTGGAGGCAGGACCTGAATTTGGATATTCCTTGCTTCAAAGATTGCCCTCGATCAAGTATTTCTTGAGGAGAGAGTTTATGCTATTTTGGTATTTGAATCCACAATGCCTAGCACAGGCAAGAAATTAATAGGTGGAACTAAGCAGTGGCATAGTAGGCAGGGTGGAAGAAAAGAATGGTGATGGTATTTTGAACCTGCAAGTCATGGCAAACCAGATAGATGACCTTGGAGCTGATAAGAGAGATTTCAGCAGATCCTACCCTGTCCAAAAGGAATATGAAGAGCTCCGTGGAGCCAATGGTGCAAAATCCTGAACAATTTTTATTAATAACTAGGCAAGAATTCTGAAGTGACTACAGACCTCCCTGTGGCTATAAGAGTTGGAGGAGAATTAGAGAATGCTTTCTCTGGATTCTGTAAAGGAGTTCACTGATTAAACACCTACTATGTATCAGGTCCTTGTGCTAGGCATTGAAGACTTAAAGACAAAAATTACAATCTCTCTTCTCCAGAAATATTCTATAGCAAATGTTCTTAATCTAGAGTCTGTAAATTTGTTATTTCAAGGTTTTTTTTTCTTAGTATTATGTACTTTGTCTTATGTATTTTAAAACATTATTCTAAGAGGGACCCATAGATTCTACCATTTTGCCAAAGGGTTATTTGTGACATATCATAAGGTTAAGAATTCTTCTTCAATTAGAAAAATGCCCTTATTTGTCTATAGAATAGAGAATGACTCTACTACTTGATTTCCTATTTTCACATTTTTTTTTGTTTTAATTGAGTACTTTTGAATTTGTCCCTGGAATGGTTTGTAAATAAATATTACTTTGGTGGCAACTCAGGCCAGGAGAATTGATTGTTGGAAGCAATTTACACTGAACCCAGAGAAAGTAGCAGGTGGTTCTAGAGATAGAGTTCTCAAGCATATTCAAGGCTCTGGGATCCATTACTGGAGGAAATTAAAGCAAAGAACATTTAAGTGAAAGAGGATTCTGGGGAGATGGTAGAATAGGGCAGGAAAATGCCTGAATATTTTTCTTTTAAAAATTTAATTATTTTTAACATTCTTTTAAATTTTTGAGTTCTAAATTCTTTCTATCCCTCCAATTTTCTCCCTTCCTCACTAAGAAGGTAAGCAATATGATATCAAGTATGCTTGGGAAATAATGCAAAACCTTTTTTATGCTATCCATATTTCTAAAAAAAAAAGTGAGAAAATTATATTTCACTTTGTACTCAAAATTTATCTATTCTCTCTCTGGAGTTGGATAGCTTTTTTTTTTGTCATGAGTCCTTAGGAATTGTCTTGAATTATTGTACTGATCAGAAAAACAAAGTCTTTTACAATTGCTCATCAATATGACATCATTGTTGCTGTGCACAATTCATAGATAGTTTTCATCATTCATCCTTGCAAAATCTTGTGTTCCAAACTTTTTCCTTTCCTGCCTCCCACTCCCTTCCCTAGATGGCAAGTAATCCAATATATGTTAAGCACGAGCAATTCTTCTATATATATTTCCACAATTATCATTTTGCACAAGAAAAATCAGATCAAGAAGGAAACAAAATGAGAAAGCAAACAAAATGCAAGCAAACAACCACAAAAGAGTCGAAAATATTATGCTGTGATCCACACTCAGTTCCCACAGTTCTCTCTCTGCTTATAGATGGCTCCTTTCATCACAAGATCATTGGAACTGGCCTGAATCATCTCATTGTTGAAAAGTCACATTCATTAAAATTGATCATTGTATAATCTTGTTGCTGACCTGTACAATGTTCTCCTGGTTCTGCTCATTTCACTTAGCATCAGTTCATGTCAGTCTCTCCAGGCCTCTCTGAAATCATCCTGCTGATTGTTTCTTATAGAACAATTATATTCCATAATAATTATATACCATAACTTATTCAGCCATTCTGCAACTGATGGGCATTCACTCAGTTTTTAGTTTCTTACTACTACAAAAACAGTTGCCACAAACATTTTTGCACATGTGGCTCCTTTTCCCTCCTTTATGTTCTCTTTGGGATATAAACCCAATAGAGACACTATTGGATCAAAGAGTACACAGTTTGATAGCCCTTTGGGCATAGTTCCAAATTACTCTCCAGAATGGGTGGATCACTTCACAACTCCACCAACAATGCATCAGTGTCAGTTTTCCCACATCCCCTTCAGCATTCATCATTATCTTTTCCTGTCATCTTAGCCAATCTGAGAGGTGTGTAGTGAAATTACCTGGATCTTGCAAATTCCCCTATGAATAACTTAAAATAATTCCTCAAAGTGAACTTTAGCATGGCACAAATAATTAAAAGTCGGGGTAACATAGTTGTCTTCCTTAGACAACTTGAGAATTTGTTAGGAAAGACCTTGTCTCATAGGGCAATGATCTGGCCTGAATGAAGACTAGATAACTTCAGACAGATATCTATAATACAAGAAATAACGAGGTTTGGGAACAGCTATGTCAGATGGCAGCCTCAGGAAGTTTAATGGCACCAACAGTGTGGGAAACAAGGGCAATCCAAGGAAGAATGAAGGGCCTCCATTGATGCTGGACCCTGGACCCAGGTGCATTGACCAGATCTGGTCCTAAACTGTGGCTGTGGGAAAGGAGGAGTGAACACACTCTGGCAAATGCAGTTTCAGAGGGGTGGGCCTTCAAGTGAGTCCAAGAGTCAGTCTTGCTGACTTTGGACAATTATAGAGAGCAGAGTCTCTGGTTTTGGTTTCAGGGCAGATGAGTTGAAGTTTGCGGCCTCATGAGAGACCACAGGAAATGAGAACATTTGTGGTGGTAGCATTGCTGGGGGTCCTAGTAGTGGCTCAGGGGTATAGAGGAATACTGAAGGTTGGACTCCAGACAGAGCTCAGAAAATAACAGCATTAAAAACCTGAAGCTTGAGCAATTATTCCCACACTTTGAAACTAGAGCCCAATTCGTTACACAAAGTTAATAGCTAAGAAATAACCAATTAAAAAAAAGAATAAGCAAAAGAGAAAGAAACTGACCATTGATAGTTACTATGGTGATAGAGAAGACATGGTTAAAATTCTGAACAAGATAGTAAAGTCACAACAGCTACTTTTATTTCAAAGAAAAATGTACACTTAAAAGAGTTCTTGGAAGAGCTTAAAAAGGACTTTAAAAACCAAATAAGAGAGGTTGGTGAAAATTAGGGGAAAAATAAGAGAAAGTAAGAAAATTGAAATTATGAAAAGCAAATAAACAAGTTGGAAAAAGAGATCTAGAAACTTATGGAACTCTTTAAAATTAGATCATGTAAGAGGAGCTAATGACTACATTATACTCAAGAAATAATAAAACAAAATAAAAAAGTGACACAATAGAAAAACATATGAAACATTTCATTAGAAAAAAAAATTGATCTGGAAAACAACTTGAGGAGAGATATGAGAATTGTTGGACTACTTGAAAATTATGATCAAGAAAGAATCCAGACATTATGAGAAATTATGTAAGAAATTACAAGGGAATTATCAAGAAATTATCAAGGGAAATTGACCTGAAGCTTTAAAGTGATGGAATAAAATATAAATGAAAAAGATCCACCCATCTCCACCTGAAAAAGATACTAAGATTAAAAACTCACAGAAACATTATGGCTACGTTTCAAAGCTTCCATGTCAAGGAGAAAATATTGCAAACAACTAGATAGACACAATTTAATTACCCTGTGGAGCTATAGCCAAGATAATACAAGACTTAGCAGCTTCTACATTAAAAGATCAAAGGATATGGGACATGTTATTGTGAAAAGCAAGGGAGCTGAGTTTGCCACCAAGAATATAACTTGCCCAGAAAAGCTGAGTGTATTCCTGCAGGGAAAAACATAGATATTAAAGGAGTTTCAGGTATTCATGAGGAAAAAATCTTAATGGCCTTCAGGAATCAGGAGAAATATAATAAGATAAATATGAAAGGCCAATTTAAGGAATTTCATAAGGATGAACTGCTTTCTTCTTATAAGGGAAGACATTATATGTAATTCTTATGAATGTTATAATTACTAGGGTGATGCCAAAGAGTATTCATAAATAGAAGGCTTGGAACTGGGTTAAATATGATAGGATGATCCTATAGAAGAAAAGTGTGTGGGTAGGGATAAAATGGATTATTTTATACAATGAGGCCTGAATGGAAGAAATGTTATAGTAGAGGGCCGGAGGAGGTGGAAGACTGATAGTTTTAGAACCCTATTTTCATCAGAACTGAGTTAAACTGAGTTACATCTAGAAGGATATGAATATTTTCTCAACTTACAAAGAAACAGAAGAGTGAGGGAATAGGATAAAAGAGGGACACTTAGAAGGGCATGGAGATTAAGAAAAAATGACAAGGGGATAACACACGAGGGAACTCTTAGAAGTGTAAGAGGGGAAGAAGAGAGAAGGACTCTTAGAAGGGAAATAATTAGGAAAGCAGTATTTAAGAAGTAAATTAGAGAGAAGAGAGAGAAGGATAAATAATAAGGAAAAATAGGATGAAGGAAATACATAACTTGTAATTGTAGCAAAATGAATTAAAAACCAAAAGCCAATATGTTGTTTACAAGCAACACAAAAATGAGAGACACATAGAAGCTCTGAAATATAATTTATGTTTGCAGCTGATGCAAAAAATAAAACAATGGTAGTAATCATGATCTCAACATTAAAGAGAAGTAGATTTAATTAAAAGAGATAAATAGGGAAACTGCATTGTTAAAAGTACCACAGATAATGTACTAATACCAATACTAAACCTATATGTACCAAATGCTATAGTAACCAGATTTTTAAAGGAAAAGCTAAAAAGTGGAACTAGATAGCAAAAATGCAATAGGGGGGACTTCAACTTTCATCTTTCAGAACTAGATAAGTCTAAACAAAAAATAAGACAAATCTAACAAAAATAAATAAGGAGATGAATAGAATCTTCGACAAACTAGATATTATAGATATTTGGTGAGATTTGAATGGAACTACAAAAAATATACTTTTTTCTCAGTGGTACATGGTAACCATAAGAAATAATGAGCAGATTGATTTTTGAAAAAATATGAAAAAACTTGCATGAAATAATGAAAAGTGAAATGAGCAGAATCAAGAGAACATTGTATATAATAACAGCCATACTGTTTGAAGAATAACTATAAATAATTAAGTTATTCTGAGTACAATAAATATTCAAATCAATTAACTATAAAGGACTTTGAAGGAAGATTTCTTCTACTTCTAGAGAAAGAACTGATAAATTGAAATATTCATATGTGGTTTTACATTTATATATATCAACATGCAAATATATATACATGTGTTTATATCTACATGTGCACATATACACATATATATATATGTGTGTGTATCTGTAGCACACAATGGCCCTTGGGGTGGGGAAAGAGAGAAGGAAACAGTTTGGAACTTAAAATGTAACAAAAAGTGAAAATAATAAAAAGTTTAAAAAAAACTATTTGTGATGTTTTCATCTTTCAGAACTACACTGACAATGTATTCTTTGGGTTTATCCTATTAATCAGGTATTTTTCTCCTCTCTTTTATTTCTAATCCTATATTATAATTCTAAATACTGGTATCAAAAATTTTGTCATTGACCTAGTTCTCAAAATATTTATGCTCAGTAGCTCTGAAAAATAAATAATTCTAAGAACAGCACTTAGCTTAGAGAATAAGATCTTATTTTATCAGTTAAAAAGAAGCATGCTTAAATAACATCACTCAAAACACAGGGGTACTCTTGCCTATTTCATATTCTAACCAGAGATTTTATACTGTTGCATTATAATGTCAGGGCATTCATGAAGAATTCCCTATTCTAGAAGAGCAGATTGTAATAATATAATACATAATTTTCATTGTTTGGTTCATGGTCCTTTCCATTTCAATCATGGTCTTCAATAAGTAAGAACACTGAATAAGCAATATAAGAAGGTTCAATGATTGACAGTATTATCAATGAAGTTTCATGGCTACAATCAAGAATGAGGGATTTGAATCTTCCTGGAAGCATCCATGTTAATGAATTGTGACCTGGTTTTCAAAAAAAGACAAATAACTTCCCCAAATAAGGTCTTTATTTACTTGCCATATGCACTTTTCAAATAAATTTCTCAACTTCTCACCTTTTGTATGTTAAAAATGCTGACTGTAACTTTCAAAAACCTGAGAGCTTCATTCACAATTCTGTGTGAACCAACCTTGTTATAAGATTTTTATTTTTGCCTTTATCAAAATTTGACCTAATTGTTGAAATTTTATTATAACTTCAAATATTTAATGTTCCTTCTTTTAAATATAGATGCATACAAGTATATTTACATGGTATTGGTGAAGCTGTAAATTAATCTAATAGTTCTGTAAAATTTTAAAAAAGTAATTAAGAAAAATTGCTAAACTGCTCATGCCTTTTGACTCAGAAAAGCTTTCCCTCAGCTTATAACCCAAGATGGTCAAGACTGGCAGAAAGGCCCTGTATATACCAAAGTATCTAGATTAACACTTTGATGGCAACAAAAAGACTGGGTGATGAATGAACCAATTGCAGTGTATGAATGCAATGTGTGTTCTTGCACTGTATGAAGAATTCAGAGAAACATAAGAAGACTTATCCAAACTGATGATGAATGAAGTAAACAGAATCAGGAATCTAGAAATGATGGTTAATTAATCTGAAAAGTTGCTAAACTGAGGTTAATTTCTGTGAACTTCTTGATTATGGAGAACAGAGGATGAACTTCATCTCATTAGTGATAGAGAAATGTGAGAATTTTGGGAAGTGTGTATGGGAAATGTCATATGTGCTATCAAATGTGGGCATTCAAAAAAGTTTATTTCTTTGTCATATGAGAGTTCAGTGAATGCAAGTTATGAGCCATTTAGGGAAGTGATTGGTAGGAGACTTTTAAAAACATAGACATAAGTCTATGATAACAAATCCTATTCATTATCATAGTTACTTGGTGAGATTTGCCCATATGTTCTGCCCACTTCCTTAAAAGATAGGTAAGAAAATTGAAATGTAAGAAACCTAGTCATAAAGTTGTAATTTAGCCAATATTACACAGCATTAATGTCTGCAGAAACTAAAAATATTTTGGCAGGAAATAAAATCATGTAAATGAAAGTGGTTAGTTCAGAATACTGGTACAGTGGGAATAGTGCTGGACTGTTTAGAGAGACTGAAGTTTGCCTTCTCTTATACCTTGTGTGATCCTGAGCAAACTGCATATCTTTTTGGAGCCTCAATTTCTTATCTGTAAAATAGTTATAGTAATAATACCAATGTCAAAGGGCTTTGGGAAAGATTAAATGAGATCAGGCAAATAAAGTTCTTGGAAAGCCTTAAATGGTCATATGCACCAGTTATTAATATTATTAATAAAAACCAAATACAAACCTCATAACCTCTTCCAAGAACTCATCTAATCTAGTTTCTATCTTTTAAGGAAGCAAAATGAGATCCAAAGCAATTAGAATTCGCCTAAGGTCACGCAGTTACAGATGGGGTTTGGAGCCCAGATGGGGTTTGGAGCCCAGATTGTCGTCTTCTTCCACACTTCCCTCAGTCACTAGTATTCTACTAAGTTTAGAATTTATATTCAGTGGACTGATTTTTTTTAAAGATTGCAATCTTGTGCTGTTTTTGAAGAAAGTTTCTCCTAGATGAGATTCCCTCAGGAAAAAATAGCAACACATTTATAATTTGGGTCCATCCCCATAAGTCCACATTTTGTTCCTAGAAAACAATTACACTGGGAGGACAGAAAATCATTAAGGCTAAACTTTTGGAAAATGTACATTATGTAGCTGTAAGTGTCCATTGGGAAAAATGACCATCTGATATCAGACTCTAAAATTTGCTCATTTACTTACTTTTCAGTTACAAAAGAGAAAAACATTTGGACTACCACTATCTTTTGAACCATATCATGCCATATTTTCTGTATGGGAATATGTTCTCTGTTATTAAATCAGCAAATGGAGAAGAAAGTGCTTCCCATACAGCCACAAAGTCTTGAAAATCTTAAAAAGTAAAATAACATGGAGTATTTTAGTAACTGACTCCTAGTTATGGGGTCAAAACATATTTTCCTTTGTTCAAAATGATCTTATAGCTACATTTAGCATTACAAAAATCCATACAATTATGGAAACAAGGTTAATGTAAGGTTTACTGTGATGTTAGACAGACAATAAGTGCTCGAACACTTTAGTTTATGTGTCTACAAGTACATTGCTTTATGTTCCAGTTTATGCTCAAGTTTATGACCAGTAAGTTGAAATATTAGTCACTAGTCAAAGTCAGCTATATCCCTGAAAGAACAATACTCCTTTACTGAACAATACTTTTTCTGGGGCATTGGATTTTATTCTTCAGGTAAAAAATTGATGTAATCATATACTTACAAAACCTAAACTTACTTGGAAAGTAGAGGCCTAAGAGATGATGTAGAATAAAAGAAGGAACTTTGCACTCAAACTAAGAGAACTAGTTCAAATATTGCCCTACATATTTACTTGCTGTATGATTTCTAGACATCTCAAACCTAAAATGTCCAAAGCAAAACTCACTATATTTTCTTCTCAAGCCCACCCTTTCCCCAAATTTTCCTATTACTGCCAAAATACCTGTTCTCATGCATATGGGCACCAGCTCTGTAAGATATTTAATATATAATGTTTACACATGCATATATATACATATATATGTATTTTAATATATGTCATAACATATGTCATCTTGATTAATGAATTATCTGGAAGTAGAATTCCTTCATTACATAGTCAGTCAAGTTAAAAATCATCATCGTAAGTTGAAGAATCATTTAGTCTGTTGGGAAAGAAAGGTTTGGTTTTAGCTTTGATGGCCATGGGGCTGTCTGTCAAACAGATGATACCAGGCATCATATATGGGTTCCAGGTTGCTGAAAATTTTTTAGATTTAATTTTCCTTATTAGAGTAAACTATTACAATATGATAACTTATCCAATAGATTTATATTTGCATTTTGCATCTATAATTAAACTTCCATGACAGACACAGGAGAGGCCGAAGTAAGAAGTAACAGTTCCTGTTTAGTAATAAGAGAAATTGCTCTCAGGAATTGAAGCAGGCAAGACTGTCATAGAAAGACTGTATAGGTCCAAATCAAGTCAAATAAAATAGTCACTAAGATCATCCTATTTACTGCCCCTAATCAGAGGCATAAGAAAGAACACATATTGATGATCACCAATTTAATCAGTAACACTATCCCTGTCCAGTAACCTTTCTTTGTCATTTAAAAGGTCACAATACATCTTGAAGCAGGGGTTTTTTCTTTATTTTTTTAAATTCACGCTTTTTATTTATAAAACATATGCATAGATAATTTTTCAAAATTGACTTTTGCAAAACTTTTTTTCCAAATTTTCCCCTTTCCCCTTACTCCTTCTCCTAACTGGCATGTGGTCCAATACATGTTAAATATGTTAAAAAATATATGTTAAATCCAATATGTATATATATTTATACAGTTATCTTGCTGCATAGGAAAAAATCAGATCAAGAAGGAAGAAAAAAGCCGAAAGAAAACAACAACAGAGAGAGAATGCTATGTTGTGGTCCATACTCAGTTCCCCCAGTCCTCTCTCTGGGTGTAGATGGTTCTCTTCATCACTGAACAATTGGAACTGGTTTGAATTATCTCATTGTTGAGGAGAGCCATGTCCATCAGAATTGATCATCATATAATCTTGAGCAGATTTATAATTTTATATATATAAACATATATAATTATATTTATAATCGGAGCATATTTCATATTCATTCATTGGAAATGGTCTCATTTCCTTCATTAAAAAATAAATATGAGGCAAATATAAGGCAATAATGAGACTCTCATTTGCTACATCCACATGCACCTCCTTTTAGTAAAGCAACTTAAAAACTACCATTCAGAGAAAAGCTTCCTTTTGGTATAGTTTTCAAAAGTGCCTCTAGAATCAGAAACTAATTAATAACATACACCAGTGTGCCCAATATAGCTGGAATGCTGGGGAACTATCCAGCTTAGAGAGAAGAAAAGAAGGTTGGTAATTAACCAAATTCACCTCCATCCTTTTCTTATGCCTTTTTTCTTTGCTTTGTCTTTGCTTTAGCCTTTTGCCTTTATCTTTCTCTCCACCCCACCATCACCCTTACCCCATTCTATCCCATCATTCCCACTTCAACATCTTGTAACTGCTAGGATATGTGCATATGTATTTATTTTCCAAAAACATCATTTTTCCTTATATCCCTTATTTTCATCTCTCTATAAAGACAGAAGGTGAGATTGTCTTTATTGAAACTAGTAAATTAAAGCTGTGTCTATTTTCTGGATCACTAAACCATATCTACAGGTGAACACTGTCTCAAGGTTTCCCAGTGGCAAAATACCAAGTCATGATGACTATTTTATTGGATTGCCTGAATTGTAATTGCATACAAGCAGTTAACAATATAGCCCCTCTTATCTGGAGAACTTTTTGTTTGTTTGACTATAGCAAAATTGTAAAACCTGCCATTTCTTGCCATGTCCATTTTTTTTAGACTATTCTTTGATCCAGTGCTTTTTGTTTTCATATTCATCCATATTCTTAATCCTTTCTGCAGTGATGATTGAATCATCTGGCCTTGTGCTAATATGAAAGAAAACATTCATTCAGCTCTTGTGTTTTCCAAAGAGCATGCCTGGTAGTTCGCTTGAATTTTTCGCAAATAAAGCAGGTAGGCATAATTGCCCAAGATGTTTGTCATGTAATTCATGGCATAATTTGTGATCACAATTAGTTTCATCATTTTAATCTTCTAAAGGTTTTCTTTCTAGATTGTTGTTTATTCCCATGTGCATAATTCATTATGGGGATTTGTAAAGCCCCATTTTTCTTCAACTAGAGCATAAGAAACCTATGTGGTATGGGAAGAAAAAAATCAAATATTTTTTTTTCAAATCATCCCAATGATTTTAAAGAAATCCCACTGTGCAAATTCAGTTATATGGAAGGAAATCGAGAAGTGTTTGTTCATTTTGAGAATGCCCTGCTTATGTTGATGGTATGCTGTACCATTAACTTACAATGGTCATTTACAGTATAATAATACAAACATAATAATAAAAACAAGTCCCACTTCTGGCATTTATCTTTGCAAATGCCATTTGTAAGACATCCAAATAACAGTAACATAAAATTATATTTTTGTCAAGCTACATTGCATTCAAGTTACATGAATCTGAAAATAGCAGATGAAATGTAATTCAGTGGTCCTACAATTTCTGATGATTGTCATCTTTAGTTTACAAAGACATTGTGCTCATGTCCCTTTGGTATCAACTTGAGGTAATTTAGACTTGAAGTGATGATGGTGATTTAATATAGAAAGGTCCTCATATACCCCTGTTCAATGACACTAGGAAAAAAATTAGTAATGGAAGTAATTTAAAGAACATTATATTATGGCCCTGGAAATTCTCATATATCTTTGCATAATTGTAACAGGGGAATTAACTCAGTTTTTAAAACAAAGTTAATGTTTATAAGATTATATGACTTAAGATTTTAGGATTTTATTGTTATTTCCAGTGGTATCTATAGTCTGGTATGACATTCTTCCAATCTTCCAATTGTAGAATATTGATTTTGAAGGGAACTTAGTAGTCATCTAGTCTACTCTCACCTAAATGAGAAATTAGTTCTATAAATAATTTTTCCAACTTATGAATATCTGACTTGAACACCTCCAGAGATAGAATAGATTGCTTTAGAAAGTAGTGAGTTCCCAATTTTTTAAGAGTGCTCTAATTTCTAGGAAACTCCTTGTCTTGAGTCCAAATTGTTTCCCTGTAATTTAGACTTGTATAATCATGGATTTATAGCTGGAAGGGGCAAGAGAGTCCATCTCACCCAATCTTTTTATTTTATAGATAAGAAAACTGAGGCCCAGAGAAACCAAGTGATGGGTTCAGTTACATAGATAACAAATGGCTTTTTGAGACTTTGTTTTCCCTCCTGGACTCTGAACAAGGATTACAGAAAAAAATTTACCAGCTTTGGATCATAGGACTGAGTGATTCATCAAGATCAAATTTTTGTTTCAAACAGGGGCAAGTAGATAACATGTTAGAGGCAAAGAAAGATTTTTGAGGTGAAGAGAGTTAGAAAGATACTTGTATTTTAGTATAATGATCTATATAAAGGGAATAGGCCTTCCAAATTTTCTAAGATCAGTTATAATTTACTAATTATAAATTTAGCAGAATAGCAGAATAATTTCATATGATAGTTATGCTTTCATTTTTTAATGTTTTATTGATGTTTTTTAATGTAACTGTCATTTTCCAGTGCCTTTTCCAGAATTTGTAAAGCATTCCCTTCTAACAAAGAAAAAGAATTGAGAAAAATAAGCGGACACATCTGATACTGGCAGTGTATTTAGCATTCTTTAGATATGCTACCACATCTCTAGGGAGAAGAGGAAAGTGTGTTTCATTTTTGGTCTTGTGCAATCAAGACTGATCTTTACATTAATTTGCATTCTGATGTCTTTTATTGGTTTTTTAATGTTGTATTTATTGTATATACAGTTTTCTTGGTTCTCTTTTTATTCTACATCAGTTATATGTCTTCTCATATCTCTCTGAATTTATCATATTCCATTCTTTTATTTTTTCTTGATGACAAATTGAATAACATTATTTCCATTTAATAATCCTCAATTTAAGTTGTGGTCAGATATGAAGGATTTTAGGTGAAACTATTTTCACAGAAAAACATTAGACTTAAGTGAGCTTCAAGAATTCTCTATGTATTGCCTTGGCTTTGACTCTATTGTGAGAAGACAGAGAAATCAGAGTTCGATGTTTCTAAAACTGCTGAAGCATCATTTATAATTTTTATGACTATGATGCTGTTTATATATTTCTATAGTTTCACTTCTCATTCTTGCTCTTTCATACACATTTGGATGTTTAAAAGAAATGGGTGACCATTTAAGTGACACTTTTCAGAACTTTAAAATCAATTTTAAAGACATACATATTTCACCAAATTCTTTTAATGTCTCTATACATGGTTTTTTTTTTCCTAAAAAGTTCTCTTCTTGAACAGTGGGCCTCATAATCACAACAGCTGATTTCAGGTTTACAAAGAGTTTTGCTTATGTTATCTCATTTGATATGTGCATGGGAAATACCTTGTTGGAAAGGAGACTTCAAGAAAGCATTTTGCTTTACTGTATTAAAAGTTAGAGGGAGAGGGAGGGAGAGGGAAGTTATAGGCAAAGATTTAGCCTGGACACCAGAAAGACCTAGGTTAATGACTCACTAGCTTTTGATCCTCAGCAAATTATGGGTGCTCCTCTTGGTGCTTCAGACAACTCTGTCTAAAAATTAGAAAATGAGAAATGTAGAGAAAATGTCATCTTACATTGGAAGAGAGAATCTCCTCATCTGAGAATTCTCTATATCAATGAAATTACAAGTCCAATCCTCATTTTAATAAAAAAACTATTAGTGTTATTGCATGACTGAAAATCACAGAACACTAGAGTTTCTGGAAAATTAAAGAGGAGTACATCAAATATTAATGGAAATGATGAGTATGAGCAGGGTACAATATGTCACTAATAAAACAAAAATTGTGAAGAACTGGCAGAAGGATGTTTTAAAAAAATTATGGGCTAGTCACATAAAAAGAGTAACAGGCCATCCCAATAGCCAGTTGGGCTATCTATACACTCCACAAATATCCCTGCCTATTAAAAAAACAAAACAAAACAAGAAAGTCTCTTAGTATGTTGGGTGGACTTCCTGCAATGAACTTATGAGAGAATATAGACAAGAATTACATGAAATAGGCAGACTTGCATTATTACAATCTCCACTTAGCATCCATATCAGTGAGAGTCCAGATTCACTAAAGTTTTTGAAGATCTCATTTAATATTCATGGCAAATCTATGAAGTGAACACTATAGCTATTGGTTATTCAGTCATTTTCAGTCCTGTCTAACTCTTCATGACCCCCTTTTTGGGTTTTCTTGTCAAAGATATTGGATTATTTACCACTCCTTTTCTAGTTAATTTTACAGATGAAGAAACTGAAGCAAATAGGGTTAAGTGACAAAGGTTATACAATTAGTAAAGTGAATAAGGTTAGATTTACGCTTGGGTATTTCAGACTTCAGATCCAGCATTCTATCCACTGTGCCCTGTAAGTATTATCCTCCATTTTTGATAAGGGAACTGAGGCTTAGGCATGTTAACTAATTTAACTAAAAATATCAGAGATTGGGTTTGAACTAAGGTCAATTTTGATTTCAAATCCACTGCCCTTTCTATTGTGTCTTACTACCTCTTGTTTTCATATATTGACACATATATATCATATATTGGCCAAACTTTTTATTTAATTAATTTTCAATTCCATATAATTGCTATAACTTGGAAGAGACAGACATAAAATCATAGTTCTAACAAATGGACTGGGTGCTTTTCCTTTGTATAGCTTTAAAAATAAGGGATTTACACAATTATTTCTAGGATTTATGATTTCATTAATGTGGTATCCTTTTGCACAATGCAAATCAAACCTCCTTTGTGACATTACTGAATTCAACTTGAAAGTGAGCCCCCCCTGAACTTAGAATCTTTGCACATTAGACATAAAATATCATTTTCAAAGCTTTACAAGTTTGGTAAATGATGTCAGAGTATAGATTCAATAATATAGCCTTCAAGATTCCCAGACCTCTGGCTAGGCTTAGTCTATGATATTAGGGGATAAATAAGCTTCATCTTTCTGGGTAGTTTTGGGCAAAGTTTAATGGGGCAAAAGATGCCTGAGCTAATGTCAGACTACTATGTAGGAGAATGTAAAAATTATGTTCTGGCAAAAATGTCAGAATTCTAAATTGAATTTCCAGGGGGTGGCAAGTCAATTTTCCACTTATCCATCTCTCAAGTAGAAAATGTTCAACTATTCCCATAAACTGAATTTTCTCTAGGGATAATCTGACTCTCCTTCCTTTTTGCTTGCAAAATCTGTTTCCTAGACCTTTATACTCATGCTTACAAATAAACCCAATTGCATGCCTTCGTAACATTCCTAAAAGCTTAATATTCAAAGTTATTTTAAAGCAGGGATTCATGATCTTTTTGTGTTGTGAACTCCTTTGGTAGTCTTGGAAAGCCTATGGACCTCTTTTCAGAACAATATTTTTAAGTGTATATAAAATAAAATATATAAGATTACAAAGGAAGCAAATTATATTGAAATATGATGATAAAACATATTTTTAAAAAGCAAATTTGCAGAACCCAGGTTAATAATCCCTGATAAAAAGCATTCAGAATGGACTATTCTAACGCCATTATTATTAAATTTGTTTTAAATGAGGATAACTAAAAATCCATGTAAAACCAAAACATCATGTAATTTCTCATTTAAATTTTAACATATCTTAAATAATTTCAAAGCTCTTTTTAATTTGAGTAATCCAAAAACTCTAATGGAGGGCTTAAACTTGTCTATCAAGGCGGACAACCTTGGGTAAAATAAATCCCTTCAGATGAAGATATGCAAAATATTATCCTGCTAAAATAGGCCATATCCATTGTTGTGAATGCTGGTTCCTCAATAGCTTTCCTCTGTCTGCTAAAAAGATTTATAGCATGCATTTAAAAAAAGATAATGACCTCATGTTCAATTTAAATCTCTAGCTTGTGAGAACATATTACTGCCCTACCAGTTGTTTTTTCCTTTGTTCTTTCTTCCCTAGAAAATAATTAGAGTAAAACATCATAATGTACCTTGTTATCCTATGGATTTAATTATACAACAGATCAAATTATGTCCTTCTTTTACATCAGTATGTGCATACATTGTTACTGTAATGCTTAAAGCCTGTAACCTAGATATTATTGAGCCCGGGTAGACTCCAACAGGAATTAAGAAGAGTCAGACAACTGAAACAACTGAACAAATCTGGAGCTATCCATGGTTCTGAACAAGTCCAATGCTGATAACTGCTAAATTGCATCTAAGGTACAGAATTAGCCCACTTCAGGAATATAAACACCTTCACCCCAAATCTACCTCCAATACCATATCTTTTGGCATTTTGCCCATCTTGACATTTATACAGTCTATCCTGATTCATAAAGCCCCAAGAAGCTGCCTACTCTTTTCAGGATGTCTTGACATAGCCATCACTTTTCACTTTCCCCAACATACTGACGGCTTTTCCTTGGTGCAACGATCCTGGAAGTTTGGAATTCCAGTGTCTCCTTAAAATAATATCTATTTTGTCCCTAAAGTGTTTGGTGTTTAATACTTATTTCAACTTATGGTTGAATTTAGTGACCCTTGCTTCTGATCAAGATTTATTGTATGGACTCTGAGGTGCTACCTCAATTTTATCAGATTGGCTAATATGACCAAAAAAAAGGAAAATGTTGGATGTTGAAAGAAGTGTGGGAAAACTGTAACACTAATGCACTGTTGGTGGAATTGTGAACGGATCCAACAATTCTGGAGGACAATTTGGAATGATGCCCAAATGATACCCAAAAGACTATAAAACACACCCTATGATCCAGCAGTACCACTAAGTCTATAGCCCAAAGACATTCAAAAAGAATTCCAAAAAGGGGGAAATGATTTACATATAAAAATATTTATAGTAACTGTTTTTGTGATGGCTAAGAACTAGAAATCAAAGGGATTCTCATCAACTGTGAAACAAGTAAACAAGCTGTGGTACATGGTTGTAGTAGAATGTTATTGTGCTGTAAGAAATGACAAGAAGGATGATTTCAAAAAAAAACCTGGAAAGACTTACAAGAACTGATGTATAGTGAAGTAAATAGAACCAGGAAAGTGTTGTACACAGTAACAACAACATTGCTTGATGAAGAATTGTGAACGACTTAGCTATTCTCAGCAATACAATGATCCAAGTCAATCCCAAAGACTAACTATGAAGCATACTATCCATCTCTAGACAAAGAACTGATGGAACATGGCATTTTTCATTTTCATTTTTCTTTTATTCTAGTATTCTTGTACAAAATGACTAATATGAAAATGATTTACATAATTATAGATGCATAACCTATATCTGATTGTTTATAATCTCAAGGAAAGGGGAAGGGAGAGAGAGTGAGGGATAGAATTTGGAACTCAAAATTTTAAATAAAAATGTTTGAAAAAGTTTCATTGCATGGATCTGAAGGAAGCATGTCTTATATGCCTTGTGACCAATTAAATACTCTTCAATAACTTATTAAGCATCTATTATGTACAAGACATTGTGTCAAGCACTAGAGTTACAAGGAACAAAAAGGATCTAGTTTCTGTCTTCAAAATTTTATAGTATACTCTATGTGTGAGGAATGACATATGAAGAGATAACAAGTATAAAGTTTCCTTTTGAAGGTATTCTCTTCTGTTCATACTTTTTTTAGGGGATGAAAAGAATCAGAACCTGTTCTTGGGGGTAGTTAAAATGTTTATAGCTTAACAGACTAAAATATAAACTTCCTCTCATACTAGTTTTCCTGCCTGAATCTAAAAGTATGAAATGCATTTTAATTTTTCAACAAAAGCCATAGGATTAAGTTGAGTTCAGAAGAGAACCAAAGGGCAAAAAACTTCAAAGGAGGCTAACAATGACCAGCTGGATGAGCTTCAACTACTAGGCTAAGAGAAGTAGAGAGTTGTCATTTTTCAGGAAAATTCTTCCATTTGTAAAGGAGGAAGCAAATTACCAAGTTCATTTGGCAAGTGATATAGCTTAGAGTCTGAATTTTTGGGGCATGACTTTGGAAAATTTTATTTCTGTTAAAATGCTATTTTTACCTTCATGGAAGAAAATGACTTCTTCATGAGAAAATGGTTTATGAATGACAAATGTCCAAGATCTTGCCTGTCCTGCTATAAAGCATGGTTTACTGCCCCACTGATGACAAATACACAAAACAGTTAGACATAGATTTACATGTAATTGTAGAAAAAAGTCTGGGAGAAGGAGTCTTAGAATGCTGGGAAAACTTTTTTTTTATTATAACTTTTTATTTACAAGATATATGCATGGGTAATTTTTCAGCATTGACAACTGTCAAACCTTTTGTTCCAATTTTTCCCCTCCTTCCCCACCCCCTCCCCTAGATGGCAGGTTGACCAATACATGTTAAATATGCTAAAGTATATGTTAAATACAGTATGTATACATGTTCATACAGTTATTTTGCTGTACAAAAAGAATTGGACTTTGAAATAGTGTACAATTAACCTGTGAAGGAAATAAAAAATGCAAGAGGACAAAAATAGAGGGATTAGAAATTCTATGTACTCATCTCCCAGAGTTCTTTCACCGGATGTATCTGGTTCAATTCATTATTGCTCTAAAGGAATTGATTTGGTTCATCTAATTGTTGAAGAGGGCTACATCCATCAGATTGATTATCATATAGTATTGTTGTTGAAGTATATAATGATCTCCTGGTTCTACTCATTTCACTCAGCATCAGTTCATGTAAGTCTCTCCAGGCCTTTCTGAAATCATCCTACTGGTCATTTCTTACAGAACAATAACATTCCATCATATTCATATATCACAATTTATTCAGCCATTCTCCAATTGATGGGCATCTACTCAGTTTCCAGTTTCTGGCCACTACAAACAGGGCTGCCACAAACATTCTTGCAATACAGGTCCCTTTCCCTTCTTTAAATGCTCTTTGGGATATAAACCCAGTAGTAACACTGCTCAATTAAAGGATATGCACAGTTTGATAACTTTTTGAGCATAGTTCCAAATCATCCAGATTGGCTGGATGTATTCACAATTCTACCAACAATGTATCAGTATCCCAGTTTTCCCACATCCTCTCAAAATGTTGGGAAATCTTATTTCCATATATCACTCAAAAGGGACTATTTGGTTAGTAAAACAGGGGGTATAGGTCAAGCAAAGTATGGAAACAAAGATGTCACATTCCTTAACATAATGAAGATACTAAGGAGTCAAAGTAACTTTGTACATCTAGAAATGGGCCTACAAAATACAACCAGCCTTGTCACAAATTTTAATCTTCCATTCCTTGAGAGGCTCTCATTTCAATAATAATGTACAAGTTTATTTTGTAATGTTTACAATGAAAACAAAGTTAGTCATAGAATTGATGATACATGCACAATACCCAATATATAATGTATTTATGTATACAAACATGCATGTCCCAACAGATTTTAAAGATTACTCTAACATTCTTATTAACAAAAGTCAAAGAAAAATTAATTCAATCTATAGGTTTTGTTTCTGGTCAAGTGATGGTATTTCCACTTATTTCTGTGAGACTCACTACTGATCACAGTGTGGTTCTTGTCATATAACTACATCATTTTAAAAGACCTGCTTCTTCTATGGCTTTCTTTTTCATGGTATATGCTAGCAATACATCTAGAAATAAAGAGCCAATTTAAGAATGACTATTGGTTTTTCAATAATTTAGTTTTATTGATAAACTGATCTCAGTTTAGTGAATGTCCTATCATCTTTCAAAGTCCTGGATTTTACCTTAGTCTATTAGCATTAATCTTTGATTTGCAAATTGTTTGTAATACATAAAATACAAAAATCTTCATCTGTAATAGAGTGCAGTAATCTTGATCCACTAGTCATCTTATTTTTGCTCTGTCCCAATCAATGCTAAATTTGTAAAGAAACTAGTTACAAATATAAAATGTGGAGTAAACTTTAAAATGAATATACTTTATTGTGAGCCACAGTTAAAAATGAAATAATGAAACTCAATTGATTGCATCTTTTATCATTCTGGAAATGACTTATTTATGTGACACTAAAAAAAGAATATTAGTCTTCTTCAAATGTCTTTTTTATGTAACTTATACCTAATTTTGTAAAAATTCCTTAAGTTTTGTTAGACAGTCTGTCATTACCCCAGTTGTCCCCAAATCAAAAGTTTTTTCTTCTTTTAGAGTAGCAGGGTTGTACTTGAGTAACAGGACTGAGGTCACCTCATAGTCCTCCAGGGTAGGCAGCAGGTAAATCACTGCCAAGTACAGTATCGTAGCCACTTGGGTGGCTACTTCCCTCCCAGTATGGCCTTCTCCCCTGCAAGCTAGCTAGTAGCACCCCCAGTCCAGTTTTTGAACCAAAAGATTAGACAGAACAGATTAGATGGAGGTATTCTATTGAGATAGAAACAAAACCAAGACAAACAACAGGGCATATATCACCACAGATCAAGAACAGATGGATAGCTTGGCCAGGCAACTGGGGATTTCTAGACCTGGTAATAAGCCTGTGGGCACAGTCATTATTTGGAGACTATCCCAGCCTTGCTCTTCTGGTTCTTAGCATGCTCAGAGTCTGGCCAGGGGGACCCCTGTTCAGTGTCTGACAACTACCCTAATCCTAGGTTTCTTTTGTATCTACTTCTAGGTTTCACACTCAAAAGAATTTAAGGCAATTTAGTTCAATTTAAGGCACTCAATTCAGCTCAATATCAGTCCTAGGGTCTGCACTTTTCTGATTGGTGAGTGCTTCATTTGGTCCATTATATTTAGCTGGCATGAGCCATACTTCCCCTTATATCCCCGGCATCTTCTTCCTATCCACTAATAATATCATCAGTGTTAGAAAGGATATGTCATTTTATTTCCCTAGAGTTCTATTCAGCCTCCCTCTGATTTTTCAAACCCAAATTCTCCTCCCTACCCCTTCTCCTCAGAAAGACAACTGACATGGAAAATATCATTAGAGAGGTGTGTGTCTTAAAAAATAATAGGATTTTGTAACTGTGCAGCTGTGATGAATTTGGTTCTTTTCAACAGTGAGGTGATTTCAAGGCAATTCCAATAAACCAGTGATGGAAAGAGCCATCCACATTCAGAGGGAGAACTATGGAGATTGAATGAGGATCAAATATAGTTTTTTTCACCTTTCTTTTTGGTTGTTCATTTGCTTGCTTTATTTTTCTTTCTTGTGTTTTTTCATCAGACATACATGTGTGTATGTGAGCACAGCATGACAAATATGGAGATATGTTTGGAAAAATTGTACATATTTAACCTAAATTGGATTTCTTCCTGTCTATGGAAGGGAGCAGGGAGAAGGAGGGAGAAAAATTTAGAGCACAAGGTTTTGCAAAAGTGAATGTTGAAAACTAATTTTGCATGTATTTGGAAAAATAAAAAACTATCAAAATAAAAAAGTAATAGGTCTGGTAGTATATTAAGGGTGAGGGATAACTGATGGATGGCTCATATTAATCCATAGACTAAAAGTTTCAAGATTGAGGAAGATTTTCAGCATTAGACTAAGATCTTTGAAAACAGAGACAGGTTTTTTTGGCTTCTCTTTGTATTCCCAATATTTAGCACAGTGCCTGGTACTGATTAATAAGGCACTTCTTAAGTGTTAACTTACTAATTCACAGGTTCAGTATGTTGGAAGACTTCTAGGTTTACCAAAGGATTTGGAAAAGAGTCAAAATGTAAAGGCATAGGAGGGTTGGTCTCATAAATCTAGTGATGCCCTGAAGTATGGATTTGCTCCTACTTCTGAGACATTTCAGATCAGGACTGTGATGCATAAACATTTGAAAAACATAGTTTCTGGAAAATTAATCATTTTATTAATTATGTTAGTAAGTAATTAATAAAGTGGCAGTATCAGATGCCAAAGACCTCCTTATGAAACCCACTTAAGCTTATGTGCCCTTGGAGAAATGGGTATTCCTAAGGGTGGTAATTGATTGGTTAATACTTAATGAGCAGAATGAATATCCTAATAAAAGGTGGATCTATTCTAATGAGGGGTTAGTAGACAAGACTCTGATCACTTTACCACATAACTTCTATCCTAGCACAATCTGGATGAAGGATCTACGCCTCCTCTCATCCATCAAACCACAGTAGAACACAATAGGTTTCCCCATTTGGATAGGGGTTTGAACCAGACCGACGAAAAAGTTAATCCAATCTCATTAACGTCAATATTTTTAAAATTCTGGCTTGATCTAGAAGAGAATAAATAAACAATAAGGGGAAAACCCTGCATCTCCTTAATAATTGATAATTTAATGATCATTTTTTTAGGACTTAATTTTTTTTCAAGTACAAATTCTACCATAGAACTCATCTTATTTGACCTTTTAGGAATTCAGATTGTTTGTAACACCGTGTGTGTGTGTGTGTGTGTGTGTGTGTGTGTGTGTGTGTGTATCACTGAGATTTGTGCACCAGGCAATTGTTCAAAGGCCACGTCATACTTTTAAAAAAAACATATTCAGAGAACTAAGCCAATTATGCTTTAGTAATTTTGTCATTTGTAAATTCAGAATAAGTGATCTATCAAGTATAATATCATCTCAAGGCACTTGGCAAACTAAATCAGAGCTAGAGTATGTAAGGAGAAAGGAGTTTTACAGTGGGGGAAGAAAACCACTTTAGTAGTTTAAAATATTATTTTCTTCTGAGACTCTTCAATAAAAACAACTTAGGCTTATATCAATTAACACAGTTCCCAAAGAAGATGCAATTCTGTACTAATGGATTTTTTTCCTTGATAGTTCAAACCTTGGCTTGTTCCCAAGAAACATTTTCTAGTTTTATATGACTCCCTTATTGAGCTCTAAAGAGAAAAGTCTAACAGAGTAGGTTTTTAATCTTCTATATTATTTTTAGAGACCCTACGTAAGATATCTAGAAGCTTTCAGCAACTGGTAATCCAGTCTCAGATAATATTCTTTCTAGCCAATAGACCTCAAATTGTTGTATATGCATGTAGAACATACCAGAAGAGATAATTATTAAGCTCAATATTTGGATGGATGGAATTTGGATGGAAGCTATGGTGACATATATTTCCATGTAAGGATAAAATAGCTAGAAGACATTTAAATCATAATTTATAAAACATTTGTGGGATATATTTTAGCATCTGCATATACATTTGATATACCAATTCTTCCTCATTCAGGGTTTTTGGTTTTTGTGATATAATATGGCTATTATAGGACTCCCTTTATAAAGCAGACAGAAATTCATTATGTCACTGTATTAGTTATCCAACAAGCTATCTAAGGAGCTACAATATCTAACTTTGTCCATTAGATGATGTTTAATTAAATATCAGATCAGCATTTTCATTGGCTCATATGTGAAACAACCTTTCCAAAAGGCTGTTATATCCTAGCCAGTTATAAAAAAATATTAATTCTGAAAAGACTTGAACCATACTGTTCAGATTATATGCACATAAGTATGTTTATATATACACATATTCATAATATAACACTATCTGTATGTACATACATACATATAATACAGTATGCATATGTCCTGTATATACCTGTGTTTTGTAAGGCATGTGTGCTGGTAGTTCATTAGGAAAATACTTTTCTTCTAGAGGAATATAACTGTGATATAGGACAGTTAAAGAGCATAGGGCTTTGTTATTTCTGAATACCAACTTCTTGGATGACTTTGGGAAATTAATTTCATCTTTTTGGCTTTAGTGCCTTTATTTATAAGAGTGAAAACAGGAGAGTGAAACAAATGATCACTAAGAACCTTTATCTAACATTCCACTCTTCTATTTTGTAGCTTAGTGTGTCCAATTCTTGTCCTGCCATGGGGATCAAGAAAGTTTTTAAATTTGACTTCTTGGAGTTTATGTTAAATGCCTCATTTAGTGCTTCAATCTCTTAAGATGAAGGGGGCATCTTTTTTGGTGCTATTACTAGAAAATATAGATCTTCACAGAATTGATCAACTTTTGCCTCTGTGGCATCCATGATTGGAGCACAGACTTGTATTAGCGTGATGCTGAATGATTTAACTTGAATTTGAACACATTTCATCTGGTCACTATTGACATTATATCATAGTTCTGATTTTCACTCTAGGTGGCACAGTGGATAGTGTGCCAGACTAGGAATCAGGGGAAGTTTCATTTTGTAAGTTTAAATATAGCCTTAAGCATTTATTAATTATGTAATCCTGGGCAAGTCACTTAACCCTGTTTAGCTCAATTTTTCATCTGTAAAATGGGTTGGAGAAGGAAATGGCAAACCACTTCTGCATCTTTGCCAAGAAAACCTCAAATGGGGTCATGGAAAGTCAGACACATCTGAAAAATGACTAAATAGCAATTTGCATGTTTTTACACTTGGAATTAAGGAAAATATAAATGCAACATCCAGGATCTCCCTCATATGTGGGTTATGTGAAAGTCAGCCTATTCTAAGGCATACTATGGGTCAACATCCACTCAAAACCAGAGTTCATGTGTTCCCCACCAAAGTGTTTCTTTTACAACCAACCAGAGGACACATAAATCCCAAGAAAAAGACATTTAATTAAATAGTGAAGCAATTTAAATGACATATGAGCAAGTTTATTTTCTGCCATAGCTTTCAGTAGCAGCAGTGGAGAGGAACCAGGAAATAATACATGTAGCTAGAGCAACTCAGGTCCAAAAGTAAAGTGTATGTACATCTCTATATTTTTCTCTCTGTCTCTGTCTCTCTTTTTCTTTCTGTCTTCATCTCTGTCTCTCTTTGTCTCTTCCTCTGTCTCTGTCTGTCTCTGTCTTTGTCTTTCTTAATATTGCTTTGATTCTTACCATACAAATGTCATCTCATTCTTGTTATTTTTATTTTGAGGATTTTTCTATGGTCAGTATTTCAGTGCTGAGCCAGAAGCTCCCTACCTCCTCAGTGCATTCCAGAATGCATCTTGAAACATCCCAGCTATAGATTTAAGCTAATTTAGCCTAAGAATATTAGAATTTGTAAAGTGAAATGCAAATTGTTTTTATGTTATTAAGTGTTTTAGATAATTCATACTATTGTTTCCCCACATCAATAATCTTACTTAAGAGGTTAGCTACTGCTCTAAGATAGTCAAGAGGCTTTATACAAAATCTTGAAATCTCTTTAGTTGTCACTGTGAAGGAACTCAATTGGGTAATGTTCTAATAAATTGCTGTGGGGGGAGGGGAGAGTATTGTTGCTGTTTGCTTCACTCTTGGCTTCTTTCCTGGATGTTTTATTCATGGATATTTTTTCAGGACATTTCATTTTCTGCCTAATTTTTAACTTCTATTTGTCTCCTAATCATCCTGACCCAACCTAGTTACTAAGGCAGGTAAAGAAGACATATCCTGTAAATTGGGGATGGAGAAATGCTATTTGGGAAAGTATAATTTGACAGGTTTCGAAGATGGAATACAGGCCACTTGTTAAATGGCTTCTTGGTCTTTTCCCTCTATATCCAGAAACCTTATCTAAGGAATGGATTTCCTGGGATGATCCTCATTCCTGGAATTGCTGGAGAAGATGCAGTGGAGGGTCACCATCAGGGTGAATGCAAATTAGAGCAGCTTGTTTTTAGATCAAAAAAAAAAAATCTCCCCCGAGGAATTCCCTTTCTGAGAGCCCAGATTTTCACGTAGGCAGATTGCCAATAGTAATCACACTTAATGTTGGGTTCATCCTGCCAGCATGTTGATAGAACACTACAACAGCTAGTCTTTGAAAACCTATGGATGAATAGTCTTTAAAGAAGCTACATAGCCAGAGAGCCATACTGGCACGCTGATCTGCCTTGATTAGGATTCTATGCAGCTCTTTATCTGTATGTTTCCATCTATAGTTTTGTATGAAATGGTCACGCCTTATCCTCCCATCTCTAAGAAGGATTCATGAGCACAAGAATTCACAAGTAGGAGGGATGAATTTGGTTCTCTGCTTATTCAGGGGCTACATTCAGATGACCAAAAAATATTGTCCTTGGCCTCCTCAGAAGTCATGACTTGTTTTTGAGACATTCTATCGTAGACAGAGTATTCACCGAAGAAGATGACGATTGGTTAATTTTTTGCCATTTATATTAGATGTCTTATTGGACTAAATAGTCATAGATAGTGTCATAAAGTGAAGGTGTGCACTGATGGAAATGGACTTCCTTGAATCTAAAATAAACAAAGCCCCGAATTTTAAACACTTTCTCTGAAAGCTGGAACATTGAGAGGGACTTTAATTTTTTTTTTAATTGCAAGGCAAATAAATGTTTTCTTATAGAAAACTTGTTCAATTGGAGGTGAATAGTAGCAAAATCTAAAAAGAATTTGATGGGCTGCATGGGCCATTTGTATGACAAGAAATTTGATTCATTCTGTCATTAATTCTTTCATTAGAAGAGCCTTATTAAGCATCTATTATATATAATGCAGTGTTTTAGGCAGTAGGAAGAGACAGTAGAATAAAAAAGAAATGATCCCTGTTCTCAGGGAGGTTATAATCTAGTATCTTGAATATCTTATCCTCAATTCAAATAACTAAATATTGTTTTTGTAATTACTCTTCTGATTAACCTATGTTGACTGCTATTCTGTAGAATGAGTCATTTTCTACTAGCTAGATTGTAAATCACTTGAGGTCAAAGATTATGTCAGGGGTTCTTTATCTCTGTGGAGTCATGGATGCTTTTTCATCTAGTGAAATCTATAGGACTCCTTCTTGGGAAGTTTTTCATAATGGAAGGAAATGCTAAATTTCAGTTAGATGCTAGTGAAAATGAAAATAGCACTTTTTTTCCACTCCAAATTCCTAGACCCCTCTTAATATGGCCTATGCATCCTAGGTTAAGAACCCCAATACTTTTGTCATTTTGATATTTATGGCTTAAGTGTGAAGGACAGAGCTTTCATAGTAAATGGCTGATAAAGTTTGTTAAGCTGAAATGTTGTGTATTATATTAAACTCTTTGTGGTGTTTTGGTTTCCTTGTTCTAGATACATAAAAAGTCTTAAGTTTGAAAAAATGTTCCCTTATCCCATTGTTTTAAAATAATGTGAACTCCCTATTATTTCAATTTGTTATTCTGTATCTTGAGTGTATCCTCTGGAGTCATGGTTGATCATAACATTAATCAACATTCTAAAGTCTTTTAAAGTTATTTATCTTTAATATGTGGTTTGAATGTATAAAGTGTTCTCCTGGTTTTGCTCACCACACAAATCTCCCAGACTTTTCTGAAATTCCTTTTTATCATTTCTTATAGCACCATAGTATTCCATTCTATTCGTGTTTCATAATTTGTTCAGCTATTTTCATTGGGTATAAAAACAATAATAATCACAACCACCTTGCCATAATGATTATTGTAATATAGGTCATTTTCCCTTTTTATTTGATCTCTTAGGATAAAGACCCAAAAATGTATCAGTAGGTCAAAGGGTATGTACAGTTAATTGATTTGAGGGACATAGTTTCAAACTGCTACCAGAATGGGGTACTCATCTACAATTTTACCAGTACCAGTAGTGTGCTAATGCACCTATTTTCCCATCAGCATCTGTCATTTTCTTTTTTTGTCAGCCTTGTCAATCTGGTGGATACGAGGTGGTACCTTAGAGTTGCCTTCAATTTGAATTTATTTATTAGTTATTTGGAACCATTTTTTCCCCATATGACTGTTGATAGCGTGGACTTTTTCCTTAGAAAACTGCCATTTGCCAAATTGACTTTTATCAATTGGTGAATGATTTATATTTTTATAAATTTAAGTTAATTCTGTATGTGTCTTAGAGAAATTTAAAGATTTTCCCTTTCTAATTGTAGCTGCATTTGTTTTGTTTGAGCAAAAACTTTTAAATTTCATATAATCATAATAGTTCATCTATTTTCTGGAATCTTCTCGGTCCCTTATTTGATCAAAAATTCTTTTGTTCATAGATCTGAAAAAACATTTCTTCCAATGCACTCTAATTTCTTTATGATGTGACCTTTTATTTTAAAGCCAAATATACAATTGGGGGCTAATCTTGTGTATAAAATGTTTACCTTGTCCTAATTCCTATCAGACAGCTTTCCAATTTTCCCAGGAGTTTTTGCTTCATTAGCATTCTCTGGAAACAATCCCCTTTGGTTTATAGAACATTTTTTTAGTGGCATGGAAAGTACTTTTGTCAGAAAGTTATTATGCTGTTGGCCTACAATTGTTTTGTTAGCTGGTTTGATCAACTGCAGATAATTCAAACACAGCACCATCTGAAGTTGAGAGAAGCCAATAGTTTTCTGCCATCATGATGTTTGTGTATTAATTAAGTGCTTCTTTTATGGCAGACACTGAGGCTAGGGATAAGTACTGCACTTATGGTTTCCTTGATAATAGGGAATGCCTTGTTAAGGAAACTCCTTTTACGGTTACAGTCTTGACATCTTCTCTGCAGTGAGGGCCTGTGAGGTTAGGTGAACTGCCTAGAGTCATACAGCAAATATGTGTCAGAGACTTCAAACCCATATTTTCTTGCCTTTGAGACCCAGCTTTCTATGTACTTTGTTACATTGATTTTCTGAGAGCATTGGTAATACAAGGATCTCTGTTCCTAAGGGAAAACAACATGTTTACATATATGTGAATTAGAAAAAACAAAGCAAATAAATGTGAGGTGATTCTGAAAGAGAGGGACTAGCAGCTAGGGGATCAAAAAGTCTCAGGGAAAAGCCAGCTAAGGGTTCTTTTTTATTAAAGCTTTTTATTTATAAAACATGTGCATGGGTAATTTTTCAACATTGACCCTTGCAAAACTTTCTGTTCCAAATTTTCTCCTTGTTCCCCCCAACCCCCCGAAGATAGATAGTCCAATATATGTTAAATATGTTAATATATGTCAAATCCAATATATGTATGAATATTTGTATCGTTACCTTGCAGCTAAGCTTTCTAAGAGAGATACATGAAGGCCGGTGCCATAGAAGAATGGATTTGGAAGGTGGAAATGTCATATATGAGAAAGAACCAATAGATAATTTGACTGAATCATCAATTACATGTAATGGACAATAAAACTGGAAAATAGGCTGGATCCTGTTTGTGAAAGGCTTTAAATGCCAAACAGAGGAATTTATATATGATGCTATACAGGGAGTCACTGAATGTTTTTGAGCAGGAGTGACCCAGATATAGGAGGGATGGACAGGAATGAAGAGATCTGAGACAAGGAAAAATTAGGAAGATATTTAATTAGCTCAGATAAGTGCCATTAGATAGAAAGCAGACACCAGAATGTTGTGGAAATGGAATGGATGAGATTTGACAGCTGATTGATTGTGGAGGGGCTTGGGAAAAGATGGTGATGAGTCAAAGATGATTCTGCAGGTGCAAATCTGGAGGTGAGTATTGCCCTCAATAGATATAAAAGAGCACTGAGTTTGGGAAGGTAGGACAGACATGGGTTCTGTGTTGGATCTGTTGGGTTTGAGGTGACTCCTGTGGTACTATAAGACCTCTAGTCCATAGGCAAATCAGATAATTGGCAGTTATCTTAAGAAAGAAAGGGAAATATAGCAAGCTACACTGGAATATCTTAATTGTGCATGAATTCTGTTAATCATAAAATTGTCAAAACTGCCTTTCATTTCTGAAGATTCCTGATTATCTATCCTTGAGCAAAACACTACATTTCTGAGACTCAGTTTCCTCATCTGCATTATAAAAACAGCCTTCCCTATAATAGCTATCTCTCAGGGTTGTTGTGAGGAGGACAGACCTCTTCTAAACTTTAAAGGGCTCTAAGAATCTGAATTGCTGCTACTGTTGCTGCTGGGTTGACATCACATTATGTGCCTGCCAAGAGATACCTTTAGTGACGTTTCTCAGTTTTTTGCAATTGCCACTTTGTACAAGAAAAAGGGTGACTTTTGGGAGTGCATGAATTTGTTCCTGCAGACGTGACACCACTAATTGATACTATCTAGTTTTACCTGCAGCTTTGTCCTCTGGGATACGTTTGCAGTCAGTCTACTCCCAATTGAGTAGAGGAGCTAGTGGGGAACTGTGGAAGCCAAAGATAGCTGTGAAAGGGTCAATGAGGCTGAGGATGCCATGACATTCCCAGAAGCCTTAATACAAAGTGAAAAACTGCTGGTGACATCAGCAGGCTCTCACCAAATGGATGGCCAGCCTGTCACTCTGACTTTTATCTTCCTCTCGAGTAGCCTTCCAGGATCCTTGTTATGTTAGTAGCTCAGATTCTAGGAATTCAATGTTGGTTTACAGCAAATATTCCTAAGATCATGACCCCTGAGTGTCTTGAGTGGGGGAGAGGATCAAGAATCTGTCAAAATGTCATCATCCCTTTGGATTGTGGGCTGGCACTCTTTATGTAAGTGCTAAGTTGTGGTAAGTTGCTCCACTGGGAACAACATGAGTCTACTCAATATTGGATATTTCATGCTGTTTCTGCATGAGTGCTACTAAGAGATGGCAGCTAGCTTAGAATATTAGTAGAGTTTTCTATGAATATTGAGATCATTGATTGAATTTGTTCTTTTTTTAAGTACCTTAAAACTTTTCATCTAATATGGAGGCTTTTTACACTATTATTTAAGGGATTTGGGAATAACATTACTATTATTTATTTTGTAATAGATCCATGATTTCATTGGCTTAGGGAACGCTGAATGAGGAAGCTTTTCCTATTAATGCAGTTGAATGCCTGCTCCACAATTTAAGAGTTTTGTCTGGGGTATTGAGGTATTAAATGACTTGCCCACAGTCATACAGCCAGTGTATGTTAAAGTCAGGACTTGAACATCTCTTCCTGACTGAGACTAACTCTTTATCCACAATGCCCCCAAATGCCTTGTTTTAATTAAGAAAATACAAATTAATAATTGCAGCTCACATAACAATCATAGTTAAAGTGCCTGGTGCATAGAAAGCCTTAATACATGCTTGTTGACTTGATTTGACTCACATTTACATATCAATGGCGATATGAGATGTAAAACACTTTGAAAACCTTAAGTTGCTATACAAATGCACACTATTATTATAATCGATCCAATTTGTGCATCACATTATCATGTATAAACTTGGCTATTTCGATGTTCTATTCTCTCAATAGAATGTAAAGTTTTTGAAGTCAAGAGAGGTTTTTCATTTTATCTTCATATCTCTAGATTCTAAAATAATGCTCTAGATAGAGCAGATGCTCAATCATGTTTATTTTCCAGGATGTGGTGCTTTTAAGGCTTCCACAATGTTTGCCCGACAAAATCCTTGCCAGGTAGGTAAGAGGAATGTTTCAGCCTGCATTTATAAGTTATAATCTCTGCTCTCACCTTTAATTATATTTTTTCTCTCTTTAATTTATGTGTCTCTCACCTGGCTAAATCATATTCTCCTGCTAGGTTTTGTTTTTAACATCTTATTTGAAAATACCTTTCTTTCCTTGGGAGTTAAGAGAAATGTTTTTTTTTTTTTTTAAATGATGTTATTTATCTTCTGTTGTTTTTTTTAAGGTAGTTGATATCGGTCTTGATCTATGTGAATTTCCTCCGGCAAGCCTCCTGCATACGAAATCTGTGTTTGGCCATGTGCAGATACTTGAATTTAAATTAGACAATATTTTAAAAGTATGCTTAGTTGCTATAAGGTAGTAGTAGAGAATTCCATCATTAATGAAAGGACTGTTGGGAAATAATGCACCATTGTTAATGTTCTTATCTCAGGCTTGTGGTTTTTTCAAGGTTTCTGGGTATTCAGTGATATTTTTATTCCTGGTCCTTCTTCCATGATAAATCAGAATGATTGTATACTGAATGGCTCATTAAACATAAAAGACATTTATTAGGCTGTGGCTAAAGTTTACAAGCTAGTGTGAGAGGAAAGGGTGCTGGATTTAAAGTCACAAGGTCTGGATTCAAATTCCCTCTCTGTTACTGGCTTTATGATTTTAGGCAAATCATTGGACCTTTATTTCTCTGGACCTTTATTTCCCTATTTCTAAAGCAAAAGAGATGTATTGGGTGATCACTGAAGTCCTTTCCAGTTCAAAGCTTTGTGAACAGAGTTCACTAGAAACATCAGCCTCAAACAAGGAAGGGACCTTAATCGGGTATCTGTAAACTTAAAAAAATGGATAACTATTTCTTTATTATTGATTTCCTTTGTAATCATATGTGTTTTATTTTATGCACTTAATAATAATAGATTGAACTTATCTAACATTTTAAAATTTGTAAGGGCTTTATAGATATAATTTCTTTGACACTGATAATTACCATATGAGATAGATGCTGTTATTACAATTATTTTACAGATAGGGAAACTGAGTCTGAGAAAGGTTAATTGATTTCCACAGGGTTACATAGCAGTAATGTTAGAGGCAGGATTTGAATTAGAGTCTTCCAGAATTCAAGTACAGTACTTTATAGATTATTCCATTATTCTTAGAAGGGATACATAGTCTTATATTAGGTTCTATGATACAAAAAAGGTAAAGAATCCCTGGTTTAGTGTGTGCTACCTAGTTTAAAAATCATTTCTCCCCTTTTCATTGTTATTTCTTTGAAATAGTTTTACTTTGTTTCTTCTTCTGGAGTAAGGATTAAATATTTCATTCCATTTAAACTAGATGTACTACAGTAAACAAATAAGAACAAAATTCAATGAAACATTTGAGAGAGAAATCATTTTTTTTGGTTATTTCCCTCCCACAGTTTCAAAGGTGAACAGTCCTTTTTTTAGTTTCCTCACCAGGAAACCTCTTTAAACTAGGTATAATCTTGAAGCCTAAGTATTCACTTAATTTTCATCATCCACATTAAGTAATCCAGGAGTTTCATAATTCTCCATTTCCCCTTTCTTCTTTGTCTTCGTTTTGGCAGCCATCCTTTATCTGAGTTCTTATTCTTTAATATATAGTCTCTTCTTCCCTAGATGGCTTTTATTGTTGGAGACACAGAATTCAGAGCTAGTTAAAAATCAGGGGATCATTCAGTCCAGTACTATCATTTGACAAATGGAGCCACTGAGGCCCAGAGATGACGATTCTTCAATTTTCACTGGATCTGACAGATTCTACCAAGAATAATGGTTGACATTTATATGGCGCTTTAAGGTTTGCAAAGCACTCTACATGCATTATCTCATTTGAGTTGAAAAGGTTTTGAGTATAGGCTGCTGATGTCCTGTGTGTCCATCATTTGCTAAGAGCCTGCCTATTTTGCGATCCTCAGCAATATCATAATTATGATTTGACACCTTCCCATTATTTGGAATGGAGAAAATAATAATCCTCCTTCCTCTCACCCAGCTCCCATCAGAGAAGTAAGTAACTGAAAAGGGGGCCAGCCATGAGCTGTGTGATTGTTTTGATAAGACAACTTTTTGTTGCTAACTGATTTGGATCTCCTCAGTTCCAAACTGATTTGTACCTTAAAAAAGAAAAGGATTCCCCCGACCCTCTAGTCTGACAAAGAACTTGGAATATAAAAGGTTTTCTCTCTAGCAAGGAAGAAAAGAGGTAAGAAGAATGCTGCAGAGGAGGAGTTTTCAATCTTTTCTCTATCACAGAATACTTTCTCAATATATAAAGTCTCTGGGATCTTTCTTTTTTTTATAATAACTTTTTATTGATAGAACTCATGCCAGGGTAATTTTTTACAGCATTATCCCTTGCATTCACTTCTGTTCCGATTTTTTCCCTCCCTCCCTTCACCCCCTCCCCCAGATGGCAAGCAGTCCTTTACATGTTGAATAGGTTACAGTATATCCTAGATACAATAAACGTGTGCAGAACCGAATAGTTTTCTTGTTGCACAGGGAGAATTGAATTCAGAAGGTATAAATAATCTGGGAGGAAAAACAAAAATGCAAGCAGTTTATATTCATTTCCCAGTGTTCTTTCTTTGGGTGTAGCTGCTTCTGCCCATCTTTGATCAACTGAAACTGAATTAGCTCTTCCATCAGAATACATCCTCAAACAGTATCATTGTTGAGGTATATAATGATCTCCTGGTTCTGCTCATTTCACTCAGCATCAGTTCATGTAAGTCTCGCCAGTCCTCTCTGTATTCATTCTGCTGGTCATTCCTTACAGAACAATAATATTCCATAACATTCATATACCACAATTTACCCAGCCATTCTCCAATTAATGGGCATCCATTCATTTTCCAACTTCTAACCACTACAAACAGGGCTGCCACAAACATTTTGGCACATACAGGTCCCTTTCCCTTCTTTAGTATCTCTTTGGGGTATAAGCCCAGTAGAGACACTGCTGGATCAAAGGGTATGCACAGTTTGATAACTTTTTGAGCATAGTTCCAAATTGCTCTCCAGAATGGCTGGATGTGTTCACAATTTCACCTGCAATGTATCAGTGCCCCTGTTTTCCCACATCCCCTCCAACATTCCCCATTAACTTTCTCTGTCATTCTAGCCAGTCTGACAGGTGTGTAGTGGTATCTCAGAGTTGTCTTAATTTGCATTTCTCTGATTAATAATGATTTGGAGCATATTTTCATATGTCTATAAATAGTTGCAATTTCTTCATCTGAGAATTGTCTATTCATATCTCTGGGATCTTTCTTTGATTATAAGAAAAATTCATAATTGATAAAAAGCTAAATTTCAGTGGAAATTGAATCAAAATCAAAATGTAACTTTTTCTGTATCTAAGATCATCATGTAGTAGAGTTTAGCCTACCACACCATATCTTATCACTCATGTTATTTGACAATCATAAGAGTTGCTGCATTGGATGAAGTCCATAGTACCAGTCATAGATGTAGACATGTAAATGACCAGAGTCCATCTTGTCCAATGTCCTCATTTTACAGAAGGGGAAAATGAGGACTAGGGAGGTTGTATGATTTGTCCAGGGTCAAGTAGTAAATCACTGATCTAGAATTTGAATCTAGACTCAGTGATCTTTCCATCACACCATGAAATTTGCTGGTCCAGAACCAATCTAAATGTAAGGAAGCTCACTACCAGAAGCCTCACTATTAGGTGAAGAAAATTTTTGACAAGGGTATGATAGTTAATATATTTTCTATTGAATTTTAATTATTGCGAAACCACTTTGTATGCATTATCTCATTCAGGCTTCCCAACAACTCTGTGAGGCATGTATAACAGACTCTTTAATAGATTACTCCGTTTTCAAGCTAGGTAAACCGAGGCTCAGGAAGTTGAATTACTTTACTGACTTGCCTGTGATCCCATGGCTAATCTAAGAAGCCAGATTCAAACTGGGCTTTTCTGGATACCCCCTTCCATTATACCTCACTAATTCTTGTTTAGTCCAAACAGTTTATTAAAGCTTCCCATCTCTTGGCCATCTTTTGACAGATGGTGGGAGACAGTAGGTACAGACTAAAACAAACATTTTCAGGCATTAACCACTGTGGCTAAAATTTGATTTTTTTGGATTGCACCAATTGATTAGAGAGGAAGAGTTGGTTTTAATTTTTTGGCTGGAGAGATTAATGGGAGGAATTATAGAGATAAAAAGAGAAAAGGATATCAATGAAACATTTTAAAAACACATAGAAGAAAGCAGAAAGAAGTTCAGAAGGGTATATTGGTAAACAGGGGAGTATGACTACTACTATGCCAAACTTAATATAAACTTTAAAAAATACTTTGTGATAGACATTTATGGTTTCAGAAACAACCCTCTTTTTCTCTTCACTGTATATGGAAATGTTCATTTATTAATGTTTTGTTAAATTCATAGAATAATAATTTTTAAAAAGCAAAAACAATTATTATGGCTATGTGAACATAGTTTGTCTCCTGTGCTACTAGCTTGGGATATGCTTGAGAAAAGGACCTCTGTTGCTATTATTTTTGTATCCCCTTGATCCTGTGCAGAATGTGCAGAATGCCTTCTTAATACTAGAAGAACTGTTATTTAAGGAAACTTCAAAGGTTTAAATGTTGATTGAATTTGACCCTTAGAACAAATAAGCCTCATAAAAATGTTTGTAGAGGTCATTAATTTGACAGTGGAAGATGGAATGTCCTCTCAATCAACAAGTATTTTTTATTCACCTGCTGTGTGCCAAATTTTGTGCTAAGCCTTAGGAAACAATATAAAGAATTGTAACATCTCTGCCCATAAGGAATTTGCAATCGCAATCTATGGAAGTTTCAAAGGAGGCTGGGCTCACCTGGGTGCAGACTCATCCTGGGGGACTTGAGACCCTGGGGAATTGCAGATTTCTTTCTTTGGCTCTGTCCCGGCCCTACTGTAACTATAAGGAAAGTTAGGAACGTGTATAGGGTATTGCTGAATTCCAGTAATAAGGGCTCTTCCAGAAAGGGGTTTAACATAGAATAAAAGCATGTGTTGAGCAGAAGTGTTTATTACCTCCAACTTAAAAACTGCATAAGAAGCAAAAAGCATGCATGAGCAAAACCTAGGAAATTCAAAACATCTCAAATGGTCCATTGTACTTCCCCTGAAAATAAGGACAACTGTTGGAGAGCTATTTTGCTTTCACCTTAAGCCCTGAATTATCAGAGCAACTCCCAAAGTATAGGTCTCCTGGCCAGTTGGTCCATGTTTTTCTGTAATCCATTGGCTACAGATTTTTGTCAAAGAAGCATTTTAAGCATGATAAAAATTTTTTTCTCTCACTTGGTAGCAGACCTTAACTCAGAAACTCTCAAACTAACAAAGGAATCAATAACCAAGCCAAGTCCTGGGTGGGGCTGGTGTATAGGGAAGGAATCCCTTTTCCTCTCTTTGCTAGAAGTCCAAGGGAGAACAAGCACATTCAGAAGGAGAAACAGTCCGTCAACCAGCATTTGTAAAGCACTTATTATGTTTAAGGCACTGTGTTAAAAATTGAGGATACAAAAAAAGAAAACAAAAGAAAAAATAGTTCTTGCCCCCAAGAAATTCATATTTTAACAGAAAAGGCAACATGAAAATAATTAGATATATTAAGGTGCATGTAGATTAGATGAGAGATAACTCAGATGAAAAGATGCTAGCAGCTGAGGAGAATGGGAAGGGTTCAAAACCCAGTTGAATAAATCATCAACTTGTATTGGGGTTAGTCATGCAAAAGGTATTTATTAAGCACCTACTGTGTTCCAGGCACTGCTTTAAGCACTGACATACAAAGAAAGGCAAAAAACTAGTCCCTACTCTCAAGGTGCTCACAGTCTAATGGAGGAGTCAAAATATAAACAACCAAATACAAGATGTAGATGATAAATTGGATGTTGTTTATCATCCTTTGTTTTTGAAGAGCACCAAAATAACTTCGTTATGTTGGGGTCAAAGTATAATGTTTCTGACTGTGACTGACCAGACCAATATATGCTCTACCACAGGTTGGGCACAAAAACTCCATATGGACATTTGGGATGGAGATGGGTCTAAATTTGCAGTTCATATTTCTTTGGAGCGACTGTAATTTCTGATTTGTTCACAGAGCACAGCATCTTCTTTGATGAAGGGAGGTCGATTATCTATATCAACACTTCTCCTTTATCTATAACTAATGGTTCCATGTATTGATGTCTGGTGCCGACTGGTGGAGAACCTTTATTTTTTTGGTATTGTTAGACCAAAATTAGCAGTAGTAGCAGAGAAAAGTCCCATACTTTGCTGCATTTCAGCCCCAGACCTTGTACTAAGTGTACACACACACACACACACACACACACACACACGCATACCACTTTTCCTCTACTTTACTATTGGCTTATAGTGTTTTCAAGTTAAATCTACCATCAATGCAACAACTGATCTTGAGGCAGAGGGGAGGGCCTAAGAATAAGGAGGATTATAGAAGGCTTCTTACATACAGATTTGTGAGAAGAGTTCATCAATCACCCATCATATTTGAAACAGCTTCTAATAATTAGGGACCAATGAAGAGTAGCTGTGTCATCCCAGCAAGGACTAATCTCTCAGCAGGAGACCAGACTAACCAGCCAGAGCACTGTGGGAAGCACATTAATACAGCAAACCTGCAAATCCCCCAATAATTTCTGTTATACATTCTTTTAAGGGAAGCATGCATATACATGCACATGTACATATCTAGTCTGTGACTTAGTCACAATTATCTAAGTCACTGGCTTAGACATCAATGTGTACATGTATATTCAAGGCAATTGGAAGTTGAGGTGGAAGTCATTAGCAGTCCTGGGGAATCAGAAAAAGCTTCAAGTTGAATAAGTTGTGTTACTGAGTTTTAAAGAAATATAATTCCAAGAGTCAGGGGTGAAGAGAAAGGCATGATGATAGTTTGTGCAAAAGTTTCAAGATGGTGGATGAATTGTCATTTGTGAATACTAGCAAGAATGGCAGTTTGTAAGGCCAGAATGAATGAAAGCATTGGTCCTTGTTGATACAATGACCAATCACAATTCCAGAGACTGGATGTTGAAGTATACCGTGCATCTTGTGACAGAGAGGTGGAGGATGAGATACATAGTTTTGAAATAAGGACAAAGTACGAATTTGTTTTGCTTAACTATGTGTATTTATTACAAGGATTTTCTTATTCTTTTCAATGAAGTGAGGTAGGAGGGTGAGAAAATACTTTTTACTAATTGAAGAAAATAAAATTGAATTTAGAAAAAAAAGTACAAAAAGGGGAGTAATATGTAATAAGGTGAAATGGGTGGATTGGAACCAGGTTTTGAAGACTTTTCAATGTCAAAAAGAATTTGTATTTGATTTCAGAAATAATATTGGGTTACTGAAATTTGCTCAGAGAAAAGGGTAATATAGAAGAGAAACAGGGAATCCTCTATGGAACCAGTGTGTACCCATCAATCTAGTCATTTCGACCATCTCTATAAATGATAGTGCATCATTTAGCCAAAATGATTATAGCAATTAGTAGCCATTGTTATGATGGATCCCCAGATAAGGTCATCTTGATTTGATATATCTCTAGCCCATCACAACACTAGACTGTAACTTATATGAAGGCAGGAAAGATAGCATTCTTCCTCTCCTTCCCATCTTCCAGTCCCCAACAACTAGTACAATGCTCTCTATACATAAAGAATCTACCAATGTTTGTTTAGTCAGTGTTCTGTTCTCTAGGACATTTGTTTCTAGAGATTTGTTTCAATGGAACTAGATGGCAATGAAATGGGGGCCACAGTATGGATTTTTTTAAAGGTTCTTGATGATGTACTTTAAAATGAAAGCTGTCTCTTAATTATATGGAGGCTATTGGCACCATTATGTTTTGTTTTTATTTTTCATGACTTAGCCAGTGTCCATTCCCTCCCACGGTTTTTTCTTTCAGAAGAACATTTTTCCTTGTTTTCATTTAGGTTGAAAAGTAACCCCTCAGGCTGCTTGCTTTGGATCCCCCTGGATTAATAAGTACAAAAGCTATTATTGTTCAACTTTCATTACTGTTCTCAGCATTTTTCTATTTGTTTGAAGTTGAAAGGAAGCCAAGGAGGCATAAAAACAAATAGATTTTCTGCAGATTCTTGAGGCTTATCAACACAAGAACTAGCTTCCAGGTTCAAAGAAACTCAGCTCTTTTACAAGAAGGAAACTGATAAAAAAGAGTTTCAACTAGTTGTTTGTTTTAATCTATAATCTTGAAAGCAGATTTCTTACAAATGGGGAAAATGGAAGTCCTTCTTCCACCCATCCAACCTGGATCTTGGTCATCATCCTGGTTGATGCAAAAAGACATTGTAAATTCAATGAAAAGGAAGAATAGGACAGAAATCCTTGGAAAATTGTCAAGTACGGATCAATGAAGAGAAGTAAACAGAAACTCCAATTCTGTAGCTGAAAAGTTGCATATCCCTGCCTAAGAGGGGTGCCTTGAGCTCTGATTTTTAGGAATTCTTTGACTTTTCAGATTTTGCTTTGTCTCTTTCCCAGATTTTCTGCACAAGTAGTTTTCTCCCAATTGAGAATATTGCTGATCATGAATTGTGCATCTCACATACATTTCTGATTCTTCAGTATCTGCCTCTCAGAGGAGCTAATGGTGTCCCTGGTGGAAATCTGGAGGATGTGTCTCCATGGACAGGTATTTTCTATAGCACCAGACCTTTCATTTTTATTAGTATGGGAAAGTCCCTCTGTCAATGCAGACTGGCATTTGCAAAGCAACGATAATATATAGAGCACTTTCTCTGGAGTCAGGAAGAGCTGGTTTGAGGGATACCCATGATCCAAGTTGGTTTAATTACTCTGGATGAGCCACTTAATCTCCTAGTGCCTCCAAACCCCCATTTAAGACTCCATTTCTATACAAGAGAGAAAAATGTTGGCCTAGTATTTTTCCTATTTCATCTGAAAAATCTGACTAAATTTCCCTCCAGAGGATTACAACTCCTAGGCTGCAGGAAGAAGAATCAGACTGAACATACCATCTTTTCTACTTGCATGGATTTATCCTCACTGGGGCAATGTTGCCCCATTCCCTGCACATGAGGTCAGTATAATAGATCTAACTTTGGAAGTATCTGGTAGCTATGTGCAAGGTAAAAAGGCAGACTAAAAAGATCAGGTTTTTCAGTCCTGAAAGGTGTAAGCTAGAAAGGAATCCCATCATTAAAATCTACAAATTAGTGAAGTTTCTAAAATCATCAATGCATTTAGCTAGACTAAATGAGTCCTTGTAAATGAATAGACTTCACTGGCACAATATCATAAAGAAATTCAAGTTCAGAACAAATAATAATAATAATAATAAATTTATAGAGTGCTTTAAAGTTTTAGTAAGGGATTTATATGTATGTTATCTTATAACTACCCTGTGAGTTAGATGCTATTATCCCCATCATGTAGATGAGGAAACTGAAGCTTTTTAATGTGACTTGCCTGTGATTACATAGGTAGTAAATGTATAAAATAGGATTCAAATTTGGGTTTTTCTGATTCCAAAGTGTAATGCTCTATCCTCTGCAAATTATTTGAAACTAAATTTTAAACATCTCAAGGGCATGAACTTGAAATCCATTCCTCTTATTGCTTTGTGTAGTATGACCCATTGAACAGGAAAATAATTTTTGTTTGTTTATGACAAGTGAAAGAAAGTACCAATTGACACAAGGGAGTACAGAAGAGGCAAATTTATAGATCTCTCTACTCTGAGTTGGAGCACTCTGAAAAAAAAATTCAGAAATATGAGAAGTTTAACGATTCAAACTAAATTAACAGTGAGACCTAGGATATTTGAGGCTGTACACCTTATCCCTTAATAGAAATGATAGAGGAGACTGGTGTAGATTTCTCTAGGTGCCCCACAGGTGAAGATTTCTACACTAAATAAAGGGTCTTGGGTCTAGCCTAGTGTGAGAATTCTTATACTATGTATAATCCTATTATACTACGTGTAATACCAATACAGTATTATCACCATTGTTTGCCTCTTATGAAAGTTTAAGTTCCTTTGTCGATGATGAGATGTATGTGTAGAATTAGGCAAATATGATGTTTAAGGAGGGAAAATTTCCACCCTCCATGTCTTAGAGCAGTAGCTCTTTTTCGAGTCTGAGCATGCAAAGGCAAAACAGGAAACATCAATGTGATTCCAAAGATGACACATGCTGATTCTTACAAAATGCACTGAATCTGACTCGCTAAGCTTCACTTAAGCCAAACTCCCATTAATTAAATTAATTAGTTGGATTAATTTAAATAGGGTTCTTCTTGTATGTTTTTTTGGGCAGTGTTGCCATCTATCTTGCACTAACTAAATTGATGCTAGAATAAGATCTGAATTAATTAAACTCATATTTTGATCATATATTGACAGTTATAATGGGTTGGGGATCTTCAAATATTTTGTGTCAAGGGCATGAACTTCAAATCCATTCCTCTTATTGCTTTGTGTAGTATGACCCATTGAACAGGAAAATAATTTTTGTTTGTTTATGACAAGTGAAAGAAAGTACCAATTGACACAAGGGAGTACAGAAGAGGCAAATTTATAGATCTCTCTACTCTGAGTTGGAGCACTCAGAAAAAAGAGTCTACCCCCAAAACTCAATCAGTCAATTTTCCTTGAGTATGTCTTGTGGAGAAGATATAGAATTAATGACTATAGGCATTTAAAGGAAGGATAAAGTTGCAGTCCTGATCTTTGAGCAGTTGACAATTTGGTTTTGGAAGCGAGACATAAATGTGTCAAAAATCAAGTAATGATACAGATAGATAACAACCCAGCAAAGTCCTGGCCCAGGTCAGGACAGGATTACTTGCCAAATGTGTTGCACAAAACAATAAATAGTATAAGAGTTCAGAAGGAAGACATCATGTTGGATTGGTGTGGTCTAGGGAGAAATTATATAGGAGGAACAATTTGTGCTTGGTCTTGAAGGATGAGGGTTGGAAAAAGAACAACATTCAAAATAATTAGGCCATTTCCTCCTTTGTACAGGCAGTTCCCAAATGAGAATAGGTTATGCTCCAAAAGTTACCTACTAAGTCAGTTGTTTTGGAACATGGAATGTATTTTCCTATCAACACAACACTATAAATGGTGGCAAGGTTGTCTGGCCAGCCTATTCCAACCGTGATTACATTTTATAAGACCAGGGTGTGCTATATCTTTTGAATGATATTTATGTTCTCCTATCTGTTGGCTTCCCAGACTGGAAAACAGTGACTTCTCAAAGGCCTGGAGGACAGAAAATAGCCGGAGAAATTTTTGGGTTAGGAGAAGGAACTTCTGTGAGAAAATATTTTCAAGATTCAGGCTTGTGAGGTCAGAGAAGCACCTTTTCCCAACTCTTAAGTTAGAGTAGGGTCTGCCCCATGCCATGGTGGTCTGGAGCAACAGTTTTAAAAATACGAGAGATGAAAAGGAATGGGGGTGGTGGTGAGACCAGGGCTTTTGGATCAAGCATTGGAATGACCCAGGACTTTCTAGTATAATTAACTTTTCTTTTCTAATTGCCTTAATTCCTTTCTTGTAGATATCATTAACTTCACAGACTAGAACTGGGGAACCTCATCAAACACTCTAATTTTACAGATGGGGAAACTAAACCTCAGGTGAATACCAGGCCATGAAGTCATATATGTAGAAAATAACAGAATTGGTATTTGAATTAAGTCAATCGACTCCAAATCACTTTCAACCAAATTTCTTTTATGCTCAGACTTTTTATGATTTTCAAAGAGATATTTTTTAACTTTTGATGAAATAGCATGGAGTTCAGAGAAGAAAGAAATTTATAGAATCCCTTACTCTATGAATTAGCTTAGTTTGATTAAAAAAAAGATTCAGAAATATTGGAAAGAATAAAGTAAATAAAGTATAAGTGTTCCTTTTCATTTTTCTTTTTCCCTTTCAAACTTTATAATTTTGATTGTCCAGGAATCATTTCATTCCAAATCTATGATAGAGAGAGCCATAATAAAAAAAAAATGGTAGTTGCAACCCATTAATACTATTTGTGAAATGATGAAAGAGCTAGCATCTACAGAATCAATTCTTTGGGGGGTATTTATTAGGCACAGGAAGATGAGAGCAACCACACAAGAATGAGACTAATTTGGTTTGGCCCTAGAGAGTGGAGCTAGGTGGGGGATTATCTTCTATTTGTCTTTGTACCCCTAGCAGTTGACACAGTGTCTTTGTACATGTAGATGCTTTACGTGTGTTGGGTTTAAATTAATTGTTGAATGGGGGAAAGTTATGAAGAAACAAATTTAAGCTTAATGGAAAAAAAATCCCCAAACAACCACTCTATAACAATTAGGGGAGGGAGTTTTCAACCTTTTTGTGTATGTGCAAACCCCTTAGACAGCCTCATGAAACCTTTGGACCACTTCCCAGAATCATTCTTTTAAATAGTTGAAGGAAATGCTCAGTTTCAGAGATTAGTGAAAAGAGAGATCGATTCCCCCCCCAATGAAGTTCATAGACCCTGTGGAATCTATCTATGAACAATGTGAACTTCAAGTTTAGAATGCCTGAGTTTAAATTCAAAGTGGTGTGGACTATTTGGGAACATAATATTTTTTGTTTTCTTTTTTAGAGGTCTCTAGATGAAGGTCATATCACTATTTTCCAGCAGTACGATGTAGGGAATACTTATTCAGATATGATTCGGATGAGATGGCTGCTAAGGTCTCTTCTAAATCAGAGATTCAGTAATTTATAGCAGCATTTTAAAATCTTGATTACTGCTCTGGCTTTGTGAATAATTGGATGAAAAATCATTTATTAAACAATTACTGTGTGCAAAGCATTTTATTATGTGCTACAGATACAAAGATAAAAAGCAAGACAGTCCCTTCCCTAAAGAAGGAAAGATACCTCTTCTGGACAGTTGGGTGGGACAATGAATGGGGTGTTAAACTTACAATGTAAAAAGAAATGAGCTTAATCTCAACCCAGACACTCTAATATATAAGCCTGTACAATTTTTTTAACCCATTTTCTGTCTTAGAGAAATAAAGATAATCATTCTTGTGGGTTATTATGAGGAACACATTAAATTACATATATATATATATATGTACATATATATATATATAAAGTGCTTTGCAAACTTCATACTATGTTATCATCATCATCATCATCATCATCACTACTATTATTATCATTGTTAAGGGGATCACAGAAGGGTTATTTGGCCTGGAAATCCGAGGAATGTTGAGTGGAGCCATAGGACAAGTGATTGACACTACTCGTCAGGAAGAGTACTACTGATTTGATCATTATTTTTCATATTGTGTCTTCTAAAATTTGAAGAAGAGCCTTCTGGGAGTTTTGTGGCTCTTTTCAAGTGGACATTCCCTGTAGAGATGTCTTATTCAGATTACCATTCCTGAAAAGTGCATTAAATATAGCATTGTTCCTTCTACTCATTGTGATGCTGAGACTACAAAAATCAAAGTGCCATAAATTTAGCCAGAGTTGTCCTAAAGATTCCCATGAAAAAATATAGAAAAGGCAAAATCTTATGTTTTAAACATGGTTTTGATGTCTCTTGCCTGAATTTCAGATTTCCTGTTGGAGTTGGTGCTGCAACAGCTCATTTTATTTTTCTCTTATGGGACTTTCATCTCTAAATGCTCTCTTTTCAGAGATACTGGATTTTTTTTTAAATTGCATATAAAACATTTTAAGCAATCACTTAAAATTTCAAATTCTCTTCCTTCCCCTGTGCTGCCTCCTGCCTTGAGAAGGCAAGCACTTGATAGAGTCATACAAAATATATTTCCACCTTAGTAACATTGCAAAAATAAAATACAAATAACCAAATAAAACAAAACCGGCAATTAAAAAAAAGTATGCTTCAATCTTCATTCAGAACTCATCAGTTCTGTCTCTGGAGATAGATAGCATTTTTTTTTATCATGGGTCCTTTGGAATTGGCTTGGATCATTGTCTTGAACAGAATAGCTGGTTTTTATTTTATTTTATTTTGCAGTAAATCATCATTAAAATACTACTGTTACTGTGTAGAATATTTTCCTAGTTCTTTCACTTTACTTTGCATGGATTCATATAAGCCTTCCCAGGTGTTTTTTTGAAATCATCCTGCACATTATATACATTAAATACAATAGTATTTCATTATGATTATAAGCTCTAACATGTCCTGTCATTCTCATACCTTTCCCCTTCTACTTCTGTTCTCCCTTCTATTAGCCTCCTTTCCCACTTTCCTATAGGGCGAAACAAGCTTCTCTGTGAAGCTAAATGTGTTTGATATTCTCGCTTTGAGGCAATTCTGATGAGAGCAAGATCACACAATCCTCATCCCTTTTCCCTTTTTCCCTCAATTGCAATAGGTCTTTTTTGCCTCCTCATGAGATGTAATTTACCCAATTTTAATTCCATTTTCCTCTTCTTCCTGTAGTCACCTTTCCTCCTCTAGTTTCTTTTTTAAGTTATCACAGTAAAATCAAGTGATACCTGAACCCTCTAAGTATACCTATAACAGAGATACAGATCTTAAGAGTTAAACATAAGATCTTCCCATATAGAGATATAAGCTTTTTAACTTTTAAAAGAAAGTTATTTTTTCTTTCTTTTTTATCTTTTTATGCTTTTCTTGAGTTCTGCATTTGAAGATCAAATTTTCTATTCATCTCTGGTCTTTCCATCAGAAATAGATGAAATTCACCTGTTTCATTGAATGTCCATATTTTTCCCTGAAAGATGATGCTCAATTTTACTGGATAGTTGATTTTTGGTTGCATTCCAAGTTCCTTTGCCTTTCATAATATGAGATTCCATGCCTTTTGATCTTTTAAAGTGAAAACTTCTAGGTCCTGGGTAATCCTGATGTGGCTTCTTGCTATTTGAATTGTTTCCTTCTGGTTGCTTGCAATATTTTCTCCTTGATTGGCTAATTCTGAAATTTAGCTACAATGTTCCTTGAAGTTTTCATTTGGGGGTCTCTTTCAGGAGGTAATCAGTAAATTATTTCAATGGCTATTTTACCCTTTAGTTCTAGGACATCCAGTCAGTTTTCCTTATTGATTTCCTGAAAGATGATGTCTAGGCTCTTTTTTTCATCATGGTTTTCAGGAAGTCCAATAATTCTTAGATTGTTTCTCCTAGATCTATTTTCCAGGTCAGTTGTTTTTTCAATGAGGTATTTTATATTTTCTTCTATTTTTTAATTTTTTTTTGGTTTTGTTTGACTGATTCTTGAAGTCTCATTCACTTTCATTTGTTCAATTCTAAGTTTTAGTGAATGATTTTCTTCAGTTAGCTTTTTTTAAATCTCCTTTTGAATTTGGCCAATTGAAGTGTTTTGTTCATTTCATTTTTTCCCCCATTTCACAAATTCTGTTTTTTAGTGAATTGGTTTCTTTTTCATATCTATTTTGTAAGGAGATATATGCTGTTTCTATTTTACCAAATCTATTTTATAAGGAGTTATTTGCCTTTTCCATTTCATCAAATCTATTTTAAGGAGCTTTCTTCAGATAATTTCTGTTTTTCCGTTTTCATACCCTCTTGCAAAGATCTCATTTCCTTCCCCCATTTTCTATTAATTCTCTTTTAAGATTTCTTTTGAATTCTTCCAAGAGAGCTTTATGAATTGGGGACCAACTCATATAACCCTTTGGGGCATCATCTGGAGCTGATTTGCCTTTAGGATCTTCAAAGTATGAGGTCTGTTCTTCTTTGTCCATAAAAGCAATCCATGATTAGAGTTCTTTTTGCTTTTTTTGTTTATTTTTTTTAAGGTTGAGGCTTGCTTTTAAGACAAAGGGATGACAGCTGCTTTAGTTTGCCCTGGGCCAATGCTGCTGACTGATTTCTGGTGCTGGATAGGTATGGCCAGGTCCAACATTTTTCTGGGATTCGGGAGCTCTCTATTTGACTTTTATATTTGCTTTGAGTATCTTACAGTTAATCTGTCGATCCACTGGCTTGTAACCAGGACAGAGTAGCCTAAGAACCTCACAGTAGATTTTCCTGTTCATGGTTGCCACAAGGTCCTAGATCCCCATCCCACCTCCTTATCCCAGGCTCCATGTGCTACAGTCTGGGATTGGCAACCTCTCCCCCTGCCTGATTGAAACATCTTTGCTGAAGTTCATCCACAGTATCATCTGAAAATTTATTATACTCCAAATATTTGTGGGTTCTGTCACTCCAAAACCAATCCAGAGGCTTAATCTACTGTTCATTTTAGAGGAGCTTGGAGGAGGTCAGGAAGAGATATGTCTATTCTCCACTATATTGCCTCCACCCCTCATGTTCTGTCATTCTCCAATTGATAAATATCCTCTTGATTTCCAATTCTTTTCACAACAACAACAAAAAACTGCTATAAACGTTTCTGTGAAAATAGATCCTTTCCCCTTTTCTTTGAAATCTTTGGAATATAGACCTAATAGAGATATTTCTGGATCAAAAGGTATATACAAAATGCACAATTTCATAGTCTTTTGAGCATAGTTCCAAATTATTCTCCAGAATGATTGGACGAGTTCACAACTCTCCAATACTGTATTAGTGTCTCAATTTTTCCAAATTCCCTCTAGCATTTGTCATTTTCCTTTTCTGTCACCAATCTGGTATATGTGAGGTGATATCCAGAGCTGTTTTGATTTGCATTTCTCAGTAATGATGAGGGATGCTGTTCCTAAATCTTGACAATGGTTTGATTTGGAGAGCTCTTAGAGTCTCTTCATAGAAGAATACTAATATCCAAGAGCTTCCCTCTTTCTTTGTAGTTTGTTGCTGAATATTTTTAGCTAATCTGTTTTTTTTTAATTCAAGAAACTTTTCTCTTTTTTTTCTTTTAGAGAATCAAATCATGTTTGGATAATACCACATTTGCCTTTCTTGCTCTGAAAACATTAAAAGTTTATGCTACATGAGAACAACTAAAAATAAATACATTGATGGAATGTGGAACTTGAGCTATTGTCCCTTTAATTCTTTCTTTCTTAACAAGAAGGTGTCAGTTCCTAGAAGTCAGGTTGTGTTTTCTTTTGGATTAGCATCCCTAGCACTTACCTCATTGCTTGGCACATAGTAGGCACTAGATAAATATTGCATTTAATTAAATCTAAGGAATAATATGGATTGATTGGATGCACATCGCTTTGTAGATGAGATGCATTCTTGAAAAGTTGCCCAGAAAAAAGCATGTCTATATCTCAATATCCATTTTCCCAACTACTTTTTATTATATAATTGGAAATATTCTTTTTCTTTTCTTACCCTTTCCAATTTAAATCTTTTAGTATCAAGACCAAACTAGGATGTGGTTGAGATAAGCAAAAAGAATGAGTGAAGGTGTTCCTGAGTTTGACTGACTGACTCTGATTGCATTTGAAAACTAGATATGATAAGTTTCTATTATTTACACTTAACGAAAGAGTAGAAACATAGATCTCCAAACCATTAATATTTGGCTTTGAAATGAACTAGAATATGCAAGAGACACAAATTCATGACATCATGGAATTTTAAAGTGAGAAAGGACCCTTAGTCTGATTCTCTTGTTTGGTAGATGAGACAGCTAAATCCCATAGAAGATGAATGCATTGGTCCCTCTGAGATTTCTGTCTGAAGCAACTTTTGTTTCAGCTGACTGCTATTGTTTTTCTTATATAGTTTTTTGAGTCTTTTAGGTATCAGAAAGAACAAGAAACACATAATAGAGAAGGTCTCTAGGCATTTAACTTAAATGGAGTTGCCTGAATTTATTAAAATGTGAATCTATGAGTGGGACATTCAAAGAGACTCAGAATTCTCTATGGGATAGGGAATAGATATCAGAAATGTTGAAATTGTGAGATGTATGCAAGAGATGGTGGAGATTGCTCTGTCTTGTGTTGAAGAGGGAATGAGAACTCTTGGGGGCTGAGGAGCAAACTTGGGAGAAGATGTTGAGATTGATGATGGCACAAAACTGTGCCTCCTCTGTGAAAGCCTGCCATTTCCTGACTTATACTGCGGATTTCCTGAACATATGCATAGGTTGTAAATCCTGTAAAAATTCTGTTGTGATGACAGAACAAGAATATGCATTAATAATAGTAGTGCCTTCTTTAGGCAGGTAAAAATATCTTTGATCATTTTTCATTTTTTTCTCCACTCTGAGATATTTTGAGAATAGAATTTTTAAATCAGTGTCATCTACAGCATAGATTCCTTCTGTTTGTCAGATCTAGCCACTTTTCCCTCCTTCATCTGTTTCCATTATTTCACATAATTGGCTGGTGAAGGTGGTAAAATCCAAATATGGCAGTTCTGTTTTTGATGAGAATAAATCACTGAGAAAATGCTGGTAGATCAGTTAGTGGCCAATGGATGAGATTTTTGCCCATAGCGATCCATGAAACAAACAAAAATATAAAAATATTTATCTCTTGTATAAAGAAATTTGAGTGTGCATGATGTGTTAGTGGGGATTGGGTGGGGGAGAAACAAGCCTTTCAGAAATACTCCGTATTCACTTGTCTCTCATTTGTAGTTTGGCATTACTAACTCCCAGGGAAATTTGGGTTATTCGTTTTAAAGATGGGAGATTCAGTTTCAATAGTACAGTAATGAACTGAACCAGCTACACCCAGCGAAAGAGCTCTAGGAGAGGAGTATGAACCACTACATAGAATTTCCAGTCCCTCTGTTTTTGTCCATCTGCACTTCTGATTTCCTTCACAGTCTCATTGTACACTATTGCAAAGTCCGATTCTTTTTGTACAGCAAACACATATATTTTTGGACATGTATACATATATTGTATTTAACTTATACTTCAACATATTTAACATGTATTGGTCAACCTGCTATCTGGGGGAAGAGGTCAGGGGAAGGAGGGGAAAAGTTGGAACAAAAGATCTTGCAATTGTCAATGCTGAAAAATTACCCATGCATATATCTTGTAAATAAAAAGCTATAATAAAAAAAAGATGGGAGATTCCTCTCCTCAGATATTTTTGATAATATTGCAAAATAGATTTTTTTACTGGTTTCCTTGGAAACCAATATTTTATCTAGTTTTTAATCATGACAGGTGTGATAATAACAGTTGTTGCAGTGCTCAGAAGGACCCTCTCCCTTTTTACTTCAGGGACTTTTGGTGTAGACCTATGAACATGGATTGATTTTGGTCCTGGAGAAACTTGACTACCTCCAAAAGGATTAGATGATTTTGTTTAATTGTTTCTGGCTCTTTATGCTCAGGGGAAAATTAATTAAAGTTCAAGTTTTGGCTTTTGTTTGTTGTTGCTCAATCATATCCAACTTTTTGTGATCCCATTTGAGGTTTTCTTGACAAAAATACTGGAGTGATTTGTCATTTCCTTCTTCAGTTCATTTTATAGATGAGGAAACTGAGGCAAACCAAGTGAAGTGATTTGCCCAGGATCACACAGTTACCAAGTGTTTAGAGTTGAATTTGAACCCCTATCTTCCCGATTCCTGGCCTAAAACTCTAGCTACTATATTACTTAACTGTTGTTTTGGGTCTTTCAAAGAGAGATGGAGATAGAAAGTTACCAATGCATAACAGTCATAAAAGGGCTTTTTTATTTTCTCTATCCAAAAGAAATGCTTAGCATATACAAGACCCCAAAGCACATACTCATAGAACAACTTCAACTTCAGCTAAAGTATTAATATGTAACCACTATTATACTCTGTCAGAAATTGATATTTAAGTTATCAAGGCATAAGAGTTTGTAGGACCACTGAATATGCAACTCAAGAGTCACCTCAGTTCTGTACTGTCTAAATAATTCCCTCCATATCCAAGTTCTCTGGTAAATCAGAACAAGGTTTGGATTCATCCTTCTGTCAGTAGTCATCTTTTCTCTCAAGAATCCCAGCAGGGGATGTAGAGAGAGTGCCCCTTGAAGTTCAGCTAGCATCTGCTGAGGATACACAATCTTTCAAACTTTCAAATTTATAAAGTGGCTTCCAAAACTGGATATATCCATCTCAGGATTGGCTGCTCAGTCATGTATGATCAAGCAAAGAAATTCAAAGCAAAAGAAGAAGCTTGTCTAGCTGATGGCCAGCTCCAACTGCCACATGAGAGCAGTTCATGTCCCAGCAGAGTAAGGGGGGCAGGACACTGCCTCTCTTACATTCCCTCACAGCAACTCTAGTGAGGGACAACTACTTGCCATGTGGAAGAGTGGAAACAAGAGAGCAGCTCACTGCTTTCCTCTGACTTAATTAAATATAATCATTATTTCAAATGATCTTAATCAAATATCTTACTTCCAGTCTGTGGCTGGTGTAGCAAACACATGTGTATTTGTTTTTAAATAAAACATAAACTCATAGTTATTTGATACAGTTTGATGTGACTTTTTTACAACTTCATCCATCATGTCCTGGGGAACTCCCATAGTCCCCAAAGTTTAAAAATCCTTTAGAGGTAAGCACATATTTCTTTTGGAAGTCTTTTAATCTGATTTGCTGCTGAAATCTTCCACATGAATTTTCTCCCCCATTAGAATGTGAGCTTCCTGAGAGCAAAGACTATCTCTACTTTTCTATTTGTATCCCCAGTGCTGAATTCATGGTAAGCACTTAACACATGTTTTCTTTGTTCATCCATTTATTTGAACTTTTGATGGGTACTTAGCATTCAGACCATCCATTTGTTATTTCTTGCATGTATTCCATGACTGTCCAACCATTTTATTTGCTTCAATTACACATTTCCTTGATTTGTTTTATGATCTTCACTTAAGCACTATTTTGCTGTGTCCTTATCATGGAGTGGTGGTTCTCAGACCATGTCAATGAAGGGTTAGCTTCTCACAAGATAGAAAAATTTTGAGTACAGATCTGGTATCTGTCATCTAAGGACCAGTTTTGGTTTGGAGAGGTTCTTCACTAACCAGGTTGCATGTTTTGGTCATGACTTTCAAAAATGTTCTATTGAATCATGGAGTAGAAATCTCCATTTATGGAGGGATCTATATGAACAAGATGAGTTTTCCAGAAGTATTTTTTATGTAACTTTTTGCCGTCAATTCACTGTTGAGAATATGATACCGTCTACTTATATCTTTTTTGTACATAGCTGTTTGAGTTTTGTCCCTCCCATTAGAATGTGAGTTCCTTGAGATTAAGGATCATCTTTTTATTTTTTTATTTTTTATTTTCTTAAATTCCTAGCACTTAGCCAGTATCTGACACATAGTCAGGCCTTAATAAATATTTGTTGATTGATGTACTATATATTGAATTACTAGTTTTCTGAGATTATGGTTTTATGTGATTTGAAGATATTTAGTATCACTAGTAAAATATCAAAAGATTGGTTTTCATGACAAGAAACATCTTTGGATGATTGAAAAAAGTGGCTTCCATTTGCAATCTAGCTCATTTTCTTCCTCCTTTTTAATTCTGAGTCCAATTTTTTGTCCATTCCTTATTCATCTCCAAAATATATGTTTCCATGGACTTAGAGAGCTGCTTATCCATTTGTATGATAAGTATTCTTCATCTACTTGATTTTTTCTGCATGAATTGCTAAGTGAATCTCTTCTTAGGACTTGTGAGTCTTGGTAGAATCTAATCTATTGGGGATTCTTAATGCAATTTTGTTATCTTAAAGATGTCCATGTCATCTTAAAACAGTAATATCTGGAGGACTTTAGCATCCATGGGGATATAGATAGTCCCATTTGGACATTGAGTGGCACAGTTTCCAAGATGAATCATGCTGATTTACCCAGAAAATCATACTGATTTACTCAGAAAGTAAATTAGGAAGGACTATAAGCTTTTTATTTGCTTTACAGAAAAATAAGAAAAAAGAAAGACAATGAAGGAACTTAAAAGAGAATGAAGGAAAATAATACACAAAAGAAAGCTGAAGGTTTGTTCTGTGACAATCATAGAGGTGTCTTGCACAAGGTAAGGACTCGCACAGATATCAACACAAGGCTGCTCCCAAGATTTCTCTGAAGAACTTTGGGATTATTGTGAGACAAGGGAGACATTGACACGGGACTGCTTGGCATGGCATATCTGCATCTATATTCTGAGAGTAAAGCCTAATTGCAGTAGCTGAAAAGAAATGTTTGGAGATATCTAGAGACAAATTTAGAAACATCTCCATTCCAAATGTTCATCGGACTATTTGTGCCAGCCTGTGATAGAACCTTCCAAACTCTTATTGATCTTGACAGCCACTCAGGCACACTATACATTGACCCCAATATAATGAAATCATTTTGATTCTCTGAATACAAAGGACTCCTCTTATTTTCTTTACCTTTTTACTTCCCTGACTTCCCTTAAGTCTTAGTTTCTGTAAGAAGCCTTTCCTAATTCTTCCTTAATGCTGCTACTGCCTTCCCTTTGAGATTATCTCCAATTTATCCTATGTTTATCTTATTTACACATAATTGTTTTATTATTGTTTGCAACTATATCAACAAAATCACTATTTTTCAGAAGTATCATTTGTATACCTTCTTTAATTCATTGTTGGGAATATAACACAGTCTACTTACAGCTCTCTTGTCTGTGACTTTGTATATTGCCTCTGTTCTTTGACTGTGTGCTTCTTGAGGGCAGGGACTGTTTTGCCTAGCTTTATGTTCCCAGCACTTAACACAATGTTCTCCATATAGTTAATGCTTAATAAATGCATTTTGACTTGACTCAGTTTGACTAGAATGGGCTTAGGGAAGAAGACAGTCTGAAGAAGATTCTATGGGACTAACAGGAGGTGGAGGTAGAATCATGGACATTTCATTCATGAACTAGATCAGAAAACCATGATCTCACTGCCAAGACTTAATAATAGCTGAGATTTGACAGGGAAATCTCAATTTTTCCATCTCGTATCATCTTATCTTTCTTCCTTTTTTGGTCTTCTTTGCAAGTTAAAGGACGTATCCATGTAAATTTAGACTGCCTTTCATTTCCCCTTAATTTTCATTTAGTTGAGATGTACACCTCTTATTCCATTGCAACCATGGACAGAATTAAATAGATCCCATTTATTATCATCAGCTAGATACTTCTGAACAAATAGTATCACTCAACTCTGTAAATGAAGATTAGTTGGCCATTTCCAAATCACACCAGCTGTATTCTGGTCATCTGCCTCCTCCATCTCTACTCCAGGAACCCAGGGCTCAAATAGATGAGCTTTTATTTTATTGTTCTCAAAACCAGATTACCTTGCCCCTTGTCAGCTATTTTTAAACTATGCCTTCATGAGGATATACTCATCTTCTTCCTCCTGGAAGTTTCTATTTCAAGCTTCTCGTTATGTGATCTCTTTCTCTGTGAGAATGTAAGTTCTGTGAGAGCAGGAGCTAACTAGCTTTCTTGTTTTTGTGCTTTCAGTGCCTAGAACAATGTTTTGCACATAGAGACAGCTAAGTGGCACAGTTAGAACACAGATCCTAGAATCAGGAAGACCTGTGTTCAAATCTGGCTTCAGACTTACTTACCTTGGGCAAGTCATTTAACCCTTTCCACTTCAGTTTCCTCAATTGAAAAATAGAAATATAATAGAACCTACCTCTCAAGGTTTAGTGAGAATAAAATGAAATAATATTTGTAAAATGCTTATATAGTACCTGGCATATACATAGGTATTTATTAAATACATAATATTTTTGATAAACAGAAAAAGAAAGGATGATTGATGTGGTCATCACTTTCCCAGCTGCTTGCCCAAAGATATGGTGGACCAAACAAGGCATCTCTAGACAAAGAAGCTTATGTGTGCATTAGCACATACCAATCAATACTATTTCAAAGAAGAATATTAGTAAAGTGGTTCATACTTGTTCATGTGATGAACATGGAGTCATTAAAACTGTCAGATTCGATGTTGACCTGATGGCATGTGTTATCCTGATGAAATTGGTGATAGCCAATGAGATATCCTATGTTCATGATGGGCAAAACTGTCATATATGAATTTGGCAGTTGCTAGAAGAATAAGAAATGGATGGATAGAAGAGATAGATTTCTGATAATAACGAAAGCAGTTATTATGTGGTCCAGAAAAAATGCAAATGGGCTCAAGATAACTAGCAGAATGTTTTCTTTTAATTGTCTTGAGTACAGTGGTAGAACTCATGGAAACAAATGGAATTGTATACTAAAAGAATATTCGTTTTGGTTTCTCAGTCAGTAATTTGCTCATATGTAAGATGCTTTGCTTCAAGATCAACCACAAGAATATTGAGAATTGAAGAGCTATCTTTTGAATGATTTGGAGATAGAAGCATATGATCCATCCTATTTTTTCCAGCAGCTATTTATTTCTATCTTGTCTTGAGAGGGAATCTTGAAGATTCCCTTCAGGGACCCACAGTAGAAACCAGTATTTTTCTTCAACAAGATTGTCATTGGACACGGAATAGAAATGTTAATGAAATGAGACGAGAGCAATTGTTGATTGTTAAATACAACAAGTTCACCTCTCCTCCACATCGGGTAAATCTGATTTATTGACAGGAATAGGGATGTTATGGATCTTCCAGCTCAAGTAATGTCCTGAGACCAAAAATTCAGTAAATGTCAAAAATTCTTTGATGTGAATTAATATATGTAGGATAACCTGGGATAAAAGTGACAGAGTATATATAGATTTTTAGCAGGGCTCAGGAAAATACACACAATTTTTTCTGACCAATTTAAGATCTATAAAATTTTATTCTCAAAGACTGATAAATCTCTTGAAGTTTCTGTTTTAAGCCCCAGAAAGATCATAAGATCATAATTTTAGAGCTTTAAGGGACATTGAAGATGCATCTAGTCCAAAAGTTCTTAACCTTAACCAACAAGATGTTTCTGGATAGATCTCAGGAGCTCTGTGAACTTGGATGTAAATTACATTATTATTTTTATTATTATATTTTTGCTAATCTCTAGTTGAAATTTATCATTTCATTTACGCTATTTCAAAGAGAAATCTTAGTAAAATGGTCCATACTGAAGAATATTCAAAAATACCATTCTGAGAAGGGATCTATAGTATTTTTTTTGGCATTAAAAGGTTAAGAAACACTGATCTAGTCCAACTCATTTAATAGTTGAGGAAACTGAAACCCCTGGAGGTGTAATGACTTACTTGGGTTGACAGATATACTAAGTGACAGAGCAAGGATTTGATTTCAAGTCCTCTAGCTCCAAATCCAAGACTCTTTCCATAGCAACATGAAATATGCTGAGTCAGGGCAGGAAAACAACAATCCAAACTCCCATAGCATTAATTTTGTTAAGATTTTAGGAGACACCTGTTTTCCAGAGTTAAGGTCCAACAGAAAGAGTATATCCAGAGCCTGGCATTACAACAATCCCTTGTGCTCACCTTCTGGATGATGTCAGTTACAGTAAAATCCCAATTGTTTTGGTCATAAAGTTTCCCTATGAATCAAACTTGTCACATTGTTCCTGTTACCCCTCATTCTCAGAGCTACAACGAGCCTGTTATAAGTATTGGGATCTTCCACACCTCCTCGGACCTCCCCCGCATACTAGGGGTGGGATTCCACCACAGGTGTCCTTGCTTGCAAGCTCTTTCCTCATTTGAAAATCAAATTCCCATTTGATCACTGACTTTAGTGTCCCTAGACTGCTTTGTTTAGCTCTGGTCACCCACAAGTTAGAAACCTGTTCTGGTCCAATTGAAATTAATTGGTGTCAGAAGTGGGAGTGGACACAGAACCAGGCCATTGGCCTCTCCAGTACTTGTGGGAATGGAATAGGTGCCACTGGACATTTATTTCTTTCTAGTCCAAGCCCCCTTAATCTGGGGAGTCCCCTGTCTTTGTCTCTGCTCCAATCCTCTGAGTTTCCACTTTTGTTGAGTTCTGGCCCCTCCAGTGACCTGGTTCATTTAAGATCACTCTGGTAAGAATATCCTTTCTTAACTGTACACTTCTGTTAATTAGCCTTTCTGCACACCTTTGTAAAATACAACCATGTGCCTAACTGTATACTTCAGTAACTGTGTGTCTCAGCCCAGGTTCCGTTTGTATCTTTTCATTTTGTTTATTTGTGTCCTTGTAAAATGTGAAATTCCATGTCATTTTGTATTAGCTAGATTCTGTTACTTGAAAGACTGAAAAGTTTCTAAGGATTATAGCCAGAGAGTTTAGAATGCTAGGAAAGATGAATGAACTTTCATAATTGAAGCAATTGTCCCAGTATGTAGGACTAACTTCTACATTAGGCTTTCCATAAGAAATTAGGTTATAAGAAAAGAGAAAAAAGCAAAAACAAAAAAAAAAAAAAAAAAAAAAAAAAAAACCCTGCAACCTAACTTTTTTGCCTGTCTTTTCAGTTTTGAGTATATTGGAATTACAGAAATAAAGTCAGATAATTAAAATTGTAAAAATATCTCAGTAGATTTTGGAAGTTTGGAGATTAATCATGAAGGAATTTAAAGATTTGTCATTTTAAGAATGCAGAGGAGAACTCCTGAAACTGTGTGTAATTTTAGGAATTTATTTCCTTCTGAAATATCTCAGCAAGTTTTGGGGTATCATTCTGTAGAATTTGTTTTAAGGGAAGGTAAGAATTAAATTTAATAAATGTTAAAAGTAAATGGCAAATTCTCCAATTGATAATTGGTCAAAGGATATGAATAGACAATTCTCAGATGAAGAAATTGAAACTATTTCTAGCCATATGAAAAGATGCTCCAAGTCATTATTAATCAGAGAAATGCAAATTAAGACAACTCTGAGATACCACTACACACCTGTCAGATTGGCTAAAATTCCATTAAATTCCAATTAAATTTAATTAATTAATCCAATTAAAATTCCATTTAATATGGAATGTTGGAGGGGATGTGGGAAAACAGGGACACTGATACATTGTTGGTGGAACTGTGAACACATCCAGCCATTCTGGAGAGCAATTTGGAACTATGCTCAAAAAGTTATCAAACTGTGCATACCCTTTGAAGCAGTGTTTCTACTGGGCTTATACCCCAAAGAGATCTTAAAGAAGGGAAAGAGACCTGTATGTGCAAGAATATTTGTGGCAGGTCTCTTTGTAGTGGCCAGAAACTGGAAACTGAGTGGATGCCCATCAATTGGAGAATGGCTGAATAAATTGTAGTATATGAATGTTATGGAATATTATTGTTCTGTAAGAAATGACCAACAGGACGATTTCAGAGAGGCCTGGAGAGACATGAACTGATGCTGAGTGAAATGAGCAGGGCCAGGAGATCATTATATATTTCAACAACAATACTATATGATGATCAATTCTGATGGACGTGGCCATCTTCAGCAATGAGATGAACCAAATCAGTTCCAATGAAGCATAATGAACTGAACCAGCTACACCCAGCAAAAGAACTCTGGGAGATGACTATGAACCACTACATAGAATTCCCAGTCCCTCTATTTTTGTCCGCCTGCATTTTTTATTTCCTTCATAGGCTAATAGTACACTATTTTCAGAGTCCGATTCTTTTTATACAGCAAAATAACTGTTAAGACATATACACTTATATTGTATTTAATTTATACTTTAACATATTTAACATGTATTGGTCAACCTGCCATTGGGGGGAGGGGATGAGGGGAAGGAGGGGAAAAATTGGAACAAAAGGTTTGGCAATTGTCAATGCTGTAAAATTATCCATGCATATAGCTTGTAAATAAAAAGCTATTTTAAAAAAAGTAAATGGCAATATCAATAGCTTCATTGTTTTAGGGCAATGAAGAAAGGCAGCTAATTTAAAAGTAATCCCAGAATAAAGAAAAAATAGATAAATGATTTGCATCTTTTAGCAACCTCTTGTTAACCCTTCCATGACATTTCTGACCATGAAAAGAGAAAAAATTGTTTAAATCAGAGATGTGACACCCCCAGGTCAAGAGACTCTCTTCCTGTTAACTCCTATTGTACCATCTCAGATTCTAAAATACGAGTGTTGAAAAAAATTTATCCAGGACCTAGGATCCCCTTGGTGGAGGAGGAGCAGCAGCTATAATGGGGTCCCCCACTGGCAATGATCCCACAGGCCCTATGATCCTGACTATCCTGTAGCCTGACACTCTAATCAAGTCTGAAGGTAATTCCCAGGTCAGTACATCCTGCCTACATTGTCCTACAAGGTTCAAGTGGATCTAGCCCTAAAAACACTTGGCCCCATGTTGCTGCTTTGGTCAGGCGCTATCAACCAACAACTAGAACTAAGGGGGAAATCTTGTCACCCCAGCCTCTTGGATTCCCATTCTGTAGTCAGTGGCTCTCTGCTGCACACCCCTCTCCAAAGTGTAGTCAGTATCTCCAAAGCCAGCCCTTGGCAGGTCTTTCCCAGCTGTTGCCTAGTAAGGTCCTGGCAGTGCCCCTTGTGGCAGTATGAGGTGGGGAGTAGCCAGCTTTTGCCTTTGGTGAGTATACTCATCTCTGTTTTGGTTGCAGAAATTTATTAGATGTAAGTTATCTTATCTCTGTTTGTCCCAGTTTTAGATCCATAAAGAGAAAAATTATAATGGTACCCACTTCCTAGGCATGTTGTAAGATCAAGATGATATAATGATTGTAAAATGCTTAATACAAGGACTGCCATATGCTAAACACTACATCATTTCTTTAACTGAATGTAATTGTTCTATACTTGATTATTCTAAAGTGGCTTTAAAATGCCAAAGATAATAAGATCAATTATTTTTATATGGGATAATTTGGAAATGCAATTGATGCTGTCTGAAGTTTTGTTTCAGTTTTTTAATACACAATATTGTTTGTCTTGTATTTCTAAATTTTCTTTTATTGTGAAATTTGAGAGACCATTGTAACAGAAATACTGTTAGATAAAACAACTTTTTATTTGGGATACTGTTACACATGAGTTTAGCTTTTAAGGGGATATGATAAGAAATAGATATTTGAAACTATTAAATATTTAATGAAGTCTATTTTTATTATAAGGCAGATAATAATATAATGGCAGATTTTCATTTGAAAATCTTGGCTATTATGAAAGCATAGAGGGTGATTTAAAGGAGTTTCATCATACTAATGATGAGTCAATTATCAATTATTTGCTTTCTCTATATATGAAGCTTTGCATATGGGTAGTTTAACTTATGAGTAAAGGATAAATGAAATGTTAACTACTAGGGAAACATTAGGAAAGATTTTCAAGCCCTAAATTGTGCTTAGTAAAATTTTGCTATTTAAGGTAAAAGTTCCTGGGACTATAATTTACTATTGTTTGGAGCTTTAATTACGGGGATGGTTATCTGAATTGTAATGAAGCCAATAGTAGAAAATGGCATGTGCTGCATTCTGGGAACTGCTAACAATTCTGTTGGTACCTGGGAAAAGTTTTGAAGATGATTTGGGCCTGACCCTGAATAGGGGACTATTTCTCCATTGTGCTGTTTCCTCGCTGTAAAGGAAAATTTTCCACCTGAAATTAATCCTGAGCCTTGTATTTAATACCTTGTGACTATAGGATTGACCATCATATATGACTCATGCCTAAAATCAAACAGAGTTATAAATATGTTCTTTTCCCCTGTTATAGCAAATTTCTACAATTAAGAAGTTTTGAAAAAAGAAGAGGTTTTGTAAGTACAATACTAAATTTATTAAATGATAGACTGATGCTAGAACTTCTCTGAGTAACTATAAAAGGATGCAAGTATGAGCATCTTACAATTTTAACTTATATTCGTGGTCAAATTATAATATAGGGATCATGTCCTACTAAGGGAGAAATGATTAAACAAAAAATAAGACAATGATGTAATGTAAAAGTTTTCTAAATAAATGAAACAGAAAGCAACTTTCTGTAAGAGTTACATACATATGTATATGATTGGCTTCCAAATTTATCATAGAAATTCAGGTTTTGAGCATGTTTTAGAAATAAGTCCTCAAAATTGGATTAAAGGTTTATTAATTAAGGAAGTTACAAACAAATTGTATGGATTATAGTAAAGAAAGTAAAATTATTTTCCCATTATTAAAGTATTAGTCTGATAAGCTTAAAAGGCAGAAGAATTTATTTTGCAGTTGGAGTCTCATCATTTTTTTTATTATAGCTTTTTATTTACAAAATATATGCATGGGTAATTTTTCAGCATTGACAATTGCAAAACCTTTTGTTCCAATTTTTCCCCTCCTTCCCCCCATTCTCTTCCCCAGATGGCAGGTAGACCAATACATGTTAAATATGTTAAAATATAAGTTGAATACAACATATGTATACATGTCCATACAGCTATTTTGCTGTACAAAAAGAATCAGACTTTGAAATAGTGTACTATTATTCTGTAAAGAAAATCAAAAATGCAGGTGGACAAAAATAGAGGGATTGGGAATTCTATGTAGTAGTTTATAGTCATCACCCAGAATTCTTTCACTGGCTATAGCTGGTTCAATTCATTACTACTCTATTGGAACTGATTTGGTTCATCTCATTGTTGAAGAGGGCCACGTCCATCAGATTGATTATCATATAGTATTGTTGTTCAAGTGTATAATGATTTCCTGGTCCTGCTCATTTCATTCAACATCAGTTCATGTAAGTCTCTCCAGGCCTTTCTGAAATCATCCTGTTGGTAATTTCTTACCAAATAATAATATTCCATAATATTCATATACCACAATTTATTCAGCCATTCTCCAATTATGAGCATCCACTCAGTTTCCAGTTTCTGGCCACTACAAAGAGGGCTGCCAGAGCCTCATAAATTTTTAAAAGATTCTTATATCATGTAGAGAATTTGGGTAAGGAGAAAAATAGCAAATAATATATAAAATGAAAGTTCTCTGAAGTTTCAAGATTGGAGAACCAAATTTAAATGATTGTACTAAATTATATTAAAAGTGATTATACTAAATTATATTAAATCTTGTAGTAAAATTATCTGGAAACCTTTAGATTTGGAACTAGAGAAGAACTCCTTTCAGAGCTTTCTGGAGAATAAGTCTATTGTCCAAGAAATGATATCTCGGGACCAGATAATTACATGAGACATCTAGGACTCAAAATATGCTGATTAAATGAATTTTGTGAATGGGTTACTAAGATATGAGACTTGATGTCAGTTAATATCAGTGATAATTATTGTATTGCTTTGGTCTTTTGTTTCAAGATATTTATATTTTGTAAAGGATTGCTTGCCATCTGGGGGAGGGGGTGGAAGGAGGGAGGGGAAAATCGAAACAGAAGTGAATGCAAGGGATAATGTTGTAAAAAATTACCCTGGCATGAGTTCTATCAATAACAAGTTATTAAAAAAAACAAGATATTTATGTTTATGTTTTCTTGGTGACATATAAATCTCCATTTTAGTCCATCATGAACCTTCTAAGTAGTTTGATCTGTGCCAGACAATGTAATTATATCATTATGGGAACTGTGAGAAAAACTTTATTGTATTATTTCAATCTAGCATTGCATGGCTGAGAAACTGGACCATCAGTATGTGTTATTTAGAGATTCTTAACTAAGGAGCCATGTTATGCTGACTAAAAACTCAGTTCCAAAGATTGATACAAGGAGTTTTCTCACAATATTCAAACCTTCATTTTTTTTCTAAAGGTCCCCACTAGGTCTTTCTGGCTGCCCCCCCACTGGCCAAACTTATTAGTGTATATTCCTGGAGCATCTGAAGAAAACCCTACTTCTGAATGGACAGCAAAACCCTCCAGGGACCTCAAGGTTTGTCTAGTATAGACCCAGAAGCAGCCAAAGTCCAGACAGCTGCCCTAAAATTCCAGGTGAGGGCTGAGTCTATTTAGTTTTTTTTTTCTTTTTTACTTTTGTTATATACTTAACCACCAAGGCCCTGATTCAACTGTGGGTTAGCATTTTACCCCTCTACATTCTGGTCCCCTTTTCTGCTTGCAAACAAATAATGGTTAACAGTGATACCTGGGACACATTTCCCTAATATGTCCCCTGAAGGAAATCACCCCCTGAGCATCCTGGCCCAACTGGCCTCTCCTTTATTGTCACTAAGAGTAGGGATTCTGAAAGAATCTGAAAGAATCTTCAGACCCTCTCCCTTTGGCCAAAATGGGGAAATGTCAAAATATTAGGAGACATCCTGTTTTCCAGAATTAAGACCGGCAAGCAGACTGTGCCCTGAGTTTGGAATAATAACAACCCTTTGTGCTTACCATCTGGATGGTCTCAGCCTCTGGAAAAATCCTAGAATTGTTCTTTGTCATGAAGCCTTGCAATGAATCAAAATTGTCACATTGTTGCTGTCACGCTTTATTGTCAGAGCCACAACTCGCTGCATAGCCATAGGTATAAATATTGGGATCTCTCCACGCTCTCCCCTCCCCAGGGGCCAGGCTCTGTCACATGTGTTCTTGCTTGTTTTCCTCACTTTAAAATTAACCTTCTGTTTGATTCCTGATTCTCCTGTCTCTAGCCTGCTTTTTTTTGGGAGGGGGGAAGATGCCAATGTTTATTATTCTGAGATTTCAGGATGGAGAAGGTATTATAAGCTTACCTTAGTCATCATTATTGTCTGATTTTATATCTTTTTTCTTTTTGTTATTATAATAGCTTTTTATTTTCAAAATATATGCAAAGAAAGTTTTCAAAATTCACCCTTGAAAAACCACTTATTCCAAATTTTCCTCCCTCTCCTTCCCCCCACTCCCTTCCATCAGAGAGTAAGTAATCCAGTATATGTTAAAGTGCAATTCTAAACATATTTCCACATTTATCATACTGCACAAGAAAAATCTGATCAAAAAGGAAAAAAAGTAAAAAAAAAAACCAAGCAAACAACAAAAAGGTGAAAATACTATGTTGTGATCCAAATTCAACTCCCACTGTCTTCTTTCTGGATGCAGATGGCACTCCAGCCTAAGACCATCAGTACATGCCAAAATCATCTCATTGTTTTTTTTAAATTTTATAATAACTTTTTATTGACAGAATCCATGCCAGGGTAATTTTTTTTACATTATCCCTTGCACTCGCTTCTGTTCTGATTTTTCCCCTCCCTCCCTCCACCCCCTCCCCTAGATGGAAAGCAGTATATCCTAGATACAATCTATGTTTGCAGAACCGAACAGTTCTCTTGTGGCACAGGGAGAATTGGATTCAGAAAGTAAAAATAACCTGGGAAGAAAAACAAAAATGCAAATAGTTTACATTCATTTCCCAGTGTTCTTTCTTTGGGTGTAGCTGCTTCTGTCCATCATGTATCAATTGAAACTGAGTTAGTTCTCTTTGTCAAAGAAATCCACTTCCATCAGAATACATCCTCATACAATATCATTGTTGAAGTGTATAATGATCTCCTGGTTCTGCTCATTTCACTTAGCATCAGTTCATGTAGGTCTCTCCAAGTCTCTCTGTATTCCTCCTGCTGGTCATTTCTTACAGAACAATAATATTCCATAACATTCATATACCACAATTTACCCAGCCATTCTCCAATTGATGGGCGTCCATTCAATTTCCAGTTTCTAGCCACTACAAATAGGGCTGCCACAAACATTTTGGCACATACAGGTCCTTTTCCCTGAATCATCTCATTGTTGAAAAGAGCCAAGTCCATCAGAATTGATCATCACATATTCTTGCTATTGCCATGTACAATGTTCTTTTGGTTCTGCTTATTTCCTTTCATTCTCCAACTGATGGGCATTCACTCGGTTTCCAGTTTCTTCCCCCTACAAAAAGGGCTGCTACAAATATTTTTGCACATGTGGGTCTTTTACCTCTTTTATGATCTCTATGGGATACAGGTCCAGTACAGACACTGCTGGACCAAGGGGCATGTATTGTTTGATAATCCACTGGGCATAGTTCCAAATTGCTCTCCAAAATGGTTGGATCAGTTCACAACTACACCAACGATGCATTACTGCCCCAGTTTTTCCACATCCCCTCCGACATTTATCATTATCTTTTCCTGTCATTTTAGCCAATCTGACAGGTGTGTAGTGGTACCTCAGAGTTGTCTTAAATTGCATTTCTCTAATCAATAGTGATTTAGAGCAATTTTTAATATGACTAAAAATGGCTTTAATTTCTTCATCTGAAAATTGTCTATTCATATCTTTTGACCATTTATCAGTTGGAGAATGTCTAGCCTATTTTTCCAGCTCTGGCCACCCACAGGTTAGAGGCCAGTTCTGGTCTGCTTGACAGTTTTCAGGGCAGGTTTTTTTTTAATTTGGTCACTTCAGTACTTTGTGATATATTATATCTAATAAAAAAGCTTAAAGAAGCTAGAAAGATCTTTGAAGATCATCTAATTTAATCCCATCATTTTTTAGATAAAGAAACTGAAGCCTAATAGATTATTATTTCTTCAAGGTTGCAAGTTATTTAGTGACAGAGTCACAGTCAAATCTAGACTTTGCTTTTTCCCTTCCCTTATATCATTCTTTTAAGGACAAATCAAAATAAAATTCTGATGTGCCATAGGAAAATTTCCATTGCTGCTGAGTTAGTGAAATCTTTTAACTGTTAGTGAAATTTTTTCTTATTTAGTATAATCTATGTAGTTAAGATTTAGTTTAATTACAGAGGAAGACAAATGATGACAGGAAATAGCGTGTGTGTGTGTGTGTGTGTGTGTGTGTGTGTGTGTGTGTTGAGAATGTGTGAATGAAGGAGAAATACCCAAAGGTTCCTATAAGGAAGTAGAGATATCACAATTTAGGAGAAGAGTGGTATTTATTTTCAGGTTATGTTATATGATATATCTCATCATCCTCCATTCCCATTTACCACACATACACACAAATGAACACATGCATTTTACTTTTCAAGAATATTTCTCCTCTGTTATATCACTTTAATTACAAGTAACAGCAATGATGATTATATAGCTTTATTCAAAAGAATCAAAGAAACTTGAGGCATATGGTTTGACAAAACTAAAGTGTTAGTGAGGAATTACTAATATAACTAATTAGTCAGAAGTTTTACTGGATTTAAGATAGCATCAATGTGAACTGACTTACAGATTTTGTCAAGCTTCATTTTTCAAGTACTGAAATATTTTTGTAAAGAACTAAAGATGGTATGGCTACCTTAGTAATAATGATATATATCTGATATGTTTGGGACATATACATATGTTCCCAAAGTCTTAAGCTGTAAAAGCACATTAGAATTTTTGGTATACTCCATCCATATTTGTGAGACTCTTCAAAGATGAGGTGTGATTTGAGAAGTTCTACAAGGCTCCATATATCTAAAAAATGCTCTTTACTAGTCTGTCATGATGTTTCTCTTCTCCCCCTACAACCAAGCAAATTTTGAATATTAAAATTCCTCCTTTCTTCCAGTTAGTGTGTATTTTAAAAATACACACTTAGTAGAGGAGAGAGAATTCCAGCACATCATTGCATGGTAGCTAGCAATCTCCTTGGACACTTTGGAAGGAACAAGATGGTAGGGCAGAAATACAAGTTCTAAACTTTGTTCTAAACAAAGAAGGTCCCTTGGGAGAGAGACTTTAAAAATTTACCTCAAGCAAAATAATGTTGGAAATAGGCCAAGGAACCTTCATGATCCACGTCCCTGGCATATAATTGGTAAAGAGTGGTGTTACAAATCATAATATTGGTTTTAGTGAGTATGATGGGACTAAAAAGTAAATGAAAAAAAAACAGAAGGGGGAATGTTTCACTCATAGACTTCTGGCTAATTGAAGTCTTGGCCATAGCTACACTTCCAGTCATATCACTGGCCATGGCCCTGACACATCTCACTCTCCTGCATAGCTCCCACTGACTAAAGTGCTATCATAGTTAAAAAAAAACTATTGCTCACCAAGATAAGGTCAAAATGGGTTCATGACCTAGACATAAAAAATGAGATTATAAATAAATTAGAAGAATATAGGATAGTTTACCTCTCAGACCTGTGGAAGAGGAAGGAATTTATGACCAAAGAAGAACTAGAGTTCATTATTGATCACAAAATAGAAAATTTTGATTATATCAAATTGAAAAGTTTTTGTACAAACAAAACTAATGCAGACAAGGTTAGAAGGGAAGCAATAAACTGGGAAAACATTTTTACAGTTAAAGGTTCTGATAAAGGCCTCATTTCCAAAATATAGAGAGAATTGACTCTAATTTAGAAGAAATCAAGCCATTCTCCAATTGATAAATGGTCAAAGGATATGAACAGACAATTCTCAAATGAAGAAATTGAAACTATTTCTAGCCATATGAAAAGATGCTCCAAGTCATTATTAATCAGAGAAATGCAAATTAAGACAATTCTGAGATACCACTACACACCTGTCAGTTTGGCTAGAATGACAGGGAAAGATAATGCAGCATGTTGGAGGGGATGTGGGAAACCAGGGACACTGATACATTGTTGGTGGAATTGTGAATCCATAACATCCAGACATTCTGGAGAGCAATTTGGAACTATGCTCAAAAAGTTATCAAACTGTGCATACCCTTTGATCCAGCAATGTTACTACTGGGCCTATATCCCAAAGAGATCTTAAAGAAGGGAAAGAGACCTCTGTATATGCAAGAATGTTTGTGGCAGGTCTCTTTGTAGTGGCTAGAAACTGGAAACTGAGTGGATGTCCATCAATTGGAGAATGGATGAATAAATTGTGGTATATGAATATTGGGGAATATTATTGCTCTGTAAGAAAGGACCAGTAGCATGATTTCAGAAAGGCCTGGAGAGACACGAACTGATGCTGAGTAAAATGAGCAGGACCAGGAGATCACTGTATACTTCAACAACAATACTATATGATGATCAATTCTGATGGACCTGGCCATCTTCAGCAATGATTTGAACCAAATCAGTTCCAATAGAGCTGTAATGAACTGAACCAGCTACATTCAGGGAAAGAACTCTGGGAGATGACTATGAACCACTACATAGAATTTCCAATCCCTCTGTTTTTGTCCACCTGCATTTTTGATTTCCTTCACAGGCTAATAGTACACTATTTCAAAGTCTGATTCTTTTTGTACAGCAAAATAACTGTTTGGACATGTATACTTATATTGTATTTAACGTCAATATATTTAACATGTATTGGTCAATCTGCCATCTGGGGGAAGGGGTGGGGGGAAGGAGGGGAAAAGTTGGAACAAAAGGTTTTGCAATTGTCAATGCTGAAAAATTACCCATGCATATAGCTTGTAAATAAAAAGCTATAATAATAATAAAAAAGCTATTGCTTTTGAGAATTGCTGAGTTAAAGGGATAAACCTTATTGATCAGGAGGTGATTTGATCATTTCTGATTTTCTAACTGTGCCCAAATTTGATTTACTGAGGGTCATTGTAGAGCTTAGAGTTCTGGGTGCATTGTGTTTTCCAATGTCTGGTGAATGAGTTTTTAATTTGCTTTCCCTCTCACCTGCACATCATCTGCCAATCAAACCATCTGTGCCATTCATAAAAAATGTTGAGTAGGACAGGATCAAGGACAGAATCCCATAATTCAATCCAATTCAATACACATTTATTAAGCACTTACTGTGTGCAAACCACTGCATGAGCCACTAGGAATTAAAAAATAACCCAAAGATGAAACAATCCCTTTGAAATATAGGATGGCAAGATTGATTTACCATTGAAGATCTGCCTCTAGATTGACATTAACCTATTAAACACGTCTGTCACTTACATATGGTTAAAAATGAGTTCTGAAACCACTATATATATGAGACTCATGGAATGCAAACAAGTTAATATCAGGGATAATTAACAATTTTTGAGATGCTTTATTGAATTTCTGTCTTTTATATTAGTTAACTTCCCAATGACTCAATTCTCACTCCAAGAAAAAATCTTATTGGTAAAAACAAAATCAGGTATTACGCTAGGTCCTGGATATACAAAGATAAAGTAAAATGATGCATGCCCCTGAGAAGATTACATTTTCTCAAGAAAGACAAAGAGTACTCATTGATGGTATATAAAATAGCTTCAAGGTGAATGGGAGTAAGGTGGGGGAGAAAGAATACTACTAATATTTGGGAAGATTAAGAAAAAATTCACATAGGAATTGGCATTTTAGCTGAGTTTTACAAAGAAACCAGGAGTTAAAAGGAGGTGAAAGTGGAGAAGGGAGAGGAAGGATGAGTAGTCCAAAGGCACTGAGACAACATATGGGTGAATGAGTACTTCAAATTTCAGGATGGCCAGATGGACTGCAGCAAAGCACTAGCTCTGAAGTCAGGATGATCTGAGTTCAAATCTGACCTCAGACACTTAACACTTTCTAGGTGTGGGACCCTGGGCAAGTCACTTAACCCCAATTGCCTCAGCAAAAAATAAGTCTGAGGATGGAAAGAATGACCTAGAGTTACCAGGTAATAACTAGAGAATAAATCTGGTAGCCGGTTTGTTAAGGCTTTAAATGACAGAGCAATTTATATTTGCTTTCAGAGGTTATAGGCATCCATTGGAGTTTATAGAGGAGGAGAATGACATAGTCAGGCCTATACTTTAAGAAAATCATTTTGTCATATGAGTGAAGGATGGATTGGAATAGAGAGAGACTTGAAACAGGGGACCCAGTCAGAAAGCTATTACAGCAGAACAGTCAAGAAGTAATGAGAGTCTGAGCTAAGGTGATGATTTGTGGGTGTAGAAAAGGGAAAAAGAGTGAGAGATATTGTAGAGGTGGAAATAACAAGTTTTGGTCACAGACTGTGTATGTGGAGTGAGTGAGAGTGAGGCATCAAGAATAACATCAAGTTACAAATCTGCATGATTGACTGGTTGGTGATGTTCTCAGCAGAAGCAGGGAAGTTCAGAAGAGGACTGAGTTTGGGAAGAAAGATAATAAGTCAGTTTTAGACATATTGTGTTTGGGATGTCCATGTAAATATATGTTCAATAAGAAGTTAGTGATACAGGAAGGGGACTTAGAGAAGACACTGGGAATAGTTATGTGGATTTGGGAATGATCTCCATAGTGATGATAATGTTATAATGCTGTAGGGTCACCAAATGAGAGAATGTAGAAAGACAAGGGAAAGAACCTGGAACAAAACCCTAGCATACAACCACAATTAAGTAGAATGATTTGGATGTTGATCTAGCAAAAAAGAAAAAGAAAGAAGGAGAAGAAGCTTGGTGTGGGAGGAGAAACAAGAGAGAGCATTATCATGAAAATCCAAAGAGAAAGTATGAGGAGACAGTGACCAGCAGTTTTGAATGCTTTAGGGATTAAGAAAAATAAATACTGAGAAAAACCTGGCTGACTTGGCAATGAAGAGATTATTAGTAACTTTGAAGGAAAGAGTTTTATGAATGATAATGAAAAAAGTAGAGTGCAAAGATTTGAAGTGTATGAGAAGAGGAAGTAGAAGCATCAACTATAGTTAATTTTCAAAAATTAATAAAACATATCAGATGACAGCTTGTTAGGTTTTTGTTCTTGTGCAGTTGCTTAGTCATGTCTAATTCTTCTGGACCCATGAACCATAGCACCCCAACCCTTTCTGTCCTCCACTGTCTTCTGAAATCTGTTCAAGCTCATTTAATTGCTTATCCTGTGCTATTCCTTCTTCCATTTGCCTTCAATATTCCACATGAGGCTCTTTTTCTGTCTTCTTCTGTGGTCAAAATATATGTTTTAGCTTCAGTATTTCTTCTTTTAATGAAGAATATGAATTAATTTCTTTAAGTATTGACTGATTTGAACTCCTTGTAGTCCAAGGGACTTCAACTTTCCTTACAATCCAACTCTTGCAACTGTACATTACTACTGGAGAAACCATAGCTTTGACTATACAGATATTTGTCAGCAAGTTGATGTTTCTACTTTTTAGTAGAATTGCCCCAATTTGCCAAACTTTTCTTCCAAGGGACAAGCATCTTTTAATTTCACAACTGCAATTACTCTCTTTAGTGATGTTTGAGCCCAAAAATATAAACTCTGACAATGCTTCCATTACTCCTCCCACTGTTACCAGGAAGTGATTGGATCAGTTAGCATAATTTTAGTGTTTTAATGTTAAGCTTCAAACAAGTTTTTACATTCTCCTCTTTGAATCTCATAAATGTTTCTTAATTTTTCACTTTCTGCCATCATCGTAGTATATAGTCTGCATATCTGAGATTGTTGATATTTCTCTCAGCAATATAGATTCCATCTTTTGATTTATTCAGCCTGATATTTTTTTCTTTTGCTAAGACAATTGGGGTTAAGTGACTTGCCCAGGGTCACACAGCTAGGAAGTGTTTAGTGTCTGAGACTGGATTTGAACTCAGGTCCTCAATCTTAAATCCATCACTTTTTCCATGTTCAATTCTATTTCTTTTCTTTTCTTTCTTTCTTTCTTTTTTTTTTTTTTTGGAGAGGCAATTGGAGTTTAGTGAGTTGCCGAAGGTTGTCACACAGTTAGTAATAAGTATTAAGTGTTTTGAGACCAGATTGAAACTCAGATTTTCCTGACTCTAGGGCTGGTGCTCTATCCACTGTGCCAACTAGCTGCTCCCGATGTTCAGTTCTAACTGTTGCTCCTGAATACACATACAGATTCCTCAGGAGACAAGGAAGACAATTTGGAACTCCCATCTCTTTGAGGATTTGCCATATATCTCTGTGATTCCCCTAGACAAAGACTTTAGTGTAGTCAATAAAGCAGAAATAGAGGTTTTTTTTCTAGAACTTCTTTGCTTCCTCAATAGTATAAGGAATAATGACAATTTGGCCACTTTGAAAACCAGACTCCGTTTCTGCCATTCTTGGTTCACATATTTCTGAAGTCTTTCTTGCAGATTATTAAAAGCATAACCGCTCTGGAGTAAGAAATGAGTAACAATTATTCAATGATCTGAATATTCTTTAGCATTGCCATTATTTAGGATTGGGATGTAAGCTGATCTTTTCCAATCCATAGGTCATTGTTGAGGTTTCCACATAGTGAGTGCAGAACTTTAACAGCATCATCTTTTAGGATTTTAAATAGTTCAGCTATAATCCATCATCTCTACTAGTCTTATTGTTAGCAATGCTTTCTAAAACTCATTTGACTCCATTCTCCAGTATCTTTGATTCTATATCAGTAACCACCATTGTGATTATTGGTGGCTTTAAGATATTTCTTGTATAGTTCCTCTTGCTACATCTCAATATCTTCTACTTCTGGTAAGTTCCTACAATTTTTATCTTTTATCATGCCCATTTTTGCATGAAATATTCCTGTGATATCTTTAACTTTCTTGAAGAGATCTTTCCCCCATTCTATTGTTTTTTTTTTTTTTATTTCTTTGCAGTGCTTATTTAAGAAGACCTTTATATCTCTCAATACTATTCTTTGGAATTCTGAATTAAATTGAATATATCTTTCCCCTTTTCCTTTCCCCTTCACTTTCTTCTTTCTTTCCAGAACTATTTGTAAAGCTATATCAGATATCTCTTTTTCTTTTTTGCTTTTCTGTGGAATATTTTTTGAATATTTTGTGGAAATTTGCCTCTTGTACAATATTGCAAACATCTGTTCATAGTTTTACATACATTCTATCACGTCTTATTCCTTAAATCTACTCAAACTTTCCACTTCATATTCATAAGGGATGTTCTTTAGGTCATACTAATATGGCCTGGTGATTTCTCCTACATTCTTCAATTTAAGTCCAAAATTTTCAGTAAGACGCTCATGATTTAAGCCACAATGAGCTCCAGGTCTTTTTTTAATACTGATTTTACAGAACTTATCCACTTTTGGTTGCAAAGTATACAATCAATCTGATTTTTATATTGTCCATTTTGTGACCTTTGTGAATAGAGTTGTTTTTGTGTCACTGAAAAAATTGTGAATTATCTTGACTAAAGTTTATTAGTCTTTGCTCTGTTTCATTTTGTACTCCAAAGACAAACTTGTTTTGTATTTCAATCATCTTTTGATTTCTTATATTAACATTGCAATTCTCTATGACAAATGGCATCTTATGTTTATTTATTATTTTGTTTTGTTATTTGTTATAGAAGATGTTATGGGTCTTCATAGAATCCATCAATTTTGAACTTTTCACTATCAGTGGTTGAAGTACAGACTTGTATTACTGTGATATTGAATGATTTTCTTTGAATTAAAAAAGATATCATTCTGTCATTTATGAGATTATATCCTAGTACTACTTTTCTCATCTTTTTGTTGACCAAAAAGACTACTCCATTTCTTCTGAAGAATTCTTGCCCACAGTCATGTATATAATGATCCCCTGAATTAAACTCACCCATTTCCATACATTTACATTTATTGACACTCAATATATTGATGTTTAAATTTTCCATTTCCTGTTCAGCCACATCCAATTTACCTTGGTTCATAGCTCTTACATTCTAGGTTCCTTCACAATATTATCTTTGTAGCATCAGACTTTCTTTTCATCATCAGACATATCCACAAATGAGCTTCTTTTCAGCTTTGACCCAGTTGCCTCATTCTTTTTGGAGATACTTGTAGTTTTTCTCTGCTCTTCCCAGTAATACCCCTTCTGACCTGAGAGGCCCATCTTGCAGGCTAATATTTATTATCATTTTAATACTGTCCATGGAGTTTTATTGGCAAAATGGAGTTTTTTCTGGAGTTGTTGGCCATTTCCTTTTCCAGTGGAACACCCTTTTTGAAAACTCTTCTCTATGACCTCTTTATCTTGGGAAACCCTGCATGGTATAGCTCATAGTTTAATTGAGTTACACAAGTTCCTCAGCCATGACAAGGCAGTGATCTAGGAGAAGAGATAGGTTTTTGAAAAAGTTTTCAGGGATGATGGATTTTTGGTCATAGGTCTAGAAAAAGACCAAGGGGATAAAAAGATAATGAAGGTTAGAAAGAAAAGAGAGTAATTAAGAGGGCAATCTATTGGGGAGCATATAAAAATGTTTTAAGGGGGTTGGTCTTAGTGAGAAGGGTCATCTAGTCATCAAAAATTGGAATAAAGGATAAAAAATGGGGAATCCTAATGCCAAGAAATATAAGGTATAGAGAACAAAAACGAGGAAGCTTATAGCTCATGGCCCATAAAATAAGAGATAGATTGGGTGAGGCTGGGTGAGAAGTGGTATATGAAAATTATAGACAGAGCAGAAGAGACTGGAACAGTTTATATGCAGAATGGGACAGAGAATTCATTAGGAATGAAAGAAAGGATTGTTTTGCTGCATCAAGGGCTCAGTTGAAATAAGATAACCACAAATTTATAATGAACCCAGCTAAAAGGCCACATAATTTATCATACCAAGGATATCACAGGTATCCCACAATGACCTCAGAGTAGGACTGGAAAAGGCAGATGGAGAAAATAATCCAGGATTAGGGGTTGCCAAGGTAGGAATGGAAATAGAATAAGAGTGGGGTATCCAAGAGTAGAGAACAGTGTAATGTTGAATTGATTAGCTAAAGAATTGAGATTGGAAGGGAGGGAAATAAAACCAGAGAGGAGAAAATGGCAAAGTACTAAATGTTAAAGATTTTGGAGATCATAGAGAGAACAAAGAATATTTTTAGAAGTAAAGCATAGAGAGATAGAATGAGAGAAAGTTATGACGAGATACAGAAATTTCAGGGTTCTTGATTACAAAAAGTGGAACAAATATGTGGATAATGGCAAGATTAAGGGTGTGACCATGTTGTATAGCTCATGTGAAATGAAGGACTAAGAAAAGCAATTCAGCAAAACAAATTAATGCATTGGTTATCTGTCAAAAGGTATACTCCATCCTATACCTACCCACTACCATTTCTCTGCTAAGAAGTGGAGGTATGCCTTACCATTGGGCCCCTGAGACCATAATTTGTTAGCGGATCGACTAAAATTCTGAGCCTTCCTGTACATTAGTGAAAGCCCTATGTAAGTTGTTTTCCTGGTTTAATTACTTAATTCTACCTGGGATTTAATTTTTTAAAAGTGACTGCCAGGTCATAGGAGCACAGATTCAATTCAGTATCCCACATTTGCTGAAAACAAGTACCTCCCAGATGAAAATTTGTGTTTAGGGTGATAATAATCATACTTTACATTTCTAAAGCACTTTTTAACTTTTGCAAAACACTTTCTGAACAAAGAAATATTAAATTCCATCTTGCACCCAGAAGAGTACTTATTAGCACAGTAGGCACTTCAACATTTAAGTGTTAAGAACATTTTATTGACTTCAGGAATAATTGATATATGGATGGCAATTGATTTAACTGAAATAATCAATTAAGCAGACAGAGGAAGCAGCATGACCTAGCAGATAGAGGTCCAAAAAGATCTAGATTCCAGTTCTGTTTTGGACATGCTAGCAATATGACCACGAGCAAGTCATTTAACCTTTCAGTTCCTGAGACTTCTCTGTGAGATTGTTAAATTAGTGGTCAAGTTGCTAAGCCACCTTGATGGAATAAATGGAAAACTATTTATTAAGCACTTACTGTATACTAGCATGTTGTTAAGTGCTGGTAATAAAAATAGAAAAGTGAGCCCCTCTCTTTTCTCAAAGAGCTCACAATCTAATTGAGGGAAGCAACACATTTAGAAAGATTATGCAGAAATATTGGCAGAAAGGCCTAATCGTTCTTGGGATTCGTCAGCAAGATGGAAAGCAAGGTCCAGGGGTAAATAGAGCTCCCATACCAGGAGTTCTCTACTTCTGATGTGGTCAGAGATCCAGACTCCCCTCCCATACTGTACAAAAATCCAGTTAGAATATTCCATATCTCAGTAGTGATGGATGTAAAAGAATTTCAAAACATTCTATACAAATCAGGGGATTTTGAATTTTAAAATCTCTCCTTTTGCTAACATTTCCACTGAATTCTGTTCTTTCCACTACACTATTCAGAAGCAATAAAAAGTGAAAGTCATTTGGATTATGTGAATTTACTAGCTGAAGACAGAAGACAGAAGATGCCAGAACAAGAAGCTGGCATCAGAAGGGCACATTATACTAGCTGGTTCCTTAAGGAACATCACATCTCCAATCCTGTCCCAAAGGACAGAATCTGGTATTTTGCTCCTAGAACTACTTGACAGATGTGTAAAATCACAGGTAGTCTGACAGCTGCTCCCCGATGACCGTCCCTCTGGGATGGTTCTCACATGCAATGTTTTAATTAATGCTAGTTCTTCATGTGTCATATTTTAATTAATGAGATTTCTTCATTGCCATGATTATATTTTAATTGCTTACGAAGTATACTAAACTCCTTTGTAAATGAAAGGCTAGAAACTCACCATTGGTGGAAAAATTATTATTGCTATTTTCCTCAAGAATGCTCCAGAATGTGATCTCTTATTCTGTGCCTAATTAGGGTTTATGAGTAGCTCACAGATTACTGTAAAGAGTAGCAAGAAGCCAACTCTTCTTCAACCTCTTGCCCTACCTATTCTAATTTGGATTCAGTTATAAAATTCTAAACAATTTCTTAGATTTGTACAGCATGTCTCATTTTCCAAAGCAACTCCAAACATTTTCTCTGCTTTATCTATTTAGTCTTCTCTGTAGTTCAGTGAGACAGAAAGGGACAGAATGAAGTAGAATCATAAAACGTTAGAACTGGAAAAAATTTAAAGCTCAATCTCTCTATCTCCCCATTTTATCCTTTTGCAAGCTTCTCATTTTGTTACTGAAGCAGGATGGTACAACAAGAAGAGCTTTGACTCTAGAATCAGAAAAACTTGGATTCAAATCCTGCCATAAATACACACACATACATATATGTCTATATATGCATGTATGTATTTATATAGGTACTCTACATACACACATATATACAATGTATGCAATATACATACATATACTAGATGACCTCTAAGATCTCTCCCAAATTAAAAGCTATGATCTTTTGATACCTTGAGAGGGAAGGTAACTTTCACAAAGTACCTAAATGCCTCCCTTTTCTCCTGGATTCCATCTGTCCACAGTCAGGGAGTAACAACCACCACCAAGACTCAAGGCTCTTCATTCACAATTCTGAGCCATGGTGCCTTTTTGGTGACATGGCAGGTCTATATACAGAGTTGAGCTACATAGAGCAGAGGGAAGAGTGAGTGAGGCAGAAAATATGCATAATCACACTTTCTGCAACAAACAAAATTAGAATTAATTACTCAGTGGCCAGTGTTTACTTTTTTGTTGGTTATTTCACACTCTTTAATTTAAAATCCTCTTCAGGGCACTGTGAGATAACTGCCTTCCCTGCCAATCCACCCACATCTGGTTATTGTTGTAATAAATTAGGGAAGATAGCCATTTGGGCAGTTCAATTCATCACCCTGTTTTCCTTCCCTAAAAGAAACTTCTTGTTTTCCCCTCCAGCAACTTATTCTTAGCCATCAAAGCTTCAAAGAACTTGATTGATTTTTATTTTGAAGCACAGGATCAGAACCTTGGTCTGGTCACTTCTCAGCTTTCCAATAAAATAACCATTTCCTGTGATAGTTGTTTTGAATTTTGGCTTGCTAGCTCTTCTTCATGCGTCATTCCTTTTCCTATTCTATGTGTTAAACAAGGGCTAATCTTCTAACACCTTACAGAATTTCTAATTTCTAATAAAAATTCCAGCACCATCTCCTCATTGAAAACCTAGATATTCCCTCTATCCTACTCCAATTGTTTAAGAGGCAGTTTAAGTGGTTCAGTAGATAGAGCACTGAGTCTGGAGTTAGCAAGACCAAAGTTCGAGCCCAGCTTGGGGCACTTACTAGTTGTGTGACAGTAGATAAGTCACTCATCCTCATTTGTCTCAGTTTCCTCATCTGTAAAACGAGCTAAAGAAAGAAATGGCAAAAGATTTCAGTCTCTTTGCTAAAAGAACCTGTGGGTGATACTGATATGCTATGGTCCATAGGGACATAGTCAGACATGACTGAACCAGTTTTGCGTACTCTTTCTCTTTTGAAGCTTTTTTTAAAAAAATAACTGGTCTGAGTATGTTTTGTGTTGTTGATTTTCAGTAAGATGCTGATTTCATCTCAGGCTTTCAATGCTCAGTACCTAGTTTTATGCCTTGAATAGAGTTAATGGTAAATCAATGTAATAAACATTTGTTGAACTTAATTGAATTGAACCTGCTGTGGACCTTAGAAATTGGTCAGAGTCAAAGGAAAAATAGAGAGCCAGGGAAGTGAGACGTGCTAGGTGCTAATCGGGTTCAGAATTTCAAGGAACATCAATGAAGTGATGCACTGAATTTTCTAACCACTAGTTTTTTTTTTTTTTTTTGATATGTGAAGACAGATATGGTAACTTCGTGGATATATTCACTCATACAAGAAGGATACAGAGTGTGAACTGTACTTCATAGCCATCTTGGGTCCTTGCTCTGGTCTGCTTTGGAGAAGTGGAATTGTACAGGAGTGTAATTGAAACCCATGCTCAGTTGAGACAACGTTCCCATATTCTCAGAATATGGTTGGTTCCCAGATATTAGGGGCAATATGGGTTTTATAATGATATAGACAAAGAGAGCTGGAGAACTATTTTTAGGATGCCTCTGAATGGACCAACCATGAGCAATTGGATCAGGTTAAATGCAAAAGTTGGTAGAATTCTTTTGGAACCAGAGGCTTTTAATTGTGGATATCCATAAGCTGATTGCGGTATTTTCTCTTTTTTGAGGCTTAACTTTCCCACTTTTACCTTCAGGAATACTTATCTTAAACATTTCTCAGAACATTACATGAAAACTTTTAAAGATTGTAGACTGGAATGTCTATACCTCCTTCTGCCGAATGAAGAAGTTTGATAGAATCAGCTTGCATTGCAACGTAACTCCAAGTCAGTAGAAATCTAATATTTAGCTACTATTTCATTTCTTTTTAAGGACATATAAACTGGTATTAGTTGGATGCAGCTCTCTGCCAGCAAGAGAGAAAATATTGTAATGAAATTGAAAGTTTTATAGATATGTAACATAATGAACGCCTGAGGAACATGGAATATTAACCCATTGCTTGGTTGAAGGTAAAATGACTTTACTATTTCAGCAACTCTCAACTGTCCACTTTTCTCCTTATTATAACTTGTTTGGTTTCTTACAAAACAAATCTCATTGATTTTTCATAAATCTAATTGCTTCACTAATTGTTTCAGACAATCATTTTTTTCAGCACAGCTGTTTCATGAAATGATAAATTGGTAGAATAGTATTTCACTGCTGTGTTTTCTGTTATTTGGGAGAGAGTATTTATAATTGTATATCAAGACAGTATTTCTTATCAAAATATTCTCATAAAACCAGATTTAGTTAAAGATAGATTTTAGCATTAATGTTTAGGAATGTTTCTCCTTATTTTCAGTGGAAATCCATATGTGAGCAAATGCTTCCCTTGGGTCATAATTCTGTAGGCAGAACAAGTCTAACCTTGTCTACCTCAAGACATCTTGAATGATTTGAAGACTGTCATTCTCAAGTCCATTAACATCTTCTTTCCAGGTTAAGCTTCTACATTTTCTTCCTTGAATCTTAAATACATCTTTAAACAATACATTGTAAACTTTTAAAGATTGTATACCAAGATGGTCTTTGTCAAGGGAAATTGGAGGACTGTTAATTCCAGTTAGCAAGGATTCAAGGACACAGGCATAGTTATAGATGTTTAACAGCTGGCTCTCTAGTAGGAAACCCCATGATTTAATCTTAATTTAATCTAAAGTATTAACATTTTCCCATCATGTTTTAAACTTTAAACAATCCACAAAACAGTAAATGAATCCCCAATTTGTAATGTTTGCTGATTTTTGATGTGTAAATGTTCACACCAAAATTTTGATGTTCAGCTCTAGGAAATTATTATGAGCTAGCTCCAGTATATGCCTATCCAGAGAAACAGGGTTGTTGAGGGGAGGTGAGTGTAAATAGTTTATTTTAGAGGACCATAACTGAGTGTTATAACCTACTTCCCCCTCTTATCAATTCTTCCCACTCTGTTCATTCCCTCCCCCCACTGAATCTGCATCTTTTCCAACTTCTTCCTGCTCTTTTAATAGCTACACTTGCAGTCTCCACCCTTATCCTAATCTACATACCCATTTCCTAATAATGAAACAAAATACTAATTTGTGATAATTAAAAAAAAACCTTTATTTTTTTCCATGACCTCTTCTCCCAAGATACAAAATCAACAAACAAATTTCTTTAAAAAGTCACCATAAATAACTAGTCATTTGGTTATTTGTGATGGTAGCAAATTTAGTTGTTGTGCATAATTTCATCAAGAATTATCTAAGACATTTCAGGACAACACACTATTGCTGGAAAAGACTAATGATGAGTTATCATTTTGGCTACAAGATCAATGAGCTAATTTATTTTCTTCAGTTGGAGCAGCAGACTGAGATTTCATTCCTAAAATTGGTGTTTAATTTTTTAAGGAATAGGTTGTAGGGAAACTCAGCCTGGAAAGATGCCTAACTTATTCCTATCATTTTTCTTTGATTTACAGCTTTTCACTGGAAAGAATCACAGGTTCATAGATCTATAGAGCTAGAAGGGACTTAAATGGCCATCCTGTCCAATCTTCTCATTTTATAGATGAAGAAGCTGAATCATGGGATTATTAAGAGACTAGCTTGAGGTCACAGATGGAGTAATTGTCAAAGGGAAAATATGAACCTTTAGCTCCAGAGACTTTTTTTTTCTATTTTACTATGTTGCTTCCCTCTTCAATCTTAAAACTCATAATTTTATTGATGTGAATTCTTTCTCAACTAATGGAGATAACTGTCCCCACATACCTGAGTAGATGGTCTTCTTGAGGCATTGTGGCCAAAAAATTCATCATGTGATGGCTGGGCTCCTAATACTAGTCTTTCTGTGCTGGTATTCCGATGAAAGTCATATGAGCTCATCATCAGGTGTATAACTAAAGCCATCTCAGATTTTCAGGCCCTACTAGAGAGGACATTATGCTGTTATAATCTCTGACAACTTCAGAGTCATCTCTGGGCCATAATGAGGCATTGGAGTCAAATGTCAGTTCAGGAAATGTTTATCTATATTATAAATTTCGCTCTTCTGATCTTCTGAGATGAAAAGGTTTTAATCATAGTGGACACTATTGTAGGATTCTCTTCTGTAGGTAGAATTAATGTTCCTTTGGGAACTGAATACACTAAATTGCTCAGATTTTTCTGAGTGTGTTGCAACTTGAGATGACATTTTCAATAGCATCATCTTAGTCTTAAGTATGACAAAACAGCCCAAATTATGCTCAACCCTGCCTCCCCAAATCAAATATCAGATTCTTTCCATTTTGTAATTTTTTTATAATATCTGCATTAATTTCACAGTATTACACAATGCAAAACATCCATGTTGCCCTAGAAGGGAATATGATCCTAGTAAGAAAAAGTCAGAAACCCAGGAATGTAGACCCCCCTAGAAAAGGCCAGGAAGGCCTTTAGTATACATCAAATAATTGGCCTTTTTCTATATATTGAAATTTCAAAACCACTGTTAAGTCTATTTTCTTTACAAAGGATCTCTTTCTTTTCTTTTGTTAAACTAAGATTCCTTTTTACTCAAATTCCTTTAATAGAGAACACACTTTATACACACACACACACACATACAGAGAGAGAGAGAGAGAGAGAGAGAGAGAGAGAGAGAGAGAGAGAGAGAGATGGTTTAAAATACATAACCAACATAATTTAGGAGACAGCACACATTTACTCAAATTCATAATGAGAAGTAAATGATTGATGCTGTGTAAAGAGTGCTGGAATTGGAATGGGAAGATTGGAGCTTAAATCTCTTCTCTGTTCATTACTATCTGTATTATCTGTATAATGCTATTCATGCCATGTGGTCATATGAGGATGTGGAAAGAACGCTGCATTTGTAATTAGAAGATTTATTCAAATCCTGTCACTATCAATTTTACTACCCAAGTGGCTTTGGACAAGTCACTTGATCTTTCTGAGGGTCAGTTTACCTTATATGTAACAGGAGAAGTTGGCATAAATGTTTTCTAAGGTCTCATCCAACTATGACCATAGGCTAGATAATCTTTAACTTTCTAGTTCTTAATCTTTTTCTAAGAGCAAGGTTTCTGGGAGAAGGAAGGAACAAAACAGAGGCAGTTGTATTTGAAGGAGGTGCTCTAAGAATGGGGGAAAGAGTGTTAAAAGAGAAAGACTGGGGGTTGTTAAGGATCATTCCTAAGTGAAGGGGCAGGTCAATTCTCTGAGAGCTTCCACAGCTGTGAATCAAAACACTTGAAGGAATTGCAAAGCAGCCTTCGCAAATGTTCCCTGTGGACTGGGAATGAAATAAATTGGAGGCAAGAGAAAAGAGGTCAGAGAACAGCAACTGCCTCTCAGTCTCCTTGTATCATCATCATCATCATCATCATCATCATCATCATCATCATCACCACCACCATCATCATCACCATCATCATCATCATCATCATCATCATCATCATCATCCACTCACATGAAGAGATCCATTCTACAGGTCTGAGTTATACCTTCAGCAGCCACTGGCAGGTAGCTCCCATATCGCAACAGCCGATGACAAAGCATTAGAGTCAAGAAACCTAAATTTTAATTCTGATGTCACAAGTAACCAGCTTTGTGATGTTGGGAAAGTCTTCTCTGTATTCCAGCTTTCTCATCTTTAAGATGACAAGGGGACAGGGAAATTAAAAGGATCACATGATTTACAAGGTCCCCTTCAGCTCTTCTTTTATGATTCTTAATGACAGGAGAGATGGGATACATGGACCTGTGTAATGGTCTTCTCTACTAGTGTTCTTGCTTATCCACATATATCCTTGGATTCTTGACAGTCTCTCTTGGGTGTAAGATAGATGCTCATTTTTTTTTGTTTTGGTTTGTTTTGTTTTTGCCTAGACCTATAATTTTTTTTAGTGTTGGTGATGATGGTGAATTCTTTCCACCAATGCAAGTCAGCAACTCTCTATCACTTACAGTTTTAGGGAATTATCTGGAGCTCTGAGAGCTTAAGATACTTGCCCATAATTTTTTCCTCAGCAAATATTTAATCTTTTTATCAAATAGCAAGATGTGACAGCCAAGGGCTGCAATGCAAGCAATGCAAGCAAACAACAACAAAAAGAGTAAAAATTCTATGTTTTGCTATACACAGAATTGTCCATAATTTTGAACTTGAGACTTACTGCGTCCAAGGTCAGTTCCTTAGATACCATGATGTCTCTCTGGGTAGTCTCCTCGTGCTTCATTTGATGTTGTGAAATCCTTATCTCTAATGCCTGCCTTTGCAGATAGGTACAAAATCTCAAAAGCATATTTATATTTTTACTTGTCTGGAAAATTTCCTCAAATTCCTCCTCAGGCTTCCCAATGGCATTGCTGGAGATTTTATGTACTCCAACTTTGTTCTCATATCAGCACCTGGAAACTCTGAAAACTTGCAGATCTGAAAACTTTGGAAAAAGCAGCATGGAAAAGCCTGAAACTTGAGGCAGGCCCTCCCTATCCTCAGGAGAGATGAATCCTACTTTAACATAAAGTTCAAATTCAAGAAATAGGTTGGAAAATGAACAAACAAAAAAGAATTTGACAATAAAAAACTACTATAGGGGTAGGGAAGTCCAAGACACAAATTCAGAATAATTTTAAATTAAAACGTCAGAGAAAAAATTCTAATTGAAGCCAAGACCAGCAGGAATTCTTGTAAGAGTTAAAGGAAGAGATGAGTTGTATAGGAAGAAATGAGAGTGATGTAAGAAAATTATGAAACGAGAATTAACAGCTTAGTAAAGGGGCACAAAAACAGTGAAGAAAATATCTTAAAAAGCAGAATTGTTCTTGGCACAAGAGATTAAAGCACTGGACTTAAAATCAGGAAGATTCAGTTTTCTGAGTTCAAATCCACCTCAGACACTTGCCATGTGACCCTTGGAAAGTCACTTCATCCTGTTTGCTTCAGTTCCTCATCTGAAAATGAGTTGGAGAAGGCAATGGCACAGTATCTTTTCTGAGAAAACCCCAAAACTGGTTGTGGAGAGTGACACAACTGAAAAAATAACAGCCACAAAAAAGGTACAAAAATTCAAAGGGAAAAAAACCTTAACAAGACAGACTTGAGAAAAATTGGAAAAAAGATACAAAACCTCATTGAAGAAAATCCTTCCTTAAAAACTCAAATTGGGCATTTGTAAGCTAATGACTTTATGAGACATCAAGAAACACTAAAACTATGTCCAACAAATGAAAAAAAAGAAAAAAATGAAATGTTTATTGGAAAAATAATTAAGGTAGAAAAAAAGATAATTTAAGAATTATCATACTATCAGAAAGCCATTGTAAAAAAATCTCGGGCAGAAGTAGCTATACCCAAAGAAAGGACACTGGGAAATGAATATAAATTGCTTGCATTTTTGTTTTTCTTCCCGGGTTATTTATATCTTCTGAATTCAATTCTCCTTGTGCAACAAGAAAACTGTTCGGTTCTGCACACATATATTGTATCTAGGATATACGTAATCTATTTAACATGTATAGGACTGCTTGTCATCTGGGGAGGGAGTGGAGGGAGGGAGGGGAAAAATCGGAACAGAAGTGAATGCAAGGGATAATGCTGTAAAAAATTACCCTGGCATGAGTTCTATCAATAAAAAGTTATTTTAAAAAATCTCAACATCTTATTTCAAGAAATTATAAAAGAAAACTATGCTGATATCTTAGATCCAGAGGGCAAAATAGAAATAGAAAGAATTCACTGATCACCTACTGAAAGAGATCCCCAAATAAAAATTCAGGAATATTAGAGCCACATTCCAAAGTCCCCAGGTCAAAGAGAAAATGCTTCAAGTAGTCAGAACGAATTGTGGAGTCTCAGTCAGAATCACACAAGGTTCAGCAGCTTCCATGTTAAGAGGGCTTGGTATGTGGTATTCTGGAAAATAAAGGAATTAGGACCACAATTAAGAACTACCTGTGCAATAAAACCGAGCATTACCCTATATTGGAAAAAATGAATTTTTAATGATGTAGAAGACTTTCAAAGATTCCTGATGAAAAAAAAGTCAGAGCTGAATAGAAAATTTTACATTCAAGAATAAAAAGCTAAATTTTCCTATATGATCTCAGACAAAGCAAAAGTAAAAATAGACTTAATTAAAAGAGATCACCAAGGAAATTACATTTTGTTTAATGGTACAATAGACAATAAAGTAATACAAAATTTTTATAGTAACTATCTTTGATTAAGGCCATATTTTTTAAAATATTTAGATCTTTGAGTCAAATTTATGAAAATAGGAACCATTCCTCAATAGTTTTCAAATGAAGAAATTAAAGCTATGCTGGAGGAAATGGCAGGAAATAGATGCATTAATGCACTGTTGGTATAATTGTTAACTGGTCCAACCATTTTAGAGAATAATTTAGAACAATGTCCGAAGAGCTATAAAACCGTGAACCAGCAAAATCACTTTGAACTTTTGAATCAGAAAGGACTCTATTAGATTATATCCCAAAGAGATCAAAGGAAAAGAACTTATATGTAGAACAATATTTATGGCAGCTCTTTTTGAAGCAGCAAAGAGTCAGAAATTGAAGGGATACTCATCAATTGGGGAATGAACAAACAACATGTGGCTTATGATTGTGATGATGTAAAATCATGCTGTGTGTAATTTATACCTCAATGATTAGCAAATATTAAAAATCAATGCTTGATTTATTGTTTGGTTGATTGCAAAAGTGATAGAGGAAATTTTAATACTTCAGAGTAAACTTAAGAGTGTTGTGCAGACATTTTTGGGGGTGGCAGGAGAGCTAGTTGTTAACATTTCCCAGTATGCTAATGTAATGCTGGAGAAACTGAGACAAGATAAAGATTAGAAAGTTGTTCATATTTTATTTGGATTTCTGAGAGGGAGAAATTTTCTGGGACCAAAAGGATCCATTTTTGGTCTCGGGGATGAATCAGATTTTTATCTCAAAGAATCCAGCTGTGAATGCGAGTTTTCCATGAAATATATATACATGGTTCTAAGTGACTAGGGTTGACTAAAGTAGGCATAGCGTCAGAACACTGAGAGTAGGAATTTCCAAGAAACAGACTATAAATCCAATTCTGACAGGTTGGGGGGTAGGACTATAAATTCAGATAAACCAGGAGAACTTAGGAGCCAGAAAGTCTGAACTCCTCCTTATCTTGAGTTTACACATTTATAACCTTAGAGTAACCAGCCCTAAGTTACATCAGTTCTAATGTGGTCATGGGCGGGGGGGTTTGCAACCAAGGGGATTGAGGCAGAACAAATCAAGGAACTGAGGTAGAACAAATCAAGGAACTGAGGCAGAACAGTTCAAGGAACTGAGGTAGAACAATTTAGGAAAACTGGCAGGACAATTTAGGGAAATTGAGGCAGGACAATTAGGGAAACTGAGGCAGGACAATAAAAGAAACTGTGGCACAACACCACCATGCTTAGATATGTCTCCCAAAATTTGCTTCATTAGTGTGCTCACTTATTGAATACCCAGTCAGGTCTTATATTATGTGCATTCAATACAAAGGCAAAAATGAAAACAGTTCCTGTCTTCAAGGAGCTTAAATTCTATTAGTGAGGGAGAAAACGTGTATTCAATTTAGTAAATACAAAATATATAAAAGGTAGAACCAGAGCAAGTTCATGAGGATATTTATGTATGTAAGGTGCTAAGTGATGAGAGGGGAGACCTTTACAGGAAAGCATTCCTGCTCCCCCACACCATCACAGTTCTCCACTTTACCTACTCATCAAAGCTCTAGTAGCCTAAAGATGGCTGGCTGGATGAGAGAGGTTTGCATTGTTATGGTCTCCCCTCTGATTTGTCTGTCCCTACTTTAGTAGCTTTAGGGCTCATTCACTACTTAGCTCTTGGGACCCTGAGCTAAAAGAGCTCTGGATACTAAGATATAGAAGCAGTGAAATCCTGGGAATACTGGCAGATGATTACTGGAAGCTGAATGAACTCCCACTCATCCAAGTCTAATCAACTGAAGAAATAAATCCTATGCAATGGGACAAGGCAATTAAACACAAGTGTGTATGGTTTTCCTTCTTGGATGAATACAAATTTCATGGTATAGACTTTTGAGAAAAAATGCTGAAACTGAGTCTAGGGCATTTTATTTCTCTCCCATGGGATCATATAAGAATTCAAAAATCTGATGAGATTAAAGACTGAATTGCTATTTTCTAAGGGGGCTTAGTTTAATGAGAACAGTGAAGTTTCCCAAAATCTCAGCTCTCATTTCTTTGTAGCTCCTCATTCAGTCTTGACTCCATTACTGTTACAGATTTGCTGAAGACGAAACACATTATCCAAATGGCATTTTTTCAGCTAAGTTCAATTAACATTTTATTATGTGAAGTCTTACAGGCACTTACTCTTTAAACTTATAGCCTTGAATGAATAACACTTTTCTCAGTCTGTTCCCATGTCTTATTATGGCTCAGTAGGGATATTATGAACAAAGAAAACTGATGAGTCTCTGTCAGTTCAAGAATCAAAGTTCAAATCTCTTGTATCATTCCAGGTCTTGGAGAGGTTCTTTTCTACATTTCCCAATAGAGTATTGGTCTTTGAGTTAGGAAGACCAGGATTTACCTCTGATACTCTCTAGCTCTGTGATCCCAGGTGATTTATTTATCTTCACTAATTTCATTTTAGTAATCTGTAAAATGGGGACAATAATACCAGTAATACTTAATTCACAGGTTGATTATGAGGTTTAAGTAAAATTATTTATATAAAACATTTTTACAAAATATTCCAGTACTATATAAATGTCAGCTTTTTTTGGTAGTGAAGGGAATTGTTATATTATGGCGTCTTCTGATGGGATTTAGTTATAAATAATCATAGGACAAGTCTCTTTCGTGCTATTATTATCTAATATGTAAAATTCTAGTCTATTGCACTGAAGTATTGGGATTTAATCTCATCCAATGGAGGCTCACAAAACGCATTCTCAGTACAATTCCAGGAGCAGATAAGATAGCTGGAATGATATATACCTCCCCTTGTATCCACATGATTTTTATCTCCTTGTCCAGGTTTACTTGGAAAATGTTTTTATTCCTTTCAGTTTGAAAATTGTGTGTAGTGCTATGGTGACATTTATTTTAAAATATTGTTCTGGATTCTTTAAAGATCAATGTTTACTATGCTTGGGAAATGGTGGGCTATACTTTGTTCTGTGACAGTGGTCCATATAGTTTATTATTTGAATTCTCTGGAATACTTTGGTCAGTTTTTCTTATATTGGGGTTTGTTACTTATATACTCAGGAAAGATAGATTCTGGTGTACAATTCTGGCTCCCCAGTTTTAAGAGGTTTTTGTTAAATAACAAATTTTTACAGCCTGCAGTAATTGTATAGTTTCTACTATTTCCTTGCATAATCTACACTAATCATGACATTCAGTCTCATGAAGAAGAGTTCTTTTGGAGTTAGTTACTGGTACTAATGACCCTATCCTGAACTGTCACCATAGAGCTGTCTATCTCTCCTCACTAATTCCCATGTCTCAGACATTTGTTTGATGCTTTTTTGACAGCATCTTGTCTGAGTTCATATGGATGTGACCCTACCAAGGCCTTTTTACATCATCCCTGGATCTTGGCAATGGACTCTGTTTTGGAGGTAAACAACTTGCAGTTACAGTCAGCTGATACTGGCTCCTGAAAGCCAATTGTTAAATTTTCAGTGTTGATATTAATACTTTGGACATTGCAAATGCTATAAATCAAACCTCGATTTATTGTTTGTTGATTGTCCCAACTTAAGAAAGTGATGAAAAAATGTTAGCAATTCAGATTGAACTTTAAAAGAATGTGTAGGTATATTTGGGGTGGGAAAGGAAAAGGGAGAGAATTGGTTGTTAAACATCAACACACTACCGGTTATTGTGGACAAATCCAGTAGTATATACTTGTTTTCCACTTTTCTTATTTCTCAGTAAAATGATGTATTTTTCCCCCAAAAGTATTTCTGTAGATTTTTAAATTTCTCTATAATGTATTCTAAGAATGTCTATCAATCCTAAAACGATATTACTGTTGTGAAGATAGTGTTTACGTTAGAGTATATAGAAGTTGCTCTTGGAATCAATTCAGAACTGATCTTTTAGATAAGACTCTATGATGTCAAAATGTCAACCTTTCCTCTGCTTTCCCCTGCCAACTTTCCCACAAGGGTGGCTATATAGGTAGGACTAATGATCCAATGATTATAAGAATCAATAAGCATGTTCACAATGTCCCTTTAGTTATAAGCCATTTTCTTGCTTGACACTTTGACAAAGAGACCATAGATGCTTCCCTGAAGGGAAATTTGTCCCTTTCATCACCAAAACTTCTGCCTTAGGACTGTCATTGTCCTGATTAGTAAGTGTCTCAACTGACAGCTAAGTGATAGTGAATAGAGTGACAGTCTTGAAGTTAGGAGGATCTTGATTCAAATCTGTCCTCCAATATTGTGCTGTGTGACTCTGGGCACATCACTTCACCCTGTTTGCCTCCTTTTCCTTAGTAAAATAACCCGGAGAAGGAAATGGCAGATCACTCCAGTATCTTTGCCAAGGAAACCCCAAATGGAGTCATATAGAGTCAGACAAGAATAATTAATTGAATTATAAATACCACCTCCCACTATTTCACTCAGGCTCAAGACATGCTTCATTTTACTGCCTGTTCTCTTGTTATCATATACATGCTCTACTCTCCTCGAGTTCTAGAATCATAATCAATTCAGCTTTTTTTATTGCCCTTGAAAAGGGCAGACCAAACTCTTCTCCTATAGCTTAAATGATCATTCCTATAACTTTCTATCAGAGAGCCATTCCCTTCCCAATTCCCTCTGTATGTTGTACTGTCCTATTAGGATGAAAATTCTTTTAAATCAGGGAATGTTTTAGCTTTTGTATTAGTATCCCCAGCATTTTGTGCAATGATTGTCACATGGTAGGTTCTTTTATTTATTCTAGTACAAATTGTACTTGTCTTCATAAGGATAGCATGAAATATTTTGCTAAATGTTCCATTGGAACCTAAATATATTACATCTATGATATCTTCCTGATCTAATTGTGCTATCCACAAGGAGATAGATATGTTTAATCTGGTACACCTACTTTTTTCTTTTTAAAATTTTAATAATATTTACAAATATTATTACAAATACAAATACATGAAAAGATAGTTTTCGACATTCACCTTTGTAAAACTTTGTGTTCCAGATTTTTCTCCCTCTTCTCCTCCCTTACCCCTTCCCTAAGACAGCAAGCAATCCAATATAGACTAAACATGTTCAACTTTCCAAACATATTTCATCATTCTGCATAAAAAATCAGATCAAAATGGAAAAAAAAACAAGCAAACAAACAAACCACCACAACAAAAAAGGTGAAAATACTATCCTTTGATCCACATTCAGCTTCCATAGCACTTTCTCTGGATGTGGATAATTCTTTCTCTAACAAGTCTGTTAGAATACCTATTGTTAAATAAATTGTGTTGGCTTCCCAATATGTTTCCTGAATCCAAATCCAAAAATACATTATACCAAGCTGCCTCAAGTTTGTTGAATGGTAGCTTGATGATTTTCAAGATTTTTCAGGTTCTAGTCCTTTTCCTCTGTGTATGTAGCCCATCCCAGTTGTTCCTTTCCCGGTGCCTTTGCTCTTGTTGCCTCTATTCGACTTTTTTCTCTCCTTTCCTCCATTACACAACACAATATTTATTTCTAAAAATCAAGAACATTTTAAAGTGCTAGAAAGTTTGTAAAATACATGATATCAGGTCAGATTTATTTTATTTATCAAAGCAAAAGGTGAAAATAGGGGAAGAAAAGATATATGGAAGGCAGCATGACATGGCTGGGCTTTGAAGTTGGGTTAATGGGAGATCTTTCACTGATCAACACAACAACTTCAGGTTGGGAGAATCCAAGATGAGTTTAACTCTTTTAAGACATGTTTTCTATAGGTCCATGTCATAGGGTTCAGCAACAATAGTGATAACATGAAGGCCTGGTAGGTAGAGTCAATCATAGGTTTGAAAAACCTATCATATCACAGTGAGTTATAGAACATGACTAAATAATGGACCACAATAAAATTTCAGGACTTTCTAGGAGGAGAGAAGGCAAATTGTGAGGATGACCCTGGGCAAAGTTTGACTAACAGAAAGAACGATAGAATCAAGACAAAAAGATGATTCCTTGCTGATATGGTTGTGACTGTGAAGGAAGAAAAAAATAAGACCAAAACAGGGGGAATGTAGTAGCAGAAGATGGGGAAACCAAGGGACCAGTGTCACAAAGGGTAAGATGGAAGGATAAGAGACTATAATCAGAAAGAAAAACATCAGACTTCAAGATAAGGGAGGAAGAGCAATTAGGGGCCAAGATGTGATTACCCCTGTAAGTGACTAAGGGTAAAAATTGAGGTTTTAGCAATTGAGAAGGTTAATGAAATAGGAGATTAGGCAATCATTGAGAATATTGAAATTACCCCGAATTAAAGCAAGGGTTGAGGTAAACTGCACATGTATAATCTATATCTGATTGCTTATCATCTAGTTGGGGATAGAGTGAGTAGGGATAAAATGTGGATTTGTAAATAAAAATCTTTTTTTTGAAAGAAAGAAAAATACTTATGGAGAAAGAGGATACAGTGATTTGAAGAGTCTCTTGAATAAAATTTTTGAAACTGCAAATTCAGGGGTCTTAAAATTATGATTTATTATCAGTAAATGTTTGATCTGTATACCTATTTTATATACTTGTATACCCGGGGATCACGTTAAAATTTCTTGGATGCGAAGGGGTAGCTAATGGAAAAGTTTGAGAAATCCTCTCTTAGATGACCACAATAAATATTTGGACATAGCCCTAGGATATCAAAGTGGAAGAGGTTGCTGAGTGATAATGGCAGAGGTGTTCTTTCTTGCCTAGATTAACAATTTCACAAATGTTTTTTATCCTCCTATTTCCTTGTGTCTTTTGGGACCTTGTTCCATCATTTATCTGCCTTTGCCTTTCTCCCTTTCTATTGATACCTAGGTCACATAATGGATAGAGTTTTGGACCAGGAGTCTGGAAAACCTGAATTTAGAGCCTTTCTTAGACACTTAGGGCAAGCCACTAATTTTTCTGACTTTCATTTTCTTCCTCACAAAATAGGGATAAAAGTAGCTGCTACCTCCCAAAATTATTGTCAAGATCAATTGAGATTATAGAAGTAAAAAGTTTTGCTTAGGCACTATCTGACTGTTAGCTCTTATTGTTATTATTATGGTTATTATTATTACCCACAGATATGATCAGATGAAAAAAAAACCTTTATCGATCCAATTATTTTCATTAACTCTTTTAGATCCATAGCGTTTTATATTCCTGAAAGTATCAAATGTAGTGTGTCCTCCTTGGCTCCATCTCCTTACTACCCATTGCTTGCCTCTTATTTGCTCTCCCATTTATTTCCTTGTTATCTGACTTCTGCCCCTCTAAACTACTGAAAAGCCTCTCTTAAATGTCACCAATCATCTCCTAATTACCCAATTCAATGACCTTTTCTCAGCTTTCATTTTCCTCGATCTTTCTATACAGCATTTGACTCTTGAGACCCCTTCCCATCTTGAAATTCTTTCCTTTCTTAGCTTCCTTAACACTTTAATTGCTTGATTCTCCTTCCACCTCTTTGATCTCACCCTCTTTTGTTTTCAGGATCTATCTTCTTCTCATGGGTATTCTTTAAGATTGTGTTTATGGTCTTTTTCTCTTCTCTCTCTGGATTTTCTCTACTATTAATCGCATTTATTATGATGACTTAGGTATAGATAATTCCCAAATCTATATTTCCAGCCTTCAAATCTTTACTGAACTTTAGATGTATATTCTTGTCTGTTGGATAGTTGAATGTCCCATTAGCTTAAATGTCACATGTCTCAAATAAAAATTGCCTTCTGTCACATCAGCTTCTCTGAAGCTCTGGTGGATGATAGGTTTTATATATATATATATATATATTTTATATATATATATATATATATATATATATATATATATATATATATATATATAATATATATATATATATATATATATATATATATATTTTATATATATATATATATTTAATTATATATATATTTAAAATTATATTATATTATATTTATTGTTGATTATATATATTTAAAATTCTCTCCCTGATTTAGACTGAGTAAGGAGAAATATCTTATTAATTACGCTATTCTGTAGGAATGTGGGTAGATGACCCAAAAATCTACCAATAATTAGCAACTTCCTGATTGGTTGAGTGAGCTCAGGATTAAAAATCAATGAATAAACTAGAAACAAAAAGTCTTATTGGGTATATCCAAACTTATGGTATAATGTTCTTGGATGAGAGGTATAGTCCATATTTTGGGATCCCAATGGAGAAAGACATTAGGGAGATGTCTGGCCCCTAGGGAAGGCTAGCCTGGGAAGGAACCCTGCTGCTTATGGACTAGATCAGAAAAACTTTATAGTTTTGATTAATAATTTGGAAGCAACTCAGACTTTTTAAAATTATCTTACCAGAGAACATTTTGAACTTATATTTTCTATTCCCATTTAAATAAATATTTGTTGTGATCTTTTTCTTCTCAAAACGCAGCCAGGTGATAAAAGTTAGCCCGGTTAGCTTAGAGGCCTATCTCTTCCAAGAGCTCTCTCCAAATGTCTTTAAATCCAAAGGTCTGGTCCTTCAGCCTCTCCCTCTGCTTTCTTCAGCCTCCAGCCAGCTCCAGTCTTCATGTCATTCCGGTGAAATCTCGACTTGTAGCGTCTTCCTCTCTCGAACTCTCCGACTGGCCCATTGGCCTATTTATGCTCCTTCCAGAGAGAGGGATTATGGGTAGTTCTACTTAGTACCTTGTTTCAGGTTCTGCCCAAAACATCTTTTTGTAAGATTAGATCAACTCTAACTACTTAGCAGTTAGTAAGGATTCCAACATCTCCCCCTTTCTTTTGTTTTAAAACATAGGGGGTTCCTGAGGGGGTACACATAAATCCATCAATATGGGCCAGAACTTTGTAACAGATATACATGGTATACATAAATCCATCAATATGGGAGGCATTATACATAATTTACAAAAGCACACAGCAATATAACACAGGCTAGTGGTAATGTAACAAATAACATGAATCAACATGAAAATTTAACTACTGCAAAAGTCTCATCAACAATCTTTCATCTCAAGAAATCCAATGATTCTTGCAATTGCTTAAAATACATAAGCACATAAGTAATATAACACAGGCTAGTAGTAATGTAACAACATAAATAGACCTGAAAATTTACAAATGTCCGTAAGTCCTAGAAATAGTCCATAAGGAATCCATTGTTCATTAGTTCATGCGCCAGGAATCTAATAATTCCTGTAAGCTCTGAAGTACTGCAAAAGTCTCATCAACAATTTTTCATCTCAGGGAATCCAGTGATTCTTGCTGGTTTTTCAGGAACTGAAAGCTGAAGATTTTAAAGTTCTTTTGACAGTCTCATTGTTAGCCATCTGATTCCTTTTCCACCTGTGGAAATATAAGCAGATCCTCTTCCCCAAGCAGTTAACCTATCTAATTCTCTTCTGTTTACCACTTTTGGGATTTCTCCTCATCATCTGGTAATTACATTGGAGCTGTTTGCATTGGATATTGTCTTGTTGTCTTAAAAGGCCTGTATTCTTCCCAACTGTAATCCTGATTGCTTTTCTGTTGGTTGATGACATCAGAGTTCTGAATTTCTAAAGTCTCTCTGGGTGTAACCTCAGCTGCTATCATGCCCCACCTATCCTTTGATTGATACTTTAGAGCTGGGCCCTGCCTCTCATTCCTCTGGGTCAATATACATTTAGAGGCCCAGTGAAAGCCTCGGTTACATTTTGGACATGGGGTTTTGGGTTTTCTCTCACCCTGTCTTCTCACTCTATCTCCATATCTACAATGAGCTCTCAAATGTCCAATTTTTCCGCACTGAAAACATCGACGAGTTTCTCTAGAATTCCTCTGCCAAGAAGGACCTTGTCTTTCCATGTTCATCATAGTCTGGGCATAATAAGCATTTGTGCCCACTGTGGCACAGCGTCTAATGATTTCTTCTAAAGGAGCATTTTTGTCTAGCCCCCATATAATTCTCTTGCAAATCTCATTGGCATTTTCCTTAGCCAAATGTCTAGTCATTATTTCTGTTGCTGCATTGTCTCCAATGGTTCTTATTACAGCTGTTTGTAAACGTCCCACAAAATCTACAAAAGGTTCATTGGGACCTTGCTCTATTTTTGTGAAAGCATTATTTCCATCTTTCTGTCCAGGGAGAGAATTCCAAGCTTTTATTGCAGCCTTAGAAATTTGCTCATACACTGTTATGGGATAATAAATCTGTTCTGAACTCTCTGCATACTGACCTTCACCAGCTAGTTGGTCAAAAGCAACTTGTACAATAGCTCTTGTTTGCCTATTGCGTTGGGCTTGAATCCTACATAATTCATGAAACTCTGAAAGCCACAATAAATTTTGTCCCGGTTCTAGACAAGTTTTCGTTATAGATTTCCAGTCATTCGGGGTTAGGATTTCATAAGACAAATTATCTAGTAACATCTTCACATAAGATGATGTAGCCCCATAAAGAGTGCAACCCTTTTTCAAATCTTTAATTTTTCCCAAATTAAAAGGAGTGTATTTTCTCTCTTTTTGACCTGAGGAGTTGAGCTCTTCAATCACAGGATATGCATTTATTAAATCAGATATATCTTCTCCTTCATTTTTTGCCTTAATTAATGCTTTTTCTAATCTTGTTAAATTCTGCTTTACAGGAGAAGCTGACTGTGTTTCTGTCTCTCTCCCTCCCCCTTGTTCCACCCATGAAGGGTTAATTGCAGGGGGAGGGTCATGAGATGTGGAATCACCTAATTCCTCCTGCTGTGAAGTATCATACTCAGAATTGTAATTAACTCCATTCTCATCTGATTCGTCCTCCTTTTCACCTAGTAAAGTTGGCATTTCTTCCTCCTGTACTTTCCTTTTCATCATTCTATCACTTAAATAACTTCTTATAGCCAATTGTATTACATTATATGTATTAATTATTGAGTTAGGCCCATTTTTATCATAGAATTGACAAAGATCCTCTCCAACCAATTTCCATTCATTTAGATCTAATTCCTTATCAAGAGAGAAACAAGGACATATGTCCTTTACAGTTTGTAAAAGTTCAGTGATTTGCTGTAAACTTATAATTAAACCTTGGCTTTCCATAATTTTGACAATGCTCTCTAAACATTTTCCTTGAACAGAAACAGGCTGTTTTCTAAATATCTGTCCCATCTTAGCTGAAATTCTACTTTAACTCTTTTAACAAAATTTCTTTGTTGTACTCACTCTAATTTCTGGGTTGAAGAGTCTTTTCCACTGGATCAGGATCAGAGGCTTTTCCACTTGAATCAGGATCGTAGCTTTTCCACTGAAATCCACTGAAGGGTCTGTTTGCCCCACGTTGGGCGCCAAAATGTGGTGAGCTTTTTCTTCTCAAAACGCAGCCAGGTGATATAAGTTCAGATCTTTTATTATTTCCAATATAGCCCGGTTAGCTTAGAGGCCTATCTCTTCCAAGAGCTCTCTCCAAATGTCTTTAAATCCAAAGGTCTGGTCCTTCAGCCTCTCCCTCTGCTTTCTTCAGCCTCCAGCCAGCTCCAGTCTTCATGTCATTCCGGTGAAATCTTGGCTTGTAGCGTCTTCCTCTCTCGAACTCTCCGACTGGCCCATTGGCCTATTTATGCTCCTTCCAGAGAGAGGGATTATGGGTAGTTCTACTTAGTACCTTGTTTCAGGTTCTGCCCAAAACATCTTTTTGTAAGATTAGATCAACTCTAACTACTTAGCAGTTAGTAAGGATTCCAACAAATATTATTTCTAAAACCCAATATAATCTAGATGTTGTAAAGGAATATAGAATTGGAAACTAGAAATCATGCACTAAGAAATTTAGGCTTGGAAGAAACATTTCATTTTATAGATAAGGAAGCTCAAACCTAGATCAACGAAGAAGTAACTTGACAAAAGAAACACAAGATTAGGAATCTTGAAAGAGGTTTGATCATCAGGGAGTTTTAGAGATAATAAAAAGAGAAAGAGAAGGTCAATGAATTGGGTTTGCAATTAAAAATGCTAGAAAAGGAACAAATTAAAAACCCCCAGTCAAACACTAAACTTGAAATTCTAAAAGTAAAAGGTGAGATCAATAAAATTGAAAGTAAAAAAACTATTGAATTGATTAATAAAACTAAGAGTTGGTTCTATGAAAAAACCAACAAAATAGACAAACCCTTAGTAAATCTGATAAAAAAAAGGAAAGAGGAAAATCAAATTGTTAGTCTTAAAAATGAAAAGGGAGAACTCACCACTAACGAAGAGGAAATTAGAGCAATAATTAGGAGTTACTTTGCCCAACTTTATGCCAATAAATTCGACAACTTAAATGAAATAGAAAAATACCTCCAAAAATACAGCTTGCCCAAACTAACAGAGGAAGAAGTAAATATCCTAAACAGTCCCATCTCAGAAAAAGAAATAGAACAAACTATCAATCAACTCCCTAAGAAAAAATCCCCAGGACCAGATGGATTTACATGTGAATTCTACCAAACATTTAAAGAACAATTAACTCCAATGTTATATAAACTATTTGAAAAAATAGGGATTGAAGGAGTCCTACCAAACTCCTTTTATGACACAGATATGGTACTGATACCTAAACCAGGTAGGCTGAAAACAGAGAAAGAAAATTATAGACCAATCTCCCTAATGAATATTGATGCTAAAATCTTAAATAAAATATTAGCAAAAAGATTACAGAAAATTGTCACCAGGATAATACACTATGACCAAGTAGGATTTATACCAGGAATGCAGGGCTGGTTCAATATTAGGAAAACTATTAGCATAATTGACTATATCAATAACCAAACAAACAAAAACCACATGATCATCTCAATAGATGCAGAAAAAGCATTTGATAAAATCCAACATCCATTCCTAATAAAAACACTTGAGAGCATAGGAATAAATGGACTTTTCCTTAAAATAGTCAGGAGCATATATTTAAAACCATCAGTAAGCATCATATGCAATGGGGAAAAACTGGAACCTTTCCCAGTAAGATCTGGAGTGAAGCAAGGTTGCCCACTATCACCATTATTATTTAATATCGTATTAGAAACACTAGCCTCGGCAATAAGAGTCGAGAAAGATATAAAAGGAATTAGAGTAGGCAATGAGGAAACCAAACTATCACTCTTTGCAGATGATATGATGGTATACCTAGAGAACCCCAGAGATTCTACCAAAAAGCTATTGGAAATAATTCATAATTTTAGCAAAGTAGCTGGCTACAAAATAAATCCCCATAAATCCTCAGCATTTTTATACATCACCAACAAAACCCAACAGCAAGAGATACAAAGAGAAATTCCATTCAGAATAACTGTTGATACCATAAAATATTTGGGAATCTATCTACCAAAGGAAAGTCAGGAATTATATGAGCAAAATTATAAAAAAGTCTCCACACAAATAAAGTCAGACTTAAATAATTGGAAAAATATTAAGTGCTCTTGGATCGGCCGAGCGAACATAATAAAGATGACAATACTCCCTAAACTAATCTATTTATTTAGTGCTATACCAATCAGACTTCCAAGAAAATATTTTATTGATCTAGAAAAAATAACAACAAAATTCATATGGAACAATAAAAAGTCGAGAATCTCAAGGGAATTAATGAAAAAAAAATCAAATGAAGGTGGCCTAGCTGTACCTGATCTAAAATTATATTATAAAGCAGCAGTCACCAAAACCATTTGGTATTGGCTAAGAAATAGATTAGTGGATCAGTGGAAAAGGCTAGGCTCACAAGACAGAATAGTCAATTATAGCAATCTAGTGTTTGACAAACCCAAAGCCCCTAACTTCTGGGAAAAGAATTCATTATTTGATAAAAACTGCTGGGATAATTGGAAATTAGTATGGCAGAAATTAGGCATGGACCCACACTTAACACCATATACCAAGATAAGATCAAAATGGGTCTATGACCTAGGCATAAAGAACGAGATTATAAATAAATTAGAGGAACATAGAATAGTTTATCTCTCAGACTTGTGGAGGAGAAAGAAATTTGTGACCAAAGATGAACTAGAGACCATTACTGATCACAGAATAGAAAATTTCGATTACATCAAATTAAAAAGCCTTTGTACAAATAAAACTAATGCAAACAAGATTAGAAGGGAAGCAACAAACTGGGAAAACATTTTCACAGTTAAAGGTTCTGATAAAGGCCTCATTTCCAAAATATATAGAGAACTGACTCAAATTTATAAGAAATCAAGCCATTCTCCAATTGATAAATGGTCAAAGGATATGAACAGACAATTTTCAGAGGATGAGATTGAAACTATTACCACTCATATGAAAGAGTGTTCCAAATCATTATTGATCAGAGAAATGCAAATTAAGACAACTCTGAGATACCACTACACACCTGTCAGATTGGCTAAGATGACAGGAAAAAATAATGATGAATGTTGGAGGGGATGCGGGAAAACTGGGACACTAATGCATTGTTGGTGGAGTTGTGAACGAATCCAACCATTCTGGAGAGCAATCTGGAATTATGCCCAAAAAATATCAAATTGTGCATACCCTTTGATCCAGCAGTGTTTCTATTGGGCCTATATCCCAAAGAAATACTAAAGAAGGGAAAGGGACCTGTATGTGCCAAAATGTTTGTAGCAGCCCTGTTTGTAGTGGCTAGAAACTGGAAAATGAATGGATGCCCATCAATTGGAGAATGGCTGGGTAAATTGTGGTATATGAATGTTATGGAATATTATTGTTCTGTAAGAAATGACCAGCAGGATGAATACAGAGAGGACTGGCGAGACTTACATGAACTGATGCTAAGTGAAATGAGCAGAACCAGGAGATCATTATACACTTCGACAACGATATTGTATGAGGACATATTTTGATGGAAGTGGATTTCTTTGACAAAGAGACCTGAGTTTCAATTGATAAATGACGGACAAAAGCAGCTACACCCAAAGAAAGAACACTGGGAAACGAATGTAAACTATCTGCATTTTTGTTTTTCTTCCCGGATTATTTATACCTTCTGAATCCAATTCTCCCTACGCAACAAGAGAACTGTTCGGTTCTGCAAACATATATTGTATCTAGGATATACTGCAACATATCCAACATATAAAGGACTGCTTGCCATCTAGGGGAGGGGGTGGAGGGAGGGAGGGGAAAAAAAAATCGGAACAGAAACGAGTGTCAATATAATGTAATTATTAAATAAAAAAAATGTTTATGGAAAAAAGAAGAAAAAAAAATAAAAGAGGATTATGGATTAGAAAAAAAAAACACTCATACAAAGGCTGTGCAAATCAATAAAGCTGTTTGTAAATTCTCAAAAAAAAAAAAAAAACTTTACTGGATTCATAGTAACTTTTTACCATCATGTATTTTTCCAGAGAACAGATTTCACTACTATAGTGTGAAATCCATGGAATTTTTCTTCTCTTATTGCTAGAGCTAACATTTTTAGTACAATATTGGATAGTAGTCCATATAATAGACAACCTTATTTCACACCTGATCTTCTAGTTTATTCCCATTACATGGAATGCTTGCTGATGGTTTAAGACATAGGCTACTTATCAGTTTGAGAAAAACTCCATTTATTCCTGTACTCTCTAGTGTTTTTTAATAGGAATGGGTGTTATATTTCATCAAAAGCTTTTTCTGCAACAATTGATGTAATCATGATTTCTGTAAGGTGGTTATTGATATAATCAATTATGCTAATAGTTTTCCTAAAATTAAACCATCCCTGAATTCCTGATATAAATCCTACTTGGTTATAGTGCATTATCCTGATGATAAATTGCTATAATCTCTTTGCTAATATTTTATTTAAGATTTTCACATTAATATTCTTTAAGGAAATTGTTCTATAATTTTCTTTCTCTGTTTTGGCCCTTCTTGGTTTAGTATCAACATATCTGTGTCGTAACAGGAATCTGGTAGGAATCCTTCTTCCCTTATTTTTCCAAAGAGTTTATTGGAATTAATTGTTTTTTAAATGTTTGGTAGAATTCAATTGTAAATCCATCTGGCCCTGGAGATATTTTTCTTAGGGAATTCATTAATACCTTTTTCAATTTCTTTTTCTAAAATGGAACTATTTAAATAATTTATTTCCTCTTCTCTTAACCTGAGCAATCTACATTTTTGTAAGTATTCATCAATTTCACTCAGGTTATAAGATTTATTGGCATACAATTGACCAAAATTGTTCCTAATTACTGTTTTAATTTCCTCTTCATTGGTGGTGAGGTTTATCTATTTTGTTAGTTTTTTTTTTCATAAAACCAACTCTTAATTTTGCTTATTAGTTCGATAATTTTCTTACTTTCAATTTTATTAATCTTTCCTTTTACTTTTAGGCTATCAAATTTTGTATTTAGTTGAGTGTTTTAAATTTGTTTCTCCCCCCTAGCTTTTTCAGTTGCATGCCTATTTCATTGATCTTCTCTTTCTTCTTTCTTTCTTTCTTTCTTTTTCTTTTTCTTTTTTTTTTTTTTTTTTTTGGTTTATTTTGTGGTTATATTTGTTTAGTTTTGATAGAGAGAAATTTCACTAGTATAGTTTTGCTGTTTATTTCTTCTTGAACTTCACATAATTTCTCCTATAGAAATTTGGATATTATACCACTTGGTGCATATATGTTTAATATTGATATTACTTAATTATTTATGGTACCCTTTAGAAAGAAGTAGCTTCCTTATTTCTTTTAATTAGATCTATTTTTGCTTTTGCTTAATTTGAGATCAGGAATATGATGCCTGTTTTTTTTTTTCTATTTCAGCTGATGCATATCAGCTTCTTCTCCAGTCTTTTATCTTTACTCTTTATTTCTCTCTCTTCTTCAAATGTGTTTCTTAAAAACAACATATTGTAGGATACTTATTATTAATTCACTCTGCTATTCACTTTTGTTTTATGGAAGAGTTCATCCCATTCACATTCACAGTTAAAATTATTAACTCTGTATTTCCTGACATCCTATTTTTTCTAAGTTATACTTTTCTCTTTTCCCCCCTTTCCTTCCTCGCAAGTATTTTGCTTCTGACTACCACCTCTCTCAATCTGCCCTCTCTTTTTCAGTCCCTCCCTTATCCTTTTCTTTCTGCCCTCCCTTCTATTAGCCTCCTTCTTTCTTTTTCTCTTTTCCCTCCTATTTCCTTGTAGGGTGAGATAAATTTCTATACCAAACTAAGCAAGTATGATATTCTCTCTCTGAGCCAAATCCAATGAGATTAAGGTTCAAGCAACGCTCATTTCCCTCTCTTTTTTCACTCAACTGGAATAGGTATATTGTGCCTTTTTATAAAATATAATTCACCCCATTTTACCTTCTCTTTTCTCTTCTTCCAATACAATCTCTTTTCCACCTCTAGTTTCTTTTTTATATCAAAACATTAAAGTCAACTTATACTTACATCCTCTAAATATACCCTGACAAAGATACAGTTCTAAAGAGTTACATTTATCATCTTCCCATGTAGGGAAGTAAACATTTTAACCTTTAAAACATAGTTTTTTTTCCCTTTTTTACCTTCTTATGCTTTTTTGAGTCTTGTATTTGAAGATCAAATTTTCTTTTTAGCTCTGGTCTTTTCATCATCATCCCTATTTCTTTGAATGTCCATCCTTGTCCCAAAAGACAATGCTTAGTTTTTCTGAGTAATTGTTTCTTTGTTGTACTCCAAGCTACCTTTGTATTCTGGAACATCATATTCCAGTCACTTTGATCCTTTAAAGTGGAAATTGCTAGGTCCTGGGCAATAGTTATTGTGGTCCTTGATATTTGAATTGTTTCCTTCTGGCTGCCTGCAGTATTTTCTCCTTGATCTTATAATTCTAGAATTTAGTTACAATATCCCTTGGAGTTTTTTATTTTGGTGTATCTGTCAGCAGATAGATTATTTCCATGATTATTTTACCCTTTGAATCTAGGATATCAGGGCAGTTCTCCTTGATGATTTCTAAGTTGTTATCCAGGCTCTTTTTTTCATCATGGCTTTTAAGTGGTACAATAATTCTTAGATTGTCTCTCCTTGATCTATTTTCTAGGTCAATTGTTTTTCCAATAAAATATCTTATATTTTCTTCTGTTTTTTTTTAATTAAAATTGTTTGACTGATTCTTGATGTCTCATTGCGTCATTTACTTTCATTTGTCCAATTCTAATTTTTAGTGAATTATTTTCTTTACTTAGCTTTTTTAACCTTTTGAATTTAGCTAATTGTACTTTTAGAGGAATTGTTTTATTTATTGGATTTTCCCCCATTTTATCAATTCTATTTTGTAAGAAGTTGTTTTCTATAGTCAATTTCTGTGTTTCTTTTTTCAAGCTCTCCTGCAAAGCTCTTATTTCTTTTTCTAATTTTTTTTCTCTATTTTAAGATCCTTTTTGAACTCTTCAAAGAGAGCCTTTTGACCTTAAGACCACTTCCTATTCCCCTTTGAGGTTTCATCTGAAGGTATTTTGTTTTAGTGTCCTCTTCTGGGTTTCTGTTCTATTCTTTTCTGACTTCATAGTAGCTCTTTATTGTCAGAGCTCTTTTTGCTGTTGTTGTTCATTATTAAAGGTTAAGGTCTGCTCCTAGGGTACAGGAGAGATTGTCTGGAGCTTCCTCTACAGGGTTACAAGAACTTTAAGCTGCCTGCACTGAGCCTGGTAGTGCTACAGGCTTCTTCACTGTATTGGGTGCACCTGGCCCAGCCCCATCTATTATGCTGAGGTACACAGTCTCACTATTTGCCTTCTGCATTTGTGTTGGAGATTTCACAGATAGTCTACTAATCTACTAGCTTCTGAACCAGGACAGAGTAGCCAATGCTGCTGTATTTTGGCTAAGAGCCTCCCACTGGATTCCCTGCACTGGGCCTTTCCACACTGTGCCCGTGCCTGGGCCACATTTCTCTTTGCCCAATTGAGACAGAAGTCATGAAGTCCTTTAAGATATCTTATGCTGGAAAATTATTACACTCTAAATATTTGTGAGTTTTGTCACTCCAAAATCAGAGGCTTGATCTGGTATTGATTCTGAGGGAAGCCAGGAAGAACAGGAAGACAAAGTCCTGCCTATTATCTGCCATCTTGACTCCATTCCCCTTTCTCTTCCTCCTTTTTCTCCTCCTACCTTGCCCACTATTTATTTCTATCCCCTCTTCCTTCCCATGATTTCATTCAAGTAGAATAGGACTACTAAGTCAGATATCACTTCCAAACTTAGAAAAATGCCTGCAGCACTCAGCAGTTAAATATCTTGCTCAAGGTAGCAAAGCTTTATTGTTTACTGTGTTGGATTTGATTCCAGGTCTTCCTTGCCTGTAAAAGCCAGCTCCTTACTACTATTATATAGTATGTAGCTATATTTTTGTGAGTTGCTGTAGCTGGAAATATCTCAGTGATAAGCCTGTCATGTCCAGATTTTCAATCTGACTGGTCCTTAAATGATGGACACATCACCCCTTGGCATGTAAGTGTAGGTCTATATCTAAAGTTTTTGCAGGGCTTATTTTCCACTGACATACACTTTAAAACTCAGAGTCACCTCCACATCAAGATGAGATGTCCACTAACGAAGGACTTCTTACCTTAGACAGCATTTAATAAACATATGGAACTCATTATCTCAGGAAGCTGCACAAGCCAGAAATGGAAACAGGTTCAAGGAGAGTCTCTGCAAATTCACGGGTGGTCAGTCCAACAGGTTAGGGACATTCAGGAGACAAGCTTGACTGCAGAGGATAAAGAAAGCAGATGATCAACTTTTGTTTTGCCCTTTGGTGGCACTCCCAGAGATAGGAAGCAGGGTTGAGCAAACCATGGATCTGACCCAATGATTGAATTCAGCTTTGTCCTGCTAAATCTTGAAAATGATGGCAGCAAGCAGTTACCAAAACCATTTGGTATTGGCTAAGAAATAGACTAGTTGATCAATGAAATAGGTTAGGTTCAAAGGAAAAAATAGCCAATAACTTTAATAATCTAGTATTTGACAAACCCAAAGTCTCCAGTTTTGGGGATAAGAACTCACTATTTGACAAAAATTGCTGGGAAAATTGGAAATTAGTGGCAGAAACTAAGCATCAACCTACACTTAACACCGTACACCAAGATAAGGTCAAAATGGGTTCATGACCTAGGCATAAAGAATGAGATTATAAATAAATTGGAAGAGCATAGGATAGTTTACCTCTCAGACCTGTGGAAGAGGAAGGAATTTATGACCAAAGAAGAACTAGACATCATTATAGAAAATTTTGATTATATCAAATTGAAAAGTTTTTGTACAAACAAAACTAATACAGATAAGATTAGAAGGGAAACAATAAACTAGGAAAATATTTTTACAGTTAAAGATTTTGATAAAGGCCTTATTTCCAAAATATAGAGAGAATTGACTCTAATTTATAAGAAATCAGACCATTCTCCAATAGATAAATGGTCAAAGGATATGAACAGACAATTCTCAGATGAAGAAATTGAAACTATTTCTAGCCATATGAAAAGATGTTCCAAGTCATTATTAATCAGAGAAATTCAGATTAAGATAACTCTGAGATACCACTACACACCTGTCAGATTGACTAGGATGACAGGGAAAGATAATGGGGAATGTTGGAGGGGACGTAGGAAAACAGGGACATTAATACATTGTTAGTGGAATTGTGAATACATCCAACCATTCTGGAGAGCAATTTGGAACTATGCCCAAAAAGTTATCAAACTGTACATACTCTTTGATCCAGCAGTGTTTCTACTAGGCTTATATCCCAAAGAGATACTAAAGAAGGGAAAGGGACCTGTATGTGCCAAAATGTTTGTGGCAGCCCTGTTTGTAATGGCTAGAAACTGGAAATTGAATGGATGCCCATCAGTTGGAGAATGACTGGGTAAATTGTGGTATATGAATGTTATGGAATATTATTGTTCTGTAAGAAATGACCAGTAGATTGAATACAGAGAGGCTTGGAGAGACTTACATGAACTGATGCTAAGTGAAACGAGCAGAACCAGGAGATCATTATACACTTCAACAACAATATTGTATGTGGATGTATTCTGATGGAAGTGGATTTCTTTGATAAAGAGAAGATCTAACTCAGTTTCAATTGATCAATAATGGACAGAAGCAGCTACACCCAAAGAAAGAACACTGGGAAATGAATGTAAACTGTTTGCATTTTTGTTTTTCTTCCTGGGTTATTTTTACCTTCTGAACCCAATTCTTCCTGTGCAACAAAAGAACTGTTCGGTTCTGCACACATATATTGTGTCTAGGATATACTGTGACATATTTAACTTGTATAGAACTGCTTGCCATCTGGGAGAGGGGGTGGAAGGAGGGAGGGGAAAAGTCGGAACAGAAGTGAATGCAAGGGATAATGTAAAAAATTACCTAGGCATGGGTTCTGTCAATAAAAAATTATAATTATGAAAAAAAGAATATGATAGCAGCAAAAAGATCACAGAAACATAGAACCAGAAGGAATCTCAAGGCCATCTAATCTCAATCTCTTTGTTTCCTTGTCTGAAAAGGAGATAGGCAAGTGATTTGCTCAAAGTCATAGGAACTGTCACTGGTACAATTTCTGACTTCTCAGCTTTACCTAACTTCTTGATGATGACCACAATCTAAACATTTGTCATCTAAATCATTTGGTTATAATGTAATAAGATATTAATACTGATAGGTTCTTTCCCCCTGCATAGGCCGTATCAATCACCTGTGATTCTTGGAGTTATAACTGGGAGATGGAAGGAAGGAAATAACCACCCCCCTTTTCAATCATAGATTCTGAACTAAGTCCAGCATTCTTAATCTCAAATATGTTTTGAGCTCACTAGTCAATCAAAGAAGCTATGGTTTTTAAGACTAACAAGATTCTTGAGAAATAAATACTTACATGTGGATATTTTAATAATTCTGGGATCTCACTCATGTAGGTATTCACTTTATTGACACAAATTACCAGTCACCTATCCTATGTGATTGTGTCTATCTATGTTTTTACATTGATATTGTTGAAAACCTTAACTCAAAAAGGCCAAGGTCTATCATTTCAAGGTCATCTTGATTTATATCTTGCACTGGACCCTGATGGCTCTGGAAGGGAAAGTGAGGCAGGTGACCTTGTACAACACTCCTTCTTCCCCCCCAACCCCACCCCCTGCCCAAATCCCTCACTTAAATCCAATTCACTTGCAAGTCATTTCTCCATGTCATAGTCCTCTTGGAGAATGAAGGACAAACAACAAAAGCTACTCCATGGAGGAGCTATCCAAAGTTCTGAGAACCTTTCTTCAGGCCTTTTAAAAAATGAATACTAGTACAACTACTTGGGGGATTTTCTTATCCCTTCCACGTCCTCACTACTATCAATAGGTAATTGGTCCAGCTCATCACCTGGTGCTATGCCTCATGGGTAGAATCTCATGCAATGCTTTTTGCATAGAAATAAGCACAAAAACATTCTACAGTGCCTCCTGTACTTAACATTCTTATCCCCATTGTTTTTTGTATAATGGCCAATCATGATTCTTTGAATGTCATTCTGTAATCATACAGAATCATTGGGCAAACATCTGTTTTTAAAAGTTGGGTTTTTGTTCAGTAGAGCAGATTAGGATTATTGAAAGAGCTATACCATTTCTCAATCAGAACCTATTAGAAATAAATAGTTCAGGAAAATTGGGAGGGATTCTGTCTTTTAAAAAGTCACATTGCTAAGGCAATAAGTATTGTCTCAGGGCAGGCACAAAAGTAAATTAGGCCATATGCTTAAAATAAGTTACCCCTTTTCTATTTAATCATCAGGGTATGCTGCTGACCAAATGCCTGACCCTATTAAGTAAGGAGGGCCAAGTGCTGCCAGTCACATGCTCATTTTTAGCAGCTCTGTGCCCTGCCCAAATGAGGGTTTTCTGGGGGAGCACCCAAGTCTGTCATGGATTTCAGACAGCTGACTTTCTATCTCAACTTGTGGTTTTCGTTTTGTGGGTGGGAGCAGTCATCTTGTTATTCTAAGGGCATGGAGGTACATCCAAATGTACTCTTGGCTTAGCCCATTTAGAAAACTCCTCCCTTCTTACCATTTCAAATACTTTAGTCATATAAATTTAGTCATATAAATATAGCATGACCATATAGAGTTTTTTTTAATTATGTCAATAGGAACAAGACTAATGGGACACATTAAAGCATCGTGAACAGAACTGAAAGCCTCCAGTTACTTCCCAGAACAGGCAGATCCAAACTTTTTGTCTTTAGGTAAGCTGAAACTTGAGAACTCAAAAAATATAGCCTAGAAACTAATTGAAATCTTTTTTTAACCTGTCAAAACAAAGCAGATGTAGAACTCGGGACACTTTCCCTCTGTTCCCACAAAGAAATTGTAGGATCCATTCAAAGGCTGTTCCACTGATCAATAAGAAAGTCAGTCTTCACATGTTGAGACGATTTAGTAATTTGGGAAACAACTTTAATTGGTCTTTTTCTCCTTTTGAAGAACATCTTATTGTTGTCAACTCAGGTAATCTTTTGATTACTAATTCCTCTATGGTTGTCCACATCAGGAAGTGCCATGGGGGTGAGCTGCCTCCCTAGAATGTCTCTTGAAGGTCCCAGAATAAGCCATTACATGGGAAAGATGCACAGGGATAGGTATCCTGATTTTTCCTCTTACTAATCTAGGAACCTAGCTGGTTACCATCCTAACTTGCTCAAAGCCAGTTGATCCATTGTTTCCAAAAGGTTGGTTACCTTGACTTCCTCCTCCTGTTGCTTTATAGAATTGAAAGAGTGAAGAAGAGAAGGAGAAGGAAGAGGAGGAGGAGGAAGAGGAGGCATATAAGAAAGGACAAAAGGAAAGGGGAAGACAAAGAGGAGTAAACATGTATTCTTTTAGAGACAATAAACCATATTGGAGCATCTGAGATCTGGAGTCAAGACAGGTTCAGATGCTACCTCCAAATCATGTGAACATGGAAAATTCTCTAAGTCTCATGGAGGCTGTAGCATCTATCTCAAACATGTAGTACCTACTATGAATACCTCTGAGAATTCTGCAAGTATTAGTTATCATTGTTGATAATTTTGAGTTTTCTTTAGGCTCTTGATTTTAAGTAGATTTTTTATTATTGTTGTCGAGTTATTTCAGTCATGTGAAATTCTTCATGACCTCACTGGGGATTTCTTGGCAAAGATATTAGAATGGTTTGCTATTTTCTTCTTTGGCTCATTTTACAGATGAGGAAACTGAGCAAATAGGGTTATATGACTTGCTCATAGTCACATAGCTAGTAAGCATCTGAGGCCAGATTTGAAGTTAGGAAGATTAGTCTTCTTGATTTCAAATCTGGTACTCCATCTATTGTGCCACTTATCTGCCTTAAATACATTTTTTTTTAGTATTTGTGTTTATTTAATTAAGATGCAGGGGATAGTATATTTATATCTTGCTTTATATGATATCTTATACTATTCATACAATATACTAAATTTACAGCCATACCAATGGCAAAAGCACTAATTAAATACATTAAAGAAGAGATGGGGATCTGGAGCTAATTTCCAGGCCAGCTAGCTCTAACTTGTTTGTCTTTAGGCAGGGCCGAACTCAAAGAAATAAAATCCCTGGTTCAGATCTCCCCTTTGCCAAATCCAGAGTTGTTATGAAACAACACTGACAGTGAACTAATTAAAATCCTAATTTGCTACTTTGTTTTATACAATTGGATTTTTTTTGGTATCTCAAGTTCCTACCATCAGAAGGAGGTAGATATGTCTAAGAATAGTAGAATCTTGATTCTGAAAGAGGACTTAGAAATTGTCCAGACCAGGGGTTCATAGCCTTTTTTCCACTCTGGAGTCCTTTGGTAGTATGTACCATGTACCTATGTACACCTTTTCAGAATAATATTTTTTAAAAGAATTCAAAACAGAAGGAAATGCTAAGTTTCATTCAGAGGTCAGAGAAAACAATAATCTTATTCCCCTTTCTCCAACTGAGTTCACAGAATCCCTGATATCTAGACTAGAAGTTAAGAACCCTTATTCTAAATCAACAGTGACCCAGTTAGCTCAAGTAACTTATCTGATCAGGATTTAGAAGGGAATGGAACACATGAATGTGGGCTGCATCCAGGAAAATATAAGGATCCAAAAGAAGATCTGAGAGACCAAAGATAAGAAAAAGTCATGTGAGGATTCCCTGTAATATTTTTGTTTTTCCCCCTTGAAGACTTTTTGGCTATGTGAAAAAATAAAAGATTACTTTATTTAGACTCATTTGCTGAATAAAGATAAAGTAGGATGGAATTGATTATTTTTGAATATGATAATAACCCTAAACATAGCCTCAGTGGTATATGATACCCTTTTGGAAATGAACATAGTGCATGGAAAGGTTTTGCCCTACAGGTGCTTTGTCAATGTCAGTTTGGCCAAACTCAATTATTTGCCACATGCAGGTATCTGTGCTAGACAAAGAAAGGCTGGCTGCTTCTGAGATTATTGTCCTGATTTCTTGGCCTTCTTCTTTTTGAGTTCATTGAGCAAGTTTTTGGTGGCTGGTTTCTATTCCAGATCAACTAATACTTCTGTCTAAGGGAAGAGATCCAGAATTTTATGTGAGTGAGGGTAGAGAGAGGGAAAGCAATAATAAAGAAATGTAAGTGTCTTTACTTGATGTGAACACATATTATTATGTAATATACATGTCCATCTATCTATCTCTCTGTCTCTTTCCCTCTCTCTCCTTCCTTCCCTCTCTCCTTTCTTTCTCCCTTTCCTCCTTCTCTCTCTCTCTCTCTCTCTCTCTCTCTCTCTCTCTCTCTCTCTCTCTCAGAGGTGTCAGCATACCCACAGGAGGGTCAGTTTTCTAAACTACTGTCCCTCTTGGATTCTCTTGACAAGGTCTGAATTTTCTAGACAAAGCGTGACTTCTCCTTAGCATGAAAACCTTAGAAGTGCTTAATCATAGGATCATAGATTTAGAGATGGAATGGTCCATAGAGTTTTTCTAGAACCCCACGTCTACCTTTTACAGATGTAGAATCTGTATAAAGGAAGGATCTGAGGCCGCAAATTTGTGTTTCACAGATGAAGAGTCTGAAACTCAAAAAATTTATTACCCAAGGTCATGTAGCTAGTAAATGACAGAGACAAGATTCCAATACACTATGGCTCCTGACTTCAAATTTAGTGATGGAGTTGAGCCTCCATTGTATCACAGATGGATCCTTTGTTCGGTGCTGCTGATTCAAACTCATAGCTAACTTATATGCCTGAGATGCTTATTTGGGTTGAGATGATGGCTACTCTGGAACTCAGAGAGAGCTTGAGAGAGAGAAGTTCAGGTAGGAAAGTGAAGTTAGAAGTAGAGAATAGATTGAGTCACTTGGGAGAAATATTTGCATCTAATATTTTGCTGAATGACAAATACCCCATCAGAGAACCCTCTATACCAAGGATTGACTCCAGATTAAGACACAGACTAACATATCAATGGGGAACACTCTCCACACACTTACGATGTCCAGATTTTCCCCTCTCATCATGCAAAGACCCAAACCAATAAATAGTTCCTGGTAGAATTTGGGAAACTATGAAGGAGTGGCAGAGCTATTTTAAAATAAAGAGAACTCATTTCATATAAAGAGTCTTTGCTATCATGCAGACTCCAACACATTTGATCAGGGTTGGGGAAATATTTTTATCAGGGGCTCTTTCCTAGAGCCTTCAGGATATGCCATGTAGGCCACTGTCTATTTGTAAATACTAGCTCTGACTGAGAGGTGGCCACAAGTCTCCAGTATTTGTCCAAGGGATTTATACTAGGCCCTTTTCACCTATTGGTTTTCTTTCCTTGTACCTGCGTCTCTGAGGACAGGAGAGCCAAGTAGGATACTTTTCGTCATCTGTCACTGGTTATCACCTAGGTATTGCCTTTGTATAATAATTCAGTGAAGGCATTCAAGGTCAAGGTGATGGAAGAGTAATGAAAGAGAGAGAAAAAGAGAGAAAGATAGAAAAGAGAAAGACAGACAGAGACAGAGAGAAAGACAGACAGAGACAGAGAGAAAGACAGAGACACAGGGAGATAGAGAAACAGAGAGACAGAGAGAAACAGAGAAAGGAAAGAGGAAGGGAGAGGAGGAGAGAAAAGAAAAAGAGAGGAGAGGAGAGAAAAACACAAAATCTAGTATCTTACTTTTGATGTAGAAATGACATTAGCTGCCCAAGTCCAAGGACACCACTGCAATAAAGCCCAATTTTTCCTGCATCAGATGGGCTACTTTCTGTGTAGTAAGGGATCTGGGTTCTCTCCATCAGCAGCCATCTGGATTTTAGAACATTTGTCAGCTAGAGAACTCGCTGATCTGGAAAAAGTGATTTTTTCATAGGATCACCCAAAATATATATTTTTTAAAAGTTATGGAAAACTGGCAGTGGTTCATTTAAGGTGCCAATTGCTGACAAAAGTTTTCACCTAAAGATGCCCTAGATGGAAAAAAAAAAAACAGTGTCATGTTTTCAAATAAAATACAAAGTCTCCATATCTGGCTACTCAAGAGTTCAGTTGAAAGAAAAAAAACACTTTTTTTTTTGAAGGGGATCAATTATGAACTTGGGAATCTCTGGGAAACCAAACTGGATGAGATGGTGTCCCTTCCTTTGTAGAGCTTTGTAAAAGTGTGTATTTTGTACATGAGTGCAAAGATATAATCAATATGCTGTTAATGTCTATGTTGAACTGTTATCCATGGAAATTAATGATCGTGCTGTAGAATTGATCTAGGGACCACACAATTTCTGTCTCCCGACATCCAGCCTTCAGTAGAGCCGTTTTTTAATATCCAGAGGAGGTAGTCATTGTGATAACGGCAGTTTATCTATGTGAATATTTGAGCAATTTCTGGCTTTGTCGTTCAAGAGGATGACTTCTAGAACAGAGCAGAGCCCCTCAATAGGTAGATATAGTCAGTAGATTGTGTTAGAGAGTTGTTGTAACCAAAAAAACAAACCAAAATAAATCCATCCTCTTGTGACCAACTTGGAGATAACCCTCTCTCAATTTAGCTAAGTTTGTGTGGTCATTTAACCTTAGAAGTATCTGCTTTTCTGTTTGTCAGAGAAAGAAACTTTAGACATTATTGGTGAAACCAAGTGATGTAGCACCTGTGACACAGCATTTAGCTTGGTGACCCTGATTAAAAGACTTAATCTCTCTGACCCTTATTGTCCTCATCTGTATAATGGGGATGATAATAGCATTTATCCCACAAGATTATTGTGAAATTCAAAGCCAGTATTATGTAAAGCACTTTGCAGCCCTTAAAGTGAAAGCTATTGTAGGAATAGTGAAGAATACTAATTGTGTTTTATTTCAGCTAGATATTTTATAAGGGATGGGTAAACAGTTTTATATCTTAAATTCACCTCTGCATGTAATGAAACATTTAAATGAGAAAGCATACATAAAGAGCTTTGCAAAAGCCTCATCAGAGTGTGCATCCATTAGCAATTTCACTGGGCCAGTCCCATGTGGCCCACAGGGATTCTAGTGGTTGATTCTCCCCCTCCCTTCCCCTGCTGGTGGAAAAGGAGGTTAAGTAGACATAGCATGGAGTCAAGAAGCCAACTATAACTCAATAAGCAGTCATTAAAAAGTTAGTATAGGATAGACACTGGTGAACACAGAGAACGCAAATACAAGGGAAAGAAAGCCAGATCACATGAAGGCAAAGTGAGGGAGTCATCATGGATGGCCTGAGCTCTTCTTTTAGATGGCTCTTATGGGGTCCTTAATTGCTCTCATCAATGAAAGGAAGGGGCCACAGGGTGGAAAGCTGGTAGGACATAGTGGACAAAGATGTTTGGAAAGTTAGAGCTAGGAGAGGAGCGAAGGAGTAAAGGGGATGGGGAGAAAAATCAAAGAAGTGGTAATCATAGATTACTTATAGAAACAAGCAGTGATGATGATGATGATGTAAATTATTATCACTATTACTCATACGATTCCTTTTTCCACTAAATGAAACATTAAGTATAAAAGTAAGAGAAGCAGAAGGGTAGAGTGAACAGAAAGCTCACTTCCAAGGTAGGAAGTCCTGGATTCAAATGTTGCCTCTAAAGAATACTAATTCTATGACCCAGGGAAAGTCACTTAAATTCTCAATTTCCCAGAGCGAAGGACTGCCACACCGAAAGAAACTAATAATAATAGATCACATTTATCTATCACATAAAGTTTGCCAAGTGCTTTCCATATGCATTCCCCTGATCATCTCAATAATCCTGTGAGGTGAGTGTTATTAGTATCCTTATTTAGACACTGAAAAATTGAGATTGTGAGGCATTAGTGACTTGCTCACAGACTCATAGCTATTAAGTGTCCAAGGTAGAATTTGAATATAGCTTTTTCTGACTCCAGATTCTGTGTTCCATCCACTGTGCTATCTGCCTAATACACAGACATATTTTTTTTTAAAAATCCTATGAATAAAAAGTGCTTAAAAAAGGAAAACACAACAGAGATTTTACATCTAAATGAGTGCCATCCTTCAAAGCTGTCCCCTTCTGAGGTTGTTCTAATGATACTGAGAAGGAAAGCAAGATGAGAAGGAAGAAATCATCAGTTTTGCTGAAAACTATTTGGAAACTCTTTTTGGAGAAATGTCTGCAGATCAAATTTAGAAGTTGCTCAAGAAAACTTGCTTTTCTTTTGACCCCAAATTTATCACCTACATTAGTCAGCAGACTTGGCTCCAAATGACTTCTGGCATTTTCCAAAGGCAAATTGATCCTCAGAGGATGCAACTTTGCTCCCACTGAGCATATTCCTAATTCGGTGATGCAGACACAGAAGGTAATTCCAAGGGATGAGTTAAAAAACTATTTTAAGCAAAGGCCCCATGGTAGGAGAATTTGCCTTCAAGGTGACTCCTTTCAAGGGGATTTCAAAAATCACAATGTAGTTATATAACACTTTAAAGTCTTCCTGATACTACATAGCTGTCTTTTAAAATGTATAACTAATATTTATGGAGCATTTTAAAATTTACAGAGTGTGTTACATACATTATCTCTTGTGGTCTTTACAATAATCTTGGGAAATGGGAAACCCCATTTCACAGATGAGGAAAGTGAGGTTGAAAGAGATTAAATGATTTTCCTAAGAACACATAGTTAGACAGCATTTTAAGCAATAATCTAAATCAAATCTTTTAGACTTGGCTTAATTCTGTAGTTGTTATCTGATTAAGAATGATAGCACTAGAAAGGGGTCTTTGGTATCCTATAATTCATTTTTTTGTTTACAGATGGGAAAACTGGGGGTCAGGGACATGAATGACAAGCTAGTAATGGCAGAAATTAAGACTTGAACTCAGGTCTCGTCCTTCCAAATTCACAATATTTTCACTAAGGCAAGTAGCCTGTACTGAATTTCATTTTTCATTTTACGGTTGTATGAGTTAGTGGCAAATTTAGAAAGAGAAATGAGATTTCCTCTCTTTTCAAGCCAACTTTCCCTTACTCAGCTTTATTATCCTATTACCTCTAATGCCAAAATGTCAAATTTAGTTTGGGAGAAAGAAATTGTTCTAAAGAATTTGGAATAATTATCATCCCAGACAGTGCGTGGAAAATGAGCAAATTGGTGAGTACCTCAGTTTTTCAAAAGAGCCATCATTTCATCCAGATGGGTAATTCCTCTACCTGGACAGTTCATCACTCCAGTTAATTGCTGAGAGACCCTGAGCAAATAATTTAACCTTCGATATTAAACTCTTACTGTGTGTCAGGGATTGTGCTAAGCCTGGGAATACAAAGAAAGGTAAAGACAGTCCCTATCCTCAAGGAGCTCACATTCTAATGGCAAGACAAGTAAATAACTAGGAACAAATATATACAGAATACATCTAAGGTCATTTCAAAGGGAAATTTATTAGCAGAAATCTCCCTTAGAAAGCAGAATTTAAGCTGAGTTTTGAGGTGGACACAGGGAGAGAGAACATTGCAGGTGTAGAGGATGTTGATTGTAAAGGCACCAAGATAGGACATAGAGAGTCCTGTATATGAGAAGCATCAAGAATGTCAGTTTGGCTAGATCTGAATATGTGGAGGGAAATAAAGTGTAATCACTGGAAAGGGAGGAGAAAGGTCGTGAAGTGAAGCAAAAGTTTATGTTTGAACACTGGAAGTTGTTGACTGGGGGATGGAACGATTTGATCAGAACGAAAAATCACTTTGGGAGCTGAGTGGAGAATGCATCGGTGTGGGGGAAGAGACATGGCAAGGGACCATTAAGAAGGCTATTGCAATGATAGTCTAAGCAAGAGATGATGAGAGACTGAATTAAAGTGGTCAACGTGATGAAAAGAAGGGGACATTTGCAGGAAATATTGTGTAGGTTGAAACAGCAAGGTTGGGAACCAGCTTGGATATTTAGGACAAGAGGGAAGAGTTAAGGATGTCATACTTGACACTAGAGTTCTAAGCCTAGACAATTAGGAGGCTGACGGGGCTCTCAGTAGAAATAGGCAAGTTCTAAAGATGAGGAAATTAAGCCTGAGATGCTTTAAGTGCCGTGGACATCCTTCCTGTGTCACAAACATGGGGAAGTCTCTTAATCTCTTAGTGTATCAGGCAACTCTGTTATCAGTGAATTGTGGGACTGCACTGGTGGAAGTATCAGGCGTATGTGCCGTGCTTTGCTCATGGTGGTTATGTGGCTCCAGGGGCTCTTCTAGATGTGGCTCAAAGGCAGACAAGAAAATATACCTCTAAGCTCTCCTTCATCTACTCTTCTCCTTCCTTCCAGAAAGGGAAGCAACAGATTGAGATCAGAGGCTGGATGTAGTGTTGTCCTCAGATATAGGACAATGAACTAGATTTATGTCTCTCTGTCTTCCAGATGTTGCTAATGTAGGGGATATAATTTTTAGGTTCCAGAGGTACTCCTGAACACTACTCCTTAAAAAGGAAGGAGTGGCCTAAATTAAATATCCAAGTTATATATCCCATCAAATTCCAATTACGTAATAAACACACATAGAGATAGAAAATAAACCTATTTATCCAAGAAGACAGCAAATAGAAATCAGAGGATGTGTGCAGATGGAACTATACCAGAAAATACCAAGTGAATGAATTCTGCTATTGGGACTGACCGAGTGATCCAAGGGGGAATTCCTAGGTCTCTAATGTAGTAAGCTGGAGATAAGGACATGACTGAAGGACATGATCAGCACCTCTACCTACAAGCTTCTTCCAAGAAGGGAACTGAAAAGAATCTGGAGCCACATATTTTCTCTCTCAAAGAAGACAGATAGTTTCTTCTCTCAAGCTCTTGACAATTATGTCCCTCATGCAGGCATAAATTATTAAATAATCAAATTTTCCAAAGGAGGAGAGTTATATTCAAGTGATCTTTTAGAAACAAATAACACGGATAAATGCCACACTAGGAGTTCTTCCAATGGATAAAATCACAGGTTTAGATAATTTTAAAAAGATCTACTAGAACTTGTGTTTCATAGCCATAACCTTGGAGAACCTGGAGTGCACCTTAATGCACAAGTCATCAAAGTAGGACTTTAGGGGAAGAATTAAATAATCAATCTCCAAACATTTATTAAGCAGCTGCTGGGCTAAAAATGCTGAGTTAAGGGGATATAGAGATAAAAACTAAACAGTCTCTGCCTTTAAGGGACTTGTATTCTATTGGGTGAGATGACATGTGCAGGAGGTGTGGCTGTGAAGTGGGAGATGAAAAAAAGCCAGAGTGATCGTGTAGAAGGCGTTATTGAAAAGAGGTCTGATGGAAACAAGGGTTTGTAAGGGACAGAGATGAGGAGGCAAGATATTCTGGGTAGGAGGGCAGGTAAAACCCACACATGGAGATGGACATAGAGTATCCTGTGTGAGAAATAGCCAGGGCATCTACTTGGATGAGTTATAAAGTGTGTGAAGGGAAGCAGAGTATAATAAGGCTGGAAAGACAAGTTGGGACCAGGTTATTAAATGCCCAAAGAGACGTTTGCATTTGCTTGTCAGAGCAATAGCAAGCCACTGAAAGTTTATTAAACAGGAAAACACATCTTGGGTCATTACTGAACTTTAGGAACCTCAGTAAGCACATGGGGAGCAGACTAAGTTCTAGGTACGATAATAGACAGCTGAAGCTCCCTTCTATAAAATCACAAAATCTCAGGCTTCAAAAGAACCTCAGCAACTATTAGGGCCAACTGGTACCTTACCTGTAGAACTCTACTATAACATTCCCAATAAAGGGTCATTCAGCCTCTAGTAATGAGGGACACCCAATACCTTCCAAGGCAATCCCAGCTGTTAACATTTTTGCTTATATTGAACCATAATCTGCCCCTCTGCCATTTCTGTTCATTGTTCCTCAAGGTGCCTGCCATATCCAAGGAGAACAAGCAGCTCTTCCACAGGCCTGAAGACAGTAAGGATGATCTGCCCTTCCAAGTCTTCTCTCTTCTAGCACCAATATTATTACTGCTAATAATTGGATAATAAATGGAATTGACATCCATTCCTTTATTCCTTTTGAGCTCCTCTTCTGTTTCTCTAGACTTTTTTCTACCTTTGCACAGCAGCCTTTCCATCCTAACAGACTTCTTGACCTCTGTGGCCCTTTCCTCTGATTGGTCAGTTCTCCTTATAACTTCTATATTAATTATTTATTTTGTCATTCCTCTCTAATCTCTGCTCTGTACTCTCCAGACTCCTTTTTCCACCACAGCCTTCCCCATGGATGCCTTCCATCCTTCACCCTTTTAAGTTCCCTTTTATGCTTTGTTCTCTTCTTCCCATTAGAAAGTAAACTATCGGAGGGCAGGGATTGTGTTTCTTCTTGCTTGTATTTGAATCTCCAGCATCTAATATGGGCTTGCCATGCAGTAAGGACTTAATAGTGTTCTATCAATCAATATATCTACCTATCATCTATATCTTCCTTTTGACATTTTCATCTTTCTTACATATGGTAGAATGTTGTAAAGAGAATACTAGTCAAAACTAATATTCTAGAATAAAACAGAATACAATTCTAGAACTGAATACAATTTTCTACATGTGGGGTCAAGGTATTATAATCAAATACATAGTGTTAAATGGCCGTGCATGCTCCCTGGCAGCTGGTATTACCTGCCCTCCAGCTGATTGCCCTCATCAGTTCCATGTATAACAAGATATTATAGAAAGACAATATGCTACAGAGAATATTATAGTTGGGAAGAGAGAAGGTGAAATTGCATTATATGTTTATTAGCTGTGTGACTGAGCACATCATTTAAACCTTCTCAGAGTCAATTTCTTCATCTGTAAATAGAGATAAAACACTTCCTTCATAGGGTTGTTGTGAGAATTAAATGTATATATATATAAATCATTTTGCAAATCTCAAAGTGCTTTAAGAATGCTAGCTATTATTAATGGTTATTATATTCTTGTATCTCTTCCTAATGACAGATAGATGATAGATGATGGACCTGGAGTCAGGGAGCCTCATCTTCCTGAGTTCAAATCTAACCTCTGACACTTATTAGCTGTATGGCCTTGGGCAAGTCACTTAATCCTATTTACCTCAATTTCCTTATCTGTAAAATGAGCTGGAGAAGAACATGACATGACAAACCACTTGTGTATCTTTGCCAAGAAAACCCCAAATGGGGTCACAAAGAGTTGGACATGGCTGAAACAAAGTGAACAGCAACAACAATCTCTTCTTAATAGATGATGTAATGAACATGTTCTTTTTAATTTTTCATTTAGCCACCAGATTGTAAGTTTCTTGAGAGTAGGGACCTTATTTGCTATTTTCACTGTCATTCCTTGTTTCCAAAATTAATATAGGCTAGTATATATGTGTTATATGTACCTGCTTACATTTCCCATTAGAATGGGAAGTCCTTCCTTGAAGGCAAGGAATATTTTTTTCTTTCTTTGTATTCCCGGGACTTTGCATAATCCCTGCCCTGTAACGAGTGTTTAATAATTTTTTTCAACTAAACTGAATGACTGGATACTCAACACATATTGTTGACTGAAATATAATAACATAATGACAGTATTTGGTAGTGGGTACACACTGGCCCAAAATGAAATGAACTGTATAAATACAACTTGGCTTTTTGGGCTATTTTCCTAAAGATACAGAGAACTCTACCAGAACAGGGCTAAATGATATTTGCTAACTGAGAGATAAGATTGTGTTTATAATTAAAAAACCCTGCAGATTTCTCTGAAGGGCAGATGCCATATGACTATAAATAAGTCAACTTTGTCCCAACTACAAATAAACAAATGTGTTGGAACAGAAATTTTACAGCTTGGGTTCCAAGAAGCCTTCAATCTGTTCATTTGGGGCATAAAAGGATCAAAAAGTTGATGAAATTTGCAAAATCAAATTGACATGCAGAAAGCAAATCATAACTTTCAAACATCTTACAATTTAAATTCACTTAAAAAAAAGTAAAAATGTCCTCTAACTTCAAAATATGATGCATGGGGGGAAAATGGCTGCATAGTTCTTTCTTAGCCATCAGTATACTCCATAAATTTTTAAAAATGAAACTTTTAGTCTCTCTCTCTCTCTCTCTCTCTCTCTCTCTCTCTCTCTCTCTCTCTCTCTCTCTCTCTCTCTTCTCTCTCTCTTCCTCCTTCCTCCCCCCCTCTCTCCCTCCCTCTCTCCATTTCTCTTCTTCTTCTCTCTCTCTCTCTCTCTCTCTCTCTCTCTCGCTCTCTCCCACTCTCTCTGGATTGATGGATGGAAAGATAGAGAGACTGTGTGGATCACTTATGGGAGCCCCTTAAGGGAGTATGTGTGTATAATGTATTCAGGGCTGCATTTAGCAAATGATGGGCATCCAATAGCTAATAAAAAAATGCCCAATTGCATCTCTTAGATGACGCTGGTGAAAGTAATTTGCCTAAGCAAAAGCACAATAAGGCCAATAGACTTACCATATTCATAATATCATAGGTTGAAAATAAGGCTATTGCTAAAAATTAGAATTAGTGTATCCAACCCAGTTTCCCCAGGTCTCTCAGATGTACCAGCTGCCTGCCATTCTCTGTTATTTCTTGACTCTATAATCATCTGTGAAGGAACATAGGAAATTTTATATGAGGGAAGAAATGAACATTGTCAATGAAATGAAATTATGTGTTTCTTCACAACTACCCCATGATACCCTCTGATCCATTTTCCAGCACCTGGTACGTGCCCTTATCTTCCTTGCCACCATCCTTCCCTGCTATGGCCATATCATCCTGGTGCCTCATCCCCTGAATGTAGGCTGGAATTCTGTGCTGTGTGAATGGTAGGGAGAGAAGTGGCAAAACCATGGCATGCAAATAAACAATCTGATGAAGAGTGAAGCAAAATGGTTCTGTGGAAATTAACAAAGCAGCGATAAAGTCAAAGTCTGTTCAATGGTGTTTAGAAGTCCCAGGGCTTAATTTCATTAAAAAGGGATTAGGCCTATTTCCAATCTGGCTACATGTTTTCTAATTTATATTCTCACATCAAAAGAAATGGTGGTCAGAGCTGATTTCTGATATGACTCTGACTCTTAGGCTCAATAGTATCTCAAAGGAAGGGGAAAAATTTGAACTTCAGTTTAGTTTAATTTCAAAATTGTTTGTCAAGATTCAGTTTCATTCAAAGAAATCTTATTCTCTTCCCAATTCTGATTTCAACTAAAACTGTAACTGTAGACAAATGCTAGTGGTCTCCCTCAAATAAATGGTAGAGAATTCCCATTTGGAGAGCTCACACTTGCCCTACTCATATAGAAATCATTGAAGGGAAAGTAGACTACAAATAATGGGGCATATGTTGTCAGAATGTGATTAATATCTTGATTTGCTTTGCTTATTTGTTTCTCATTGTTAGAAAGGAGGATTATATAGACAGGGACATTATTGAGATATGGAAATAATATTTAAAAAACCCAAACCTCCAACAAAACTTTTTTTTTAAAAGAAAGTAATGGATGACTCCAAGAAAACAAGTTCTTTGCCCATGAGACTTCTTCTCTCATCTATAGGCAGTTTCTCTGACTTTCTTCCATGCTGGGAACTCTCTATTTCTCCTCATCTCTCAATCTCTGCTTTCTTTCAAGTTTCAATTAACATCTTGCCTCCAACAAGAAATCTTTCCTCATTTCCCTTAATCCCCAATTGATCCTGTATATATCTTATGTACACATCATTCTTTGTATATTGTCTTCCTAATTCATGTATGAGCTCCTTGAGATCAGGGTTCTTTCTATCCCTTCTCTCTGTCCCTAGTGCTTAACATAGTGCCTAACACACAGTAAGGAATGAATGCTTGCTGACTTAACAATGTGGAGAAAGATTTAAATGACTTGGCAATAGACTTAGTGTGGGGAACAAAAAAGAGAGAGCACTCCAAAATTTAGTGCTTTGGAGCCTTGACAGGTGGAAATGCCATTAATGGTAAATAGAAATTAACAAAAAACCTAGCCAAATAAGATTAATATTCAGGGTCATGTGTCTGGCTTTTTATATAGTTAAATTATTCAAGGGCCTTGCATTTTCAAAAACCCTGGAAGTGATTTCAGTGGGGTTCTTTTGGGAAATGCCAAATCTAGCTCTGCCTGGCACCCCAAAGCACCAACCTCCAAAGCCTGTAGCTGGAACAAAATAATAACACAAGTGAATAATCATATGGAGGGGACACAAATGCATTCAGAATCACATCCTGAGGGGTTCTGGGGAAACGCTTACCTTATCTCAGCCCAGAGCTTGTCAGGGGTTTTTCATCTGTCCCCTCAAAAACAATTGTTTTTCAGGGTGCTGAAAAACAATTAGTTTCTTTGGTTTGTTGACAATATCCAGGTCTATATTTTGGCCATTTTTAAAAGAAAGCATTACACAGTCCAGTGGAGAAAAGGAAGTAAAAATGAAAGAGAAAGATCATTGCTGTACACAAGAAAAATTCATCAATGTAGGGAGCACATCTGTGGCAGCAGTTTCAACTTACTATTGCATGAAATGCCAAGTGGCAAAAGGAAGACCCAAATGCTCAAACCAATTTTTCTCTATTATTCTGCTTTGGTAGGCCAGTTGATTAAGAGCCAGGCCCTATTCTGGCTGAATGTGAAGGATCTAGCAACCCACATGACAGAGTTGCAGTCACTCAACAACATTCTCTTCTACCTAATTCTTCTCAACCTCTTAGAACAACTTGGGGGGGGGCAAATATATATACATGTGTATGTATGTATGTATGTATATATACATATATACACGTATGTATATGTAGAAACACACTATACATACATAGAGAGGGACAGAGGGGGGAGGAAAAGGGGAGGAAAAGGGGGGGAAAAAGGGGGAGAAACAGAAAAAGTGAGAGATGGAGATCTCTATCTATATTTTTCTCCCACAAATTGAATATATCTATATTCCTTCTATATGTATATACAAATATATTTTTAGATCTATTATTTAAATATCTCTCAAAGCTCATAGATTTCTATGGACTGCAGATACATGCACATATTTATGTATATAGAAATAAAATATTCATGTGTTTTTGTTTCTTAGGATATGTTCCCATTAAATTGGATTAAATAATTAAACATTTACTTTGTGTCTTGACTTTGCCCTTCCTTGTCTTTTCTTCTTGGTCGCCTGTTTGGAGGGCTTCTCTACTTGGTCCCAGCCTCTTTTCCAGCAGAAGAGAAGTTGCTGCCCCATATAGAATGTCTTGCTTATAAGTGCCCTGGGACAGAACTATTGAGGAACAGTATTTTGTTGGTAAGAGGAAGGAAACTTGGGAAGGAAAAAGGGATCCCGAGAGAGGAAGGATGTTATTGGGTGTCTTAGAATGTTAGCTCCAGAAGATACCTTAGAATTCATCTTGCTCAGTCTTACAGATGAAGAAACAGAGTTATGTAAAGTTTAAGGGATTTGTATAGTCCTAGGCGGAATAATCCGAGAAGTCATTTAGCCTCTTCCAGCCTCAGTTTCCTCATTTGTAAAACTGGAATAATAGTACTTACACACAGAGTTGTCGTGAAGATCAAATGAGATAATATATTTTGTCCTTCATAAGCCTAAAAGCACATTTTAAATGCTAGCTATTACACAGCTGCCTCAGTGACTGAGCTGTATGAGAACCCCAGTTTTCTGGCCCCTAATATGGTACTCTTTTGGGAAAAGGAGGTTGGATATTATTTAAGTACATCCATAAGTCGTAGCCTCAGGCCATTACTACAACTAATAACTATACTAGCCATATTTTTAGGAGAAGACATTTTCAGAAAGATTGAATTGAGGAAAAAAAACAAATTAATTTGATATTAAGCCTTATGTGGTATATACTTTACTTGTGGCATATATGTATGGATCATAATTTGATTTTAGATGGAAATAGGAATGCTTTTATCTCACATTACAATACTTGACTAACATGGGTTGTAAATCACACTTGCTATGTTTGTGAATAGCTTTATCAAATAATGATGTGTCAACTTTAATTTGGACTTTTATGGCAGATTTTATGGTGAAGGAAAAAATGCCCATAGTTATTTCCTTGACTGTGATTAACATTGTCTTTGACTGTATTTTCCATAAATGAAAATATTATCGCTTTTATTCTTATGGGTGGGTTGGCACCTCTTATTATATTGTCAGGTTAAAGATCATTTTCTTGGATGATTTATTCTTCTTAAGGTCGGGTTTCAGGCCTGGAGTGAGCAGCTCATCCCTTTGCTAGAAATTTTGTACTTTTTGATTTCAGAATCCCAGAGTTCTCAGCCTAGAAGAAAATTGCCTCATCCATTTTATCTTTCATGACTTTCATCAGGGTAATATGCATATTCATGAAAGTCTTTTCAAAGATTTCTGGGACAGGTGGGTCCCCCACCTACTATTGCAACTATTTGTGGCTGGAAATACCTGGATTAAGTGAACCAGGTACAAACTCTACAGTGTTGCCCTCTTGGGAATTGTCAACCACTTTTCAAAAATTTCTTGGGGGTGAATTTTATTGCTATATTTTTTATAATAGTCTTATCATAGGATAGCAACCCTGTTCAATATTGGCTACATTATTAAGTTATTAGGTGTATTTGAGAAATCCAATTCAGCACCTAAAAATGAAGTGAATGTGATTATTTTCTGTGATCTCCAATATCCATTTCCTTTGTATTTTCATAGACCAAGAGAGAGAGTCTCACCACAAAGGCCAGATTTGCTAATCTTGCAGCATCCATTTCAGAAAATCATACCTTCTTTTAGAAACAATTTTCAGCAGATGTTCCAAAACATATATTTGATTACAATATTGTCCCTTTGGCATCTTAGCACATATAATAGCTACATAATTTTTAAAAAATTGCTAAGCTCATGAATTTTCATGTTCATTTGTGCCTATGGCCAATTACAATAGAAAAAAAAGTACCTTATCTTTTTTCACTCACTTTTTTATTGGTGGGCATGGGGAATCTTTATATTCCATTTTGATTTGATGGAAAGAATCAAATGAACTCATTTAACATTAATGCAATAACTTTAAAGGCTTAAAACTGCATTAAGACTTTTGAAACACACTTTGGTTAATTTTTCAGAGACATTGTTATGTCTTGTTTTCCCAAGGTAAGATTCTTGATTCATCAGTAAGATTCCTTATTTCTTGAAGACCAGATTTTTTTCTTCCTTTCATTTCCCTTGCTTATCAAACTTACTCACTGCCTTGTAAACAAATCCTGAATGAAATTATTTTTGACTTCGATGTTGGCCTGGTCAAGGATCATTCTATTTTGTCCTATCCTATTCTAGCCCATTCTATTTGTTTAAAAAAAAAGCTGATGGGGTCCTTTTCAAATCTGGGTCATTTTCTCTATTTAGGGCCAAACGTTCTTTCCCTTTCTCCTTTCTGGGCCCACATGCCACGCAGTTCTGATGGCTAATCCTCAGTGGGAGTTCTGTGAGCTCAACTGAGAGAAGCATTTGGCTTGGTCTATTCCAGGAACAAAAGGATCTGCTATGGTCTGTTAAATCCTAAATGCTGGACTGTGTGCAGCTGACATTTCTGAGGTTCCTCTATGGGCCCGTGAGTCAGTCTTTCTTCCCCAAAGAGCCTCTTTTCAAGGAAAGAGGCTTTTCTTTTGCTAAATTTTTTGAAACTTTGATTCAGCTTGTCTGTAACATTTTCACTTCCCCAAGTTGTTGTCTTTAATTCATATACTTGAACTTTGCTCTGTTTGTGTCCTTCTCACTCTCAGGGAAAATGAGAAATGCTTCCTGGCTTTTGAAAAACCCCTTATTTTGATCTGACCTTGACATAATACCTCTACTAGACTAAGACTTCTGTGAGAACAGGGGCTGTATGCCTACCCAGACTTTCTTCCTCTTGTGTTCTCTCATACCATCTTCTACTCATGGTAGAAGCTTAATAAGTGTTTCTTCAATTTTATTGTATGACATTTGAAATGACAATAATTTATTTTTATGCTGACTTTGGCCTCTACAAAGTACAGATCTACCAGGAGATTGCTACTTCAGATAAGTGACTTCACTTTTGGGGACCTTAGGGTCCTCATCTATAAAATAAAGGGCTTGGGATTGAAGATTCCTTTATGTGATTTTGGGTGAATTATTTCCCTTCTCTGGGGGTGCCTTAGCTTCCTGATTTATATAATGAGAGAATCAAACCAGACTCTAAGAGTCCTTAATTTCTTATCATTCATTTGAAAATAGTTTAAGACATATAAGCAGACAGTTTTTTTTTTTCTTTTTAGAAAACCTGATCATGGCACAGTCTGGATTTTTATACAAAAATTCATTCTTTGAAAATTCACCATTAAAGAACTCATTTCACAGAGTCAATTAACGTGTAGAATGGATTGCACAGTGAGAGATGTGAGGCAGGGAGATCAATTTGGATGCCGTTACAATCATCTTGGTCAGAGGGCCTGAACTAAGTTGGTAGTTAACTAAATGAGTAGAGAGAAGGATTGGGTGGGGGAGATGTTGTAGAGGTAGAGATGCTATTGATATAATATCCAAATGACTCACTTAATGGAATTTTCAGGAGCCAGTGGCCATGTGTTTAGTAAACCGAGTCTCCCTTTTTTCATTTCATACAATGGTGGCCCTTTCAACCCCAGATTGGAGAAGGGGGCACATTCTGGCCTTGAAGCTGGCTGATGAGAGAATGCTATTTTCAGACTAGCCCTCTGGGCTAAGCTGAGGTCACTTTGTAGGCCATGTGGAGAATGTGATGAGAATTGAGTGCTCGGGCATTTTTGCCTGAATCTGACACAGGCCCAAGACTTCTTTGGCATCTGACTTTTCCCCATGCACTTGTTGGTAGTTTTCAATGAATTTATGCCACGTAAGCTCTCCTGTAGCTTGGGGTTGGTGAATTGGAGAAGGCACAGGGTGGGGTGTGTGTGTGTGTGTGTGTGTGTGTGTGTGTGTGTGTGAGTGACAGAAAAAGAACCTGGCTGAGAGTTCTAAGACCATGGTAGAAGTCATCTGTAAAATAAAGGGCCTGGACCACACGATCTCTAAGGTCCTTCCCAGCTCTAAAATTCTGTGATCTATAAATGAATGGTTGCTATGGTAACCTTATTCTTGTTTTAGAGTAAGGGTAGGAAAAGGAGTGGAAAATGGCATCGATCATTTGATAACTGAAAGAAAGAGCCACAACTGCCTCTCCGGCGGTGACCCTGCCTTTTAATATGAGAGACTCGACTGTACACAACATTCACATCAGTGGATAATATGCCAAGTGATGCCTTTGGTCTGCCATGAAAAAAAAAAAGGAAGAAAGTGATCCTTAAGTAGTGCAGGGTCTCACTTCTCTATCTGCTTTTATAGTTTGAAATTACCGACTGTTTACAGAACCCCATCATGAGTACCATTAGTACTGCTCCATGAAGAGAAAGTAAGACTAATACAGAATTCTTCTTTTCTTACAACGGCCGTTATTTCTAATTAAATATGATTAGCTCCTGGGAATCCCAGATTGAAGGACTCACAGAAGGCTGTCCTCTGGTGGGTTGCTTGAAGGTAGAGTGTGGAGTGCCATGGAACATCTTAGGGAAGGTTACATGACGGTAGGAAATGTTTGGCACCCAGCAGAATGCTGCCTAATTAGAAAAAAGCTAAAGTATGAAAGCCCCATGACTATTAGCCCTTTAGAAGAAATAGTTCAACACATATGTCATCCTGCTGACTTGATGACTTCCTGGACTTAGGATCAAAGGAATCTTCTTGCTCTCTGCTGAGGTATCGAGTTTCCCATCATGAAAGGACCAGCGTAGGTCGGATGACTACTTGCCGAGTAGGTAGTAGAGGATGGGTGATATATGGTTCGGTATAGATATTTGAATAACATTCCCATAGCAACCATTCATTCGTAGATCACATAATTTTAAAACTGTAGAAATCAGGTGATATATGAGGATGATATATGATTCAAATAGGAGGTGTAGCCCTTCAACCTCCTAAGGTTTTATGATAAGGATGAAAGCTAGCATTTATACAGCACTTTAAATTTTGCAAGAGAAAATATCTTGTTTTATTTGCATGACAATCCTGGAGTTGGGTACTCCCATTATCATCATTTTTATAAATAGCAAGACTGGGGCAAATAAAGGGTAAGTGACTACCTGGTGTCATGCAGTTGGGACTGAGATTGGATTTCAACACCCATTTTCCAAATTCAGTATTCTATACATCGTAAACCAAGAGCTAAAAGAGACGTTGGACCCTATTAAGTCACTTAACCTTCTGAGACCCCTGTATCCTCAAAAATGCCTCTGAAATCTTTTCCATTTCTAGATCTAGGGTCCTTCCATCTTTCAATCCCTTATCAATCAATCAAGAAGTATTTATTAAGTACTTACTAAATACCTAGTATTGTGCTAACTCCTGGGTTTGTCAAGTAAAAACATAAATAGTTTATTAGTTTAAATTAGCTTAGATTTTTAAAAAGGAGAGAAAAGGTACAAAATAGGTAGATACAAGAGAAATGAAGAACAGATAGAACAACCTTAGAGGAAAAGGCAGGGGCAGAGGGAGAGGAGCAGGGAAGGTCTTAAAGAAAGAGCTGGAAGTGAGAAGGGAGAGCAATTCCAGGTGGGGAATTTATAGTATCAAGTTAAAAAGAACAGAGATGGTAGGTCTTGTGTGTGAAGTCTAGATGGCTAGAATGTAGAGTTGTATCAGAGAGAAGACTGGAAAGAAGGTTGTAAAAAACAAACAGAAGCATTTATAGTCATGTCAAGTCAACAAGCATTTTTAAGCACTTACTGTGTGCCAGCACTGTGCCAGCTACTGAAAATACAAAGATCAAAAAAAAAAACCCCAAATGAAATAAAATCCAACAGTCCCTGCCCTCAAGAAGCTTACTATCTAATGGGGGAAACAATGTGCAAATTCCTGTGCAGATGAGTTATAGACAGAATTCACTGGAGATAATTTCAAAGGTAAGCAAAAAAGAAAAAAAGTAAAAAAAAAAAAATCAAGAAGACTGGGAAAGGCTCTTTGCAGAAGGTGGGATTTTAGCTGATCTTGGGTGGATATCCCAATACCAATATGATGGCAAATATGGCCAGATAGGTCTTTGAAATCAGTCTCTGGAAGATGGAGCTGAAGAGAGAAAATTTCAGGTATGAGCGACACTTGGTAAAAATGCACAATCAAAAATGTCTGGTGTTTGGAAGAGCAAGGTTATTTGATCCTAGAAGTCATGAGAAAACAAAGAGGGAAATGATGGTTGCCATCTTTATAGCATAGAATGTGAGCTAATCTTTTGCTCACAGTAAGTATTATCAAATAATTTCTTGACATAATTGTTCCATTGGATTAATGCATAGTATTATATATAGGGCAGAATAAAAACTATTCAATGGGGGGCAGCTAGGAGACACAGTGGATAGAGCACCAGCCCTGAAGTCAGAAGAACTTAATTCTTCCTAGCTGTATGACCCTGGACAAGTCACTTAACCCCAATTGCCTCAGCTAAAACAAACAAACCAAAAAAAAAAAAATACCAAAAAACTGATGAATGGAAGATTGAGGTATTTACTGCTTGTGTTCATATTCTTGTTCTTGGTGTAGCATATTTCAGGTAGAGGACCACAGCCTAATACTTTCATTGTTGCTGTTCAGTCATACTGACTGTTCATGACCCCCCTCCCCCCCATTTGGGATTTTCTTGGCAAAGATACTGGAGTGGTTTGCCTTTTGTTCTCCAGCTCATTTGACAGATGGGGAAACCGAGTTAAGTGAAATCCACAGTCACACAGCTAGAAAATGTTTGAGGCCAAATTTGAACACAGGGAGATGAGTGTTCCAGACTCTGGTCTGGCATTCTATCCACAATAACTGCCCACAATCCCATCATATCTCTTAGTTAACCATCTGCAAAATGTTCCAGATTCAATGGTAAATATGGCCAGATAGGTCTTTGAAATCAGTCTCTGGAAGTATTAAAAGAATGCCTTTGTCATTCTTTTGTCTTCCTGACATCAACAGAGTGTAAACTCTTTTCCTTCTCCAAGAATAATTGAGTAACTTTCTGACTGGAGCCTAGGGCACTGGTACAACAGCCCTAGGGGTAAATTCCAATCTTTTTAAAATAAACACCAGCAGATAGTTCTTGGAATGATTTAAAAGGATCTGTGATAAAAAGTCCTGACACCAAAGGATGGAGCTTCAAGGCTCCTCCTGGGGAAAAGAGCTCAAAGATGGATGGGAGGAACTTTAAAGAACATCCTCTCTGACTTAAAAAACAATACCAAACCTAACTCTTGGCTCCATGATTTACTACTTTATATATTTCTGATAGCTTTTTGAACAAATTTCATCAAGTGGAAACTGGAATTATATGTCAAGTAGAGACAAAGGTACTCAGTTAATCTTTAGGAAGTCTATTCCCAATGATCCACACATATTATTGGAACAGAACCTTTGGTGGATATCCCAATCCCTTTCTTTATCCAGCAAGTATTTGGTGGTCAGTGAATAGAAAGCCAGGCCTCCACTGGGTGACTCTGGGCAAGTCATTAACTCTGTTTGCCTCAGTTTCCTCACTCATCAAATAAGCTGGAGAAACAAATGACGAACCACCTCAATATCTTTGCCAAGAAAAACCCAAGAGAAGTTCACAAGAGTCTGACATGGACAATAGCCGCGAATATTTATTAGAAACCAACTATGTACTGGGCATTGTGATAGGTGTGGGGAATACAAAGGCAAATGTGAATGTGAAATAAGAAATGCAAGAAAATAATGTCTCCAAGGAGCTGAGGAGAGAGAAGATAACACACAGAGATAATGAAATATAATGAAATACTTAGTAATGAAAGGAATTTCTGAGGGTACATGTGGCGCCAAGAGTCTGCATCAGGTAAGGGAGGGAAAACCTCATTAATGTAACTTTCCTTCACAAAAAATGCTGCAAGGAAAAAAGAACCCAAAAGATCATACTTCTTGACTGACAGTTCTTCTTGTGCCTGTTTTTATCTTTTGCTCTTCTTATTTCAGATTTGTTCTGCTTTTCTTTCTTTCTGTTTTCTTTCTCTCTCTTTCTCTTTCCTTCCTTCCTTCCTCCTTCCTTCCTTCCTTCCTTCCTTCCCTCCTTTCCTCTTTTCTTCCTTTATCTCTCCTTCCCTTCCTTTCTTCCTTTCTTCCTTCCTCCCTTCCTTCTTTCTCTCCTTCCTTCCTTACTCCCTTCCTCTCTTTCTCCCTCCCTCCCTTCTTCCTTCCTTCCTTTTTTCCCCCTCATTTCTTTTTCTTTTTCTTTTTTTTTCTTATTGCAGAAAATACATTTCAAATGTTTTTACTTGCTTCTGGCTTCCCCTGCCTACTAGATTACTTGGCAGTGTGGTTCAGTGGGCAGATAGATTTGGAATCAGAAGGCCGTGGTTCACATTCTCTCTCTCTCTCTCTCTCACTTACTACCTATGTGACCCTAGGGAAATCACTTAATATGGCTTTATCTATAAAAGTGGGATCTTATATTTAGAGTCCTCTAAGGTCCTTTTCAATTCTACATCTATGACTCTGTGATTTCTTTAGCTCAGAATGTTAAGACTATTAATTGCCTAATCAAACCCCTACTGAAGATGGTCCCCTTCAGTGTTGTGGCTCCTAAGCACATCTTCAGATAGCCTAAGTGAGATGTAATATCCCAGAAAAGAGATGGAGAATATGACCTTTGATCAACTATCCTGATGCCAGAGTGAGCAAGGAGCCAGGGTCTGAGACTCATCTGGGTCATTTGAGATGGCACAGTGGATAGAGGCTGGGCCTGGAGCCAGTACAAATCTGGGCAACTAACTGGACGACCCTGGGCAAGTCACTTAATCTCATTTGCCTCAGTTTCCTCATCTGTAAAATGAGCTGGAAAAGGAAATGACAAGTCACTCCAATATCTTAGCCATGAAAATCCCAAATGGAGTCATGAAGAATCAGGCATAATGAAAAAAAAATGAATCAATAACAATATTCATTGAGTATTTTATACGTGTGAGGACTGTGCTAAAGTGCTATATAGCTATAAATGTACTATAAAGTGCAGATAAAAAGATGTTAGACTTATGGGTGACTTCAAGTAACTTCCAATCAGAGACAGAAGATAAGACATACTAGAAAAAATTAAATAAATTTGCAAGACGATCACAAAAGCAGTATCTCTGTCGACAAGATGCACTTAATTCTTTCCTCTCCAGACCACACTGCCAACATATCTACAGGACCTTCTCTACCATGCCACAGGGTTCTTGTTAACCTGGAAGCTCGCAGACTCCCTGGATTTCTTCTCAGAACTGGAAGTACTCCCTTCCCTCTGATTGGCTGGTTCCTCTCAGCACCTCTCCTATAAGAAGGAGGCTCTTCCTTCCTCTCCAAGCTGCATTAATTCACTCTCCTCCACAAGATCTTCTATACAATGGTGGGGATACCCAAGTAACTTTCCCCATTTCTTTCTCATGCCCCCTTTGTGTCTTATGTTCCCCATTAGAATGGAGACTCTTTGAGAGCAGGGACTATCATTCTTGCTGCTTGCATTGTGCTCCTGGTGGCTTCATACACTGCCTGGCACACAGTAAGCACTTAATAAATGTTTGTTGACTTAAATGCCAAACCCAACTCGGTTAATAAGCACTTCTGAATTCAGAAGCTGTTGGAGAGGTCTAATCTGTGGTTAAGGATGAACAGCTGGGTGCTGATGCAATTGAGAGAGGGAGGATGTTTCCAGGATTGCAATACAACCTGCTTTTCCATTTTCAATATCTCTTCCCACCAAATTATTGCTATTTAATTTGGGACTCTGGAAAAGACGCTGGTTGGGGAATCAGTGGGTTCCAGTCCTGGTTCCATGATCTCTTGGTTATGTAAGGCTGGGCAAGCTCTTATAGCTTCTAGGGACCCAGTTTCTATATTATTAAAAAATAACCATAATCCCTGTTTTTGCTACAGGAGACTGATACTCGTGTGTGGCTTGTGGAATCAGTTTCATTACACTCTAGTCACACCTCATAGATTTAGTCTTTATTAAAATTATGTCCTAGATACTCTTAGACTTTATATCTACCCTCACAGATCAACCCAGTTGCTTCTGCTGACTTCCCTGGTTATGTTAGCCAAAAAGGCAGATGTTTGTCTGATGATGTGACTAGACACACAGCTGACCGTTCAGCTCTTGGGAAAGGGCTGGGGCCAACCAACCCATTAAACAGAGATTTCTTGGCCCGTCACATGAAGAACTGAACAACTGTGTTTCGGATATATTACTATTCTGGTCCAATCTAGGTTGCTTATCCCTAACTCTCTGTTCTTTATCCCATTCTCCTCATACCCCATGTACTTCCTCCCCAGCAGTGACTGGACTTTCCTGCTAACCTAACCTTTGACATCATTCTTGCTCCCTCCTGTTCCTATTTGTTCCAGTTTCCTCCAGGACCATCTCATGTGATGAGTATATTACTCCTCTTTACGCCTCTTTAAACAAGATTTTCATCTGGTCATCATCTTGCTTGCCTCGATTTCAGTAAACTTTTCCTAGGGGGCAAGACAAATAACTTCTGCTGATCTTCTCAATCAAGAAAATATCACCACTCAAAACCAACCTTTGGCTAATGTCCAGGACACAGAAAATAGTTCTAGTACCTCAATAGTCCACCAGATTCTGATGTCCTTGAGATGGGGGACTATCTTTTGCCCGGTGTTGGTATATGGTAATCACTTAACCTCTGTCTGCTATATAAGAGCATCTACTTTCAAGGGCTGTTATAAGGACCGAACGTGATAATATTTATAAAGCATTTAGCACCATGGCTAGCGCTTTTGTGGTTATTCAATCACTTCACTCATGTTTGACTCTTCATGACCCCATTTGGAATTTTCCCGGTAAAGATACTAGAGGGGCTTGACATTTCCTTCTCCAGATGATTTTACAGATGAGAAAATCTAGGCAAATTTGCCCAGGGTCACACAGATAGTAAGTATCTGAGGCTGCATTTGAACTCGGGTCCTTCTGACTCCAGGCCCAGTGCTCTATCCAATCACCTAGCTGTCCAACCTGGTAGGCACTTAATACATTTTTATTTCTCCCCTTCCCCTTGGCCAGATTCACAAAGAGAATAAATGTCTGAGGTCAGATTGAAACTTGTCTAAATGTCTGAGGTCAGATTGAAACTTGTCTTTATTACTCCAAGTTTAGCACTCTCTTCATGATGCCGTGTAATTGCTCTTAAATGGAAGATCCCAGCACTTCTCCCTACACCCAGTCTTAGAAGGTGAGACGTGTAGGAATGAACAGAAGAACGTAAGATTTTATGCTGAGAGGTATTTGAGAATCTCAATTTAATCCAACCCTGTCATTACACAAAAGAGGGAACTGAAATCAGAGCTTAAGGGTATAAGTACCAGACACAGATTTTGAACTCAGGTCCTTGGACTCCCAACACAATACCACAGGAGCCTACCTGGGACCTTTAACATGCTTTCCAGGAAACTGCAAAACAAGTCCTAAATATAGGAAACCAGATGTGCTGTTCACAAATTAAATCTCTTCGATCTGGTTGGGGTTGAGTAGTCACAAAGTTTATGATCTGTAGAAGGGACTGTCAAGGTGATGGATCTGTTCAGTGGCTAAGTTGACATTTGCTGGAGAGCACATAACAAAATGGAACTTACTAAAAATGAATTGCAGGGAAACTGGTGTTGATGGAACTCTCTCTGTAGGGCTGGAGATCTGGAAGCACTCCTGGTTTTTATGACCATGGGGAAGAGGGTAAATAATGCATGTACCCCAAGAGATGGATGTCCCATGATTCAGATGTGACTTTGGCTGTGGGAAGTTACTTATCAGAGATAATATGGTTCTTGTTCCCACCAATCCATTTGTGGGAGAAAATTGCAAAGGAGGGGGCACAGAGGCACACAGGAGCTTAACAGGAAAGTATTCACAACAACGTTGTATGTGTCAATCCTCATGATGAATTACTTCAGTGACACTAGGTCTGAATGTATTGGGATAGAGACTGTGACAAATGGGATCTTCTCTTGGGGGAAGCCTCTGACTTTATGTGCTCTGGTCCTCAGAGGGCAGACAAGGAGACCATTGCCCGAGTACATGGTACACGCTGTCTTCCCACCTGGGTTCGACCTGCTAGACTTGAACTCCTGTGGCCATCTCCAGTTTATTCTGCATCATCTTGGATGTACATAGTTGTTTATAAGGGCTCTCCCCATTAAAGCGTGAGCTCGGTAAGGACAGGAAAGGACAGTATCTTTCTTTGAGCATAACAGAGTGCTTAGCACATAGGAAACAATAAATGCTTGTCGTCTTGCTTTCCTTTGCATTCTAAGAAGAGGCATCCAAATGAGATTTCAGTGGAGCATAAAGAATCATTACTATTAATAAATTAGCTTCTTGTTGTTTGTGGTTCTCTTGAGAAGAGTAAGCATTTATTAGCTGAAGTAATATTCTACGACTCAATTGAAGACTGCCAGTCATAGACAAAATGAGTGAAGGTGGGCACCTACTAAGCAATTTAAGGTGTATAGTTCATTTTTGAATACTTATGAAATTATAGCCTTTTCTATTTTACTGATAGACAGTAATGACTGTAATAGACTGAAGTTGAGAGCTACTTAGAGTTCAGAATAGCAGCATAATTTGTGACACTCATCAATTAATTTACTAACAGCTCTTTCCTGCTTATGTCTAATTTTAGTATTTAACCAAAATATAGTTGCTTTAATATGTAGAATTGGATCACATAGGGAAAAATATAGATCATTGTTGCACATAAACCTAGATCTAGAAGATTTGATGAGATCAGGGAACCTTTCTTGTGACTTAGGCAATGTTAATAATAAATATTTACTCTACTCACACATTTCCTCTCATGAAATACAATTCATCTCGGATATTTCAATAAGACATAGAAAGGACTTTGGGTTTTCAATGACAGCAGAGTGTATGGCTAGTCCTGTGTTTTTAAATTGGGACCCATGAACTTTTTAAAAAGTATTTTAATAGCTATATATTAAAATAATTGACTTCCTTTATAATCCCATGGGTTTTATTTTATGCATAGAAGAATAGAGAAGTCTCTTCTCCAAGGACCAGTACAGCTAAATTCCATAAATGCTCAACATCAGATTGAACTTTGAATAAATAGTTTGACCACAACAACTTTTGAAGACCTTTTGATAAGTTGTAGTTTTGTGTTGGTGGTAAGATTACCCATACCACCCAAGAGATAATTTATTTATTCTTTGTATGTGAACTGACTTTAAAAAATTGTTAATTGTAGAGGTTTTAGAAATGTGAATTTTCATTTGGGTTTTACTGTCATTGTTTCATTTACTCATTTATATTAAGGACCATACATAAAACTAAAGAGTGACAGGCAATATGTTGGCTTTTCTCCTTCTCCCAAGACCATCAAGGCCCTATGCCTAATATTTGGGAAATCCCATTTAAGAGTGGACTAGCCTTCATTTTATTATATAAATTGGTCATGGAACACTTTAGGGCTTAAAATATTTTTAATAGAATCCATAAATCAAAGCTCTGGAGGATAAGATATGAGCTGCTTTGTAGTAGGAATGGGACAAGGTCTGCAGGTTAGAAAAAATATATATTAAGTAGGGTCAATATTATAGGCATAAATATGAGAGTAGGGTGAGCATGTATGTGATAGGAACATGAGAACCATCAAATTTTATTCACAATGAATAGTGTGATATAATGAAAAGACTACTTTGGAATAAGGAGATAGGCCTGAGTTAAAAATCTGACTTTTGTTATTTATTATCTCTCCAAGTCTCTCCACTTTTAGGGTCTCACCTGTAATGTTGTCTTGAATCTACTTCTTCAACAAACTCCTATGCTCCTCATAGCATACAAGTTTTTTGAGGTCACCCATTATTTTGGTTTTGTCTTTACTTTCTAGGTATAGAATATATATTATTTGTATATTCACATCACATATGTATATAATATCACATATATGTATTATATATGCATGCAAATGCATATATTGTATACATATATATGCATACAAGATTACATATGGATATATACATGCATCATATGTGTATGTTATACACACATGTATATGTGTTCAATATTAGATATATACATGTCGTATATGTAATAAATGCATATATGTGTATACACACATATATACTATATATATACATTTATATACAAATATTATGTATGTCTAAATATGTGTGTATACTCTTTTCTTTATGTATATAGTTATTTGCATATTGTCTCCCTAATTGAAATGTGAGTTCCTTGAAGGAAAGGGCTATCTTTGCTTTCCTTTACATCCTTAGCTCTTAGCACAATGCCTGCATCTGCTTGGTACTTACTAAATGCTCGTTCATTAATGAATTATGTGACCTTTGACAAGTAAGCTAACTCTTCTGAGGTTCATATCCTTCAATATTAAAATGATAAGGTTAGACAAAGCATTCTAAGCCCTTTTCCAGCTCTGAATGATTTACCAGTCATGCAGTCCAACCCATATCTGAACAAGAATTCTAGTCTCTTAACTTCTGACAAATAGTCACTCACTCTCTATTTGAAGACCTCCAAAGATAGGACACTCACTATATACCAAATAAGTTCACTCTTCTTTTAGATAGCTCTCATTATTGAAATGGAAAGTTTTCCTTATTCTAGTTTTGATTCTGATTCTCTGAAATTCTATCTATTTGTTCCTAGTTTCACCCTATGGTGAAGGAAATGAGAATTAAGGAAGTAGGAGGCCTTTGTGGAATCTCATTGTGTGGGCAATGTCTCTTGTTCCAGGTGACATTTACCCCTTTTGGACACCAACCTCTTGACCAGAGAGAAAATTAAAGCAGAAATGGAGGAAGGGAAGGAGGTGTATTATGTGACACAGAGTCCCTTGCCTCAGAGAGTTCTCTGCTGAATGGAAAGGAAGAGTAGACCCTTTTAGATGACTATAAAAGCATTTATTTCTTTTCTTTTTTTCCTTCCTTCCTTCCTTCCTTCCTTCCTTCCTTCCTTCCTTCCTTCCTTCCTCCCTTCCTTCCTTCCTGTCTTTCTTTCTTTTTCTCTTTCTTTTTACAAATTGACATTCTCAATCACATGAACAAAAGTCTTAACTATAGCAACAATAGGAACTCCAATGGAGGGCACAGTTTGTGATGGCGTGGAAGCAGATAGATAGGACAGGAGTCCATGTTAATCTTAAACCTAGGACACCTAGAAATGGTCAGGGTTTAGACTTGGTTGTGACCAGGAAGACTAAGGCATCTCTAGCAATCATAAATACTTACAACATGGAGACTATTATTAATTGACTCTAAGAATGGTAGAAAAGGGATCAGTAGATACTAATAAGGGGAGATGGCATTAACATAAAAGTACTTGCTGTGTGCCAATCACTAATCTAGTGCTGAGGATCCTAAGACAAAAAGGAGGACAGTCTTTGCCCTAGTGAGAAGATGACTGGAATGTAAGGACAGCATGATTGAAAACAGTCCATCGTGGCAGTCCTTCCTTGGAAAGCTCTCAACAAACATGTGAATCTCAGGCTTGGGGTTCAAATATGTAAACCTCCAAGTCTTCATGGTTTGGCCTCTGGTCAGTGGAAGGCAGCAAGTAAGATCCCCATTCTGATTAAACTTCCCCTGTTCCCATCACAAGCGTTCTTTCTGAAATTTCTGAAAGCCTGGCCACACACAACAGGACTCCTGTCAGCTCAAATATTGCTAGGAAGAGGCTCTCGTTTTCCTTTTGGTCTGCCTGACATCTTGGTTATTTCTTGGGGAACTGAGCTCAGCCTTCTTTATTTGTTAGAAGCTCCCCGTTCTGACATCTGCTCTCTGCTTTCCAAATGGTCTCCATGGCATTTCCTCCCTCAGAGACTCAGACTTTCTTTCCCAAGGCATGAAGGAAACTGTGAGTCATGGATACTTTAGAAAGCTTCCTGGAGGAAGCCAAGCTCTAAACCAGCTTGTTCAAGCAGCTGAATTTTCCCAACCATAGGCATTGCAGTAATGTATCTTGGCCCTTTGGGGCAGCCATTAATGATGGAGAATTGAATGTTCACGGTTCTGGGTTAGTAGAGGCAATATGCCAATGGGAGAACAAAGTATTATCAGGCTTAGGAGATCATTTTAAAAGCAAATTACTAATGGGCTTTACATCAAGATCCAATACTGACCAAATGGAGTGGAACGTACAAAATGATTGGCGTTAACGTGCTTCTAGAGGCGGGGACGGCCAGAGCAATGGTAAAAGGGAACTGGCTAGAAATTCAGGTGTTTTCCAAAGAGACTCTGGTTTTAAATGAATGAAGAACACTGGAAAATCTCAGGATTATAGATTGAGCTGGAAAAAACCCAGTGGCAGTCTAGTCTGACTCCTTTATCTTATAAATGAGGAAACTGAGACCTGGAGAGGTTAAGGTTGCCTATGTTGTATACCATTTCCTTGCTCACTAACAACAGATTCTGTTTTACTTCTGTGTTTGTGCCTAGTCCATGAGAGGAACAATCAGTGCTTATTGAACTGAATCAAATAGGAGGAGAAGGCAAGTAAGGATTGTGATTTATAAAGAGTAGAAAGCCCACACTGAATAATCCTAATCCTAGTTCACGTGCATATGGTCCTTTAAGGTTGGTGAAGTATTTGACATGTTAAATCTCATATAGCCTCACAACTTCATTTTTAAGGTAGTTGCTTTCATTATCCCCATTTTGCAGGTGAGGAAATCGAGGCTGATCAAGTTTGGATAATTCATCCATGGCCATACAACTAATAAGTATGTAAGGCAAAATTTGAATTTAGAACTTCCTAACTCCATGTCCAATATCTTAGTTGATGATGATCAAAGATCTCTCAAAGTGTAGTAAATTAAATGTTATGTCAGTGACCTGAAAAAGCCAAGCAAGGGCAGTGGAGGAAGGCTCCCAGAGAGTAACCTGGGCCTCCCAGGTGCGATAGCCTCATTTAAAAAGTCTATCCAGTCCTACGTGGTGACACTTGCTCTCCCCCCTCTCTTTCTCTGTCTGTCTGTCTGTCTCTGTCTCTCAGAGAGAAGAGAGAGGAGGCCTATAGCAAGACAGAAATGATACCATCTTTTCAATTTCTTCCCTCTTACCACTTTCTCAAGAAACACAGTGGACTGACAAAGTGAATTCTTTCCAAGGAGAGACTCCACCAAGGGGCCGTTTATCAGACCATCCTATTACAAAAGGCCAATAGCCAGTTGGGGGGTGGGGAGAGGGAAGGGAATCAGGCCTTGGAAGCTAGCAACTCCCTATAATGATACAGCTTCCTGCCTGGGCATAATGAACTCCTATGGTGTCATTTGGCAAGGTGATAATTAGAATCCCCATCCTGATACACGTAAAGGGAGGGTTTGGATGATTTTCATGGAGGGGCGTCTTTGAAGAATAATCTATAGATTCTAGCCATAGGTATGGGCCTGATCCTTTTTTTTACCATAGTCTCTATCAATATCATGAAGAAACGAGCTGGCAAGAAAGGAGGAGATGGGGGAGAGAGCATGAAAAGCCAATTCCTGTTGAGTGGCAATTATGTTTAATGGAATGGAACCCCCGAGACCATCATAGTGTACAGTTGCCTTACCTAAACAATTTCTTTTCCCATCACATAACAGATGAGGCTGGGAAACATGGCAGCTTCATGACCAATGAGTGCCCCCGAGCTCTTCTGCTTTGTCATGCTCAGGGGGAAAACCATCTTCTGGCTTAGCGAGCTGCTCTGGGCCCTTATTTCTGAGTCTCCTGATGGTTTATGCTATCTGTTTTCACATCATTGCAGCTCATAAGGACCTGAGGGCTTATTTAAGGCTTAAAGAAGATCAGCAGCTTTCATATGGGAAGTTTCAACCCACCTACGGAGGGTGCTGATCATCGCCCTAAGAAATGATGCTCAGTGATGCTGTATTGATTGGACCTTTGGCAGCAGGATAACTCTGGCAGTGGACTACCAAGAGATGGGACATGAGTGGAAGCCAGGGTTTTTTTTTTTTGCTTCATATGGAGGGAAGAGAGGCTTCTGGGGCAAGGTGGGATTTTTAGCATAAATTAATTTTTAAAGCAACCTCTATGAAAGATGAACAGATCATAGCCAAAGCAATTGTGAGGGCTCAGAGTCTGTTGGGGTTTTTTTGTTCTGTTTTGATGGGGACTCCATGGAAAAATCATGCTTCATATTTTAAATATCACAGAATTTTATCAGCTATACAGATAAATTTTTAAAAGGTGAACAAAGTAATTTTTAGATAGTGTATTTTAATGCTGGGATGAAATAATGGCCTCTGCTCCCCAATTCAATAGCCTGAGGTTATCATAAGAAAGATGATAAAATATTCATTTTTTCATAATTAATCTCAGTTAGAGGTAGCATGGAAAGAAGTTTCTAAAATTGCAAAGTACCCGTCTGTGAAGGCAGATGCTACAGGAGAAGGAGAACAAAGAGAAGGCTAAGCAGTTAATGAATGTTAACCATTGCTACATTTTAAGTCCTCTTTCCAAATTTCATTCTCCTTAGTGGATTTGTGAACTAATCATCATGGGGTATAACCTCTACCATTGTATGTCAAAAGCTATCTTGTTCTTCTTAAGGTCCATTCCTGTCCAAAGCTTTCCATAAATCCTTCACAGAACATCTATATGATATATCAACATCTTGCAAGTTCTTTTAATAGTGATAATTAATATTTAATAGTGGTATGCTGGAAAGAGAGTTAATCCCAGACTCACAAGAAAGCTGTGTTCAAATTTGTCTCCCACACTTACCACCTATATGACCATGGGTAAATCACAAAACCTCTCTAAATTTTAGTTTCCTCATTACTGAAATGGTTATAGAATTGTACCTTTCTTACAGACTTGGTATGAGGACTAAATCATGTAAAGTACTTTTCAAACTTTCAAGGATCATCTCTTGTCATGGTGTGACATAAGATGGGCGAGAGGGAAGAATGAGTCTGGGGGCAGAAGATTTGAATTGCAATCCTTACTCTTACACTTACTACTTATGTGACCTTCTGCTTTCATGAGACTTGGTTTATCTGTAAAATGAGGAGCTTAGACTAGTTATGCCCATTTAGCCTTAAATCTATTGTGCTGTGATTTCCCAGATACCAGTACAGTGGAATATTTAGACCTATGTGTGTGTTCTTGCACATACATGCACACATATGTATACATGTATTCGTGCATACGCACAATACAAATATACACATAAATGTATTATAAATATGGACATGTCTTTACATATGCATAAATTTCCATATTATAAATGCATGTACGAATATACAATACTATTTCTTGGACACCAGCAACCTTTGGCAATATGCCACAGACTGTTTATATGTATAATGCATCTGCCCCTCGTTCTTTGGGGATGCTTCTGAGATTATGGAGTGAATTATGATTTGGAGCTTTCTAGCATTGCTGGGAGGGTTAAAAGATAAGCTTTTGAGGGGAGGGTCTGGGAGCAGTCCAAGTTGAGGATCATTGAATAGCCTTTGAAGTTTCTTAAATTCAATCTAGCAAACTTTCCTTTTCCCAGTCAACTCTAGCTGTAGCTAAGTGTTCAGTTTTCAGTGTTTTTCCACAACAAATGCACCAATGTAATGAAAAGGTTGACTGCCTATTTAATTGAAAGTTCTAATTTGAGCAATACCCATTCATTCATCACTCAGCTTTTCCTGCATATATTTAAAGGCCACATCTTTGGAGTTAGATCTTCCTGGACTGTTGTCAGATGTTCAGGAGAAACTTTTTGAGAAGATCCCCAAGGATCTTTGGATCAAGGATTGCTCCAAAATCAAATGTTTTTGTCTATTCAATAAGCAATAAATATAGGTATTTCAAATCCATTATGTCCAAAGCTAGAATTCATAATTTTTCTCATCATCCTTTCTGTCACTCAGTTTTGCAAGATAGAGCTTATACTAAATACTTTTACCCAATTCCCATATTTTATCTGGTACAGCTAGTTAATCTCCTTCTTTAATATCTCTTGCATCCTATCCCACCCCAGGTGCTTACACCAGAACCACATCATCCAAATACCACTCAACTCTTGCCTAGATTATGGCATTGGCCTCCTGCTTAGTCTCCTTCTGACTGATCTCTCACTTCTTTAGTTCATCTTTCTCACAATCACCATATTGGTATTCCTAAAAAACAGTTTGGGGCATCTCATTTTTCTGCTCAAGAAGTTCCACTGAATCCTTATCGTCTTTAGGATAAAGTTCAACACTTCTTTTGAGCCTTTTGACCTTCATAGTCTGATACTATGCTTCATAGCTAACTTTTTAGGTTGGTTACACAATATTCCCCTTTAAACTCTGCATTCACCATTCTAGTTAAATTGACATACTTGCTATTCCCTTGTATGTGACATTTCATCTCTCATCTCCATGCCTTTGCCAAGCACATGTCCTTGGAAAGCTCTCCTTCTACCTGTTTCTTAGAGCTCCATGTCCCTTCAAAAGATACTGAGGAAAGTTGTTAACTGATTTATTATGGGGAGGGGAGAAAGAGTGAGTAACTGAGGACATCAAGGTTGAAAGTCCATGTGATTGACTGAAAGAAGGGTAGTTCCCTCAACAGAAATAGGGAAATTTGGAAGATGGTGAGTTGGTAGGAAAGAGTTTTTGCTGTGGACATATTGAGGAGCTATCCAGCTCAAATTGTCCCAATAAACCATAAGGCTGACCTGGAGTTTAAAAGAAAGACTACCAGTTTTGGAATCATCGAAGAAAGATCGTAAGTAACCAATGGCAGATGATGAGAGTAAAAAGAGAGTGTCAAAAAAGGGGAAGGAGAATGTGGTTCAATATTAGATGCTTTATCTAGAGGTAGGCTGGATTTTGCATATGTAGTAAACATATTCTCTTAACTTTTAAGCATAGTACTAAACTGAATGTGCTTAATAAAGATCTCAAGTAAATATAGATTTCCTCGAAGCTGTTTCCTACCTTGATGATCACAATAGATAGGCAAATCAGATAGCAACATGATTCCCCTCCACAAACACCTTCAAGTTGGTAATATATATATATATATATTTGGTACATAATATTTGTTGAATTGACTGCCAAAGACAAACTTCAATTATTTAATTAGTTGCCTTTTTTGATTATCCATGTCCCTGTTCCTTTTCATACTGACAATTAACAATAGTTTCCCTGCTTCTAAATGTATACACAATAAAATTCATTTGAAATTCTTCCTAGAAAAAAAAATTAGTCAACATTAGAATTCTTCAACTCAGCAAAGGACTCATAATATACTTTGAATATAGTGAATGTGCAATTTAAAAAGGATGAAATGTGTTTTTCCTGCTTTTTTTTAAAAGATTTTTTTTGAAAAAAGTATAACTGGATATATCTATCTATCTATCTATGTATATACATACACACATGTATTTTATGTAAATATACATGTGCATATACTTTACACAGGCAAATTATGTACAATGTTGTCAACATGGGGGAAATCCCAATGTGAGAAATCTATCAACATAGATCAGCAAATGGCTTAGTATATAAAGAACATAGATGTATAGATGTATACTCACACATACACATATACATGTAGGTAGATATATAAGACTTAGTATATTTGTCTCAGGGAGTTTCATGAGGCCTATAGAATGACTTCCTCAGAGTTACACAATTAGTAGATATCAGACTGAAAGTACAAGTTGAACTCAGCTTTGGTTCCAGATTTGATACTAAGCCCAATATTCTACCCACCGTGACACACTGCTTTCACAGATACATACACATGTAAAGGATAAACTATCTACATACATGTACATACACATACATGATATACTGCCTCCATATATTCATATCTATATCTATATAAAACATTGCCTCTGTATATGTACATATATGTATGTTCTCATTGTTATTCAGTTATTCAACTCTTGTTGGTATTCCATTATTCAACTCTTCATGACCCCATTTATGGTTTTCTTGGCAAAGATGCTGGAGTGGTTTACCATTTCCTTCTTCAGCTCATTTTACAGAGGAGGAAACAGAGGAAATAGGATTAAGTGACTTGCTCAGGGTCACACGGCTAGTAAGTGTTTGAAGATGAACTCAGGCTTCTGACTCCAGGCTCCATGCTCTATCACTGTGTCACCCAGCTGCCCCACAGAATTCATAATATTCTGTCTTTTGAGACACTGAGGAGCTCCATAGAGGTAGTTGAGTGATACCGTATTCCCAGTGGACCTTTGTGCTTGGTCGATGGGCTAGTGCAAAGGAGGTGGCGGATCTGCTAAGTCATGCAGTTAAAGGCAGGGAGAAGGGAGCCTATAATGTCCAGATCACACTGAAGGAGCCTGTTCAGTTTACATTGGAGGACTTTCTCCTGGCTAGCCATGATTTAGAACAAAAGCGACGGCTGGAGATGAGGCTCCTGGAGCCAGAGGTCAATACGGCACAGGTTTGGGCCCCTGAAGCAGCCATAAACATTAGAAGAGGACATGGAACTGCGAAAGGTCATATAAGACAGAATTCTAAGAGCCCCATGAATGAGTTGAACAAAAAGGCACTTCCAGCAGCTGGCAAACAGTATATAAATAAAATAGACTTAAGTAAACTCACAGTCCAGGCTCCTGAAGAGTCTATACCAAGAGCATTGAGAAAAAAATCACTTGTTTGTTTTTAAAAGTACAACACTGAAATTGAAGAAGAAAACAAGAAAATCACCACAAAGAAGCTTGTTTATTGTGAGCCTAATTCAAGACTCCAAGTCAACTCCCAGGGAGGAAAGAGGCAATGTGGTTATAGGGATGGAAGCATTGGAGTGGTCACTGAGAGGTCTGGAGACTAGTTCAGAAAGCAGCTGCTAATGCAGTGAGTAGAGCACTGGATTCAGAATCAGAAAGACCTGAGATCAAATCCACATGCTCACTCTCCCGACCTTGGTATAGTAGGTAGAATAGTAAACTTGAGGCTGTGAAAATCTGAATTCACATCCTGTCTCTGACACTCACCTTGTACAAGCATGCCCTATAACTTCTCTGACCTTTTCCTCATCCACAAGCTAGTGAACAACGTCATGTTTAGATTGTGCATTTTAATGCTAGACTTAAACAATGACATCTGTTCTCATTAAAGTTGTTCATGCCCATCGTGAAAAATGGAGAGTGTAATACCCGTATTACTTATTTTTTGGTGATCATGATGATCCACTGACAATGCATGGGAAGGATGCTGTTGTCTTTGCACAAATGTCAATGATCCATCCGACAGAGGCCAAAGGAGAGAAGGGAGCACTCTTACAAATGTTTCCTTCCTTGTGAATTGTTCCTCACATGATCTGCTACAGTAGTTAAAATGTGATGTGCCACTCTGTTAATGTCCTCTCCTAAGAAGTGATGGAAGGATTTCCTTCCTTTATTGAATACAAGTGAAATACAAGAATCTGTGTCAGTTCTGTGACAAAGGACAGAAGAGATGACCAAGGCCTGAAATTGGATGATGGAAACTGCCCCTGTCAAGGAGCACAATGAATTAAAATATTAGTTGTCTTGAATGCATAAGGAAAAGGCATTAGGATGAGCATGATCTCACTCTGAATGAGTAAAAGCATAGACATATGATGGGGAACCACATTTTATAATTCCTTAAATTCTAATTTGATCTCCAAGGATCTTTTGGATTTTCCTCTAGAATCTTCATCTGGATGCTTCATATATCATCACTAATAATTATTTTCCTTGTTGGAACCGAATTTTCAATCCAGATACCTATTTTTTCTTGTTGTCATAAGCCTTCCTTTCTTGGCAAATGGATTGCAAAGTGCAGCTGAAAAGGTCAATTTCATAAGAGTACAGGTAGCTATTCTGAATTCCCCAGTGTCAGCATCCTTATAGCTACATTAAAATACCAAAAGCTACCCTGCATGGGTAGCTGCCATTTCCATTACGACAAAAAAAGAAAAGAAAGTAAAACTGATGTCCTCTTTGGCTAGACTCACACCATTTGCATTTTCAGATTGAGTTCCTCTTACTCATCCACTCTACTTACCAGTCAAATCGACCTTCTTCCTATTCCCCATCAAGTAGAATTTTATCTCTGGCCTTGACATTCAGTGTCTTCCCCCCTCCCACTTTCCCCAGTCCTCAAATTAAGACACTGATGTTATTTATCTAGTGAAATTGCTAGATCTCTTTATGATTCTGCGTCTTAGAATTCTGCGTCCCCTAATAATTGGGGCTCTCTCTTTCCCCGTGGAATTTCTTTACATTAACTTTTTGCACATTTGTATTCCTTTATCTGTGTACATCTGATTTTTTTCTCAGCAGAATATAAGCTTCTTCAGGGCATAGACCATCTTACTTCTTTTTTTAAATTTTACTATCCCCAGCACTATTTATTAAGTTCCAGGCACTGAAAATAGAAATATTTAAAATGATGCAATTTGTGTCCTGAAGGAGCATACATTCTAATGGATCAAGAGGAACTTATAAAGGTAAAATATCTCTGTACGCATAAGATCACTAAGAATGATCTAATACACACCATGGCATATGTTTCAACAGTACTTGTGCAAAGAAGGCAAACCAGAGCTGTTCTTGGCAGAAAGAAACAACTTTGGAAAATGTGCATCTGGGCCTTTGTGTTTGGTGGCTACACAGAAGGGACTGAGTGAACTCATCACGACTGCTTCATTTACCCTCTTCCTTTTAGTTGCATGCCATTTTGCTGGCAATATCCTTGGGAGTTTAACATTTCCCCCCACCCCCTTCTGTTGCCTGCTTATCAAACCCCAGGAAAGCCAGAGCATGTAGTCCCATGATGTCCTCAACTCCACCATTCATTCATCTCCCAGTGATTAAGCATTATGCAGGACTTCTGCTTTGGAAGCCTGAGAAAGCTCTGCTAACTGTGAATGGCATGCCTCCAGATTTCCCACACACGTCTTCTATTTTTTTTTTGCATTTCTGTACTAGAAACCAGGCTTGGAATATTTATAGACACATGGGGAAAGGAGAGACTGAGTGGTTAGCTGTCTGGGCCATCAAAAAAGCTGATCTGCTAATCAGTAGATGCATATTTTACTCTGAGGAGGAATTATTTGGTTTGTCTATTCAGTGTTTAAGCCTTTGAAAGCCAACAATCTTAGAATGGTTTTAACCATTTGAAGGACTGATAATTTAATGTTAGATCAGTATTTATCTTGAGTAAAGATGTTAGACTAGGAGAGACATTTAGAAGAACTTGCTGAAGAGAATCCTAGAACCCTGGAAAAGAATAAAAGAATTTCAGAGTTGGATGGACTCTCATTGTCAAAAAGGCAGCTCTATCTAGTTGAGGGAGAACCCATACTTCTCATTGGACTTCTGAACAGTTCTCATTGTTAGGAAGATTTTCTTTCTGTGAAGTCTAAATTTGCTGTTTTGCAATTTATATCCATTGTGTCAAGGTCTGCCTACAGTGATGAAACAGATCAAGTCTAATCAGACATCTTGAAATGCTTGAAGAAAGCTATCACGTCCCCATCAATTCCTCAGGCTTAATTTTTCTTGGCTAGACCCCAATGTTTTATCAATGCTCTGATCCACTATCCCATAACTAGGTTGCTAGATCTGCCCCTTAGAGTTCTTAGAGAGGTCCCCTAAGGGATTTAGAAGGGTCTCTTTTTTAAAATTAGTATGGGTTCATCCTTCCATTGATTGTATTCTACCCTGGCCACATACATGTTAAAGACCAGTAGGTAGCATTTTAGTTGCATTTAACCAGTTACATTAATCAACCTTTACAAAGGGATTTCTTTTACATTTTTAATTTTTCTCAATTACATGTAAACAAAAATTTTAACATTTGTTTTTTAAAATTTTGAGGTTCAAATTTTTCTCCTTTTCCCTTCTTCTATAGATAGTTTGTTATAGTTTATCCATGTGCAGTCATGCAAAATATTTTCATGTTGCAAAAGAAAATGCAGACCAAAAAATCAAGAATAATAAAGTTTTAAAAAGTGTGCTTCAACTTGCATTCAGAATCCATCAGTTCTTTTTCTGAGGGCAGATATCATTTTCATCATAAGTCCAGACATCATTGTTTTGCAGAGAATAACTAAGTAATCACAGCTGATCATCATATAATATTGCTATTACTATGTACAATGTTCTCCTGGTTCTGCTCACTTCACTTTGCATCAGTTTATATCAAGTTTTTCTGAAAGCATCCTTTGTATCATTTCTTATAGCACATCATATTTCATCACAATCATATATCACAACTTATTCAGTAATTCCCCAATTGATGGGCATACCTTCAATTTCCAATTCTTTGCCATCACAAAAAGAGCTACTACAAAATTTTTGTAAATATGGATCATTTTTCTTTTTCTTTTATATTTTTGTAGAGTAGACCTAGTAGTGATATTGGCTGGGTCAAAAGGTATATATAGTTTTATGGCTCTTTGGGTATGCTTCCAAATTGCTTTCCAGAATAGTTGATCAATTTACAACTGCACCAAGAATGCATTATTAGTATCCCAATTTTTCCACATCCTTTCTAACATTTGTCATTTTCCTTTTCTGTCACAGTACCAATCTGATAATATGAAGTGGCACCTCAGATAGATGCCTATAGATAGCTTTGGTATATTCTTCTGAAAACTGCATATTTATATTTTTTGGTCATTTATCAATCGGAGAATGACTCATTCTTATAATGTGACTCAGTTCTCTGTACATTTGAAAAATAAGACCTTTATCAAAGAAACTTGCTGTGAAATTTTTTTTTCTATTTCCTCTTTCCCTTCTAATCTTGGTTGGCTTGGTTTTGTTTGGGTAAAACCTTTTTAATTTGACATAATCAAAATTATCCATTTTATATTCTAATGACCTCTGTTGTCTGTCTGTCTCTCTCTCTCTCTCTCTCTCTCTCTTTCTGTGTGTGTGTGTGTGTGTGTGTGTGTGTGTGTGTGTCTGTTCTTCTCTGTCTCTGTTTCTGTCTTTCTTTCTCCCTCTCCCTCCCTCTCAGAAAACAGCACAATTCAAAACTTAGTGCCATTTTTCTTAAATTATCTTGAATTTATCTTGTAAGTATCTTGTTTGTACAAACTTATTTGCATATTTTCTATATTAGATTGTGAGTGCCTTGAGTGGAAGGACCATTTGTTTCCCCAGTGCTTAGCACAGTGTTTCATACATAGTCGGTATTTAATAAATTTTTATTATATTGACTTTTACATATTCAATCAAAGGTTTACTGCATAATAACTTTTAATCTAATTCTTATTTACAAGCTATTGTTGATAACATGATGTCATCTGCTTATATCCACCATACTTCTTCCTTTTTTCCTTTGGGTTTCCTGAGATCATGGAGTACTAAGACTTCCAGTAAAACAACACTTAACTTCTGGTCAATACAACATTGTAGGTGATGGTGCTTGTGAAGATCAGGTGGAATAAAGAGGAAGTGTGTTCAAATGTGAGGCACAGCTTGCACAAAGGCATCGAGATGGGCTGTCATTTACAAGGAAAAGAAGATGATCGATTTAGCTGCATTAGAATATGTGAATGGGCATAATTTATACCAAGAATAGAAAGGACGGATGAAACTAGGTCATGATGAGCTTTAAATGCTAAAACTAGTTTATCCTGCAAGCAATAAGGAGTCAATGGAATCACGGATACAACGGTATTTTCAATTAAATTCAACAAGCATTTATTGAAGGCTCACTGTGTGTCAGGCATTATGCTAAATGGTGAGGATGCAAAGCAAACAAAGTAGCATAAATTCAATTTGGGGGATATAGCACATACTTAAAATAAAACAGAGTTATTTTATGAGGAAGAGAGAACCAGCAACTGAATGGGAGATTTAGTTAACTAACACTGATGAGGTCTCTACTACTCACTGGAGAGTCAAAAAGAGGCCAAAAATAGTCTTGTTTGTAGTGAGCTCTCAGCCTAAAATGGGAGAGAACATATAAACAATTATGTCCGGACAAGCTATGTGCAGGATAAATTAATTGGTAGTATTCTCAGAACCAAGGTACTAAGATTGAGGAGGACAGGAAAAGGCAGAATGTGGGCTTTTAACTGAAGAGTAGTTTTTAAAAAAAGGCATTTGAGAAGGCAACTAGGGATTCTATTTGAATCAAGTAAAATTGCAGAGAAGAGTGCACCTCAGCAGACCACTTATGCAAAGCTATAGAAGTCAGAGGTGAGTTTAGTAAATAACTCTCAGGTCAGTTGGAACAGAGTCTGCGTTTTAAAATGAAAGGTTATTTTTGTGTCTTAATATATAAGAGGCATTCTTAGCTCAAGAGCTATGCAAAAACATACTGTATAGACTAGATTTGTTTCTTTGGCTCCAATTTGCTATTCACTGAACTAGAAGGCAGAGAGCAAGAAAGGAAGTAATATTAAATAAGATTGGGAAAGTGAGTGAATCAGATTGTAGACAGCTCTGAAGACCAGGCTATTCCAGTGAATTCCCTTCATTACCTATCTCCCTTGAGCAGAAAAAGAAATGACCAAGAAGGAGGACACTGACTCTCAAGCCCAGTTCTGGCTTTTGCGGGGGGGAGGTTAGGCGAGGTATTTCACCTTCCTTGGACATAGAAGCTATGTCTGCAAAGTGAAGACTGACCAGATGGTCCTTATCTTCCTTCAAAAGATCCAAGGGATCTGAAAGGCCATTCAGTTCAACTCCCTCATTTTATAGATGGAGAAATTCCCACCTGGAAAGACTAGGAGTTATCCCAGGTCATACAGACAGGTCAAAGATTTAAACTCACATCTGATTCTAAATACAGTCTTCCTTCCACTTCACTTCCACATGCTACCTTCTTATTCTAACATTTTGCCATTCTGTGATATTTCTAAGAGCATATAAACTTTTCCTGCAACACGAATCCCAAGAGGGATCTGTAGGTATATTATATATCTTTCCTGGGCATGAAATCCAAGAGAGACTTTTTCAAAAAATCTATAGTGATCACACCGGACTAAGAGTCTTCTCCAAAGAGAATCATTTCTTTAATGTTAACTTGATGGATTCTACATAGTCAAATGTAGCAAGTACTTTCTGAATCCCACCCTAAGTGAAGTTGATTATTGCAATTATGATAATAAATATGTCAATGATTTCCTTCTTTTCAAATCCTCTCCTTAAACAAAACTGTGTATACATTAAGTATGAGATCTCATGCAAGCAAAAATCTCTAAATTTTGTGATCCTATATCCTACGTGGTCCTAAGTATATTTGCTGTATTTAATTTGCACCATTTGGGAAAAGGAGAGAGAGGGAAGTGTGGAAGGCCAGCCACACTGTCCCTTTAGAAAGATTTGCCAAATATATGCCTACCCTAACAGGACAATTATGTTCATCACTGCTGGCAAGTGAAACGTTCTGTTGCTCCTGTGGTTGAGAACGCAGCAGAATGCGTGATCAAACTCTTGATAGAGGTCCAACAATGAAGGCTACTCATAATATGTGCGACCAGGCAACTCCCTTTTCCTGCTCCTTGCAGATCCTTCCGAATTAATTCCTGACGAACTGTGTTAATTTATGCCTTCAAACCACCCTCTGCACCATATCCATGCCCTGAATTGTGCTCAGAATAATGAAAAGTTATTTTTTAATAAAAACTACATTAATCAAATCTGTATGAATGCTGCTAGAGTCGATGAGTCTATTCTATAAACTAAAGAACCAATGAAATTGTCTTATCTCTTCTCACTGAAAGGTATATCTAATTCAAGACTCATATATTTTATTCCCTTAAAAAAGAAATTGGAAAATAAGAATTGGAAATATGCTCAGGTTAGAGATACTGGCACAAAGAGTTTAGGGCATTGTAATCAATCAGAACAATATCTTGGGTCTACAAAGATCCACCACTTAAAGGGTCACTGATCCAGCTGTCAAGCAACTTAAACAATAAGCTTCTGCTAAAAGTGTGGTATGTATGTCATTATGTAACATCAGTGTCCTGGAATATCTCATGTTCTTCCACAATCATTAGTTAGCACCATGCTTATATAATTAACCTTAGTTATGAGAGAAAAGGACATTTTTATGTTATAGCATTTACATAGAACTCATTTTAAAAATGAAAGTAACAAGAAAGCAGAAGATTTTTCAGAAAAATTAGGCATGCTATTTTTAAAAATAGTTGCATATTGATGTTTTAGGAATAATTCTGAAACATTTTAAATTGTTTTATGTAAAACAACAATTGTAATGAGAACTAGGGTGATGATAGGATTCATTTATTATGATTCATGCTGCAAGATCCTGGGAATATGAAGACAATCAGTCTTATTTGGGGCTTCCCTTCTATTGGAGAAGTTTACATTTGATTGAAGATAAGACTTCAAGATTATTGTTACTCTCCTATATGTTAGGATCCTATATGCTAGGATCCACTCTCAGGAAATTAATCCAACTATCATCTATAAAGTTAGGGGGTTAGATTGGATAATATATTGAAGATCTGTTCTCACTCTAAATTCTTGAGGACAAGTTCAAGAGATAGAAGCAGGCTCCATGCCTATATAGTTGAGGGAATTCAGAACTGGTAGAATGGATAGTCATTGATAATTCCATGTCAGATTGATGGAGGTCTATAATCAAAGAGTCGTAGAATGAGAGATGGAAGGGAATTGAAAGTCATTTAAAACACCAGTTTCATTTTACAGATGAGAAAACTGAAGCAAAGAGTAGTTAAATGATTTGCCCAAGATCATATAGCTCATAAATGATAGAAGTCTCTAGTAGAATGACTCAGGCATCTGTTAATGGTCCTGCATAGACATCAGTGATTTGGATTAAGGCAAAGATGGCATGTTCAACAATCTGACACCAACCAAGGGCAGACAGTTAATACATATAATGATGTATGCTAGAATGATCACTTGTATCTAAAGAAATGAAATTTCATGGAGTCTAAAAATATTGTTCAAAGTACAAGATGAGGAAGGCATCCTACATTAATCTAGTTCATGTGAAAAAGATCTGGAAAGCTCTATATGAATCAATAACAAGACTTGGCAGTCAAACATCAGCTAATGTGATTCAACCGTCTTAATTTTCCAATGAAGGCAAGTGATGATCTCACTGTATTCAGTATTGCTCAGACCACATCTTAAGTATAGTGTTCAGCTCTTGATACCACACTTTTAGAATATGGATAGAATTCAGAGGAGAGTGATCAGGATAAAAAAAAAGACATGGAATCATGCCATATCTTCTAGTTAACTCAACTGAGATCTGCCTGAATAGCTCAGCTGTAACAGTCAATGTCAAATTGGAGGAAGATATCTAATGAACTATCCCACAACTATGTCCTTGACTCTTACTTAGGCAGCAATTTCTATCAATGACTTAAATGATAACACAGATGATATGCATGTGAAATTTGCAGATGATATGAACTTGAAAGAAAACAAATACAGTAGACAACAGAATCAGGACAAAAAAAAAAAAAAAGACTGTGATATACCAGAATATTGACTAATCATATGATACTTAATTGGGATGTATTTAAATGTATTTGGATATATTTTGAGTCTCCATATCCAGGTTCAAAAAAATCAATTGCCCAAATAGAAAATGGTAGAAAAATCTTTAGACAACAATTTGGACACAAAGCATCTGGACATTTTAATAGACTAAAAACAGCATGGTATCCAGAAATGTTAATGCTACTTTCAAATGTGTACATAGAATTTTAGTGTTCAGAATGATGTAGGAGAAAGTCATATTATACTTTCCCCTAATCAGATAACATCTCAAGCATCATGATCAGGTTTGGGTACCTCATTTTAGGATGGACATTGACAAATAAATACATTTAAATACTGATTAGTGTGATGGGAGAGGCCTGGAAAAATTCTGTGAGGTTTGGTAAGAGGAAGAATACCTCATAGAAGAGAAAACAAGATTTCCAGGGACTGTCACATAAAAGAGGGATTAATATATATCTCTACTTGGTCTATAAAGTGAGGATCATAACAGCACCAGTTTCATTGGGATTGTTATGAGGATAAAATTAGATAATATTTGTAAAGCACTTTGCAAACCTTAAAATGAAGCATAAATGCTAGTTATCATCATCGTTAGCCTTAGATGATAGAACTAAAAAACAATGGCTGAAAGTTGCTGAGAGGCAACTTCCAAGGAATAATTGCCTAACAATTAGAGCTTTCCAAAAGTTGACTCAAGTAACTCTGGAGGAAATAAATTCTCCATTACTTCAGGTTTTCAAATGCACCTTGAGTGACCACTTGTCAGGGATATTGAAGAAGCCATTTATACTTGGTTTTGATTCTACTAGATGACCTTGAAGGTCCCTTTTAACTTGACAATTGAGGGATTTTCCATGATTTTTTCTTGCAAAAGAGCTCAAGTAGTTCAGGATGTAATGAAAATTTATAACAACTGCAGGATAGGTGAACATTAATATCCTCATTTAACAAATAGGGGAAGTGGAAGAAGAGAGGTCAAATGTATTATTCAAGGTCACAGGGGCAAGTCATTGCCAGAACTGAGAATTAAATTTCAGTGTCCTCTTTCTTTAGCCCAACATGTCTGGTTCCTGCACTTTTTATGGCTTCATTTGTCCTTTTTTACAGAATGAAAGATTATTTTGGAAGGGTGTCCTCAAGTGAGAGAATTTACATATCTTTCCTGGCTCCATTGTACATCTTTCAAATTGCTTTTTTCTCTCTTATATGAAGCACAGTTGGTCTGCTGGGGGAAGAGCAGGTAATAGTTTTAACCTTCAAATAAAACTCTTGCCTAAACAGAGTATCTTTTATCTTAAAATATTCCAGGAAGGAACTGCGCTTGTATGGTGGTCTCCTGAAAAAGTGATGTCAAGAAGTCATGTAGATCAAAAGTTGCAGCTCATCCAATGCCATGGATCATAAACATCCAGTGGTATTTGGGGGCAATTCATCCTTTGAACCATTGTTCTACATCCATTGTGTCTGCATGTGTTCCTAAAACATTTATCGAGATTATAATCTTTATTATATAATAAACTGAATCAGGCTGCTCTGGGAATTTGTCCAATCACTTTTCCTAAAAAGAGCTTTCATGGTCAAATGGACAACCATTCTCATGCATGGGTAAAGGAGTCATCATGTAAGGAGAAAGAAGATGAATCAATTTAGAGGTCAGTAACCATTAGGGTATTATAAAAAGCTTTGGAAATAAGTGTCCTCTGTCTTTTTCTTACTTTCTTTTTTGGATCTTATAAAAGTCTTAAAAAATTATGGGTTAAGAATCATGATATGTAGGATACACTGATCTCTACTGTGAGATACTTTACCATCTCACTATATGAACATCTTTTCATTGTTTGTGGAGTTGTGGCAGAGTACGTGCTTTACCAGAAGCTAATTCTTCTTATATATAGATTTAGTGATGTTAACAGATTCAATGTTATTAAGGGGCAAATGGGGGGAGAGTTAAAAGTGAGAAATCTTGAAAATTGATTTTAACACAAGTGTTAAATAATATGTGGGTAACTGACCCTTGAGGCTCTGGTTCTTCTTACTACAAAATGAACATAATTATGTCTGCCCCACTGTCCTCATAGTGTTCAACTAAATATCTAAAAAGTACTTTTGAGTTCTCTCTGAAAAATATAATAGAATATCACATCTAGTCAGAATGTTTTGTTTAGGGGGAGAATAAGCCTCATGACCAAAAGGTTTGACCACCAATTTTGGAAATATTTGCCCATAGAAACTCATAAAACCCAAATGTCGGGGGTTTATTATTTATTTCAGAAGAGGGGAATCTACATTGGTAAAACTGGTCAACAAAAAAGGTCAGCCCCGAACCAAAGATCATATCCTATAATAGTTCTATTACCTCCAAGTCTGTCATCACAAAAAGGCATATATGTTTAAGACAAGGGAAGACATATGAGGTTCTCTTTATTTTATCTGAATTAGGTTCTGTTCTGCTCCACAAGTATCCACATTTTAACTCCCAAAGATCCTTTCCATGGAGATGTTCCTGAAGATGTTTAAAAATAACCATTTTTAGATGCGCTTTGAGAATACTAATAGGCAACTAACTGGCATTGTCAGTAGAGTATTGACTCAAAGTCAGAAAGACTCAAATTCAAAATTTTCCTTAAGCACTTACTGGTTGTGACCTTGAGCAACCTGTTTAATATCATTCAGCTTCAGTTTCTCTACTTATAATGTTCTATTCTATTACTACCTACTTCTCAAGGTTGTTGTGAACCTTAAAGTTATATATTATTATTATATATATTACATTATATATCATATATTACAATATATTATACTTTTTTTTTTTGGCTGAGGAAATTGGGGTTAAGTGACTTGCCCAGGGTCACACAGCTAGGAGGTGTTAAATGTCTGAGGTCAGATTTGAACTCGGTCTTTCTGACTTCAGGGCTTGTGCTCTATCCACGGCACCACCTAGCTGCCTCATATTATATATATTATTAGAAAAAAAGTTCTGTGAAACACTTAACTGAAAATGAGTTACAGTAAATATATATGTAAGATACATATGTATGTGTGTGTGTGTATATATATAATATGTGTGTGTGTATACTTAAGCATCTAAATGATAATGTCATCTTGTACCAGCAGAGAATGATAGATTGCCAAAGTCACAAGGGGTCTGATTGGCTATTGACCCAACAAAAGGGACTCTTTACTTAACCTCTCCTTGAAGTAATCAACCATTGCTTGAAGACCCACAGGAGGGAGAATTCCCTACTTCTTCAGATAGTCATTTTTATTTAGAGATAACTCTGAATGTTGGGATTTCAACCTAAATTTTCCCTATTGAAACTTCTGCAGTGACTCAATAAATATTTATTACGAATTCACAATAAGCCAAGAACTGTGCTAAGAACTGAGGAATACAAAGACTGATCCATGTCCCCAGTGGGCTTCCAACCAAATGGAGAAGATAACATGTAAATGTCTTGGTGGAGGATAATCTCAGGGAGAAGGAGCTGGCATGGGGAAGGGGGCTGGTAGGGAAGGAATGGTGGGATTTTAGGTGAGTGTTGAAGGAATCTTGGAAGCCAGGAAGGGGAGTAAAGGGGGGCAAGGCTTTCAGAGCTGGAGAACAGCCAGGTACCAGATTCCTAGTTCCTTCCCTCTGGAGCCAAGTAGAACAATCCTGTCCACAACAGTTTTTCAATCCCTTCCTCCCCATCCCTTTCCTATGCTGGTGTGTCCAATTTTATGGTCAAAATGTTTCAGTACTCACTTGCTCCGTAAAACATGCTCCTCATTGTTGTCATTATATACACTGCTTTTTCTGTAGTATATTATTTCACATAAGACTTTAAGGACAACTTTCCCGAGGAGATTATATGTTATTTTTTCCATCATATATTCAAATGATAAGCCTGTGTGATTTAAGCTAATCAGTAACCTAACAATTCTAGTGTTTATTATTTTTAAAGCTCAAGACAACCAAATGTCAGACAAGGTGACCTAGTTAAATTGTTTCTTATTTTAACCACTGGGCTCTGAACTATATGCTGTAAGCTGTTCCCATTCTCTGAACCCAATTTTTTCATTATTTAATTTGTGCGGAGGGCCGGCTAGGTGGTGAAATAGAGTATCAGGCTTGGAATCAGGAAGATGGATCTTTCTGAGTTCAAATCTAGCCTCAGGCACTAACTGTGTGACTGTAGGCAAGTCACTTATTCCTTTTGCCTCGGGCAAACCCCTCCAGGGTCTTTGCCAAGGAGACCCTAAAATGGGGTCACAAAGAGTCAAACATGACTGAAAAACAACTGAATGTACCTCCTATCTCCCCATACATTGTTATTAATCTTAAGGACTCATGATACTTGCTGGTTTTTCTTAACTGGGAGAGATTGGAGAGACTCTTGAATAATCTGAGGCTTTCTCAGAATTGGCAAGAGAGCTATGTTCCCCCCAAAGGAGGCAGTCAGCCTGGCCAGGAACAGATGTTCAAGTATGTACCCATAGTTGGGTAAGAAAAAAAGGAGCAATGAGTTTCCAGCAAGGCTGGAGTTTCCAGAAAAGCCTCCTGAAAAGGTGTGAAAATTGTGGAGGAAGCAGGGTAGAAGATGGGGAGTAAGGGACATTCAGGGGAGAGGGGAACAGTCTCTGCAAGGGCACGAGCAAAAGAAGAGAGTTTTTTCTATTAGGAACAACAAGGAAGACAGTGTGAACGGATTGGTGTAAATTCAGAAAAATAGGAAGGGCCTAGCTTATAAAGAGCTCACTTCTGCTAATCTTTTCCAGTCCCTCCTGAAAACTCCCACCAGATTCTTCCTCCTAGAAAATCAACTTCCTCAATTATTCATTTCATTAAACAAATAATACCAATCAGGTCCATTTTCTTCTTCTTCTTCTTTTTTTTTTTGGCTGAGGCAATTGGGGTTAAGTGACTTGCCCAGGGTCCCACAACTGGAAAGTGTTAAGTGTCTGAGGTCAGATTTGAACTCAGATTCTCCTAACTTCAGGATTGGTGCTCTATCCACTGCACCACCTAGCTGACCCAGGTCCATCTTCTTTTCAAGAATCTGCTACAGAGTGCTATAGAGAGCTGACTAAAAAGTGAAATCCTTAAGTGACATTCAATGCCTCCACTATAGACCATTGCACCCAATTTATTTCTCTTTGTCCCTGAAGTCAAAACCTTCACACCAGCCAAGCCAGCCTTTTCATTCTCTGAAATTTCCATCTACTTTTAGTACTCTGCTCAGACTTCTCCCTTCACCCTTTTCTTTGCCTATCCAAACTCGACTCAAGTTTCTAAACCTGCCTTAGACTGATCTCCTGCCAAAATCTTCCCAGAAGCAAGTCTCTCCTTTCCTTGAATTCTAAAACTCCTTTCCTTCTCTCCCACAAGTAGCTCTTAGAGCTATTTTTTATGTGTTTGAGTTTTTTGAAACCCTTCAGAAACTCTGTCTTATATAACTGTGATAGACTGAGGGGAGTGCTGGGTTGGAAATCAGGAAGAACAAGACCGAAACCTCACTGTAATTCACCTCACTGTATTCTAGTAGCCAGTTTCCAAGGATGGACTCATCTCAGGTAACTTCTCTAGGATTCATCTACTGATTCGTACAATTGTTGCTGATTTTTACAGGGAGATGGAGTTCCTAAAGCAATGATGGAGAAATTATATATTTGGTACATATTTATACACACACACATACATACTGGATGGGGCGGGGGGTATAGTAGATTGAGAGATCAAACTAAGAAGACCTGGGTTCAAGTCTTGCCTCTGATATATTCTGACTGTATGACTTTGGGCAAGTCATTTAACCCCTCAGTGATCCTAAGTGTCCAATAAGCTACAGAACAAATATTCTCTTTCTTTATCTCTCTCTCTCTCCCTCTCTCTTCCTTTCTCTCTTTCTCTCTTCCTCTCTCTCCCTTTCTCTCTCTCTCTCTCTCTCTCTCTCTCTCTCTCTCTGTCTCCCTTTCTCTCTCTCTCTCTCTTTCTCTCTCTCTCTCCTTCTCCCTCTCTCTCTCCCTCTCCCCCCCTCTCGTCCTCTCTCCCTCTTTCTCTGTCTCTCTCTTCACACACACATACATATGTTTAAATCTGTCAGTTATATAACACTTGTACATATGAAGTGCCTTACATACATAATTTCATTTGGCTTTCAAAACCACTCTGTGATGTAGGTCTTATAAGATTTATTATTAGTTTTATAGATGAGAAAACTGAGTCTCAGAGAAGTTAAGAGGCTTCCCTGTGGTTACACAGCTGTTACTAAGGATTTGAACAAAGATTCCCCCTGTCTTCCGGTCTGGTGATCTTTTCACTTTATCACCCAGCCTCCCACTTCATGATCCCTGCCCTATCCTCCCAATTTCCTTTGGCCAATGGTTTTGTTGTTGTTCAGTCATTTCAGTCACATTTGATTCTGGTTTGCCATCTCCTATTTTAGATCATTTTGGAGATGAGGAAACTGAGATAAGCAGAGTTAAGTGACTTGCCCAGGGTCACATAACTAGTACGTGTCAGAGGCTGGATTTGTACTCCGGTCTTCCTGACAACAGGGCTGATGGTCTGTGGACTATGGCACTACCTACTGGCCCTTTAGACAATATCACCTCTCTTTTACTCGGTCCTTCCAGAGGACACATAGACATCCCAGCTCAGGAGAGCAGGCAAAGTTCAGACCCCACATCCATCTCCAACTTGACTCGTATCCATCCCTTTCTCTCTACTCATGTGACTCTAATCTAATTCAAACCTAAAGTTTTTTTGGCCTGGACTGGTGAAACTGCCTCTTGCTTGGTCTTCATGCTTCTAGTTTGTCATCTTTTCCATTCCATGCTCTAGAAAGCTACCAAAATCATGTTTCTAAAATATAGATCTAATCATATTGTCAAAAACCTTCACTGGCTCCCTATTGCCTCTGGATAAACTAGAAGTATCTAGGCTTAGCATTTAAAGGCCTCTACAAGCTCACTCTCACTTACTTCTCCATTCTTAGTCACATTACTGCCAGTCATGTATTCTTTATTCTCATCAAACTCATCTGGCATCTATCTTGTGAATATGACCCCTGTATGTATTTTATACATGTTGTATCTCCTTCCGTTTCTCCCTTGTAGTAGAATTTGGGGACCCTTTCATGTTTGTTTGCTTTTATTTTTTTTCTTTGTTTATATCTCCAATATCTTTTGGTTCCATGGGTTCAAAAATTAAGTATACAGTGAAAACAGACATGGATAGATTGCTTAATAGGAGCATAATGGAAGCTTAATAAACCTTGTTGAGTTGATTGTTAAAACCATCATCCAACAAGGTCATGGAAGGAGAATATGTTCCTTAGGAATTATGGGTTCCCTGAATTCCTGAATGGAAACCAGGGCCCACAAAGGGATAAAGAGGCCAAGGTTATCCCTTAAATCCTGGGCTATCTCCAGTTGTTCTGACTTTTGTCACTGGACTGTGATGAATCCAGAAGAGAGAGTGAGGTTGAGGACTTTGCATAACTTTGTCTCACTTCAATTAAAAAAATACACAAGTCAGGACATCATTCTATGATGTCATCTTGTCTTCTACAAAAATGATGGACAAATAACAATAAAATGTCCTGCAGCTGACCTCCAATCTATTTTCATAGAATTATAGATTTAAAGAAACAACTTTAATGGTCATCAGATTCTACCTCCTCATTTTACAAATGAGGGCACTAAGGCTTAGAAAAATGTTAACTTACCCAGGACCATACAGCTAATAGCAGAACTTGAATTCAGTTCTTACTGACTTAAGGCCAATGTTCCACCTCAGCAGATGAAAATGAATTAAGAGGAGGATGGTCTTTGGGCTTTCCCATTTCCCACACATTTCAGTTGTATCCAATGTCTGGCTCTGGTTTCTTCCCAATATAATGGCAGAATATACCTTCTCTTTTTTGGCTTTTTTGGGGTTTCCAAGTTGAGCACAGCTTCAGCTAGCTAGAATTTATTGAGAAAATTACAAGAATAGTTGAGGAGTTTATTCCTCCATTGTGACCCTCAATTCCCCAAATTTCAGGGAGTCTCATTGTTTTCCACCTGGAGTTAGAAGCAGGCTGAGCCTGTGGAGAATTGAGTTTTCCATTAGGACCATCATAGAGGTAGGAGGGTTTTCCTTTGGGAGATAGAAAATAGTTTCTTTCCAATTAAAGTACAGAAGGAAAGAGAATTTAGCATCTGTAGTTCATTGTATGCTCCCGGGCTGTTTGTATATTTTTGTGGTAGTTATTTCTGCTTAAGATTAATTAGAGAGACAAGGAGGGTAAAAGTATCAGGAGAAATTGTTTAAAAGGGAAAGATTTTATTAGAAAAAACTATGGCTTCTCCTCGGGAGAAACATTATATGTTTCAGTTTTCTTCCTTCCCTCCTTATTTCCCTCTTCCTTCCTTCCTTCCTTCCTTCCTTCCTTCCTTCTGTTCCTTCCATTTCTTTCTTTCCTTTCTTTCTTTCATTTTTTGTCAAAAGATATATACTCCCAGTTAACAGAAAAATACAACTCAGTATGTTTTACCAATTGTAACAGAAAACAAAAATTGAATTAGAATATTAGCTCTGAGAGGGGACTTAGAAAAACGAGTTTCTCAGAAATTTTTGATTGCTTACTATATCCCAGACTCTTGTGGGGGCAGTGAGGGGAATTGTGTATAGAGAAATGAGCATAAAGTCAGAAATATTCATCTTCCTGAGTTCAAATCTGGGCTCAGACAAGTAATAGTTGTGTGATCCTAGTTTCCTCAGTTTCTTCATCTATAAAATAAGCTGGAGAAGAAAATGGCAAATCAATCCATTTTTGTTGCCAAGAAAATCCCAACAAAACATCCCAGACACAAATAGATGTTGAAGGACAAAGTAACAACCCCTGTCCTCAAAAAGCTTATGTTCTATAAGGGGAGACAACATTATAGAAAATAATTTTATATGATATATGTACAAAAATACAAGACAGCTTTTCAAGGAGGTTCTAGCAGCTGTGGAGTGGGAGTTGTGGCGATCAGGTAGAAGGTGGCACTTGCACTGAACATTTGAAAAAAACTAGAGATTCTAAAAGGCAGAGGTAAAGAGGAAGTATGTTCAAAGATATGGAAATGGGATGTCACTTATAAAGAAAAGCAAGATGGTCAATTTGGTTGCATTGGAGTATGTGAATAGGAGTAATGGATGCTGAGAATAGAAAGAAATGATATAACTAGGTCATGATGAGCTTTAAATGCTAAATCAAGCAGTTTATATTTTGTCCTACAGGCAATAAGGAGTCACTGGAGTTTATTGAAAGGAGAGTGCCATGTTCAGAGCTGGCCTTTAGAAACCATATTTTGGTGGTGGTGTGGAGTGTAGATTGGAGAAGAGACAGACTGAAGGTGTAAAGACCGATGGAGAGGTTACTGTGATAGTGTTACTGGTGAGAGGTGAAAGCTTGGCCCAAAGTAGTATTTGTATGAATAAAGAGAAGGGAATGGATACTAGAATAGAGAAGTGGAATTGGCCAGTATAGACAACTGATTGGCTCTGTGGGGTGAAGAGGTTCTATTGGGTTTTCCCTCAAAACATTGAACCTCTACAATTGCTAAAACAGCAGAATTGGAAAAAAGAAGGAGGAGGAGGAGGAAAAGAAGAAGTGGAGGAGGAAGAGAAGAAACATGAGAAAGAAGAGGAAGAGGAAGAAGGAGAAGAAGGGGAAGAGGAGGAGATAAGAAAGGTGATGACTATGATGAAAGAGGTAGAGGGCTGTCATCTGCTCTCTAGCTGAGTTCATTATGTAAAGACAAGCAATTGCCATTCTTCGTCTCATCCAAAGGCTCTTATTCACAAGTGACAATTTTCTGCAATCTTAGGTTGATGTCAAGAATGTGGAGATTGAAATGGTGGCTGAATTCTATGCCTGAAAATCAGGAACTCCTGGATTAAACCTCGATGTGCAATCCTTTTATCCAAACTCAAATCCAAACATGATATGTTGAGAAATAGAGACAAGCTGGTAGCATGATGGTGACAAAATGACTTGGAGAGGGGACAGATGAGCTATAAGGAGAGAACACAGATGTTTCCTGCTCTAGCTGATAGTCTGGAAGATGGAAGAACAAAAGGAAGGAGGTGAGGAAGGAAGTGAGCATGCTATTGGTGGGAAAATTGAGCTGTTAGTCAAGGAAACAGAAATGACATCCTACTCACTGAATAGGGAAGATTCAAAAGCCAAACAGCTAGGGAAATTCAAAAAGATGGAGTTAAATGGCCTGACATCTAGTCCTGGGTCTACCACTAACTAACTCTGGAACCTCCTCTTGAGTTTGTTTCCTCATAAGTAAAATAACAACAACAACAACAACAACACAACTGCAACAATACAGCAGCAGCAGTACCAGCACTTTAAATTGCATTAAAAGGTTTGCAAAGCATTTTATGTCTTATCTTATTTTGATCAACACAACAGCCAATGAAAATGGTGCTATTAGGTGAGAAGTTAAGTGAAATACACAGCCCTCAGGTCTGTGAAAGACTGCTTTCTCTCTTTGGGGCTGACAGAACACTTTCTGCTTCCCTCTCTTTTGTTTCAAAGGTCTGGGGGACTCGCCTTTGGCAGGGATGGGGGAAGGCAATTTTTTACAGACCTGAGGGCTGTTTATTTTTTCATCTCCGCCCAAGTCCCCAGGGCCCTATTACCTCTCTACTTTGTTGTCTGTTCAAGCCTTTGAGATTGGGAGAGAGAGGGAGCTACCTTTCAAAGTTCAAAGCCCAGAGCAAACACAGCCTTTCTTCTCATTGTCCCCACCACCACCAATCTCGTCATTTGTCAGCAGAGATGGCAGTTCATGCAGACTGGTTTTTCTTGGACCTCTATATTTCCACTACACAGCTTTACTCTAGTTCTGATATCTTAGCTCTCATCTCTAGGGTTATAATCATGGGGTGTAGGGGGGGCAGCCAGCTACTTGGGTTTTATTTTGGAGTTGTCAGTAATACATATAATATAATGCCCACCAATGCAGGTTCTTTTCTCTGTTAAATTGTCAGGATCTCCAGAGTGAATGTTCATCATCCTTGCCAGGCAGCCCAATTCAAGTATGTTGGTCATTTCTAACTGGAACTTAGACTTTATTAGGAGGGACTAGAAGAAGGATCTGTGTGATCTTAACCAAGATCACTTGATGCAGTCTCAGTTTCCTTCTTTGTAAAATAAAGAGGTTGTACTAAATAATTTCTGAAGTCCCTTGCTGATCTAAATCACAATCCTATGAAATTCACTAAATATCTTCATGACCTTAGATAAGTCACTTTATTGCTAAGTCTCAGTTTTCTTATCTATAAAACTGGTTGGGGGCGGGGAAGGCTAAAAGGTCTCTCAGGTCCCTTCCCACCTAAAATTGTAAGATATGCCACGGAAAAGTCCTATAATTTTTAGAATCTAAGAACTATTTGAGATTGTCCGTGTTACAGATGGCTAAAGGATACAGATGATAGATTCAGGAAGTCCTAAATTCAAATCCGACTCAGAAATTAAACCGGGTAACTTTTATTCGATCATTTAACTTCTCTGTGCCTCATTTTCCAGCAAATGGTGAAGAGGAAGCCTCTTGATGAAAGTGAAAGAGGAAAGTGTAAAAACTGACTTGAAACTTAACATCAAAAAAACAAATAAACAAAAACCAACTAAGACCCTATGTAACTAGTCCTATAGCTTCCTGGCAAATAGAGAGAGAGGAAATGGAAACAGTATCAGATTTTATACTCTTGGGCTCAAATGTTACTGCAGCTGGTGACTGAAGCCTTGAAATTAAAACAGGCTTGCTTCTTGGAAGGAAAACTATGGCAGATCAGGAGCACATAAAAAGCAGACAAATCACCTTGGCGACAAAGGTCCATGTAGTCAAAGCAATAGTAGTGTATAGCTGTGAGATTAGAAAGTTGAACACTGCAGAATTGATGCTTTCAAACTGTGGTGCAGGAGAAGACTTTTGAGAGTCCCCCGGACAGCAAGCAGATCAAATCAATCAATGCTTAAAGAAATTAATTCAATCGATTCCTCAGAAGGTCAAATAACAGAAGTTGAAGCTTAAATGCTTTGGCCACATAATGAGAAGATGGGATTCATTGGGAAAGACCCTGGTGCTGAAAAACATGAAAGGGAAAGAGAGAAGTAGGTGAAAAGTGAATAAATAGTATCAAGAAAACATCAAACATAAACATAGCTAGACCTATGATGGTCCATAGGGTTATGAAGAATTGAACATGACTGAAAAGTAATAGCAAAAACTGGGGTTGGTAATAGCACTTAATACCCAGAATTGTGAGGATAAAATGAAATAATATTTGTAAACTTTTGTAAACCTTAGAAAGCTATATAAATGTGATGGTGGTGGTGGTGATTATGATGATGATGATTCACAGAAGTAATTGGAAATACTTCAAGTTGGTGAGGAGCTTGATGTGGCTGTATAAAGCCTGGATCGGGAGTGTGATGGCAAGCTCTTTCCTGACATGATCCTTTGCCTCACTCACTGTAGTAGGATCCTAAGCAGTGGCCTAAGGTCCTGGACTGGTGGGATATCTCTACCTATAGGGGGTTCCTTCCCCCTTCCTTCAAGTGGAGTCGATCCACTTGACCTAATATATATTTTTAAGTATCACAATTCTTAACTCTCTGATTTTTCCCAAATACTACTGTCTAGTTCCTTTTGCAAAGCTGATAGTAAACAAGAGGGGGTGCTGTGGTACAATGATCAGAGCACTGGGCTCTTGGGTGCTGGGGACTTGGGTGAGAATCCCACTTAGGATGCCTGAATGACCTTAGGGAAATCCTCTACCTTTTCTGGGCCTCAGTTTCCTACTCTTCAAGATGAGGAAGTCGAACTAGATGACTTCTGAGTTCTTTTCCAGCTGTGATCTAGGATCCCATGAACTGGGCAAGATCAGTAAACATTTTGGCAGTTAGTGGCACAGTGGCAAGAGTGCCTGAACTGGAGTCAGAAAGATGAGCTCAAATCTGATCTGACCTCATCAGTGTGACTCTATGCAAGTCACTTCAACCTACTTGCCTCAGTTTCCTTATTTGTAAAATGAGCTGGAGAAGGAATTGAAAACTTCTTCAGAATCTCTACCAAGAAAGTCCCAAATGGGGTCACAAAGAGTTAGACATGATTCAACAACAATAAACATTCTGAGTTCTCTCAGAGACACAAGTTTCTATGAAAGCTAAACTACAAGAGGAAAAAAAAAACACAACTCCCCCAAACAAAAACAAAAACAATGAAGCAAGAGTTAATCTCATTTTATATTTATCCTACCCACTGACTGATTCTTTAATCCATGTGGACATGAACTATTGTTATTAGTGATAAAGTTTATTCCCCTCCCACATACCATCATCCTAATGTGGGGAAACTGGCTCATCAAAGATGATGAATCCAGCTAAAATCTCTGGTGTCAGGAAATGAACTTCAAGCCTTATGACCCCCAGTCCTAGTTCAGATACTACCATGCATTATTTGTGTGCAAGTTTCCCCTTTCTAGAGTCTGGTTTTCTCTTCTGTAAAATGAGAGAATGATCAGCTAAATAAATTAAAATAAAAGTGATATTAAGAGCTAGTATTTCAATAGTCTCTTAAGATCTGCTGGATACTTTATATATCCTAACTCATTTGATCATCTCAACAACCCTGGGAAGTAGATGTTAATATTATGCCCATTTTACAGATGAGGAACATTTCAATTTATTCATACTGTGACCTTTAAGGAAATCTGAAAAGGGAAAGTTCATTTTGAGCCCCAGAGTAGAAAGCAGAGGTCCTTAACGTCTTTGGATCATGGATCAATTCTGACAGTCTGATGAATGATGATGAGGATGCTGCTGCTGCTGAGAGCATTTATACACACACACACACACACACACACACACACACACACACGTACACATAAACACAAACATACAAATACAAGATTTATCTATTTATCTGTGCCCTTTACAAATATTATCTCACTTCATCCTCATTACCACCCTGAAAAGTAGATGCTATTAACTCTCCACATTTTAGAGATGAGAAATCTTTCTAGGATTCTGATTATGATCTTAGCACTTATGCTTCTATTATGCCATTTGACAATATCATCTTTCAAGTACAGGTGAGGAGCTCCCAAGTCCTTGAATGAGTTAAATCCCAAGTTTCTTCCAGTTCTTCACATAAATAAGGTCATGCAGAGATGAGGTCACTCCTACTCCTTGTCTCGAGACGGTAGAAGCCTATCCAAATAGGATGTCATTTTCCCCCCTTTTCCTTTCATTCTAGGGAATGTTAATAAAAATAAAACCAATGAAAGCAAATGATGGTAATTAATGCTAATAAAGGGAAGAGGCAGATTGGAGGGCACATCTGTTCAACATGGCTTTTTGAGTAGCTGGCTGGGGTTTTATTATTGGTAAAGCAGGAGGCAGCAGAGTTGGGTTCATTACCAGTTGCTGGTCTACTTCAAAACCTGTAGCTATGCATGAGGTTTCTGTTCGGATCCCTTTTGCCAACTCTCCAATGGCTTCAGTTTTGTAAATGCAACTCTTTCTAGGTGAATAAAATGACTGCTTTTTGTAATTGAATAAACGTATATGGATATTCAGAAGCAGACACAGTGATTCCGATTATATTTGCTTCATCCTGTTTCCAATTGGTTTTGATTCCTTTTGCATAGGTCTCTGTATTTTGAAAGCTTTTTGTTCCATATAATTTGGAGATTTGGGATGTGTGGCATGGTGTCAGCAATCAAAGGATCATTCTGACATGTTAATGGATTTGGATCATGTCTGAGTAGTTGTAAGTAATATTTTTGCCTGTGATACTGCTTCAGTCTCATCACAGTTTATTTGTTAAATTTGCATGGTTGGATGGTTGGTTGGACTGGTGGGAAAACAGGCTCAAGAACTGAGCAGGATGAAAAGGAATGTAGTGGTTCTGATCTGTATCAACAGCAAGAAAGCCTGCATTAGTGAGCTTATAGATCCCATGAAAGTTTTATCATCAGCTGCTTTGCTTTGGATGATAATGTATACTTTCCCCACCTCTACTATTGGTGATATCTTCACAATCTATTGCACTTGCCAAGGAGTCCCCAGGGAAGAATCTAAGATGGGTTTCTCTTACTCTATAGGTATCATTGGTTTAAGAGGCTAAAGAGATGATGAGCTTTTCCTGACCACTAATAAATACCTTCTAAATAAATAACTATGTAATAAAAAAAGGTAAAAGCATAGTCCAACTTACATCTTGTGTATAAAAGTGGGTTTTATTGAAAGATATGATATAGCCAATTGAAATAAGATAGACAATGACAACATAGCTCCTAAAAGCAGAATGTAGTCCCAGATCTCTCACACTTTATTGCTACCAGATCTTCCAGAAGAAAGACACCATCCTCAAGACTTGTAGTATTTGGGGTTACATGTTATCCTTGGACATATTGACATTATAATACAAGATACTGTTTAAGAATCAAAGGACAAATCAGCAGTATAGCTGCTAGCATTCTTCTAGCATAGAACAAAAAGCCTCACTCCCAACATATGAGCAATCAAAGTTTCACTTTTAATATATAATTTAGAGGGTTTGGGATATTAGTGGAGCAATTAGGTGGTACAGTGGATGGAGCCCTGGGCCTGGAATCAGGAGGAATTGATTTCAGCTATAACCTTAGACAGTAGTTCTGTGACTCTGGGCAAATTCTTTAATCTCCATTTGTCTCAGTTTCCTCATTTGTAAAATAAGGATGAAAATAATAGTACTTCCCTACCAGGACTGTTATAAAGATCAAACAATTGTAAAGGACTTAGCATAGTGCCTGGCAGATAGTAGATGCCATATAAATGTCAGTTGTTGTTGTTGTTGCTCTTATACCAGAATGCAGGTGGCCATGCTCATGACTAGTCTTTCTGATCTCCTAATTCCACACTTTTGAGATTGCTTAGCTTCCAGTACTAATCAGCAACCTTGGGCAAAGCTTCACAAGTGGCTATTATTTGTGGATGGCAAGGAAAGCCTTCATTATGTAGTTTCTTATAACTATTCCAGGAAAGACCTTGAAAAAAGCTGCTGTCAATTTAAAATATGGAATGGTTATGACTGGGACTAAGGTGTGGGGGTGGGGGAGAAGTGAGGCTTCTGTTGAACAGGAAAAAAACTACTGAACTTTTAACAAAGAAACATAGAAGTTTTAAGAGATTACAATATACACAAAGGAAAAATATTAACAAGCAAGCAAAAAGATTATAATTAACTACATTTAATAACAGCATTTCTTCTACTGAGGAGGGAAATCTTTTCAAATGGGAGTTGCCTTGGTGTTTCAGAATATAATAAGCAATACATAGATACAATGCTGTACTGATACTTGGTTTAACACAAAATCTTATTGCTGCAAACAGGGATCTGTGCATCATTAGTGGCTCTTCATATTATGAGGTCAACTATAGAAATCACATTATGGGAGCAGTTAGGTGGCATAGTGGATAGAACACCAAGCCCTGGAGTCAGGAAGACCTGAGTTCAAATCTGGTCTCAGACACTTAACACTTCCTAGCTATGTGACTCTGGGAAAGTCACTTCACCCCAATTGTTTCAGAAAAAAAAATCACATTATGATCTGACCAGGAAAAAAAGTCTACCTACAAAATAAGGTCATGTTATAAAGAAGAAGGGGAAAGTATAGTTGTATTCTGAATTGGTTGAATGGTTGGATCTAAAGAGGATCATTAAAGGTTTGGCATCACTTTGGAAGGAAGTGAAGTGTCACATGAAGTTGGCCCTGTACTGTTTAACATTTTGTATCAGTGATTTGCATAAAGCCATAGAAAGCAATTTTGGAGAGATCACAGAGTCAGAACATATGCAAACAAGTTGCAAGACAGAAAACAGAAACCACTGAAAGACCTCAACAGGCTAGAACTTTGAATTAAATCTAATAAAATTATATTTAATAGGGTTACATGTGAAGACTTACATGGGTTCAGAAATTAAGTATATGATGGGAATATATAGTTTGAAGAAAATCTTTGGATTTTGACAAGCTGAAAGTTCAATATAGGTCAGCAGAATGTGACTGGAGTATTGGGAAGAGTGATTCCAAGATCATTCAGGTGATAGAGATACTGTAGTCAGATCATATGTGAAGGATCAGATTCAGTTCTGGGTAGCATGAGAAGGACACTCATAAACTGGATAATGTCAAGAAGCATATGAGCAGAATGGGAAAGGGTTTGGAGATCATTTGACAAACCTTTAAAAGAGGAAATAGGGATGTGTTTCTTGGAGGAAAGAAGGTTTAAGGGATATATTATAATTACCAAGTATTTGAAGGGCTGTTATATGGGAGAAGGCTTAGGGCCTTTATTTGGGGGTGGGAGGAGGACTTGGTTCTGGAGAGCAGAACTAAGAGTAATGACTGGAATTTTTCAAGAGAAAAATTTCAGCCTGATATAGGAAGAACCTGCATGTTAATTAGAGCCACTCAGAAGACAATGAGTGAGTACAGTCTCATGTACTGGGATCCTGTTTGAGGTATAAGGTAAACAGATGGCCAATTTAAAGATTCTGTGATTTTGTTAAAGCTATCTAAGCAGAATGGCATCCTTGAGACCCTGGCCAAAACAGGGATTGCTCTGAAATATTTCAAGAATTTGGTGAAAGTTGCTAGAAATGTTCATCCCTTATAGGTTTGGTAGGTGGGAAGTATCACATAAGAATTTGAGGAATGAGAATTTGGAAGTGCTACATCATAAAAGACTGAGTGAAGAAGACAGAGATAGGAGGATGGAGGGTGGGGAGGAAGGCCTGCAGTTTAATTTTCCCCAAAGAATCACAGAATCCTGAACTAAGTGACAAAGAAGCTTCACTCTGTATAGCAAGACTTAGAACACAAGAAACAAGACTAAATGTGTCTTCTCGGTAAACCTGACTACAAGATTGGTAGCTTCTGCAGAAAAGGGAAGAAAGTTTGGTGTTTTTAGCCTCCAAGCAATGCTGATGCTGAATTGCAGAATGATGGATGTTTTAGGCACAGAAGTGCTCAAACGTGAAGGCATTTTATCCAGTGCTCCTTCTCCCAACACATCTGAACCTCTCAAACCATTAGGCCTGCTGCAGTGGGACTGAATTTTGTAAATCTGCTCTTCTCATAGAACTCCCCAAGAATATACACTTCATTCCTTACTATTCCAGTCACCCACAAGGTCATTTCCATTCTGTCCTGAGAAATGCTGTTAAACAGTCAGTTTCAGAGGCTTTTTTGATCTGTCAAGGGTCCTCTAAGGCCTCTAAGACCATTGAAGGCCATTGAAAAAGGAGGGATGAGAGGAGGACACTTCACAGATGCAGCCCAGCAGAGGGGCCTTTCACAGAAGGTTCCACAAACTGACAATTGCAGCTAACCCTAAGAGCTGATTACGAGGGCTGGCATAAGTGCTGAGATTTACTGTTTCTGAAGGAGACAGATTGATTTCCCACAGAGAGTACAGGTGAAGTTTTAGCACTCAGGTAACTTTCTACATCCCACCAGAGAGATCACCCCCAGCAGACAGAAATCTTTCATGGTACTTCCATGGATAGAATTCAACTGCAGCATTTTTCCTTTGTCATCCTGAAGGATCATGTATGTTAGCTATGTTGGAGTGGATGTTTAAATCAGAACTTAAACACAAAGGCTGCTCAGCCATTCTGACAAGCTCTTCCTTCATCATGTTACTCAGTGAGACACTGTGCCCTAATTCTCACAGCATCTCCTTGATGTCTCTGGATTTGCTTATCTTAATGGCTCGAGCTCTCTCTGTTTAATGTATGCTTCATACAAAAGGGACCTGTCACAGCCCTGAGTCAAGCTCTGCTAGTGGCTGGGAAGGACCGGGGAATCAACTCGAGGTGGGGGTGGGGAGCATCACTGGTTGAGAGTTGGGATTTTCCCAGCAAAGATCAATCCACATGCGCACAGAAAAGGTTGATTTCCAGCAGGCAGCTCCTCTTATTGATAGCCAACCACTGGTAAAATGGTTCTCGTAGTGCCCTAGAACTAACAGAGCAGCTTTGCACATACACTCAGTTATGTCTCTCACCAAAGCCCACATGTGAATGCATGCCCAGGATCATAAATTTAAAGCTTCGAGAGACCTTAGAGGCTATCTAGTCCAATCTCATTTTATAAACCAGGAACAGAAGTTCAAAAAGATTAAGTGACTTAGGATGATTCAGCAAGTAAGTGTCCAAGACAAGTTATTGTTACTTTATACTGGCTACTTCTAAATCTACTATACTAATCAGGAGAACAGAGTGGTCAGGGAAACCAGAACAAGATACAAAATTCTAACACAATTTAGCTCAATTGTTATCTCTTCCCGGGAAACCTTCCTTGATTAATTTCTATTCATTCATTCATTTAATTATTTATCTGTGTATATGTTATAAAACCTCCCAAGTCCAAACCTCCCTAAAGAAGGTAATCTCTCTAAAGACAAACACTTATTCTTATTGTTTTTGAATATGTATCCTTAGATATACTGCAACATACCCAACATATAAAGGATTGCTTGCCATTTAGGGGAGGGGGTGGAGGGAGGGAGAGGGAAAAAAATCAGAACAGAAACGAGTGTCAATATAAAGTGATTATTAAATAAAAAATTTAAAAAATATATGTATCCTTAGCACCTTTACAATAAGCATCTAAGAAACAATTTTTTTAAATTAAATTGAATTGTACTGTGGCTAATGATGAGATTAGATGGCTAATCTTAATATGAGTTACCCATACTGATTGGAATTCATTCAGCATTGTCTTCTCTTGAATATTCTCCCACATTTAAGTACATTTTAATGGCTCACACAGACACAAATTCATATCACCACAAGAAGCTGAGGTCTAGGAAAATGGCTTTCCTATAGTCATTAAGATTGAGGTAATTCAGAGCTACTTCTCTACCACTCAATATAAGACACTAAAAAACAAATCTGATGAATTCTCCCTTGAGAGTTAGAGAGGGCAGGGATGATACAGGGAAGAGAATGTTATGAATGAAAATTGGCATTGTCCTTACCTGAGGAGAGTTGTTAAGTTTTAAACAGATAGAAGGGGATAGGGTTCATAGGGTTTCTGCTAACCCAGGGCTACAACATTGCTGGAAAAGACCACCAAGAACTAGCTAGGAAGAAATGGGCTACTTCTATCAGGCTAGCCCTTGCAATCTAAAACCAATAAAGTTAGAGTAAAAATTCTAGTGTGAAAAATGATGTCATGAAAATAGATGTGTTCACCAAGAAAGAGCATATAGGGAGAAAATCAGGGAACTGAGAACAGCACCTTGAGGAATAATTACCATTAATAGAAGATGAAGGGAAAAAAATAAGCAAAATCAGCAGAAAAGGAACAAAGAAAGAAGAGAAAATTCAGAATAGAATTATATCATGAGATCCAAGGAAAGAAATTCATAGGTGGCCAAAATGTCGAACACTACAGAAGGGTCAAAAGGGATAGGAAGTGAGAAATACCCATTATACTGGACTTGATTAGGAAGTCACTGGTTACTTTTGACAGTATATTTTCAGAGTGAACCAAAGAGGATATAGAGCATTTACAAGGGAATGAATGGGTAGAAAGGAAGCAGAGACTGTGGGTATAGTTTACACGGTCAAGGAATTTGGTAACCGAAGGAATGAGGGAAATGAGATTATAAAATGCACATATATAAACCACTTAGAAACATAGATTTTTATTGATGAAAGGGCCTTTCAAAGTCACCTCATTCAATCTATTCATTTTACGGATGAGGAATTTGATGTTGGATTAGCTGAAGTGACTCATTCATATATACAGATGGCAAAAGAAAAAATGGGCTTCACATCCTGGTCCACTAATTCCAAATTCATTGCTCTCTTCACTGCATTATGCTAGGTCTTCCAGCTCGAAAAATAGCTTGAAGGATGACTAAGGTCAAATTCAGAATTTTTCTTAAGATGCAGGAGATATGAGTATATTTGAAAGCAGAAGGGAAGAGGCCATGGAAAGAGAAACAGTTAGAAAGATAGATACATACAGAGAGAAAGAAGTGGGGAAAAAGAGAAAGGAAAGACAGAGAAACTCCAACACATTACCTGAGAGAAAACTGAGAAGAATATGGCTAGTAGTTAAGTCAGGCAGGCCAATGGCCAGGCCCAAAAGAAACTAAGGTAGAATTTAGGACTAGGTAGTTAGACTTAGGAGAAATCTAAGAAGGTACAAAGTCCATCAGGTCAGGTTTGGTTCAGAACCAAAACTTGCCTCAACCAATCAGAACCTATAAATTGGGAGGCAAATATGTAGATCTAGTTAAAGGAAAGAAATTAAGGGCAAAAAGTAAAGATGGGAAGACTTACCTGAACTGATACTGAGCAAAATGAACAGAATCAAGAGAACACTGAACACAGTAATAACAACATCGTATGATGATCCACTTTGATTGACTTGGCTTTCCTCAGCAATGCAAAGATAAGAGACAGTTCCAAGACTTAAAATGGAAAATGCTATCCACATGCAAAGAAAGAACTAGAGAGTCTGAATGCAGATTGAAGCGCGCTGCTTTTGCTTTTCTCCCCCATTCTTTTAGTTTTCCATTTTGTTCTGATTCTTCTTTCACAGCATGACTAATGTGGAAATATGTCTAATATTATTGTACACATATAATCTATATCAAATTGCTTGCCATCTTGAAGAAGAGGGAGGGAAAATATAGAATTCAAAAATCTTATAAAAGTGAATATTGAAAATCATCTTTACATGTAATTGGAAAAAATAAAATACTATTAAAAATAAATATGTAAGTACAGAGAGCCTTAATACTGCCACAATACCTAAAAGTATATCATTAGATTTTATTTCTTTTAAGTTAAAGCATTGTTTCTATAGAGTTCTTTTTTTCAAAGAGAAAATACTCTTTTCCCCAATATAAATCAATATCATGCTGGAAAGAGTCCCGACGAGAGAGTCAGAGGAGCCTGATGCTCACTATCAGTATGATATTGAGAAAGTCACTTTTCTTCTCTTGGTCTCAGTTTCCTCATATGTAAAATAAGGGGGTTGGATTAAATGACATCTAATCCTTCCCAACTCCACATCCATGATTATATTCTCTTCTTAGCTCATGAGGTTGCTTTCAAAGGATGCAGGATCCAGAGGGCATGGATTACTAGACAGGTGAACTTCTAATTTAAGGAAAGGAAAGATTGGGTAGGCCTTGTGAAAGAAAGCACAACATCTATCCTGATTGAATATCACCTGAAAGCCCTGAATATCTGGGAAAGAGGTCTTAGAAGAGGTAAAATGGCATCTGTGATTAATTCTGGATCATTCAGAGCATTGCCTGGAGCTGACCCTGCTGTGATTGTCTTTGTTTTGCCATGGCCTAGTACATTATAGGTACTTCATCAAGGCCTGTTGAACTGAGTGAAACTGAAGGCATGATTTCCTCCACATGACTACCTCTCATTTAATCTCATTCTTTCTTCTTCTTCATTGTTATAGTTGTGTGCACTCACTTCATTATTCTTGAACAGAACCAATGATCCCCAAAGCTGCCAGCAGGTGAATCATTGATTTGCTGGCTTGACCCCGGTGTGTATATAATCTTTCCTTTTCCTGATTATGGGGTGAACTCTACAGTCTCTGGTTGAATCTCTTCTGTTAACATCTGCTTATATTCTTTTCTTGTAAATGATGTGAGGTCCTTATAATCCTATCCCTATAAACAGTTCTGATTCATCTCAAGGTAATGCTTCAGGCTGGGGAAAGCAGAACTCCAGTTGAACTTTAATAGTTTTTTTTTCACTTCTTCAGCAAAACATTCCATAGGTCCCGCCTGCCTTCCTTTCTTCCCAATTGTCTTCCACCTTTCAGCTTTCCCTGCTTCCCTAAAGCATGAAAGCATTGCTGAACTGGCAATTCTTTCCTTATTTCTTTCAAATTAGAGCGTTTCTTGGGTGAGAATGTTAATATAGTGTTGGTCTTAGGATTTGGAAGTGTTAAGGGACAGGTCAATTCTCAAAGAGCCTCCATATCTGTGGATCATAACATCTGAAGGAGTTGCAGGGCAGCCACTGCTGACACAGGTGTTGTGGACAGGGAATGAAATAAATTGGAGGGAATAGGAGAGAGGTCAGACAACACAAAGGTTTCTCAGTCAGAGAGGTCAGAGAACAGCAACTGCCTCTCACTCTTCTTGTATCATCCTTTCACATAAGAAGATCCATTCTTCTGGTCTGGTTTGGATCTCCAGCAGCCACTGCCAGGTGGTTCTTGTATGCCAACATGGAAGACTAGGTTTGAATTTTTCTTTGGGTATTTATTAGCTGTGTGATCAATCAATAAGAAGTACCTACTATGCTCTAGGGACTGTGGTATGTTTTGGGATTCAATGACAAAATGAAACCATCTCTGCCCTCAAAGAGCTTATAATCTATAGAGGGGAAGGAAGCAAGATATAACATGAAAGCAGGTAAGTGATGATGGACAAATCACTTAACTTCTCCTTTATAAGGTTACTAGTATAAGTAATACCTGACAAAGTTGTTGTGAAGATCAAATGAGGTAATAATCATATGTAAAATATTTTACCACATAGTGTAGAATTGTATAAATTATAGATATTTTTGATGAGGGCAGGGGAGAGAAAGAGAGAAGGAAATGAAAGGGAAACCATTCTATCTTCCTTCTGTCATCTCATTGCCTTCCCCAAGAGCAAACAGTTCTAAGAATGCTAAATGGGCATCTTTTCTTCAATTGTAGGACAGACCTGAACTGTCAATAATATTTTAGATGCAAAGAGCCTTCAAGTCCTCCTAGAGATTCTTTCTATCTCTATTGGCCTTAAAATTTAGAGTAAACTACTACCAATGAAAGGGAAATTTTAAATTTCACTAAAAAAAATTAGAGTGGAAGAATAATTCCATGTCATTATGAATCAGGTTACTTGGTGCCTCCATTTATCCTGAGAAAATACATGGCACAGTGGATAGAATGTTAGAGTGGTCATCAGGAAGACCTAGGTTTGAACCTCGCCTTAGACATTCTTTCAATAATGGGTCATATTGTCTTAGAATTTCAAGGTTTATAAAGTTCATTCCTTGCAAGGGATATGATTTCCAGTTTTTAGATGAAGAAACTGAGATACACAGAATAACAGAAAGAGTCTTTGCTTTGTGGCAAAGGCCCAGGGTTTGACTTTATTTCTGCTATGTGAGAAGTTCATTCTTTAGGATTCAGTAAATAAGGATGTTGGACTCTAGGCCCCTTTTGAGTTCCAATGCCCTCTGACCTTCATGATTTACAGACAGAACTGGAAGTTGAGATTATCTGAGCCAGGGCTTCTGTATTTAATGATGTCCTGGGTCCTTTCCATTCCAGCCCCTTGAGCAGCTCTGCCTGAGAGGCTGAAAGCACACACAGAAAATTCCAAACATTTCACACATTTCCCTCCTAAGCCTACAGATGACTCATTGCTGTGAGATGTCACAAGGGTCACAGGATAGCAAAGTTTCTACATCTCTTCTTAAAATTGCTTCAAATTTGCAAGTTCCCAAGATAGTCTGTGGAGAGCCAGGATTGAAGCTGTCTATAACTCAGTGGTTATTATGTCCCAACAAGTTGCTTGAGACACACAGAGATGAAGTGTCTTGCTCAGGGGCTCACAGCTAGTAAAGGTTAGAGTGTCTTAATAAAGCATTCCCACCTCAATTGCATACAAGAGATAACTATTACATTGGCTTTCTGGATCTGGGAAGGGAAGCTGAATTGTGTATTTTTTATATCCCTTCTCTAGGCATAATCCTAAAAGGGAAGGGTCAGGCAGCATCCTCTCTTCAATTACTCTGGAGCATCCCCTTCTCATGAGACAGTCATGCCCTTTTTTCAGAGTTTTTGAGATGTTTCCAGTCAGCAGTCCTTAGGTCAAGTTTTCCTTCAACTTTTGATTGGTTACACTGGTTACACTTCTCTCTCCCATATCCCCATCACGCTCTTGTCTTGATTTTTGCTCTGGGTTGGTTTTCTGGAGGTCTTTGTGCCAGCCTTCATTTCAGCAGAGTAATCACCAGAATAGGCAGGAATAAAGGCCAAATTCATCCTCCATTTGTCATTGTTTCTTTTTCTTCTTAGTGATAAGAATGTAACACTGTAAGGATGCTCCACAAGCGAAAACACATTTTAAGGTATAAAGTAACAAACATCTTTTGGGAGTTTCACATCGTTTCCTATCATGGCTTTCAAGTTAAAAACACATCTTTCTACAAATCTTGCTATGTATGTGAACTGTCGTTCTGTACCTTCTCTTCTTTCCTCCTTCTTCTCTTCTTCCTTTTCCCATCTCTTTGACTCTCCTTCTCCCACTCTTTTCTCCTCTTCTTCATTCCCCTCTCCTCTTACTTGCCCTCCACTCCTCTTCCCTATCTCTTTCCTCCTCTCCTCTCTTTCTACCTTTCTTCTACCTCCTCCCTACTTTCTGTTTTTCTTTCACCTTTTCTTTTCCTCTCCATCCCTTTCATTCCCCCTCCCCTCCTCTCTCTTCTCCTGCTCTTCTCTTCCATTCCTTCCCAATTTTCCCTTGTCTCCCTCCCAATATCCCTAACACTGAAATACCTGCTTATTGCCTAACTTCTTTTCTGAACTAAATGTTTCTATAACTAAATCACTTTAACTCTTGCTCACCCTGTCCTGTTTGTCATTGCTGCTTTTCTTTCAAAAGAAGGCTAACCCTTTGTCTGTTTGTTTCATTTTTTGAAAGAAAGCTGAATAAAATGGGTAGAGAGCACTAGATGGGGAATTTGGAACACCTAGTTTAAAAATCCTTTCTCTGATACTTACGAACTGGGTGACCCTGAGTATAAATGTCACTTAACTTCTGAATCTCTGTTTCTTACACTGTGAGAAGAGGCCAATGATACAAGTAATATCTGCTGAACAAAATTGTGGAGAGGCTCAAATTAGATTGAATATAAGAAGGGCTTTGCAAACTCATAGCTATGAATTATTAAAAACTCATCTTTTAATATAATTTTGAAACTTGGTAGAAATACCATAAAATCATGGGTTGAAAGCTGGAAGGAAATTTGAAGTTGTCTAGCCTAAACTTTTCATCTTACAGGTGAGGAAATAGATAGAAAGAAGGGATGGAAGCTGTCTAAGGTCATACAGTTAGTAAGGGTTAGAGCTAGAATCTTAAGCTCAGGTCCTTGGATATCTTTCACACTACATCATGTCATCTGTTGGAATTATTTGGAAAAGTGTGGAATTCCTTTGAATGCCAGGAGTTCCCCCAGAAGCTTAAACATCAATCATTATTATAACTTTTGTTGAAATTTACCCACAAGTAAAAGCATTTTAGTTTCAAGGTTCTTTAAGTCCTGAAATAGCTAATTTACATGACAGTCTTGTAAAGCTGATTAGTGTCTTTGACCTTGAATTTTATAGTGTGGATACAGAAGGATAGAGACAGTCTTCTCCTCCAAGGTCTCCAACAAGAACTGTTAGTTCAGTTTTCATTTCTTGATTCTGTGTTTAATCTAGAGATCCAAATAACTTCACGGGAAATCACACAGTCAGGGAGATAACCTTGGAAACTAACAGTCAGTGGTAGAAAGCAAAAGAAAAGTCATGGCCACATAGTTAAGGATCTGGTTACTAATAATGGGCAGCATTTATATAATACTTGAAAGTTTGCAAAGTGTTCCACATGTGTTATGTCATTTCATCCTCAGAATGACCTTGTGAGGTTGGTGCAACTCATCTCCATTTTACAGATGAGAACACTGAGGCTGAAAAAGATTGTGTCTTGTTTGAGGTCCATAACTAGTAAATATATAAGGCAAGATTAAAACGCAGATCTCCTGATTCCAAGTCTGTAGTGCTCTAGTTGGTTTTCTGGAGGTCTTTGAGCCAGCCTTCCTTTCAGCAGAGTAATCACCAGGAGATAACCAGGGATAAAGGCCAAATTCTTAATTGTCTCCTTGCCCAGGACCTGGGCTAGCTTTCTGGAGGCCCTTCAGACTGGCCTTTGGTCTCAGTGGGGGGAAGCAGGAGCATAGACTAGCCACCACGAAAGTGGGAGATGGAATGGATGTCTCTGGCTAAGTTTGTCCCAGCTTATATACTCTATTATAATTACATCATCCTGAAATCATGAAATCATTAAAAAACAATAAAAGAAAGGTATACACCATTTTCAAAGAAAGTATTTTAAAAATAAGTAAGATAATTTTATTTTTGAAATATTATGTTTCCAATAATTGTACTTGAAATAATAATGATGACAGCTAGTTTATAAATTAATTTAAGGTTGTGAAGCACTTTACAAATATTATCTCATTTTATCCTCATAACTCTAGGAGGTCACTCTTTTCCAGAGGAGGAAACTGAAGCAGATAATGAGCACAGCTGGTTAGTATCTGAAACTGGATATGAATTCACATTTTCTCGATTTCCTACCCAGCTTTCTACCTACTGTGCCAATCAAATGCCTTTGAGAGTTTGGGATATTCTTGATAGGTCCATTTGGGAGTTTCCTGATTCAGTTGCTCAGAAGAACATACTACTTTTGACACATCATTGTCTTCACTTTTAATGTATAATCAGTTTTCTACTTCTGATCTGCCTCAACATAACTTTTTATTAGTTGTGATTAATTGGCCCCAAAGAAAGACTCTGACAGGCAAAATAAAAGTTCTCAAGTTAAGTATATTCCAATAAGACTGTGATCTCTTCCATTCAAGTATTCCAAGTGTTCCATGCAGTGGGCCACTTGTCCACATCTCTCTATAAACTCTGTAGAGGGCTAGAACTTTGGAAAGGTATATTTGAATCAAAGACAGCAGGGTGCTTATAGTTAAGCACCTACTCAGCATAATTGATGGGATAATGGTTCTCTAGTTAAACATATACTTAATGTGATGTAATGATGTAATCACTCTAGGTTGGCATATACTTAGTGTGATATGGTGATGTAATGGTTTTATAGTTGGCACATGCTCAGTTGCTGTAGTGATATAATCATACTGTGTTATTTAAGGTCTGAGAGGACTGGGATCAGGGAGTCTCAGCCACAGACACAGAGAAGACTTCAGACTCCAGACTTCAGATTCCGGACTCCAAACTCCGGACTCCATCTTTGACCAGTCTCATGGTGGCCCTCCTGCCTTCATCACTTCTCCACCTAAAGACCAAGGCCAGTCCAGATATCCTCCAGAAAGCTAGCACAGACACTACAAAATTCAGTAGGAAAAAATCCAGCTAAGATGTTTCCCTTACCTTCTTTTGACTTCACAAGTCTACTAGTGGACCTTGGGGCTATCCATCAATTTTCCTTGCTCTTACTGTATCAGTAACCAACAATTTTAGATCATTCATTTATTTAATCACATCCTTTACTTCAAGGCTCCTTCACAATACCTTGTTTGTGATATGCTTCTGCTTGCTGAAACCCAATGATGTGACCCTCCATTGCTCTTTAGATGATCATCAATTTCTTATTTTTAAATAATATAACTTTTTATTGACATTACATATGCATGGGTAATTATTTACAACATTATCCCTTGCACTCATTTCTGTTCTGATTTTTCCCTTCTCTCCCTCTATCCCCTCTCCTAGATGGCAAGCAGGCTAATACATGTTAAATATGTTATAGTATATCCTAGATACAATATATGTGTGCAGAACTGAACAGTTCTCTTATTGCACAGGAAGAATTGGATTCAGAAAGTAAAAATAACCCAGGAAGAAAAACAAAAATGCAAATAGTTTACACTCATTTCCCAGTGTTCCTTCTCTGGGTGTAGCTGATTCTGTCCATCATTGATCTATTGGAACTGAATTAGATTTTCTCTTTATCGAAGAGATCCACTTCCATCAGAATACATACTCATGCAGTATTGTTGAATGTTGTTTAAGTATATAATGATCTCCTGGTTCATTTCACTGAACATTAGTTCATGTAAGTCTCTCTGTATTCATCCTGCTGGTCATTTCTTACAGAACAATAATATTCCATAACATTCATATACCACAATTTACCCAGCCATTCTCCAATTGATGGGCATCCATTCAGTTTCCAGTTTCTAGCCACTACAAACAGGACTGCCACAAACATTTTGGCACATCCAGGTCCCTTTCCCTTCTTTAGTATCTCTTTGGAATATAAGCCCAGTAGTAGCACTGCTGGATCAAAGGGTATGCACAGTTTAATAACCTTTTGGGCATAATTCCAGATTGCTCTCCAGAATGGTTGGATTTGTTCACAACTCCACCAACAATGCATCAGTGTCCCAGTTTTCCTGCATCCCCTCCAATATTCATCATTATTTTTTCCTATCATCTTAGCCAATTTGATAGGTGTATAGTGGTATCTAAGAGTTGTCTTAATTTGCATTTCTCTGATCAGTAGTGATTCGGAGCTCTTTCATATGAGTAGAAATAGTTTCAATTTCATCATCTGAAAATTGTCTGTTTGTATCCTTTGACCATTTATCAATTGGACAATGGCTTGATTTCTTATAAATTAGAGTCAATTCTCTATATATTTTGGAAATGAGGCCTTTAGATGATCATCAATTTCAAAACTGGTCATCAAAACTGACCATTAAAAACTAGTTACGACCAGTTTTCAACAATTCCCCAAATCATATGTGGAGTGAGAGATATCACAGGCTTAGCATATTGTGTTAAGGCTTCTGTTAAATATATATATATTGCAATCTGTGTGTTTTTAAGCCCATTTAAAGAGATGCCAATGTAGAGAAATTACCTAACACAGTTAAATATCATTCTGAAGTTTGAAATTTCAGTGTTTTCTCTTTAATGCAGAATTCCTAAAGGGAATTATGGGGCGGTACATTTCTTCATGGAGAGTCTGTCACCTTGGAGCTCCAGAATTTGAAGACTCATCATCTTCATGGATCAACACCATCTCTACTCATTAATATTTTTAGCATCTGTCTTTTAAATCAGGCACAAAAATGAAGGGCTTTTAAAAATAGCCTTATACTTCCAAGTTTGATCCAGTTTCCCAGAGCAAATTGTTGACATCAGCATCTTCTGATTCTCTTCTTTCTCTTCTACTTCTTCCTCCCTTTTCTCTTCCTTTCTTGCCATCCTTCTGTCTGTGGGATGGAGTTATGTTTGGGGAAAAGTAACCTGGGTCTCAAGATATTTAATTAGTCTAGGATTTGTTTTTGATCAATTTGGGGATAACTTTCAGTTAAATGGAACAACCATAAGTTTAGATCTAAAAAGGACTTTGATATCATTTAGTTCGTTTCCCTTATTTTCAAATGAGGAAAATTGGGTTGTCTCATAGAAAATGAATGATCCACACTTAGTGGTCAAATTTCTTAAATATCTACCATCAACCCAGCCCTGTGCTAAATGTTTTGAATAAAAATTAAAAAGAAACTCCTCTCCACTGAGAAGTTGATTACTTAGTTTAGAAAACAAGAAATATGAACAAGGTTAAAAAAAACCCACACTCAAAACTACTGGAGGACCGTACAGCTTAGTATATACTGAAGTATTAGAACATGTGGTTGTAGTGGCTAGGTGGCATATGGGATTTGGTGCTGCATTTGTGGTCATCAAGGTCTGAATTCAAATCCTACCTCAGACATTTATTAGGTCAATTATTCTGAGCAAATTTCTTAATCTTTCTCTGCCCCAGTGCCTTAGCCTATAAAATGGAGGTGATGATAATAGTACCTCCTCCCAGGATTATTGGGAGTGATAAAATGAAGTAACATGTTTAAAATGCTTTGCAAACCTTAAAGGATAATTAAATATCCGCTTAATCATTATTTATAATAATTATAAATAATACTTATATACAGATGAGCAATACTTTAGAAATTCAAAGAGAGATTTATAAAAGTCAGGGCATTTATGGAGGTCTTTTAAGGAGAAATCAGGGCTTTAGAGGAGTTTTGAGGAAAAATGAATTGATAGAAGTGGGGAGGGATAGAGTTGGGGTGGGATATGGAATGACCCAGGCAAAGGCCTGGAAATGTAAGTGAATATGGAAAGCATTGAAGGAAAATACCATGATTGGATAAACTATGACTGGGTTCATGTGAGGGCATAATGGGATATACGATTGGATTTGTATAATGGTGCTGATTGATGGAGTACCTTGAATGCCCATGTGGGCTGAGGAGTTTATACTTCATTCAATGAGTAATAGGGAATGATTCTAGGTTGTTTCGTAGGAGAATGACAGGATAGAAGTAGTGAAGAAGATTAATTCACTAAAGTTAGGATGTTTTTCGTGCTAGAAAGATGAAGCCAAGGAAAAATAAAACTGCTTAGTGGAAAGTGAATTTATGCAAGAAGTTGGAAGAAGCTGACAGTTACTGAGATAATATTGTTAGTGGGGGGACAATAGAGACTTGGTTTCAATAGGTATTGATGACATAATTTTTTTTGTAAAATGCTTTTCTCTCTTTTAATGAAAGCATAAAAACATCATATTTAAGGGTTATCAGACTTTTATTCTCAAATCAATGAACCCTGAAAACAAAGTAATCTGGATATTGCCCAAGTCAAAAACAATAAACTTCATAGATGCTAAGGTGAGAGGTCATCTTCTTGATATTCATTAGGGTTCAGAACTCCACCCACACAAGCCTGGTTGATTCTTGGTCTTGCCCTCCCTATTGCCTATTCCATACATCCTCTGTAGAGGATCTAACCCATATGTCACTAGATGGGAGGACTTCCTTTAGATCTTGGGGCATTTTCTGGATCCATTATGCCATGTAGGAAGGTCACATGTTGCCTCTTGTCTTTGATAAATGACCAGCCCTATTTCTTTTCTGATCACACATTTTCTGGCATCTTTAGAGCCACGTTGGATGTGCAAGCCACTCTTGATAATATGTGATCATATACTGATGACATGGTAAAGCTTTTTCTTGCTCTTTGGGTCATTTATAATCTTGAGCTTTTGAAATTTGAAAATTGCAGCTCTGTTCACAGCCAGACTGTGGCTGCAAACTGAACTAAAAACAGCAATAAAAAAAGTTTGCCAGCAATGATATCTTTTGTAATCTAAAGATCAAATGTATTTATGTTTCTTGAAGTCCTTGCCAAATCAGTCATATTATAAGGAATTTGGGGCATGTTGTTCCACCTAATCATTTCTTCATAGCTTAGAAAACTCAAATTAGATCAACATCTGATTGTCATCCGCTCCTTTAATTCTTACCTTCCCACCTCAAACCTTCATTAATTATTTCTTGATGCACATCAGAAAATCCTTCTCTTTTTCATTGCGGCTCATGGAAAAGCTGTATGTAACAACCTTGTCAAGTTGAACCTATAACTTGAAGACTGAGATGGAAACTTTAAAGGTCTCCCTTCAGGAAGAGATGTCAGTGATTTGCTTGTTGTCTGATGTTCTATTTCTTTCCCAAACTGGAGGATAGGCCAATTATAGTCCCAGAACAATGGGAAAAGTCTTTTTCACCTTTGATATCAAAGAAACCAATCATTTCTGCTGTTGACTCTCCAGTTTGGGTCCTCTCAATTATTTATTTTTAACGTATGGCTTAGCCACCTCCCACTGAAATGAATTACAAGGCTTCTTGGTGCACTTTACAGCACAGATAGTGGTTGTTCAGTCATTTTTCTGTCATGTCTGACTCTGAAGGATTTCATTTAGTGTTTTCTTGTCAAATAACAGATAATGCAGTAGTTTGTCATTTCCTTCTCCAGCTTGTTTTACAGATGAGGAAACTGAGGCACACAAGGTTAAGTGACTTGCCCAGGATCCCACAGCTGGGAAGAATCTGAAGTCAGATTTGAACTCAAGAAAATAAGTCTTCCTGACTATGAACTATGGCACTCCCTAGGTAGAGAGATGGTCAATGGTGATTCCAAACTTGTGGATATAGATAGCTGGCTACCATTTTACTATCATGGCTACATTAGGATTTTAAGGTAAAGCTTGAGGGAACCACAGAGTTCATCTAACACAATTTATTTATTCTCCAGATGAGGAAATTAAAGTTCAGGGAAGTTAAGTGAGTAGCCCAAGATCCACTAGCTATGAAGCTTTCTAGTGTTTGATCTTCTGAGTTTGGAGCCATCTTTGTTTCTTGCTCTACCATGTCACCATTTGAAGCATAAAAAATACCATTCTTTGAGAGACTAATTTTTGTTTCATTTAATTATTGTAGGAATATTTTTTAGGCTAAATCTTAAATTAATAGTATATTTGGCTCATAGATTCAGAATGAAGGCTCATAGAGGTTGCTTTGCAGCTGATAAATTTTTTTGCGTACATTCTCATATCATCTTCAAAACAACCCTGTAAGGCAGGGAGAATAAATGTTGGTATTCCCATTTTACAGAGGAGAAGAAGAAGACTTAAACAGGTCAAGTGATTTGTCTAAGATTACAGAGTGTGGCAGAATCTAAACTTGTTCCTCCAAATCTAGGCAGTTTTCTATCACATCATAGCTGCCTTGGAGGGTCAGTCATTTAAAAGATCTTTTATGGAACTGCCCTCAATTTGGGGATTTCTATTTGATGTTCTGATTTGCTAGGAGTAAGTCAGGTTTCTGCTTTATCTTCTCTAGGCTCTTGTTCCACAAAGACATTTGGTGTGCCTGTACATGTGGGGAATTGCAGTGGAAGTGATAGGGGTATTTTGTTTGGGGTATGAAGGATGTATCATATCAGGGTCAACAGAGCATAAATTCAGAGCTAGAAGAAACCTTAGACTCTTTCATTTTTGGCATAAGGAAACAGACACTGTCTATTTGCATTCCATTCCAAGTGGTCCAAGCTTACACAGCTAATAAAAGGATGAAGCAGAATTTGAACCTAACTCCTCAGTCTTCAAATTCAGGATTCTTCCTCCATCACTATGCTGTCACTTGTGGTGACCTGTTCTAACTGACTAAATAGAGCCATATTTATATACAGTGAAGCTTTGATTATATAAGTTTCTCTCTAATTCAGTAAGCCTGATTCTTAGTCAACAGGAACAGAAAACAAAGGATTTTTAACCGTGATGGGAAATGGTAGTAGATGCAGTGAATAGAGAACTGAACCTAGACAGGAAGAGTCATCTTCCTGAGTTCAAATCCACCTCAGATACTGTGTGACCCTGTCTGCCTCAGTTTCCTCATCTGTAAAATGAGTTATAGACGAAAATGGCAAACCACTCCAGTATTTTTGACAAGGAAACAAGAAAATAGAGTCACAGAGAATCAAACTATAACAACTGAACAACAATAGCAGTTTGATCCCAAAGTGACAAGCTGCTATCTGGCATAAAGGAAGAATGAGCCTTAGCTGACAATTCTAAGTATTCACTGTGAGAAGAAAACTATTTGGTGATAATTGCCTGTGTAACTCTGATTTTGAAAAGGAGACTTCTGGAAAGAAGGGCAGAGGTTAGGGCTCTGAGGTGATATGGTAATAAGGAAGAAAGTGTAAGTAATCAAATCAAAAGACCTAAGTTCAAGTCCAAAATTTGTCACTGATTTGAGTGAGTCCTTGCCTCATTGTTTCAGAATTTCTGAGAGCTAATGTATCTATCTCCCCAAGACTGTGAGTTCCAGCTATTTTATAACAGCATATGATAATATTGTAGGATTGAGAGACAAGACTTTCTTGTCCACCCCATCCTTCATTTTACAGATGAGAAGCTTTGACCCTGATGTGCCCGAATGTGTTCCTTATGCAAACACTGTGGTCTGGGGAGTCTGAGGCTTTGAACCTGAAAAAGCTGGCAGGCCTGTTCTAAACCCACCGTGACCTTGAGGTTATAAAGGAAAATCTTCCTCCCTCTGCAGCCTGCTGGTTTTGTTCCTGCTGTTTTTCCTTCTAATGGGAGTTGAGCTTCTAGCCTGCTCTGGTTTCATGTCTTTTTATTTCCCTCCAGGCATTAGAGATGAATAGCTACAATCCAAGCTAAAATAGAAAAAAAGACTAACCCAGTGCAAGTTTCTGACACTTTTCATCTAGCCAGTTGACGTGCTTTTAAGTTAGACAACACAGTGTAGTGGCTGATGACTAGCAGGACCTCTACCCACTTACAACTTTTTCTCAGACCCCAGACCAATAGGGCAAGTTTCCCCATGTTTTCTTGAGCAGGGCTGACTTTTTCAGGGTCAATGCATTAGTTTTTTCATCTCTTCAGGAGGGACAGGGAGCCTTGGCACAGGCTATGACCCCTTTCTCCCAAATTTATTCACTCATATAGCCTTGATAGGAGGCCATGTGAGGCTGTAAACCCTCTGGAAAGATCCCAGGTATAGGAGTCAGAGAAGTCGAGTCCAAATTCTGCATGTGACTCCTACTGTCTATGTGACCTTGAACACACTTAACTTTCCTGGGAACTAAAGTTTCAACAAAGATAAAATGAAGGAGTTGGGCTAGATGGAAACTTTTTCAACTATAGGTCACAATTCCATATGGGGTCACATATCTGAATGTGGGGGCCATGAAAAATTTAGCAACAATAGAAAGTTTCTGAATGTTCTACATCCTGCAGTATCAAATATTCTGCCAAGATTTAATTCTTTATGTAAAAGCAAACCAGCACATCCATCTCAGTATGCAAATTTGTTTTCATCTTTAATAAATGGTAAAATTATACAATTCCAAAGTTTAAGATAAATTTCTTTATAATTTATTATCAGTAAATATTTGATTTGTAAATCTATTTTATATACCTATATGCCCAGGGTGGCATAAAAATTTCTTGGGCAAAAAGGGCTTGAGAATAGAAAAAGTTTATGAAGCCCTAGGCTAGATGATTTCTAAAGATTTTCAGCTCTAGACTTATGATCCAAGAGGTCTTCCATTTGTAAAGCACAAATTCCAAATAATAATAATGGGACACAGTCACACTCCAGTCCTTCCTTTTTAGATGCTGAGATGAAGAAGAAGTGTACTTGGCCAGAAAAACCAACTTAGAGGGTTCAAGCAGGCTTGAATAATGTCAAGGAATCATCTGGACAGGATGGGCTCTTGTCAATTATGGACTAAAAGTAAACTGTGTAGCAGATATACATTTTGACTCATCACTACCCTAAGTGACGACTGGTCATTGAGCTGTATTTCTCAGATAAAACATTTTAGAACTTGTCTTCATTGTCCCCAGGTTTACTAGAAACAAGAGAAGGGAAGAGAAGAAGCATTTATTAAGCACCTATTGTATGCCAGGCACTGTGCTAAGTACTGATAAACTAACGTCAATGCATAATAAATATCTCCAGTTGGACATATACTACAACCAATTGGTTGTGTCCAGTTGGACACAAATGCCCAACTGAGGATATTTGGCCTTACAGGCTGCTTTATTTTTCAAAGTTTGCCCAAACTGTCCAGGATTTGACACCTAAAGACATTCACAAAGCAACAGAGAATATAAACAGAAATAGATCCTTATCCTGCCTGGGGAAGCTGTACCCGTCTTAATTACAACAAATATATTCAGTGCCTCACATAAACTTTCAGGTTCCAGAGAGTTCTCACAACAAGCATCTATTCCCATTCTCCCCATGCACTAAGAAACTTTGTGAAGGAGAAATAAATGAAATAAGAAAAATAGTGAAATAAGCATCTTGGGAAGGGCCAGATTCCCAAGATGCTTATTTTACTAGTTGCCAGCATCAGGAGAATGTCTTAGTCACTCTTTTATAACCCAAGGAGACACAATCACAACTGTAATCCAACTCTGAGTGGGGCATATATTTGGTACCTGTTCTGAGTCTACCATTGTTTCCCCCTTTATTTCACTTGTTTCCTTACTTATTCCTAAGGTTTGTGGAGGTAAGTATCTAACAGAGGAACTAACATTTACCTTTATCTAACCCCCTTTAAAATGGTCAGACAGTGTCTCATGTTCAAACAGTGTCTTGCTCTGGCTAAAAGGTTTTTTTTCATATTTAATGCAATGAATTTCTAACAGTTGGGTGGCTCAGTGTATAGAGTATGGAGATCATACTTAGGAAGACTCCTCTTTCTGAGTTCAAATCTGGCCTCAGACATTTAGTGGCCGTGTGACCCTAGCAAGTCATTTAATCCTGTTTGCCCCAGTTTCCCCATCTGTAAAATCATCTGGAGAAGGAAATGACAAACTACTCCAATATCATTACCAAGAAAACCCCCAAACAAGGCCACAAAGAATCCTATGTGAAATGACCAAACTACGACAATAATGATTAGTGGCAAGGATTTTTTCCTCTTCTACATATATCCACTCAATCATTTCTTCACTAGCTTGTGTTCTTTATTGGGGGTTTTCTCTGTATCTTCTTTTGATTTTTTTTTCTCCTGTTCCTGTGGAGCTTGCTGTAACATAAGATCCTCCATTTTAATCTCTTATAGAATATAGTTTTCTTTTTACTCTCCTTAGTCCAGAGCCCAGCTTTCTATCTTAGGTTACTGATTACCATCTTCAGAGCAATATCCAGATCATTCTTTCTAGCTAAGAATTAATCTATTAATATGGAGATCTGTGACTTGGGTATCCTTGTTCTCTTTGGTGTGTCTTCCGTTCAAAAGGAGGCACCTCCTTTCAAGCTATAACTGGATTGGCCAGTACAGTCCACCATGTCAGAAAGATCACTGTCAGTTTTCAGCACAGTACAAAACACAAAATGTATTTGCTAAACACTAGTTTCCTGAGGATCTGAAACACTATATCGGAAGTGTTTATCAAGATAGAGGACCTGGGAAAATTCCAAGGGGGATAGTGGCGATCAGAGCACATGAACAGTTGGTTATCACAACCCTATGACAGTGTTGATCCTGTCATTACTTTATATTCACTTCCCAGTCAACTCTGCCATCCAACATGTTCTACCTTGTCAATCATCATTCACTTGTTCTTGCAGATGTCTTGTTCTTGACCTCTCTACCCTTTATAGGGATTATGATTGCCCTTATCTTACAGAAACCTGACTTGCATGAGAATTGCCATTTTTAAATTGGGTTGCTACTATCATCTCCCCTTCTCAATTATAGAGAAATCCCAGAAAGCTTTATGTCTCTATAACAAGGGGCTGAGCACAGTGAGTGTCCCGAGCTGCCCTCCTTGCTTTTTGCCAACCATATGTGCTAGTTCAATGATCTGACATTTCAGGAAGGATCAATTCTCTGGCTGCTTCTGACTGACCATGTGTGTGACTTAATGCTGAAGGGAACTTGTACTTTGCAATGAAGACACAGACATCTAGGAAAATGGTTCTTTAAGAGGACAGAACCATCCTCTTGTATGTGTCTCTTTTCAATCTGCCTACAGAGATGTGATTTGTTAGAGTGGTGAGGGTGAGACTGGACCCTTTCACAACCTGGTCTCAGGGTTTCTACCCCCAGAAGGATAGGGGGACTAGAATAAGTCCTTTCTGAGACTAAGCCACTGGCTGCCTTTTCTACTTTGTATTTCAAGTGACAGAACATCCATCTTGAGGACATGTTCAAACTTGTGAGTTCAAGAGATCATAGGTTCCTTGGGTAAAAGTTACTGATAACAGGGGAAATTTTTATTTCAGAGAAGATGACCACTAACAATAGGAGGAACCCACACCCTGGCCTGGATAGCCAGTAAATGGGGACTTTGAGGGAAGGGTATAAAGTCAAGACACAATACCTATTTAGCCAGTAGTCTTGCCAGCTGCCTCATACTCAAATAATGTTTAAATTTCGACTTCCCAGCAGAGTACAAAAGTAGGTATTACTGCTGTTTATTGTTAATTTTTTTTAAATCTATCAATTTTCCCCTTGTAAGTATATTATGTTTAGCATTCCTTTTTGTTTGTAGAAAATAAAAACTTGTCCCATACCTGGATTGGATTGTACGTGGAGTGCTTTTCTTCTTCTCCCTAGATGGAGGCGTAGGGAGGAAAAGCCAAAATTGAACCAAAAAATGAACAAATATGTCCTAAGTTATTTTCCCTAATCGGTGGGGGAGGGGAATATAGTACAAACAAATAGGACAATATGAGAAAAGGGAGTCTAACTTCTCTCACTGGAGGTTAGACTTCTCAGAAGACTCAACTTGATTTGGATCCTACCAATGGCTCTAATGCAGATGACCTCTGCAATGAAATGAGAATTGGTACAGTATCCCAGCCCCACTGGAGCCAGCAGTGGTTATATTTTTAAATGTCCTTTTTTTGTAGATAGTTAATCCAGGTCATGGTAGATTATGATAAGAAAGTAAATCATTCCCCTAAGCTGATCATAACTCAGCCTAATAAAAATTGATATATTTCCCCATATGTTCAGGAGTTGTTTTTCAGTCATTTCAGCTGTGTCTGATTCTTTGTGACCCCATTTTGGTTCTTTTGTTAAAGATATGGAAGTGGTTTGCCATTTCCTTCTCCAGATCATTTTACAGATGAGGAAACTGAGGAAAATAGGGTTAAGTGACTTCTCAGGATTACATAGCTAGTAACTGTCTGAGGCTAGATTTAACTTGCGTTTTCCTGACTCCAAGCCCTGGTGTCCTATCCATTGAACCATCTAGTTGCTCAGATGAAGAAAATAATACAATAATTTGATGCTCTTCATAGTTAATGAATGAACGGATTATAATTACAGTGGAATGATGACTCCAGAAAACTTTAGAAGGAAAAGAAACAAAAAAAAATTTATTTTTTATGACAAATCCCTGTAGTGAGTGACCAAGACCCAGAATATATCCCAAAAGTCTGGACCCCTGTGCTTTCTAGGTTTTTTAGTTAAAGTGGTCAGTCCATCAGGAATCATTTATTAAGTACCAATATCTACTATATAACATGCAATGCTCAGTTGTGGGTCTACAGTGCTACAATAAACAATCCCTACCCCAGAGGAAATTAGATTTGAATTATAAGAGGGTTAACAGAGTTTAGCTCAAATGTGCTTCTAAGTACAAGCATTGGTGGTAATAATCAAACACATTGAACCTGAGATAGAAATTCACTAGCTCCTTAGTCATAAGGTATTAGGCGAATTGAAAACAGGACTGCTAAATAACATGGATTGAAGGTTTGAAATCTGAACAAAAGTGGGAGGTGGAGCTCAACTAAGAAGAATATTAAAGTTGTAAGGTGAAGGAAAATGTTGCCCAAGTGATATTACTCAATCAACAGAAATTGACCAAAAGTTATTTTTTCTTTATTTAAGAACATTGGGATGAGGAACAGCCATTTCCTGAAGCTCCTGAGAATGATAGGACTTTGACATTTTTTATTGGAAGAGTAATGAAGCTTGGATTCTGAAGAGATTTGATTAAATTGAAACAAATAAATGAAAGGTAGCATCTTGCTGAGCTGAAAATAAATGAAGTTCCAATAAAAGTTGGTCAGCAAGGCACAAAGTAAACAATTGAAGCCTGAAGGACTTAAACTTTAAATATGGATTTGTGTGTTGCTACTGAAAAACTCCTTAGTCATTGTGGAGTCTGAAACATCTTGAGTTTCTAATAAAAATGATCATGCATCCCTCCCCCAAAAAGAATAATCCAAGGAAAGTATTGGAAAATGGAAAGAGAAGGACAAACTTTATTTTTATAAAAGGAAAAAAAAATCCCCATGTGCTTCCTTGGGTCAGAGCAAACTTTATTTTCCTCCTTTCCTGCCTTCCTCATTCCTTCCCTTTCCCCTCCCCTTCCTTCTCTTCCCTCTTTCTTTCCTTCCTTCCTTTCTTCCTTTCCTTCGTTTCCTTTTTTCCTTACTTTCCTTCCTTTTTCTTTCCTTTCCTTCCTTTCTCTTTCCTTTTCTTCCTTTATCCTTCCTTCCCTCTTCCCCTCCTCTCCCTCTTTCTTTCCTTCTTCTCCTTCTCCTTCTTTCTTTCTCTCTTTTAATTTTTATTGTGAATGTAACAAATGTCAAACAAAACAGATATTTCTATATACATATTGTAGAACAAAAACAGAGGACCACATTTCTTTTTTCTTATTTCATTTTTATTCTGAATTTAATAAATGCCAAACAATATGGACATTTCCACATATATACAATATAACAGAAAAGGAGGACCATATTTCCTTCCTTTTTTCTTTTTTCTTTTTATTTTCTTTCCTTCTTCATTTCATTTTTATTTTGAACTCAACACTGATGAAAACAGACATTTCTAAATACATATGGAAAAAAGAGGACAATATATAAAACTAAATATCTTCATTTTATATAGCTTGCATTTCATGTTAAATATATAATTAGTTCAATATGTAGCTTTCAAAGTTGTCCAGATTGTCTGTGCTTTTGGAATTTTCTCCTGCTTTCTTTTTTTCTTTTAAAAAAAAAATTTCAATGCAACTTTTTTCTTTTTTTTTCTTTCTTTCTCACTTCACCCCCACTCCCATTTCCATCTTTCCTATTCTTTCAATATCTTCTCTCATTTTTTTCTCCCACCCTAAATGGAAGAAAAACAAAGCCCTTGTAACAAATATGTGTCATTAAGCAAAACAAATTTCCACAATGGTTATATCCAATAATTAACATTTTAATTCATCTTTAATCTGTGATCTTTTTGTAGATAGTCATTCCATCTGTCAGAAGTCTCAAGTATTAAATTTTATTTCTTAATAATGTTGTCATTTCATAAATTGATTTTACCACTGTCGTCAGTTCTTGAAGATCTTCCCAGGTTTCTTAGAAACAGGTAATTTTGCTATTTCCCATGTATAATAATATTCCATGATATTCACATATTTTAATTTATTAGTGATTCTCCAGTAGATGGGTTTTCTTTAGTTTCTAGGTCTTTGGTACTATTAAAAAAATCTGCTACACACACACACATACATACACACACACCCTTAGAGATGGTATAATTAGGTCAAAGAGAACAGTTACTTTTAGGATAGAATTACAAACTGTTTTCCAGATTAGATAGACCAATTTACAGCCTCACCAATAAAACATCAATATGCCTGATTTTCCATAGTTCTTCCAATAATTGGAATTTTTCATTTTTTCATCTTTAACAATTTGATAAATATAAGTAGAGACTCAGAGTTGTATTAGTTTATGTTTACTTATAACTGATTTGAAGACTTTATTTCATCTTTCTATTGATAGTTCAGATTTCTTCCATTAAGAATTGACTACTCGGGATCACTATGTGGTACAGTGGCTAGAACACCAACCCTGAAATCTGGCGAACCTGAGTTCAAATCAAGTCTCAGATACTTAACACTTCCTAGCTGTGTGACCTTGGGCAAGTCACTTAACCCTAATTGCCTGGGGGGGGGGGGGGAAAGAATTCACTACTTATACTTTAGATACCTTTTTTTCTATTGTATCTTATCTTATAAATTATAATTTCCTCCTAATATATCTTGGAAATGAGACTTTTATCAGGAAAATTTTTCTCAAAGTTTTTTTCCAAGTTGTGTCTGTCTGTCTGTCTGTCTCTCTCTCTCTCTCTCTCTCTATATATATATATATATAATATATATATATATATATAATTATTATTATTATTATTATTTCTTTCTTTCTGCAAGAGCTTTTTACTTTTACATAATAAAAATTGTCCATTTTATCTTCTATTATCCTTTCTACCCCTTATTTGGTCATAAAGTATTATCCTCTTATCCATACATCTGAAATGTAGTTCCTTTCTCACTCTTTTAATCTGCTTTTATTGTTGCTTTCTATTTCTTTCTATTTTCTCAGTTGCTTTTGTCATATAGTGAATCTTTCTCTAAATTTCAAGACTATAAGTATATAAAACATGGTACATATATAAAAAAAGATAACTCACTAGTCCTTCTAATTTTGATTCAGTCATGAAACAGAGACATCACCTTCTTGACAAGGGTCTATATAATCAAAGCTGTTTTCCCATTAGCAATGTGAGAGTTGGATTGTAAAGAAAGTTGGGGTAGAAAACTAAAACTTTTAAATTGTAATTCCAGAAAATACTTTTGAGAATTATTTGGACAGCAAGAAGATCAAATCAGTCAATGCTTAAATAATTTCATTTAAGCTATTCACTGGAAGGACAAAGATTGTTCTAAGTACTTTGGTCACATAATGAGAAAACAGAAGTCATTGGGGATCCCAGTTCCTTCTTAAATTATACATTTCACCAGTTCTTATAGCACAATAATATTCAGTCACATCCATATACCATAATTTGTCTAGCTATTCCAATAGGGCAAAGCTTCTAAAACTGTGGGTTGTAACCCTATAGAAAGTCATGTAATTGTGGGGGTTTTGAAATTTTGATTTGTTATCAAATTTGAAAATTTGATTTGTGGACCTATACCTATATAAAATTTATATATACCTATATAAAAATTTCTTAGGTAAAAAGGGATCACGAGTGAAAAAAGCTGTGCTAAACACTGTACACCTACAATCTTAATTTATCCTCATAACGACCCTGTAAGATAGTGTTATTATGAATCCAATTTTACAATTGAAGAAATTGAGGCAGACAGAAGTTCTGACTTGCTCTATAGCATAGATTTGAATTTAGATCTTCCTGAGTTCAGGCCCAGCATGTCTCTACTGTTCAACCCCACCAATTTTAACAGCTTAAAATGCTTATATTTCTTCTTTTGAAAACCAGTCACAGCTTCTAGCCATTTATATGTTGGGAAATAATTCTTAAGTTTGACTCATTTACAGTTTCTTTGGAATGAGAGTTTTATCAGAGAAACGGTTAGAAAGATTTTTTTTTAGTTACCCTTCTAATTTCTACTACATTAGATTAATTCAGGCAAAAATCTTTTAAAATGTATGTGACAAAAATTTCCATTTTATTTTTTGTGATCTTTTCTATCCCCTGTTTAGTTATAGGCTCATCTTCTATTCATAGATTTAAGGAGTATTTTTTCTTTTGTTCCCCTAATTTGTTTATAATGTGACTTTTAATACTTTAGTCATATATCCATTTGGAGCTTACCTTGGTATATGGTGTGAGGTGTTGATCTAAAACTTAATTTCTGCCAGATTTTTGTCCAATTTTCCTAGTATTTTTTTTTTGTCAAATATGCAATCCTTCTCCCAGTTACTGTTCTTTGGGGTGGTCAGGCACTATGCTACTACTTTTTTAAAGTTCTATATGTTATATTCTTAAGCTCTTCCACCGATCAACCCCCTTTTTTGTAGATCCAGTAGCAAAACATTTTAATTATTACTGCTTTAAAGTACAAATTGTTTTTTGACTTATTCTTTAGGAATGTTATTTAGTTGCCAAAGAATTTATAATATTTTCTTCAAAGATCTTTTATTGAATTTTTTCTGCATTGTAGTCAGTAAATTATATAATATTTCTGCTTTCCTGAACTTTTTGAAGTTTTTATGTCCCATTACATGGTCTTTTTTTTAAGGTTACATTCATGCCTGATAAACATATTAATATTTTTCTCTTCCCCTTTAATAATATTGTTTTTTAACTTCCTTCTTGTTTACTCTTTTTTAGATTTGTCATAGTCTGAAGGGTATACATTCAGGCCCCCTACCATTATGATTTTGTTTATTTCTCCCTATGATTCAATGAACTTTTTTCATTAAGTATTTAGCTATTAATTATTGATATTTATTATTTGTCTATGATGCCTTAGCGCATGATATTGTGTTCTTATTTATTCCCTTTTATCTTTTCTATTATTATTTCTATTATTCCTATTTCCTGAAATCTTAATTATTAATCTTCTTTTTTTGAGCATAACATATTTGGTTTTATCCCCTCATTTTACTTCATGAATATTCATCTTTCAAGGATTTTACCTTTTTGTAAACAACATATTGTGAGACTCAGTTTTCTAAACTCTTCTGCTATCCTTTTCCATTATGTGGATGAGTTGATCTCATTTCATGATGAATAAGTTTTTTCCTCTCCAGTCTCATTCCTCTCTACAAAGAAGATAAAGGTGATGAAAGTGGAGTTTGCCTAACAATTGTGATCTATAAATGATGCAATTTGTTTTGGCTTTGTGGCCTCTTTTTATATGATTCTTGAAGTTCTGAAAGGACAAAAAAGAAATCTGAAAGGATACTTGCCTTTTCTCCCACTATTACATACCAACAATTCATCCTCATGTGATCCTTTCAAATTGATCAAATTTTTCCCTTTTCTCCTACATTTTCATTTCAAAGTCTATCTAGGTATGATCTTCCTATAAGAAAAGTTTTGAGATCTTTTATTTCATTAAGGTGATTTTTTTCAGGTTTCTTTTGGATAAATTATTCTTGATTGTAAGCCAAGGTCATTTGCCTCTTCTTTATAGTGGCAATTACTAAGTCTTCTGTGATCTTGTTTTCTTTCTGCATACTTGAAAATTTTATTTTTGGCTCCATGGTGTATATCTTTTTTGATGTGGAGGCACCAGATTTTAGTTATAATGTTCCTGGGACAGTTCATTTTAGGATATTTTTCAGGAAATAACTAGTGGCTTCTTCCCATTTTCAATTTGACCCTTGGTTCTAAGAGATCTGAATAGTTTTCAGATATGACTTCTTGAAGTATAATTTCTAAACAGTTTTGTTAATGATTTTTAGTACTCCAATGACTTCTCCATAACAAGTTTTCCATATTAGCTTTTAAAAAAGAATTTCTTCTGTTTTCTAATCTTTTGATTTTGTGATATTTCTTGTCTCCTGGAACTGTTTTCTGTCAAGTTAGGTTTGTCATCATATATTTTGTCTTTAATTCTTCTTGCCATTTTTTCCTCCCAAGCTTTACCAGTATGTATTTCTTATTTTGTGTCCTTTAGGTTTTTTTATAATTCTTGTGGCCAAAAAATTTTTCCACAGAGGTTTATTGTGAGAGTATTCTCTTCTTCACAGTTAACTCCTGAATATCTCTCAATTCAAGTTATTTCTTTGTAGTACTTAGTATTTTCTTCTGTTTAGTCATATTTCCAACCTTAGTTTTTGAATTAGAATTTTGTGCTCCATTCCTGTACTTCTGGATGATATTGTTAGGTCCTGCTTGATCCTGAGTTTAGTAACTAAAACTAAACCTCACTATCTGTAGGAATTGTTGAGATTATTATTGCTGTGAGTTGGATTCAAGTTGCTTAGATCCTGGGTCAGTGGGCTGCATGGATGCTGGTCTAGTCCTGTTTTCTACAGTGGTTGGCAACCTTAGGTCACCTCTTCTTGAGCAGTTCTTGCCCTATATCTTGTTGGAATTAGGCCCTTGGGTTACTTCACATCAGCTCTAGATGTTACTTTGACCCTTTATCTTGCATTGCTTGGTGTTGTTGCCCTTGGAATCTCCCACACTGGATATGTCTACAGCAATCAATTGGGTCCCTGAGTAATCTTGAGCTGGCCCTGTCTACTAGCATTGATGGGGCCACTGTGTTGTCCATATGAGACTCTGCTGTGGCTTTTTCCCCTAGTGCAGGACCAAGCTGTTTTAAATTTCACATTTTACCTACCATCTGCTCAAGTATTCAGCAGCATTCTGGCATCCTTTTTGTGGAGTTCTGGACTAGATGGAGGAGTTTGTAGCTTATAGGAGGAGTATATGGTTTGTAATTTGTTCTCCTTGATTTTCTTTTATCATTGTTTCTTCTGGTGAATTTTTAGAGTTTTCCTGGGCTATCTGTGTATGAACTGGATTCCTAGGAGTTCTAACATACCACTGTCTTCCCACAACTCCCCAGAATAAACTTGGGATAAAAAAAATTTATGTGTCACATCAGTCAACCCAAATCTCCTGAGATTATAGAAATCCTGAAATAGAGCCTGGTGCCTGGTACCATCAATCTACTTGATTCACAACACCTCCATTATTTATGTTAATATTCAGTATATCTAAAGGCAGAGAAATCATTATGCAGTCCTAAGGGAATCTAGATTAATAAGTTCCTTTGCCTGTTCACATTGTATTATTACTAGTAGATTATTGCTTTCTTCTATATGTTTTAAATTTGATAAAAGTGACTATTCAGATAAAGAGTTCATCAGAGTGAAAATGAAAAGTGATTGGTAGGCTCATCCATGCTTGTCTTTGAGGATTTAACAAAATAATTTAAATCTTATTAATTCCCAGACAATTATTTGTCCAGAATATAGGCAATGTCAGAAGAGGGAATATCTTGGGTTCTGTTCAGAAATAAGAAGAGACAGAGATTCAAACTATGACTTTTTTGTATTTAAATCTCTAGCCCAGTGGCCTTATATAGTTGTATGTTGGTTTTAAGTTCATACTCCTCATCCACCTGCATGAACTCTATATACATTTTTTCCCACAAATAACAAATTCTTTTTTTGTCTGAACAATAGGACGAAGAGCTGAATGATGTGATTCAGGGAATTATGGGCAATCCAAAGCATGTTTTGGGAATCTTTCCTGAAATATTTCTTTACTGAAAACCTTTCATAGTTGACTCAAGTATTGCCAATCAGCATTGTACTGGAACTATCCATATTTTATTTCAATTCAATTGAACACCGAATGTTTGTTTAATTATTTAATTTTGGAATAATGTAGCAGAAATCACTTAAAATAGTACAGGTGACATTTAATTTAATGACTTGATTAAAGCATTTCTAAAGCACATTCCTAGAAATGTAAGTTGACAGGTGTCAGGTATGTCTTTCTCTCTGAATTGGCATTGAAGACACAGTAATCCTCCTCTTTTTAGGATAGAAGACAACAATGGATCACCCCAGTTTAGACTTTATCACTTCTGGCCATCCTCAAATCACTTTCTTCATTCATTCTACCTCTTCAGTGACAATCAAAATTTTCCAGGTTACATTCAATTCAGTTCAGCTATCATTTAAGTTCCTACTATAAGCCAGGCACTGTATTAAGCAATGTAGATTCAAAGACAAAACTATAACACTCCTTACTCTCAATGAGGTTACATTTCATTTTAGAGAAACAGCATGGATGTTGACATATAAAATACATAATCAAAAGTCATCAGAGTAGGACAGGACAAAAAACCTTAACAATTATAGGAATCATGAAAAGTCTCAAAAAAGAAAGGTGGCACTTGAATTGTGAGTCTTTGCTTGACTTTTTTTGTGTGTTTAGAGGAAATAAATAGCTGTCCCATTCCTGATCTTCATTATACAGCATGTACCTTTCTGTTCTACCATTTATAGAAGATCCTAAGTAGGAGTCAAATCTAAAATTTACATAATTTTCTCTGAGACTGAGGTATAAAGAGAAAAAGAGCGCAAGGAAGAGTGGGTTTGGACCTTTCTTATAGGTGGTCAGGTATTGAACCTGATTCACATGCATGGCTCCACAGCCAAGGTCAAATCCTTCTCAAAGGAGAAGATGGAGCCCCAATCTCCTAAGCCCAGGAGCAGTTAGTACTATTTCATATGGAATGCATGTAAATCAAGGAGACAGACATGTAATGAAATAGTCATTTCATGATAGATCATTTAAATGGAAATGGAATTTTTCTCAGCTCTAGCAAGATTTTGTTTCATATCATTCCTATGACAAAAGCTGGACAAATTCCTTAGCCTCTTAGTGTTAGAAACATATTTGTAAGATTATAAATTATAGAGAAGTTGCCAAGTTGCATTAAGACAGTGAAGGAGTTTTCTCATATACTAGTTCCTTATGCTAATGAAAATGAGACTAGTACCTTTCCCTAGTCTAGCAAAAGTAGCAAAATAGACTCATGATATTGAATCAGAATTAATTTGAGAAAATGGCCCCAAAACACTTTTTTAGTTTGAAATCCATAATCCTACCTCTAATTTTTACCTCTGAGGCGGGATGTGGTAATATACTTATTGGACCCAATTGAGGAATCTTATTCCCAAATGCTTTCTATTTCAAGTATATTTATAGGAGTGGGGAGGGAAAGCTGGGAAAGAACTTAATAATGTCTATTAAGACAAACAGAATGAAAAATACAATATTGAAAACATTTACATTTTAATAGTGAAATAATAGCAATAATTTTTACTTGTTCTATGTCCTTTTAGGACTTCTTTTCCATCTGTATTCACATTAGGTATTACTGGTGTTTTTTAAAATAATCACACTTCCTTTGTATTAATTTTTTTTTTATTTTTCATCATTTTGTATGGAGTTTTCCCATATTTCTCTGTATTCTTCACATTCATTCATTTCATCCATTTTTATATATGTGGATGGATGGATACATATATGCATATGAATATGTATATCAATATTACAGAAATATTTTGTTATATTGATCCAGCATAACATTTATCCATCTTCCAATTGGTAGAGATTGAAACTGGCCAGAGGACCTCACTAGTATAGGTCAGGTAGCAGTATTCCAACTTCTTATGTTTTCTTCCAACTTTTAAGCCTTTGTTTTGAAAGCTTTGCACTGTTCATTTCCTTATCTTAGTACGATCAGTCAAACCTTGACATTTATCTGTTCTATAATGCGGGTCAGTCCTTGGTTTTGTGAATAGACTGATATGTTTGTGCTGAATCATACTGTTTAGTGTATCAAATATTCATCCTCTGACCTTTTGCCACTGAATTCTACTAGGGCAGGGCTGGGGGTGCTGAGCAATGATTAGGTATCTCCTTCTTGGTAGAAACTTTGCCAACATTTGTACCACTGGGCATCCCAGAATTTGAAAATCATGGATGAATGCATTGATGAAATGGCACATTGGGGCAGTGTGTGTCCTTGGTCTAATAAAGCTGATGTCATCCATTGCAAGAAAACCCAGTGGCACATTCGTTGGCTCAATCTGACAAGGGAGAGTATGTATACCAGTTGACCAACCTAACTGATGACAGTATACACAGGCATACAACTATAGATGTAAATTGTTTAAAATTTTTCACTATTACAAATAAAACAATTATAAATGCCTTTTGACAAGATATGATGATTATTCCTCTTAAAAAGCATAGCTTAGCTAAGTTTGCAGAGGACCAGTATCAAAGCTTTAGCTTCCCTTTTTCCAGTCACAGAATCCCCTGAAGTTAATCCAATGAAGCATAGAAGTCTATTAGTCTGCATATATGGAGTAAATACCCACGATTCTTGTCATGGATCTTTGCAGTATAAAATTTATAATTCTGGTACTGGGATCACAGGGTCAAAGGATATAATCAGTCTTGTAATTAATTCTATTACACACTGATAACTTGTTCTTCAAAAAGATTATGCCAATCTACATTTTCCCAGCATTGTAATAGAGTTCCTCTTTCCTTATAGCCCTACCAAAATGCATCATTTTTAAAAACCAATCTAATGGGAGTAAGATGCTACCTCAAGGTGGATTTAATTTGCTTTCCTCTGGTTATAAAAAAAGTTTGAACTATTTTCAATTAAGCATCAGCAAAGTGTTTTCCTAACTTACAAAAGTGAGCATTCACATCTTTTGATTACATCATTCATTGAGAAATGAATATTCAATTCAGTCCAATAGATGTGTGTCAGTTGAGTCTTATATGCAAGGTACTGTGCTAGATGCTGGGGATACAGAGGCATAAGTAAAATTTTCCTGTCCTCCACATGCTTGCATTCTCTGGGGGCATACAATATGTATAAAGAAATGGGTACAATGTAATTTGAGGATGAGAAAAAATAGGGTGAAACAGAAAATGTGCTCCATTTGGAATTAGATGTCATGGATTTCAATCCTGACTCTGACTTAGACAGTTCACTTTATATGTTTGAGGATTGCTTCATCTGTAAAATGAGAGTTGGACCAGATGACCTTTAAAGACCCTTTCACTTTTCAGTTCATGATGTTATGAACTAACAGCTATGGAAAGGATGGAGATGGAGGGACAAGAGATGGATCAGCAGAACCTTTTCGCTGAAGTGAAACCAAGCTGAATCTCCAGGGAATGAGGAAGAATCAAGTTGAAAAGAGAGTATTGGAGATATGGGAGACAGCTAGTGTAGAGACCCCCAGAGCAGGTGGGAGATAGAATGCTTAATTCAGAGATTAGCTAACAAACCAATTTGGCTGCAAAGGGAGTGATTGAAAGAGAATAATAAGAAATGAGGCTGGAGAGGTAAATTGAAGACAGATTATAATGAGTTTTAAATGCCAGCAGAAGGATTTGCATTTCATTAAAGAAACAGCAGGGAAGCACCAAAGATTTTTGAGCTGGGGAGTGACATGATTAAACCTGTGTTTTAGGAACATTATTTTGGCATCTGTATGAAGTATGAATTGGAAAAGGAAAATTAAAATCAGGGAGACCAATAGGAGGCCATTACAATAATGGCCTGGTTCAAGAGAATGGAATGGATGTCAGACATGGATAGGTAGAATTGAAAAGACTTGGAAAGTGATTGGATATGGAGAGAGAAAGGAAAAAGTCAAGGATAACTTAGAGGTTGCATGCTTCTGTGTCTGGGAAGATGGTCAACAGAAAAATGTTTAAAAGGAAAGAAAAAAATTTAAGAAAATAAAGGGAAAAAAGGAAACCTTTTTTTAAGTTTCAAGGAGTGATTCAGGGGCAAATAGTGGACAATAAGTACTTTTGTGAATGTCTATCAATTTCTTACAGACTGTGTATTGGTTTATCAGATATTTTAACATATTTCCTACAAATAATTCCTCCCTCCCCCACCCCATTTCTTTTTGCCTTATCAACTAATGCTTTCACATATTAATAAGCAGGAGAAAGACAGTGCTTGAAGATAATGGACTTTGGGGGAATTGGCAGGGTTCAGAAGCAGTCATAGGAGATCCATTGGCAACCCAGCTTCTAAGACCCTAGAAAGCCCAGAAATACGAGGATCACTGGACAAAGATATGTACAAAGAGGAAACATTTTTCTTATCTTTGGCAAGGGAAGGTTTTAGTTATTGCATGTAGACACAATGATCCTCTCAAGGCAGACCAACTATTCTTTCTAGGGTATAAGGCATAAAGGCCTACTAAGAGATCCTTGGGTTCAGAGGGCTTTGTCTATGAACAAGAGAAGGTAGTAGCTTGAACAAATCCTGAAAGTAGCTTACCCTGTACTTGGACTCAGAAAATCTGGGAATAACTCTTGATTCTGACATTTAACCACTTGGAGCTTTCATTTCCTTAATTATAAAATGGAGAAAAGAGTATCTGCACTACTTATCTTCCAAAGTTGTGAGGAAAGCACTTTGTACATCCATAGTATCTTATATATTGGGAGTTATTAGTATTATTTCTCCTGAGAGACAATGTTCCACTTGTTCAAATTCAGGAAAGAGCTTTTCTCATCTCAAGGAATGGAAAAAAAAAACATAAAAGAGTGAGGGTGAGAGGGGAGATCTGAGTTTTTTTGGTTTATTGTTTATTTAAAACCTGAAATTTTAAGTGTCCCTTGTGAGGTGGGAATGGGAAAGGAAGGTGGTGTAAAAAGATTAAAACGGATTCCTTTGGACTTTTTGTTCAACTAATCATATAACTGCTTTACTAAGTTCTTTCTTATTTATCAGTTTGTAAAAAAAAATGTAGAAGATGACTGAATTTCAAGAAGAGTATTTTAAAAGCATCCTCCTCAAGATGCACTCATTCTATTTCTTGTCTATTTTAGAAATAAAACATAATTAGCTATAAACAGAACAGTTTCGTTTAATGTAAATTTTCCCTCTGTGTGGGAAATTTAGTTAATATATAATTAATTGTTTCCTGAAATAATATTGGTTTTCTCATCTTGTTAAAAATAAAATATGTATAAGCTTACATAGCTTGCTTAGTAACTGAATTATTGGTGCTATAACATAAAAACCTCACCTGCCACTTTTTGGATCAGTTGAACAGAATAATGTCTTGTTCTCATCCCTGTTGGTCCTCACAGCCTGAGAGCAACTTATTCTATACTTAGATTCAGAAAACTTGGATATGACTCTTGATTCTGACATTTAACCATTCAGAAATGAGAAGAATATTTGAACTTCCTGTCTCCCCAAGTAGTGAAGAAAATACTTTGCATATCTTAAAATGTGCTATATATGTGTGTGTGTATGTATTTATATATGTATATATATACACACATATATACATACATATGAGTTATTAGCATTATTTCTCCTGGGAGACAATGTTTCACCCTGTTCAGGATCAGGGAAGAGCTTTTGTTGATCCAAGGAAAAGCTTCTAAACAAGTTGAGATTTAAAAAATGGAATAGGTTACCTTGTGAAGTATTGATTTCCTTATTACTATACTCCGTTTTCATGTTGGACTTCCAATTCCAGGGCTTTTTCCAGGGCTTCCAATAAAGTATTTTAAAATAGTCTCCTAGCTTCTTATGGATTATTATTTATTTATTTTAAAATTCTACTTAAATTCTATTTTAAAATTCTATTTATTTAAAAATTCAGTTAGCTTCGATCTAATGCCTAAATTTGGTGCCAGTTCCTAGTTCTAAAGTGCAATGTTCATATGACAGATCTCTTGTGTATTCTGGCCCATCCACATTTCCCCCTACCAACCTGCTGAATTTGATTGTTAATGGATTTCTCATTGACTCCTTCAGGGCCAATTCCTAAAGGCCAAGTCCAATTAACTTCTCAATGGAATTATAGAATTTTAGGAGTGGAAAGAATCTTTGAGATTATCTAGTTCTTTTTTTAATCTGGGGAATTCCCTAAATGGAAAGTCTTTCCATCAATACATACTGGTAGAGCTCTGCTCAAGTACCATCTTCAGCTGAAGACTTTCCCTGTTCCTTCCAACTGACAGTATCCCTAGCCCCGAAATTATATCTGGCTAGATTGTAAGTTCCTTGAGGATAGAGACTGTGTTTCTCTTGTTTTTGCCTACTCATGACCTAAAACTATTCTTAGCATATAGTAAGCACTTAATAAATTTCTGTTAATTGACTAAACAACCTATGGTCTTAGAGCTTAGACATATTGAGAGGTTAAGTGACTTCTGATGGTCAGGCAGTTGGTATCATAGGCAGAACTTGAGTCTGTCTGACTTCAGGACTGACCTTGAGTGCATTATGTGTTCATAACATTTTGGATTTAGAGCTGGCAGGGAACTTTGAGATTGTTTAGTCCAACCCCCTTATTTTATTTTTTTATAGTATTTTATTTTTCCATAAACATGTAAATATAGTTTTCAACAATCATGTTTGGTGAGGCATTTGGGGTTAATTCCAATAATGTGTTTTAAAATAATCTCCTAGTTTCTTATGGATTATTATTTTTATTTTAAAATTGTACTTCAATTTTATTTTAAATTTCTATTAAAAATTCTGTTTATTTAAAAATCCAGTTGGTTTCCATCTTCTGCCTAAACGTGGTCCCAGCTCCTATTTCTCAAATGGAATATTCACATAATGGATGCACAGGGTTATACAGTTAGGAAATGTTAATGTCTGAGGCTGAATATGAACTCAGATTCCCCTAACTCCAGGGCTGGTGCTTTATCCACTGCACCATTTAGTTGCCCTTTACCATTCATTTTTGTACAACTTTATATTTCAAATTTTTCTTCCTCTCTCCCTTATCTTCTCTGTGCTCAAGAAGCAAGCAAACTGATGCAGCTTAAATATGTGCAATTAAAAAAAAACATATTTCCATATTTCTCGTGTGCGAGAAAAATCAGATCAAAACAGAAAAAGTCACAAGAAAGAAAAAAAAAACAAGCAAACAAACACCAAAACATAAAAAGGTAAAAATACTATACTTTGATTCACATTCAGTCTCCATAGTTCTCTCTCTGGATGCAGATGGCATTTTCTATCCCAAGTCTATTGGAATTGCCTTGAATCACTGCATTCCAACCCCCTTATTTAGCAATTGAAAAAATTGAGGCCCATAGAGTTTGAAAGATTTTTCCAAGATGACATCATTAGTAAATAGAATAACCAGGAGTTGAATCCATTTTCTCTGATTCCAAATACAGCATTTTTTCCCTATTGTACCATGGTGCTTTTATGTGTCCTATCACCTCTTCATAAATAAATATAAATGTGTTATTATTACTACTTAGGAACCTCACTTATATCTACTGCTAGCATTCACCAACATATGTTTGCATAATTAAGATCTCATATTATTATTCCTTCTCTTAATTTTACAATTTCCAAAATCTCATTTGACTTTTTAATTCCTTTCATACTGATCTATTCAGCTGGGTGAAAATAAATCTTATTACCCTTTTGATATGTGAATCTAGAATAGCCAACTACAGAGATTTCACAGCATTTTTTCTTGCAAAATATACCCCAAGTTTATGAAGTCAAAGAAATGAATAATCATGTAGGAAAAAAAAGATGGATTTGTCTTTTGGGCAAGAGTGCAGTATACTTAGTAAACAGTCTATGGTAACCATCAATGTCAATGGAAATCCTCAACACAATGGGTAGATCTTTTTTGGAAAATTTGTGGGCGTTTAAGGACAAAATAGATGATTATGGGTAGGTTTCCATCTGCATTATTTGTGAAGGAACTCATATTGATTAAATCACAGGTCTATTGGAGTAGCTGGTATCCTTGACAACACTTCTTAGATGATCCTTCATGAATAAAGCTTAAGTTATTCCCATCCACCTGTCCTTAGCCTACATATTTTGCTTGCTACTTATGAAATATCCATTAAAAATCATGTTATTATCCAAGAAACCCTTTGGGATTAAGATTGAATCTGTACACAGTGATTCAGAGGGGAGAAATAAAAAGCACCAGTAATTAAAACATAGACACAGATATATAAAGTGTTACTCTGCCTCTGTTTACACAACAGATGGCCAATGGAATCTCCAGTAATCTGTGAGCCTTCATGAATGAAATCAATTAAGTTTAGGAAAGCTATTTCTTGCTAGGGAATATAAAAACAGTAGCAATTGTGCAGATGTATGGAGTGAATCTAATTATGCTGGCACAACAGGGTAGTTTCTGGACAAATAGGACTTGGCTAATGGAGACTGGGTTTATATCTCATTCTCTATCTTTTGTTTGCTGATACATCATCAGTCTTTGGGAGATTTCTGGAAAGTTTTTACCTTAACCTGTACCACTTATTTATATTATAATACTAACACATCATATCATATTACAAACATATCAATTAAATCACATTGTGATGTGAAACTTGAACACCTAAGTGTTTATTAAAATCAACAATGTTTCTAACCTCTTATAAAGGTAATTCATGTTGGCATCACTATTTTATTTTTCAATTCACATCCCTGAGTCATCTCACCCAAGTTTTATTTATTTGTTTGTTTATTTGTTTATGGCTTTCCATTGTAATGATATTTCCCCTGAAAGGGAAAAAAGACATTTTTCTTTTAAAAATTTATGTAGCTTATGCTAGTTAAATGCCAGGGAAATTTGTCTTTCTTCTGCTCTGGATGATGATACACAAATTTACAAGGTGAGAAAAATTTCTCCCCTCATTGGAATGTTGAGAAATATATTTTTAAAAGGAAGTGTCAAAGCAGGAAGAAAGTTAGTTTGCAGGCTCACACGTTGGGTTCCCATATTTTCTGGTGTCATAAATGATGTCACACTTTTTAGCAAGATGCCAGGGAGTGCAGAAGCAGTCACATCCATCCACTAAAATGTGGGTCAAATCTCATTACAACTATATGCCAATGAAAAACTCTGTGTAACAAAAAAATTTTGAAGTTATAGTCAATAACCCACTTATTTCAAGATATACTTGGTACAAGTAAAATTATATTTCAACTAAAGAATTAAGACTCCCTTAGAATTTGCTGAAATGGAAACTGGTATGTGATCTAGTTAAATCCTTTTGAGTTAATACTGGTAGGGATGGGGTACCAAATTATACCCTAAATGTCAAACACATGGCTTTGATTATAGCTAATGTTATGTTTCAGGGCACACAATTTGACAAAAAAATATAATAAAAAACAGCAACAGCTAGTGTGTCACACTGGAAAGAACATTGAATTTGAAGATCTGAGTATGAATCTTGGCTCTTTCTTTTACCATCTGTGTTAGTGAGCAAGTAACTTTATCTCTCTCAACTTCAAACTACTCCTCTGAAAACTGACATGTTTAGATTAGATGACCACTAAAGTCCCTTCCAGCTTTAGATCTAGAATACTTTAGCCTCTCCTCTAGTTCCTAATGGATATCTGACTCCTTATTGCCCTTCTCTTCCCTTCTTCCTTTCCTTTCCCTTCTCTTCCCTTCCCTGTCTTCTCTTGCTCTCCCTTGACTTTCCTTGAATTCCCTTCCCTTTCTTTCCTTTCCCTTTCCTTCCTTTTCTTCTCTTGTCCTCCTTTGTTTTCCCTTGCCCTCCCTTGTCTTTTCTTGCCTTCCTTTATCTTCCCTTTACCTCTCTTTTCTTATTATCCCTTCCCCATTTAAAATTGGGACATAATGCTGAAAGTTTCCAATTGGTCCATAAAAATCATTCGTGTTTATAATTTGCAAAATGAGTTGTGTTGGAATAGATGACCTCAAAGATCCATTCCAGCTCTGAGTCTATGATCTACCCAGTATATTGAGGTGTGCAGAGCACCTTTCCCAAAATGAATCTGAGAGAGGATAATACATGTATTGATATCCCCATTTTAGAGATGAAGAAACTAAGACTTTGAGTGGCTAAGTGAATTAGTTGCTTAGGGTCATAAAGTTAGGGAAGTATTGGAAATCTGAACCCTCTAGATTCCAATTCCTGGTCTCAAGTTCTGCCGGCAGCACAGACTGACAGTGTGACTTACCTAACATCTTGGTTCCCCAGGCAAATCTCCAAAGATTGCCAATGGCAGAGATGCCATCCTGCACTGCTATGTGAAGTCTCAAATTCTTTACCCGAGAGTATTGGGAACTCTCAGGAATGACATATTAGAAATCAAACACAGATTCAGTCTCTGTTACTATAGAATCCTTACTGGAAAGTTACCTATTTTAAAGATTTTTTAAAGATCAAGATTAGAACTATTTCTGATTTTTTTTTTCTTTTTAGGATGGAACGTAAAGTTAGGCCAAGACCCTGAAGATTTTCAATTCACTAATAACAATAGCTTCTGAGAGAGGAACATTTATTAGTTATAATTAGTGATCTACACTGTCATCCAGAAAGGCCCTGAGTCTGGTTTGATTCGATGGCACAGCTAAATATTGCAAATTATTTTCTATTTCTTTGTGTAAGAGCAGACATGTTGCCAGAGGCTTCCTGATCAAGTCCATTGATCTGACAGCCAAATAATGAACAAGAAAAAACTTTCTCAAGGCATGAAGCATTATGTTTGGATATTCCCCTGCTCCACCAAATGTCAGAAAATAATGATGCAAGGTTTAGGGTATCCAATGAAACTCTTGACTTCATTTTTTAAATGAAAGCTGCTATCGTTCTTGACAATATCAATCTCATTGCCAGTTAAGCAGATGATTAAGTCCCATGATTTCTGGGACTGTGTAATCAGGAAATTTAAAAGGTGAGCCTGGAGTGGCTGAGAAGGACCAAGATTTTTCTTAGTAGTCTTTTGATCACCTTGATGAATAACATGAAATGATTGCTCCAAGCAATGTATGTTGGAACATTGAATCACTTGGATTTACACAGTCTGAAGGACTGGAGATATGTAGAATTGAGCATTTTACCTTTAGAAATGCATTAATGATGGATGTTGTAGGCAAGGCCTGAGCTGCCCTGAAGAACAAGGTTAAGGTAATTTAAGACTGCAGAAAATATTCAAGTTGGAATACAATACAAGAAGGTGAGCTGAATACCACTAAAATCAAAGTGCCTTCTTAAGGCTGGACTGTATTTACAGAAACAAAACAATTGCTGACTAATTTTAAATTCTTCAGGCAAAATTTCCTGCAGCTTATTTGCATATTTTAAATGTTTGTATGAATTGGCTAAAGAACTCCCCTCCCGCACCATTTGGGGGTTAGTTTTCTTGGTTTGGTGGACAGATTTTTAGTCACTGCATTTGTGTACAAATTCTGGTTCTACTACTTACTATGACTGGATAAATGAAGCTTTTTGCCATTTGGAAAAGGGGACAAATAGTCTCTTTAAGGCTTCTTCTAGTTTTAAATTTATGATGTGCTGTTTCTGTATTTGACAGTATTAGGACTATTTACACTTCAAATTTAGTCAGGAGGGGAATGGCCCATTGATTAGTATTTGACAGTATTAGGACTATTTACACTTCAAACTTAGGCAGGAGGGGAATGGCCCATTGATTAGTATTTGACAGTATTAGAACTATTTACATTTCAAACTTAGGCAGGAGGGGAATGGCCCATTGATTAGTACAATCATGTGCAGATGGAGGCTTAATGTTTTTTGATGGCATTATCAGCTTCATCATGGTTCAGAGAGAGCATCCAGGCTGCTCTTATTTCCAGTTTCCATTTCCCAGCACCAAAATGATGGCCTGAGTTGTTGCTTCCTACCCCAAAGAGACAGTGTGTTGCATTGTTCAGGGGCTGGATTTTTTAGAGAACTTAGATTCAAATACCGCTTTTTACACCTACTAGCTCTGAACAAGAACTTACCAGAGTCTGTTTCATCATCTGTAAATGGTGGAGAAGAATCAGCCTTGCATGACTTTTCTGTTCCCCACCTCACTCTAGCTCTATGATCCTGAGTTGCCCAGGATAACTTGTTGAAAGATCACATTTGATGTCTATAAATCTCCTTAAGAGCAGGGCTTGTTTTGTTTTTTGTATTTCTGACACCTGTAAAGTGTCTTGTCCAAAAGAGATGCTTAGCCCATATTTGTTGACTTGAATTATCCCCCTTCTCCAAGGCTTTCCCAGGCTCCCCCAGGCTCCAGAGATCTTCATTCACTATTTCAATTGTCTTTCCATGAGCAAGAAGAAAGAAAAGGTATCTTTCCAAAAAGCAACTTAGGATAACTTCCAAAACAAAGACATTGTAAAAGAGCAGACAACGAAGATGGTCTAAACCAACATCTTTTGACAGATTGTCTGCTGGCTCCTCCCTGGCAAACTTCCCAACTGCTTGGGAGGCAGCCTATCATTGACCATGCATGCAAATCCCACCTTTGCTGCTACCTGTAACGGTGAATAAGTCACTTAGTTTTCCTGGAACCTACTATAAAAGGAGAGCACTAGTCTTAGAAGAATTTTTTAGTTCTAGATCTATATGAGAAAGTTCCTAAAATACTTCCCAGCGCCCACCCTCACTGTGTAGGCACTCTGAGGCGATGGCAGTGAAGGAATTGGCAGACATAGACTTAGAGTCCTGGCTTCCTTCAAGTACCGGCTAAAATCCCATTTTTTAGGAGAAGCCTTTTTCCAATGCTTCTCAATTCTAATCTCTGCTGACTATTTCCAAATCATTCTCTGCGTAGCTTCTTTGTATAGTTATCTGCATAGTCCTCCCCTTTAGACTGTGAACTCAGTGATACCAGACTGCCTTTTGCCTTTCTTTGCATTCCCAGTGATCAGCCTGGCACACAGAAGGCAATTAAAGACGGTGATAGGTTGACAGGCTGGGAGTGAGTGACCCCGGCGACTTTCTGATCCAGTCCCCTCATTGTACAGATCCATAGCTTTTCTTTGCCAGGGTCCTAGGTCTAGAGCTGGCAGGGCTCTCGATGACATCTAATCCATCCCCCAACCCTTTTTACAAATTGCCCAAGGGCGTATCATATGTACTGTCAAAGGTGAGTTCCGGAGCCAGAGTGTTTTTCACTGCCTTTAAGACCACCGCCCTGAAGCAGCGGCCCGGAGGTGGCTGATACCCCCGCTATCCTTGCTCGAAGAGTGGCCAAAGGAGGACTTCTCCTTTCGGTGCAATGAACGCTAAGCCAACAGAGCCTTTGCAAACACTGCCTTTAATCTCAGTTAATAACCCGGCTGGCCCGTTGCACCAGCCCGGCCTCATTGACATGCAGGGGCCGTACGTGATCGGGACGGCTCCCGCGCTGCGCTCCGCACCGGGGCTCCCTTTGTCCGTGGCTGCAACCCGGAGCCGGGGCCGGCAGTCTCCGGCCGCCGCTCAGTGACAGTGGCCGAGAGCCCAGCGGCCAGCGTCAGGGGATGGCGCGGCTCCCTGAGGAGTCTGCCCCCAGCGGGCTGGAAGCGGGGGAGCACGTCCCCGGGGATGCCCGCGAGCCCTCCCGGAGCCTAGAGGCGGCTCTGCAAGGAGCGCACGGGAGGAGCTGGGGGTGGGAGTGGGGAGTAGGGGGGGGGGGTGCGGGTGGTAGAAGGGGGTGGTGAGGCCGGCGATTGGCCGGCGCCTGCACGTGACCGCGGCTCGCGAGGCCACACGTGCTATCGGCCTCCCGGGCTGCAGACGGGCTCCGAGGGCCGGGTAGTCGGAGTGTGCGCGCGCGCGTCTGGGAATGTGGGTCTGTGTGTGAGGGAGCGCGAGCGCCCACGTCTGTCTGCGCGCTGAGCGCCAGTGCCTGCCTTCTCCGCCGTCGCCGCTGTCTGCGAGAGCGTTTGCACTTCTCCCGAGGTAAGAGAGAACCACTGTTCTTTATTCTCATAAATTAGCCGCCAGGAATGAATGAATGAACTGGGGGAAAGCGCAGGGGGAGGGGGGCGAGCATTGTTCGCCTCTCACTCGGAGAGTGCGATTTTTGCTTTGGATGGAATGCACAAATGCAATCAGGCCGGACTGTGGAATTCAGTGCATTGGCTCCCCGTTTGATTTGCAATCTCTGCCTTCCCCCCCTCCGCCTCCCCATCGAATGTGGCTTCAGGTGCAAAGCCAACTCCACCGCCCAGCTCAGCTTCTAACAGAACCGGCTGCCTTTGTTGATAACCGGGGGTGGGGGCTTTAATATTCCCAACAAGCTTGCGGTGGAGTTAAAAATAACAGCCCTGTCAGGTTTGCATCTCCCTGGGTAGCTTAATTGATAAAGATGGACCGGGGATTGTGCCCAGAAAAAATATATGTATTTTTCCGCCCGTGGCGGCAGATCGAGGGGCGATTTTTAATGCGGGGGGAGGGGGTTAGGGAGGTGGCGGGGGAGGCTGGGCATGGAGGGATGGGATGTCACTTTTTGCTTGGTTCGCTGCGAAGTGCATGGGGGCTGCGGGTGCTCGGGGAGACAGACAGGCTGGGGGAAGCATGGGATCCAGGACCGTGGCAAATGGAGAGAATGCGAGTAATGCCGAAGCTGGAGTGTAACTGTGCAGAGAGGGAAGGGAAAAATATGACAGTTTGCTTACCGTAGGTCTGAAAGCCCAATGCCAATTAGCCAAGCTTGGTGGAGTGCCCTCAGTCAATCAGCAAGCTTCCCTTCAGCGCTGCCTCAGTGTCGCACTGTGCCCAAGCGCTGGCAATACAAAGAAAAGCAAAACCCCAGTCCCTGCCTTCAAGGAACTCCCATTCTAATGGGCGAGACCACACGCAAAGAATTAGGTACCTGCAAAAGAGTACAGAGTGCACAGGACTTCTGCTGCTTCTACTTTTACCTATATTCAATCTTGGTGCTGGAGAAAGGGAAGCAGGACGCTCATTTTTTTTTTTAAGCCACAAAAAATGATTGAATATTGGTGCAACTGAGGTAAAGGAAAAGCTGAAATTCTTTTTTTTTTTTTAAAGATAAATATGGAAGAAGCAGTTCTCCAATAAATTGTGGGAAGAAAAATACCTGCAGTGAACTGAAGAATATGTCACTATTGAGGGAAATTAGGTTTTTTGGAGAGGATTTGGGGAGACCCTGTTAGCTGAGGTTTTCTGGCAGTACATACTCTGACAATTCACTGCTTCCAATCAATGCCTTTACAGGCTTTTTAGGGAGGAAAAGCCAGTACCGGAATTAGGCAGCCTCAGAACTGGTAATTTTCTGAATAGTATGTTTTGAAAAAGCTGTTTGGCTTCTATAAGAGGTCACTTAGCAGAGGTCCCTAGAAAAAGCTGAGGGAATGTCATGTCAGTTGATACTAAAATTAAGTATAAAGAACACGTTGAGATTGTACCAATGACACCTTGCCTCAATTCTCCCATTTCTCAAAGCTCACAATAAAAAGAACATTCCATATTGATACTTCAATAGGAAGATTTAAAAGTTCTTTGGGGATTCACCTAGTTGATTGGCAGCATTGAGCTCATCTGCCAACCTACTGGATAGGAAACTCTTCTCTTTACTGATTTTATAAGGATTTTATTCCATTCCTAAAATTTGAGAATAATATAGTTGAAACTATATAGCATGGGAGACGAGGCAATGAGGCCCCACTTCCAGATTTTTGAACCAGACTAATGCCACTTCTGTTTGCTTCAAACCCCTCTCCCCATTTTTCTGCCTCTTCTTTGCTGTTTGCTATAATTGTCTTTTTTATCACAAGAAACAATTTTATTTCCATTAGAACCATGATAACATTCCTAGTTTCCAAATGCCTACAGTTTCCAACACATCTAGGATGAAGAAAAAATTAGGGTAGAATTCTTGATGTATGTATTGTATTATGCCTTTTGGTATGATGGTACAATTATTGGGAATAGGCAACAACTTCTGATTTGTTTTTGTGGAGGGAAAAAGAAATTGAAAAAAAACCCAGCTGCTATGAAGTTTAACTAGGAAAAAATGGAAGTAAAAAAATAATTGGTTACTAACTGAGCAAAATGTAGTTTGTCACCCCAGATATATAGAAGGATGTGACAAATTCTTTTAAAAACTTAACTGAGTCAGGATCATTGAATGGTAGAGAAGGAAAGGATCTTGTAGACTATCTCTTTCTGGATCAACATCTTCATTTTGAAAAGGAGGGACTCTGTAGTGCACATTAGCTAAAGAATTGGCTGTCTTAGATTGTTAACTTATGCACTAAGTAGTTCTTTGAATTCTCCTTCAGGGTTGGGGACAGGAAAGGAGAGATGGAATGCCAGAAATGAGAATCTCCCCATCTTACAGTATCATTTCCTCTTTGGGAGAGGAGAGGGCCACATACACAAAAAAGGTCAGGGGAACCAAGTGAAGAATGATTCTGAATCCTTTTCTTTGGTACTATAGGTTGGAGAGGAATATGATGGAGAAGGTCAGTGAGGGAAAGTGCTATAGAAAAATTAAGGAGATGGCAAATCTATCACTTTCTCTTGGTTGGCCATTTGAAAAGGCTTTCTACAGGAAGAGCTGCATCACTTTTTGCTTAGCTTGTGCTTATATTAGTTTCCAGCTATATGAAGGAATTCCTACATGGGGCAGCAGTGACCACTAAGGGTCTTTTGAATGCTGAGATGTTAATGACACTAAGGGACTAGCCATTTATTATTGCACGGGAGGTCCCTATGGAGGTAACTTGTATTTCTCTGAAGGAAGATTTAAGCCCTAGCTATGCTAGCAATGTGTTGAATTGGAAACAAAGCTAGCAGTAAGCCCCAGCCCTCCCCGAGTACTTGGCTCCCAGTCTCTGGGAAGCGTGTGGGTGTTAGGATCTGCCTTCCCCACCAGTAGATGGTGCTGCTGTCTCTGGGAATTCCAGTAGGAGGTTTAAAAGGGTAATTGCCAGCTGTAGTCCTGCAAAACCTTCCTGTGCAATGTCCAGATTAAAAAGAAAAAAAGCTGTGTCAGCTCTCTGTTGGAAAGAGTCACAAGAAGAATGCATCTAAAAGGCAGAGCAGCATCTAACAAGTTGAAATAATGGGTGCAATCACTGAAGATGAATGACTGGTTATTTCATTTGCTGCATCTTTTTTGAGAGGGGGAGGGGAAGGAGATAGCAAATGATGATTAAATGTTCTTAGCATAGTATTTTGCAGTCCTGTGGTTGGTTAATTGACCGTAAGGTTAATATCATTACAGTGGATTTAATTGCATTTTTGAATATCTTCTTTGCTTTTGGTTCTTTGCACAAAAGCCAATATGCAAATCTGGGCTTGTCTATGAAAACATACTTATGACTTGAGAATCCAAGCCTATGCAAACATCAGAGGCCTAAGGAAGGTAATATAGTGTAGGTATCCTCTGAAAAGGGAAAGTAACAACTGGAGAGTGAGTGAGACTTGTAACCTCATCATTGTAGAAATTTTCTGGAAGTAGGTAGAAAGGGCAGGTAGATTTGTTTGTTTATTTATTTATTTGGTCCTGGAAGGAAGTAGATCATCCATTTCTCTGACCCTCTTTTCTTTTTGCACTAGAAGCTATCTTTCTTATCTAAGAAACAAACAAGTATCTTTCCCTTGTATTTTAGTATCTAATTTTGTCTGGAAATTTGAGAAGTAAGTAACGTGACTGTGGTCACAAAGCTGCAATGTGTCAGGGCCAAAATTTGAACCCCTTCTTCCAATACATGTGGCCTTCCGTCCACTATGCCTGGGGTCCTTCCTCTTGAGTCTGTGAACTTGGTTCAAAACAAATTCTGATAATTGAATTTCAACATAATTTGTTTTCTTTGTAATTCTATGTGTTTTGCTTCCTGCTTTTAAAAATATCATTCTGTGATAGGATTTAGAGGATCAGGAGCCATATATATACATATATATATACATACATATGTATATATATATATCTTTAAAAGTTGAGTTTTTAATTAATGAAAAGTAACTTTAAAAATTCCTCCTACTGCAAACTTGGAATATAGAATATGGCATCATTCCACTGCAGGGCTAGCTTCTGCAGGCAGCTGAGAGTCAGCACCAGTATTCATTTCAAAGTCCCTATAAAATTCCTAACCAGCACCCCAAACTCTTGCACTTAAGAAAATTATTAAGGAAGCAATTGGCTCACTTTCTGGTCAGACTAGCAAAAAGTGACCCAAAGCTCGAGCAATTATTTCATTAGCCTCATTAGACAGGAGGAAATTTTCAAGTGTTGTCTTGAAACAACTCTCTGGGAGCCCCATTATTTTGAAAGCGTGGGGTGGAAGTGTTCTTTCAGAGGAAATTGTGCAGTAGCAGCCTCACACTGCTGTGCAGTGAAGGGCAGGGTCCCATTGAAAAGAACTTGTTATAAGTTTGGATCAAGTGCAAGGCATGGTTCAGTAGTAATGGTGCTTTTCATTCACAGCAGTTGCTCTCAAGGGCAGTTCTGTCTTTGACTCAGCAGTGTCCAGGGCTTATTAGAAGAATCACTTTCTGTGCCCATCTAAATGATATGATTGCTGCTATCCGTGCTGGGGCCAGCACTTCAGCTAGTGAGCTTAGGGGCTGGCATTGGGCTGTCGCTCCAGCCACTTTACCTTTTCCTGCCTTGGTATGGTAGATAGAGCACTGGACTAGAACTCGGGAAGATTTGAATTCATTTCCCAACTCAGACAATTTCTGTATTATTTAATTTTCCTCAGATTTCAATGTCTTAATTGCAAAATGGGGATAATGATAATCTTCCTGCAGATGGTTGTTATGGGGATCAAATGAAATAAGTGTTGTATTAAGCTGAGAAATTACTAGTAGTAGTAAGATCATAGATCTAGACCTGAAAGTGAGCTAGAGGTCCAATGCCCTTAAGAGGAAAAGGAAACAGAAGCCTGGAGAACCCATATGGATCATACAATTTGTAACTACCTGAGCTGGGATTTAAATCCAGGTCTTTCACCAAATACAAGCCTTTTTCTAATTCTATTTAACTATATGACTTTGGGCATGTCACATTTTTTCTGGTTCTCTGTTTTCTTATATGTACATCGAAGAAATGTAAATCGAAGTGTCTGAGACCCCTTCTAATTCTGACATTTTAAGGATCTTTGATTATATTGAAGAATTTCTGAAGTCTCCAGGAATTTTTCATTTAGAAGCTACCCTGATAATGAGGACATAAGACTAGAATACATGAGTATTTAACCCTTGTGGCAGCTGGTGAAGCTTATTAATACCTTCTCAGAATAATGTTGTATGAGATAAAATACATAGTATTAAAAAAGAAACCAATTTTGTAGAAGTACAGTTAGCAGAATATTTTGTAAAATGTTTGCAGACCCTAGATTAAGAATGCCTGGCTTCTCAGTCCTTCATGTTTCAGTAAAGAAAAGAGAAATCAATGCAAAAATATTGTTCTGTTCCTTACTTGGTGATATTACTTGAATATCTTATTTTTTAAAAAATTAAATAAATTTTTTTCTCTTTTCTACCCCTCTCTGTCATTGGAAAAAGGAAAAAAAAATCCTTTTAACAAATGTTCATCATCAGGCAAAAGAAATATCCACACTGTCCATGTCTAAAATTGCTGCACTCGAATACATTTAAAATATATTCCTCTGGTTAAAATAGTTATTTGGAAAGTTTACCTACCTCATTGGCATGATAGGGGTCAAAAGTGCTGGGAACAGGTGGAGCAGTTGTGATATTTCTCAGGGCAGTCTCCTCATTTAACAAAGATTTAGAAAACTGGAACTGAAGCTATGAGCTTTCCTTAAACCTGATTCTCCAAAGAGAGATTTTTAAACTAGAAGTTTCCTGAGTATAATTACCTAATTTGTGGGAATTGCTGGACAACCAAGGATGTGAGCAGCACATCGAGTAAGTGGATTGGTTATATCTCAAGATACTCTGAAATTTTAGGCTACTGGAGTGTTAGTTGGAAAATAGCATCTACAAGAGGCTCCTCCATCTCTAGAATTCTTTGAATCAAATGAGATGTGTCTAAGGCCCCTATGAAGTTCTCATTGGAAGGTATCCATCCTATAGATATGATATGATTGAAAGAAGGCTTTGATATTTCATCAGGATGTCAAACTCTTCCCAGTGCAGATTGCAGTCCATCTAGGATTTAGTGGATAAATCCTGGGAAATTTAAATAACTTGCTCAAGATGATATATCTAGTAAATATGAACTCCTATTCCACTATACTCCTTCTGATGCTTTACATATGGGACTAAAATAACTTTCCAATTCTTGATTTGATTTAACTTGTATTTTTCAATTCATTCAATTTTAGTCCTAATGGCCTGTATCTGACCATGACTGTGTATCCTTTCATTCTTACTCTTCTCCCCCTACTAAATAGGTTCCTACTTCATTGCAGTTTTCAGGACTTCAGTCCCTTCTAGCCTACCAGCTTCTTTCTGATCCCACTTCCTTCCCACTGTGGATTCCACTCTCAATAACTTTTGTTCTAGCTAACACTCTGGAATTCCTCTCTCCTTTGTTCTATTCACCTGCCACTAGGGATAGGGGTAAGGCCTATTCTCCTTCACTTTTTCTGATTTTTCTCTCAGGATACTTAGTAATATTAGAGGGGAAATCTTGAAACCAATCCCATTACAAATCCAAGCTGTCAAGCCTTAACTTGGACAAATGATGCTTGACAATTAATTATTCTATTGATTTTTAATTTATTTGATTGATTTATTTGATATTTAATTTATTTCCTATTGCAACTTTCATATACCCAATTGGGCCACCGCTTACTCTGCAAAAGACCTTACCTTCTACTTCTCTGAGAAGATGGAGACAAACTCCTCTATTTCTATTAATAGAAGTTTTTGTTAATGGCAGTCTATTATTTTTGACATATCCTTTTTTCCTTTTTTTTTTTTTTTTTTTTTTTTTTGCTTGGCCTCTATCTTTCATTCTTTGGAGACCGTGTATACTCTACAATTTAGAAATGATCAAAAGCGGAATGGGTTGCTTTAGGAAGTGGGAGGTTCACCCTTTTGTTAAAAAAAAATAGCTTTTTATTTACAAGTTATATGCATGGGTAATTTTATAGCATTGACAATTGCCAAACCTTTTGTTCTACTTTTTCCCTTCCTTCCCCCCACTCCCTTCCCCCGATGGCAGATTGACCAATACATGTTAAATATGTACAATATAAGTATACATGAGCAGTTATTTTGCTGTACAGAAAGAATCAGACTTTGAAATAATGCACTATTAGTCTGTGAAAGAAATAAAAAATGTAGGTGGGCAAAAATAGAGGGATTGGGAATTCTATGTAATGGTTCATAGTCATCTCCCAGAGTTTTTTTTTTTGCTGGGTATTGCAGGTTCAGTTCATTACTGCTCTATTGGAACTGATTTGGTTCATCTCATTGTTGAAGAGGGCCATGTCCATCAGAATTGATCATCATATAGTATTGTTGTTGAAGTAAATAATGATCTCCTGGTCCTGCTCATTTCACTCAGCATCAGTTCATGTAAGTCTCTCCAGGCCTTTCTGAAATCATACTGCTGGTCATTTCTTACAGAACAATAATATTCCATAATATTTTGTAAAATGTTTGCAGACCCTAGATTAAGAATGCCTGGCTTCTCAGTCCTTCATGTTTCAGTAAAGAAAAGAGAAATCAATGCAAAAATATTGTTCTGTTCCTTACTTGGTGATATTACTTGAATATCTTATTTTTTAAAAAATTAAATAAATTTTTTTCTCTTTTCTACCCCTCTCTGTCATTGGAAAAAGGAAAAAAAAATCCTTTTAACAAATGTTCATCATCAGGCAAAAGAAATATCCACACTGTCCATGTCTAAAATTGCTGCACTCGAATACATTTAAAATATATTCCTCTGGTTAAAATAGTTATTTGGAAAGTTTACCTACCTCATTGGCATGATAGGGGTCAAAAGTGCTGGGAACAGGTGGAGCAGTTGTGATATTTCTCAGGGCAGTCTCCTCATTTAACAAAGATTTAGAAAACTGGAACTGAAGCTATGAGCTTTCCTTAAACCTGATTCTCCAAAGAGAGATTTTTAAACTAGAAGTTTCCTGAGTATAATTACCTAATTTGTGGGAATTGCTGGACAACCAAGGATGTGAGCAGCACATCGAGTAAGTGGATTGGTTATATCTCAAGATACTCTGAAATTTTAGGCTACTGGAGTGTTAGTTGGAAAATAGCATCTACAAGAGGCTCCTCCATCTCTAGAATTCTTTGAATCAAATGAGATGTGTCTAAGGCCCCTATGAAGTTCTCATTGGAAGGTATCCATCCTATAGATATGATATGATTGAAAGAAGGCTTTGATATTTCATCAGGATGTCAAACTCTTCCCAGTGCAGATTGCAGTCCATCTAGGATTTAGTGGATAAATCCTGGGAAACTTAAATAATTTGCTCAAGATGATATATCTAGTCAATATGAACTCCTATTCCACTATACTCCTTCTGATGCTTTACATATGGGACTAAAATAACTTTCCAATTCTTGATTTGATTTAACTTGTATTTTTCAATTCATTCAATTTTAGTCCTAATGGCCTGTATCTGACCATGACTGTGTATCCTTTCATTCTTACTCTTCTCCCCCTACTAAATAGGTTCCCACTTCATTGCAGTTTTCAGGACTTCAGTCCCTTCTAGCCTACCAGCTTCTTTCTGATCCCATTTCCTTCCCACTGTGGATTCCACTCTCAATAACTTTTGTTCTAGCTAACACTCTGGAATTCCTCTCTCCTTTGTTCTATTCACCTGCCACTAGGGATAGGGGTAAGGCCTATTCTCCTTCACTTTTTCTGATTTTTCTCTCAGGATACTTAGTAATATTAGAGGGGAAATCTTGAAACCAATCCCATTACAAATCCAAGCTGTCAAGCCTTAACTTGGACAAATGATGCTTGACAATTAATTATTCTATTGATTTTTAATTTATTTGATTGATTTATTTGATATTTAATTTATTTCCTATTGCAACTTTCATATACCCAATTGGGCCACCGCTTACTCTGCAAAAGACCTTACCTTCTACTTCTCTGAGAAGATGGAGACAAACTCCTCTATTTCTATTAATAGAAGTTTTTGTTAATGGCAGTCTATTATTTTTGACATATCCTTTTTTCCTTTTTTTTTTTTTTTTTTTTTGCTTGGCCTCTATCTTTCATTCTTTGGAGACCATGTATACTCTACAATTTAGAAATGATCAAAAGTGGAATGGGTTGCTTTAGGAAGTGGGAGGTTCACCCTTTTTTAAAAAAAAATAGCTTTTTATTTACAAGTTATATGCATGGGTAATTTTATAGCATTGACAATTGCCAAACCTTTTGTTCTACTTTTTCCCTTCCTTCCCCCCATTCCCTTCCCCCGATGGCAGATTGACCAATACATGTTAAATATGTACAATATAAGTATACATGAGCAGTTATTTTGCTGTACAGAAAGAATCAGACTTTGAAATAATGCACTATTAGTCTGTGAAAGAAATAAAAAATGTAGGTGGGCAAAAATAGAGGGATTGGGAATTCTATGTAATGGTTCATAGTCATCTCCCAGAATTTTTTTTTGCTGGGTATTGCTGGTTCAGTTCATTACTGCTCTATTGGAACTGATTTGGTTCATCTCATTGTTGAAGAGGGCCATGTCCATCAGAATTGATCATCATATAGTATTGTTGTTGAAGTAAATAATGATCTCCTGGTCCTGCTCATTTCACTCAGCATCAGTTCATGTAAGTCTCTCCAGGCCTTTCTGAAATCATACTGCTGGTCATTTCTTACAGAACAATAATATTCCATAATATTCATATACCACAATTTATTCAGCCATTCTCCAATTGATGAGCATCCACTCAGTTTCCAGTTTCTGGCCACTACAAAGAGACCTGCCACAAACATTTGTTTGTTTTTTTGTTTGTTTGTTTGTTTTTTAATTTTTTTTTAAATTTTATTTTATTTAATAATAACTTTGTATTGACAGAATCCATGCCAGGATAATTTTTATACAACATTATCCCTTGCAATCGCTTATGTTTCGTTTTTTCCCCTCCCTCCCTCCACCCCCCCCCCCAAGATGGCAAGCAGTCCTATATATGTTAAATATGTTGCAGTATATCCTAGATACACTACATATTTGCAGAACCGAACAGTTCTCCCGCTGCACAGGGAGAATTGGATTCAGAAGGTAAAAATAACTCGGGAAGAAAATCAAAAATGCAAATAGTTCACATTCATTTCCCAGTATTCCTTCTTTGGGTGTAGCTGTTTCTGTCCATCATTTATCCATTGAAACTCAGTTAAGTCTCTTTGTCATAGAAATCCACTTCCATCAGAATACATCCTCATACAATATCGTTGTCGAAGTGTATAATGATCTCCTGGTTCTGCTCATCTCACTTAGCATCAGTCCATGTAGGTCTCTCCAAGCCTCTCTGTATTCATCCTGCTGGTCATTTCTTACAGAACAATAATATTCCATAATATTCACATACCACAATTTATTCAGCCATTCTCCAATTGATGGACATCCACTCAGTTTCCAGTTTCTGGCCACTACAAAAAGACCTGCCACAAACATTTGTGCACATATAGGTCCTTTTTTCTTCTTTAAGATTTCTTTGGGATATAAGCCCAGTAGAAACACTGCTGGATCAAAGGGTATGCATAGTTTGATAACTTTTTGAGCATAGTTCCAAATTGCTCTCCAGAATGGCTGGATGTATTCACAATTCCACCAACAATGTATTAGAGTCCCTGTTTTTCTAGGGAGGTTCACCCTTACTAGAGATCTCCAAAATAGAATCTGGAAGACCATTTGTTCAAGTATGCTCTTAAATACTTTCTGGTAGACTCTAGGCAAGTCATTTAAATTCTGTTTTCCTTAGTTTCCTCAATCTAAAGAGAGGATGATAACACCATCATCTATTTCACAGATTTGTTGTGAGGATCAAGTAAGATACTATTTGTAAAGTACCTAACAGAGTACTTGGCACATAGTTGGCATTATAGAAAAACTTCCTCCATTTCTCCCTTTCTCTCACTTGTAAGGGAAGTGGCAAAGTGGATTCCTCTTTGGGTATTTATTGGCTGAACAAGGTCAAAACTTCTCAAACTGTGGATTACAACCCCATATGGGTCATATAACTAAATTTGGAGATCACAAAATTAGGATTTGTTATCAGTAAATGTTTGATTTGTACATCCTTTAATATGCCTATTCTCAAGCATAAAGAAGTCATGAGTGGAAAAAGTTTAAGAAGTCCTGGATTAGATAATTCAGGGATCTTTTGCATCACCGAGCTTCTGGGAATTCCTACTTATCCTTCAGTTCCAGATTACCATCTCTTCCATGAAATCTTCTTTCTTTTTCCCTCCTCATTTCTATTCCCACTAGAAGTCATCTTTCTTCTTTTGAAATTCCAGGACATATTGTTTGTGCTTCTTATTGTCCTTTTATACCTTACCTTCTCCTAATGATTTGTGTACATCTTCCCTTTGTTGCTAGATTGTAAGGGCCCTGAGAATGAAAATGAGGTGTGATTCTCTTGTGTGCCTTTCATACATAACTTGAGGCCTGGCATGTAGTTGCATTTGGTTGAATTAGTGAATGTTGAACTTTGTAGCCCACTTTCTTTATTCTATAGAAAAAAAAAAAAAGGTAGGCCCAGAAATTAACAATTGACTTGAGTCAACTTGATTTAGTAGCAGAACCCAATCCAATAATTTCCCTCCTTATCTTGTGTTGTATTTCTTATTATATTTTATTTTCTAATTTAAAAAACAACATATTACAATGAAAATAGCACTAGACTCAGCAAAAATATTTGAGTTTAAAACTAGTTGTTTTTTTTTTTTGACTTTACTAATGCATCTAACTTCTAAGCATGTAACCTGAGAAGTTCAATCTGTAATATATGCTGGAGCATATGTGAGGATCAAATTAGACAATGTCTCCAAAACACATTTTTATGAAAGAGTGGGGAATTCTGGATTTCCCCAAATCATGGGTTATTAATAATCCATTTTCAATTATCCAGAGGAGGAAGTAGGAATCAGAGAGGTAAAGTGACTTGTTTTTATTTATTCTAAAAATCACTTGACTGGTGGATTCAAGGTCCTCTAGGTTAAGACTCTCAATTTACAGAGGAAGAAACTGAGGCCCAAGAAAAGGAACTGACTTGCTCATTTCATACTAAAGATCTTAGCTGGAAAAGAAGTCCCAGGTAATCTAGTCAAACCCACTCATTTTACAAAGAAAAATACTGAAGCCAAGCCAGTTAAAAAGACTTGTCTAAAATCACACAGCTAACTAGGGAGTTAGGCTAGATTTGCACTCAGGTGTTTGTGCCTCTGAAGTTCAGCAATGTAGCCATTCCATCCCACTGTTTCCTATACTTTCATCTCTCTAGATGTCTATTCTAAGACTGAGTGGAAGGCACCAGGGGTCTCTTTTAATTTGAAAAGAAACAGAATTTCCCCCAGATGTAAAGTTTCATCTGGTAAAGTTTCAGGAAATAAAAGAACCCTCTCCCAAAACATAAATATAAACAAACAAAACACATTTGATATGTACAGTGTTACTTTTGTAGCAACAGGCTACACAGCATGTGAGATATTGTGTCTGTTAGCCTTGGGCTTATGTGATTTCCCTTCATGTAAAAGCTTCATCCTGAAGACAGATTTAAGTCCACACTTCTCTTTATAGTTCTGCCCTGTTTTTCTTTGTAATTTTCACCAGCACATTTCAATTTGGGCTGTTTTAAGTAATATTTCTGGTTTTGTTCAGGGTCCTTTATGGAAAAATGCTCTACCCTATTAGGAGTTAGGGAGTGGATACGTTTTAATTAAAGCTTAACACAAACCATTGAATTCTATAATAATTTTAATGAATAATTAATAATTACTTGAAGAATAGCTTTTCATCAAAATTCCTAGATTTTTCCCACTTCTTGTTTTTTCCCCACTTTTAGCACCATTAGCTCTTTCTATAGCAACTTCAACTAACTTCCCAGTTAGGGTTTTTGACCAGAGTGAGCACCATCTTTTTCAAGTTTATATCTGTGTTGGTATCAGAGTGGGCTCTATTCTTGTCTCAGCAAGGGAATAAAAAACCATCACTTGTTAGGATTTTCAAATTAATCAGTATTTGGAAAACACTTGTGAATGAATGAAGAAATGGAATAAATGTGGATTCTGTAAGGTTCAATATTCCTCTAGTACTTCAGTGGATTCCTGCTGAGAATAGTTCATCCCCATTTCCTCATTCTGCATAATTCTTGTCAAGACTGTTCCACAGAATAACCTACCCCACATGCTGGGGTAGGTAATAAATGAAATATTCATTATTTCATGAATATTGATATAGACATTGAGCTTTCCATCATTAACTCTCCTCCCATTTTTGACACATGCCTGCCTTGCCTCTTTTTCCAGGCTTATGGAACATAAATGATACCGTCTCTTTAGCTGTAAAATGAGTAGGTTATACCAGGTGCTCTATAAGGATCTTTCCAGGTGTGAAATCCTATCTTATCCCTGTTCTAAATATGTGCTTGAAATTTTGGCCACTTGGGGACTATTTGGGATAGTCTCTCATGACACTTGTGTCCAGATAGAAAACATCCTTTTAACATTTGTACTTGGAAGTGTCCCTGTAGTTGTTCTAAGGGGTAGATATCTCACGCTGTCCACGTGCTGCGAGCAGAATAGGTAGGATGATTCCTTCATCAGACATTTGTTTTTGTTTTCCAGCATCTGGTTCAGCATGCAAGAAGAAGTAAGGAGTGAGGAAACGCAGAACTAATGGGCCATGAGGATGTAAGCGTGTTCGAAGGCTGCCTTACATACCACTCCAGGGTAAGGCAAAACCAAACCCCAAATCTTTGCCATTGTTTCTCCTACTTTCTTGTTGGTAGGCAACCATTGCCTCAGTGCCTGTCAGCGGTTCCTTGGCACTGGTGTTCCCCAGATAACAGAATACTCTGGCAGTTGTTGAATTTTTGAATAATAGTACATGGAAATACTTGACCAGAAAAAGTCATGGTGTGACCCATCATTAAAAAAATTGCTTTTTATTAATCAACATATCTAGGATATAGATGGACATTAGGAGAAAGCACAGGAACAGAAAACGAGGATTTATGGGAGGACCAGGGGAGATATTTGGGAGTCACTGGGTCATGCTTCTAGACATTTTGGGGGAGTTATAAAGACCCGGCAGAGTTTGCTTAGGACATCCACATCTCTGTAGCTTTATCACCTTTATCCTTACTTCTTCCCCATGTTCCAAGCTTCATCACACTACCACCACCCCCACACCACATAATCTGCCATCTGTCCCACATTAATCACTTTATTTAGGAAGGAAATAACTTGCCAAATGAACAACAGATATTCTAAGATTTGGTGGCAGTAGTGTTAGTCATACAGCAACATTTTTCTTGTTCAACTGTTTCCTCGGCCAGTAGAGCAGGATAATCTTTCTAACTCTTCTTCATTATTCATGATTTGGTTTATTCCACTGGAATCATTGAGGTCTCATGAGAAAGAGAGGTAGGCTCCCCATATATTGGGTGGACCCCTTGAGGCAAACTTTTGGGATGACATGGATTATAGTGTCACTGGTGGGGCAGGTTTGGAGGGATTGCAATCTGAATTGTTTAGGGAATATCCACACTGATGAGCTCGCACATCTATTAGAGTCTATTCACATTCCCTAGTGAAGAGTTGTCCGTACTAAAAGCTGTGGGAGGTTTTATTGAAGATTACTTAGACCTGTGGGAAGATTTCATTACCTTCACATATCCTTTCTTTGAGTGCTGGCAAAAATACAGATGGGGAGTAGTGGAGGAAGAGGCAACATCTGCTTGAGAGCGTCAGCTCCTACGGCTTGGGCTCAAAACTGATTCTTTGAAGAGAAAATTGGAAATTCATAAAAAAACACAGGAGAGTGCCTCTTTTCCTGATTAGCAATGGGGAGTAGAGAGGAGTGAGACATTCATTTAGCCAAGACATTAGCTGATGGGGGGTTGCTGGAGACACTTAGTGCGGCAGCAGCTGGGCCAAATCTTGCTCCCCATCCCATGGCTGAGAAGGAGCGTGATGATGGAGTGTAATGTACAGAACTGCACGCACCATCTCCTAGCTTGGTAATGAAGAAAACTCGCCAAACTAAAAAGACAATTAAGAGCTCGGGGTCTCTGGAGAGTCCCACAAATGTGTTTTATTACAGCTTTGGGAAGAAGTGCACGTGTTCAGTTTAAGCAGTCTAGTAAACTCCCAGCTGTAGAACTCCATGAACAGAGCAGAGTCAAGGCTGATGCTCAGGATTGAGACAAATCCCAGTTTAGAGCCTGGGAGCTTGATAAAGAGAGGACCCAGCCTTTGCTAGTTTTTGCCATGAAATTTGGGCATGATCGCTCAGTTTTTTTTTTTTTCTTTTCCTGGTGACTCTCATTTATCTTGGAATTTTAAAAATAACCATGAATTACAGAGTATCAGACAGGAATACTAAGACTGATATTCTTTATCTATTCAGGTTCATTACAGTGCTGTCTTTGTGGGAGTGATTGGTAGAGAAAAACTTTTCCTAAATCACAGAGCATTGGCTCTGATCCTTGTCAAATGGGGGAAGATGCTGCATGGAGCCCTGGGAAATAGTGCTCAAGACCCCACCGGTGGTCATATGTCATGGGCCTGATCTTTGTCAAATAGGAAAAAAGATTCGGGGGCTCTTGGGACACTGCTTGAGACACTGAATGTGATTTAGTTATCTCCTACTGAGCACTGGGATAGGAGAGATTATAGTCCTGGCCCTGAGGTAATATATGACCATATGAGAATAATCTAATCTTATTAAGTGCTTCAGTTTATCATCTGTAAAATGGGCATAGTTGAAGTTGTAACTAACAATAACAATAGCAATGTATTCGTGTATTGTATGCATAGTAACTAATATAATATTATAACTAGTATACATAGTAGCTAAGTTCAAAGTTTCTAAATTACTAAAAATAAGGTCTGCTAATTCAAATTCTCAAGAACAAGATGGATTAAAGTAATCCTTTAGTCATTTGCAGTAGCATCTGCCAAGAAGATTAGGATGTAGAAAAGGAAAGGAAGCTGCCACTTCTTAGGAGTGTTCTAGAGGTGTAAGACTGCTTGCATTTTAAAACTAAGTCTACATGTGACCCCTAGGTATCCTTATATATGGATCATTGATCCCACTTCTATTTGAGTTTGACACCATTGTTATCAGGTACAAGTCAGACAAGATGGCCTCTGAATTCATTCCAATGGAAATCATTGATTTGATGATTCAGTTTTTGTGACATTTAAACAAAACATGGATTAGTTTTAAAACAACTATGATGGAATATATCTATGTGGTACTATTCACCATTTTTATTTTAGTCCATAATTTAATATCCATTAAGCAAAAGCTTTTTTGCTTTGAAGAAAATCTGTGTTCTGGAGAAAGAGCTAATACTGAAAGGAATTTTTTTTGAGTTAGAGAATCAATACCTAATTTTTCATATTTTAATACAATCTCTGGTAGCCAGGCTTGTAATCAGAGGGAAGGGGATGAGGGATCTCTTTGGTTCTCTAAATAGCCTTTTTCTGGTGTAACCAAATATTTATAGATGGGCATGAAACCTGTTCCTGAATAGAACTGGATGGAGGAGAGCTGCAGTGGTGGTTCATTTTAGATTTTGCCATCATCTTTATTTATCAACCCAGAAATTTTAGAAATGTAGTATAGTTATTTATAATAGAATTTCTCAAGTTTTCTTTGACTGTTATACAAATAATAGCATCTATACATAGAGAGATACCACATTTGGACCAGTTGCAGAGGGTGAATGTTTCTTCTTTTCCTCATCCTCTTCAGTTTTGTGTTATTGATAGATGCTTTAGTTTTAATATCCATTTATTAAGATTATAATATTTTTTTCTATTGACTTACAAACCAAATAGGCCTCTCTAGTGCAATGGAAACTTTCATCTTTTTCCCATATGGCCAGATGGCCACCATAATCCTGAAGAGCCTTTCAGAAGTGTTTCTTAGTATTTGTGTGTGTTTGTGCATGTAGATATATGTAGATATATATCTATAAATGTGATATATATATATATATACATATATGAGATACATATACTTGTAGTTATTTAGAAGTTAGCATAGAACCTTGGTTGAAGAGAAAATCCATCTAGGACAAGGGTTAACCTGAGGTTCATGTACACATTTCAAGGGATTCGTGAACTTGAATGGGAAAAAAAGCTTAATCTTTATTTTTTATTAACCTATAATTAAAATATAGTATATGATTCATATATATGTGTGTATACACACACACACACACACACACACACACACACACACACTTTCTTCCTCTCTCCCTCCCTCTTTCCCTCCTTCTTTCCTTCTCTTCCCTTCCCCCTTCTCTTTCTCTCTCTCTCTCTTAAACTTAAAAAATCAACATTATTCTGGAGTGTATAGGGATTATGGGATTGCCAAAGAAATTCAGGGAGAAAAAAGTATGATATGGAAGGAAGGACCTTGTTTATCTTTTCATAATTCTGTGTTGGAAACTTATTTGAGTCATTTGTCTAAAAGGATTTTTTTCCTTATTCTATAATTTCTTAATTATTACAATAGAATTTTCTTATTCCCATAATATTCATCTGCTCCTGGTTTGGAGTCTGCTGTTTTAATAGAATTTATATGTAGAGTAGCATTTCCTTTATTTGGCACCACTGGAGGATAAGGAGTTCCACTGGGAATATATTTTTTAAATAACTAAAGCTTATCTTTAAACTTCTCAACTTTGAAATAATATTTAAGCACTTGAGATGGAAGTCTTTTCTACAATAAATTGCAGATTCTCTGCTGTGCTTTATGAGTTCTTGTATTTACCTTTATGTTCTTTTCCCATATTTTCTTTCTTGTCACTTCTTGCTACTGTCTGTGTGACTGCCTTTAGAAGCTCCTTCTTCCTTTTAAAATTTGTGGTTTTTAATCTGGAGTTATTTAAGAAACTAGATAATTATACCTTGTGGAATCTTGTCTTTAAAAAATAAAAGTAAATGGTTTATTAGGGAAGACTAAAGTGTTTACTATGAACAAAATGCATGAGCTTCAATGCAAAGACTTAGGGAAATCTACAAAAGGTTCAAATCTGGGCTAAACCTTTCCCTCCAGAATGGCTTAGACATAATCTTAGCTTTGTCTATGATTCCATCTTTAGGAAAACAAAGGCAATTAAAAATGGTAAAGGCAGAGAAGTGATAATAAGCATGAATATAGAAAGAGATAATAATTTAGGTAAATATGTTTTAGTACACTAATTATGTGATGGGGGGGGTTGTTTAATACAAAAATTTAGAGATACCATAGAGGTCTTCTAGTTCAATCTCATTATTTTAGACATAAGAAGACAGATTCCAGTGAGGTTTAGTTTAGAGGTCACACAAGTATTAAGTGACAGATGTGGGTTTGAATTCAAGTCTTCTGATTGTACAATTGGCATTCTCTTTACTTCTCTCCATCCTCTCAATGAGAAAAGAAAAACAAAAACAAAACCCTTGTAACAAATATCCCTAGTGAAGGAAAACAAATCCCCACACTAGCCAAAATCTATATCTTGTTTTGTTCCCTGAGTTTATTAACTCTGTCAGTAGGTGAATTGCTTACTTCATCATCCATTCTCTGAAACGATGCTTTGTGATTTCTTTGGTCAGTTCTTTGTCTTCACAATATTGTTATGGATAAATTATTTTCCTGGTTCTACTCATTTCATCCTGCATCACTTCATATAAGTCTTTGAAGGTTTTCTGAAACTCTTAGCATTTTTTCCTGGATTATCCATTTCATTCTTACACCACAGTTTGTTCAGCTATTCCCCAGTCAAGAAATGCTGTCTTAATGATTTCAGAGAGACTTACATGAACTGATGCTAAATGAAGTGAGTAGAACCAAGAGAATACTGTACATGGCAACAAGATCACACAATGATCAATGCTGATAGATGTGGCTCTTTTCAACAATGAGGTGATTCAGGCCAATTCCAATAGACTTGTGATGGAGAGAGACATCTGCACCCAGAGAGAGCACTATGGGGACTATGTGTACATCACAACATATCTATCTACCAATTAAGAGCCATAGGGTATTGTTTTTTTTTTCAATGAGCCATGGGTCCAATCCCACCCTGTCCCTGCTGACACAGATCTGAATGTGTGATCCTGGGCAAATCAATTCCTGCACTGGGAGGAGTTTTCTTACTGGGAGTACTCTATACTGTTGAAATCATAACTCTGAGACATCTTCTGCCTTTGTAAACAGTGCTCATGGAAGCATTTTCTGGATGAGCTAAAGAAACCATTTTTCAGATAACTTCTGGTATTTATCTCCAACCCATGACCTAGAATTTCTTTCTCTTAGTTTTTTTGTTTTCTCCAACTCCTTGTTTGGTCTATTAATACTGGCAACGTGCATTCCTCACAGTGAAGCCCCAGATGGTCAGGAGCTGCATTTCCTCCTGGGTCCTGCTTCCTGCATGAACTTGGCAGTTTAAGGAAAAGGGGCTTGTTAAACTGTTTAACTTTCTGTGGCATCTGCCTAGCACAGAAAGCAGCATGAGCACCTGACTGAGTACATTGTCTCCAAAATATCTGCTCTTTAATAAGAAGCAAGCAAGCTGTCTCTTCTCATTTGGTCTCTTCAGGTTCTGATTCTTAGTGACCACATTTGTTTTTAAAGGATGTCTTTCATGAAATTGCCAGGACCCTGGCAAATGATCTAGAAAAAGCTCAAGAGCATTTCTAAGAGTAAGGAAGAGCAGTTCTAATCATTCCCAATTTGATTTTCTAGAAAGAAGATAATAATTTCTACCCCAGGGTCTGAGGAGTCAGCCTCTAAAGCAGAGGTATTACTTGCAGGGGTCACCAGAAAGACCTTTAAGTCCCTGGAAGAATTTTTACTTAAGTTTGGGTTGTTACTCTTAAAAATATTAACTACTTTAGTTACCAAGGATGATCTCAATTGATGCAAATGGTGCTAGAGGGAAGTTTGAAAGTGGGGGAGATGAGGGACAAGTAGTAGCAAGTGAAACTAACCTATATTCTGAAGTGGAAATTAAAAAATCCCCCTGCAAATGAAGCCATCAAGCTAAGCCTATTTTGAGGAATTTTATCAAAGTAAGATTGTAGTGGAATGAGAACTGAGAACAGACAGACAGACAAAAAAGAAAAGCAACAGAGCCACAGAAAAACAGAGACAGAAGGAGAGACATAGTTACAGAAGAGACAGAGAGGGTTTTGTTTTTTTTTTCAATGAGCCATGGGTCCAATCCCACCCTGTCCCTGCTGACACAGATCTGAATGTGTGATCCTGGGCAAATCAATTCCTGCACTGGGAGGAGTTTTCTTACTGGGAGTACTCTATACTGTTGAAATCATAACTCTGAGACATCTTCTGCCTTTGTAAACAGTGCTCATGGAAGCATTTTCTGGATGAGCTAAAGAAACCATTTTTCAGATAACTTCTGGTATTTATCTCCAACCCATGACCTAGAATTTCTTTCTCTTAGTTTTTTTGTTTTCTCCAACTCCTTGTTTGGTCTATTAATACTGGCAACGTGCATTCCTCACAGTGAAGCCCCAGATGGTCAGGAGCTGCATTTCCTCCTGGGTCCTGCTTCCTGCATGAACTTGGCAGTTTAAGGAAAAGGGGCTTGTTAAACTGTTTAACTTTCTGTGGCATCTGCCTAGCACAGAAAGCAGCATGAGCACCTGACTGAGTACATTGTCTCCAAAATATCTGCTCTTTAATAAGAAGCAAGCAAGCTGTCTCTTCTCATTTGGTCTCTTCAGGTTCTGATTCTTAGTGACCACATTTGTTTTTAAAGGATGTCTTTCATGAAATTGCCAGGACCCTGGCAAATGATCTAGAAAAAGCTCAAGAGCATTTCTAAGAGTAAGGAAGAGCAGTTCTAATCATTCCCAATTTGATTTTCTAGAAAGAAGATAATAATTTCTACCCCAGGGTCTGAGGAGTCAGCCTCTAAAGCAGAGGTATTACTTGCAGGGGTCACCAGAAAGACCTTTAAGTCCCTGGAAGAATTTTTACTTAAGTTTGGGTTGTTACTCTTAAAAATATTAACTACTTTAGTTACCAAGGATGATCTCAATTGATGCAAATGGTGCTAGAGGGAAGTTTGAAAGTGGGGGAGATGAGGGACAAGTAGTAGCAAGTGAAACTAACCTATATTCTGAAGTGGAAATTAAAAAATCCCCCTGCAAATGAAGCCATCAAGCTAAGCCTATTTTGAGGAATTTTATCAAAGTAAGATTGTAGTGGAATGAGAACTGAGAACAGACAGACAGACAAAAAAGAAAAGCAACAGAGCCACAGAAAAACAGAGACAGAAGGAGAGACATAGTTACAGAAGAGACAGAGAGGGTTTTGTTTATTTTTTGTTTGTTTTTTTGGTTTGAAGTCATCATTTGGCATAGATTTGAGGAGGGGAGAAATGTTAAAGTTGGATCAAGCCCAAATCCTTTGTTTTCTGGGTGAGGTAACTTGCATATAAAGGGACTGGCTTAAAGTCATACAGCTACTAAGAGACACAGCTCTTTCCTGAACTGGACTTCATTCTATCATAGCATCTCAGCCCATTTCTTTTGACAACCTTAATTTCACCCCAGGTCCTTATTTTTGAGTTTGAGCTTCCCTTTATCATTCCCATTCTGCCCTCCTTTGCTTTCATTTTTTCCCTCTTTTTTACAAGCCCAGAACATAGATTAGTATATAGAAGGAAAAGGTGTAAAGGGAATGGAGCCTAGGAAGGAGAAATTTGACTCATTGTAAAGGCGGCATAGTCAAGAGTTGGGAAAGGGGATGGAGGAAGAATGCATTTCTATTTCTTGCTTTGGAATCTGCATTTATATTCATTCTAGTCTAGGACTAGTTTAGATCCTGGAAGAACTTCAATATGGCTACTAGGAATTCGCACAAGGCTTGGAGATCACAGGAGTGAGAGATCAAGTGACCACCAGCTGGCAGATCTGTGAACACTAAAGCCAATGTTCATCTCATTTAAATTTGCTGGAGTTATTGATCTGAAGAGAAGCTGCATAGCATAGATGGCTGGTTGGCCTCCACTTTAAGAAGATCTGAGTTCAAGGTCTCACCTCTGACATTTACTAGCACTGAGCACAGAACTCTCTGAGGCTAAGTTACGGTTAAGGTGCTAACCTGCATTCGATGAGGGAGTTGCTTTCTTGGGAATTCATTATTCCAGTGAACTCAAGGGATTGTTCCTTATTTCTATCCCACTCTGACATAGAGTTGTGCACAGAGATAATGCCCCAGACTGATAGAGAGTGAGCTGAAGAAAAAGTAATATCTCCTCCTGCCACTGTCTCTTCCTTCACTCCTCATGTGCATCATTATGAGGTATCCCTGCTTCTCACCAAGGCTAATCTCCCAATCTGTTCACATGATCCAATCTCTTTCTGTCTCCTCCAGCAAATCCCCCCCTCTCACTGCTTCACTGTCACTTATTTTCAGTCTTTCCCTGTCTACTTGTTTCTTTCCACCTACTTACAAACTTGCCCATGGCTCCTCCATCCTGAAAAATCCGACATTCGATCCTTCCATTCTTACATACTTTCATTATATCTCTCCTCTGCCCCTTGTGGCTAAATTTCTTGAAAAGGCCATTTATTATAAGGGCTTCTACTTTCTCTCCTTTTACTCTTAACCCCTAGATCTGGCTTCTGACCTTATCATTCCACCCACCCCAAAGTTATTGATGTTCTTTTAGTTACCAAAGTCATTGTTCTTTTCTCAGTTTTCCTTCTTCTTGACCTCTTTGCAGCCTTTGACATGTTTATCATTCTTTCCTCCTTAATATACTCCTCTCTTTAGGTGTTCAGGACCCTACTCTCTCCTGGTTTTCCTCCTATTTGCTTCCTCTCTGTATCATTTATTGCATATCCATCCTTTGGATCATTCCCTCTAACTGCAGATGTTCCAGATGGCTAGAATCTTCTGCTCTTTCTATACCCATTTACTTAGTACTCTTATCAGCTCCCATGAATTTAATTGTCATCTCTATACTGATGATTCTCAGAACTATATATTATGCCTCAACAACCTCTCTGCTGACTTCTAATGTTGCATCTCCACTGCCTTTCAGATGCCTGGCACTGAATGTTCCTCAGGCATCTGAAACTCGACATGTCCAAATCAGTACTCGTCCTTCCCCGCCAACCCCTTACATTCCCTGTTACTGTAAAGAACAATACCATTTTCCCAGTTCTTCATCTTTGCAACCAGAGTGTCATCCTCAATTCACTGTCTCCTACTCCCACTATCAATCTGTTGCCAAGGCATATCAATGTCACCTTTGTAACAACTTTTAATATGCCCTGTTCTCTCCTGTGACACTATCACTCTATGGAGCAGATCCTTATCACCTAACAACTTGTTGCAATTTCTGCTGGGATGTCTGTGTGCCTCAAGTCTCTTGCTCTCTCCCATCCATACTCCATTCACCCATCAACACAACTAAAGTGCAAGTCATGCCCACTCTAAAAAAATAAAACAAAACCAAAAAACCTCCAGTGACTCTCTATTGCCTTGAGGATCAAATATACCACCATATGCTAGGTATTCAAAGCTTTTGCTAACCTGGCCACCTCCTCCCTTTCCAGTCTTCTTAGATCAGTGATACCAGTCAGCCTCCTTATTGTATTGTGAACTAAGACCCTTGATCTCTTGGCTCTAGGCATCTTCTTTGATTGTCCCCCATGCCTGGAATGGTCTCCTTCATCTCTGCTGAATGGCTGCACTGCTTCTTTTATGTCCCATTAAAAACCTTATCTTTTACTGCACACTTTCTCAACTCCTCTGAATTTCAGTGTCTTTCCTCTGTTAATTATTTCCTATTTATCCTTTGTATTTAGCTGTTTGTTTTTCCTTCATTAATCAGCAAGCTCCTAGAGGGCAGGGAATGCTTTTTTGCCTCTTTGTCCTTATTGTTTAGCACAGTGATTGGCATTGAGTAGGTGCTTACTAAATATCTACTGTTTTTTTGAAAGAGTAAATCCTATTCAACCAACCTCTGAATTTCAAAGGGGAAGACAGTAACAGAGATGAAAAAGAAAAGAAAGATGAGAATCAGAGAGATAGAGAGGCAGAGAGAGATGAGGAAGACAAGATGAGAAAAAGATGAAAGAGAAAGATGAGAGTGAAAAATAGAGAAAGGAAAGAGAGAAAGGAGGAGAGAGAATGGAGAGGAAGAAAGAGAGAAAAGACAGAAGAAGGAGGAGAGAAAATGAAAGACAAAAAGAGAGGCAGAGAGATAGGCAGAGACAGAGGGGGAGAGGGAGAGAGAGAGAGAGAGAGAGAGAGAGAGAGAGAGAGAGAGAGAGAGAGAGAGAAGAGTTGAGAGACAGAGATTAGAAAGATGAAAGACAGAGATGAAAAAGATGAGAAAGGTGAGAGAGTGAAAGAGACAAAGGGAGAGAGAAGGGAAAAGGGGAGAGAAGGAAAAGAGAGAGAAGAAGGAGGAGAGGCAGAGAGAGTGACACAGAAAGAACAAGAGAGTGATAGAGAGATACACAAACAACAGAGGGAAATTAAAGGGGGCAGGAGGAAGGGAGAGAGAGAAGAGAGGAGAGGGAGGGAGGGAGGGAGGGAGGAAGAGATAAATGTGGAAGAAGGAAGAGAGAGAGAGGAAGAGGAGAGATAGTGAAAGACAGAGACAGAAGGAGAAAGAAAGATAAGAGAGAGAGAAAGAGACAGACAGAAAAAGAGAAAAGAGAAAGACAAGATGAGACAGAGGGAAGGAGAGAGAGAGAGAGAATTTCACATATTCAATAGTAAACATATGAAAAAACATGAACACATTCTTCTAATTGAGAAAACTGCTCTCATCAAGAGTTAGCAAGTATCCTTTTGGGCTAGAAGCCAGGATATGAGGGCTGTATTTCTCACACATATTCTCAACTTTTCCATCTGTCAAAACACGATTATCTGGGCCACCTGTGTATCCCACAGGAATAATGGTAAGGTGGATGAGGAAATGTTGAAAGACATTTGGAGATCCATTGATGAGTCTTGTTAACAGCCACATTTTTATTCTGATTCAGAGAAGAAAAGAAGGTAAATTGGCTTATTAATCCAAAATAAATTGCATCAAAGTGTTGATTTCCTTGGGATTAGAACCTTATTCAGAGATACTTTCCCACTTTGGAGAAAGACTTTCATTTGAACAGATTATTTCTAATGTTTCCAAGGATCCAGCTATATATTCTGCTATAAATATAGGCATCTTTGTCTTTATCCACGGTGTAATTTTGTCTTTGAAAACTAATGATCCAAACTCCTGAATAAAATCACTTGCAGCACAGATGGTTTGGAGTTCGATGGAATCAATTTGAGGATCAGACCTTGAATTTCTTAGCCGTGATTTGGATCTCATTCATGTCAAATAAAGGGAATCAGTCTTTACTTTGTGCTGAAAGGACTGAGCCAGAGAGTGGCCACTGGAACTAACAGTTTAGGGAGAGGCTTTTTGCTGGTCATGGAGGACTAGTGTTGACTTTCTGACCCTGATCTAGACTTCAGAGGTGAGAATGGTACAGATGACTCATCCCTTGCTGATATGCTTCCTTGCCTTCTTTCTCCTTGAGAATGAATACCTCTTTTGCTGTAGAATAAAAAAATGGAAATAGCCAGGAGACAAGAGATAAGGGATTGTTGCTACAATTAAATGGATAAAATGTAACTGAGCTTCTTGGAGAAAAATAAAATGTGCATCTTGAACAAAAAAATTTGGAATTATTGTGGATTCCTACCATCCACAAATTTTGTATAAAAAATAAAAAAATAACCCTCCCCCCAAAAGTCCCTAAAACCGAACAAGAAAACTTGCCAAAAATTTTCTTTGGAAGAAACATTGTTCCTGAGGCATAGATTAAAAGTAAAGATGCACAAGACTGTTTACTGAAAAGAGTTCTTTAATTTTTAAGTCATAAAACAGTCATAATCCCTATAGTTAGGAACTGATGTGAATCCTTGATGTAGCCCCTAGCCTCGGGCCCTAACAAAAAATATCTCCTTTTTCCACTCAGGAGGACATTTCTTACTTTATTCCTGATCCTTTGCTTATTGAGATTAGCAAAAAGCTCATTGGACATAAAACACTAATTACTTTGATTGGGGGATCATTTAATGACTATTAATTAAAAAATGATTGTATGCATTGTTAAGACCAGAAGTCCTAAAAAATAGTCCAAGACTTGAACCTAATGTCCCTCCCCCTATTGTAAGGACTCACTTTATTCTTTCATCTAAGATTATCTTACCTTCCTAAAAGAGACTTTTTTTTCACTTTTTTGAAATTTTAAAATCTTCTTGGAGAATCTAGTTTACTTCTATAGCCCTTCAAGTTTTTCCTTATTACATTTCAGATAATTGATTTCCTTATTAAATAACTTAATACTCATGGATACTTTCTTTTAATTTTTTTTTTAAAATTATAGTTTTCTAGTTTTAAAATACACACAAAGATAGTTTTCTAAATTTTTCTCCCTCCTTTCCCCTATGCCCTCCCCCAGATAACAAGTAATCCAATATAAGTTAAACATGTGCAATTCCTCTAACCATATTTTCACATTTATCATGTTGCATAATAAAAATCAGATCTAACCTATTCAACATATAAAGGACTGCTTGCCATCTGGGGAAGGGGGTGGAGGGAGGGAGGGGAAAAATCAGAACAGAAGTGAATGCAAGGGATAATGCTGTAAAAAATTACCCTGGCATGGGTTCTATCAATAAAAAGTTATTTAAAAAATAAAATAAAATAAAAATCAGATCAAAAAGGAAAGAAAACAACAAGCAAACAACAAAAACACTGAAAATACTAAATTGTGATCCACATTCAGTTCCTATAGTCTCTTTCTGGATGCAGATGGCTCTCTCCATCACAAGACCATTGGAACTGGCCTGAATCACCTCATTGTTGAAAAGAACCAAGTCCATCATGGATACTTTCTTTAAAAAGAAAAGAAAAGAAAAAAACCTGACAGGTGCAGAGAATGGTGAGGCCCATGTGATTGAAGTAAATTATATTTTAACAAAAATACCAAAAATAAAAGTCATTTAGCACAAGCTCATTAGATAGGCTCCCTAACAGTCTATTTCTTTAAAAGTTGAGGCTTCCCCCATTCCTTACATCTAAGCCTAAGAAATAAGGGAGAATATGTGTTCTTAATTTAATATTTAACAAGAATATTTTTAAAAATTGTTTTTGTAATATTTAGCACTGTTCTCCTAGGAAGCCATGTTCTTCCTCCAAGTATCCTTCAAAAACCACAATGTCCTTTCTGTTCTTTAGTCTGTAAATTTGGCTCATTATCAAATCCTTCAGACCAGGTGTATTGTCTCGACATTTTAAGTAATCTCTTTCTCTCCTTTCCCTCAGATGTCCCATGCTCTAAAAGAATATTTTTGATTTTTTTTTTTGCTTTTCCTACTCGAGCTAAGAATAACTTTGCTATTTTTATTCCTCCTTTAGTTTGATCTTTTTGCTTTGCTCATGGCAGAAATCTCTTATATTTGTGGTCCACATTGAATTACTTTTCCTTCTGCAATAGGGTTCTTCACCCTGGCCTCTTTTGACTGTATAGTAAAGCCTGTGGACACCTTTTCAGAAATTTAAAAAAATTTTTAAAAATGTGTAACTTTGAATATAAAGGATTATAAAAGAATATACTTATATTGAAATGCACTCATCAATTTCTACATTTATCTGTTTGTTGATCTATTTGTCTCTCTCTATCTCTGTCTCTCTTCCCTTCCTTCCTCATCTTTCTCTGTGTGTCTCTGTCTCTGTCAGCTGTTTGTCTCTGTGTCTATCTCCTGACTGTTTGTCTATCTCCCTATCTACCCATCTATCTATCCACTCTCGGTCTATCTATCCATCACTCTTTTCATCCATCTTTTCCTCTGTCCATCCATCCATCTGTCTATGTAAATAAAAGTTTCTGGAGTCCAAGTTAAGCATTTCTGCTCTGTAGACTTTTTCAGAGACTGATTGTTCTCTTCCTTTGCCTCATAAAAAAGAATTCTTTTTTTTTTATTTTGAGACCTCCAGCACTCCACTCTTTTCTTACACTGAATAAATGATTGTTAGTGAACTGATTAGACTTCACTTGAGATGAACGGACATTGATAATCTAAAGAGTGTCCAGAGAAGAATGATTAGAAATACCCCTTTATGATGCTTGGTTAAAGGAACTAGAAATGTTTACCTTGAAGAAGAAAAAACTTAGGGTCCTGTGAGAAATATGATCACTATCTTTAAGTAACTAAAGCATTGTTAGCCGGAAGAAAATTTAGGTTTGTGCCTCTTCTTATCTTTCTAGACTTCTATCCCCTCCCTTCCCCCATAGTTTGCATTGGCATCCTTGGTGTTTATCATATACAATATCAATTTGTGACTCCAGGCATTTTCCTTGATTGTGTTCTATATCTGTAATTCTCTCCTTCCTTTTCTAGCTCCTGGCTTCCTTGAGGTCTTAGCTGAAGCCCTACCTCTTGTGAAAACCTTTCCTGGTTCTCTTTAATCTTGGTGCTTTCCCTTGCAAACTACCCTCCAATTTATCCTGTGTGTATGTGTGTGTGTATGTATGTATATATATATATATATATATAAAATGTTAATTTTGCAGAATTGTTTGCATATTGTCTTCCCTTTTAGGCTATCAGCTCTTTTAGAGCAGGAACCATTTTTTGGCCTTTCTTTCTATCCCCAGCACTTAATATAGTGCCTAGAAAATAGATGTTTAATAAATGCTTTTTGACTTGATTTGTGCTTGGTTCCAGAAGATGGTTATCCAGGAATAATGGATGAAAGTTTTTTTTTCTTTTTTTAAAATAATAATTATGACTTTTTATTGACAGAACCCATGCCTGGGTAATTTTTTTACAACATTATCCCTTGCACTCACTTCTGTTCCGACTTTTCCCCTCCTTCCCTCCATCCCCTCCCCCAGATGGCAAGCAGTCCTATACATGTTAAATATGTCACAGTATATCCTAGATACAATATATGTATGCAGAACTGAACAGTTCTCTTGTTGCACAGGAAGAATTGGATTCATAACGTATAAATAACCTGGGAAGAAAAACAAAAATGCAAACAGTTTGCATTCATTTCCCAGTGTTCTTTCTTTGGGTGTAGCTGCTTCTTTCTGTCCATCATTGATCAATTGGAACTGAATTAGATCTAAGAAATCCACTTCCATCAGAATACATCCTCATACAGTATCATTGTTGAAATATATAATGATCTCCTGGTTCTGCTCATTTCACTTAGCATCAGTTCATGTAAGTCTCTCCAAGTCTCTCTGCCTTCATCCTGCTGGTAATTTCTTACAAACAATAATATTCCATAACATTCATATACCACAATTTACCCAGCCATTCTCCAATTGATGGGCAATGGATGAAAGTTTCACAGAACCATATTTACATTTTCTGCCTTGAAAAAATTCCCACAATTAGGGTTATCCAAAAGTGGAAAGGAATAAAGAGAAATAGTGGATCTCTGTCCATTCCTCTTTCTTCTCTACTCCTAGCTAGAAAGATCACATTGGGATATGTTGCTATAGAAGACTTTTTTAGACATAATTTGGAGTAGATAGCTTTTGCAGTTTCTTTTGACCCTGAAGTTTTATGATTCTTTGATTTCTGATTTTATTTCATGATAGATAATATGCTCACTCAGTGTAAAGCATTATCAACAATGACTTGTAACTTAGCAGTGGTTAAAGAGATATCATCACGCACATATATGAGCAGAAGGAGGGAGTGCTGATCCTGAAGCAAGAGTGAGGAACGACAAATGGACATCCTTAGTTTTCCCTTGGTCCCCATGACATTTTAAAAGAATTGAAAGGAAGCTATGTTGAGTAGATTTTTCTCTGTGGAAGTACAAGGTTTTAGAATAATACAGCATAAAAGGGGGGTCATAATCTTTACCTGTGGGGATAGTCTTGAGGGAGGTTTAATCATGGTACTATTGAAATCTTGAAATAAGAATGCTCTTGAAGGCAACAGATTTGGATTTGTTACTGTGGTTTGGGCTTTCAACTCTATTAGTACTGAAGACACGCCATCAATTGCTGACATTCTGCAACTTACATTATATTTTGTTAACAAACTTAGTTCTTTCAACTCAGGTTTTCATCTGTAAGATGAAGGGATTGGATGAAATGAAATCTGAGATACTTTTCAGAGAAGGTTATGCTATACAATTTAATGTTTCCCATCTACCTCTCTGTTAAATACATGATTAGAGCTCAGAAAATACTTTGCCAACTTGAACAGAATGGAATTTTTCTCTTTGTGTTCTGTCTTTGTTTAACTCTAACTTTCTTCTGTTTTTCACTTAACTTTTCTGGATCCACCTGGAGTTTGACATTTATTTTTCAGGGTGAAAGCAAGTTCTTTCTCTCTGCCTCTCAAGCTGTTTTTAGCAGCCTTCTTCCTGATTGGTGTGGACTTATCCAGTTTTATCTAAGTGGGATCTTCATTCCTCTCCTACGTTTACTGCCAAGCTATGTGAAACCTATGAAGAATAGGAACAGTAAATCCAGGGTCTTTTCCTGTTCCCCTCAAATTCAGGCCTGCTTTGGGTTCAAGATGTGATCCATTTCAGGCCAAAGTGGTCAGGCTTCTTGCTCTCCTTCTCCATGGACTTGCTCCAGGACTTTGGTTAAATTATGGAAATTTCCTGTGCAGAATTCTCTCATTCTATAATAGAGAAAATGACTTTGCTAGAAGAGAACAGTAATATAGGGGAAAGGCTACTGGCTCCTAAATGACAGGGCTGGGTTCCCCCTCTTTACCATTGATGTCTTTGCAACCTCATCTAAAGGACTTAAGCTTCCTGTTACTCTTTCCACATCTCTAAAATAAGAAGTTGAACTAAATGGCCTCTGAGGTTCCTTCCAAAATGAATTACCTCCAGATGTTATGGGAAATCAGTGACAGAACCAAACCTTGTGCCTGCACTTTGTCTTGGACAATTCCAAAGCAACATGTAAGCAAGGGCATGATGGTGTGGTAGGAGCTAGCTAAGTAGGTGCCAAAGACATTATTTGTACTAATAGATGTATTTTAAAATTAAGCTATTGGCCTGTTTATTTGGATTCAAAAGAAAAACCAGTAGATCTATAGTTTGATTTCACATGGAAAGGAAGAACTATGGCACCACTGATAGGCCTGAAGGGATTAAAGTAAATGTGAGTCAATAGTGCTTGCTTAGATATTTACTTATCCAAAAAGCCATGAATATTTTTTTTTCCATTGGCAGTTCATTGGAGATCCTAAAAGCCTACAATTTAGATATTGTAATGTAACCATAACTGTGTGACCACAAGCCATTTGTCTAACTTATCTGACCTTCAGTTTTCTTATCTGTAAAATATGGATAATTATATTGGCAGTACCTGTCCTACAGATAGGTACTGCCAATATAATTATCATTATTCTTTCATTTTTCGAAGGAGGAAACCAAGAATTCAAGAGATTCAGATACTTATCCAGGGTCACAGAATTAGTTAGGGTTTGAAACAAAATTTTAATTCAGGTTGGTGATTCCATGTCTAATATTTTATGCACTGGAACCTGGCTGCTCCAGTAAGATAATGTATATGTGATAAGATGTTTTAGAAATGTCAGCCTGATGATGGTGATGACAATGATGATGATGATAGTGAAGATGATGGTGATGATTCTTGTGTGACATGGTGAGGGAGGAAGAGAGAGACAATGCATTTAAAAGGAGTAAAGATTGCTTTTAAACTTGGAATCATAAAGCTTAGTCATTCTTTAAGCCAGTTTCTCTCTATTTGATGTGAGTATTTTCCTACCGAGGCATCATAAACCCTAATTAATTTTTTCTTCCTTGGAAAAACATAACCCACTGAACTGTTGCTGCAGATAATGCCCCCAAACCTTTTTTATAGCTCTTGATGATTTTTATTTCATTCTTCATTTAACATTCTATTATTTAGCATTGCCTTAATTTTCTTAGCCAAGATACATTTCTTTTTCAGATATTTAAGTGAAATTCAGTACACATTGCAGTCCCAAAGGGCTCATTTCCTATTAGTCTGCCAGCCCCAGACCTCATTTAGTGCCCCAAAATTAGCCTAACACTGCTGACTGTCTAGCAGAGGACTCCTGTGACTGTGAGAGACCTTGAGAGGACAGCTCCACCTCTAACTTGGAGGTAGAAACAAATCTATATGGCACTCATGATTCACATTTATCTAAAATTTTATAGTTTATGCCGTTCTTTTTCACAATATCTCTGTGAGGTATAAAGAACAGATGTTGGCATTTTTAAAAGCTGTATGACATGGTAGCCTGAAAGGTGACTGCTAGCCTAGATCTCACAGAGGCATCTGGTATCCAAGGTGGTTTTGGGGATGGAGGTTGAGGAGTCCCTGGTCTGATTCCATCTGGCATACTTGGTTTAGTTCTTGCTATCAGCATAGCTAGACAAACTATGGTGAACAGGATGGGGGAGGAATTGGAGACCATGCTATGAAAGAATCAATTGAAATAATGGGGATATTTTTCCAGGAGTAGATGGATAAAATTTAAGAAGGAAAACATGGTAGCAGTCTTGAAATATCCATAAGTGAAAGATTTTTCACTTTTTCAGACTCTAGAAGTATAGCTGCTCCTTCTCCTATAGATAAAGTTTCTATATCTATAAAATGACAGGATTGGACTAAGCCTTTAAGTTCCCTTCTCAATCTAAATCTATGATTCTTTGATCATAGTTGTTATTATATTTAATTTTCAACTTTTTTTGAAGAATCACCAACCTTACAACAATTATATTGACTCTCCAAATTGTACATTAACTCTACTCAGTGTTGCTTGTATGATGAGTCATTGATGCTTTCCCACATGGGTCCCCATATTACCAGAGTAAATCAGAGTAAGGCTGGAGTGGAAGCAGTATGCAATGATATTCAAGAAGGAGAGCAAAAGAAGAAGTGGAGAAACAGTAGGATAGTATATTAACTATCTTTGAAATTCCCAGTTTTATTTCCTTTTAAAAGCACTCTGGTTTTTATTAATTTGGATTAGTCTATCTGGTTACTTGTGACCTTAGAGAATAAAATACACTTCTCTCTTCAATTGTCAACAATCCACATTTTCTGGAAGACTTTTCTTGAACCTAACTAAAATTTTCTCCCTGAAAATCTCGCTGTATTAGAAATCCATTTCTTCTTGTTCAGTCCTTTATAGAGAATTTAGGATTAAGTACTGGAAAAGACATCTCTCAGAGGTTATTTAGTCCAGCTCCCACCTTCTATAAATGAAAAGTCTGAGGCCAGGTCAGGGTAAGGAAGGAATCCAAGGTCACAGGGCTAAGGAGTTACAGAATCATGATTCAGACTCAAGTTTGCTGCCACCAAATCTGTTGTTTTTCATCTTTCACCTTATTGTCCCCTTATGTAGACTTTAGAGCTGGAATTGACCAGAAACCATCTAGTTCAGAGGTTCTTAACCTGGGATTTGTGAATAAATTTCAGGAAGTCTCTAAACTTGGATGAGGGGAAACATTTTTATTTTAAGCAATCTCTGACTGAAATTTAACATTTCCTTTATTTGTGACTATAGGCAGCAAACCACAGTTATTTGGGCTTCCTTAGTTAATTAAAACAAGCGGGGGGGGGGAGGATTTATAATCCAAAAAAGATTAAGAATTTGACTCAACTTCCATAAGAAACTGAGACTCAAGAGTTTTTGTAGGGAGCAAGTAGCAACTGACAGCTTGTCATCTTTTTTCCCAGTGGTCAGCTTATTCCAGTTGAAAAAATAAATAGATGAAACTCAGCGCAGTGGTTAAGAGATGTCCATGCTTGTTCCAAAGCAGCTCATCTTTATGGAAGTAGGAATCAATTCATGTTGAAAATGCATACAGGAAAGTCACACTCAGAGCTGCTGTCTTTCAAGATAGAATACTGAATTGTAGCCTCCCTCACTTCCAATTTCAGGAGCTTACTTCTTGCCAGAGAAGCAGCAGTGCCCAGAGACTTGGCTGCTGCCAAGCATTTCATTATGAGACTGGCTTCTGCAGTGGCGGCCACCTTGTATCTCTAGTGAGTGGAGAGGAACTTATTTTATTCTGATGACACCTGATGTGCTCTCCCTGCTCAGACACAGAGGTGATAGACACCACTAGGTTCATGGAGCTAAACCTAGAGGGGACCTTGCAGGCTCTCTACTCTAGCACCCTCATTTTACAGATGCAAACACTGCAGCCCAAGGATATTAAAGTAAAACTTGAAGTAAAGTCATACATTTGGCATATATATATTAGAAGCAGCATTTGAACTTGCAACTATTGATTCTATCTCTTTTGCTTTTTCCACATTCTCTGCTTGCTTGACTTCCTTTCCATATAACAGCAGGATTGTGTAAAAAGATGTAAGTTGAGATTCCAAAAGATGATGAAGCGTCCTACTTATCTCCTAATGGTGGATTCAAGATGCAGAGTGAGACTTCCATTTTTGGACATGACCCATGTGGGGATTTATTTTTTTGAATATTCATATTACAAGGATTTCCTTTTTCAATGAGGGGCGATGGTATGAAGAGAAAAATTAATGCTTTTTAATTGGAAAAAAAGATAAAATAAATTAAATTACATATTCCAAAAATAAAGATGAGAGTCATCCAAGAGCTTAAGCTTATTAAGTGTACTTTATGCTAATTGCCTGATTTAACTTTTTACCTCCATAACGCTCATCTTATATGGAGAGAAAAGGTCACCTTCGTTTTGCCATCATTGATTTCTGATCCATTGGTGTTAGGACAAGTCCCACCTCTCTATTGAGTGAGCTTGTCTGGATATTTATCCCTGATTCTCTTTGTGCTTAAGTGACTATCTGATTTTAATTAGAACAATTTAGAAAGCTGCATATACTGTTCTGCGTTCCTGGGGGCTTTATCAGTCAGTAATAACATTTATATTTTTTTTTATAAATTTTATTTTAATTTAATAATAACTTCGCATTGACAGAATCCATGCCAGGATAATTTCTACACGACATTATCCCTTGCAATCACTTATGTTTCATTTTTTCCCCTCCCTCCCTCCTCCCCCCCCCCAGGATGGCAAGCAGTCCTATATATGCTAAACATGTTGCAGTATATCCTAGATACAATACATATTTGCAGAACCGAACAGTTCTCTTGTTGCACAGGGAGAATTGGATTCAGAAGGTAAAAATAACTCGGGAAGAAAATCAAAAATGCAAATAGTTCCCATTCATTTCCCAGTATTCCTTCTTTGGGTGTAGCTGTTTCTGTCCATCATTTCTCCAATGAAACTCAGTTAAGTCTCTTTGTCAGAGAAATCCACTTCCATCAGAATACATCCTCATACAATATCGTTGTCGAAGTGTATAATGATCTCCTGGTTCTGCTCATCTCACTTAGCATCAGTCCATGTAGGTCTCTCCAAGCCTCTCTGTATTCATCCTGCTGGTCATTCCTTACAGAGCAATAATATTCCATAACATTCATATACCACAATTTACCCAGCCATTCTCCAATTGATGGGCATCCATTCATTTTCCAGTTTCTAGCCACTACAAACAGGGCTGCTACAAACATTTTGGCACATACAGGTCCCCTTCCCTTTTTTAGTATCTCTTTGGGGTATAAGCCCAATAGAAACACTGCTGGATCAAAGGGTATGCACAGTTTGATAACTTTTTGGGCATAATTCCAGATCGCTCTCCAAAATGGCTGGATTCGTTCACAACTCCACCAACAATGCATCAGTGTCCCCGTTTTCCCGCATCCCCTCCAACATTCATCGTTATTTTTTCCTGTCATCTTAGCCAATCTGACAGGTGTGTAGTGATATCTCAGAGTTGTCTTAATTTGCAGTTCTCTGATCAATAGTGATTTGGAACACTCTTTCATGTGAGTGGTAATAGTTTCAATTTCTTCATCTGAAAATTGTCTGTTCATATCCTTTGACCATTTATCAATTGGAGAATGGCTTGATTTTTTATAAATTTGAGTCAGTTCTCTATATATTTTGGAAATGAGGCCTTTATCAGAACCTTTAATTGTAAAGATGTTTTCCCAGTTTGTTACTTCCCTACTAATCTTGTTTGCATTCGTTCTGTTTGTACAAAGGCTTTTTAATTTGATATAATCAAAATTTTCTATTTTGTGATTGGTAATGGTCTCTAGTTCATCTTTGGTCACAAATTTCTTTCTCCTCCACAAGTCTGAGAGATAAACTATCCTATGTTCCTCTAATTTATTTATAATCTCATTCTTTATGCCTAGGTCATGGACCCATTTTGATCTTATCTTGGTATGTGGTGTTAAGTGTGGGTCCTTGCCTAATTTCTGCCATACTAATTTCCAGTTATCCCAGCAGTTTTTATCAAATAATGAAATCTTATCTCAGAATTTAGAATCTTTGGGTTTGTCAAACACTAGATTGCTATAGTTGACTATTCTGTCTTGTGAACCTAACCTTTTCCACTGATCAACTAATCTATTTCTAAGCCAATACCAGATGGTTTTGGTGACTGCTGCTTTGTAATATAATTTTAGATCAGGTACAGCTAGACCACCTTCATTTGATTTTTTTTTCATTAATTCCCTTGAGATTCTCGACTTTTTATTGTTCCATATGAATTTTGTTGTTATTTTTTCTAAATCATTAAAATATTTTCTTGGAAGTCTGATTGGTATAGCACTAAATAAATAGATTAGTTTAGGGAGTATTGTCATCTTTATTATATTTGCTCGGCCTATCCAAGAGCACTTAATATTTTTCCAATTATTTAAGTCTGACTTTATTTGTGTGAAAACTTTTTTGTAATTTTGCTCATATAATTCCTGACTTTCCTTTGGTAGGTAGATTCCCAAATATTTTATGCTATCAACAGTTATTTTGAATGGAATTTCTCTTTGTATCTCTTGCTCTTGGATTTTGTTGGTGGTGTATAAGAATGCTGAGGATTTATGGGGATTTATTTTGTATCCTGCTACTTTGCTAAAATTATGAATTATTTCTAATAGCTTTTTAGTAGAATCTCTGGGGTTTTCTAGGTATACCATCATATCATCTGCAAAGAGTGATAGTTTGGTTTCCACATTGCCTACTCTAATTCCTTTAATCTCTTTCTCGACTCTTATTGCCGAGGCCAGTGTTTCTAATACAATATTGAATAATAATGGTGATAGTGGGTAACCTTGCTTCACTCCAGATCTTACCGGGAAAGGTTCCAGTTTTTCCCCATTGCATATGATGCTTACTGAAGGTTTAAAATATATGCTCCTAACTATTTTAAGGAAAAGTCCTTTTATTCCTATGCTCTCAAGTGTTTTTATTAGGAATGGCTGTTGGATTTTATCAAATGCTTTTTCTGCATCTATTGAGATGATCATATGGTTTTTGTTTGGTTGGTTGTTGATATAGTCAATTATGTTAATAGTTTTCCTAATATTGAACCAGCCCTGCATTCCTGGTATAAATCCTACTTGGTCATAGTGTATTATCCTGGGGATGATTTTCTGTAATCTTTTTGCTAATATTTTATTTAAGATTTTAGCATCAATATTCATTAGGGAGATTGGTCAGTAATAACATTTATAGAATCTCTACTGTATACAAAGTGCTATCTTAGGTACAATGAGAAGATGGGAAAAGGTGACTCTTGTCTCTTGGAGGAGTAGCTTTGATTATTTCAGAGAAAGGAGAAGAAAGTCCTAAGAGAAGGCACAAGATCTCCAGAAAGAAAAAGGACAATTAAGAGTTGATTTGGCTCAGCTAGCAAGTCACAGGATTATAGATCACATTGGCTATTCAAATTCAGCCTATATCTGAGCAAAAATCCTCTCATCTGCTTTAAAGCATAGAAAACTAAAAGATTCAAGACTGAAGGCCTGCTGGGTGTAAGTCACTGGGCTGCACAGAGTGACTGGGAATAGAATGAGACTCTACGATAGTTCTGATTCATATTTCATATGACTTTATAGTTGAATAAGGGAGGCAAGACATGTGAAAACATAATGAATAGTAAAAGTTAGTCTGTGCTGAAGATGAGTATTATAGATAAATAAGGGGAGTAGATATTCAGAGATAGGAAGGATCACTGTAGGCTGGTTCAATGGAGAAATTTTGTGGAGAAGGTTGGCTTGAACTGGGTTTTGACAACTGAGTGAAACCCAAGGTCAGCAGTGGTGGTGAGACCAGGAGCTTGATGGGAGCAAAGTCGACATATTGACATATCAATGAACCACTAGGAACAATGAGTTTAATTTGACTATAATGAAGCATTCATATATGGGAAATAGTTGGGGATAAGGTGGATAGACTATTGGGATCTGATTGTGATTGGGGCTTGAATGCCTTTGTACTCTGGAAAAAGGAGTAAATACTGGTGAGTCAACATGCAAAATGAAGGAATGTAACATGTGTGAAAAGAGCAATGGACCAGATGTCAGGAGACCAGATTTCAAGTACTGTCTATGCCAGATAACTGGGTTCCCGGGAGTGTTGGCTAGTTCCTTTGCAGATGTAAAAATCTATAAGTCATTGTCTTTGCTGAACATTCTGGCTAAGAAAAATCAGTGCTGGGAACCATTCTATCAGCCTTTTAAAAATATTTATAGACTTTTTAAACTTGGCTAATTTTTTGAAGATTAACTTATTTGACATTGACTCTAGAATTTTACATTAATATATTATCATTTTCCCTTAAAGAAATTCTGACTTAGATAAAAATGTATCCAGAAGGCCATGTTGTAATAGTACTTTTCTTCCAAGTGGTGAAGATGTTTCAAATAAGGTCTATTAAATGTTGAAATCTGGGTATTTGACAGTAAAGATCTTTTTTTTAATTGGGACAGGAAGTAGATAAAGGTACCTTTATCTACGTACACTTTTGTATCTTATCAGAGTCCTCATATGCAGATTCTTAACCTGGGGTACATGAAATTAAAAACTATATTTTAATAACTACTTCAATAAATTGTTTTCCTTTGTAATACTATATATTTTATTTTGGCATTTAAAAACATTTTTCTGAGGAGGGGTCCATGGGCTTCACCAAACTGCTAAAGGGGCCCATGGTGCAAGGAAGGTAAAGAATTCCAGCTCTAAAAGCCCTGTAGCTCTCTCTTATACTCTTGTAATAAGATCATAAGTTTAAACTTGTTTATCTTTATTTTGCCAGTGAGAAAACTGAAACCCAGAAAGTTTTGGAATTATTTAGTCAAAATCACATAGATTGTAAATGACAGACTTGGGATTTACCCAGGAACTCTTACTGCATCTACCATGTTCTTTCCATTATGCCATGCTTTGTTATAGTCTTCATGATACCTTGTTAAAGTAACTTCCTCTCCTTCCCCTTTCCATCTGGAAGAAATAAATTATGGATTATCTAATCTAATTCCTGTATTTGATAGGTGAGGGCACTGAAGGCCAGAGAAGTTAAGTCCAGAGGATTCTAAATTTGGAGTGATTTGCTCCAGACCATTTGATTAATGAGGAGCTGAACCATGTGAAACCAATTCTGATTTGCTTTATAGGTTGTAAGCTTAATGGGGCCAGGAAACTAACTGAACATTTCCCCCAGGACCGAGGACAGTGCCCTCCACATAGTGGGTTCTGAATAAATGGTGTGAGTTGGTTTGAATGTGAACCTGACAAAGAAACATTTTGTATAGCTTTGCAATTCCCACTCTTTGACATATTGCCCACTCTCATGAAATGCTTAAGGTGGATCTTTATGAGTCCACTAAGTTGTGTCAAAGTTATATCAAAGGAACAATTCTTTACAGGTGTTTTACACAATCCCATTCCATGCACTATACACCTATTATAGAAGAAGACTCCGAGGATGTGGTGTTTACATATTGGCAGCAAGTGGAAGGCAGGGCTATAGTTGAGCTACTTGATTCTACTCTTTCATAGCAGCTCCACTTCAAACCTTCATCTCTTTCCAGGGCAAATGAATCCCCACAAAAACAAAACCACAAACACGAATTCAGTTCAGCAAACACAGATTAAGTACTTAATGTGTGTTAGGCATTGTGGTAGCTGCAGGAGACACAGAAACCACAATGAAAACTCTTCCCATTCTCAAGAAGTTTATTTTCTACTATAGATTCTAAGATTCTAAGTCATTCAAAAGTCATGGTGCATGACATAATGCAAGACTTCTTCTTCTCTGTTGTAGTTGATAGTATGTATATGACCTCTTCCTCCCTGTCCTATGTCAGGAATCGTCCTTATGGTCCTCATGGACCTGTAGACTGGGAATATGACTTCCAGACATGTAAAGCAGCCATATTGAACATCTTCCATTATAACCATGGAGACCCTATTTTTCGTGTTCACTCTGGTTGTATTCTTCCTTTTCTTACTCCTGTTTTCCTTTCTTCCAACTAAGTTTACTCCTATCACTCCCATCATCCTATGTGAGAGAGTGGGGGAAATGTGAAGATAATTAATTCCCTGAATGTCTTGTTGCTGTGGGATACAAAGAGATTTCCTTTGCTGTGTATTAGTTATGAGTCACAGATAAAGAAGCAGATGGTGTGAAGGGTGAAATGCAGAGTTATGGGAATATCCAGGCATCATCATTTTTTAAAAAAATAGAAGTCTGAAAGCCACTGAGAGTAAAGGTAGACAGCAATGCTGTACACCAGAGTGTTCAATAGAATCAGGTTCAGAAGGAAGAAATTATGATTCAGGAATGTAATTGACTGCTTAGTGCCATATGAGTGATTATCCAAGAGAGGAGGAAGAGGAGAAAGAGAGAAGAGTGGTTGAGCCATTATGTTGAAGTAGAAATAGCATTGGTCTGGCAATAGGAAGTCCTAAATTCTTGGATCAGTAGAAGCTAGTTGTTTTCTCATCTGTGAAATAAGAGTATATCTCTAAGATAGAGATTCTGGGTGTCATGGACCTCTTTGGCAGCTTCATGAAACCTAAGGAGTCCTGCCCAGGAATATGCTTTTTGCCTATTTTCATAAATATTAATTTTTTACTATTTTATTTTTTCCAGTTACATATAAAACAATTTTTACATTTTTAAAAAAACTTTGAATTTCAGATTCTCTCCTTTCCTCTATCCCCACTCCTCCCAATGAGAAGACACATGTGAAGTTATGCAAAACATTTCCATAAAAGTTATGTTGCTAAAGAAAACATAGATTCCCATCTAAAAAACAACCCTTGAGAAAAATAAAATTTAAAAAGTATGCTTCAATTTGCATTCAGATACAATCAGTTCTTTTTTTCTAGGTATGGATAGCATTTTTCATCATCAGTCTTTCAGAGTAGTTTTGGATCATTGTATTGCTGAGAATAACAAAGTCATTCACAGCTGATCATCATCCCACAACATTGTTATGACTTTGTACTCAATATGTTTCATTTTGCATGAGCTCATGGAGGACTTCCAGGTTTTTCTGAGAGCTTGCTATTCATCATTTATTATACAACAATAGTATTTCATCATAATCACATATCACAATTTATTCAGACATCCCCTCAACTTCAATTCTTTGCCTTGAGACACATTTGCTAAACACATTTTTGAAGATAGAGATCCTTATCCTTTTTTAAAAGGTTCTTTTGGGATTTATGTCTAGTAGTGGTATTGTTAGGTTCAAGAAGTATACATGATTTTATAGCTCTATGGGCATAGATCATATTTTTTAATCAATAAATACTAAATTTAAATTAGAGGGTAAGGAAAAGAAATATGTAATTTTTTCCAATCCAAGTTCATGGGTCCCTTGAAATCTTTTCAAGGACCAGAGTTAAAGAATTTCAGTTTAAGGCATTTTCCAGTTTTAAAGCTCCATGAGTTTCATTGAAGAAGAGACGAAAAAGGTAGAAGTTTGGAAGGATTTCCATTGTAAAGCGAGGTATTCAAAGGTAATAATTTGTCATTTTAGGTCAAAGAATTCATCATCAAGGGACTAGCACATAAAAGATATGCCCCTCTACTCTGTACAGTATTATACTTCCAAAGGATCAGTCTTGATGACACATTCCATTGCCAAAACTACCGTACTCAAAGTCTGCCCAGGAAGCTGAAATCTTCTGCCAGCATAGCTTTCAAGAACTCAACATTACTTTATATCCAATTAGGGTGAGGCATTGGGGCTTTGAAGTAGGACTCTGTGGAGAGCTTCTAGGGCTAACTGTACTTCCAAGTTATGGGATGCTTAACCTGGGGTCCATGAACTTCTAAAAATAATTTTGGTTTTGTCAGCTCTCTTTTAGTATATTTCATTCTATATCTTTAAAAAATATGAGAAGGCATCCATAGGCTCCAATAGATTGTGCAAAGGGTCTTGATCCAAAAAAGGTTAAGAATCCCTATTCTAGAGGAAGTTAAAATGATTCATAAGAAAATGAAGAAGGGGAATTGCTGATGGATGAGGCTAATCATACACAAGAGAGCGCTATAATTTTGAGGGCATTGAAGGAGTTTCAGTCTGACAGAGGGGAGTGAAGAAACCAAAACTAAGGGAAATTTTGGGATTTTGAAAACCCTTTGATTACCAAAAAAAGGCAACTCAGAGAGCTTCAACAACTACTGACCCAGATATATTTTCCCCATTTGTATAAAAATATATAGATTTAATGTATAAAATTCTACTTGGATGAAAGCATTCTTGAAGCTTTTAGAAGGTGACAAACAACTTTTGCAAATGATATTCCATTATAGATGATATCTTTATTGTTGCCAATCAATATAGAGAATATGAGAACCCACTCTGTTTATCATCAATCACAAGAAAGTAGGTGATTGGTGGAGAAGAGAAGAATAGTACCTGCTGATTCCAGTTGTATTTAAGCTTCCAGGATTCTGTCACCTCTTTCTCCTGAAGCTGTCAAGATTCCTCAAAACTTTGTGTCTGGGATCATCCAAAAAATAGTATTTATGTTAGCTCTTTATATCACCTCATTTGATCCTCACAACAACCCTGGGAAATTGTTATGATGATATTATCATTCCCATTTTGCAGATGAGGAATCTGCCATTGAGAGAGATTATGTGTCTTGCCAAGAATAACACAGTTGATGTCTGAGGCAGAACTTGAACTCAGGTCTTCTGAACTCCAAATACCACATTCTATCTACTGAACTGCCTAATGGTCAGTGCAAGAATATAATTGCCCATCTTTTGGATGGACTCCAGTTATCTCATTTTATTTGATGGGCTCCTTGTAATGAAAGCAGTTTGGGAAAATTGCTCAAATAGCAGAATTGTGGCTCACTCATTTTGTGTTTAGTTAAGTAGAAAATACAGTGTCTATTCCAACCTTGGTTTTTCCCTTGTTTCTTACTTTGGAGCCACTTTCTGTACTTTTGCTTTTATTTTTTTTTTTTTGAGCCCAGGAGAGCGGGGAGGAAGGAGGCCAAGAAAATGGGGCTCCCTAAACACAAGCCCTGCGGCACCTGAAATTGACTTATGATTTCCTCTCCACTTCTAAATTAGGGGGAAAAGAGGTTACAACACACTCCTGGGCATGTTCCTAATTACCATCTGGGGTAATTCATTTAAGCCTTTCTCACCATGATGCACCAAGCTTCAGGGAGGTCCTGAAGATTCCCACAGAGCAAACTGGAGCCAAGAGCCTATGACCAGTTGCACAGCCCCAGCTTTGTTGTTACCAGAATTTTTAATTGAGGCTTAATAGTTTAAGTGGATAATCAACTGAGACATGAATGCAACCTAGCAGGAAGTAATTAGGAATTTGAGATTATATGTTCAACTAGAAAATGCTTTAAATGGAGCTCTATCTATTCAGTCAGAATAATTGTGTTAAATAAAATGAAATGATTCATACTACCAAGAATGAACTACTAGAGATTTTTTTTTTTAAACTGTATGTTCAGTTTGTTGCTTGAAATTTAAACAGAAATGACAGGCACCATTCATTCATGCATTCCTTATGTTCCATAAACATTAAGCACTTTCTGTGTCTAAAATATAGTGCCTCCATACCAGATGATACAAAGTTTAAATGAGACGAGGTCCTGGTTTTAATTCCAGCATATTTGTGCTTATTATATGGTTTTCTGCTATAGTATAGATTGGGAATTTTCTGCCTTTTTCTGAAGTTGACCTTGATAGCAGTGACTGGTGAAGCGCCTGGACTCCTTTTGAAAAAGATGTTGGGTTTTTTGTCATTTTTTTTTAACATGTAACATAAAATACCTCAGGAAAGCAAATGTTATTGAAATAAGGATCTAAATCCCCTCCTCAAACTAGTTCACAGTCCCACCTCACCCCCAGGTTAAGAATCATTTTGGATAGATGAGAAGTGTTATGAGACAGGGGAATGGGAAGAGAGAAGAGAGGAGAAAGAGAGATAAGAATGAAGACTGAGAGCGCAGACAGAGAGAGAAGGGGAGAGAGAGAGAAAGGGGGAGGAGAGACAGAGAGACAGAGACAGAGACAGAGAGAGAGAGAGAGAGAGAGAGAGAGAGAGAGAGAGAGAGAGAGAGAGAGAGAAAGAGAGGAAGAAAGGGGAGGGAGAGAGAAAAAGACAGAAACAAAGTCAGGGAGATAGAGGCAGAAACAGAGATGCAGAGAGAAACAGACAGTGAGACAAAAAGAGAGAACAGAGATAGAAACAGAGAGAGACAGAGATAGAGAAGGGGAGAAAGCTAGCAAGCAAGTACTGTGTGAATATCATAAGCCTTCTATATAATATCATTTCCTATTCTTATCCCTTAGGTCAAAACATTGCAGGCAGTAACTTGATGCATGGTTAGCTAAGAAAATCTATCTCTAAAGCTTACTGTCTTGCCTGGTACCTTGTCCAAGTTGTTTAATAAAAGACTTTGTAAACATACAGTGGTCTCATTATGAATAAGGTGTCTTTCTAGGGAGGGCAGAGGAAAATCTCTAATCTTGTATTTGTCCTGCCCAGCCAAGCTTCTGCTTGCAGACAGTAAGAGAATAGGGCTTCACGTGCTGGTCTCCCGGGTACTGCCAGGCTCACAGGATGGATTGTAAAGTATTCATATATAAGAACAGTGCAGACTGGATACTAACCTTGTAGCTGAGTTGCTCTAGAGTGACCACTGTGGCGATGGCAATGCCATCAGGATCTGGGGATTGATTTTTTCTTCCTCCATAAAGATATGTTGAGGCTTGTCTGAGTGCCCTATTTCAGGAAGGACATTGATTGACATACTGGCTCATGTCCAGGACAGCCAGAATTCAATTAAATTCAACAAACGTTCATTAAGCACCTTCTGTGTGTTTGGCATTGAAGATACAAAGATGAAAACAAAACAGTGCCTGCCCTAAAAGACCTTCTACATTCTCTTAGGGGAGACAGAATGCACACAGATATGAAAATACAAAACACACAAAGTAAACCAAAGGAATTTTGGAGTGTGTGTGCGTGTGTGTTTCTGTCAGCTACAATAGTGGTCAGAAAAGCTCTGGGTGTAGCAGTTGGCATTTGAAATGAGCCTTTAAAAATAATTTATTTATTTTAATGCACATTCCTTTATGAATTATGTTGGGAGAGAAAAATCAGAGCAAAAGGAAAAAAAAAACTATGGGAGAGAAAAAAAACAGAAAAAAGAAATAAACATAGAATGTGTTCATTTATGTTCAATCTCCATAGTTCTTTCTCTGGATGCAGATGGCATTTTCTGTCCAAAGTCTATTGGGATTGCTTTGGATCATTGAACCACTGAGAAGAACCAAGCCTTTCATAATTGATCATCGTGCTTTCTTGCTGTTATTATGTATAATGTATTCCTGGTTCTGCTTGTTTCATTCAGCATCTGTTCATATAAATCTTTCCATGTCTTTCTAAAATCAGCTTGTTTACCATTTGAACTAAGTCTTGAAAAAGGGTAAGGATTCCAAGAAATAGAACTGAGGAAGGAAAACATTCTAGGCATGGGAGACAGACAATGCAAAAGCAGGAAGGTGAAAGATGAAATGTTATCTATGGGAACAGTAGGCAGATAATTTTGGCAGTAGAGTGGAAATCAAATCATATCAGTATGATTCAAGGTTTATTAATCTAGAGAACAAACTACTTTGCAGTGGTTAGGAGTAGGAACGGGTGAAACGATGACTGGGTACATGGAAAGGGGATTTAATTTGCTTTGCTTGGTCCTAGAGAACTGAGAAACAGATTTTTGTTTGACATAAGCAATAATTTCCTAACAATGAAAGTGGTCTAGGTTTGAAATGAACTTTCTTAGGATGTAGTGGATTCTTCTTTCCTCTCTTCTTTCCATCTGTCACTGACATTTTCTCCTCTGTTTTCCTATCCCACTCAGGCTAGAAATGTAGTGCCATTTATGGGCACAAGCTGAACACCAATTGGCACAGAAGCTTTAATCTGCTTGGTTATTTTCCAGACTGAACTAGTTCGCTCCTTCTCAGATACCCTAAGTAGCCCCCCACTCCTGAGGGTTCATCATGTTAGAGCTAGCCTTAGTGTGGACACAGTCAGTGGTGGCTGTACTACAGCTTGGTGTACTCAAACAAAAGCTATCCACAAGCCTTAGACTCCTCTAGTAGTGGGGGTTGCAAGAGGATATCACCATGCCTAGCTTTACTGGAAGTTTACAAACAGAGACAAGGCAATGACTTGTTTGGGATTTTGTAGAAGGGATTTCTGTGTTTGCTTTGGACTATATGCTAACCCTGCTTTGAAATGGTGATTCTGCTTGACCAATTTTGCCTCCACTGAGGTTGGTTCTGTTTTTCACAACACACATCAGGATTTTGTGTTGAATTGCCTTGAGCTCTTCAGTGAATCAGGGCCAGAGTCAGGAGTAGACCCTTAGTTTCTCTACCTACAGCCAACACTTCAAGATTATAACATGTGGGAAGTACCCATGAAGCTCTTCCTGCCTGCTGCTCCTGATCCCTCGTGTTTCTTCCTGCATCACTGTAGTGAGGCCAGCTGGGCATCCAGCAACTGCAGAGTGATGAGTGATGAATGGATGAGTGCATGCCATATGTCCAGAGCTTTTGAAATAACTAATTTACATGACTTGTGAAGCAAGAGCAAAGCCAGTGATGTGAGACTCATGTCTTTTGTTTTGTTTCTTGTGCTATTTGTTGAATGTATCCATTTGGTGCTGTTTGCTTAGTGACCTTAAGATTGGAGGGAGGACCGTGTTCTTCTTAACCAGAGCTGTGGGATACATGTGAAGCCAGACTCAGAATCTCTGATTCAGAAAGGAACCTCAGACAACATCTTGTCAAACATAGCTGAGCAGGATTCTTATCTACAATAGATGACCATAGGGTTCATGGTTGAAAGGAACAGTTCCTGATTGGTTCCTTTATTTGATTTCAATGAAAATAATAATAATAATAATAATAATTAGGTAATATTTATACTATTTATAAAGTGCTTTACAATTTTTATCTTATTTGATCTCCCTGACACCCCTTGAGAGATAGGTATTATTATTATCCCCATTTTACAGATGCTAAGAGTAATATGGAAAGTAGTTGTCTGAGGCTGGATTTGAACTCAGGTTCAGCATTCTATCCACTCTGTTAAAACATTCAGACCATGCTCCTAAGATCCTACAATCTTTGTTTAAAGATAGGTGTCCACTGATACATTGTTGGTGGAGTTGTGAACGGATCCAGCCATTCTGGAGAGCGATTTGAAACTATGCTCAAACAGTTATCAAACTGCATACCCTTTGACCCAGCAGTGTTACTACTGGGTTTATATCCCAAAGAGATCTTAAAAAAGGGAAAGAGACCTGTATGTGCAAGAATGTTTGTGGCAGCCCTTTTTGTAGTGGCCAGAAACTGGAAACTGAGTGGATGCCCATCAGTTGGAGAATGGCTGAATAAATCGCGGTATATGAATGTTATGGAATATTATTGTTCTGTAAGAAATGACCAGCAGGATGAATACAGAGAGGACTGGAGAGACTTACACGAACTGATGCTGAGTGAAATGAGCAGGACCAGGAGATCATTATATACTTCAACAGCAATACTATATGCTGATCAATTCTGATGGACGCGGTTCTCTTCAACAATGAGAGGATGTAAATCAGTTCCAATTGATCTGTAATGAACAGCCACGCCCAGCTACATCCAGAGAAAGAACACTGGGAAATGAGTATGGACCATAACATAACATTTCCACTCTTACTGTTATTGTTTGCTTCCATTTTTGTTTTTTCTTCTCAGGTTATTTTTATCCTTTTTCTAAACCCGATCTTTCTTGTGCAAAAAGATAACTATATAAATATGTATACATATATTGTATTTAATATCTACTTTAACATATCTAACATGAATGGGACTACCTGCCATCTAGGGGAGGGAGTGGGGGTAAGGAGGGGAAAAGTTGAAACAGAAGTTTTTGCAAGGGTCAGTGTTGAAAAATTACCCATGCATATGCTTTGTACATAAAAAGCTATAATAAAAAATAAAGACAGGTGTCCAGTATTTGTGAAGTCCCTACCCTATGTACAAGGCAGCTCATTCTATTTGTGGGGAGCTATCAATTCCTCTATGATCACTGATTCTGCATCTTCACAACTTCTACCAATTGTTTCTAGTGCAAATATTAATATGATGCAGTATTATTTAAACAGTAATAAGCATCTCATTGCTTTCTCATTCTCTATAAAAATCCAAAGTTCCAGGGCCCATGCATTTAAATGTTTCCTCTCTAATTTGACTAGGTTGAATTTTTAATCATTCCAGTAAAGGAGATGTGGAGGCTTGAAAGAGAGATTCCTGGACCCAGATAGCTTGGACTAGAGATAGAAAAACATAAATATTTTTCGTTTTTCATAAAATTTTCTAGCTCTGAACAGAAGGAGAAATCATAGTTTTGGGAGAAAGAGTAAGAAGTCACTTTCTTGACCTTCCCTTTTGTATTTGTACTTCACAGAAATTAGCACAGTGCCTGACACTAGTGTTTTAACAAATGCTTTTTCATTCATTCAGTTTTCCCTGCCATAAAATATTATTATATACATACCTTTTGTGAGGATTATTTTTAAAAATCTCAAAGAGTATTGAGTCATTTGAAAGAAAAGCATTATATAAACATGATGCTTGAGTGTATATATATATATATATGAATATAAACATACATACATAAATACATATAGACATCCACATGTGAATATATGTGTGTCTATGTATATATATATGTATGTATATATATATATATATATATATATATACACACACATATACACACATTGTATATATACATACATGTAAGCTAAGTATTTTAAATGTACATTCATTGGGCTAACTCTCCCCTCTCAGTTCTCTGCAGTAAAGTGATTTCCCTTTTTTTTAGAGGACAGTTCAAAGACAATGATATGTATATGGTATGCCAATATATGTATAAGGTAAGCCAAATTTCTAATGCTTATATTTTTGTCAAGATAAATCTGAGCTCTCTGTGGGCTCTTGTGAGGGATGGAGCAGTGTTCAAAGTGCTCTTTTTAAAACTGTTATAGAGATGAAAGTCACGAAATGATTTAAAAGTGATGGAATCAAAGTATTCTAGAACTGGAAGAACCAGCATCAGAAGTCAGGATTCTTGAAGCTTCTCTTTGATTTTCTTTTTTCCCAGTAAAATAAAATTATTGATAACATGTTTTTCAATATATCCAACAACTTCCCTGTGTGCCTAATTCAGTTTAGTCCAATTTTTGAAGCATTTTCTATATATGAAGAATAGATTTGGTACCAGGGGCACAAAGATGATCTGGAAAGCAGTCTGCCTTCAGGGAGCTGACATTCTGAGATAGAAATATAATTTCTAAACAGATGAAAAATGCAAAAAGGGAAAAATCACTGATAAATAGGGCAGTCAAGAAGGATTTTCTCCTGGGAGATGGTACAGGGGTGAAGCCTAAAAGGAAGTGTATGTGTGTGTGTGGGAAAGTCACTGGGAAAAGAGACTTCCAATCAAATACTGATAATATAAAATTCCCCCCAAATCATCAAGTAAAAAGAACAAATAAAAAGGATTTTCTTTCTTAGCATGTGCAGCCTTGCATTTTAGGGGGTTTATGTTTCAATGAATCAATTATTAAGCATACAGTGTTTCAGATATTGTATTAGATGCTGGAAGTACAAAGTAAAAAAAAAAAAAAAAAGAAACAATATCTGCCCTCTAGGAACTTATAGTCTATTGGTAGAAGATGACATAGATATGTGTAAATACATATGAAATAAACATGAGGCTTTTTTTGGGTGTGGGGGGATATGAGGACATCATGAAGAAGATAACGCCAGAGCTAAACTTTTAAAGATAATTTATTGTTATTTAGTCATTTCACTAGTGATTGACTCTCCATGACCCTATTTGGGATTTTCATGGCAAAGATACTGGAATGATTTACCATTTCCTTCTCAAGCTCATTTTACAGATGAGGAAACTGAGGCAAACAAAGCTTAGGCTCACAAAGCTAATAAATATCTGAACCTAGATTTGAACTTATCAAAATGAGTCTTCCTCTTTAGATCTGGCACTCTATCCACTGTGCTACCTGGTTGCCCATAAGAGAAATGGTACACTTAATATTTGATAATTTATAATTATATATTATATGTAATTTATAATAAATTTATAAAGCTTTATCTAGGCTTGTCCATTTTTTAAATTTGAATTTTGTTGCTAACTCAAGTTACTTCCATTTACATAGTTGAAATAATTACACAATCATGTTATCTTTTTGGTTCTACTTTGTTCTTTCTTCATCATTTAATCCTACCTATATTCTTGCAGCTTAAATTTTCCCCACCCCTTTAAAACATCCTGTTCCTTTGAAGAATCATCAGGAAGAAGTTTCCTCTTTTAGACTTCCTGGGTGCTTGAGGATGAAATCATTTGACAACTTAGAAAAAACAGAGACAGCCCTCTGGGACTTATTTATGCCCTCAGCTAGTTGCAGAGTCAGAGCATGCTCCAGGCACACACTAAATAGATTTTTATTTTATAGTTTACCCAAGTCCTTCCTCCATATAAAATCCAATCTTCTAAATAATGAATTTGAAGCTATCTCCTCTACTTTTCTTCCTCCCCACAAAATGAGCTGACTTTTCTTTTCTAGTTAGCCATCAAAACTATTCTTTGCTTCTCAACACTGTCAATTGCTTCCTTTAGAAATGTTTTTTCCACCATGGTTTGGTTCTATAGATTTGGGGAAGAACATAGTATACGGGTAGTTCCTAGAACATGAATGGGTACAGGAATCTTGCTTATAACCAGGCAGGGAATCCTACTTTATATCAATATTAAGTGCCCTGTGATATATAAGGTAATATATTAAGTCTTTGAGGAAAGTAAAAATGTGTAAAGCATAGACCTTGGCCTCAAAGAGCTTAAAATAGTGACAGAGTAAGGAATGCTCAACTTCATCAGAGAGGACCTGAGTTTGAATTCTATCTTCTTCACTTCCTACTTCTATAACTTTTCACAAGTCAGTCCCCTTGGGTTGGCCATGTTTTCCTCATATCTGTAAAATGAGGGAGTTGGACAAGATCTTTAAACTCTTAGCCTCTAGATTTATGATTCCATGATTCTACCGTATAAAATATCTATGTTAATTATCTTGAGTTGTATCAACAAAGCACCATTGGAACTCAGAGAAAGGAAAACTTGCTGATGTGGGACTTGAAAGTACTATTCATAGAAAAGACAGTTCATAGGAGTAATTGGAGGAAGACATTCCTTTTCCCTCCTCTTAATAGTATTTTACTTCTTTCCCATTACATGTAAAAATAGTTTTCAATATTCATTTTTGTAAGGTTTTGAGTGCCAAAATTTTCTCCCTTCTCTCTCCGAAATAGAAGCACTCTGATAAAAAGCTATGCATGTACAATCATATTATTTGTGAAAGAAGAATCAGAATAAAAAAAATCCATGAGAAAGAAAAAAAAATTAAGTGAAAATCATGTGCTTAATCTGCATTCAGACTCCATAGTTTTTTCTCTAAATGTGGATAGCATTTTCCATCACAAATTTTTTGCAATTGTCTTAGATCGCTGTTTTGCTGAGAAGAACAAAGTCTATCACAGTTGATCATTGTACAATGTTGCTATTGCTGTGTACAGTGTTATAGTTCTTTTCCTTTCACTCAGCAACAGTTCATGTAAGCCTTTCCAGGTTTTTTTTTGAAAGGGAAGACACTCCTACCAAAGAAAAAGGAATGCGCAAAGTCATGGAGATAGCAAAAGAAAGCTCGGAGTAATATCATGTAGTAGGAAGAGTACATAATTTTTTGTTCTTATTTTGGGCCAATCACTTATCTCTCTACATCTCAATTTCTTCATCTATAAAATGAGGGGATTGGACTAGACAATTGCTCAGGGCCTTTCTAACTCCACATCTTATGTACCTATATCCTGAAAACATTGCATATTCCAGTTTGTCTGGCACTATAAAATTTATGGAGTGGAATAATGGATGATCAATCTGGAAATACCAGTAAAATCAGATTGATTTAGTTATTCATTGTCATTTAGTCATTCTGACTCTTCATGATCCCATTTGGTTTTTTTTTTTTTTTTTTTTTTTTTTTTGGCAAGATAGTGGATGATTTGCTAATTTCTTCCCCAGCTCATTTTACAGATGAGGAAGTAAGGCAGACAGGGTTAAGTGACTTGCCCAGAGTCACACAGACAGTAAGTATCTGAGGCTGTATTTGAACTCCTGGAGAGGAATCTGTGCCACTAGCTGCCCAAAATCAGTCTGAGGAGGATCTTAAATGCAGGCTGTTTTCTCGGATGATAAGCCACCTCCTCAGCTTTACATGTAACATCAATCTGACTCCAGCCTGACAGTCTACACGTAGATAACATTGCCCATCTTTCTGTCCTCTATGTTCTGGTCAGAGTGACAATGCTTACTGTCCTAGAACTCTTTTTGCACACTTGTAACGCGTTTGCACTCAGAGGTTCCCCTCCATGCTACACCTTCACCTCTTACTTCTTTCAAGGCTCATTTTGTGTGTTATCTCCTATTGGAAGCTTTCTGATCCTTTTATTCAGTAATGATCTTTTCTTAAATTGTCATGTATGAGCTAATTCATTTATAAGCTGTATCTTTCCCAAGGATGCCTCTTCATGGCAGGGGCAATTTTCATTTTCTTTTTGTGTCCCCTTTGCCTTGCAAATGACAAATACTTAATATTTCTTTATTTAATTAAATCAAAAGGATGAGAATAGAATTAAATAGCTTAATTTGAATCTTAACTCTGCTAAGTGACCCCAATCCTGCTAAGTCTCAGATTCCTTTTCTGTAAAAGAAGGGGCTGAGCTTGGTTACCCCTTCTAGCTCCAGATGTATTGTTTCACGAAACTCTAATTTTATTAGTCATAGATAGTTAGTTTTTAGTTATTAACCTGTAATTATTAGCAATGGGAAGTTACTGAAGATCTTAGAATAATTCTATACATCCAAGGTGGTGATTTAGATTCTGTGATCAATGTGCAATTCTCATGATTTTCTTAAGCAGTGCTCAGTAGTCTGGGAAGGAGGATAAACAAAGCAAATGGTCAAAGGCATGAAAGTTTTTCTCACATCTTCACTCTCTCTCCTTTCTGTCTTATGCATATCTCTATACTGTCCTTGAAATGAAACAAAAACAAAGTCAATTTTTAACTCTGCAAGTTATTTTTTGGTACTACTTCTTGAGACCATTGGTACCACTAGAAATGGCATGATTTCTTTCAATTGATTGGTTGACCCCAAGAGAGCATCCTGACTGAACTTGGAAACTTCCAGTCATAGGGATGCTTCTGGGAAAAAAGTCAATCTCCATTTCAGGCAGTTCTTAGTGTTTTTTTTTTTTTCTTCCTAAAAAGCATTAAAAAAAATTAAGTCAAAGTCATCTTTTAAATAATTTTCACTTATTGGTTCTAATTCATCACTTTGAACAAGCCTAACCTGTATTTTTTTGGGGGGAGGGGCAGTTTGTATCCTATTAGCTCACTGTATCTTGATTCCAGTATTCAAAGTTCCACCCAATGAGTCACAAGCTCTAGTAGGTCCTATGAAGCTAGAGGGAATTTGAGCTGTGGGCCAAGAACTAGCCAAGCAAAATTCAGAAAGGTTCACTATCACACTGGTTAATTTCTCAACCCCAGCAAGTAGTTTTTTTTTTTTACAAAATTTAATACTTTTGGCATTCTCAATTTGACACATGCCAAAAAATATGAACATTTATATATAAAAAGTGCAAGAAGAGAAGATTGTACATGACACTGCAAAATTTCATTATTTAGAACTTACTTTTTTTCCAAGCATATAATACTTTTAGCACACTAGTCTTTGTAGAGGATCACAAAGAGTAGGGAAACTCTGGGTGAGGTATAAGACCCTTCAGGCCAGAGGGAACCTGCTGACAATGTCTGGTTCGGCTCCCCATCTTCCCTAAAGGCTCTCGGCCTTCCTGAGAAGTCAGGGGATAGTGACAACCTGTGTTGAGATTGAAACAGAGTGATATCCAGTGGCAAACTCCGTACAATAGTAAGTTGTTTATGTGGTCCCCTGTGTGCAATATATACTAGGCGCATGCTCAGTGTTGTTTTTGTTAAATAATGGTATGAGGGTATAAAAAGGGAAAAGTCCTTGGAATAAACAGAATAAACGGGTGGTTTCCACCATCCTCAGGAGTCCTGCCTTATCACTTCTCCACTAGGATTGTATATTTTAATCACCCCACCATGGGAGCTCTAAAAAGCAGCAGTGCATTTTGTCACCTCAACTTGGGGGCTCTAGAAAGCAGAACACAACAGGTCATGAGCCATCCTGTGTCTGAGACATAGCCTCTCTCTAAGGCCATTGCTCTGCTAAGCTGTAGGACTGGAGTTTGGAGATGGAATACACACACTAAATCCCACATTTGAAATATGGCTTTGGGTAGATATGAATCTATAAAGATCTGTGATTGCTGTTAATTTAGGATACAGAATATGACATGCATGTAGAAAACAGGACAGCTGAGAGGCTGAAAATGGCCCAATGCCTGCTTGCACTGAGCTGCTGCCATACTCTCAACTCTCAAATGAAACCCAAGAGAAATTTGAGGATTAATGAAGGCATAATCTTGGCATTTGGGTCCGCCTACAACAAACACATCAAGATATTCAATCAAATCCATTACCTATCGGCATCATTTTCCAGTTTTAGTGGAAATTATAGGCTTTTTTTCTTTCTCTGTCCATTCCTTCTAATATTTGTCTCTAGCTCAATGTTTTATTTTAGCTCTGTAAATGATTGAGCTCTACAAAGATTTAGGGGAGATAGTTTGTAAGAACCATAAAAAGACATGATACATAGATGGTCTATTCTATCTTGACAGTTCGTGACTGCTTTTACAAAATTCTATGTGTTATCCTGGATTTTCATCACCTCATCTAATCTCTATCTCTACTTTATTACCTCCAGATAGGGCTAACTTCTAAAAGATAATTTCCTTTGCTTCTATTTCCTGCTCTGTTATCTCAAAAAATTATTGCCCAATAATGCTACTTTTTTATTATTTTTACTTTTATGGTATCTGGAAAAAAGAAATAAAGATAAGAAAAAAATTATATATCGTAGGTGTGGTGATGCATGTTTGTGGTATCTGCTACTGGGGAAGCTGATGCTAATGTCATACTTAAACTTAGAAATTCTGAGCTATAGTGGGCTAAAAAGCCAAATCTGGCTAAAAAGCTAAATCTGGTACCATTGTGGTAATGACCTGAGGTGGGATGGGGGAGCCACTAGGCTGTCTAAGGAGGGAAAAACCATTCAGATTAGAAACAGAGTGAGTCAATGCCTCCATTACAATTAATAATGGACCCAAAGAAAAGAATCGTAAAGAACAAGAAAAGGAAGGGAGAAGAAAAGATTACACTAAAACCAGCAAAGAAGAAATAGATCAGAAACAGAAAAGGCAAGTATTGGGGAAGTTTCAAGGATGATATGGATATCATATCTGGGGAAAACCAAATAGTTTGATAGGAGTAGCAACATGGCTTATTTGTATGCAGGACTGTCCTGCTAAACACTTTTTTGATACTTTAAGAATCAATTGTTTTCATGGGTCCAACACTAAAGTAGGTCACAATCCTCTACAACTCAGTAGGTAGGTGTTCATTGAGAGTTGTGACCAAAAAAGTTTATTGTTAGAACATAAATTGGGAGCTGAAAGAGAGGTCATCTAGTTCAAATGCCTCATTTTACAGAGGAGTAAATCAAGACCCAGATAAGTTAAGGGACTTGCCTTAACTAGCACACAGTTAATATGCGCTAGTGACAAAGCAGATGGATCTTGAACTCAGGTTCCTTGATTTGGAATCCAGCATTCTTTCCTCAGTAACATGACATATTCCCCAGATGTATGTTTGGCCATGGTACTCAAGGCATAATGGTAATCACTGCTATGGTTAGTGAAACAAACAAAATACAGTACAGTAAAAAATACCATCCTTGCTCTTGAATTCTCTCTTCTTCTTCCCCAAACCTCATTCTTTGATTCCCTTACATCAAACATATCTTTCTTCTAGAGGTTTTTGATGTTTATAAAAAATGTTCAACTTTACAAGACACTTTCCTCCCAGCGATCCTGTTAGGTAGAATTGTATGAGTGTCATTATTCACATCTTACAGACAAATAAATTGAGGCATAGAGATTCAAACTTAAAGCACTATATAAATGTGCTATTATGTTTTTTAAAAAATTAACAGATTATTCAAATGCATTGGGTAGGAATGTGAAGGTTTAAGCAACTCAGAATAGAAGATGAAAAAAAAAATTAAAAGTACTGATGTAGATCATCATATATTGACCAGAACACTTTAATTAATGTACTGTAACACATTAAGGGTTTAACCTTTTTAATATGAATACATGTGTGTAATTATGTACATTAGATTTCCCAGCCTCCATATTTCCTTTTTTTTCCCCCTGAGGCAATTGGGTTTAAGTGACTTATCCAGGGTCACACATTTAGGAAGTGTCAAGTGTCCGAGGAAGCCAGATTTGAACTCAGGTCCTTCTCACTTCAGGGCTGGTGCTCTATCCATTGTACCATTTTGCTGCCCTTATATTTCCTTTTAAAAAAAAATTCCATTCTACATTACTCTATTAGTATCTGTTTAAGCATGAGCCCTTCCTGGTTTGGATGCAGCAAGAAAGGCAGCACTGCTGGCAAATTCCCCATTCCCCTCCCCTGACCCTATATTCAGCCTTAATCATCTCAATTAGTCAACTGTAAAATAATAGCCCAGTGGATAATAATAGCACAGGGATAATAATCACATAGTGGCTGGCATATAATAGGCACTACATAAATGCTTATTCCTTTTTCCTTCTCCTTGGTCTTTATGCTTCACCTGCAAGTTGGTTAGGTTGGACTAGAGCATTTCTAAGCTTCTTTTCAGCTTTGCAAATCTCTAAGGAGGTATAGATTTAAGTATTTTACTTTAAAGGTGATTCATTTGGACATGGTTTTCTGCCTCTCTTAAAAACTGTGATTGGAATTTCTAGTTGTTTAGTTTAAAGCTGAGATTGCTGGTATGTTTTGTCCCCTAACCAATGACTAAGGGGCCATTAGACAGTGAGAGTATGAACCAGGCCTCTCTTCTGCCATCCTGCCTATTATTAATTCTGCTGCACATTCTACTCATTGCACAGATAGAAAACAGAAGATGAGAAGGAATTTATTTTAGACAAATATATTAGCTGTGAGCAGCCCTGGGGAAGGCTTGACTCAGAAGGAGGTGGAAATTCTTGGCTAAGACAACATTGGAAGATTTCTGTAAAGTTGGTCATGTATTTCTATTTTTCATCTTTATTGCTCTATGAGTTGGTTATAGGATTTAAAAAATTAATAAATGAACTGATGAAAAAATTCAAGCGTTGCTAAATGTCTGATCCTTATGAATACTCTCTGCTGATACTAGGTCTATTTGTGGGCAAGGACACCCTAAGTTTATGGATAGGTCCCATTGATGTGTATTCCAGTAATTCTTTTGCTTTGGTTAATTATGTCCTCTAACTATTGAATAGTGGGGATTCGTAAGTGATAATCCAAGTGTGGCCCCACGTTGTCCTGTCCTATGCTCTTTTGGAGCATTTGAATGTGAAGGTTCTTTTCAACTTTTCTGATGTGTGAGACTGTGATCCTTGAAACCTAGGCTCTGGGGGTACCCTAAATATCTCTATATGCTAGGAAGCATTGGACCACCTTGGGAAAGGAAGACACAGGTGGTCAGAAATTTCTGATAAAGAGGGCAGTGGCAAGAAAACTTGAAAATAAAGGGATGCCCATCAATTGAAGAACTGTTGAATAAATTGTGGTATATGAATGTGATAGACTACAACTATGTTGAAAGAAATAAGGACATAGATGATTTTTTTAATATTTTATTTTATTTAATAATAACTTTATATTGACAGAATCCATGCCAGGGTAATTTTTTTACAACATTATCCCTTGTACTCATTTCTGTTCTGTTTTTTTCCCTCCCTCTCTCCACCCCCTCCCCTAGATGGTAAGCAGTCCTATATATGTTAGATAGGACATAGATGATTTGAAAGAGATATGAAAAAACATGAATGAATCGATGCAGAGAAAATTAAGCAGAACTAGGAAAACAATTTATATAATAATATCAACAACATCATAAAGACAAACTTTGAAAATTGCAAGAACTGTGATCAACACAAAGATCATCATTATTCCAATGAAACATACTGTCCACCTCCTAGCAGAGGTGGTGGACTCAGGTTGTAGAATCACACACACACACACACACACCCCACACATTATGAATTTTAATGTAGACAATGAAGGAAGTTATTTTGCTTGACTATTCATAATTATTACAAAGAACTTGTTTTTATTTTTTTCCCAACGAAGTGGAGAATGAAAGGGTTAGAAAAATGGAGTTCTGTTCATTTTTTAAAAAGTGATTTAAAATAACAAATCTGGACCAAAAATCCTTTGAACCTAATAGTCCCTATCTCTTGAGCTTGATTAGTCACTTGCTGTCCCAGAGCACAGAGTAAGTATATCTAGCAAGTTAACCATTTCTTTGACTGGTGGAAAAACTTTCTCAGAATCCTGATTTGGAACACAATTCATTTCCAATCTTGAGCAATGGGAAAAAAAGCTTGATTTGCTCTCATAAGGCCCTGACAGGACTTCTAGGTTAGTCATGGGGTCATGTGAAATGAGTGAATGCTCCAAGTTGAATCAAAAGTCGGCTTGGCATTTGTTCTTAGAGAATTCACTTTTCACTTCCTTCTAGACCAAATTAAATAAATGGTCTGAGAAATGGGGGAAAGGAGAGACAGAGAGAGACAGACAGACAGAGATGTAGACAGAGAAAGACAGAGAAAGACTGATTCGATCTTTGTAGTTTTTTTGTAAGAAGAATGCAAGTGGAAAATTAAAATGAGAGCAGCTGGGCTTGAAGGGCACAGTGGGAGTTGGAGAAGGTGACCGGTGAGCATTAATCACCTACTATTGAACTCCATGAAGAAAGCTTGCTTGCAGGTGTCTGATTTCACCATGAAATGCAGTACAAGAAGGTAATGGCTATTTGTTTCTTTTGAGCCAGCTGAGATTTAGAATTAGGTGAGATGCTGGGCTGGGAGAGGAGAGCCAGGGCCAAATGAGTCCAGGTGTTGAAAAACAGCTTGAAAATGACCAATCCTGAAATGATTTATTATGATGGTATTAAAATAGAGAAATACTGGGCTTAACAGTGACTTGAATGGAAGACTTTGAATGTAGGGACTTCACAAAGAATTTTGGCTCTTGGTATGTTTAGTGATAATGCCATACTTTGTTTTTCTAATTTTATTTCACTTCTGTGATTTTCTTTTATGCTCCCAGTCTTATGGGACACATCCAGTAGATGCCCTTTCCTGATTTACCAAAGGGGAAGGTAAGATCACTTTCATGAGACTACTGCTAGTCATGGATGATCCATGACTGGACCATCTTATTTGCTGTTTAAGTCATCTTCTCACAAGATCCATCTCAATGACCCCCCTTTTTTTTTGTTTGGCTCCCTCAGTTTTCTCATCTATAATGCAGAAATATCTTAAAGATACTCCAATGGAGGATCAGAGTACAGAAAACAAATTATAGAATTTGGTTTCAGGAGAGCTGATGAGCTCTTTTAGAGCCATTTTTTTTTTATTGTTTTCAAAGAAAACCATCCTCTACCTTTCTAATAAAAAAACTAAAACAAATATAAAATCCTATTTTTATAGAATCTTAGATCCAGAACTAGAAGAAAGCTTAAAGAACATCTAGACAAATTCTCTCTGTTGAAGTGATTAACCCAAGTTCATATATATAATAAGCCTCTAAGGTAGGATTGAATCCAGGTCCCTTGAGTTCAGTTATTGATTTTTGCACTTCTTTCTTATCTTTAAGGTAGTTGGAGATTCACTAGGTTTGTGTCCTTAGTCTCTATCTTTTGCCTTCAAGACTCAGAACAAATATTGTTGCTATTGTTCATTTGCTTCAGTCATATTCAACTCTTTGTGAACCCATTTAGGTTATCTTGGCAAAAATACCGCAATGATTTACCATTTCCTTCTTGGGCAAACAGGGTTAAGTGACTTGTCCAGGATCACACAGCTGATAAGTGTTTGAACCCAGGAAGAAAAATCTTTCTGACTCCAGGTCCAGTGCTCGGTGTACCATGGCACCCCAGCTGCTCTTTCAGAACTAATTCTACCTTTAGCAAAAAGACTTTCCCTCCTGTGTCCTCAGATTACTTCCCATTTAAACTGCATCTGTTTTGCACAAACACAATTATTTGTGTGTCTTCTCTCTGTTTAAATGTGAGTTCTTTGAGGCCAGGGACCTTGGTTTTTTGCTTTTCTTTGGATCCTTAGTGTTTAGCACAGTGTCTAGCACATAATAAGAGTTTAATAAATATGTATTGATTGACCAACATTTCTCTGTTCTCTATCCAAGTCCTTCCTCTCCTTTCTTGATTTCATTTATTCTCACAGTTTCAACTCTCCTCTTTGCAATTAACTCCAAAATGTTTGTCTTCAGCCTCAATTTCTTGCTTGAACTCTTGCCTTGAGCCACCATCTCCACTGTCTCAAGTCCAGCACTCTTTTTGCAAGAACTAGTTTTTCTAAGGTCTTCAGTCACTGGGCTGCTGAAGAAAGTGAGAGCTATAGCACCTGCAGAGGCAGGTCCCTTCTTCACAAGAATTGCTTCCTTAGGTAACATCTGCCAAATTCTGCCTTTAGGATACCAGTTCTATTTACTCCTACCTCTATTCCCACTGGGACCCTCAGAATCATCAGCCAGTTCAGCAATCTGCTCACAAAATTCAGTGCCTCTTCTCCAATCTTATTCTTCAAAGTGTTGCAACAATGATCATTCCTGGGATCCCATCTGGTTATGTTAGTCTTAACATTCCATGGTCCATCCAAAAGAGATTAGTCCTTGTTCTCATTCATGTCCCGCTGTAGTGTGCTTTCTAGAGCCCCCAAGCTGGGGTGCCAAAATATACCATCCAGACTAGCTCTCTGGAGGATCTCAGGACCAGACCTAGTCCTTAGTCTTAGTGGAGGAGTGAAGAAGGCTGGAGAGCCACGAGGAGGATGGTGAAAAATGGAATGTCTCATTTCCAGTCCTTCTCAGCCCTTAAATACCTTGGTATGATTACATTATTACAGCATACTATGTATGTGTGAACTAGAGAACCATTCCATTACCATGCTAAGTACTAAGTATATTTATACTAAAGAACTATCATCTCAGTTCCACTGAGTTAACACCTTGTTGTAAATATCTCTGTTTCAAGTATACATCTCCAAAGTTCTGGCCTTCTACATCCCACCTTTTCCTCCCTTAGTGCTTTCTTTCAAACGTTACATTTTACAACTCATATAGAAAGTATTTTGCATTTCTCTTATATGTTCATATGTTCTTGTGCATTAGTTATTTGTGTAATATTTCTCCACCAGACTCTTAAGTTTTATGAGGACAGAACATTCTTATCTCAGCATTGCTTTTCTCTCAGCGTCCCTTGGTGGTCAGCACACACTAGGTGACATAAAACTTGGTTGGTTGCATAATATAATGGATTGAATCATGGACATAATAACTTGCTTGCCTTTCCTCACATGCTGTGCCATCTCCTATCATCATTCCTTTGCACTAATGGTCTCCATTGTCTGGAGTGATCTTTCTTCTTGCTTCTATCTCTTGAAATCCCTGGCTTCCTTCAAGACATCTGCCCTTATGATGTAAGGTTGAAGAAAATGTCTTGGGGTTGGAGCAGATACAGAGGCAATACTACATATGGTTTTCTGGGGAATAGGAGAGCTCTCGGGTTTTTATTCTGTGCCTATGTAAATCAGAAATCCAGAATGTGGCTACTTGCTGGCTTTGAACTTTCCAGTGGACCCATTGAGTCTTCCAGGTATGAGTGCATGGCTGGAATCCTCCCTTTATTCTCAAGTGTTATCAAAGCTCCTGGGGCTTTTAGAGCTGAAGCTTTGTGACAATGATTTAGACCTTAATTCTTTTTTTTCTTAGAAATTTTTATTTTATTTTATTTTTTATTATAGCTTTTTATTTAAAAATTATATGCATAGGTAATTTTACAGCATTAACAATTGCCAAACTTTTTGTTCCAATTTTTCCCCTCCTTCTCCCCACTCCCTCCCCAAGATGGCAGGTTGACCAATACATGTTAAATGTTAAAGTATAAATTAAATACAATATAAGTATATATGTCCAGTTATTTTGCTGTACAAAAAAAATAGGACTTTGAAATAGTATACAATTAGCCTATGAAGGAAATCAAAAATGCAGGCAGACAAAAATATAGGAATTGGGAATTCTATGTAGTGGTTCATAGTCATCTCCCAGAGTTCTTTCACTGGGTGTAGCTGGTTCAATTCATTACTGCTCTATCAGAACTGATTTGGTTCATCTCATTTTTGAAGAGGGCCACATCCATCAGAAAGGATCATCATAGAGTATTATTGTTGAAGTATATAATGATCTCCTGCTCCTGCTCATTTCACTCAGCATCAGTTCATGTAAGTCTCTCCAAGCCTTTCTGAAATCATCCTGCTGATCATTTCTTACAGAACAATAATATACCATAATTTTCATATACTACAATTTATTCAGCCATTCTCCAATTGATGGGTATCCCTTCAGTTTCCAGTTTCTGGCCCTACAAAGAGGGCTGCCACAAACATTCTTGCACATACAAAACCTTAATTCTTTAGTGACAACTCCATTAGTAGAAAATTAGAGGGGTTTCTCAAATATACAGAATGAGATCAATAATTAGATCAATTTGTTGCCAAGACTGGATCTATCAGATTTTAAGAAAATGCTATGAGGATCTTCCTTCCCATTTTCATGGTAAAACTATGAGACTATAGCCAGGGGAATTTATAGAATCATAACATTAATAATTATCATCATTGTAGAGGCATTGTTTCCATTTCTTCCTATTTTTCTTCTGTGTATTGTATGTGTGTATGTATAGGAGGGGGTTGTCAGTATGATTTATCATCATGTCAAGAATAAAGTTGTTACTATATTTGTTCATCAAAGGATTTTCTTTTCTCTTTTCAATAAGATCATTAGGTTATAGTTATATTAGTGAGCTCCCCAAGATGAAAGATAGGAAGAATTTTCTAGCTCTTTTTGCATGGTACCTACTGCTCTGCAAAAGACTATTCGATATCACAATTTGATCCATGGTAGAATATTGCACTTTTTACCATCTAGCTCTCCTGATGTTGAATTTTATGGCTTTTTAACTGTCTTTGCCAATTTAGCAGATATAAGATAGAGTCTCAGAGTTGTTTTAATTTGCAGGGAAATTTATGATCCTCTGAGAACAGGTTATTTGCAGATAAGAGGCTTCTGAGGATAAATAGGTCTGATGGGGGCAATATTTGTTTCTAACTAGACTCAGCCCTGGCGCAGGGACATCTCTTTCTGATGGCCTGGCTTATGAGATGAACTGTTTTCCTTTTTATTTAATGCAGTCCTGATATAATATTCTCTCCTTTATTAATTGCCCTCCTGACAAGTATTGATTATATACTTCTGTGTAGTTTAGTGACCTGTTTAAGAAATATAATATCCAATTAGGATAAGACAGTTTTTCTTATTATTATACATCTGAACTTGTTGGTCTTATTTTCAATATTTAACCTTTTGTTACTTGAACTTTGTAAATTATCACTAATTATTTACTGGCCAGGGCTCAGTTTTGAAAAGCTCCCAGGTTATTTTCCTGCTTTGGGGCAACCCTTGCACTAACACAGACAGAAGAGCATCTTGTTTCTTTTTAAAAGAAGTCACTCATTTAATCAACAGATATGTTTCTATGTTTTCCATGTAATTGTTTTAATGTTTGTGTGCAGTGCTACATGTTATAGAGACCTAGATTTCAAGCCATAAAGACTTGTATTCAAATTGTGTCTTTAACACATTCTGGTTAAGTGATATTGGACAAGTCACTTAACCTCAAAGAGCCTCAGACAACTCTTTAAAACTAAGTTTCACAAAAAACAAACTAACAAACAAACAAACAAACAAAAAAAAAACCTAAAAGTTTCACAAAAATACTGATCTGTTTTGGTAGAAAAAGTTCTTCATCTGAGTTCCCTACAATGATGAAAGTGTTTGAACCTTAAGTACACACACATATGCCCATATACATATGAATGCACACCAAAGTTACTGCTAATTTCTAATGGTCTTTCTTAAATCCTCATCCTTAAAAAAAAGTCTTTCTACAGCCTTTGGCCATGTTGAACACTCTCTTCTTGACATTCTCATCTTTCTTGATTTTTCATGACACTATCCTTTCCTGGCTCTCCTCCTACCTTTCTGACTGCTCCTTCTCTGTCTCGCTCTCTTTCTGATGGGTCTTTAATGTCATACCCACCAGCAATGTGTTCCCCCATGGCTCCATCTTGGGATCTCTCCTCTCCCCTCCCCTCCCCTCCCCTCCTCTCCTCTCCTCTCCTCTCCTCTCCTCTCCTCTCCTCTCCTCTTCTTTTCTGTTCTCTTTTTTTTTCTTGGTACTCAGATGATAAATTCACTAGAAGATATCAGTTTCAATGGATTTAAATGTTATCTCTATGTAAATGACTCAGATCTTCTTGTCCATCCCTGGGCTCTCTCCAGTCTTCAATCAAGCATCTCCAACTGCTTTCTAGGCATGTTTAATTGAATGTCCTATAGACATTTTAAACTCAACATGTCCAAAGCTAAAGTCATTATCTTTTCCCTCAAAGCCCTTTTCTATTGCTAACTTTTCTATTATACTGTCAAGGTTACCACTATCTCTGTATATGTATCACTGGGACAGGTGTTACATAGAATAAAAAGTTATAGTCAGGGTAGTTAGGTGGCCCATTGGATAGAGCACCAGCTCCTAAGTCAGGAAGACCTGAGTTCAAATGTGACCTCAGACACTTAACACTTCCTAGCTGTGTGAACTTGGACAAGTCACTTAACCCAATTGCCTCAGCCTCCCCACCCCCAGAAAAGTTATATATGTCACAATTACCCTAGTATCCTTTTTCTCCTGTGAGACACTGTTATTCACTTTTTGAACCTTTCTTGCAAGCCCATCCATCTTAAACACTTCCTTATTACTGTAGAGGGTACTGCCCATGTTTGTGCCACCTTTGTGTAATTTCTGACGCCTCATTTTCCTTTGCCCCAATCTCGTAAGATTTACCTTCAGAACTTTTGTTTTATTTCCACTCACATTCCACTTCAATCTTAGTTCAGGTGCTCAACACCTATCAGATACACTAATATAGTAATTAAATATAATTATATTTCTATGTGTGTATATATATATATAAATATAATATTGTAATTAAATATAATAAGTAAAAAATAATATAGTAATTAAAAAATTGACCTTCCTGACTCTTCCTCATTCCAATTCATCTTCTGCCAAAGTAGTTTATCTAAAACAGGGGTCCGACACTAGGATCAATTACAATTTTATTATTTTCTCATTCTTTGTAAAATGTCTTATATACAGTATATCAATTAGTGATAGGATATATGTATATCATTTATAAAGCAATAATCCCCTTGTGGGTACTTATGGAATTCATACTCAAAGAAGTTAGGGAACATTATCGAAGTTACTAATTACTGCACATTTTTAAGTAGGAGAAAACTTTCCAAAGCCAATGAGAAAATAACCATTTCAGGAGGTACTGTAATGAGCACATGGTTTGGTGAGATGCTACTTTCAGGGTTCCTGAATAGCAAGAAAAAGAGAAAATAACAGATAATGAATGAAGACAGACTTCGGCTCCTTCAACTTTATGCCAAGAATAGCCTAGCGGATGCTGTCTGCAAATGAACCAGCATTTTATAGAACTATTGATCCAAAGTAGGAAGTGACCTTATAGGAAATCTAGTATAAATACTTGATTTGCAGGTGAGGAAACTGATATCACAAGGATTTAGTAGCTTGTCCAAATACCTACTACATAAGTAGTGAACATCTGGGGTAAGATTTGAACCCAGATTCTCTGACTTCAAAATCATTGCTTAGGATAGTTTGATTTAAGGCTATAATATATTGAATAAATAAGGAACAAAATTCCATTTGTTTGTTTCTCAGGTGTTGTTCTCGCTTCAACAGACTGTTCATTTTAATGAATAAATCAGGAATAAATGTCAGGAAGAAAAACAGGGTACTGAATTGCTAAAATTGAGAATTCTTGGATTTTTGACTTTTTAGTTGAATCTCCAAGTCTTCCTTGTGTTTTTGAAAGAGCTACTGAATCCCTTATCCCCTTCATGCCATTTACTTCCTGCATTCCATTGCTACTACTCTCTAGCAGGTACTTCTCTCTCCCCATACAGGCTGTGAACATGTTCATTGACTCATTTCATTCACATATGAGTTGATGTTTGTTTGGTTATCTGTAGGGTCTTGCTATCCTCCTGAGTTAGTTCTCTAATCATAACATGAGCAGATTGACACTTAATAAAGGTATTTTGATGATGATGAGAGAATTAGAGTTTCCAAATGTAGTGGCCAGGAAGGCAGAGCAGAAATGTTATGTAAACTGTCTGCCTCTTGGGGAGATGTCAGTCCCAGGCTGGAGAAGCCATTCTCTTCACCTGTTTCAGCCTCTGGCTGCACCCAGTAGGGTGGGCAGAGATGATCCTCTGTGACAGACCAACAAGAAGCAGAACTCAGACTTGGAGCTGGCTGAATGGACCCCTGCAAACATTACTGCACACATTATGTAGAAAGCCTTAATCAGAGGTCAGTGTGGGAGCATATGCCAGCTTTGATCTGCCTCAGGAGTGCATTCTTTTTAGAAAAGCAATCACCAGAGGTTAATAGCTGTGCAGCTGTGGTGTTTGGTATTTAAAGAATCAATTTAAAAGTCTTTTACTCAATGGCAAACCATAACAATGTTCTGTGTCGGTTAATGCAGTTCAAAGTATACTCCAGATTGAAAGGCTACAAGGATGGAGTTTAGATTTCTAACAATGGAAACATCACTATTTTGTAATGTCTTAATGATCTTCCCTTGGAGGTTTTTGAAGAATCTGCTATATTCCTAGCTACAGGTATGCACCCACAGAGTTGCTGATCAACTACCCAGTTAGTGAGACTTCACTAGGACCTCTAATCAGATTGCCAATATCCAGGACATAGTTATGATTGAGGTTAGAATCAGAAAATATTAGACTAAGAAAGGAAATTTCAGTCTCCATCCCTCTCCCTGACCTTGACATTCTAGCTTTTTCTGTCTGTCCAGACAACTACTGAAGGGACTAGAGAGCAGGAAAAAACTTGCTTTGAACTTATTTTATTTATCCCTGCTCACTGGTAGAGGTGGAAGGAAAGTAATTGAATCAATTTTCCTCTCTCTATAATTCAGACTGTTATTACTCAGGGGCAGATTGGGTGAGCAAAATAGTATCAAGTGATTGGTAATTTTGTACTTATTTTCAAGATTTACATAAATTCTAAATACATAGGGTATTTTAAAAATTATGTCTTTTTTACTAAAAGAATGAAAAATAATTTCTGCATCAACTACCATCCTAATTACTACACTATGAATACAAATGATGTATGCAACATGTACAGAGCAGTGGTGTCTTGGTGTGAAAAGTCAAGGAAATGTTAAATAGAAACATAGAGGAGGTGATTGACACACCCTTTCTAGTAAAAAGCCACTACTTCTTTGATTGGGGTTCTATGGTGGTCCAGGGGAAATAAGGCTACATTTGGGTGTATATGGTGGCAGGCACAATAATCAGCAAAATGATGGGGATAAAATCTGGGGCTGCTTGAAGCCATTAGAGATCTCGTGACCCATTTGCCAATCTGAGCAGAGTGGACGGAAAAGGAAAGCTTTCTTTTCAGAAATTTGGAAAATTTTGTGCATGCCATATGAAAAACTTTATAGTAAGTATTGAATTTGAACATATGTTATATGTATATTATGGATATAAGCCCAAATACCTGTGCAAAAGGTTGTCTGGGTAAACCCTTCCATTTGATAAGGTTAAAAGTAGGAGACCTTTGGCCATTAGCATCTCTTTGTGGGAGATCTTGGCTTCTCCTTGCTGGGAATCGGTGCTTATATAATGAGAGCTTAGCTGCAAAAGGGCAGCTGGAATAGTTTGTGAAAAATGAGTTTTGTTGACTCATTGCTATACTTAGGACAGTAACATGGTGATTCTTAGCTTTTACCTCTTTGACAGATTTCTTCCTTCTACCCCTGCCTCCAACTTCTGTTACCTAAATTCTTGTGACCTTTTAGCCATATCTGCCTCAGGTGAATGGGATGGTCTGATTTCTTTTCTCTTTGATCAATTTGAGGTCAATGAATATATTCAAAGTGAGCACATATATTAGAATTCACTTAACTTTATGGGCCCTTCTGTACCTTAGCAGAACTTGCCTTAAGATCAGTTATGGATTAATCAATCTAAAGAAATTTATTACATGATCAATCTATAGAGATTTATTAAATCTATAGAAATTAATTTATCAGATTCCCTGATGTCTCTTGGAGTTGTGGGATTTGTGATTCTTTGTAGCTCTAACTTCAGTTGACATGGTACCAAAGGCCAAGGAGAAATGGTCAAACTGAAGGATTTTTTTGGGGGGGAGGGGTTAAGGAGGATGAAGGCTTGTGATTTCATCAATATGGAGAACTCTTGCTATGGAAAATCTCTTTATGGATGCAGATCAGCAACTCCTTTCTAACCAGTAATCTTAGAGAGTTGTCTGAGATCATAGAGACTTATTCTGGGTTACCTTATTCATTCAGTTTACATTTATTAAGCATCTGCTATGTTCCAGGAAGTAGTAAGCTTTGAGGGGACAAAAAGAGGCAAAAAATAGTCCCTGCTTGCCTGATTTCAGAAAAACATAGAAAGACATACATCAACTGATGTTAAGTGAATTGAGCAGAACCAAGAGAACATTGTACACAGTAACAAGATTGTGTAATGATCAGCTATGATGGGCTTGACTTGAGGACTTGATGGATTTGAGGTGATTCAAGACAATTTCTTTTTTTGAAGCTTTTTATTTTTTAAAAATATATGCATAATTTTCAACATTCACCCTCTGCAAAAATTTGTTCCAAATTTTTTTCTTCCTCCCTTCCTCCTACCCCCTCCCATAGATGGCAAGTAATCCAATATATGTTAAACATGTGCAATTTCAAGACAATTTCAAAAGACTTGTGGTGGAAAGTGGCATCTGCATCCAGAGAGAGAATATAGAGGCTGAATGTGTATCAAAGTATAGTATTTAAATATTTTTTGGTTGTTGTTGTTTGTTTGCTTGGTTTTTTTCTTTCTCATGTTTTCTTCCCTTTTGACCTGATTTTTCTTGCACAGCTTGGTGAAAATGGAAATATGTTTAGAAATATTGCACATGTTTAACCTATATCAGATTGTTGTCTTTGAGAGGAGAGAGAAGGGGGAAAAGGGAGAAGAATTTGGAAAACAAAGTTTTACAAAAGTGAATGTTGAAAACTATTTTTGTATGTCTTTGGAAAAATAAAATACTATTAAAAATAGTCTAATCTAATGGTGGAGACAATATGAAAACATATATATATATATATATATATAGTAGACCTTTATATGGGATATATAGAAAATAAATAAAAGCACTGAAATTAAGAGGTTAGAGGAGGTTTCCTGTGGAAGGTGAGATTCTAGCTGAGATTTCAAGGAGGTCAGGAAGACAGTAGTTGAAGTGATAGATGTCCCTGAGTGGTAAAAGCTCCATTTTCTAATGTCTGCTCTCCTCTCCTGATACATATATATATGTTGACACAGGCAGGGTGTCTACTCTAATTCTAAGTTTCTGTTTTCTAGTCTGAGGATTTGGACAGGATTTGTAATATCATCAGTTTAGAGAATTTCCAGTGTAGAAACTCACTTTACCCAATGCAGTTCAGTCTTATTCAGCAGCTGATAGGATTTGGCATTAAGTGATTCAGTGATTTGCTTAAAGTCATGTAGTCAATCATGCAACCAGTATGTTTTAGAAATTGGGCTTGAATTCTGATCTTCTTGGCTCCAGAACCATGGCTGCCTCTAATTGAAGTTGTAATGTATAAAACCCTCTATTAATGTATTCATTAGAAGAGGACTTGCTTTGAGTTTTTTTTTTTTAACCCACTAGGCTCTTATTAATAACAGGGCCACCCAAAATTTCCTGTGTTGTGCCCCCTATTCACTATCTCATGACATATGCAGGAATTTGGGCATCATCTTCTCAGGAGAAACAAACAGCAGATCTGTGTTGACATTCATTTTTTTGAAAGTCAGATTTGGGAAACTTTCTACATGTCAGATGAGAAGCTTTATAGTAAGTATTTGATCTTGAACATGTCATATAACCAAATCAAACATCTGTGTAAAAGACTGGCCAGTCAAAATGATGAGTTGAAGGCAGGAGGCCTTTGTTTGGACATTTTCATTTCCCTATGGAAGAGCTTGAGAATCAGGGTGTACATGGCTGTACCCATGTAAGCACAATCCTTCTAGAAAATGACTTTCTTCAACAAGGTCAAATATTCTGGCATCTCCTGCTTTAAGGAACCAGGGAGCAGTTCTTGGGGTGGAGGGGTTGGGGGAGGAAGAGAAGGAGAAGGAAGAACACCAGAGTAGGAGGAGAAAAACTTCTAAAGGAGAAAAAAAAAAGGAGCATTTTGCCTTTGTTGTACTGCCTGGAATAGCTGAGACGTGACTTTTCTTGTGTCATGGTTTTCTAGTGAAAGTCAGATTTATAGTGGCCTGTCTCCTCATAATTAAAGGCGGCTGTAGTTGTCATTGAATTGTGTAGGATTGAGAGGGACCTTGGGAGTTTATCTCTTTCTGCTTTCCAAATAGATTTAAAAATCCAAGCGTGTGCTTGTTGAAAGAATGCTCAAGTTAGAAACAAAGAACTTTGGTTGCATTCCTGAATCCACCATTTCCTGCCTGTACATTATAGGAACCTTTCTGGGACTCAATTTCTTCATCTGTAAAATGGTCTTTCTCCTAGCTCTAAATCTATCACCTCCTGGATCAAATATAAAATAAAGTACTCTGTTGGACATTCAAAGCTCTTAACAACTTGACCCCTTCCAAATCTTCTAGTCTTTTTATATTTTAATCTCCTTCATACCTTCCGAAATCAATATACTGACCTTAGAATACTACCTCCTTCCCATCTCTGCTTTAGCAATGATTATCACTTATGTCTGCAATATTCTTTTCTCATCTCTACTTCTTAATTTTCCAGACTTCCTGTAAGACTCACCTCAAATCTCATTTTCTACAAGAGTCTTTTCCTAGTCCCCTTAGCTACTATTATCTTCCCTACTGAGATTTCCTTCCATCTATTCTGCACATAGCATGTTATAATTTCTTGGAACCGTAGGTGAGAGTTCAGTGATGGGTGGACACCAAAGGTGGATGTAGCTCTCAGAAGAGCTCAGCAAATTTTGTACTACTCTGACTCACTTAAATCCTGAAGCATTAAGCAAGTTGCCTAAATTCCCACAGTTTGATATTTCCAAGCTCTTGATATAGCCCAGATCTGACTCCAAGTCTGCAGCTTTTTCTCATACAGCCTCTCAGATGTGAATAACAATACATTAAATTGTCTAACACTGTTGTTTTTAAATATGGTTTGATGCACACTACCATGGACTTGGAATCAGTAGAAATGTGGGTTTGAATCCTGATGCTGATACTATTTGTTAGATCTGTGATCATAGTGAAGACATTTAAGCTTTTGAGCTTCAGTTTTCTGTTAAGTGGGGATGATTCCTGCTCTACTTGACTTACAGTGCTGTTATTAGGAAAGCATTAGATATACTTTAAAGCACCATAGAAATGTGAATTACCACTGCACACATTATTTCATTTGATAATTTTCCCCTAGCTTCCAAGTTGCATTTTTTTGCCTTTGGTTCAGTTGCTAGATATCTTTGTTGGACACCTGTTTTAAAAATGTAGAGAACACTGCATATGATGAAGATAAAAATACTTGCTAAAGTCAGTGGTGCAGTTTTCAAAGTAATTTATAATGTATAGGCCTGTTCACCTACCAAACTTTGGAAAGAATTTCAGGTGGATATCCAGATGGAGAAGGAAATAACCCTCCATTTAAGCCTGGATCATTGTAAATGCTTTGAATTGATGGGAACTGCATTGATGTTCTATTTTGCAAGGTCCACACCTGTCCCTGTCAATCTTGAGTTTATTATTATTATTATATTTTATTATAGGTGTAAAAGATATCACACTGACAACTCATTTAGCAAGTGGCATAGCATGTATATAAATAAGGATCTGGAAGAAACTGTACTAGATTACTGTGCTAGAAACTGTTCTAGATTAGGCAGTAGATCATAGTCTATGGGTACTGGAATGGACCTTGAAGATCATCTTTTCTTCAACTGTATTGATTCTCTTGACTCTATTTTGTGATTTTCTTGGAAAAAAATACTGGAACAGTTTGCCATTTCCTTCTCCATTTCATTTTACAGATGAAGAAACAGAGGTAAGTGAACCCTGAGGTAAATGAACTCTGATTTGCTCAAAGTCACACAGCTAGTAAGTCACTGAGGTTGGAACTGAACACTTGAAGATGAGTTTTTCTGATTCTAAATCCTGCAAAACCTACCTAGTCCCTCAAATTAGTTTCCCAGCAGAAGAAACTGAGACCCAGAGCAATCCCCCATCATAGAAGGAATTATAGAGATTCTGAATTGAAGCCAGTCTCTTTCGATGAGAAAACTGGAGCCAAGAGAAAAAGACCAATGCACCCATGTCACATAGGTATTTAATGTCATAATGAGGAGCAGACTTAATCACTAGTCCTTTTTATCAAAATATCCTTGTCATAGTTTAAATTCATTTCTAGCCCTGTCATTATAGTCTCAGTTTACCTCCTCCTAACCATTATTATTAGTCTTCATCTTGTTTTCAATAGATCTGCTTGATTTCACTTCTCTTTCTTTTATTTTTAAATCTAAAGCTTAGGTGCTTAATAAATGCTTATTGATTGATTGAAATGGAAATGTCTGTGAAATTAAAAAATAGGAATAAAATTGAAAACCAACTTTTAAAAATTATTAAATCAGAGAAGTTCTATAGCTGGTCCCAACAGAACATTTTCTACACATATTGGGCATTTAATTTTTTAAAGGAAGACTGTGTAACTTTTTTGGGCCTCAATTACTTATCCATAGAATGAAGGGGGTGGCCTGGATGATCTCTATGTGATCTTCTAATTCTCAAAATGTTAAGAATCCAAAAGAATTTGGAGAATTATTTGCTTCTTAAACTGTTTCTTGATGATCATTGCTATGTCTATTGTTCCTGAGAATCTACCCATATCATCACTTTACAACTTCAAAAAAGTGAGGTAAAAGAACCTATTCCAAAAGGAGGAATAACTTATCAGCCAATTTTACATTGCCTCAGATCTCTTGGCAGAACCAGCAATATCAATGACAATAGTGTCACTGTTGTATTTGCTGATTGGAGAGCAAAGTAAGAATTATACTTGAAACATGATATTTGAAAGGCACTTTGAAATGTTGTTGAATTAAGATGATCCTCACCTGTTTTGTTTCAAGATTGCATTAGAATTCTGCTGGAAACACCTCTCCTAGAGATGCCTCCCCCTAACACCTGACTCTCTATTTCTTGCCCATTTCCAATTCTTTCAATTTTTGCACTGTGGGAGAGAAACTGGTCTGTTTTGTTCAACTTTCACCAAGTCAGGAAGTAAAAGAAAAAAGCCTAGAGAAAATTGTCTTACATGGGCCAAGTCATCAGCTTTCAGAAGCGTGGAAAGACAGCCAAAAAAAAAAAATCTTAATGCAGACAAGAGCGTCAAAAAAGGATGCTGTGATTATACAACATTGTAGGCTCCAGGAGTTATGTTCTGTGAACTAGAGGAATAAGAGAAATTTCTTCCTTTTTTAATAGTTCAGGTGTTTTTCAGTTGTATCTGCCTCTTTGTGATCCTATTTGAACTTTTCTTGGCAAAGACGCTGAAGTGATGTGCCATTTCCTTCCCGCTTATTTTACAGATGAGGAAACTGAGGTAAAAAGAGTGCTGTAAACTAGTAAGTGTCTGAGACTAGACTTGAACTTAAGGCTTTCTCATTTTGGGCCTCATATTCTATCCATTGCACTACCTTCTGAAAATGAACACTTTATATATGTCATGTTGTAAAAGACAGCTTTTTCTGTTTCTATTACATGTTAATGCTTTATCTGCTTTCCTCTTATAATAAGTGACTAGACAGGCCTAGATTCCAAAATAAGGTGTAGCCCACAATCAAAGAATAGACTAAGAGAAAAGGATACCAAACCCATGGCCCACAATAACCTTAAGAGTTAATGAGAATCAGTTCAAAGTGTACAGGATTAGTTGTTTGTAGCCAGTTTGCAAAACATAATCCACCTTAGAGATTAGTTGCAAATGTATTGCTGATAAGATTAAGGCACCTCCCCAAATTCTCCTGTGAGGGACAAGGGGAAATGTAACTAATCAAAGATAAGCCTGTAATCTCAGAAATCCATAGCATAAAGTAATGTAATAGCAGAAGGTTTTGGTGACTGATAAGGAATATTGAAAATGCAGTCCTGCCTCAATTATATCACATCATAGCACTCACTCATAAAATGACAAAATCCAAGAAATGTGGGAATCCTTAATGTTAAGCAGTTTTGTAGCTCTGTTTGTTATAAAAATGAAAAAAAAAAAAAACATTTCAGAGTAAATTAGATTTGAAATTATTGTCTGAGTAAATTATATTTTCAATATGCTAACATGATAATTTAATGAACAAACTAAGTAAAACATAATACATTTTTATGCTTCTAAACTAAGATAGTGCCTTAGTTCTGTAAAAGACCTAAAAATATGTGCATCACAGATAATTCAATTGTCTACCAAATCTTTTTTTCTCCAAAGTTTTCCCCCAACTAAAATAATTATTTTAAAAGTTGAGTTTCTTTATTCTTTTCCATACCTTTGAAAATTGGGGTAATTCCAGTGAATGGCTAATCTATGAGAAACTATTGCAATGATAAAGGATTTTATTGGGAGGAGAGGAAATGGGGAGAATTGGAACCTCCCAGAAGTCCCAGAAAGAATTAGAAATCTGATAAATGAGGTTTTGGTTTTTTAAATTAAATTTTATTTAATTTTTCAATTAACAAGAAATTATTTTTCTCTCTCTCCCACTTCCTTGCCCCCGATTGAAAAAAAGAAAAAAGAAAACCCTTGTAATAAATATACATAGTCAAACAAAAAGTATTGATTTTGTCGAGACAGATTGAGTATCTGAAAAGGGTGGGAAATTTTTGCTTTGAATTGGAATGGATAGTGACTGGGTAGTTATAGACTAGAGGAATAAGCTGAACACCTTGCTAATTACAAATGCATTAAATCAACTGGATAAATCAAGTGCAAAAGCACTGACTAAAAGACAACAACAGCTCACATGAGAAATTTAGTGAGTCAGTAGTAGGCTAAAGGAGATTAAAACAAATACATAGTTACACTCACAAAAGCAGAATGGCCAAATCAAGGAAGGTCATAACATAGAGAGTCCATGATCTGACTGAATCTGGAATGTTGGGTAGAAATCCAGGAGCCATACTTTGAGAGACATGGGTACCTAAAATGGGCCAGAGGAGGACAACACATAATAGGATAAATGGTGAGAAAGTAAGGATGTTTGGTATAAAGAAGTGAGTGAGAAGGAGGGAAGCATTAAAGCTGTCTTCAGATAGATAAAGGGTTCTTATTTAGAAAAGGATTAAACACACACACATACACTTTTAAAATGTTAAGCTTTAGTAATTTTAAACTCTTTGAACACTTTGTATACATTTTTGTTATTTGTCCAAAGGATAGGACTATGAGTAAAAGCAATTAGTGAATCTGAGGTAGATAAATTTGGATTCAGAAAAAGGAAGAACTTCCTAAAATTTGAGATCACCAAGTCTATGCCATTCACTATGTTGGAAGAGAAACTGGATAATTCCCAGTCAGAGATGCCACAGAAAGGATATATGCATTAAGAAGGAGATTGAATTTCGTGACCCGTGACTTCCCTTCCAGCTATAAAACTTTAAGGACAATTTATGATCTTACCCTCTATTTTAAAACTCTCTTGATTTCAGTAAAACCCAAAGTATTTTTTGTTAAATATTCTTCCTCTAAATCATAGGAACCAAACATATTTAAAGAAATTTGAAATGGCATTTTCAATTCACTCAGCCATAATTCAGCCTGGCAATCTTCATCTTGCTTTGGTATAAAAGAATCCATTTTACCATTTCTTCATAGAATAGAGTGTAAGCTCCCTGAATACATGGATTATTTCCCTTTTATCTCTACATCCCCAGAGCCTGATAACTTTGTAGGTGGTCATTAGATGCTTGTCAGTTGTTGTTGTTGTTGTTGTTTTTTTCACAAACTATCTCATTACAATTTAGTTATTCGGCAAATAATTCATTAATTTCAGTTCAGTTCAATAATTTAGTGAATATTTACTGACTGGGAATGTATAATGCTTAGCCCTTGGGGGAAAAAGTTTTTTTTAAGTAAGACACTATCCAAGGGCTCGTTGAACTTATAGCCTAATATACAGAGATTTATGCAGATGAGTAAAATACAAAATACATTGAATAAGTGGAAAACAAAGATGCTGCATGAGTTTTGATGATCATTTTTAACCAACTTTGGTTTCAAGAATGAGTGAGTAACATTAATGTCATCCTTGACACTTTGCTTCCTCCTTGCTTCTTAACATCCAAATAGCTTCCAAGCAGAGATTAGGGTTAGGGTGACTTCATTTATGGATAAACCTATCTCTACAAAAATCTCTCATATCCATTCTTTTCTATTCATGTTATCCTAGTTTTGAACTTAATCACCTCCCTCCTAATGTGTTGCTGAAGCCTCCTAACTGTTCCTATTTCATTTCTCTTTTTCAAGATACTTTCCATTCAGCAGCCAAAAATAATCTTCCTTAAAGCATACATCCTACCACTTTGGTCTCCCTGTTTGCAGACCTCAGTGGTTCCCTGTTCCCCTTTTGGTAAGTTAGAAACTCTTTGGGTTGGCATTTAAAGATCTTACCAAATCTGGCTCAGTGTACCTTTCTATCTTATTTTATATCTCTCCATCATGTGTTCTGTGTTCCAGCCAAGTGAGACTACTAACTATTCTTGAAATCTCATCTCTGTACATTTACATAAGCCATCCTCCATGCTGCAAATGTACTACTTGTTTTCTTTCAATGTCCATCCACCTTTTCTTTAAAGCCATTCCTGATTCTCTCCTTCCTCCAAACCCTGTTTATGTTATTTCCCTCAAATATCTTTGTTTTCACTTATCTTTGTACGTATTACATTTCATTTAGTAAAATGTAAACTATTTGGAGACAGAGATTTTCATTTTGTTGAGGCTTGCTCACAGTAGATACTTAATAAGTGTAGATTGAATTGAAGAGAATTCTTCAATTAAAGAGAAGGGCCATTTAATATGGAGTTTAATGAATTTTAGGAATTAAATAGGAAAAGAGATAGAAAGCCAGAACCTGCTAGATCTAAGGAATAGAACTAGAAATAACACAGGGATAGAAAAGCTCAGGGCATATCTATGAGACGTCTAGTTTGATTGGATTTTAGGGTGGATGAACAGTAAAGCTGAAATAAGACCTGAAAGGAAGAATAGGCTGGCCAAATTAGAGAGAGCCTTGAATGTCAGACAAATGAGCCCAAGTGTTATTCAATAACAACAAGAAATCCTTAAAATTTTTTGAGTGTAAAATGAAGACTTAAACTAGCTGGCCTCTGAGATTTCTTTCAGTTCTAAATTTATAATTCCATGAAAAAATTCTTTATTAGGTTATTCTAGCTCAAAATGATACTTGTTGTCAGCTGTTCTGAAATGAGCACTAGACTCCCTCCTTATTCTAAGCAGCTAGGGGCAATGGATAAAAGTAGAAAGAATGAGATCCTCTAGGCTGGTGTTTGATATCATCTGGTTTGTTGTGCTAGAGTTGCAGAGATGATTTGGTATGACAGAGAGTAAGGAGAGATGGAAAGGAAAAAAGAAAGATATAAATGCAGAAAGAAATAGATGTAGAAAGAGACAAAGCAGGGAGTCAGACAGACAGATGAAGTTATAGAAATAGAGAGAGTCTGACAGGTAGTCTCAAAAAGAATGGCAGAAACAGAGCTGCACATGACAAGAGAATCTTCCATGTGACAATGTAACTTTGGGGCTATTTTCTACAGGTTATTCTTGTCTGTCCCTGGCATTGTATGTGTCCAAAAAGGAGCCTTAAAGGCTGTGAGCTGTCCAAGGTCTAAGGTACAGAAAAAAAAGCATCAGTTTCATTAAAGGTGACTGTTTCAAAGGCAGCATTAATAGCATCCTTAACTATACCTTCTTCCCATCTCCCATGACATGCTTGTGAAAGTGGTTGGGAGATTCTTGTATCCAGAGGTTATGGGATCCTGATGTAAAGACTCAGAAATTAAAAAAAAACAAAAAACAAAACTATCACAGAGACAAGGAGATATGACCTTGCATAATTGCATGTATTCATTAAAATAATCATTTGAGACATTGTAAATTTGGACTTAAAAACACCATCCCCCTATCAAAAATGCTTTGAATTGAAAAACACTAGTAATGGTCACTGAGCTACAAACAGACAATAAAAACTGCCTGCACATGTAAAACATTCTCATGGAGCTAAACGAGGAAGTCTCATTATCAAGTACCCCTATGGTCAATGGTGATTACCATGGAAACAACTTCCAAAGACACTATGTCATCTTCAACAGCAAGTGTGGTGATTTGAGGCCTGCATTTCCCTTGGGAAGATGTCTGTTGCCTGTTAGAAAAGCAGCAAGTCTAATTGCTGCCTCCCATCCTACCCTTCTGCTTTGTCTCTGTCTGACAGGAAAGTACTGTTCATTAAAGCTGTTGACATCCCAGATACAAAAGAGAGTTGAGATTCAAAATCGGGGTGTTTCAAACAGCACGAGACTCAACTCCGTTCCACTAGAGAAGTCACTCACTGATAATTTCTGAACAAATGTGAAATCTAAAGCCCTTGAATTCTACTGTATTAAAAACAATTTGGCTAGCATAGATAAATGTGGGTAGCACTTCATGAACTAAGAACTTCCATCATGGAATGAATATCTATCACTCCAGATTTGGCTTATATAAAACTTACAGACAAGCCTAATAGTCTATGTCTATCTATATATAAAGCAATTAGGAAATACAGCAGTGGATAGAGCTCTGGATCTAGAGGCAGGAAGACCTGAATTCAAATCCTATTTCAGATGCTTACTAGCTATGTGCTTTGGGACAAATTACTTCACCTCTGTCCAATCCCATTGATCACTTTGCTGCCAGCCATTAATATTCCTTGACCATGAATGAATTCACATCATTCCTCTAGTCTTTTAGATAAGCAACTGGGGCCCAAAGAGAAAAAGTGAGTTAAGGTATACAAGAAATAGGATTTGAACTCATATTCTTTGACTCCAAAATGTGCCTTCTCCCTATTGTATATCTTCCAGTGGCACTCCTGGGCTTTGACTGCCTAGCATTTTATTCTCTTCACTGATACAGATCCTAATCCTTCAGTGTCCTTTCTTCCTGGGTTGCTGTGGCTGCAAAAATGCATCATTCCAGGGCTGACCAGGTGATGTAGCTCTCAGAGCTTAGTGAAACTGATCTTATGACTCTATTATCAGCTGTCCATCATCAGGCATTTACTCAAACCCTTTCCATCTTTTCAGCTGTGACAGCCTGAACTCTGATGACAGAGCCCTTGAGTACCCTTGAGTGTCTGGATGAAAGGCAACATGATTTTAGTGGGTACAGTACTGGACTTGGAGTCCAGAAAATCTGAATTCAGATTCTGCTATTAATACACTTATTAGCTGTGTGACTGTGAGCAAATCAATGTCTCTGAGCTTCATCTATAAATAAAATGTAGATGATAATGACATCATCATTACTTACTTCACAGGATCGTTATTGAGACTCAAATGAAATATGTGTAAAGTGCTTTCCAAACTTTAAAGCACCATCTAAATGGCATTTTGGATGAAGGGACTTTATAAAGCACTGCCATGGTATTTTATATTCTGTAACTTATTAGCTTATCCTGATAGTTCCCATCTTTAAGAATGATCATTAAGAATTTACTGATTAAAAAGTAGAAATCCCAAGATTTGGTTACCCTTCCTTTAAGCAATTGTCAAAACCAGGGTTTTGCATCTCGTGTGCTTGGCCTAAAAGGGACAAGAATAGAGAATGGTAACAATAGCTATCATGTAGATAACACTTTAAGATTAACAGGGCTCTTTACATAAAGGATCTTATTTGATAAATGGATACTGATTTATTAGGAAGGGACTTTGAGATCATGGCTTTCATCCTGGTAACTAATGGGAACTCTAGTAACTGATTCTAGTTTGTCAATCTTGTTCTCCCCTCTTTGTATATAGAGCCTGGATTTTCTTTCAGAACAATACAATTACTTCCAATGAGCATGTCCATTTTGATCAAGGCCCAAAGTAAGATGGACAGGCTCTTAACTAAGTCATTGTGTTAGTACTTTCATTCATCCCAAATTGTTGGCCAATGATGCTTAATGTAGGCCAATAAGATGAACCAACAGACAGGTTTCCTCCCCACCCCAAACTTGATTATAAGATGTTTTTTCCCTAGGTTTATTAGCTTGAACAACATTCAGTCCTTTCTCTCAAAGAGTTTCAGGCATAAAAATGGGAAAGGAAAGGAGAGAGATAGTAATAGTTTACTAAAACCTGACCAAAAAAAAAGATAAGATAATCTCAGAATGTGAGGCTAAAAAAAGATATTACCATCTAGTCTAACCTATACATGAAAGAAATCCCTGTTATAAAATACCTGACAAGTGGTTGTTCAGCTTTTGCCCAAAGACCTCTAAGGAGGGAGAATGTGCTTGTTCTGCTTATGGGAAGCTCTGCTGGTTAAGACAGTTTTTTCCCTAACATCAAGCCTGAATTTTCTTCTTTGCAATTTTCATTCATTGCCCTGGGTTCTGCCCTCTAATCTCTCCTTCATATGCTGGCCCTTGAAAAATAGTTGATGATAGCTATCACAACTTCTTGCCTCAGACTAGTCCTGCCCAGGTTCCTTCAACTGATCCTCATATCATATGGAGTCAGATGCCTTTCACCTCTCTGGTTGCCCTGCTGTGGGCAATCTCCAGCTTGTCAGCATCCTTCTTAAACCATGGTGGCCAGATTTAAGGTTTTAAGCTATAAAAGAAGGGGGAGGGAGATGACTGCCCATGTATATCCCTGAAGTTATAAATTATAGAGAATAGCCACAGAGAAGGAATAAGAATTGTATCAGAAAGACCCAGAAGTGCACAGAAGGCAAAATATGAGAAAGGAGCCAATCGTTCAACTCTTGGTCTCAAAATCTGTCAACAAGTATCCAAAGTTTAATCAACAAGTAAATGAGAAAAGAAGGAAAAAAAGGTGGAAAGGAAAGAAGAAAGGAAAAGGAAGAGAGAGAGGGATGGAGGAAGGCAGAGAGAGAGAAGGGAAGAATGGAAGCAGACAGAGAGGAAAAAAGGAAGGGAGGAAAGAAGGGAGGTGGGAAAGGAGTAATGAAGGAAAGAAGGAAAGGGGGAAGGATGGAGAGAGGGAGGGAGAAGGAAGAAAACATAAATTTATTACATGACTTCTAGGTACCAAGCACTGTGCTTTAATAAATATTACTTCATTTGATCTATATAAGGTAGCAAATTTGACTTCATAGAGGAAAGAAAGGCGAGAAAGGAAGAAGGGAAGCAAAATAGGGAAGAAAAGAACAAGATAGGAAGTAAGGGGAAAAGAAGATGGACTGAAAGGGAAGGATGAAAGAAAGCAGCTCTTCATCCAATCAGCTCCCCTATTCAACTCATTGATTTCCATTCGTCGGTTCCTTTCCACTTTCAACATAAATCTGTTCCTAGCATAACAACTAGCATGTGCCATGGAGTACAAACAGTCCTTCTAAAAGTGCATTCAGGTGCAGTTTGCAGCAACCACCCACTCCGCCCCACCCCTTCATACAGTCAAATCTCATTAATTTAGACTCTGCCAAACTTTAATTTATGAGTATTTGTCCAAAGCAGGGATGAAGTATTCTCATTCCTTATCAATGAAAAAAAGTATTGGCTAAGTAAATGAATTGTGGGAAGAAGATTATTGTGGAAGTTCTTACTTGCTTGTTGGGGGGATATTTTCTAGGGCATTAGCATCTATTACTAATAATTAATGTGCTGATTATGCATGCTTTTTATCTAGTCATTAAAGTCGACCCAGGAGGACTTCTATTTAATTATATTTTATTAGCATTTAACTTGAATTATTCTGCTTAGAGAAAGTACTGGAACTTCATTTCTTTAAAAAAAAAAATTGTACACTCAGATGCCATCCTGCAATTTAGCTAAATTTGTAAGGTTTTGTTATAATTAACTACACCCATACAATCCCATGAATACTAACCAGGACTATTGGATTTTTTAAACCAAGATTTTCAGTTTTCCTTCCTTTTTTGTCCAAGATAAAAAAGAATCCATGAAGTTTAAATGAGTTGTATTTCATGGTACTTGTAGTGGAGAGATCAAGATCTTAGTTATATATCACTTATATTGAAATTTCCCACTAGAGGTAGGAAGTTTTAGCCTCTAGAAAGATCATTAGAATGCTATAAATGAGAACTTAAATATGGCTAAAACAAACAAACAAAAACAAGGCTATGCACTTCTTAACTGGTGAGGTCAGATAAGGGCATATAGTCCTCTTTGTCAGTAGCCTTCTTCAGCTGGAAAGATCAAAATCATGACTTTCCTCCACCACATCCCATAAAAGGCCAAGGGTACAGAATAATGTCGAGAAGTTGACTTTGAAAGAGTCTTCTAAGGAATCCTGTTGTCCCTCTTGACTTAGGCTATTCACAGGTATACCCTGTGTTCATGGTCTAATTCATCTTTACTATATATAGACAGATTGAATAAATAGTCTACTCTTTCCCTTGAAACCTGCTGGGCTCATCCTATCCAACTCCCTACATAAGCCCAAAGATCCCCATTATGTTTCATGATCAACCCCTTTTGTCACATGTAAACAGCTTCTCTTTACTGTATAATTCATTATCATTTCTTCCTTTTTGCTTCCCCCTCCCCACCTCAGTTCTAAGATAACTAGTCATCAGTCCTTACAATGTTGCTATATCCCCTGCCAAGATGTTGCTTTATCAATATGTACAATGTTGCTATATCATCCTGTTGTGTCCTCCCTTAAGCCACCATAAGCATTGTCAGATAGTGTGGCCTTGGATCCAACTAGTCCCTTGTTTAGCAGTTTAATCCCTTTGCTTTTGTAACATTGTCCAGTTCAAAATCTTCCTACAAATCTTTCTGATCCATAGAAATACAAACAGAGACTTGCAAATGACCTGCACTTTCTCAGGGATACAAAGTTCCAAACTATCACCCCTGGAAAGAAGCCAAGGTATTGGCCTTGAAGGGAATATTCAGGCTCATGGCCCAAGGTGAGAGGGATCTAGCCAGCAAACACCTCAGATCAGAATGTATTCCAACCCAGACCTGCAGAGTACTCTTAGAGCACAGCTCAGCAGCAGTCTCCAGGGGCTAAGAGAGGCTGCCAGGTTCTTCATGACTAGTCCACTCAATGAGAATGTGGGCCCAGCAAACCAGCAGCCATCGCTAAGTTTTATGTCAACTTCTAGGCATTTGAGTCCCTTCTGCGACTATCATAGATAGGACAATTTATGTTCAAAAATGTATGTCTTATTCTGCACCTTGAGTACAGCTCTCTGTCAGCAGATGAGTAGCGTATTTCATAACAGGTCCTCTAAAACCATGGTTGATCATTGTGTTGATCCGAGTTCTGAAGTCCTTTCATGATTTTGTTGTTGGATAAATTGTTCTTCTGGTTCTCTCACAACCCTCTGCATCGGTTCATTCAGATCCTCACAGTTGTCTCTGAAATGAGATAACATGTATAAAGCACTTAGCAAACACTGAAATCTTATTTAGATACTGGTTATTTTATTATTACTTTCATCATCATTATTAATTTTTCCTAATCAGGAACATAATTTCCCTTATCATTTGGGTAAGCCTGACCTACAGGTAGAGATATAAGTAGGTCACTTGAATGGCATGGAGTACAAGAAACAAGGTATAGGAAGAATGACTGACCTTAATGGACTTGGTCCAGTAGTATCCTGTCATGAGTGAATGGGTTCAGAAAACTAATGGTATCCTTGCCCTTCACTGATTTTTACTTTTGGGGGGTTGGATGCTGCTAGTTCCATGGGTAGAAGACAGAACTTCTGTTTTCAGTGACTTCTCTTTGCCACCTAACAATGATGGAAAGAAATAAAAAATAGGCTCAGAAAAACACACAAAGCTATAAAGTAACTTTTCTTAAGCTTACATATGATGAGAATTAGAATCAAGTCCTAGGATCATGGAAGCACAGTTTTAGAGCTGGAAAATTCCTGAAAGTCCATTTAGTAGAAACTCTTTAATTTTGAAATTGAGGAAATTGAACCTGAGGAAGATTAAGTCTTGATTCCCAATCAAGTGCCCTTATCACTCCACCAGGCTGCCATCCAAGCATACATTTAGAGATAAAAGAAGGATGAAATCTGCAGAATTGTAGGTCAGAAAATGTGGATGATTAGTCACTTTAAAGCATTAAACCGCGTCTAATCTTGCCATGTTCTAATGTGTGATCTTTCCTCCCCTTGGTCTAGAGCTTTGTGAACAAGACATGTTTTCTAATTTCTCATCCATTTATGGATTGAGAAATAACTAGAATCTGTTGTTAGCTAGTGGGTACATGTGGTTTAGGATCAAGAGCACACTTCTAGTTCATTTGGAACCAAACAGTCTATTTGGCCACAGAGTAAGCTAGAAGAAAGAAACAATGACGTATTTCTGGATTTTGATTCAACAAGCATTTCTTCCTCCCTTATTATGTATAGAGAACTGGCCAAGTCCAGGCATATAAGGCAAAAATTGAAGGAGTCCCTTCCCTCAAGGAGGTTCCATTTCAGGAAGGGATACAATATGTTTACAGATTGGTATGTATCATAAGGTGAAGAAAGAGAATAGTGAAAACTAGACAACATCCTCAAAGGCATCGTGGAAGAGATGACACCACATCTGAATCTCAAAGGAATATTAGTCAGCCAAGAAGCATGTATTAAATGCCTATCTTATACCAGGCACTTGTGAAGCAAACAAAAAAGAAAGAATTTATAGAAAGAGTTTTTTTTTTCAAGAGAAATAAGCAATGCATATGTAACTACATACAGAATAAATGCAAAGGAATATGAGGTAGTAAAGAAGGGCACTAGGAATAGGGACATCATAAGACTTCATGAATCTTGAGCCTCCACAGGGAAGTGAAATGGGATGGAGAAATAAATATGAGGCTTTTTTGGATGAATGGAAGAATGTGGGAGGAGTACTATCCATTATGGCTGGAAAGATGGATGGAGGGCAGCTTGTAAAGGGCTTTCAAAATATAATTGTTTTGAAGTTTGAAAGTAAAAGGTTACTTTTTTATCTTTGAGGTGATATGGTATTTACTGAATAAGGGAGTAGTGAGCTAATCAGGTCTGAGCTTAAGGAAAATCATTTTGGAAGCTTCATGGAAGACAGATTGGTATAAGGGAGAGATTTGAATTGGGGAGACTGATTAGGAGGCTGTTAGGTAGTTGTCTGAAATAAAGTGGTGATTGTGTTAGTAAAGAAATAGAGTTGGGCTTTGAGAAGCATTTTGGAAGTAGAGACGGCAATACAGCAACTAATTGAATATGTGAAATGGAGAGCGAAGGGTTTGAGGATAACTTGGGAGACTGGAAGAAATAGAGGTGCTTGAGTAGAAAACAGTGAGATTTGGAATAGGACCAGATTTGAGGGGAAAGGATAATTAGTTATGACTTTAACACTTTTAGTTCTTGGTCTCTACAGAACTGTAAGAGGAAGAAATGAAAAACATTCTAAGCTTTAGAGTTGGTTTGTGCAAATGCATATGTGGTCAGTTGGGCTGTGTTGGGGGAAATAGCTGATAGTCTTGAAAGAGGGGAGTTTGAAGGGAACTTATAGAAAATCTACAAAGGCTGGAGCTCCAAGGCAGTCACCTGCCTACCAAGATATTTGTCTAAGCCTGTGATACAATGACAAAAAAGCAGAGAACATATCTTTTGACAGGAGATTTCACTTCTTGTTACTGAAAAAAGTCATAACAGTCATTATGTCTGGCTTTCATACGTTTCCTGCTGTTAGGAGAACAATAGACAATTAAAATGACAATGTCAGGAGCATTCTAGAGTTTTATAATTATGCCAAGGGAAAGATCCTCCCTTGGGCTTTATGAGGAAAAATAGCCGAAATTGCCTACACCTACTTTCCAAGTCCAAAGGGCCCTAGGAAGCCAGCTGACTGAATCCAGAGCCAAAAAAAAAAAAAAAGTTTCTCTTTCTAAATATCTGGCAAGTACTCACCCAGCCTTCGGTTGGAGGCCAATTAGGGGGAACCTATGGCCTCCCATGTTAGCCCACTTTCTCTGTGTGTGCCTCTAAGGGTTGAGAAGCCTTTTTGTAGTTTTCATTGCTTCCAATTCCAGAATAATTCGTATTCCTTCGCATGAGAGGCTTTTCAATACTTGAAAACATTGTCATATTCCTTCTGTTTTCTTTTGTGGGTTAACTATTTCTAGTACTTTCACTGAATCTTCCCAAAACATTATTGACTGTGTCCTCACCTGCAAGGAGCCTTCCCTCTTCCTTCTAGTTGCTAAAGTCCTCTTGAATATTTATCTGTGTAAGTGATCCATGACCATAACAGAATGTAGTAATAATTACAGTAAATAACATTTGTGTAGCCCTTACTATGTGCCAGGTACTATGCTAGGTATTTTACAATTATTATCTCATTTGATTCTCACAGTGGTGCTATTTTATCACCATTTTATAGATGAACAAACTGAGTCAGAGGTTAAATGACTTGCCTAGGCTCACACAGCAACTAAGTGTCTGAGGCTGGTTTGGAACTTGAGACTTCTTGACTCCAGACTTAATGCCCTATGTTCCATGGCATTCCCTAGCTGTTCTCCTTGAGGGCAGGTGCTAATTTTCCTTTTGTTCTCATATTGCCAGTGCCTTACACTGAGACAGATTTGGAAATTGAGTGGATTTTCAAGGTCATCTAGTCCAATACTTTCATTGCATGACTGATAAAACTGAGACCTCAAGTGACTTGTCCAGTGTTACACAAAGACTGAGGCAGTATTTGAACTTGGGTCCTCTGACATTTTTTTTTTTTTTTTTGCTGAGGCTGTTGGGATTAAGTGACTTGCCTAGGGTCATGCAGCTTGGAAGTTAAGTGTCTGAGACCAGATTTAAATTCAGGTCCTCCTGACTTCAGGGCTAGTACTCTATCTACTGAGCCACCTAGCTACCCCTCTGACTCTTTTCTAGGAATACATATTTGTTGGATTGGATTAAACTTAGCAAGTACTTGAATGGAGGGGTCTCTGGAGAATGGAGATACATAGAGATGGAGAAACTAGAAATCAAAGAAAAAAAATTCCTCATGGAGCTTATAATCTAACTTTAGGTAACAAGATTGACATTATTATTCCTCAAAACCACTCCAGATAGAAAGGCATTAAAAGCAAATGTTTTGTATTTCCATGTCCTTCCCTTTAGGTTGCTGGGTAGGAGCCAGGTCCATCTAGCTGCCCCATCCAATCATCTGTCCAGCAGCAGATGTTTAGTTTCTGAAATTACTCAGGGCATAAAGCCAGCATCTACTTCTTTTCTTCTAAAGGACAATTGAACAGGTGTTTCTGGGACTAACTGGGCTAACAGATAAAAGCTATCTTTTACCATGAAGGTAAGGATAGTTAGCAGTCTAGCATTAGTACATGTTAGAAGAGACACTGATAATAGTGAATAATATCTAGCATCTATAGAATGCCTTCAAGTTTTGCAAGTTCCTTAATCACAGCAAGATTTACACAGCATATTATAAACACATTTACTCATCTTAAATGGGGTTACAAAGGGTTAGACATGATTGGAAAATGACTCGATAATAAGAACTCATCAGAACAACATTTTGCAGATATTGGTACTATTATATTAAGAAAGTGCTGTTATCATTCTACAGGTGAGTAAAATGAGGCTGAGGAGTATCTAGGCAGAATTCAAACTGAGAGCTCCCTGACTACAGGTCCAAACTCTATCCTACTGAATACTGTGCAGAGGGTGAGAAACCAGGATGGTGAAGGACCTCAGGGCTATGGTTATGAGTCCAGCAGTTGGGGGATCCAATGACTCAGTATCACGAAGAATACACATCTGATGGGTTCTCTTTATTCCATAGTCTCTTTATAAGATTTTTGCCAAAGCTTAGGTTATCGCTTCCATCATTGCCATGGACCCTTATGAATGAGAGAAATAGGGTTTCTCATCTGCCTCCTATTTCAGGTAGACTAACAAGGCATCTTTATTTTTTCCCCCTATACTTTGGCATCCTAGTCTAAGAAGAATTTCAGTAGCAAATGGTGACATCCATAAGGCTAAGGTTCAACATTATGACTTTTTTTCTAATTTCCTTTCTTCTTTCTTTCTCTTCTCATAACTTTAAAGATAACCTTGATATTAAAGATAAATATATAAATCAAATAGCAGGATTTTAAATAAGCACTAAATGGTTATCTTTCTATAAAATAACCAAAAAAAAAAATCTAGTCTGCTGCCAATGACAGTTAAAAGATGGTCTCAAGTTGATAAGCTTCCTCAAACTTAGTAATTAAAGTTCATTATTTAAATGGCTTTATGATCTCATTGGTGTAGCCATTGCTTTCCCGGGGGCAGATTGTGATTTTTCCACACTTTATTGTGGATGCATATTACTCGTGCATTTTCCATGTATAATCTATTCCATTGTCCTGGATGAGTTTTCTCTGGAAAATCTTCAAAATATCTATTATTGGAATTATTTATTTATTATTTCCCCCCAATTTTACATAAAAATAATTTTAACATTACTTTTGAAATATCTTTATTTATTTTTAATTTTTTTAAAATAACTTTTTATTGACAGAATAATAACCCATGCCAGGGTAATTTTTTACAACATTATCCCTTGCATTCACTTCTGTTCCAGTTTTTCCCCTCCCTCCCTTCACCCCCTCCCCCAGATGGCAAGCAGTCCTTTACATGTTAAATAGGTTACAGTATATCCTAGATACAATATATGTGTGCAGAACCGAACAGTTCTCTTATTGCACAAGGAGAATTGGATTCAGAAGGTATAAATAACCCGGGAAGAAAAACAAAAATGCAAGCAGTTTATATTCATTTCCCAGTGTTCTTTCTTTGGGTGTAGCTGCTTCTGTCCATCCTTGATCAATTGAAACTGAATTAGCTCTCTTTATCGAAGAGATCCACTTCCATCAGAATACATCCTCAAACAGTATCCTTGTTGAGGTATATAATGATCTCCTGGTTCTGCTCATTTCACTTAGCATCAGATGTTCATGTAAGTCTCGCCAGTCCTCTCTGTATTCATCCTGCTGGTCATTTCTTACAGAACAATAATATTCCTTAACATTCATATACCACAATTTACTCAACCATTCTCCAATTGATGGGCATCCATTCATTTTCCAGCTTCTAGCCACTACAAACAGGGCTGCCACAAACATTTTTGCACATACAGGTCCCTTTCCCTTCTTTAGTATCTCTTTGGGATATAAGCCCAGTAGAAACACTGCTGGATCAAAGGGTATGCACAGTTTGATAACTTTTTGAGCATAGTTCCAAATTGCTCTCCAGAATGGTTGGATGTGTTCACAATTCCACCAACAATGTATCAGTGTCCCTGTTTTCCCACATCCCCTCCAACATTCTGCATTATCTTTCTCTGTCATTCTAGCCAATCTGACAGGTGTGTAGTGGTATCTCAGAGTTGTCTTAATTTGCATTTCTCTGATTAATAATGATTTGGAGCATATTTTCATATGGCTACAAAATAGTTTTAATTTCTTCATCTGAGAATCGTCTGTTCATATCCTTTGACCATTTATCAATTGGAGAATGGCTTGATTGAAATATCTTTAAAGAAACATTTTATGTCTATAGGTGTAGCATGTTAGCTGTCCATATGTCAGGCCTCCTTCTCAGGATATGACCGGTCCCTTCCAGTAACTTTACTTCTTGCACATATGTCCCTGTAACATATTCCATAGCTATCATGGATCTTTTCATTGTCCTTTCAGGAGGCATTGTGTTAGTGAGCAAAGATTGCTGCCTCTTCAGTCGGAGGACCCAGTTTTAGATCCCACTTACCTATGTGACTTAGGGCACACCATCTCTCCTTTTGGGGATGTTTCCTTGATTTCTTCTTCATGTAGAATGAGGGGATTTGACTTACTGGCCTCTGAGGCCTCTTGGAGCTCTAAATATAGAATCCTATGAGTCTTCCTTGCTGTTTTGACTCTGAGATTGCTGTTCTATGATGTACAACAAGATAGCATCACTGGAATATGTTGTTAACAGTAATGATTAATATTCATATGTAAATACTATTAGAGTCAATGGTTTCATCATTGTAGTTGCTCCTTTTTGCCAATGCATTGCCATCTTCTGTAGTTTGGCCATGGATGTTGAAAAGTTGATGAATGTCCCCAAATCTAGTTAGGCTGGCCACAAGTGGCAAAATCTTGCCTCCCAGAGCCTTAATTTCCAATTCCTACAACTGCTGCTACATTTCCTTACTTTTCAGCTGCTATGTCTACATTTAAAGAGCTATATTAGAATCTATGTTAAAGGAATATGTAATTATTTTCATTTGTGTTTCCATCCATTAGAATGTAAGCTACTTGAAGGCAGAAACCCATAAGTTTTTTTGTATTCAAAGTGCATGTTTTTGCCTTTCTTTGTTTTCCTAGTGTCTGCCATATAGTAAGTACCTAATAAATGCTGGTTCATAGACTTTAAGAGAAACATTTCCAATTTTGTGGAACCATATAATGCTATTAGTGTTCTGTTGGCATTAAGTCTCTGAGAATCCAGGGCCATACTCATGCCATAATGAGATGTCTGAGGAGTACTTCAGAGGAGCAATCTAAATAATCATTATTATATATGTATTATTAATTATGCGGCTAGGTAGTGTGTTGGATAGAATTCTGGGCCTTGAGTCAGAAAGGCTCATCAAATTTAACCTTAGACACTTACTAGCTGTGTGATCCCAGGCAAGCCACTTAACCTTATTTGCTTCAACTTCCTCAACTCTAAAATGACCTGGAGAAAGAAATGGCAAACCACTCCAGTATCTTTGCCAAGAAAATGCCAAATAAAATCCCAAAGAGTCAGGCATGACCAAACAACTGAATAACAACAATTGCTAATTATAAATATAGTTTTTAATAATAAAGGGAAATTAGAATAGTCAAGTTGTGGATGGAGATTGTTAGAATTGTACTAAAATTTCTCCTTTTTTCTTTCATATTCCTTAGTTGGTCCAAGATAAACCAAAGAGAAGATGGAAAATAAAATATTAAAAGAGCTGTTACATGGAAGAGGGGGGTAGGCTTACTCTATATTAGTTATTGTTTGAGAGGGTATAATTTGTATCAGAGGGATGGAAGTTATAAGAAGACACAGTTCAATTTCCATCTATGAAATGACTTTATAAGAGGTAGATAGTCAGCTCTATAAATAGAGCTGTCCACAAAAGAAAAAGGTTGCCTTACAAAATGGTGAGTGTCCCATCCCTGGATTATTCAAGCAAAAGTCATAAAAAGGAATCCAATAATAGATGAATGGTTGGTCTAGATTAAACTCTAGCTCTGAGCTGCCATGATTAGTAATGCATTCTCTTGCTTGTGAAGCTGCATTTCTTGGGGTATCAACCTTTCCAGCACAATCCTTAGAGTCAGATGAGAGCCGATGCATAGATAGATAGACAATAATGATGAGAATACAGTTTTTTCACATTTCCACATTTATCATGCTGTGCAAGAAAAATCAGAAATAAAAAATCAAATAAACAAAGGACAACAAAAAAGTAAAAATACTATGTTGTAATCCACATTCAGTCTCCATAGTCCTCTTTCTAGATGCAGATTTTTTTTCCTTCACAAGTCCACTGGAATTGACCTGAATCATCTCATTGGTTAAAAGAGCTACATTCATCACAGTTGATCATCACATAATCTTGTAATTGTGTAGAATGTTGTCTTGGTTTTATTCACCTCACTCAGCATCAGTTCATGTAAGTCTCTCCAGGCTTTTCTGAAATCAGCCTACTGATCATTTCTTACAGAGAAATAATAAGAATGGAGTTTATAGAATGAGGAAGAGGAAGGAACTTGTTTCCAAAATAACATCTTCACAGAAACTTGAAATATGGAAAAAACATCCAGGACAAAAAACAAAATAGCTTAGGTCACACTTGGACTGAGTTAAAAATTTTTTTTCTCTGGGAAGTTTTTACAAAACCTTTGGTTTCTGTTCAAGTCTTTTTAGAAAATCTTGATTTAAAGGACATTATGCCCTGGTTAGTTATGTAATCCAGTTTTCAGTTCCTGGGTGATTTGGGACTGGAAACTTGTCATTTACATTGGGAACTGATCAAGTCCTGGCAGACTGACACAATCTCATTTTACTCATGGGAGATGGATTTGTAAACTAGAAAGCCAATTATTAATTTACAAGGAAAACTGTAATTGGATAATCAAGACTGTCCTTGCATTCTCCACATGACATCTACTCTCCCTAGCAGTATCCTCACAAAGGAAGAAGAGTATTATACTTGTCTATGTGAGATCTACCTGCTAGATATTATCAGTATTCCTTAGACAAGTCACCTCCTTCTATCATGTCCTTCTCTCAACCATGCTGCCTTGGGAGACCCACCCAAGAGACCAGATAAATATTGGAGACGAAGGTCTCCATGGTAAGAATGTAACCAGATACAAAGCCTTCATATTTCTTTAAGAGATATTTTAGTTTAGGCTGCATTAACTTGATGGAGTAAGCTTTTGCCATTCCTGGTATCATGGTACAGTGTTAAGAGAACTGGATTTAGCACCATGAGCACATGAGTCTGATTCCTTCTTTGTCATCAGTTACCTGTGTAATCATGGCAAGATCCGGATCTGTCTGAGCCTCAGTTTCCCTATCCGTAGCACAAGAGACTTGGACTATGTCATCCTTCAGGTCCCTTCTAGCTCCAAATCATTCTTTAGGTAGAATGATTCTATGAATCAATGATTCTATAGTTCTGGATCAGACTTGTATGCCCACAAGCAGGTCTCATTCTTTCAAAGATAAAACTGGATAAATTCTGGAACTTTAGTCCAAGATAGATTTGATTTATTTGGTTTCTGATTGATGTGCTTATAGTTTGCACTGTTTCTGTTTCTTCCTTTGCCTGCCTTTGCATTGACACATATTTTATGGAGTGTAGCTACAGCAGCTTGGCAGAGAGGCTAGATCGTGTCCCCTTTGGATGTGGAGTCAGGAAACCCTAGGCTTGAATTATGCATGCCTTAGGCAGGGGTCCTCAAACTTTTTAAATAGGGGGCCCTCAGACTGTTGGAGGGCCGGACTATAGTAAAAACAAAAACTTTGTTTTGTGGGCCTTTACATAAAGAAACTTCTTAGCTCTGGGTGAGGAGGATAAACATCCTCAGCTGCTGCATCTGGCCCGCGGGCGTAATTTGAGGACCCATGCCTTAGAGACTAGAACTTAGTTTGGTGATCCTGGTCAAGTCACTTATCTTGGTAGCAGGGAGTCAGGATTTGAAGTCAGTCTCCATTATAGTCTTCTGCTGGGAATGGAAATGGAAAGGGCCTACCAAGGCACAAAGACTTTACTTGTAGGCTCAGGAATAGACTGCATATCTACCATCTGAGGATCATACCATTAATGTTCAGAGAAGTTCATCAATCCCACAACAATTTCTGAAGTTTATTTATCAAGTGTTCAAGAATTTATGGTCTACAACTTTGTAAGGAAAGCCCCCCCTCCCCACCTCTGGAACCTCTGAGCCATGATGTATTCAAGTGTGAAGACCTAATTAGACTCTGGAGCATTAAAGCCAAACAAAGAAAGCCCTTTTGTTATAAATATATGCAAGGGATGTTGCTGTTGTAGACACTGAAAGTGTGGGTATTTAGGTTCCATTAATCATTAAACATGAACAAAATTTCAGAGATTTTGCCAAGTCCCTGGATTGGTACATTATTCCTGCAGCTAGGTTTACTGCTCAGGGTAATAGCTGGTCACCATCTTTCGTGAAAGCTAATTTGGAATTTATTAAGCAAATGGTAAGAGTCCTCCAGAGGTACCCTAAGTTAATATGAACAAGATATGGCTTCACCTCTCTCTCCTGAAATACCATTAGAATGTTAGAATTTTAGAGCAGAAATTAACCTTTGTATATGTCATAGAAAGCAAATGAGATCTAGATGGGGTTCTATCTGGACTTAGCTTATCCTCTTCTATCATCTTTGGTTTCTTCCTCGGTAAAATTATGGTTTGGGATTTAAATGAGCATCCTTCCACTTTGAAAATTTTTTGTTCATCTAATTGAAACCCCTTATTTTATGGGCAAAGACATAGTCCCCCAAGAAATGGAGAGTTTTGTCCAATATTCTAAGCACTTTCATCCTTCTCTTCCATGATCTACCCCCCATCAACATTTTAAGATTTCAAAATCACTTTATATCCGTTATTTCACTTGATTCTCATGACAACCCTGTGAAACAGGTGCTATAAGTGTTATTATCTCTGTTTTAAAGTTGAGGATACCAGTTCAGTGATTGGCCCATGATTATACATGGGCCCTTTTCTGTATTCCATTCAAGTAGGCTTTGTGTTCTTCCATGCTTTTCTCATGCCTTTCAGTCCATTCCCAGTCTTGAACTTAGAAGGCTGCACTTTATTTGGAAGAAAGATCTCCAAAAGTATTTTCAATGATCTTTTCAAACTTTTTAATGATTCAAAATTTGCATTTCATTGGCACCAAAATTTGGAGTATGATGGAAAAACAAATGAAAAGGAGAAATACATATATATCCTTAAGATTTTAAAAATAAAGCTTTTTATTTTCAAAATATAAACATGGATAATTTTTATCATTCACCCTTACAAAATCTCGCATTCTAAGTTTTTCCCTCTTTTCCTCCCACCCCCTCTCCTAGGTGGCAAGTAATCCAATATATGTTAGACATGTGCAATTCTTCTATTTGTATTTCCACAAATATCATGATGCACAAGAAAAATCAGATCAAAAAGGAAAAAAATGAGAAAGAAAACAAAAGGCAAGCAAACACCAACATTTACTTTGAAATCTGAAGTAATGGATTCAAATCCTAGCTATAATACTAACTTTGTGATTTTAGATAATTTTTTTTTACCTTGGGCCTCATTTTCCACAACTCTAAAATGAAATGTTGGGCTAGATGTCCTCTGAGACCCTTCAATATTAGCTTGATGATTTTCTGGCCCAGGGAAGGGAAAATGTGAAATACCTTTGTGTTGAGTCAGCCAGGAGTGAGGGCCAGCAGTGGCCCACTGGGTAAGGGTGAGTGAGAAGGGCTGGTTTCTGGCTGACTGAGTGGTGTAGAAGAGGCCTGACTCACAGAAGTGAAGATCACACATCAACATGTGACCTTAGTCTGAGGGAGAAGGACAGAATTAGCAAGGTAAGCTCAGGCACTGAGTGGATATCAGCTAAGAAATCAGAAGAGCAGCAGTCTGGGGTGGAGTTTTAGCAAATGTCACTGCACTGATAGGGTTATGTGTTTCCCAATCTGAATAGAAGATACATGACTGAACTGAGAAGTAGTAGAATGTACTCCTCCAAAAAGCTAGGAAGGTGAATCTAAGTAGTTTTGGGGAGGAGAAATATTCTAACCTTTACAGAGGTACACTCCTTATATCCCCATCGGCATATGAGTGAGAAATTATGTCCTCCAATGTAGGACAACTAAGAAAGATTCTACTGCTTGATTTTCCATCATTTACATGGCTCTTCTGTCAAATAAAATGTCTTTTAGTTTGATATATAGACCCTGTCTTATGTTTGGCAGAGAATGCATTAGATAAGGTTGTGAAGCAAATATCAAAAATATCCTACATTTAATCTTGGAGCATTGTGACTGCAGAGTGGGTGGGATACCTATTACAATAAGAGATAGAAACATTGTCATATCCAATTATTCATGATATAGTGGAAAAGATACTGGATTTGGCAATAAAGGAAATAGGTTTGAATCCAGATTCTCCCTTTATTCCCTTTGTAACCTTGGACAAGCCACTTTTCCTTTCTGGGTCTCATTTTGTTGATCTGTGGAATGCGAGGGTAAGAGTAGATAATATCTTTTGGATTCCTCTGTCACTAAATATTCTGTTTCTGTGAAAGTTCTCTAAGTGTCTCCATTGAGTTCTAGGACTACATCCTGATTGATGAGTGGTGGATGGTTGGGAAACCTCTGCCTTAGTATGTACATGTATCAAGATTGGGAAATCTTAGACACATTTCTGTCTTGGCAAACCAAATGGATTCAACAGAGAACATGGTCCTGAAATTTTCATTGCTGCTACCGTTGTTCAGCCTCTCTTTACCTGTTGTTTAGAGTGTTGCAGAACTTTCTTAACTGGCTTCTTAACTTTTCATCAGTCCCTTTGCAATCCAATCCATATACTTCTGTGAAATTAATCAAGATATACAGCTTTCATCACGTTATTCCCTCATTCAAAGACCCTCAAAAGCTTCTTCGTACAAAAAAATAAACTCTTAAGTCCTTTCTCAAGACAATTAATGTTTCATTTTCTTGTTTCAGATTTACATCACACCATGCTGTAGCCACACTCAACTGTTCCCAGTTGCAACCCCTGCTTTTTAGCTACTGTTACTTTGCTTGTGTTATTTTCTCTTTCCTAAAACTCCTCTTCTCCTTCTTTATCAGTTTTTTGAAATCCTCCCCTTCAAGACCTAGATACTTTCTGCAAAGCTTTTCTTGACCTCTGCACTGGAAGTAAGCTTTCTGTTTCCCTTAATATTCTTAGAACATTGATTGTAATATTTATGCTTCTCAACATGCTTAGCATACTCTACTTGCATTATATTTGGATACGTCAACATCTCATTTTCCCAAGTATAAGCAGTAAGCTACTAGAAAGCAGGGACCAGGTCTTCTTGATTTTTGTAATGTCCCTAGTGTCATGACTAGTACCTTACATATATCTCTTAGATTAAGATGTCGAAGGGTCCTCAGTGCTTATTTTATGGGTAAGGAAATTGAGTCCAGAGAGAGAAGTTAAATATTGCATGGATGATAAAAGAGTTGAGATTTGAACCCAGAATCTCTAACTCTGAATTCAAGATTCTATTCAATATACCATGTTTTGTCATGTTTATTGACTCATTAAATGAATAAACAATTTTTCTGATTGTTAACATTGATTCTATCTAGTAATACCATAAAAATTTAGTATTTGGAATTCATTTAATCCAGTCTCAACTTAGATATGTGGAAACTTTCCCTGAGAAAGGAAATCACTAACCTTAAAACTCCATATATAATGATAGAATTCAGACTGTGAGAACTCTTAATGACAGATATTTTGAAGATAAAAAAACAACCTAAGAGCTATTAATTATGCATAATATTATATATTACTCTATTATATGCTTCTTTTTATAATTACTGGCATTTTTAGGTAGTGTCATGAATAGAATAATAGATTTGTAGCCAGGAAAATCTGTGTATGAATCCTCCCTTAGGCACTATATGGACCTTGAAGTTCACTTAGTGACTCAATTCCACCATCTGTAAAATGGGGATAATACCTACTTCACATTGTTTTTGTGAGGGTCAAATGAGATGACATGTATTAAGTGCTATGTAAATAATATATATTACTATAATTAAATTCCCCATGAACTCCTCGAGATCAGAGGCCACTACTGTCCTATTTTTCTCATATCTCTCTTATACTTGGCATGGAATGATAAATCATTGGTAGTTTGTCTCAAGGTACATGAGTCAAAATTTAATCTTGAGCATCTAGTATATAGAATATTCCACTTGGAGTCAAAAATACCTGGATGTTTGGAAGGCCTGGATTCAAATCCTTCTAGTTATGTGACCACAGGCACATTATTTCTGCCCTCTGAACTTCGGCTTCCTCATGCTTTCTTTGGGTGGCTGGCTGCCTGTGGCAGCACTGGTTGCCTGATTCTGAACTGTGCTTATTTTCTGCTTTGGATTCTTCTTAGTTTTCACAGACTTGATTCATTTAGTCCAGATCTCTACCAACACCCCATTGTTGTTGGGATGTGTATGTGTTAGGGGGCCTGATGTGTTAGTGGATTTCCAGGTCGGTCAAGCCTGTGTGTCCGGGTGCAGGGCTGTGAAAGTCCCAGGCAAAGAGTAGCTCAGGATGGAAGCCCTTCACTGTATAATTCCACTCGAGATGGAATGTTTCCTGAAGGGATTTGTTCCAGTATATTAAGGCACTGATTGCCTGTTCCTTTAGAGACCAAATATTTATTCACAATACATTTTCCAAAATTTTCCAGATAGGAATTGTCTACTGAATTAGTAATTGACAGTAAAATATAAACCCTCAGCAGCTTGGCAGAAGTTTAGTCTAATCAGCTAGCATTTTTCAAAGGTTTACTATATGCTAGTCACTATGGTAAGGTCTGAGAACAAGAATACAAGCAGGCAGAAAGTTAATTGCTGTCCCGAGGGAGTTTCCATTCTAATAGGGGAGACTGGACCTCAAAAAAAGCTGAAATGGGGGCGGGGTGATGATGATAGAGAAAGAAGTCTAGAGACTACCAACCTAGATTTTCCTCTGAAATGGAGGTTCTCCATTCAGCAGAATCTTTTTAGAAAGGTCTGGAGAGACTCACATGAACTGATGCTAAGTGAAGAGAGTAAAATCAAGAGAATATTGTACATAGCAACAAGATTATGCAATGATCACTTCTGATGGACTTGGCTCTTTTCAACAAGGAAGTGATTCTGGCCAATTCCAATGGACTTATGATGGAGAGAGCATCTGCACCCAGAGAGAGACTGTGGGGACTGAATGTGGATCACAACATAGTATTTTCACTTTTTTGTTGTTTGCTTGCTTTTTGTTTTTGTTTTTGTCTTTTTTCATTTAAAATTTTTTTGATCTGATTTTTCTTGTGTAGCATGATAATTGTGAAAATATATATAGAAGAACTGCACATGTTTAACCTATATTGGATTACTTGCTGTCTAGGGGAGGAAGTGGAAAGAAGGTAGGGAGAAGTCTGGAACACAAGGTTTTGCAAGGGCAAAAGTTGAAAACTATCTTTGCATACAGTTTGAAAATAAAAAGCTATTATTTTTTAAAAAATAAAGTTAAATTGAAGTTCCTGTTGAACCAATCAGAGGAAGGGGCCACAGGAGCAGACACATCTCCCTGGGTAAGAAATCCAGGGGAATTGAGGGACAAACTTACCTCAAGTATGAGTTTCTCCCTCATTTGACTGTTACATTTGTACAGAGCATTCTGTTTAAATCATCATCCCCGCCCCCACACACACACGCATCAATGATCAATAAAATTAACAACTTGAAGCCTACATGGTGTCATTGAGGGATAACCAAGTAGTATGGTTAGAGCATTGGACATGCCATTAGGAAAAGATGCATCCAATTTAGAAAACATTGATTAAGCACCTACTGTGTGCCAAGCACGATAGTAGTTATTAGAAATACAAAATCAAAATATACCTTATCTTCAAGATAGAACATTTTTAGATATCAGCTCTATGACCCTTGAGCAAGGAAGCATTATCCAGTGGAAAAAGCACTAGTTCAACTAAAGTTCAAATTTACCTCTAATAGTATCTGAGTGACTTTGGATAAATCATTTAATGTCCTTAGCCTCAGTTCCCTCATCTTAGTGAGGAGCAGATGATATCTGAAGTCTTTTTAGGTTCTATTTATGTTATCTCATGATGCTGTCAGTAATCTCTGCCTCAGTTTCCTCATTTCTTAAATGAGAATCCCATGACAACTTCACAGATTTTTCATGAAGACCAAATGTAGTGATGCACTTGGAAGCCCTTTGTAAACTTTAAGATACCATGTAAATGTTGTTAGAGTGAAATCTACTTTTGTCTAAGAATGAGCTGAGATTTATACAATCAGAATTACCTCTGTGACATTTTGAGGGCTTAGCAATGTTTTGTAAGTTAATCACAGATTTGAAGCTAGAGGGGACTTCAGAAATCATTCCCTTCATTTTATACATAAAGAATCAGAGAGAAGAGGATTCTGGGAAGATGGCAAAGTAGGTTGGTAAATTTCAAGCTCTCCCAATTTTTGCCACAAATAGAGCATATTTGCTCCTCAGGGTAAACATAAATAAATGAAAAATCAAGGCAACTTGGGGTAGAACTGGGATTCTCCTGCTACAATCTGAGATGATGTGAAGAAAGATCCCAAGCTGAGGAGTAATCTTTCAGAAGTACCTCTGGGCTAGCTCTGCAGAAATACTAAGGGAGGACACCTTGGAACTAGCTGAGTGTGGCTGGAACCTCGGCAGGAACCACAGAGACTTTCACTTCCTGGACTGTTTTGTCGAGTCAGGGTTTAAGTCCTGGAAGACTGAGGGAACTTGGGCTGATTGAAAACTTCAAGCCCAGGTGTGCTGCAAGGAAGAAGCCCTAAGTGAGAAGGAACAAGGACACTGGGAGTGCAGAGGCAGCAAGGCAATGACCTTGCTGACTGTGGCATTCACTGGAAGATGGAGCTCTTGGTTTGAGGTTCCTGGTCAAAGGAGAGAGCTGAAGGAAAGCTTGAGGCTCCACATCCCTCAACCACTATTAGAAGTACTTACACTAATACCTCTCATTAAAAAAAAAGAACTGGCAAATAAGAAAAAAACTCCACCATAGAAACATACTATGGGAATAGAGAAGACCAGGATATATCTTTAGAGGAGGACACTTTAGAAAAAAAAAAAAAAAGCTTCTACCCCAAAGAGTAACAGGAAATAGCTCACTGCCCAGAGAAAATTTATAGAAGAACTCAAAAAAGAATTTAAAAATCAAATGAGATACCTTGAGGAAAAAAAAAAAAGCTTCCAAGAAAAACAAGATTATGAAAAAAAGTTAATTAACTAGAAAAGGAGATATAGAGTTCCAAAGAAAATAATTCTTTGAAAATTACAATTGGGCAAGGGGAAGCCAGGAAAGTTATGATAGACCAAGAAATAACAAAACAGATTATAAAACAGTGAAAAAATAAAACAGAATGTGAAACATCTTATAAGAAAAGTGATAGATCTGGAGAACAGATCAAGAAGAGAAAATATAAGACTAATTTAATTGCCAGAAAGTTGTGACCAAAAAGAGAACCTTGACATAATAATGCAGGAAATAACCTAAGAAAATTGTCCTGGAGTGATAGAACACGAGGGGAAAATAGAAATAAGAAAAAAATTCAACAATCACTCTCAAAGAAATTCTTTGTGGAAAACACATAGGAATATTATTGCCAAATTTTGAAAATCCCAGATCAAAGAAAAAAATTTGCAATAAACAAGAAAAATAATTCAAATATACTAAAACTACCGTCAGAATTGTATAAGACTTTTTAGCAGCTACAATAAAAGACCACAGTTTCTGGAATCATATCTACTGACAATCAAAAGAACTAGGCCTGTGGCCAAAAATATCATATCCAGCAGAATTATCTAGAATTTTGGATAAGAAAAAACAGATATTCAACAAACTTGCAGATTTTCAGGACTTTCTATCAATCAAACCCTAAGTTAACAGAAATTTAATGTATAAGCACCAATATCAAAGATCAATTTTAAGGAATTCATCATTGACAAACTGTTTAAATATGAACAAATTGTTTTTTTTTTTTTACATGGCAAATATATACTGTATGTTTAAGATTCACATCAAAAATAGGGTAGCTCAAAAGAAAGATTGGAAGAGTTAAGGTAAAAATAGTAATCATGTTATACAAATGAGGTGCAGAGGAAGAATAGACACAGAGGCATTAGAGGAGGGAGGAAGCCTCATAGTTCTGAAAACCTATCAGGAATGGGTTTAATAGGCAACACTACATCTCTACCATGAAGGGTATAGCACTATACCCTTCTAAAATCTATATAGAAATAAGGATGGAGGGATGGATGAATGGGAAAGCAAAGGATGAGGGAAGAAGACAAGAAAAGGATCCTGGATGGGGAGAGGTTAAGTAATAGTAAGTTATGGAGCAGAATTTAATTAAAGAGTCAGCATGGATCGGAAAGGTGTGTGTATGTGGGGTGTGTGGTGTGAGTATGTGTATGCATGTATACATCTACACATGTATCATAAATATCCTTTCTTAACTATTTAGACAACTTAGACATGGTGAGGGGATGAGAGAGAAAAAATAAAGTAAATAAGGTATGCAGCAGAGAACCAAAGTACAATTTACAAGAAAGTAAAGGAAAAAATGATTGCTCACAAATATAATTTCTTCTACTAATATATATATATATATATTTTTTTTTCTTTAACTGGTATTTGTTGTTATACATTTTGATTCCTCCTCTATGTTCTTCTGCTCACATGACAATGTTCTCTTTTGTTTTATATTCCTTTTCTGCCACTTTCCCCACTATATTATACCTGGCTCCCCATCACTTTAGAACTGTGAATTAAGATTCAGGCACTAATTGTGTGACCCTGAATAAATCATTATTTCTTTGCTTCAGTTTCCTTATCTGTAAAGTGGTGTAATAATGGCTTCAATCTCCCAAATTTTATGAGGATCAAAGAAATTAATTGTAATGTGCTTAGCCTGGCACATAGTATGTGTTAGCTTTCATTGTCATCATCATTCAATATTATTGTTGATATTTTTATCACACACAAATACAATGGGGCGTGTGTATATGTGTGTGCATGTGTACAAACAAAACTCCATTTTCTCATTTGTTCTATCCCTGAATCCAGTATCATGAATCATTGGATTTTGGTTTAACCTTCACGCCAAAAATCAGTGTGGTACAGAGAAAAACATGCTGGGTTTGGAGCCAAGGGATGCTATTTCAAATCCTAATTCTGCTACTTAGCACTCTTGACCTTGGTCCTCTCTCAGTTCCTCATCTATAAAACAAGGGGATAGGCCTTGGAGCCCTCAGAGGTCCTTTCCAGCTCTAAACGGATGATCCTTTGATTAGCATGCAGCCCTCAACGGTGCCTTGGTCGCACATCACCAGCCAGCTGCTGCCAGAGCCTGCTCTCCCTGTTCCCAGCCCTCTGGACTTCCTGTTTGCATTTTTTATCTTGTACTTCTTCCCTTTGGATGACAGATGTGCTTCAGACTTGCTGTCAGCATCTGGCAAGACTAGAAAGAAAGGAGGGAGGACAAGACGGGAGCTAGAGAAAAAAAGGAGTAAGAAAGGGAACACAAACCTTCCATTTAATTAAAAAAATATTTGCAGGGCTTAGCCTGGGTACCTGCTGTTTTAACTAGAATGATTGGTTTCTCCACTGGAGATTGCTTCATGGCCTCTGCCAGCTTCCTTGAGCCTAAGCTATGATGGATGAGTAACCGCTGTGATATATAGGATTTTGCTTATTCGCTCATATGTAATAATTGTGATATATGCTGCAGAAAGTTGAGAAGAGTTGGCTATCCCCACCTTCCATTGGGGCATGAAACAGTAATAGTTCAGCATAGGGGAATGTATTGAATTCCAATTAGATTTTTGATTTTTGTTCTTTGGGGGAAAGAGTTTACCTAGTTATAGTTAGAAGCGCTCAAGATAGGGAGGAGGGGAATAGCAAAAGGCATCTCTTGCTTTTGGACAACCCCCATGCAGAAGGAAAAACTTACTTTGGAAAAATCCTGTTGCGCCTGAAAGGTATCTCTGATCTGGACAAATGGGCTACATCAACAGTGATGACTGGTGTCCAGATTATAAAAGATGATATCTCGAGGTAGCGCGGTATAGTGGTAGTATGACTCTGGGAGTCAAGAGTTCTGAGTCTCAACTCTAGCTATCTAATGATACTAACTGGCGTTTTTATGTATTTATTTATATTTGTATATATTGCAAAGGGTTTTATAAATATCTCGTTTGATCTTCACAATCACCTTAGCAGTGAGTACTAGTGTCATCTCCATTTTACATATGAGGAAACAGAGGCTGAGAAGTTGTGTCTTTTCCATTGTCATGAAACTAGTATCTAGGACAAGATTTGTTCAGCAGTGTACCAATGAGCCTACCTGGATGATCTTGGTCAAGTCTTATAGCTTCCATTTCTTCTGTAGAATGAAAGGATGGAATGAGATTGTCTCTGAAGTCTCTTGCAATCCATGTTTGATGATTTAAACTCAGTCCTCTAGAGATAAGGATCTTGGAAGATTTGCACTATCAGGGAGAGGATGGACCTTAAATAACATTTAAGCCAACCTCCTCATTTGAGAAATGAGGACACTGAGACACACACTTGTCCAAAATTATGGATTCAGTAGTAGTTAGGTCCTCTGATCCCAAATCAAGCAGGCTTTCTGCAGAGCCACACTGCTTAAAGCTCCACTATGGGGAGTTTCAGCCTGCTCTGATGCAGCTAGGTACATGTGATGAGAACACAAGGAGAGCTGAGCCCTTGAATTTTGATGTTCACTTGCCTTAGGGCACACAGGGCTCTGGGGAAGAAGTTGGAAAGCTTAGTGTTTTCCTGACCTTTGCCAAATCAGAACATTCCTAGGAATGAGACTCCTTGAAGGCTGTGAGCAGCATCATCTGAAGAGTACTTGCTATACAGGCGATTTCTATCTTTATTTTAAGCTCTCCTTTTCAAGACCTCATCAGCAGATCCATACAAATTTGCCTGGACTGTTAAAAATATTGTTGCTGTTCAATCATTTTTCAGTCGTGTCTGACTCTTTGTGACCTCATTTGGAATTGTCTCGGTAGAGATACTGGAGTGGTATGCTGTTTCCTTCTCTGGCTCATTTTACAGATAAGGAAACTGAGGCAAACAGGGTTAAATGACTTGTCCAGGATCACACAAGTGTCTGAGGCTGAATTTGGACTCGGGTTTTCCTGATACTAGGTCCAGCGCTCTATACACTATCCTTAATCTTCTGTTGTTTCCGTAGATAGAATGTAAGCTCTTTGAAGGCAGGAACTGTTTTAATTTTTTCTTTGTATCTACATCATAGCACCACCTAGCTGCTCCTCTTTAAAAAGTTTCTTGATCTAAAGGTGCTTCCAGAGAAAAAAGTGTTAAGAAAAAACTTAACAGTCATAAGGAGGGCTGAGATCCAAATGACTCAGTCTTTGCTCACATCCTGCTTGGAAGGCACAGCCCATCATCCCACCAGTTTACAGTGCCATCTTCACAGTGTCTTCATCACCAGCTAGTTGCACTGAGCTCTCCTCATTCTTGGTTTGCTGTATATAACCCATAGCACAAATTCCAGTAGACTTGGGATGGAAAGAGCCATCTGCATCCCGATAGAGAACTATGGAGACTGGACGTGGATCAAAGCAGAGTATTTTCACCGTAGTTGTTGTTTGCTTGTTTTTTTCTTTCTTGTGTTTTTTTTTCCTTGCACTTTTTGATCTCATTTTCATTGTGCAGCATGATAACAGAAAAAAACATAGCACAGAATCCTTATCTCCACAAGCCTTTATACTGCATTGGATTTTCTTCCCTTTTTTTTTTTTCATCATATTTGGGGAAATGGAGATGGGTTTTTATTAAGATAAGTCCATTCTCTTTTTGTGTGACAGACTCCTTTGGCAGTTTGTGGAAGCCTCTGGAAACCGTCTCAGAATAATAGTTTGTTGTCTATATTCATAATTGAAGATAATTCTAAATATCCATTAAAAGTTAGGGAAAGTAAAAATGTAATTTTTTCCCCATGCAAGTTCAGGGAACTTTTGAAATCTAGTCAGGGACCATAAATCCAAGGTTAAGAATCCTTAAAATTAGAGCAATTTAAATTTTTTATTATTATATTTTCTTTTTATATCACCTTTAGTTCCTAATATATGCTTTGCCTTTCCTTTACTCATCTAGGAATGCCTTATAATAATTAAATGTTTTTAAAGAAAGAAGAAAACAGTCTTGAAAAATGAACATAATTATCTCTCGAGTCTGACAGAAGTGACATAGAAGAGTGGAAAAAATACTTCTCTAGAGCCTGAGGCCACCCTTGATATGTTCAGATATCATTTTCCTCATCTATGAAAGAAGGAGGCTAAACTAGATGGCTTCCGAGGCCATTTCCAGTTCCAAAGTTGTCATATGCCGAGTTTCACACCAATGGTCCCTCATCACTGCAAAGAAAAAGATCTGTCTTTTCTCAAATCTTCTTGCAGACCAGGCTTAGTCATGAGATAGCATCCAGCTTCAAGATTGTTTTTTGTTTGTTTTACTTCTTTCTATTCAGATTTCGGTTTTCATTATGTAGAGCTCTTTCTTGGTTTTCTCTAGTAGTGACTGCAAACTTTAGAATACCATTCTGAGTCGGGTCATAGCTCTGAAAAACAATCTTGCGTAGCATGGTGATAGCTGCTTAGAGCCATCAAGGATCAAAGGGGCAGCTGTGACTGGTATTTCTTATATGGTCATTGACCCAGTGAATTATTTGTGTCCTATCAAAAGACTACCTAGGTTGTGAATAGAAACAGCAAAACAAAACAAAACAAAAAATCCAGGAAACAAAAAAAGGAAAACTATATCACTGAGAATGAGATGCTGTAGCAGTGTAAGTGCGAGAGGCAGAATAGCCACGAGGCTGTGAATCAGTGAAATGAGGGTCAAAGAATTCTGATCCATCAATAAAGCTTTTAACAACAAGGGTAAAAGTAAAAGAGCCTCAGCCTCCCAGATGTTTTCCTTCTAAGACAACATGTGCTTATGTAAATGTGGAGGGAGGGGGGCTGGTCTTGTGATTTCATTGGTTTAGAGAAGTCCCAAATAAGAACCCTTCTCCCCAACCAAAACAGGTCAACCCTTGTGTTCCACTTAGAGTTTTAGGGAAATCAAATGAGTTGTCCAGGATCACTCAGCCAAGATGTAATAGAATTAGTCCTCGAACTCGGATCTTATTTGTTCCAAGCCTGGATTTTCAGCCAGTGTGCTCAATGTTTCTGTTTTTTAGCATGTTTATAAGCATTATGTATTTCAAATGACAGCTTTATGCACTTACTAGCTACTGTGTGACCTTGGGCAAGGACCTTAGCTTCTCTCTGCCTCAGGTTCTTCATCTGTAAGATGGGGGCATCTACCTCAGATTGTTGTGAAGCCCAAATGAGCTAACATATGTCAAGCACTCTGCAAATTGTCTATGCTATTATTATTATCATCATCATCATGTAAACTCATACATAACATTGGTAAAATGAATCTAAAGTACTTTGAGAAGGAGAGCTATTGAAAAGGACACTTGAGACACTTCTTGAAGGATACTAGAGTTTAAAGGGTGGAGGTGAGGAGACAATACATTTCATATGTGGGGCTCAACCACTACTGCAAAGGTGCAAAGGTGGGAAAGGAGTGTCCCATGTGAGGATTACTGAGTAAGCCAGCCCAGCTGAATCACAGAATACAGACAAGGAGGCTGGAGAGATCAGAAGGGGCCAAATTGAGGCTTAACCATGATGTCACATAGCTAGAATGACCCAGGTGATAGAAGGGATAGAGAACACTGGACCTGGCTGAAATCAGGAAATCCAGAGTTCAACTCCTTCCTCAAACATTAGGTCTCTTGGCTTGAGTTTTCTCTTCTGTAAAATGGGCAGATACTAGCATCTACTTCCTAGTGTAGTTATAAAGATAAACTGAAGTCATATGACTGACTCATCATGACTCCTTTTGGGGTCTTTGTTGGCAAAGATACTGAAGTAGTTTGTCATTTTCTTCTCCAGCTCATTTTACAGATGGGGGAAACTGGGGCAAACAGGGGTAGATGACTTGCTCAGAGTCACACAGCTATAGGTGTCTTAACTCAGGTTTTCCTGATTCCAGGCTCAGTTTCCTATCCCTGATGCTACTCAGCTACCCCCACATACATGCTAGTTATGGTCCTTATTGTTGTAATGTGATATAACTGAAAGAACATTCGATTTTAAAGTTAGAAGAACTGGATTCGAAACCTACTTTGGAAAAAGTTACTTTTACTTTCTGAGCTCTGATGTCTTCCTTAAGAAGATATGAGGAGACTGGACTTGATGCTGCTTCAGAGCCCTTCCAGATTTCACCTTCCATGATCCTGTGACTTCCTAGGAAAAGAATGGGTAATAAAAGTGTTAGAGCTGAAAGAAAAACCTGAATAGAGGTAAAGGGTAAAGAAAAGGGGAGGTAGATGCAGGAAGAACATCTCATGGATTCTACCATTTGGGATTAAGTAGATTTGGGTTCATCCTGCAATTCTTTGCATTGATCAGTGTCCATTGGGATTCTGGATTCTGTTCCATGTCATCATTCTCACAGGGAATTAGCTCTAGAGCAATTTCTCTGCCTGTCTATATGAGAGACACAGAGTGGGGAAGGGGTCTTTATATATCTGGCATCAGCACGTTCGGGAGCCTTGTTTTATGGTAGATGAAAAGGACTTCTCTGTATCTCTTGTCTAATAAGATCAGGAACTTGGATGATAGTGAAGTTCCTGTATCAGAGATATAGCAAAGGGGGGCGGGGGTAAGGCCTTTGCCTCTGCATGCCAAAATTTAGGGGTGGTAGTGGAATCCTTCAGTAACATTCATTCATTCAGTAATAATAGATCATATACAAGATTTTTAAAAATCTGATCTCAGTATCTTAAGTCTTTTATTTTTGAGGGTGATTTTTCAGGCAACTGGAGTTAAGTGATTTGCTCATTGTCAGCCAGCTAGTAAATGTCAAGTGTTTGAAGTAAGATTTGAATTCAGATCCTTCTGATTCTGGGGCAGGGACTCTATCCACTGTCTAATCTAGCTACCTCTTAGTACCTTAACTCTCAAGAATAATTAGATAAAGTAAGAAGTCACTAAAATAATGCCGGCCACTTCTGTTCACCTGAATTTGTCTCTGGGGAGCAAAAAAATTGCTATACATTTTGCACAGTGTAAGCACTTAATAAAATACCTTTTCATTCATTAATTCATATATTTCTTCACTCATTCATTCATCTTTCTCTTTTAGAATTGTTTTTGTAATTCTAAGGCTGCAAGTTAGGTTATGGCTACTGCTATTATTGTTTTAGCTACATAATGGTTTCAGCTGCTGCCTCAACAAGGGAATGGAGTGGAGGGAGGCAATTGTTTCAATTTGCAGCGATTAGATCCTGCAACATACTTACTTGATGTTCTCAGAATTCACTTCTTGCCCAGGAACCAGCATCAATAGTCATTATGCTACGGATGACAAATATTAAGCTGTCTCTGAATTGATGCATTTTGGGAAATGTGTTGATTGGAGGGAAAGTTATCTGCTAAGCAATCATGCTTTCCCTCTGACAGGTTTATAAGTAATTTTGCTTTTTGAGAGCAAAGTCTGGTTGTGATATGAAGAAGGATGGCAAGTCAGCCATTTAAAAACATCTTCACAAAGTACAAATTAAATATGAAGTTGAGCATGAGGATATCAATCTATCTGTTTTCAGTTTATCTTTTAGTTATCAGTGCTCCAGCATAAAATTTTTAAGCTTAAATAAGAGTGGAATGATAGGAAACACATAGTGACATGACAAGAAATTCAAACAGAATCTGGCCTCAGGCTAAGAGAACAATTCCAGTAATGCCCCATGAATATTGGGTCTTGACACTGTAAAGAAGAAAAACTGTGGGTTAAGGTGGCTTAAGGTCAGGAACAGGTATGGGAAGGAACTAAGTCATGCCATAAAGAAGGTATCAGAATTCAGACAGTCAGCAGAGGTTTGCAGGAGGGGAAAAGGCCTCAAAGGTCAGGATGTCCATAATCTAGGTGGAGGGATTGGTTAGGTTTGAGTACCAGCCAACAGACATTAATATAATAACGGGAACTTGGTACTGAGTTCAGGAGTATCTGAACTACCAGCTCCTTATAAGTGGAAGGAGTTCACATGAAATCTGGAGCACAGCCCCAGGAGTTTGGGGGAGGGGTCCCGGGGAGATAAGTGAGCTGTATAGGGATACAGACACCTAATAGGTTTCCTGGGAAAGGAGGTAGAGAACTGTGGGAAAGGACTAGGTAATGGAGCAAGGAACCACAGCAGAATGCCTACTTTATAATCTCCTCTTTCCTCCAAGACTAAATGAGTCTCCTTTAGGATAGAATCTTTGTTGAAGGTCCCCTAACCCACCCGATTGCTTTTAGAAATTTACAGGGTGGTTGAAGAGACAAAATCCTATTGGACAGCAAGAATACAGGACCTCCCATATAAACGCCCAGAACAGGGAATCTTAAGCTATTTCAGTCTTCTAGTAAGAGACAGAGATAGGCTCCCTGAGGCTCTCTCCTGATAGACATGCACATTGTTTCCCTAAATAGAATGTAAGCTCATGGAGGGCAGGGACTGTTTTCATTTTTTTCTTTGTATCTACATCATTTCACATGGTGTCTGGCACCTGGTAGGCAGTCCCCAAATAATTGTCGATCAGTTAATTAATTGAAGGCAAGACCAGTAAGCTGATATTGTGTTGTTGTAGTAATCTACAGGCAGGTGATAATAGAGGATAGGATGACAGCAGTGGGAAGAGAGAAAAAGCTTTTTAGGCTTGTTTTCATTGTCTCCCTCTGCACCACTTTATGGCAAAGGGAATTGTGAAGCTAAGTGAGGAGACAGGCACAGAGAGGTCGAGCCATTTGCCCACTTATTGATTAGAGGAAAAAGCAGCCTTTGAACTCTTTTTCTCTGCCCTTAAGTTACCCCTGATTTTGCCCCTCCTTCATTTGCCCCAGAACTCTTTTCTTTGGGTCAAATTGGAGAGAACCCCAGTGCCCAAACTCCCCGTCTCTCTCGCCTAAGCCATTGTCTTGATGAATTAATAAACTGACAAATGAGAGTGTGGAACAACCCCCCTGCCATCCTGTTAATGTAAGTAACTGCGTTTGATGGATTAAATCTCTTGGTGATGCCCAGATGGAAAATTCCAAGGCCTCCGTTAGCTCCCTGTTTGACAGGTAAGGAGTGATGAATGACCCTGTTCAGTTCTCCAGCTTCCCTGGCTTTTTAAATTGCCACCTGAAAACATTATAGATTATGCTACCCAGTGACATGAAATTCTTGTGAGCAGCAGTTATTCTGAAAGGAGGACTGAATTCTTTTTGCTTTCTTTCTTCTTTTAAAAAACGTTTGCTAGCAGACTGTAGTTTCTGCTTTATTGATGTTCCAAAGTGTCATGGAGGGAGAGACGCTGCTGCAGTGGCTGGGCAAGCCTGATCTGAGCCACACCACTCAGACACTTCGGGCCTCTGCCCAGAGACTTGGGTGCAGCTAATGATGACTCCAGGGACAGGTTCCCAGAGGAAAACTTTCCTAGTGCCACACTTCTCCTTAATCTACCCCTCCTCTCTGCCTGGCCATATTCGTACCTCCTGCTGCAAGAACAGAACACAGAGTTTTGGAATTTAAGGGATTTCAGAGGCCGTCTAGTTCAAGCTGTATCTGAAAACAAATCACCCATTCTTGCTGGGACCTCTTCAATAACAAATCTAATGGAGTTCCTTCTCCTTTTCAAGCCCTCAAGATTAAGGGACTTGCCCAGGGTGACCTGGCTAGTAAGTACCTGAGGCTGGATTTGAAATCAGACTTAACTCTATCCACTGTGCCACCTAGTGTCTCTCCATTCTACTTTTAACAGCAGCATTTATTAGAAAATTGTTTTTAAAATGCTGATATCTTAAAAATTTTGAACATTATTTTCTTTCTCAATATGTTCTTTTTTCCCCCATTTTAAAACATTAGTAAAATGTTTAGCACAGCATTTGGCACATAGTAGGCACTAAAAAAGAAAAGACTGTTCCCTTCCTTTTTTCTTGTATTATTCCATTCCCCCTCCCCCCAGCCTCCATGGAGAGAGCAATTCTTTATAACAAAGAACAATATTAGGACACTTTCCTTTGCATCAAGGCTAAGTTGGCTATTTTTTGCAACATCTCCCCATGCAGGTTAGAACTGACAGCTGTTAGCATTCCAGGGTGTCTCAGAGGATTTTATGCAATTAATAATAATAAGCATTTATATAATGCTTTTTAAGCTTTGCAAAGCACTTTATAAATATTGTGTTTTATCCTCAAAATAACCCTAGAAAATTATTATTCCTATTTTATAGATGAAGAAATAAGAGATTAAGTAATAATTAAAATAAGTATATACATGATGCTTTTAATGTTTGCATAGCGCTTTATAAGTATCTCATTTTATCCTAAAAGCAATCCTGAGGAAATATTATTCCTCCCCTGATGAAGAAATAAACACAGAATAATAATCATTATAATAACAATAATAAACAGTTACATAATACTTATTATGGGCCAGGCGCTGTGAATAAGCACTTATTATTATTATCTTATTTGATCCTCACCAAAACTCTGGAGTTTTGATAATATTATTTATCCTCATTTTACAATGAGAACATGAGGCAAGCAGAGGTTAGAATTAGTAAGGGAGTCGATAGTTGGTCTCAAGTTTTAGGAGTTGAGGAGAGGATGGCTTACATGGAAATCTATTAGGGAGGAGGGTGAGGGAGAAAAAGGGGAGCAGATTCTGCTGCAAGAGCCTCACAAGCTATGGTCAAGATCTGGAATCCAGGACATCTCAGTTGTAGGCAACATCCTGGAAATCAAAAGTAGCCAATCAGAGTGGCCAATAAGTGAGGCTCAGAAAACAGGGATACTAAACAGAGGCAAAGAATTTGGGGCAGAGGGACCAAGAAAGTTCTGATGTCTGCAGTCTAAATTTGTTCAATGTTTTGTTATCTGTGAGCCATTCTGATGAGTCCAAATTCTCCTGATTGTACCACATGAGACCTCTTCTGCTTCTAGGGTTCAAAGCACACTTCATTTATTTTCTAAGTGTCTTCTAAGCTCCCACCTCCCCTGTGAGGCTCTTCTTGACAATCCCAGGCCTCCCAGGTTTCTTTTAAAGTACTTTTTCAGGTGAATCTGAAATGCGGAGAAGTTACTTCCTTCAGTTCACAGAAGCTTTAAGTGGCAGAGTTGAGATTTGAAGCCTGCTCCTGTGATTTCAGATCCATCATACTTTCCACTGTTCCGGGCTGCCTCAAAGCATTGGGGATCTCTTCTAGGCAGACTTTGAAAGGACCACAAATAAACCCTGATCCAATATCAGTTTATTTAATTGGAATTTTAGGTTTGGGCCATGACACATGGTCATCAACTGTGAATGTCTCTGAAGATCTTTGAAACATAACAGTGGGGACTGAGAAATAGTAACAGGAGAAACCATTTGTTTTCAGACAGCCTTCATTTTTTTCATTTTACACAGAAACAGAAACATACAAACTGATATCCTGCTTATGTACTTGAATAATAAGACATACCAGGCAAACTATCATTAACATAGAAGAGAAAATAATACACAAGTATACTCTTTTCTCCACTGGATACTTACTGGATTCTAGTGTAACAACATCAGTCTTTTAGACCCACTTCAAGATGTAACCCTGTATTAATGTCATTTAACTATGAATCTGCATAATACTTCTGGAAATTTTACATAATCACAAATAGGGAAACTCAAGGACAGACTTGGGGAGGGGTTGAGAATGTTAACTCTCAGAGCCAGAATAATTAAAAAAATGCTCTGTAACTTGCCCTCTTGATATCTGGCAAAACCTTTTCCTGATATTTCTTAAAATGTCCCACTCAGAATTATTGTAAATAGAGCAAAACAATTATAGTGGCATGACACCCGCTTCTTTTGCCGCACAGGATGCTGAAATAATCAGCCAGTTCTATTTCCTCTTAACAGTCCCCAAAAGCAGCAGTTGAAAGAAAAAGACGGCAAGTTAATTAAAAAACAACTGCCAACAATAAACGGGTAAGCAAAATATAAAGAGCTAATTTCAGATAAGAGCCTTATCCTAGGCAGCAAAGAGCTCTGCTGCATGAGTTCTGGGTTATTATTGGGTTCTTTCCCTGGCTTGTACCCTGGTCCAGAACTAACTGATAGTGCTAGTTGATCTGGATATATCCTCTTAATTAGATGCATTTTCCAAAGAAAGGTAAGATGAAATTCACTTTGATTTTTATAGAATAATAATTTCAAAAGTGCTGAATGGTATCAATATATAGAGAATGTTTCTCCTCAACATTAGAAACTTCAGTTTATAGATTAAGAGCTGAACGAGATCCCAGAAGCCATTGAGTTAAACACCTTCAAATTCCTGGGGTAGATAGAGCTCCAGACCTAAGTCAAAAAGACTCATCTTCATGAGTTCAAATTTGGCCTCAGGCACTTAGTACCTATATGAGTCTGGACAGGTCACTTAACCCTCCTCATCTGTAAAATGGAGATAATGAAAGCACCTAACCCACAAGATTGTTGTGAGGATCAAGTGAGCTCATGTTAAGACACTTACTATAGTGCCTGATACAAAATAAGTATAAAAGTTAGTTGTTTATTATTATTATCATCATTATTACAAATGAAGAAACTGAGTCCTGCATATTCCTCTTGGCTTGGTCACTAAATACTAACCAGTATGATTTTGGATGAGACACTTAACCTCAGTGTATTCTCATGTGGAAAATGGGGTGGATGGACTAGGTGGTCTTTTAGATTTTTTCCCATCACTTATACTTAAATTTCCTTTAAGAGGCACCAACACCATTGCCAGCAATAGCCTCAGTTAGATCAAAGGGAAAGGCTGACCAGACATCAGCGCTTAAGCCATTCTTTCTTGGACAAGGCTCACCCAAGGCAGATGGAGGCAAGCGGACCATATTTCCGCCATGACTTCCTAGGTCATTTTATTCTTTCTTATTTGGAAGCACAGCCAAAACCTCTGGCACCAGAACCTGCTGATCCTGCCCTGGAAGGGAGCCTTAAATTCACATCAGTATTTTCAGAAGGAATTCTGTCCATGAGGTTCTGCCGAGATATTATCGTGGCAATATGATTTTGAGTGACTCCAGAAAGAGTTGCCTTCATTGTCAAATGAGCGGAGGCAAATGGCTGTCAGCAGAATTCTGTGGAGGCCGTTCTCAGCATGAAATGTTGACAATACAAGTGTATGAGATTATTTTTTGAGAAGGTTACAGGGAAGCATCGCAAATGCCAAGCCATATACCTGGAAAGGGAGAGATGGCAAGCTGTGGATGGAGCCAAATAGAATTACATTGAGTTCTCATTAAGGATACATTTTAGAAATCGGAATTCATTGGATTGACTTAATTATAAATACGACTTTTCTGAAATGAACAAAGCATGAATTCCATATCAGGGAGGGATTTTTTCAGTTCAGATGCTCAATCAGCCCAACATTATTTAGTGCCTCTTATTGTTATAGGTTTGCCATTGTTATCATCATCATCTTAATTATTAGCTTACTTTTAGCAATTTAGGATTTATAAGACTTGATTTCTTGTGGACCTCCATAAGAATATGTGAGAGGTAATTCATATATCTTGTCCCTACTCTACAGCTGGGGAAGTTAATACTCAGTATCAGTATTCACTTGGATTTTTTAAAAAGCACTTATTGAATGCCAACAATGAGTCAGGCCTTGTGCTAAGTGGGCATTGGGAAAAAGAACAAACATTCATTTATTGCCAGCTCTGCATCAGGCACTGCACTTGGTATTTTACAAATATCTCATTTGCTCTTCACAACAATCCTTGGAAATAGGTACTATTACTATTATTATTATTATTTTCTTCATTTTGAAGTTAAGGAAACTGAAGCAGGCAGAATTAAAATGACTTGCCCAAGTCATACAGCTAATAAATGGCTGAGGCTGGCTTTGGACACCCTACAATCTAGCTACTCCATTATGTAGCTGTCTCTAGGTGGATATAGTAAGTAAAACAGTGCTTTCTTCTCAAGGAGTTTTTTTTTATTCTACCATGTTGTTATCAAGTAGTGAGCTCCTCAACTAGTGCAAATCAGCACTTTTTCCCCAATTTGTGGTCTTTGAGAGTTTCATGGTGACACTGATAAGTTAGATGACTAGTCCAGGGTCACACATCTTGAATCTAGGCTTTTTCTGATTCCACTTATGTCTACAAAATATATGTTACATATGAAGTAACACAAAATAACAGGGGGAAAGAGAGAGACAGAAAGACAGAGAGCCAAAGAAAAAAACACATTCACAGAGAGAGAGACAGAGACAGACAGAGACAGAGACAGAAAGACAAAGAGGCAGAGAAATACAGAGAAACAGAGAGGGACCGAGACAGAAAGACACAGAGAGAGCTAAAGACAGACAGAGACAGAAACAGAAAAAGTCAGACAGAGAGAGAGAAAGGGAGGGGGAAAGGAAGAGGGAAAAGGAGAGGGAGAGAAAGATAGGGAAGGAAAGGAAGAGGAGAAGAAGTGAATATTTATGGTAGCACAAGAGGCCATATTTAGAAGGCAATGTTTAAGCCATGCTTTGAAGGGGTTCAGAGAAAGTAATAAACTTGCCCAAAGGTCACAGAGATAAAAAAAATGTACAAGATATTCCTACCTCAAAAGAGGTTTTATTCTCATAGTGATCATCAGACGCACACATGTGAAATAATATTAAATCATCCAAGAAAGTGTGGCCCATGAGGGGGAGAGCATGCTGCATTTTGGCCTCTGGCTTTGTAGAGCTGAACTTCTGAGTCCAGGCAATGGGCACACCTGCCCACTTGTGCTCTGTCCAAATGACCACTTGTGACTCAGGATCACTTCCTATCTTTGGTTGATTTCTTTCTGGCACCACTTAAAACACAAAGACCTAAATTGGATCAAACCACACACTTGTTTCCCTCCTCTTTCCTGCTTTCATGTTGAAGGTATTTGAGCACCAGCAATAGAGCTGTTCTTTTTCTGCCCGCTCCTCCATTTCCAAAGTGATGGTGGATGCCAGCCCTTAGAAGAAGAAAAAGGGAGAATGGAAAGTCAGAGACAAAGTGCTTCTAAAAATGTAATTTAATCACACTTTTATTAAAGATCTACTGAAGTACACCAGGCTCTGACAGTACAAAGACAAAAATGAAACTGTTCCTGCTCTCGAGGCACTTATATTCATTCACAGCTGAAAAATTAACTCAAGCAATGTTAGTGCGAACCAGCAAGTGGTCTTCCTACTGATTTTCTAGTCTCTCATTTGTCTCTAGTTAGTCCCTCATAGGGAAGCTAGGGGATGCCACAGTGCACAGAGCGCTGGACCTGGCCTTAGGAAACTTTATCCTCCCGAGTTCAATCTGGCCTCAGACAATTCCTAGCTGGATGATTTTAGGTAAGTCATTTAACTCTATTGCCTTAGTTTCCTCACCTGTAAAAATGAGCTGGAAATGACTCCCGTATCTTTGCCCAGAAAATCCACGAAGAGTCAGACGTGACTGAAGATGACTGAACAAACAACAACAACAACAACAACAAAAGATCTCAAATATTATTATTTGGGGAAATACAAGAGGGAAATGATCAAAATCTCATTTTCTTTTCCCAGAGATTGTCAGTCTATAATTCATCCACTAAATTTACTCATTTACTGAATTGTTACTCATTTTAAAATGAAGAGGCCATGTAAGCTTTTTTGACCTCATGCTTTCATACTTCATTCTTGAAGTCCTTGGCATGGAATAAATGGTCTTCTGGATGAGATTACCTTAACTAAGATTTCCTAGGGGCTTAATAAGTACCTTTTTGTGTCTCTCACACACACACAACAGATGATGGGATTTAAAATGGATCTGTTTTGTGCTAAATGCAAAGTGTTAGTTCTGTCTAAAAAACTTGCTAGAATTTGGAACTATGCTCAAAAAGTTATCAAACTGTGCATATCCTTTGATCCAGCAGTGTTTCTACTGGGCTTATACCCCAAAGAGATACTAAAGAAGGGAAAGGGACCTGTATGTGCCAAAATGTTTGTGGCAGCCCTGTTTGTAGTGGCTAGAAGCTGGAAAATGAAAGGATGTCCATCAATTGGAGAATGGTTGAGCAAACTGTGGTATATGAATGTTATGGAATATTATTGTTCTGTAAGGAATGACCAGCAGGATGAATACAGAGAGGACTGGCGAGACTTACATGAACTGATGCTGAGTGAAATGAGCAGAACCAGGAGATCATTATATACCTCAACAATGATACTGTTTGAGGATGTATTCTGATGGAAGTGGATCTCTTTGATAAAGAGAGCTTTAATTGATCAAAGATGGACAGAAGCAGCTACACCCAGAGAAAGAACACTGGGAAATGAATATAAACTGCTTGCATTTTTGTTTTTCTTCCGGGTTATTTATACCTTCTGAATTCAATTCTCCCTGTGCAACAAGAAAACTGTTCGGTTCTGCACACATATATTGTATCTAGGATATACTGCAACCCATTCAACATGTAAAGGACTGCTTGCCATCTGGGGGAAGGGGTGGAGGGAAGGAGGGGAAAAATCGGAACAGAAGTGAATGCAAGGGATAATGCTGTAAAAAATTACCCTGGCATGCATTCTATCAATAAAAAGTTATTTAAAAAAACATATATTTAGAAAAATAAAATACTATTTAAAATAAAAAAACAAAAAAAATTTTTAAAAATTAGAAAAAAACTTGCTAGAGATTAGTGCAAAAATCCTTGGGTATTCTCAGGGTCCTAATACAGATACTTTACCATGATTCTTGGAAAATGTAATGGTAACATTAGCAATTAATGATAATGGTGGTAATAATTATTATTTCAAATTCATACTTCTGGTTATCATAATGAGGAGTACTGACTCTTCAAATATAGGAATGATTCTATTTCAGGCTTATTTTTGTCACTGTGACCTTTTACAAACCTTTGGGTGCCATGTAAATGTTAGATACCATGATAATTGCAATGTCATAATTATATTTATCATAGAAGTATTAATATCATTAAATTATTTTATTTTTATTATTATCATCTCAGTTGAAGCTTGCTACAGCCCTTTTGAAGAAAGTACTATTATTAGTCTCATTTTGCAGATGAAATTGCTGAAACAGATTGAAATTAAGTGACTTGCCCTGAGTCATATAGTTAATAAGTATTTGAGACAATATTTGAATTCAGATTTTTGAATCCCCATCTCATGCTCTTAATGTTATGCCAAAATAAAGAAGGAATTAGAAATGATTCTGTTTTGGGTTCAGTCTTGGAATATTCTTATTAAGTTTCTAGTTCTTACAGCTCTCACACCATTATGTCTTGGTCCCACCCACAACAGTTAGATGACTAAAACCACCATTCTTTATTGCAATCCAGCAGACATAGATAGCTGAGTTAATTAGGTTTGGGGTCTACAGAGTCCTTTAGCAAGCTGAACAGAATTTCACCAGCTTAAAAAAAAATTGCATCTGATAATATAAAGGGGGTAGATGTGATGACCCTGAGCCAGAATAGCTCAAGGAAATTCCATGTGAGTTCTGGGCAGTAGAGCCTTCTGTCTTTATGAGCAGGATTGTTCAACCATTTTTTTCAATGTTTCTTTGTTTCTTTGCCCTCTCAGTAAATGGTTCTGCACATTTGTCACTCGCTATTCCACTGTTGCAACACCTGACAGCCCTAAAAAGGTCATAATCCTGGAAAAAAAATGTTTTCCTATTTCCACTCCCTGAAAATTTGTCTCCATTCTGGTTTCTTTAATTAGATTCCTAGTTTAATTCCCAAAGCCCATTTCCCTCCGAATAGACATTTCGATTTTTTCCAATACCTGTACATATTTTCATTTCTCTCATGTCTTTTCACTTGCCATTTAGCCATGTTTTAAAAGGCTGCTTTTCTTTTTATCCTAAGAAATTAATCCTTTCAACCATTTAACCATTTGGGGATTCTAAAATCCCCATTCCTCATTGGGAATCATTTTCATACATGACTGTCACAGAATATAGAGAGCTTATTCAAAGTCTTTTTTTTTAAATAGGGAAATTAAGTTAAATTAGAGTTGGATTAAAGAACACAGTGATAGTTGGCTACTAGCCAGAGTGTACAACTTCTTTCTTTTTAAGCTAGGATTTTTCTAGTTTGTGTTGTCTTGAGAGTGTAAACAGTGCTTTGAGAGCATTCTGTGTCTTGATTCATTATAATGACCTCAAAAGAACACTTCCCAACTCTTCCCCATAGGAATAACCTTATATATCCATTCTTCTGAGAAGGCAAAAACATTCAAAGTGGCTTTGGTTAACAGGCATTTAAATGCTTGCTCTGTGCAGAGTACTTTATAAAATCCAAAGTTCAGAAAAAGCTTTCATTTAGTTGGTATTCCATTAAGGAATATGACATGCATACACATAACTATTTTGTATAATATAGGATAAATGCTTGAGAAGTGTAAAACAAGATGCTAAGATTATAACAGCATAGATTAGGAGCTGGAAGGAAGCCAGCTACTTTTGTCACATGACTAGTAAGTGTCAGAGATAGGATTTGAATCCATCTCTGACTCTAAATTCAGCTTTCTTCCCACTGTTCCACACTGTTCTGAATAGAGAAAAGGCATAGGAGAATTAAGGAGGTGACATTTGAACTGGGTTTTAATGTTTGTTGTTATTATTGTTCATTCATTTCAGATAGGTCTGACTTTGTGACTACTTTTTGGGGTTTTCTTGGCATTTCCTTCTCCAGCTCATTTTACAGATGAGGGAACTGAGGCAAACAGGATTAACTAACTTGCCCAGAGTCAACCAGCTAGCAGGCGTCTGAAGTCAAATTTAAACTCAGGAACATTCTATTCACTATGTCCTGGGTTTATTACGTATAGGTAGGCATTTTAAAAATATTGAATAGGCAGAGTATGCCAATCTTAGGCAGCATGAGTGAAGATAGGGAGGCCAGAAAATGTGGGTCTGTACAGAGGATAAGGACTAATTCCATAGGACTAGAACATAAGAATACATAAAGGACAGGAATGGGATTCTTTTATAATAATTCAGGTAGGTCCTAGGGAGAACCCACAGAAGAATGATAGCAGTGGGAATGAAAATAATTATAAAGAGCTTTGAGTAAATTTCTCCTTTGGCCTTCACAGCAAACCTATAAGTAGGTGATAATACCTGTATTATTATCCCACTTTACAGATAGGAACAGAATGACAAAGTCAGGAGTGACTCTTCTGTAGGCAAATAGTATTAGAGGTACAAATATAGCATGACTGTTTTTTTTTTATATTTTTTTGTTCATTTTGAAAAAAATTTCTTTACAACATTGTTCCTTGCACTCACTTCTGTTCCGACTTTTTCCCACCCTCCCTGCACCCCCTCCCCAAGATGGCAAGCAGTCCTATACATGTTAAATAGGTTACAGTATATCCCAGATACAATATATGTGTGCAGAACCGAACAGTTCTCTTGCTGCACAGGAAGAATTGGATTCAGAAGGTATAAATAACCCGGGAAGAAAAACAAAAATGCAAGCAGTTTACATTTATTTCCCAATTTTCTTTCTTTGGGTGAAGCTGCTTCTGTCCATCATTGATCAATTGAAACTGAGTTAGATCTTCTCTTTGTCGAAGTAATCCACTTCCATCGGAATACATCCTCATACAGTATCGTTGTTGAAGTATATAATGATCTCCTGGTTCTGTTCATTTCACTCAGGATCAGTTCATGTAAGTCTCTCCAAGCTTCTCTGTATTCAACCTACTGGTCATTTCTTATAGAACAATAATATTCCATAACATTCATTTATCACAATTTACCCAGCCATTCTCCAATTGATGGGCATCCATTCATTTTCCAGTTTCTGGCCACTACAAACAGGGCTGCCACAAACATTTTGGCACATACAGGTCCCTTTCCCTTCTTTAGTATCTCTTTGGGATATAAGCCCAGTAGAAACACTGCTGGATCAAAGGGTATGCACAGTTTGATAACTTTTTGGGCATAAATTGCTCTCCAGAATGGTTGGATTCATTCACAGCTCCACCAACAATGCATCAGTGTCCCAGTTTTCCTGCATCCCCTCCAACATTCATCATTATTTTTTCCCGTCATCTTAGCCAATCTGACAGGTGTATAGTGGTATCTCAGAGTTGTCTTAATTTGCATTTCTCTGATCAATAGTGATTTGGAACAGAGTTTCATATGAGTGGAAATAGTTTCAATTTCATCATCTGAAAATTGTCTGTTCATATTATTTGACCATTTATCAATTGAAGAATGGCTTGATTTCTTATAAATTAGAGTCAGTTCTCTATATATTTTGGAAATGAGGCCTTTATCAGAACTTTTAACTGTGAAGATGTTTTCCCAATTTGTTGCTTCCCTTCTAATCTTGTTTGCATTAGTTTTGTTTGTACAAAGGCTTTTTAATTTGATATAATCAAAATTTTTTATTTTGTGATCAAAAATGATCTCTAATTCATCTTTGGTCACATATTTCTTCTTTCTCTACAAGTCTGAGAGGTAAACTATTCTATGTTCCTCTAATTTATTTATAATCTCTTTCTTTATGCCTAAATCATGGACCCATTTTGATCTTATCTTGGTATACGGTGTTAAGTGTGGGTCCATTCCAGCATGACTGTTGAATGAATGTTGAAACAGGGGAAACTGAGTGGGAGATAGTACTATTTTTAGTAATAGTGAAGTCCAAGTAAGATTATGTTTTGTGTGAAGGTCCCAAACTTGATTTTAAATTTGTTTGCCTTTGAAATACTAAGGAACATCTAGATACAAGGACCAATGTTCTTTGATCATTGAGAATACAGTAGGCAGGAAAAGGACTCAATGTCCAGAGGCAGTAGAGAGGATGTTTCCTTACAAGCATATGCCAGTTGTTTTCATATTTCAGACTTCTGTCATACATTCAAGAACCAAGACTTTACCTCAGTTGTATTCATGTTCATTGTGAGTAGATCCTGAATCCATGGGTACAGTAAAACTTTTGTAATAGATACTTGGAAGTGTCCATTGGAAGCCTTCCTTTTTCCCATTGTTCTGGTACTTCTGAATCCAGGTTCCAAAGGGAAGAGAAAAACAGACAAAGAGGAGGCTAAAGAAGCAATGGAACTGAACAAAAGAAAATACTGATCAGCCATTTGTCCTGGATGGTTTTGAAGCTACTGTCATTTGATTCTCATGACAGGTCTGGGAGGAAAGTCCACCAAATATGATTAGTTCCATTTTACAGATGGGGAGATGATCTGAGAGAGATTTCAACTTTCATGTGGGCACATGACTTCCAAAGGGTAGGGATGTGATTCAAGATCTCTCATGGGTCCAAATCTACTTTCCCATATTGTTTCCATTGTTATTTGTAAGTGTGTTCATGTTTTGTATGATCATAACATGTTCATGCTGGTCTTTAAGATTATATTTTAAGTCTAATTAAAATAATTAACACAACAGACCAAATACTATCTTGTATTCTCTGGATTTGATTCTTCACTCAGTTATATGACTGTGGAGATGCTGCTTACTGTAGTAAATCATTTGTTCTAGGCTATTGTTCTTTTCTTGTACAGTAATTTCTTTTTTTTTTCTCTCTCTCTTTTTTTTAATTTTTATTTAATGATTACTTTATATTGACAACATTATCCCTTGCACTCGTTTCTTTTCTGATTTTCCCCTCCCTCCCTCCACCCCCTCCCCTAGATGGCAAGCAGTCCTTTATATGTTGGATATGTTGCAGTATATCCTAGATACAATATATGTTTGCAGAACCGAACAGTTCTCTTGTTGCATAGGGAGAATTGGATTCAGAAGGTATAAATAACCTGGGAAGAAAAACAAAAATGCAGGTAGCTCACATTCGTTTCCCAGTGTTCTTTCTTTGGGTGTAGCTGCTTTTGTCCATCATTTATCAATTGAAACTTAGGTCTCTTTGTCAAAGAAATCCACTTCCATCAGAATATATCCTCATACAGTATCGTTGTTGAGGTATATAATGATCTCCTGGTTCTGCTCATTTCACTTAGCATCAGTTCATGTAAGTCTCACCAGTCCTCTCTGTATTCATCCTCCTGGTCATTTCTTACAGAACAGTAATATTCCATAACATTCATATACCACAATTTACCCAGCCATTCTCCAATTGATGGGCATCCATTCATTTTCCAGTTTCTAGCCACTACAAATAGGGCTGCTACAAACATTTTGGCACATACAGGTCCCTTTCCCTTATTTAGTATTTCTTTGGGGTATAAGCCCAATAGAAACACTGCTGGATCAAAGGGTATGCACAATTTGATAATTTTTTGGGCATAATTCCAGATTGCTCTCCAGAATGGTTGGATTCGTTCCTTGTACAGTAATTTCATTAATCATTCTGGTGATAACAGGATAAGAAAGTAATTAACAGTCTTAGACAAACAATTTTCCATCTTAGAAAATATCTTTTGAGGCAGCTGTTGCTATAGTGGATAAAATGCTGGGACTGGAATCAGAAGGATCTGAGTTCTAATCTATCCATAGATACTTACTAATGGTCAAGACATTTAGCCTCTGTTTTCCCCCACTATAAAGTGGGAATATTGATAGAACTAATCTCATGTGATTATAATATACATATAAAAAACACTCTGCATAGTGCTTGACACATAGTAGGCTCTATATAAATGCTTATTTTTTTTCAGTTTTCCTTATTTTTGATCCCTGCTGTGTGCAGGACACATAGTGTATCAATATAGTGTGACAGTATAGAAGCAACATATTATGATGGATAGAGAGTTGATCTAGAATTCAGGAAAACCTGGATTAAAATATCACCATTAACACATAGTGACCATGTAACTTGCGCTAAACAAGCAAATCTCTGAAGCCTATAAAGGCCCTAAACTCTAGAAAAAGTGCAGACCTCCTTTGGTTAAGGGTCTTTGTTCATTCAACAGTTCCCTTAATTCACAGAATAAGAAGTCCAGTCTCTATTCCTATATCTTTGATGCACTTTCATGAAGTCTTTATCAAGATGAATGACTAGCGACATAGGTGAAAAATTATCGATATCCTCTTGGTTGATCTTTTTTTCTATTTTTAGTAATAATGTCTATGACTTTTCCTACTTTAATATCTTCCTCTGTTTTAAATACCTTGAAAATCAGTTCTTGTAATTTCAAAATAATCTCTCTCTGCATGATTTCTTTTCTGTCCAATCATTTTTTCTAATTACATATTCAAAACTGTCTCTGTTTCAGTTGGCATATTGGAAACTGACACATTAGGATCCAGATGTGGTGGTGGTTTCAATGTCTTCAATGAGAAAAATCTGCTCCTATAGAAATATGGCAAATCTATTCCATTTCTTGTCTATTTGTTGTCCTGCTTCCAGTTTCATTGATAAATTTTCTTGGCATGATTTGGGTTAATTTAATTTCATACAAAATTTTGTATGGATTCAGCACTCTGAACAGAGCAGGAGTTCAATTAAATGTTTGAATGAATAAAAGAATACACAAGTTATTTTCATTGCCAGGAGCCACTGCCATGAAGTAAGTACGTAGGTCACTGTGTTCTCAAATTCTTGAAGACTTCACATGTCAATAATTCAGTCTTTGAGGAAAGAATTGGTTACTTATTTAAAAATACAACCAGACTTCCAAGACCTGAGTAGCCAACTAATGAATTAATCTAAAGTATTTTCAATATAGCTCCTTTTTTTCTCGTTTTTCCCTTAGAGACTCAGTACCTCTGTTGCACTCAGGCTGAAAGTACAGTGGCTACTCGTGTCCTCATTCCAATATTGATTGGTGCAGAAGTTTTAAACAGCTTCATTTTTTCTACCAGAGTAGACAGGGTAGTGGCCCTACATTTCCCAGACTCACCATATTAGCCAGATGTGGACAAGACACCATTTGGCTCGTGTTCAGGGAGGGCTAACACATGTGGGGTGAGAGCTTGCTGAACCTTTTGCAGGGCTGCTTATCTTTCTTTGATGTTCACCTGATTCAACCTGGTAGAATGGGTGGAGGCTGAAGCAGGGATTGTGTCTCAGTTTGGGCAGACATTGAAGATGCCAAAGTCATCCACCGCATCCCCGGCCATTTCTAGGCATCTTGACTTTTGTCTTGTCACTTCAGAGATTCTGGAAGAGAGTATGAGGACTCGTTAAACTAACTAGGAAATGTAGCTATCTAAGAGATATGTATACATATATATGTACATACATATATACATACATATGTATACAGCCATCCATGATATTTGTAATAAATACAAAAATCTTAATTGTATCTGGAGCATATTTTATAGTTTCTACCTATTTACTAGGGTTATAGCAAAAATATCTTTCAGTTTAAGGGTTTATTGTTTGGGCAAGGTACCAACTAGGATATCTGTATTTTTCTTTAATGTAATGCTATAATTAAATATAATTTATTTAAGTGATAACGAAATCAAATTTTCAATTTAATCCTTGACTTTATGGCTGCAAAATTTGTCTTAAGGTAGTGGGAAAAATTACTGGCATCCTCGATAATCATTTTTCTAGTGTGATTGACATGTTCTTTATGTTGACCTGGAAAAACAAGAGGGGGAAAAAGGTAATGTTCTTAATTGTACACCTCACACTGGGGCCCAAGAACCATAATAGAATTGTCAACCTTTAATGCCTCAATGATTAGACTTCCTCAATAATTGATTTTTATTTAGATTAAGACATTGTCATTCATTTTTAAACATCTAAATACCAAACTCAGCCAGGAGCACAGATTTCTATGAAAACTTAAGCGTTATTCATAGGTGAAAGGGAGTGGAATGGCAGCACCTAAGACTTCCATACACACTTTCATACTTCTGGCCTTGTCTCCAGAAACATAATTGAAAATATTATTTAGTTACTATACTGAAGTTGTTGACTAATACTTTTAGTTTCCTTCCAGTTCAAAATTTATGATTTGTTGATCCTATGTTTTGTATCATCTAGAGGTAAGTGGAGAGCAGCCAGTGACCTACCCCCAAACAACAACATCTCTGGACTTCATATCCAACTTCTGCCCATTGGAAATGTAGACTCTGATCTGAGGACAACTCAGGCTCTGATTCAGCCATTTCTCAGTTGCGTCCAACTCTTTGTGATCATATTTTACATTTGATAGTAAAACTCAGATTGCGGTTCCATCTTTTAAACCATCTACCAACTAGTACCCTTTCCTTGCTTTCTTTTTTCCATTGGAATGCAAGTTCCTTGAAGACAGTTTGTTTTGTTTGTATTTGTCTCATCCATGATTAACACAATGCCATTGACAAATTCTTATTCCATCTCTTTGTCTGAAATTAAATGACTTAGCATAGTCGTATAGTTGGCATTTATTAGAATTGGAATTTATTTCCTAAGTTTAAATTTAGTGCTTTGGGTTTTTTTCCCTATGCTACCACACTAGCTCTTTAATGTCTATTTATCTAAAGCTTCTGAAATTGAGCCTCATATACTATCTGACTTTGGGAAAACTAACCAGGCTGGACTTGCTTTCACCATGAAGCCTGCAGAGCCAGACTTAGGGCATCTATCTGCCACTATTCTCAAGGTCTTTTCCTTCAGAACTTGTCTTAAAGAAAGTCATCTCCATGGCTCCCATCCCTCGGTTGGATGCATAGACAATGGATATCAAGGAACTTCTTACTCAGTGGCCTTCAAAGAAGATGAACTTCGTCAAATAGTGTTCTTGGGCACCATTTCAGTGCTAGCTTTACGTACAGGATCTAGATTGGAATCTAGGCTCTGCCACTTTTGATCTGCATGACTTTGGAACCTCTTCTCCTCAGTTTCCTTATCTGTAAAATGAAGGGTTTGGACTAATTGACTCTTGAAGTCTCTTCCAGCCCTGAATCTAGAATCTTGTAAACTATCCAAAAGCACTGCAAGCTCTGCTCACTAGTTGTATAGACCTATTCTGAGCAGTAACAGACAGATCATTGTCCATTTAGAGCTTCAAGAGGCAAATAGTGGGACTACTAGAACAATAGATTGAAAAAAGACAATGGCCCTCAGGTCATATTAAGACTGCCTCAGTGGCTGTTATGAGTCAGAAAAAATCTTAGGATTGGAAGAAAGTCTAGAGCAGTAGCTCTTAATCTGGAGACAATGAATTAACAATTTTTTTTGTATAATTGGTTTTTATTATAATTGGTTTCCTTTGTAATCTTCTGTATTTTATTTTATGACTTTAAAAACACTTCAGAGCAGAAGCCTTCAAGCCTCATCCAACTGATCAAGTGGAGATCCAGACAATAAAAAGAGGTTAAGAACCATTTATCCAGAGACTATTTAATCCAGTTTCTTCTCTCACCTGACTGATAAGAAAATTGAGGCTCAGTGAGGCAGAGAATCTCTCTGCCCCTGGTCAGACAGTGAGTCATTGAGAAAATCGAACTTCAGTCTCCAGGTCCCCTATTATCAGTCCAGTGCTTTTATCGTGGGACCATGCTGCCTTATAAAACTGGAAAGCAGTGTGTTGGGAAATAGAAGGGAAATGTGCATTTCCTTGCCAATGGCTCACTTAGTAAATATTGAATTGGTCACTTGGAGACCCTCATATACAGCTGATAGCCTCACAACAAGACTGAGAATAAAAGGTTTTAGTAACAAATGAGAATCGTAGGGCTAGAGCACTGTGGTGGCAATTTCTTCTGTTATAAATGAACTTAAAATCTATCAAAAATTGCGTGGGTGTTTTTTTTTAAATATTAGAGTCTTTCACTAGCATGAATTTGCAATTAAAAACTCATTTAATATCTGAGGCATGATTTTATATTAAAGAATTGTGAAATGAAATCATTATAATTAAATTTAAGTCACCCAGGGTAGAGGAAAGGATGCCAAAAAGCTAAAGGGTGAATTGGTGGTTTTTTTCTTCTAGAAAGACAAACTGGTAGGGAAGCCTTTAAGACTGGAAATTGACTATGAATGAAACTTTCTTTTTAGGGGCGTGTTGCTTTTCTCTCATTTTATCTTTGCTACATAGGAGAGTTGGGAACAATAGCAGATCTTTTGTAGAAGATAAGGGGAAAGCTAGCAGGGAAAATGAAGGCCTTCCTTCTTGTAATAAAGAGGTAGGGGAGCAGTGCACCTGTATCTGAAGCAGAGAGGGATCACTGGCAGGGACAGGTTGAGGAGAGAATATCCTTGTCTGTCGATTCTGGGGAAGCAGAGATGAGCAGGAGCTGTCCAATGCTTGGGCTCATTTTGGTCACAGAAGGAGCACCAGGTTATTTGCCACAGGCATGATCAGATCACTGAGTATCATCAGTTCTGAGAAGCTGTTTACCCAGACCCCTGCCACCTGGTCATCCTGATATCTGGCCGTTGGCTTAGCTTTGGACGATTGATTTTGCCTGCTCCCTTGTCTCCTCCAGCATTTGTATACTCTTCTTGTCTGCTAGTCTTTTATCTGCCACCTTACTGAATAATGTAGCAACAGCAGGTTTCTTCTTAATTGCATCACCCTCCATCACCTTCAGGCCAGTGGGACAATAGCTCCTTTCAGTCATTTCAATCGTATCTGATTCTGTGAGATGAGGAAACCTAGGCATATAAGGTGAAGTGACTTGCCCACTAAGAATCTGAAGCCACATTTGAACTCAGGGATATGTCTTCCTTACTTCAGGCCTGGCACTCTATCCATTATACCTTTAGTCTTTTAGATCAGTGATAACAATTAAGGATTATTTTTATAAGGTCCCCTAACTGTGTTTAGGTGTTGACTTTCTTTAAAAACTTGTTCCATATGTACTACCTTTAATACTTTGAGGATTTGTCATTTCCCTTATACTGATAATTCTTCCACCTATACAAATCACATCTTCTTGATAATTTACTTGATTGACTTCAAGAGTTTTCGTGGCAAACAAAAAGTCACTGCTGGTACTTACTTTTTAAAAAGGAGATGCTAGGACTGGCCCATTTGTCATTCTGAAGGGTCTTGGGCATTGGAGGAGGAGTTTCGTGCAGGTGCTAAAAATGAGCAGACCTAGAGTGAAGTAGTGCAATCATATGGACCATGAAAGCATTTGCAGCTAACTCCAATGAAGGGACATTGCTTCTTGGTCGCTCTTTGTACTTTTGGCTGTCTGCCTTCACTAAGTCTATAGTCTCACTGCACCAAAGGGAATTAGGACATCACCCTCATTGTTCATTCAGCAAGAGTTTATTAAGTATCTTCTGTAAAGCTGGCACTATGCCAAGTGAAGAGAAGATGAAACAAATAGTTTACCTTGGAGAGCTTACATTCATTCTACTGCAGGGGAAACAGCATGTATGTGGATAAGGAAATGCAAAAGGCATTCAGATTAAATACAGAATTATTTCAAGTAATGCAAGGACAAGCACAAGCAATTGGGGCACAAGTTACCTGTGGATGAATTCTGTGGGGGAAGGGAGTCAAAAGAAGGAAAGAGGAAGAAAATAACTCACTGGCAGCAATGAACCATTGAAAATTTTACTACTCACCTGAAAAGAGGAACACAATGTAAGCTTTAACATTGTAAATGTTTAGTTCAAATAGCATTTCATTTTGCTTTGAGGTGAAATAGAAACAGGAAGCTGATGGGGGTCAATTTCTTTGTTTTTGAAAAGTAGTGATTTCTAAAACCTGAAAAAAAAATACTTTCTCCAAATGATTTCTTACATTACAGAACAGAAGGCATGAGAGGGATCTCAAGAAGTCATTTACTCCAATCTCCAATCACTTTGTAGATTTGTTCCAGAGCCATCTAAGACAGTAAGCTAGCCAACTCTTCACTTTTCTAGAGTTCTCGGGGTTGAGGGGCTGGGGGATCTCCTGGAATAAGTTGTTATTTAGATATGTGAGGTCCAAATTTGGATTCTTTGCAGTCTCTTAAAATAAATTGCAGTTTTCACTTGGTCCTCATATGGTTTTCTGCTCCTTCCCTAGCCTTGATGGCCTTCCTCCAGATAAGTTCATCTTTTTTGAAATGTAAATCCCACAACTGATCACAGAACTTGAGATATAGTATGTTCAGAGTACAAAGTACAATGGTACTGTCACTTCTCCTGTTCTGGACAATATTTTTGAAACTTAAGCTCCAATTAATTTCTTTATATTTTTCATTCATGGATCTTGTAGTCCATTAAAACTTTTAGCTCTTTTACCCATGAATTGTTGTCTTGCTATATGGTACCTTTTCCAATTCATATTTGAGAGGTTATTTTTAGAGACCAAATGTTTGATTTTACATTTGTCATTCTTACTATCATTGTTCTTGGTGTTAAATGTCATTTTACTTAATTTAATCTAGCCCTTCACTTCATTCACAGCCTATTGAGCAAAATCTTCTTGGATCCTAATTACATCATACAATGTGTTCTTCATCCTTCTCAGCTACTTATCATCTGCAAATTTTATAAGCATCCAAACTATGCCTTCATTTATGTAATTGATAAAAATATTAAATGACAAATGTCTTGTGATAGATCTAGAGATCTCCCTCAAATTTGCCACTGTCTTTGGGTCCACTCCTTTATCTAATTCTGAATCCACCAAACTGTATTATCATCAAGTTTACGTGTCTGCTTCTTGTCTAGAAGAATAGCATGAAAGCCTCTGAGCAGAGCAAATGTTTTGCAGATGTCTAAGTCTTCCATCTGTGGAATGACTGTTTTTTAATGATGCCATGCTAGTCTTTTGTTTGCTGTGCTCATCTCTTTCTCATTCTGGTTCTTTAAAATAGGTTATCATTAAATGTAGATTCTGCTGGAGTGGGTATGCTAATGAATAATTTATCTAGACATGCATATTTGTGCGTATGGGTAGGTATAAATGTTGAACTGCTTTCAATACATAACTTTAAAAATCTTTTTCTTGAACAAAATCCATGAAGAGAAACTGTTGAGTCAGACAAAAAATCTTTGTGTCAAATGTCTCTGCTCAACCTGCTCCCCAAGATATACAGGGAATAGACACAGCTAGGTCAGTCCAACAGCCATTCTCTAATAGTTGAGTGATCAAAGTATGTGATATAGTCATATTTCCAAACTGTGTTTGTAAACTATCGGTAATAATATGAAAATATGCTCCATATCACTAATAATAAGAAAAATAAACAAATAAAACCTTAAAGTTTCACCTTATTCCTATTAAGTTAGCAAAGATGATTTAAAAAAAAAACAATAGAAATAGTGTTGATGGGACTGTGGAAAGTCAAGCATAAAAAAACCTATTGTAGCTGTGATTTGGTTCAGTTATAGAAAACATTTCAAAATTACTAGAGAAAAGATATTAAATTGTTCATGCTCTTTGATCCAGCCATCAGCTTAAGCATCATGTCTTCATCGAAGTCTTACTTGATCCCTCAGTTATTAGGGCTGTCTTCTTTCTCATACTAGGAAGCACAGAATACTTCAAGTAAACGGAGCACGGGATTTGGAGACAGAGAATGTGGGCTTGAATTCTGGTCCTCTTCCAACTTTCTTTGTAAGCCCTTTAACTTCCTCCAACCTTGATTTACTTATTCACAAAATGGAGATGTTCAGCTTAACCTGAGGTTTGCAAACTTGTTTTTTTAAAAACATAATTTAATAACTATTTTAATACATATGGTCTTCTTTGCAATCCTATGTATTTTATTTCATGCACTTAAAAATGCTATTTTGAGAAGGAAGTCATAGGCTTTGCCAGACTGTATCAAAGAGCTCCTTGACACAAAAGATTAAGAAGCCATGAGGTGATTAGCTTGTTTGTTTGTATCACCACTGGCTATCAGTAGGCACTGAATGTATATTGTGTTGAATCAAATTGGATTATTGAATGTTGCGTAGTATATAGAAGAGACTTTTGTCTCTCAAAAATTTAAGTATTTGAGGAGTGAAAAGCTCATTATGGTCTGAAGCACATGAGAAGGTTCCTAGAGGTGACAAGACTCAAGCCCTACTTTGGAGCACCAAATTATTGGATTTGGATAAAAAGAAGGGGTGGATAATGAAGATATGAAAAAGGCACAAATAAAAATATGGAAGCAGGGATGAGCATAGGGAGGGAGCAGACTTTATGGATTGATCTGGACAGATCATTTTTAGGGACAATCAGGAGATAAGATTGAATGCCTAAGATGCTCCAGTTGATGGAAAGCTTTAAATGGCAGTCTGAATGTTGTGAAAGTTGAGCATAAGGAGGCTTTGTTGGGGAATGACATGATGAAAGAGGTATTTTAAAAGATGAATAAGGCAGGGGGGGTCAAGATCAATTCAAGGGCAGAAATGGAAAGCCTATAAGATCAGTCAGCAGGCAAATTTGGGAACCCAAGTTTGAGGTAATGGATTGAAAGAGAAAATTGTTGTTAAGGGAAAATAAGATTTGGTGATTCATTAGATATGGGGAATCAAAAGGGGTATGTTCAAATGATTTTAAAATTTCAAGCCTAGGGGAATTGAGAGAGTGTAGATACTCTTGACAGAAATAGAGAACTCTCCCCAGAAAGGAGGCAGTAATTTTAGGGGAAAGCTAATAAGTTTGAGTTTTTAGTATATTGATTCCGAGATCCAAATAAAGATGCAATTGGAATGAAAAGCTGGTACCTAGGAAAGAAATTGGAACTAAAAGCAAATTTGAGAGTCATTTGGATAAAGACAGTAATTAAACTTGTGAGAGTAGATGATTTCCCCAAGGGACTGAGCATAGGGAGAAAAGAGCAGAAGAGCTGAGGTTGAATCTGATAGACAACTCATTAGAAGTTAGAAAGGAAAAAATAATTTAAGAAGATAAGTGGGAGTCATGAAATAGGAAGAGAATCAGAGAAATACAGTTCCCGAAGGGCATCTGAGTAGAGATAGGATGCAAAGTATTCCATCCTCTTCTCCTTCTACCTATCCTACCTCTCACTATACCATTTTAAACTAGTAAGTATTCATGTTAATTTGGTGTAGATTGTGAGAAGATAAGTCGTGTGAGATAAGCATGTGTCTTATTACCAAAGAAGAGCCAGTTATTCATGAACAATGGAACAGAGATTATCACTGGAGATATTATGGCTGAAATGACATAGGCTGTCCATGTAGGGAAAGCAAGTAATTACAGATAGACTAGTGACTACCCATGTAGTCCATTAAACTAGAATGTGAGATCCTTTTTTTTTCTTTTATAAAGCTTTTTATTTTAAAAACATATGCATTAATAGTTTTCAATATTCACTCTTGCAAAACCTTCCTATTTTTTTCTCCCTTCCTTCCTCTCTACCTCCTTCCCTAGATGCAAGTAAACCAATATATGTTGAACATGTGCAATAGAATGTGAGATCCTTGAGAGCAGGGACTGTCCTTTTCCATTTGTATCTCCAATGCTTGGCATAGAGTTATACACATAGAATGCACTTGATAAATGTTTCATTCATCCATTCCATTGGTGTCCATATAACATCAAGAGATCTAGCAGAAGTCTCCTCACATGTAGCAGGATGGAGGAAGGGAAGTAGAACCCTTTATGGAGGGTTTATTGAAGCATGTGAACTAGAGTCACATAGGATCTTTGGAAGAGTTCCTATTATAGATTCATTAAAGAGTCATTAGTAGGGAATAAATCTGGAAAGATAACCTCAGGCTAGATTAGTGCAAGTCTTGACTACCTGGCTAAAGGGTTTGAAATTTTTTCTCTTAGCAATGGAGAATCAATAAAGACTGTCGACTTGGTTGGTTATAGTCAGGGTTTAGAGTAGCACGAACTTCTTCTAGTAATTTTGGTTTAGTAGTTGCCTCTTCATTCCCTTCTAGTCCTGGAATTTGTTAATTCTGCCCTTAGCTCATTTTGTAGCTAGGTGGCACAGTGGATATACCACTAGCCTGGAACCCAGAAGGATCTGAGTTCAAATATGTTCTCAGATATGTACTAGCTATGTGACTCTGGGCCAGTCATTTAATTTCCATTTACCTAAGTTTCCTCATATGTAAGATGGGGATAATAATGGTACCTATATTCCAGGGTTATTGTGAGGATCAATTAAGACAATAATTTAAAAAAACGAATACCAGCTGATAATAGAATAACTTTTTCTCATGGGGGTCTCACGGTCTCCCTCTGAGTAACTCAATTCCGCTAGCGAGATTCCCCACAAAGTTTCCATGCTGCCTTTCTTTGGACCTTCACTCCCTAGAATATAGTAAGTATATCTTGGTCCCTTGATGGATTGATTAAAGGCAGGAATAGGACAAGCAGTGAGCCACTACTGGACAGAAATGATTTGGGAGTTGAGTTTTTTGTGTGAATAGTTTTCTCATTTCTTCCTGAAACAGTCTCTGTTGTTGCTGGTCATGCTTGAGTAGTAACAGTTCATCACTGCAAATGCAATTGATTAATTGTCACAATCACCCTTTTCCCTTTCCCCAAGACTTAGACTTAGGTGACTCAGAGATAGGCCATTTTTTTTTACCATGCACCACTGCCTTGCATTCATAGTTTTAGACAAAGCCAGAGATTGTGACTCAACCTGGAATTTTATCCCTAATGTGGAAATATCTTCTGCTAATGTCAGTAGGTTCGTCTCTGAAACTTAGAGACTTAGAGAGCTGCCCAGGCCATGGAAGTATTCAATGACTTGGCTAGGGTTACATAGACATTATGTTTCAAAGGTAGGTCTCAAACTCAGGTCTTCCTACCTACTAATCCAATAAATCCTTTATTTATTAAACCTTACTGCTTCTCAGACGTGTGTGTGTGTGTGTGTGTGTGTGTGTGTGTGTGTGAGAGAGAGAGAGAGAGAGAGAGAGAGAGATTGTTTTAAGCTGACAGAAGACAATCGATGGCCAAACTGGTGCCTTATACATAGAGATTATCTCATAGGAAATCATTATCTATAGCTAGTTACTGTATCATCAAAGAGATACTATATCCATGTTCATTAACCTAGCAAAACATTATAGGATGGTTAGAGGGAATAATGCAATGCAACAGATATGAGGAATTCATTAAAAAATAAATCCTCTGAACTTCAGTCCAGTCCCATCAGAAATCACTAGTTAAAATAGGGCAAGACTAAACAGCTTGGTATGTATGGATGATATAAGTATCTATGTGATAGTTCAAAGTTGGAAGGTGAAAGGAAATTAGAGAATATATAATTCAACTCCTTCATTTTACAGAGAAGGAAACTGAGATCCTATGAATATATGACTGGTTATATGACTGGCTTCAAATTAAAACAAATAGCATAACTGGGATTGGAACTCAAGTCTTTTGTCCCCCACACTCAGTGTTCTTTCTCTTCTATAGTACATGTCCATGTCCCTGTTTATAGTGGTAGGGTCTGGTAGGTTATAGAAGGATGGTAGAAGAGAGGCAAGGTGCTGCTGAAGCAATTATAGAGAAAATAGTGCCTAAAGTGATTAAGCCTCTCTAAGCAATTAACAAGGAAAGCCTGAGATATCATGATAACCAGACTCCGAAAATCCCTACTTCTTAAAGCATAGTGCCTGATATATAGTATGTACTTTACGAGTGCTTGTTGATTATCATCCTATGATCTTTAAGGTCTCATTCAGATATAAAAGTCTACCGATTTATGATTTAACTGTGATAGAAAAAAATAAATATATAAACACATTATTTTTCTCTCCTTGCTCATTCGTCTTCCGGTTCCTTGTTGTAGAGGGGCCCTTACAGGTGATATAGTCCAGCTGTTATCATGTAACTAAAGAAGAATCTCAGATTCAATGAGGATGAAGTTGTCTGATATGTCCTTGCTAATAATCTGGGTGAATCATAGCAATTCAACAAATGGTTTATTTAAAAATATTGCCTTTTAAGCTGACTGAAGAAATCAATGGTTAAATTGGTGCCTTATGCAGTTCAGGATAAGAATTCTGGAGCAATATGGGTTTTACCAAAGCCTCTTTGTAAAGGGAAACAGCCCTGCTTGCTATAAGTGATGGGCACAGAGTCGACTCTCTGGACTCTCATGCCCAGAATTTGCCATCAAGACAGCTCTTGTCTTCTAATGCTTCCATATGAGAACATAAGGGAAATTCAGTGGTCATAATTTTTCCATTTTATGGCAGTGGAGGAATGGGATAGGATAATTATTGCTTAATCCACTATTTTTAAGATACAAAGTCTGTATACAAAGTATCTCACTCTCTTTGGTTCTAAGAGATAGTTGGCATTGCCTGTCCATGAATAAAAGTTAATTTTGTCCCCTTGTTTTGCCTCCTTCTTGCTTCTTCCCTTTTTTTCATCCTATCTGATTTTCTAGTTGGCGAGTATGATATATCCAATAAGTATCTATTACATGCAAATCATTGTGTTCATGTCATGGACATACTCAAATATTCAGATAGACCTGTGGTATATATGTGAATGGCCCCTCCAATGGCACAGATTTTGTATATTCTTATCCATTTCTTCTCTTCAGTTTACAACAGGAGGCCTTCCTAACATGCTGGGGGACTTTCTTGATTTCTTTAGACACTGTGACAATGTCAGTGGAACACACTGGCCACCAGATAACCTTCTTTTCTAATTATACAATCTTTGATGGTCTGCTCAGAGGCCAGCTGAAATACTCCTCAGTTGGACTAAACCAGAGTAAAATTTATTTGGAAAATATTTAACATAATAAATAAAAATGCAATAGAATATAGATAATGGAAACATGTGATTTTTGAAGTCACTATGTGGTATAGGGATCTTTTTGTCTGGTTTGGTGATTTTTATTTTTCTTTGTGTTTGTCATCCCTGATCCAATTCTTTGTAGTTCTTTATTTGTCATATGTTCTAGCCTATATACTTATGACCATGTATCTCTCCATTGTCATCTGGAGATACTCATTTTTAATTCCTTATTGATTTTAGTGTTTGATTTATTCAAAAACATGGGTAACCTTGGCTTCTGAGATTACAAAGATGGAAGAAGTCACTTCTCTCAGGAAATTGTAGCCCAACAAAGGAACATGACATGAATTCAATGAAGAATTTACATAGAATTTTATGAGGCCAAAGGAAAGAATGATATAATGGAAGAAAGCACTGGATTTGAGTCAGAAAGCCTGCCATTCTCAGATATACTTCTTAATGACCACATGATTTGAAAGCTATCATGATATCTCTTTCATCTTCAGTTTCATCATCTGTAGAAAGAACAGGTTTGTAACGACTGTGCTAGCACCCCAGATACCTCAGAATCAGTCGGAGTCAGGATAAGCAAAAGTCCTCAGTCTTTATTCTTGGTCTTTAGATGCAGGATTGAACAGGATTGAAGCAGAGTCTCCACAACTGCCTTTTACCTCGTATACCGCCAAAAAGTGACCCTGGCTAGTCTTACTCCACCCCCTAGTCCTTCCTACAATCCTCTGTATTTACCAATCATTGAGCCAACACAGGATAGTGGGAAAGACCATTTTCCAAGGATATGCCCATAGAGTATTGTCCAATCAGTAGTTAGCTTCAAATGCTCGGCAGTCCTGACCTCAGTGCATCAACTCAATAGTTTCAGCCCTCTACACAGGTTTGACCAGGTTATTTCTTAATACTCCTTTTACCTCAGGATTCTTTGATTCTATGCAAGATTCAAAGAAAGGGCTACAAGAAAATCTGAAAATCTTTTTTTCTAGGTATGAAGCATTGTTACACTGTCAGACACAATTGATGCATTTTGCTAAATTGCTTTATTTCTTTTTTTAAGATAATTCTTTGTCTCAAGATATGTCTAACTAGTAAGAGAAAGTAAAAGGAAACATTTGAAAATGAAAATGATGCTTTAAAAAATATTAATAATTTTTAAGTTGAAAAACGAACTGGGTAAGGTGGTGATCAAGGAAGGATTCATGGAAGAAGTGGCATTTGAGTTGGATCATGAAGGAAGAGAAAGATTCTCTGAGAAATACATTTCTGCTATGGAAGATGGTCTGCATAAATTCAAGCCAATGAAAGAAGGCAGGAGAAGATCAAGAAACAAGGAGGCATCCAGCATGAGTGGTATGATCATAGGATATGGAGTCCGAGGTGCTATATAAGCATTATCATAACTTGACATATTGATGTGAAGATATGAAAGTATGCTATGTGTGGGTAGTGGGGAATGGATAATAGCTCGTTACCAAGTAACTATTAATAGCTTGAAGTAGATAAGAGGCCATTCCCAACCTTCATTTCCATTTCCATTAGTCTTCAGAGAAATAAAGGTCATTTGATGTGTTATCCAATCTGTGTGTTTTGGAGTGATGAGGGCTTAATTTTGAACCATTAGGGTGCTTACACAGAGATCATGAGATGTTCAGCTCAATAGCATCCCTTCCCCTAATTTTCTCTGGTTTAACTTTAGTCATCAACATACTCCCTGGTCCTTCTTTGTAGCTTAACTTGATTATGTTCTAAGGAAAAAACTAATGGAAAGGCTTTCTTTTAAATTCTGAATTATAACTGATTTTTCTCTATTTCCACACTCCAGTTTCCAGTCACTAATGTCCATTTATCTCCTATGTTTGTTTCACCATGACAGAATGTGGGATTCTCTACAAAATGTGGGGTTACCTTACCTGGGGATAATATATCTATCTCTTGTTCCCTTGAGATGCCTAGCAGGCCTTTGGGACTGAAAATGGCAATTATCTATCAAATAACAGATGGGTTTGTAGATTAGCCGGGATGAATAAAAACACTGTAATACTGAACAAAAGATGGTGATTACCTAGTTGAATAACAATTGCTGGTTTCAAATGCAGATGTCCTGAAAACAAGGAAAGATCAGATGCTAACATTTTTATTTTTTTGAGTTCATTAACAAAGCATTCATTATTACAATACTACCCTAATGTTAACAATATGGAGATAAAGAGGGGGAGGTTAACTTTTATACCAGATTATTCTTTTAAATTAAAATAATATTTTCCTTTAAATGCTATAGGAATAAAATATAACACTATTATCTCACTCAGCTATAAAGCATGATGGTGGTATGTTCTTATTGGAAACTATTCCTAGAGAATGCCAAACTAAGCATTTTTAGTTTAATTTATGTAAACATTGGGGGAAGAATCAAAATTAATTATATTCATATATATGTATGTATTTGTGTATGTGTTTGTTTATAGAACTTTAATTTTTGAGAAAACAAAAATAGACCACTCGTTTGGTCCTTTTTCTCATTGCTTGGGTGAAGAGGAAGTGGAGAGAATGTATCAATTGAAATACTGTAAGATGGTACTTATTTTAAGTCCTATTTGATATAACATGGACATCCACCATCCCTTTCCCCATCCTACCCCTTTCACTCCACAAAAAGCTCAGACATACATACTAAGAGAAACAAGACTGTGAACAAATAAGCTAATAATTTTCAACTGATTATAACTTGCCCTTCCAGAATGAACTTCTTCAAGCTAATGATATTACTTTAAATGTATCTACTTTCACAGTCTAAAACATTTACAAGGTTAGCACTCCAAAAAATATTGTTATTTTTTCCATCTAAATACTGAGCCTATTATATGAGAGTAGTTGGTGATAACTGACCCTGCGGCCAAACCACCTGGGTTTCCCATAAATGTGGTTAAAATACTGTTACACTCAATTACTGTTTACAATAAAAATTGGGACCCTTTATTAAACTCACTAAGCAAAAATAATAATTGCCTTCTGATTATTAAACTTTAAAAGGGTAATATGTATTTTAAAGCAAAATTTAAAGAAGTGGGAATATCTAGAGCTCAATTAGAGAACTGTTCTTTTAACACTATACTTCTCTTTTCTTAAAAAAAGACCCATTCAGTTTTTCTCTTGCCTATTGTATATTCTAGTGTACAGAATATTATGATTTGTATATATCTTTTATACAACCTCATCATCATTGAATATACAACTTTTTGTCATCAAATTGTCATGCCTTTATACTATGCAATGGATGCTGTACTACATCATATTTACATAGTGCTTTAAGGAGTAAAACCAAGTTGGATAAGGAAAAATACATAAGTGCATGTATTTTTTTTTTATTTTACTGGGAATCTGAATCACAGTTAGGTTGCATTAGTTACTTGCTTCTGTAGCCCTCTATCTAGTATTTGAACTGTGATCCAATCCTAATGTTTCTTTCATTGAACCATACCAATTTTTATTGGGCACAAAATATAACCTGTCCTTAAGGAGGTTACAATCTTGTTGAGGGAAAAAAACTGGTACTTCTTAATTATGTCAATAAATCTGTAACAAGGGAGATATAACCTAAATATTAAATTAACAAATAATAATATGAAACAACATATATTTACTGCCTACTAAATAGGTAGAATTGAAGAAAGTCTTGTTTATACCTGTATTCTACTGTTCCCAGAAAAGAGAAGTTTTAGATTGTTTTCTCTATCTTCTAATAGTTGATTACTTTACTTTTCTTTTATAGACTGAAGAAAAAGCAATTATAACCTTGTGATGAGATAAAATTGGCATTAGAAGTGCTAAATTTATATACATTTGGGAGAGCAATAAATTGTAAAAAGAACATTATGTAAAAATGGCATAATAGAAATTCAGTTCATGATATGGAACAACCATGACAAGCTAGCCATTACAGATTGCAAAGTTTTGCTATTTATTATGTAAATTAACAAGGGGAAAGATAAATTTCTATTACAGAACCAGTAGAGGAAAGATGGTATGAGGCACCCACATCATATAGGGAGATTAGTCCTGAAAAAATGAGTTAGTAAGGTAAGGGGCACTATTTATGTGAATAAAATAAAAGAAGATGTGCTCATAGGTGAGCATGTATCTCAAATGAGATCTAAAGAGCTTGTAGGTGGCTTAAAATGCTAGTAAAGCAGTGTGGGTACATTATGGCTGCCTTAACTATAGTAATAAGACAGTCTGAGAAACTAAGTTCCAAGAATAAGGGAATGGCCTTTTAAAGATGCTGCTTGTTTTTGAAGGGACCATACCTCTTAAGGAAATTTTTGAACACATTTAACAGAACACAGTAGATTTTTAAGAAGGATTTTTTTTTTTTTTCTCTATCAGATGGGAAAATCTTCAGCAGGCTGATTTTTTTTATCACAACTTACAGCAAACAAAGGCTTGCAAAATACTTTATTTTATCTTATTTTATTCTGTTCCCAACTTGTGAAACAGGTATTGTTTTCTTTTTTTTACATATGAGGAAACTGAAGTCAGATTAAGTTAGTGATCCAATCCTGATGAAGAAATTTCAAGTACACTTAGTCCTTGGAGATTGTTTACTTATTGGCAGCCTTAAAATTGCTGAATAACTAGCAAATGATTAAGTTTTAGCTTTCTGACAAATCAGTTTTTTTTCATAAGTGATGGATATGGGTAGCTCCTCAAAACTTTGAGATTAGTCAGGTCAATCATCGATGAAGTGCACTCTGAGGCCAGTTTTCATCATGGACCTCTGATCACTTAAATCTTACAACACTAAGAATTAGTATCCAAATCCTTTCTCAAATTATACACAGTCCAATTAATCCATTGTTGGTGGAGTTGTAAAATGATCCAACCATTCTGGAGAGCAATTTGGAACTGTGATCAAAGGGTAACAAAACTGTGTACAGCATTTGACTCAGTAGTGGCATTACTGTGCAAGAATGTTTGTAGCTGCTCTTTTTGTGGTAGCAGAGAATTGGAAAATGAGTAAATGCCCATCTATTGGGGAATAACTGAATAAGTTGTGGTAAATGAAAATAATGGAATATTATTATTCTATGAAAAATTATGAACAAGTGGCTGAAAGGCCTGAAAAGATTTACATGAATTAATGTGGAAACAAGCAGAACCAAGAATACATTGTGCACAATAACAGCAACAAATGATCAGTGGTTCAGTGATCCAAAGCAATCCCAATAGACTTTGGACAGAAAATGCCACGGACATCCAGAAAAAGACCTATGGAGATTAAATATAAATCAACATGTTCACTTCTTTTTTCTGTTTTTAATCTCTCCCATGGTTTTTCCCTTTTGCTTTGATTTTTCTCTCCCAATGATTCATAAGCAAAATATATTAAAAATAAATAAATTTGCTAGAAAAAAAGAATAAAAACTATGTTTATATGGTAAAAAAAATATATATGTATATATATGATATAAAAAAGTTATATATAGTCCAAAAGACCTTTAAAGAAAATCTTATGTCCTAAAAACACAGTGAGCAATTGATTAGAAAAATACAAATTAAAACAACTCTGAGGTATCATTTCACACCTATTAGATTGGATAATATGATCTCCAAAAAAGAAAAATATTGAATGTTGAAGGAAATGTGGGAAAACTGGGCCACTAATGAACTGTTGGTAAAGTTGCAAACTGAGCCAACCATTTTGAAGAACAATTTGTAATTATGACCAAGTGCTATAAAACTATGCATACTCTTTGATTCAGCAATACCACTTCTAAGTATGTATTTGGCCCTAGAATCCTACACATCTTTGAAATTCGGAAGTGTAATCATCTCTCTATGTGAGTACTGCTTTTGATCAGTTACTTCTCATTCTTTGTTTAATAGAAACAGACACTAAACCGTTCTTTCCCAGTGGTAGATCAATTAGCCAGAACACACTGAAGACAGAAAAGGTTGATTTTCCTTTCACAACCAATAATCCCAAATAGATTTTTAAAAGATGAAATTCCTCTTCCAACTAGAAAAGTGGACAGTTGTGATGGGTTTACCCAAGCACTTCTCTGAATTTAATGGGATTGTATTCTTTAAGAAGGCCTGTCTGCCAGGATTAACTATTTAGGGAGGATGAGATGAGATCTCATTACAGGATATATCAGTGTGAACATCCAAAGGATGACAGAATTGGAGATGGGAAGCTGAGAAGTTTCCCGGGACACTAAGTAGACTTATATCATTGTCAGTTGAAAGTTTTATCCTTCTTGGTCTGAAGATTTATGATAATGCACCTCCTTTCCATGTTTGGGTTACATTGTGACACTAAACAAATTATTTTCCCCCTTTTTTGCTTACTTTTGGCAAAGTGCTTTATTCAGTTAATCTGTTTCGTCCCCCTGCACTGCAGGGATGGGACTATAGCGAAGAAGACAAAGGAGCTAGGGAACCTCTCCCCAATCTTTTGTGAGTAGAAGAATGTGAAGATACTTGTAGCTTTGCTTTTGGCCACTAAATGGCAATGCAGTTAAATAGGCTAGCTGAATAAAGCATTTTGCCAAATGTAAGCAAAACAAGGTGTAAAACAATTTGTTTAGTGTCACAATGTAACCCAAACATGAAAAGGAGGCATCTTATCATAAATCTTCAGACCAAGAGGGATAAAACTTTCATCCTTCAATGATATAACTCTGCTTAGTGTCCATGGAAACTTAAATGGGTCCTTAAGGAGGTCAAGCAGAGGAAGAGTGGGCAGGAACTTTTTCTTAGTAGTCTCTAGGTTACTTACTGACCTTCTTGGAAAAGTTATTTATTGTTTATAGAAACTAAACTTGCAGCACAGAATCTTAGACTTGGAGAAGTCATCTAAATCAATCTGTCCTCGAATAGGAATTCTCTCTACAACATCCCTAAAAAGTCATCAGCCAGCATTTCCTTTAAGACTTCCAGTGATGAGGAACTTCCTACCTTCTAAAGCAATCCATTACATGTAGGAACCATTCACATTGTTATGGACTTTCCCTAGCTATCCCACAAAAACTGGCCTCTGCAAATTCCATCATAAATGCTTTTTAAGGTCCTTTGTACTCCATATTCTAAAAGCCTCTATTGCAATTGCATCAGCTCTGTTAGGCAACTTCCATGATGAAATAAACTTTATAAACTTCCTCAGATTTAAAGATAACTCTCTAGTGCTCCTATTTTTACTCTAAGCAGAAATGGCATTTAATCATATGCATTGTATGGCTGAGGAAAATGTTTTTTCTTTGATTATAGAAATTTGTTCCTGGGGAGAGTGTCACTGAGGAAATAGTCTTCTAAAACTAGACTTCCTATGCAACACTGCCAACCTTGGTCTGCTGGAATTAGGATGTTAATTAGTGGCTACTTTGAGAATGAGAATTTTCAAAAGATTATCAAATTGCTCCCCTTCATCTGAGGAATTGGCAGGCCAATTAGTCAGTAACCTGTATTCATTTCAATATGCTAAATTGGATCTTTGGGAGCAAAAGCAAAAACTTTTGTTTTTGAGTTTTCACTGCAAATACACATGTCTCCAGAGAATGTTCATAAATAGCACAGATAGAATAATTTATCGGCATGTTTGAGATAACCAAATGAACTCATTCACTTCTTAAAGAATTATTTTTGCAAAGGGTAATTACAGGAAAAGGTAGTATAGTACAATAGAAAGAATTATGATCTTGTATTCAGAGGACTTGGATTCAAATCCCTACCTATCTCTGATAATTATTTGTTTGACCTTGGACAAATTATTTAACTTTCATTAGTGTATAAGAGATAGAGGCTGGCCTTTTAAGGCCTAAATGTAAATCTAGTGCTATGATCTCCCTCCTTCCCTGACCCAACTGTCAATACTGACTCTATAGACTGTTTTTTAACCTACCTAGACATTTCATATTCATCCTAAGTTCATTCTCATGTTTGAGAGAACAGATCCCAAAATCTGAAATAGTTTTAGATAGGAATTGATTAGTCATTTGATAGAAGACAACAAGCTAGAAAGGAGGTATGGTTCCCTCTGCCCAGATTCTGGAAGATTTACATTACTTAGGATTTTAACCAAGATTTCCCTTGCAGGAACCCTATTATACAGATAATCCATATTGATGAGAGGGCAGCTAGAAAGGTGTAGTAAGAAAGATATGAGTAATGTAACTCAAAATAGAAGCTTGGGTAGAACCCCCTTAGGAGTTCCTGGGTGTACTAACCCCAAATAAGAATGCTTTAGGTAAATCTGAGAATCTGGAGGAATTGGAAATACCTTATTGCTATCTCTGGTCTTTGTGGAAAGTTACTAAGGTCAAGCAGCATTCTGGGTGTGGACAACTTTTAATCACATAATGTTATATTTAACAGCATTATAATTTGTCCCAAATAGTATAATAAATCATTTTCCCACACTCCTCAGCTTCATCCTTTAAGGCAAGGCATTTTTCTGTGTATACAAGTCCCTAATATCTTTTCAGAATAATGTTTTTAATTGCATAAAAAAATTAGGATCAGAAATGAAAACTATTATATTAGAATTTAGTTCTGTTACTATATGTATATATACATGTAAATATGGAATCTAGTTATAATTTTTTAAGTTTATAGGTCCTAAAGTAAGAACCCTTGGTCAAAAATAGCAAGTCTTGAAACACAATGCTCTTAGAATGGGCTACTATCAAGGGATTGAAAGAGATGGCCTTCAGGACTGAAAGATTCTCACTGCCTCTTTATAATAAACAGTGTACTTGGATGTAATATACATGATGAGGTGGCACATCTCTAAGCAATTTCCCACCTATTTTTGCCCATATATCCTTCTGGCTTACCTATAGCTTTATATATGTGAAGGTGCCAGCCAGATGGAGAGCACGAAAGAAAAGAATTGGTAGCCAGTGGCAACCCAGAGAACAAGTTTATGAAAACAAAAATGCCAAATAACTGATATACTAAATCCATGTCCAAACAACTAAACTCTCTCCTTTCAGCATTAAATCTGTTTCTGTCCAAGCACTGTTCCTAGTATTGTAACTGTCGCTTGTCTTAACTCTCTTCCCTTCCCTCCCATACCATTAAGATGGAAGGCAATTTATCATATAGACACTGAAGGTTATTATTCAAAGTTGTATTAAAAAGTGAATTTATATTGAACAAAACCAATAAGCCAAGCAGCCCTGACATTTAATTTTCTTGGAAAACCTTTCCTATTGAACAAGGCAAATCTACACAAGACACATTTGCAAAATGAAAAGCACTGTTGGGAGGGTAATCTTCTCATACAAATGACGGGTGAGTAATTTGAAAATGATTAGGCACTCTGGAAAGCTCTTTTTTTGATCTCCTGTATCAGTTCCAATCCTGAGAAGAATCTGTGTGAGTAACAACTTCTATATAGATACTACATAAAGCCTTAGTCCCCCAATCTATAAGAAAGGAAGAAAATAAACATTTATTAAGTATTTATTAAATGCAGTTGCCAAGCACTGTGCTAAACTCTACGGATCCAAATACAAATAGAAAGAAAAGCAGTGTCTGCCCTCAAGGAGGGTTATAGTCTAATATAAATGTAATATCAGTATTCTAATGGAGGAAAAACAAACAGAAGGAGGCGGAGGTGAGGGGAGGGACCCAGTGAAGGGGCCTAGTTGGAAGTCTGGAAGTTAGGAATAGAGCCAGGAGGGGAATGAAGACTGGCCATTTTGGGCCCTTCCATAAAATAGAAGCTCCAAGATAAAGCTTGTCAGTGGGAGAAGGGGATAATAATATTATAAGATGAGGAGAATGGCATTTGCTCTGACTGAATCAAAGAGTCTTTTTGTAGATACCTTCACACTTTTTTTGTGTGGCTGAAGTAGGCAAGCAGATATGATAATAACTTAGCTTGTATTTAATTCTTTATCTTTGCATTCCCAGCATAGTGACTATATAGACTGTCAGTATCTGACTGATTAATTGATCTGAAGAGCTTTGAAAATGGGAAGAAATGCTACTATGATATTTGTTTATTACATTACTTCAGCATCGAAACAGCATTAAAATGGTCAGAATTCTGGACTGAAAATCAGTAGACTTGGGATCTAGGCTTAGCCTGCCACTAATTTACTATTTTCAGAATGCTATTTGGTATCTGGAATTCTGTCTTCTCCCTCATTGTGTCTAAGGTCACTTCCAGCTCTAAGAGTCCATGCTACCATTTTATTTCCCCCTGCAAAGTGAATGAAGAGCTCTGGGCAGAGTTGGGGTGGAATTTGTGGAAACTTGGTCTTTTGTTATTGGCTGGACATTCCAGCTTAACCTTGACTCTCTAAGTGTGTTTCTTCAGCTATTGGGACCCTGCATATCAGTGACCAATAAGTACTCTTCCCCTAGCAGGTGTTGGCTCAGAAACTAGGTCAGGTATTAGTCTGAGCACTTGTATAGATTGAGCAGACTTCTCAGGAGGAGTAGCATTTCAGAATCTAATTCCGCTCCCTTCTCTGCTGATCACCCTTATTGCTTCTCCATGCACAGTGGAAGAAAGAGATTTTTCTAAAGAACTTAAGAGGTTTGAAATCAATACCCAGCAGCAAATAATCATACTTATGTGTTGTTCCCTAACTTTAAAATGGGATTCTGCAGGTACTGAAAGCAAGAACTGACAGTGATAAAGTGAATTCTTTCTCTCAGTTTCTTTTCACTATAACACTATAGGATAGGAAATGGTAAATCAAGTGACAAACATTTATTAAACACCTGCTATATGCCAGGCACCATTCTAGGCTTGGACATTATTATCCATGTTTTAGAGATGAAGAAACTGAAACTTGGGAGAAGTTATGAGATTCATCATAGTCAAATGGTAGTAAGTATTTGAGGAAGAATTTGAATTCAAGTCTACAAACTGTAAGGCCAGTTTCTTTCTTCTGCTCTGCACAGCTTCTTTCTAGTTGCTGACTTCCCCAAAGCTTTTGGTCCCCCCACACATACTGGGTTTCATTTTTCAATTGCATTTCCAAGGTTACAACTCTGAAACTTATATTTTAAGGAAGTACTCCATTCATTTTGATTCTTGATTATGGAACATTAAAGACATGAATGGCTAAATAGGGAGGAGGAGATGAGAAATGCATTGAAAGGATGTTGGTTGGAGAAAAGAGTTGCTTTGCATACACATGTGAGTAGGAGACCTAGAATGTTTTAACTTTTAGGCTGTTCATTCAATGTAAAGTCAATGCCAAACATATCTCCCATTTGCAACCAGTTACCTATCATATGTATACATGCACATATATGTGTATATGTACATATATACATACATACACAGATACGTGTGTATTATAGGTTATTATATATGTTAAAATATATATTTACTTATTATGTGAAATTTAAATATGTAGATATTTGAGTCATATCCAACTTGGTTTTATAATTTATAAAATTGTAAGACATGAGGACTAAAAGAGCTGGAATTTTTTAATTGATTTTAGAGCTAAGCTTTATCTGCTAGGAAAAGGCCAGCACAATAGATATCCATGGCAACAGAGATGTCAACTTTTAACTTTTAGATGCAGAGAGGAAATTATTATTATTTTTGTCTATAATTTTAGAGATGTGTTTCATGATTGTAGGAGCAACCTTTGACAGCTGTTTTCTGTCAGTTTCATGGACATCCAGGTCAAAGGGCCGATGCCTTCTCAATGTGTCACTCTCTATTTATTTAGAAACAGGAGAAAGGCTGTGTTTAGACTGGGCAGAAAATCATTTTTATGCTTAAACTCCCTGTCACTCAGAAGAGACCCATGTCTTAGAGAATAAGAGAGAGGTGAATAGAATGGAAAGTTTTGAACCCCGGGGTCAGGAGAACTGGCTTCAATCTCTGCCACTAACCAACTTTGTAACATTGGACAAATCACTTCACCTGAGTGCTAGACTTCCACCCCAAATGTTTAAATGGACTATTTGTGCATGACCTGTGGCAGAGCATTCTGAGCTCACATTGGTCTGATCAGCCACAGTTGGACACACTATAACTCGACTCTAACACAGTGATATCATTTTGGTTCTCTTTGAGAACGGACACAACCAACCAGACTTGAAATAAGAAATTGGGGGACTCGAGTTAGACACTTAATAGCTGTGTAATCATAAATCACTTGAACTATTTATAACACACTCATTTTCCATGAGAAAATGCTCTGTAAATCTTAAAGGACCAAACAAATGTGATTTATTGTTATCATTCACCCTTCTAAGCCTTGGTTTCCCATCTTTTAAAAAGGTGGGAATTTGAAACTTTCCTTCAACTTTAAAATTCTATTAAGAAATAAATTTCTAGTTTGTTCAGGTGATACAGGACAGATGTCAACACATCTACAACTTAGTAAATAAATCTTAGTTGTCTGAGGCTCAGGAATTATGTGACTTATATCTGTTCACACAAGTAATAAGTGTTAGAGGTAAGATTTGAATTTAGGTTTTCCTGGCTCTAAATAAAATACTCTCTCTTTGTTCCATAGCTGCCTCTTGCCCAACTGAAATCATCTTCCTAGGACTATTGCTCATCTGCCTAGTCATCCCATATCTCCTCTTTTCCATTAGCCTTTTCAGGACCATAGACCCTGGACAGCTCCTTGAGAAAGGAGTCATGAGTACACTGTGACCTAGCAAGAATAAGCCTTCTCAGAGTGCTAAGAAGAAATACTGCATTTGTCAAAAACATATAGGTTACAACAGATAGCACAAGTTCTTTCCTTTCTAGTAAGCAAACAATATTTCTTTCTTTTGGAAAATAGAAAGACAATAGAATGCAATCAGATCCATTGAGTCCATGTCTATCTGTTTCTCTCTGTCTCTCTGTCTGCCTTTCTCTTATCTGTTTCTGCTTCTGTGTATTTGTCTCTAGTTCTGTCTGCCTCTCTGTCTCTCTCTATGTGTCTCTATCTCTGTCTCTTCCATCCTGCCTTCCTCCCTCCCTTTTCCTCCCTCTCCTAAGGAAGAACAAAGAGAATTGGTAGTTTGCAATACTAATATTTGAGATGCCATGGATCTTGAACAGGCAGCTTTTAGTGACCAGTATCCTTGTAACAAAGATCCTGGAGGGTTAACAGCACTAATGCTTCATAAAAGCACTAGAAGGCCAATCTGTTTCATTTTTATGGAAAATAATCTGATAAAAGTAAATAGATAATTAATTCATTTAAAATTAATTGATGGTAGTGGGAGAATATGTTTCTAGATGATACAGTTGCTGAGAAACAGAACTGAGGAGGCTAAAAGGGCTAATACTGTGAAGAGAGAATTCAAGTTTTTTCTTAAAAAAAAAAAACAAGCAAGTAGAAAGTAGATTTTCACTATAAATGGAATGGAACTTCTGCTTTACCCTGAATGTTTAACTGATCTCCCATCTTTTCACTCTTTGTTTAGAGAGTAAGTTTTTATCTCCTGGAATTCCTTAAAACAATTTGGCAGTCATTTATTTAGTTATAGTTAGGCAGCTGGGTGATCTAGTAGGGAGAGTGATAGAATTGGAATCAGAAAAAAGTCAAACTTAGCCTGGATTTGCTTCTTGTTTCAGGAAGGGCTTAGTTTCAATCTGAAGCCCCTTCCAATTCTCAGATCCAGTAATTGTGGCAGCTTAACTTCAGTCTTTCTTGGAAATTTAAAACACCCAAAGGCAATTAGGTGAATGGATCTGGCCCCAGTAATTTGGGGCTTCAAGGCAGGTTAGCCTGAAGCCCTTACAAGCAGCTCTTATTTAAACTTTGGATTCTGTAGAAAAGAATAGATTGCCTACTTATAGCTTCTCTTTGGAAAGACCTCATTTGCCCTTTTCCTTCCCTTGTTTCTTTTTTTCCTTTGTGACAAAGCAGAGAGAGAAAATCTTGTCACAGCTTGATATCTTGTATAAAAACCCTGTGATGGTCAGGTACCCTACCAGCAACCTGCCTGTAAAACCCTTTCAAAGCCATTCACTTCTCAGTTATGCTGACTAACTGATTTGTATTAATTATTTACCTATCCTGCATGACAAATATAGGAAGACATTTCCTCTTTTTATAAGTTTCATATTAAGGGGGCTTAGAGTTTTAAAAAATTCTAGGCTATTCCCAAACCTACCATTCTAAACAGAACATAAGATTTCTACCAGCAATATGCAGTGATTTTTTTCCCAAAAGGTTCCAACAGTTAATCCTCATTAACTGGAAATTTCTGCTCATAACATAACTTAAATCTTTTGTATCTAAGAGGCAACAACTGACAAAGAACTCCAGTTACTCAGAAGAAAACCATATTTTTGGCATGAATAGCAGCAGGTACATGCCTGCACACATGTATGTATTTAAAACTTAAGAAGCAGTGAACTATAGTGAGCTCAACTTTGAGTCAGAAAGGCTAGAAATGATATTCCACTGAAGATGCTTTGTTGTTGTGGGTCACTAGAGAAATCACTTAATCTCTCTGTACTTTTATATAGGATTATATATTTAGAAGTGAAAGTAACCTTAGAAAACAGTGAATCCAAATGTCTCATTTTACAGATGAGGTAACTGAGGCAAGAAGTTTTTATACATGGAGAGAGACGTAGATGTGTTTATATCTGTATATATGCATATGCCTGTACATATACATATGTATGAAAATATATATGTATATATGTTAAAGGAACACAGAATAAAAAATCAATCATAAAAAGATAGAATTGACCAGAGAAGAACTTTTTTGGAGGAGGTAAATTGTAATTTGAATTTTGGAGGAAGCTGGATTGGTCAAGAGAAGGCAAGAATACATTTCGGATAGGAAGTCATCATGAACAGTGGCAAACTCACAAGAAAGAGCAAGATAGCTTGAACGTAAGTGGGAATGGATATGTGGCACAGTAAAGGTCTTAGCCTAGTAAGACTCTAGAGGTATATTGAAAGAGCATATAAAATCAGGAGCAAGTGAATCAATTCAGTTTTACCAAAATATCCCTTCATTTTCCTTTAAATTTTGACAGTGTTTTAAAAGTGTGTGCCCTTTAAAACTGGAGTCCTTAACTATGGATAGATTTCAGGCATTCCCTGAATTTGGATGGGGAAAAAATGCAGCTTTATTTTCACTAACCTTTGGTTTTCACTGTAAAGCCATGTATTTTATTTTTATGCACTTAAGAACATTATTCCGAGAAGTCTATCAGTTTCACCAGACTGTCAAAGGGACCTGGGAAACACAATAGGTTCAGAAACCCTGCTTTAAAAGAAGGAAGCTTTATATCAGTGAAGCAGATTTGTATCCAGTCTTCTGATGGTTGCTACGGAAACAGTTGAGTACAGATTATATTTCACACTTTACACAGCCAGGGAGTTTGAAAACTAAAAGCAATTTAGTCTGGTGGCTAAGGAATTTCCTTCTGATTGGAAAATGCCAGTTATGCTAGCAAACATCCTAAAGTATTTTAGAGTGAATTTCTTTTCTTCTCTCATTTCCCTGGAATGAATAGATACAGGATCTCTTTGCACATAGGAAAAGCACAAGGGAGTACAAAAGAGAGAACTTAGTGTCTTTTATTTGATGAGTTGGAAGCAGACAGATCTCTCTGACTTGAGAGCAATAGAAACTAAGAGGAAAACTGCTGGCAAAGGAGGATAGAAGGATTTTTCACGAAAATTGGTCAGGAGTGTTAAAGCTATGAACATGTTCTTGCAAGAATTTGAGAAAAGTTCCAGGTGAGTTGGTTTTATTCAAACCCAAGATGTAAGGCTCCTGAACAGCCCTTTATGCTTTTAGATAACTTTAAGCATTAGGAAGTTGTTTTTTTTTCTATATTAAGCCATCTGCCTCCTCTCAATATAATGTCCCATGAGAAATGTGGATCTTTGGACCATAAATCCATAGCCAAGTTCTTTTTCACGGAAGGTCCTTTATGACTCTTTCAGACAAAGTAACTATGAGAAAGTAACTTTTTAAAGTGTTGGTCTGATAAACCCAAATCTATAAAGTAAGGACAGAAAACACCACACAGGCTTTTAATAGATAACTTCTGATTCTCTGACTTCTCTCTGAAGATATATTTCTTTTGCTGTGTTACAAAGCACCTTTTTTCTTTGATTTTACAGAGTTTGGGGTTTTATGTGTATGTGTATGCTAGCAGGTAAAAGAATTTATGTTCAAAAGTCTTTTTTCTTTGATTTAACCACAAAATATCTCTCTTTCTATAACTTTTTACTAAAGAGGATTTATGCCATATACTTTTCCTCCTTCTGTCATAAGATATAAAACCTCATTCTGCCAAGTCTTACTTAAACCTTCATTGAAGCACTCTCTCTTTCATTCTAGACTCTGGAGCAGTCTGTCCTACCTCTCAAATTACAGTTTCATTTCCATATAATTTTATGCTTAGACTGATGTGATCTCTTCACTTTCTCATCTTGTATGATTCATATTCCTGTTTATCCATACATAAGGCCTCCCAAAATGATCTACCAAATTTGTCAGTGACTTTTCTTCCTTTGTTTTTCTCTTCCCAAAGATCACTGATCTCTGAAATCACAGATCTACTTTCTGGTCCCATTGAATTATTTGTAACTTTTATCTATTTGAGGTCATAGTATTCTCATACGAGATTACCAAGAGAATATTGGTATTCAAAGGATGGACAACTTTGGACCATGAAAAGCCACTGTACTTTTTTATATGTGCTAGCCTAATTTCATGTTGTATCCTCGTAGGTGGTCAAATGAACCTCCTGAAAGTTGATGATTTTTCTTGATGTCCTTTTCTCCACTAAGTAGCAGTCTTGTACCTTTTAAAAAATATCCCCTTTCTGTAACGTGTAGCCTTACAGAGTTACCTTAGAAAAACTAAGAGGTTCAATGACTTGCCCAGAGCCAGTACATGCCAAAATCAAGACTTGACCTAGGCTTTCTTAACTATGAGATAAATTCTTCTCATTGAACCATGATGCTTCTTATGTTTTACATAAATCCTTTTTAGAATTTTTAAAAAATAATTATATTTCCTTCTCCTATTCCCTCCTGTGTATCCATAAGGTCTACAAAAATTATCTTCCAAATATGGTGGTGACATGTTCAGGGAGAACAAACATGCCTGGTATGAGGGCTTGCTGAGTCTTTCCTGGGCTGGTCATCTGCCTTTAGCATCACCCAATTCTCATCTGTATCTCCAAGAAGTCGTAGCATGTGTAGCAGCCATACCCTGATAAAATTATATTGGCAGACAGGTTAAACCAGGTTGAGGATAATTGAAAAGCCTCAAATCTCACAATGAGTTAAGAGGATGTCTATTCTAAGCACATGAAATTTTTCTCCTGGAGGAATGAGCAGATGAGAACAGCTTGTTACAAAGGCTATGAAAGTGGCTGACACAAGTGCTGTGAAGTGCATAGAGGTGGTCAGACATCAAAGATGCTTCTGTTGCATCCAGGCCAGTTGTCTTGACTTTATCTTGCTACTGGATTTTGATAACTTAGGAAGAAAAAGTGAGACTGATGACTTAGTTCAGCTTTGCTTCACTTAAATGCAATTTTGCACACGAGTCAAGACATCACCCCATGAGATCATTGGCTCTTTAAAGCTGAAGAATGAACAACAACCTGGAATATATTTTAGATCTTTTGAACTTCAGCAGCCCTCAGCCTTAGTATCCCTCAGTAGCAAGGATTATAGATGTGTGTCACCATGTCCAGCTAAAAATCTTTGTGTTACATAGAATTCTTTATTTGTCAAAGAACCCTTCTGATCGCTGAGGTAAATTTCCTCTCTAAAATTCCATGTTGCTGTTATTCTAAAGGAGGCTTATTGAGCTTATTGGCAAATATTTTTGTAAAGTATATTTGTGCCTGCAGTGTAATATTCCATATAACAATAACACCTATGAGTCTGCAGCAAGAACTAAAATGGCCTCAGGGATAGAGCCAGGCTTGGAGTAAATAAGAACTATGTTCAAGTCTGTAACTTGACTACATGACCCTAGGCAAGTCACTTAATCTTTTACTTGTATAAGTAATTCTCATAGGACTGTAACTTGCAGATGGATTTCCATGTATGGTAGTTTGATATGGGAGAGGAGAGACCTACCCCTTCTATTTGTGTGTGTGTGTGTGTGTGTGTGTGTGTCTCAGATTTGCAGGCCTTCTTGTGACATACATAATAGAGGGGATTGTCTCACCTTGAAATTCTTTATGCTAATAAAGTAACACATCTAGTCTCTATCTCTTTTATCTATATTATATTATCTCTGTTATATAAAGAATGAACACTAATGATTGAATGAATTTTAAATGAATAAACTACAAGTGATAGTTAATGTCTGTTTCTTGTTAGACTGGTGTTCAGCAGACAGCTGTTCCTCCTAAAAGTGTGGAATGTCTTCTTTCTTGAGCTACTTCATGTGTTTATTTATCATATGAGAACACCAATTCATGAGACTCAATTCAGTAAATCTATATGAAGCCTCTATAATGTAGAGGACATTGTGGTCTGATCTTTAAGGTTCTTTTCAGCTCTAAAATTCTATAGTGCTGTTATTCTAGGTGAGATTTGTTGAGGACATCAATAGATGTCTTTATAAAATATGACTTCATCATACCTTTCAGTTAATAAAGAAATAAAGATTGCATTCAATAAATGGCAATGGACATATAGATTAAAAATTAATTGGAAACTAGATAATCTAATCCTAAAAATAAGTGGGTCCAAAAACAAATCATAGAAATGGTCAATATTTTCATTAAAGAGAATGAAAACTATAATACAACTTACCAAAATTTATGGGATGCAGCCAAAGCAATACTTAATTTTTATTAAATTAAATTAGTTAATTAATTTATTTTATTCTGAACTTAAGAAACAAAACAAGCATTTTTATAACGTAATGGAATGGGATAGAAAGATGATTACATATGAAACTGCAAATTTATTATATACAACTTGATCTTCCTTTTAAATATATAACATCATTATCTATCTGCATCCAGAGGAAAGAAACTTATAAATAGAAGTATATATAGAATGATTACATACACACATTGTCTAATGGTAGCCATTGATAGGATGGGATTAAGAGGCAAGAAAGGGGAAAAAGGAGAGAAAAAAAGAATAAAGAAAGTTAATATAATGAAACAGTACTTAAAAGAAAATTTATATCTCTAAATGATTATATCAATAAAATAGAGAAAGAGAAGATCAATGAATTAGACAATTCAATTAGAAATTGAAATTAGAAAATTAGAAAAAAAAACAAATTAATTATCTCCAATTAGATACCAAATTACAAAGCCTGAAAAATCAAAGGAGAAATAAATAAAATTGAAAGTAAGAAAACCCTTGAGCTAACAAATCAAACTAGAAACTGATTTTATTGGGAGGGGTGGGGAAACCCCAATAAAATAGATTAACCATTGGTTAATTTGATTTTTTTTAAATATGAAAGAAAAAATTAAATTATCAGTTAAATTAAATATTAGTTAAAAGTATTTAATAATTAAATAATTTGTTATATTACAAAATACTTTTCACACGAATCAGATCTAAACCATTGAAAAAATATTAATTGTTCATAAGTAGGCTGAGAAAATATAATGAATATAACAATTCTACCTAAATTAATTTGTTTATTTGGTTCCATGCCACTCAAATTACCAAAAAATATTTTATAAAGTTAGAAAAAATAATAAAATTTATCTGGAAGAACAAAATGTCAAGAATATCAAGGAAATCAATTAAAAAAAATAAGGAATATGACCTAGACATACCAGATCTTGAATTGTAATATAAAGTTATAATGCATCAAAAGTCTGATACTGACTTAGAAATATCCTGGTGGATCAGTGGAATATGTAAATGATCATAATAATATAGTATTTAACCCAAAAATCCTAGTTTTGAAAACAAAATCTCATTATTTGACAAAAAGCTGCTGAGAAAACTGGAAAATAATATGGCAAAAAGTAGGTATAAACCAATATCTCACACCATATATCAAGATAAGACCAAAATGGTATTTGATTTACATGTAAAGGTTAATATCATAATCAAATTACAAGAGCAGCAATGAGGGAAGAATTTAGAGAGTATTATGAAAATAAAATGGCTCATTTTGATTATATAAAATTAAGCAGTATTTGCACAAGTAAGATCAATGCAACAAAAATTAGAAGAAAGCTGGGGAAAATTTTTTATGGTAGGTATCTCTGATAAAGGCCCCATTTCTTAACTGTGTAGAGAATTGAGTTATATTTATGAGAACACAAGTCATTCCCCAATTGATAAATACTCAAAGGATATGAATAGACAGTTTTCAATTAAAGAAACAAACCTATTTATAGTCATATAAAAAAAAGTTCTTAATCATTATTGATTAGAGTAATGAAAATTAAAACAGTGCAGAGGTACTACCTCACATCAATCAGATTGACTAATATCACATAAAAAGAGATAATTTTGGATATTGATTGAGTTGTGGGAAAATCAGGATACCAATGTTCCATTGGTAGAGCTATGAACTTCTCCAGCCATTCTGGAGAACAATTTGGAACTATACCTGAATGGCTATAAAACTGTGCATACCCATTGATCCAGCAATACCAGTGCAAAGTCAATATCCCAAAGAGTATTTTTAGAAAGGGAGAGACAAAAGTCTATCTGTACAAAAAAAAATTATATCAGCTCTTTTTGTGGTATCTAAGAATTGGAAATTGAAAGGATGCCCATCAATTGGGAAATAAGTGAAGAAGTTGTAGTCTATAATTGCAATGGAATAGTATTATTCTGTAAGACATGACAAGCAAAATTATTTCAGAAAAACCTAGAAAGACTTATATGAACTGATATAAATGAAGTTAGCAGAACCAGGAGAATAGTGAATACAGTAACAGCAATATTATATGATGGATTATAAATGACTTGGATATTCTCAGATAAACAATGATCCTAAATAATCCCAAAGGATTTTGAAAAATGCTATCCCCAAGTAGAGAAAGACCAAAGCATACTATTTTTACTCTCTTTTTCTCTTTCTTTTCCTTTTCTTTTCTTTCTTTCTTTTTCTTTCTTCACCTCTCTTTTTCTTCCTTCCTTCCTTTTTTTCCATCTTTTTTTTTCTTGTTTGAGTCCTCTTGCACAGAATGATTGAAGTAGAATTATTACCATGATGTTATATGCATAACCTATATTAAATAGCTTACCATCTGAGAAGAGAGAGGGAGGGATAGAATTTGGAACTCAAAATTTTTTAAATGCCAAATGTTAAAAATTGCTTTTATGTGTAATTGGGGGAAATCAGATATTTTAAATATATATCTATACCTTCAGTGTAATAACAATCAATATGATAATAATATCCATTTGTTTGCAGTGACATACACTGAGACACAAAAGCAAAAATTATATAATCTCTAGGTAGCTATGTGGCTCAGTGGATAAAGTGTTGGGTCAGGAATACCTAAATTCAAATGTGGATTTGTACATTTACTAGCTGTGTGATCCTGAGCAAATCATTTATTCTTTTTGTTTAATATCGTCATCTGTAAAATAAGCTCAAGAGGTAAATGGCAAACCACTCAAATTTCTTTGCCAAAAAAACCCCAAGTGGGATCATGAAGAATCAAACATGACTGAAAACAACCAAACAGCAACAAAAGCAATTCCTACCTTAAAGGAGCAGCTTATATTCCAATGAGGGAATGTAGCCCAAAGTTTGATTAAGTAACTACAGAGGATATACAGTGAATCAGTGTCCTTTTAGGAGGTAGAGAGCTGGATAAAAACAGGAAATATAAAAGATGGCTTTACCTCTGCTTTATAGAAAGCTAGAGGTTCAAAGACAGAAGTAAGGGGACAAGTTGTAAACTGATCAGAAGAAGCAGTTCTGGCTACAATAGAGGGTCAGGAGATGCAGTTGCCTGCACAAGAAAGTCCAGGCCAGTGTGGCTGGAGCAGAGGGAACAGGACAGGGCTTGATATTAACTTACTCAAGAAAGTATGGAAAAGGAACTAGTTTGTGGAAGGCTTTAACTGGGAAGCTGAGGATTTGGTATTTTATTTTTCAGATGATTGGAAAACAGAGTCAGGATTGGGGAGAGCGTGGTCTGAGAGATCCCATAAATGTTTGCTAAAGGCATAAGAAATGAAAGGGAGCGATGGTGCCCTGTCTGGTGGACCTTTTACATCTCAGAGCAATGCACAAAATGGTGCAAAAACTAGATGCAAGTTGATAATGGCTGTGGGATTCAGAACCTGAGTGCTCAATGAGTTGTGATAGATAACGCCTTTTGGCTCAGGTCTTCTTCGTCATTGTTCCTATTTCCCTTTTTAATTGCTTGCTAATAGTCTGACAGGTGCATGACAGGTTTGGGGCAATACACTGGCTGGTAAGAATTTCCAAACATTTGTCATCTATTATCTTCCATTTCTTCTTTAACTTGTGAGTTTTTTTTAGAATTTCCTACTCCCCCACTCCTTTCCAGGACAACTTATGATTCAGCTGTTCATTGTACTGTCAGCTCGGCCATTAAGCCAAGTCTCTATTATATTCTCATCATTTTGTCTTTATTGTCTTTAACATAGGTAGGGCACCTGGGCAATCATTTGCGAAGGTGGATTTGCTAGCTGCACCAGCAATGCCAGCCTGCTCTGGAAATTCATCCTGGACATGCAGTAATGTGTGTCGCATTTTTTCTTTGGGGGCAGGAGAGCAACACTAGACTCTCAAAGTCTTATTTTTGTAAAATACTTTTCTCATAGTGAGAATTACACATATAAAGCATCAAATGGAATCAGATTTTCTCTTTGTCCATGTCAGCTGCCGGGCATGGGAAGCCATTTGGAAGAGAAACCTTCCAGGCAACAATTCTAACAATAGCTTTTAAAAATCCCTTTATTGAAATATAAAAATGACAGGTACTATTATCTGGTGAGATAATGGATGTAAATTACTTCCTGTTCTAGAAAACACTGTATAACATTCTCGATCATTACTATATTGATTTTATTCATATTCATATTAATAGTACGCTATATATTATTGAATATATTTGTTATATTAATATTGCTGCTCTCAGTCAGATGTATCCTATTCTCATTGGAATTAAAACAAGCCACTCCCTATCTAGTTAACAGTAATAAAATGGATTGTTACTCCATACAAAGATATGAAGAATAATATCTATGCCTAGAGCCTTGGACTCTTCAGAGAAAAATGTTATATAATAGATAAAATAGGTAAAGATAACAATGTTCCTCGTCCAACCTCCCTCATTCCCCCAAGAAGTGAAATGATTTTTTTCTGTCACATAGGTAGTAAATTTCAGAGGCAAAATTTGGACCCAGGTCATGGGATTTTGTAGGATTTTAGAGTTTGAACTGAAAAGGACTTTAGAAGTCTTATCAAAGCTCTTTCTATTGTACCATACTGCCTGCCAATCTCAGATATATAATTTTGTTTTTTAATAAATTATACATTTTTACTGAAAGTGTTAGTAATTCCACAGAGACATCTATTTTTCTTTTATTTATTTATTTTTATTATAACTTTTTATTGACAGAGCCCATGCCAAGGTTATTTTTTATAACATTATCCCTTGCACTTGCTTCTGTTCCGACTTTTCCCCTCCCTCCCTTCACCCCCTCCCCCAGATAGAGCCATGTATTTTTTTAAAATAACTTTTTATTGACAGAACCCATGCCAGGGTAATTTTTTACAGCATTATCCCTTGCATTCACTTCTGTTCCAATTTTTTCCCCTCCCTCCCTCCTCCCCCTCCCCCAGATGGCAAGCAGTCCTTTACATGTTAAATAGGTTAAAGTATATCCTAGATACAATATATGTGTGCAGAACCGAACAGTTTTCTTGTTGCACAGGGAGAATTGAATTCAGAAGGTATAAATAACCTGGGAAGAAAAACAAAAATGCAAGCAGTTTATATTGATTTCCCAGTGTTCTTTCTTTGGGTGTAGCTGCTTCTGTCCATCCTTGATCAATTGAAACTGAATTAGCTCTTCCATCAGAATACATCCTCAAACAGTATCATTGTTGAGGTATATAATGATCTCCTGGTTCTGCTCATTTCACTTAGCATCAGTTCATGTAAGTCTCGCCAGTCCTCTCTGTATTCATCCTGCTGGTCATTCCTTACAGAACAATAATATTCCATAACATTCACATACCACAATTTACTCAGCCATTCTCCAATTGATGGGCATCCATTCATTTTCCAGCTTCTAGCCACTACAAACAGGGCTGCCACAAACATTTTGGCACAGACAGGTCCCTTTCCCTTTTTTAGTATCTCTTTGGGGGATAAGCTCAGTAGAAACAGTGCTGGATCAAAGGGTATGCACAGTTTGATAACTTTTTGAGCATAGTTCCAAATTGCTTTCCAGAATGGCTGGATGTGTTCACAATTCCACCAACAATGTATCAGTGTCCCTGTTTTCCCACATCCTCTCCAACATTCCGCATTATCTTTCCCTGTCATTCTAGCCAATCTGACAGGTGTGTAGTGGTATCTCAGAGTTGCCTTAATTTGCATTTCTCTGATTAATAATGATTTGGAGCATATTTTCATTTGTCTATAAATAGTTTCAATTTCTTCATCTGAGAATTGTCTGTTCATATCCTTTGACCATTTATCAATTGGAGAATGAGCCATGTATTTTCAAAGCAGTGAGTAGCTAGGAACTTGGAAAAAGAATAATGATATTAATATATTTTAAAGTTTTGAAAGTCCTTTAGATTTTTTTTTTGGCTGAGGCAATTGGGGTTAAGTGACTTGCCCAGGGTCACACAGCTAGGAAGTGTTAATGTCTGAGGCCAGATTTGAACTCAGGTCCTCCTGATTTCAGGTTTGGTGTTCTATATACACTACACCAACTAGCTGCTCCATCCCTTATATTCTTTATGAATGAATGAATGAATGCATGGATGTATGTATATTTATTAAGCACTTACTGGTACTATGCTATATGTTCTTTAAAAAAACAACAGAAAAAGGAGAGGAATTTTACTCTGGTTGGAGAAGACAGAAATCAGTTGTGGGGTGGATGGAAAAGCCCACAGTTCCTAAAGGGGCAGCTATCAGGGCTAAAGGCAAGTCTTTGCAGTCTTTGAGATATATGTAGAGAGGAATGGCCTGCCACCATTGGGAAGAGAGGAATGATTCTAACGGTAAAAGAGTTGGTTCTTGGTTTCCTCTAGCATGAGTTGGGACAGGGTTGGTGACGGGGAGAGAACATAGCAAGGAAAGTATGGGCTCAAATTTGGGAAGGAAGGACAGGGTGGAATCCCACTGGGCCCACATCTAAGACCCTGTAGGAGCTTTTAATGTCTGGCACAGCTCGTTGGCAGAGGGAACCACTTATTCTTGGGCAAACTTTCATAGAACATTAGTTTCACAGTGAGACCTGTGAGCCTGGAAACATACACAGGTCATCAGATGGGGCAGGATTTCTTCTTTGTTCATGTCAGCAAACCTGTGAGACAGAGTCATATGGGTCTTGATTTATTTTCATTTTGCAGATTAGGCAACTGAGGTTTATCAATGTTAAATGACTAAATATAAATTGTGTGACATGGACATCCATCTAATAAGCATCATAGGTGGGATTCAAATCCAAGTCTAACCTAACTCCATCTATAATACCACAGATACATAGCAACAGGGACAAGAGACAAATTTTTCATTCCTTTAAAGAATTTCATGAGTCCCCAGCCTGATTCCTTCTAGGTTTTACCTAAGTCTTTTCCAGTCCCGGACTGCTGGCTGAAGAGTAATTTGCATGGCACTGGAATGCTGCAGGTGTGACTTACCTTTCAATGTTTGCTGTCAGTGTTAAGTGATTCAGGTTCTGAGTGAAAGGTTTATTTGAAAGTCACTGTTCGAGGATTTAATCGTTTAAACCAATCTTCCCCATATGTGTGTCTAGAATTTCAATTCATTGCATTGTCTAGTTCTTGGTCATCACGTCTGGCCATGATGGGAACAAGAAATACATGATGATATATTCTACAATTTCTCTACCCCACCACTCTTCTCAAACAATGCCCATATTTCAGGCCTGTGTCTAGATTTTATGGATAATGTATATTCAGTATAATAGTAATAGGACATTAAGTAAGGCCATGGCAACTGAATAACATTTCAGATATCCCATTACAATTCTAGTCTACAACACAAGATGAAGAATTTAAAACTCAATTCTTATATCCTGTTCTGAATTAAAGAATTTTAAACAATTTCTTCCTTAATAAGCTTACAAATGCTTTAGAATTTCATGCTTTGTGTACAAGATGAATATCAGAGAAGAATCATAAAATATTAGAGCTAGAAAAACTTCTGGAGTCCATGCTTTTAACAGTACAGATGAAGAAAGGCAGGCTTAAAATCATTGCCTGAAATTCTCAAACTATCTGTGTGCCCTCGGATGAGTCACTTGAATGAGTGAAATAGTGAGTGAATGAATGAATAAAAGCATTTAAAGGCTTATTATATGCTGAGCTACTGCAAACTCTGCTATAGAGAGCCCTACTCCAATGGGCTGACCACATTATTTGAATGTCAAATGTAAATTTGTATTCTTCCAAGGAAGGCACACACATGGTGGTCAGAGGAAGTAGTAGGACAGACTCAAGGTCTCTCTGAAGAACTTCAGAATTGGTTGCATGACATGGGAGATATTGGCACAGGACCATCCAGCATGGCGAGCCCTCATCAAAGAAGGGACCGTGTTCTGTGAACAAAGTAGAATTACAGTAACTCAAAAGAAACAGATGTACAAATTTAGAGATATCTCTACCCCAAATGTTCATATGAACTCTGTGTGCCCAAGCTGTAGTAGAGCATTCTGGGTCATAAGATCTGATCAGCTACAGTTGGACACACTGTATTTTGATTCCGATTTCATTTTAATTCTCTTTGAGCACTATATGTTATACTCACAGATAGAAAAACAAAAAACTAGACTTCTGAAAAGTGGGAACAATACATATTGGGGAACAGTAAGTAACAAGGGAGTTTTTGCCTCAGGAAGTCACAAAAGAAAGGAGACATAGGGGAGTTGATTGAACTGCTTCTTTGGCAATTTTGTAGGTATTAATTTGATTACACTTTATAGATGGAAGGAGGAGGAAGGAAGAAGGTAAAGGTAAAGTGGGACAGTGTGGCAGATGGCAAGAAATTGGCAGACTGAAATATAAGTGGTAGCGGGACTGGCTATTGTCCATGTGATGTTCATTAATTGAGAAAATTTGTCCCCTTCCCAAGTAGATGCTCTCAGGTCTCAATGGCTTCAATCCTCTGGGCCTCAATTTTCCCATTTGTAAAAAAGAGGAAATTAGTGTGCTTTTAAATCCATGAGACTAAGAAACTAGTTTATGGCAGAGAGCCAAGACTCAAATCTAGTTCTTCAACAACCAAGTACCACTGCAAGAGTAATAATATTTGATATTAATATGGCACTTTAAGTTTATTACGTGCATTAAATAAGTGTTCTTTGCAAGATGCTCATGCTGCTTGTTCTCATAGTAATCACCAGCACTTCAAAAAGTACTTTGTTAACCACAGAACACTACATAGACATAGGTGATTTATTGATTTATTTAGACAGGTTTTAGTTTTGTGGGGAGCTATTTTCACAAAGGCATGTCTTTGAAATCAGGATTAGAAACCAAATACTCCTCTTGGTTCAGATGCCGCCTTTGAGCCTCTAGCAGGAGTCATTACCCTATTTGATACACTCACTAGTGGCCTAGAGATTTTTTGACCTTGTTGGCCTTGGGAACTTTTCTCTAGCATTTTTGAGCCAGAAACTGTGGGATGTTTTGTTTTGTTTCCCCAGAGATTGGTGTTCTCCTGGTGCAGCAGTCCTTCAGCTCTGAGTAAACAGGATCCCAGAGCCAGCAGGCATGTCAGCCAGTATATTGGAGAGCTTCAAATTAATTGGTTAAGATGTTGTGAACTTTAGAATTCTTCTTTGAAACAAAGATCCCTAGTCAGTACATTTTCAAGTGTTACCTAGTAGTAGTAACTCTTGGGTCTTTTTCCCCAATAGAAAATGATCGGCACTAATGTCACTCACCAACTCAGAACCATTCATTGGAGCCCAACTATTTACCAAATTATGTTTAGACCAGAGTGTCCAACTCTCTAAACCAGATTAAATCATAATTGGGAATTAAATTAAATTAAATAAACATACAATAGAACATAGACAATATTAACATATGGTTTTCTAAGTCAAAATGTGGCCAGCAGGGATCTTTATGTAGGTTTTAATGGCCCTGGTTTTTTGACTTTGATACTAGGATGCAGAGGGAAGAATTCTGGATTTTGTGCTGAAAAACTAGGTTCAAATCTCACTTCAGCTGCTTACTATTTGTGGGATGTTTTATCTTTCACAAAGTCAATTGCCCCATTTTTAAAAATGAAGGAGTTGATACTTTTGAAAATCTAATGTATTCTTTCTAGAATTAAGTGCATAATAATCAGAATGGTGGGGTTTAGAGGTAGAAGGGACTTTGGATCTAAAACGAGAGTGGGAAGAACACAGACTTTAGAGTCAGAAGGACTTGGAGTCAGAAGCTGATTTTCTGAATGCCTTTAATAAGGCATTTAACATCTCTGGTCTCAATTTCCTCTCCTATAAAATGGGAAGATTGAACTAGAGGACCTCTAGGTTACCTTTTATTTATAAAAAGTAGGGGTACAGAGTGTCAAGGGAGCAAAACCAGGAAAACATTTATGTAAAAATAACATTAAAAAAAAGTAACTTTGAAGGATGTGATAGCTAAGGAAACAGCTCCATTTACCTGTAGTTCCTCTGTTTTGTCTCTGGCCCTTGCTTGTCCATCTGTCGCCAGCCCCTAGGGGTTGCACCTCCTCTTCTGTCTGTTCATGTCTGACCCACACATGTGCCTCCCCCTTCTTCTGGGCCCTAGCTCCACGGATTCTTGTTTCAGCTCTTGCTTCTCCATCTTCTAGTCCCCCGTGTGTCCTAGAATGTTGTGATAGCCCCTTCCTTCTGTGGGTGAGCAGCCCCTTTCCTGCCTCCCTCCTCACCTCCCTTTCCCACATCCCAAGAGCAAATTTACATAAGTAAAAGTCATTTTACAAAGAGGTCTAAAGTATGTCCACTTGGTAAAACAAGAATTTCTGTATAAGCTTTGTTCTTTTGTTCTTCCTGTGTGTCTGACTGCATGTGTGAGGCAGGCCCCCTTGCTGGTGAATTTAATATATCCTAGTTTGGGTTCCTAAATTTCTGGTTCTGATTCTTTGTTCTATTTCTATTTTTTTGTATGTGTGGTGTGGGTAGTTTTATTTACAAGGACTTAATAACTCTGTGGTGAATGTATAAACCTTTTTTGCTTGATTATGCATTTTTGTAATGGTTTTATTTTTCTTGCCTTTTCAATGAATAAGGGAAGGACAGGTGGAAAGGAGAAATTCAGAACTGAAACTATAAATGAATTTTTAAAATTGTACTTAAAAACATTTGCCAATGCAGTTATTGATCATAATTCTAGAGGTTCAATGATGATGCCTTCACTCACTTCTTAACAGAGAGAGGATGGATCCAGGGTACAAAGATGGACATACATTTTTGGATGTAACCATTGCAAGAATTTATTTTTCTTGGCTAGACATTTTTGCTAAAAGGCATTTTTAAAATTTTAATTTAGTTAATTTAATTTAGTTGGGGGGAAAAGATCAAAGAGAGTTGAAAATGACCCAAACAAAAATATTTATAGCAGCTATTTTGCAAGGACAAGGTGTTAGAAACTAAGGAGGAACTCATTAACTAAAGAATGACTGGACAAGTTATGGTATATAGGAATGCTGATGGGGATGATTTCAGATAAACCTTCAGAGTAAAGAGAGCAGAACCAGGAGAACACTCTGTAGTCCAATAAGAATATTGTAAAAGCCCACTTTTAAAATCTTAAGAATACTGATCAACATATTAATAGACCATGCTTTTGGAGGACTCTTGATAAACTACTTGACTCACTTCTTGAGAGAGAGATGATGGATTCAGTGTACAAACTGAGACTTTTTTTGAGACATGGCTGTTGTGGGAATGTGTTTGGAGTGACTGTCCATGTGATTTCCCCCCCTCCTTGTTTTCTCAATGCAAGCATAGAAAGTAGGTGGAAAAGAAGGCAGATGTTTGGAAGAGAATCTAAAGAAAAATTTGTCTGGGAAGATGTGATAAAGAGAGAGAGAGAGAGAGAGAGAGAGAGAGAGAGAGAGAGAGAGAGAGAGAGACAGACATTCTGGGAGAAATAGAGGCAAAGATGCAGAGACATGGAGACAGACAGAGACAGACAGCAGACAGACAGAGAAAATAAAACCTTCTTTGTTGAAAAAAAAGTTGAAAGTATGGCTAAAGGGAGCTAAATTAAATGACTCTAAATTCTATTTCAGCACTAGATTTATGGCTATGTGAAACTTCATTCTCTGGCTCCAGATTTTTTTTTTAACTTTGTGTTCTACTGTTTCTCTGAACTTCCAATTTCAATCACATTAGACACCTCTCTACTTCCCAAATATTTCTTGGACTTCATATCTGCTTATCTCTACCTATAGAGTCCCAGGTACTCAGAATACCTTTATCTTCCATCCTGACTGTTTAAATACTTCCTGTCTTTCAAAGCCTAAATCAAATGCCATTTCCTTTGTAAACTTGATCTACTGACTAACTAGGGTGATTCTCTTTATTCTGAATGTCTGTAGCATCTTAGATTCTCTCCCACCCTGTGTATTTCTGTCTGTCTTTGTCTGTCTGTATGAATGTCTTTTTCTCTCTTCCCTTATTTTTCTGTCTCCCCTCTCTTCTCTCTCCCTTCTTTCCTTTTCTAATATCTGTTCTCTCCCTCCCCACTTGCCATAAAAGTTTAGCCCTATGCCTTGTTCACATTGCTATCTACCACAATGGCTCGTAAATGCTAATTTTTCAGTGAACATTTTGAATGAATGAAAATGTCCAAAGTGTTCAAGCATGGTAGAGCACACCTGTTCTCCTAACTGTGGCTGAGGCTAGCAGATCTCTTAAACTCAGGAGTTCTGAGCTACACTGGATTTGGCCTCTAGAAGCATGTACTCCCATTTTGACTAGCAATGGGCAAACCAACCCAGGTCAAAAATGGAGCAAATCAAAGCTCCTCTACTGGTCAGAGTAAGTTGTAAGTAGCTTGTGAATAACCCTTGGACTTCCAGTTTGGGTAAGATAATGGTCAAAGTGAATTATGTTGGCACATAATTCTCTCCTATTTGCCAGAATTCCTAGTGGATCATAGACTCATGGGACTTAGGGCTGGGTAAGAGTTTCAAGATCATCTTGTTTACTTCTTCCCTTATACAGGTAGAAAATTAAGATCTAAGGAGTTCAAGGAACCAAAGTCATATAATTAATAAATAACAAAGCTATAACTCAAATCCATGTTCTCTAATTCTATATGCTGTTCCCCTCATCACCTCACTTGGAAATTTTAACAAGCCAATATATTTTGCTCCTATTATCATCTCCTTATTAAATCATGTCAAGGTTTTGAGAGAAGTGAAAAATCCCGCAAAAGGTTGGGTCCTCTTGCATGAGAGGTTAGTGACATTTTTACCTTTGAATCAGTTCCCAAGCTCATGCACAATCTCCTGCCATCTGTTCCTTTCCTTCCCACTGTCTCAGATCTTCGATTTCTAATTGACATTTACAACATGGGGCCATATGTGGTGATACTTTGTCTTTGCGTAGGTCCTTTCTTCTAGGGAGCTGAATTTACTGCACCAACACCATCTCATTAATCATCCTGACTTTCCCATGAGCTAAGTGGCAGGTACAAGTGTGAAGTTGATTAAAGAAAGACAAAGATGAGAAATATCTTGTGTTGCTTAAAGCTTAGCTTGGAAGCACAACTTCAGATCTAAATATTTGAGCAATGTGAGCTCCTTTTCCCTGTTTTAAACATAATTCATAATTGTGGCTTAACTTGTCACCCCACAGATAGAGTCTCTAGAAAAATAGTTTTAATAAAGAGAATAGAATTGTAACTAGGAAAGAGCAACTTAGCCCTTAGACACCAAAACTTAAAGGGCCCAAAAGTGTAAAATAATGAGGCAGCCAAGTGGTGTGATGGATAGCGCACCAGCCCTGGAGTCAGGAGGACCTGAATTCAAATGCGGCCTCAGACATTTAACACTTACTAGTTGAGAAGAATCTTTTGCAGGAGTTCTAGGAGTAGAACCAAGATGTCAGAGTAAAATCAGGGAGCTGCTCAAGCTCTCCCAGTTTCCCTCAAAAAACACATCAAGCCAAGACTCTGAGCAAAATCTAATGGAATGAATCCACTCTCCAAACTCAAGGTAGACTGAAAAAACTTCAAGAAAGGTCAGTCTGACTGAGGTGAAAAGGGTGTTCATCACAGGTCACATAGACTCTAGGAAAGCCTGTGAGAGGATCTTAATCATAGCAAATCATCTATTAATACCCTCGTCCTCGCTCAATAAAGGAACAAATTAATGGAGCAGTTTCCAGTCCCAGCTTAGAAGACAAACTTTGGGAAACCAGGCTTTTTACTGAACAGAGCTGGGAAAGATATCCCTTATAAACACAAGAGGCTCCTGTGCTCAAAGCTAAGGCTCAGAGCAGAGCTCCAACTTAAAAGTAAAAAGAGATAAATACCAAAAGAAACAGCAAAAAAAATTAAAAAAAAAACCTTGACCATAGAAAGTTATGAGGACAAACAGTGAGATAAATTGGTCTCATGCCCAAAGTGGCTTCTTGTAAATGCTCATGAAAGATTTCAAAGACTTCAAAAAGAGAGGTAGAAGAAAAAGTGAGAAAAGAAATGAGAGGTTTGCCTGAGAGAGTCAGTAGTTTGGAAAAGGAAGGCAAAAAATTGTCTGAAGAAAATAACTACTTAAACAGTAGAATAAACCAAAGGGGAAAAGAGATAAAAAAGATAACTGAAGGAAATCACACATTAAAAACTAGAATGAGCAAATAGAAGGTAGTTACTTTGTGAGATAGCAAGAATCAGTCAAACAAAGTAAAAAGAATGAAAAAATTGAAGAAAATGGAAAATACCTCATTGGCAAAACAGCCTGGAAAATAGATCCAGAAGAAACAATTTAAAAATTATTGGCCTACTTGAAGGCCATGACCAAAAAAGAGCCTAGAGAGCATTATACAAGAATTAATTAAGGAAAACTGCCTCAATATTCTAGAAACAGGAGGGAAAATACTCATTGAAAGAATCCATTGATCACCTCTGGGAAAAGATCCCATAAGGAAAACTCCAAGGAACATTGTTGCAAAACTCTAAAACTATGATCTCAAGGAAAAATACTTCAAGCTGCCAGACAAAAACAGTTCAAATATCAAAGAGCAACAATCAGGATTACCCAGGATCTGGCAGGTTCTACAACAAAAGATTGGAGAGCCTGGAATAACATTCAGGAAGGCAGAAGACCTGAGGTTATAACCAAGAATTACTATCTAGTGAGATTTAGCATCATCTTTCAGGGGAGGAGGTAGTGCTCCAATGAAGCAAGAGATTTTCAATCATTTCTATTGAAAAAACCGGAACTACTCAAAAAAATTAATCTACAAACACAGGATTCGAGAACCATAGAAAACTAAACAGGAGAAAATATATATTTAAAGTTTGAACTGTTCACATCCCTAGATAGGAAAACAATATCTATAACTCTTGAGAACTGTATCTGACACTGGGGCAGATAAAGGGGGGCATCACATGGACTGAGGGCATTGATGTGAATGGACTCTGATGGGATGACATTAAAAAAAAGACATTCAGATTGGCTAGAATGATAGGGAAAGATAATGCTGAATGGTCGAGGGGATGTGAGAAAACAGGGACACTGATACATTGTTGGTGGAATTGTGAACACATCCAGCCATTCTGGAAAGCAGTTTGGAACTAGGCTCAAAAAGTTATCAAACTGTGCATACCCTTTGATCCAGCAGTGTTTCTACTGGGCTTATACCCCAAAGAAATACTAAAGAAGGGAACGGGACCTGTATGTGCCAAAATGTTTGTGGCAGCCCTCTTTGTAGTGGCTAGAAGCTGGAAAATGAATGGATACCCATCAATTGGAGAATGGTTGAGTAAATTGTGGTATATGAACGTTATGGAATATTATTGTTCTGTAAGGAATGACCAGCGGGATGAATGCAGAGAGATCTGGTGAGACTTACATGAACTGATGCTAAGTGAAATGAGCAGAACCAGGAGATCATTATATACCTCAACAATGATACTGTTTGAGGATGTATTCTGATGGAAGTGGATCTCTTTGATAAAGAGAGCTAATTCAGTTTCAATTGATCAAGGATGGACAGAAGCAGCTATACCCAAAGAAAGAACACTGGGAAATGAATATAAATTGCTTGCATTTTTGTTTTTCTTCCTGGGTTATTTATACCTTCTGAATCCAATTCTCCCTGTGCAACAAGAGAACTGTTCAGTTTTGCACACATATATTGTATCCAGGATATACTGTAACCTATTCAACATGTAAAAGACTGCTTGCCATCTGGGGGAGGGGGTGGTGGGAGGGAGGGGAAAAAATCGGAACAGAAGTGAGGGCAAGGGATAATGCTGTAAAAAATTACCCTGGCATGGTTTCTGTCAATAAAGTTATTGAAAAAAAAGACATTAAGGGGTGGAAAAAGAGGAAAAGGAAGGTATAATGAGGCAATTAGTTCCCATCAAGAAGTTCAAAAGACCTATTACAATCCAGGGAGGGAAAGGGAAGAGGATGAGATTGTCTGGAGCTTGATTTCAACTGTTTTAGCTCTAAGAAGAAATAAGTTAATCATTCAGTTGGAGCACAGAAACTTATTTAATCCTATAAAGGAGTAAGAGGAATAGAAAAGGGAGGGATAGAAGTAAGGGCAGAATCACTAGGGAAATAATGTAAGAGAAGGGGGAAGGGTTGATAAAAGATAAAGTTGGTAGCTGGGGTGGATAAATAAGAAGCATATGATGAAGAACAAGGTGGAAAAAGAGAACAAAAGTATATATAGGGGAGAAAATAGGATGGAGAAAAATACAGAGCTGATAATCATAACTGTTAATGTGAATGGGATGAACTCTCCCATAAAATGGAAGCAAATAGCAGAATGGATAAAAAAAAAACAGAATCCTACAATATGTTGTTTATAAGAGACACATTTTTCATAGAGAGACATAAACAGAGTAAGGGTAAAAGGCTGGAACAGAATTTATTATGGTTCAGCTGAACTTAAAAAAAAAAAGCAGGGGTAGCAATTCTGATCTCAGATAAAACAAAAGTAAAAATAGATCCTATTAAAAGATATGAGGGGGAATACATCTTTTTTTCCCCCAGTATATTTGCCAAGAAAACACCAAATGTTTTCTTTTTTCTTTTTTTTTTTTTAATAACAACTTTTTTATTGACAGAACTCATGCCAGGGTAATTTTTTTACAACATTATCCCTTGCACTCGCTTCTGTTCTGATTTTTCCCCTCCCTCCCTCCACCCCTTCCCCTAGATGGCAAGCAGTCCTATATATGTTGGATATGTTGTAGTATATCCTAGATACAATATATGTTTGCAGAACTGAACAGTTCTCTTGTTGCACAGGGAGAATTGGATTCAGAAGGTAAAAACAACCTGGGAAGAAAAACAAAAATGCAAATAGTTTACATTCATTTCCCAGTTTTCTTTCTTTGGGTGTAGCTGCTTCTGTCCATCATTTATCATTTGAAATGGAGTTAGGTCTCTTTGTCAAAGAAATCCATTTCCATCAGAATACATCCTCATACAGTATCGTTGTTGAAGTGTATAATGATCTCCTGGTTCTGCTCATTTCACTTAGCATCAGTTCATGTAAGTCTCTCCAAGCCTCTCTGTATTCATCCTGCTGGTCCTGGGGAAATACATCTTGATAAAGGGTACAATAAATAATTAAGTAGTAAAGATACTAAATGAGTATGTACCAAGTGGTAGAGCTTGCAAATTCCTAGAGAAGATTTTAAACTAGGAAGAAATAGACAAAAAAAAACTATTGTAGTAGGGGATTTCAATCTTCCCCTCTGAGAATCAGACAAATCTAACTACAAAATAAACAAGAAAAAAATTAGGGATATTACTAGGATCCTTAAAAACCTTGATATGATAGAACCCTGGAGAAAATTCAATAGAGACAGAAAGGAATGGACCTTTTTCTTGGCAGTACATGGCACTTACACAAAAACTTACCATGTATTAAGGCATTAAAAACTTCACAATAAAATGCAAAAAGCCAGACCATAATGCAATAAAAATTATATTCAATAAAGGGCCAGGGAAAGATAGATTAAAAACCAGTTGGAAATTAATTAATCTAATTCTAAAGAATGAAGGAGTCAAACAACAAATCACAGAATCCATCATTTCGTCCAAGAAAATGACAATAATGAGAAAACATACCAAAACCTATGGGATGCAGCCAAATCAGTTCTTAGGGGAAATTTTATATTTCTAAATAGCTACATAAAATAAAATAGAGAAAGAAGATATTAATGAATTAGGCATGTAACTAAAAAGGCTAAAAAAAAGCCAACAGAAATCATATGATAATTTCAATACATGCAGAAAAAGCTTTTGAGAAACTACAGCATCCATTCCTATTAAAAATACTAGAGAACATAAGGATAAAGGGAGCTTTCCTTAAAATAATAAGCAGTATCTATCTAAAACTTATAGCAAGCATTATTTGAAATGGAGAGAAGCTGGACACGTTCTCAATAAGATTAGGGATAAAACAAGGATGTCCATTATTACCACTATTATTCAACATTGTACTGGAAATGTTGGCTTTAGCAATAAGAAAAGAAAAAGAATTAAAGTTATTAGAATAGTCAATCAGGAAATAAAACTTTCACTCTTTGCAGATGATATGATGATATACTTAGAGAATTAAAGAAAATTATTCAGAATCCCAAAACCTGGAAACAGTTCACAGCTTTAACAAAGTTGCAGGATATAAAATAAATCTACACAAATCATCACCATTTCTATATATTACTGACAAAACCCATCAGCAAGAGATAGAAAGATTAATTCCATTTAAAATTACTGTAGAAAAAGTAAAATTCTTGGAGATCTACCTGCCAAGATAACCTCAAGAACTATATGAACACAATTACAAAACACTTCTCATACAAATAAAATCAGATCTAAACAATTGAGAAAATATCAATTATTCATGGCTAGGCCAAGCTAATATAATAAAAATGATAATTCTGCCTAAAATAATCTATTTATTCAGTGCCATACCAATCAAACTGCCAAAACATTACTTTATAGAACTAGAAAAAATAATAACAAAATTCACCTGAAAGAACAAAAGGTCAAGAATATCAAGGGAATTAATGAAAAAATAATACAAAGGATAGTGGCTTAGCAGTACCAAACCTAAAACTATATTATAAAGCAGCAGTGTTCAAAACCATTTGATACTGACTAAGAAATAGAGTGGTGGATCAGTGGAATAGGGTAGATATACACAACACAATAATCAAGGCCTGTAGCAACCTAGTATTTGATAAGTCCCCAAACTCCAGCTTCTGGAGTAAGAACTATTGACAAAAATTGCTGGGAAAACCGGAAAATAATGTCAGAAAATCAGCACATCTCACACCGCCATCCAAAATAAGGTTAAAATGGATACATGATTTGGGCATAAAGGATAATACCAAACAAATTAGCAGAACAAGGGATAATTCACCTATTAGATCTTTGGAAAAGGGAGGAATTTATTACCAAAGAAGAAACTAGAGAATATTGTGAAAGGCAAAATGGACAACTTTAATTATATTAAATTTAAAATTTTTGTACAAACAAAACCAACAGAAACAATATTAAAAGGGAAGTACAAAACTGAAAAAAAAATCCTTGCAGCCAGTATTTCTAATAAAGATTTAATTTCTAAAATATATAAAGAACTGTGTCAAATTTATAAGAAAATAAGTAATTCCCCAATTGATAAATCGTCAAAGGAGAGAAACAGATAATTTTCAGATGATGAAATTAAAGCCATTTATAATTATATGAAAAAATGTTCTAAATAACTATTGATTAGAGAAATGCAAATTAAAACGACTCTGAGGTACTACCTCACACCTTTCAGATCGGCTAAGATGACAGGAAAAGATAATGACAAATGTTGGAGGGGATGTGGGAAAATTGGTACACTAATGCATTTATGGTGAGTTGTGCAATGATTTAACCATTCTGGAGAGCAATCTGGAACTATTCTCAAAGGCTATAAAACTGTAGATACCTTTGGCCCAGCTATGGTACAGGAAGGTATAAATAAACTTACTACATTAAAAAGGAATCTTTTGTTCTTTGCCCTTAGCCCTCCTCTTTTACCTTCTCCCTTCTAGAATTTAGTTCCTTTGGGGCAGGTGCCTAGGTAATGACAGGTGGATCTTCATGTCTTGTAACTTCTATAACATCCAATTATGGGGAATCAGGGGAAGAACTTGTGCTTCAGGATAGGAAATAAAATGCTGTCTTTGGAATTTCAAAGGTATATTTACTCACCTAGGTACTTATTCTTATAAGAATGTAAAATAAATCTTTCCAGCATTCAAAAAACCTTCAAAAAGCAACAACAACAAAAAACACTAGCTATGTGATCCTGAGCAAGGATTGTCTCATAAAAAAAAAGATGTAAAGTAATAATTTTAGATTAACCAATGCTATAATCCAGCAAAGCTCAATGACTTTGGAGAGTCCTGGGGTGTCTGTCTCTCCTCTTATATTGAATTTGTCCTGATTACAACTTGTATCATTTTCAAATTGTGAATTACAAACTTGAGTTGAAGGTATATTTTGTACTGTTTCATTCAGTTCCCAGATCTGCTCCTTGGGCTCTTAAAAACTACATGAAACCAATTACTTTTACTACCATTTTGGTCTGGTCTTCAGTCAAGAAGGAAGACTTTCTATGTCCTATGAGTTGTGTGATCCCAAACATCAGGTTGCACTGCTGGACTTCAGTGTCGCCATCCACAAAATTCCTTCATTCATTTTGTCTTGATCAATCAAGAGAGGTAAGAGTGATCTTAATGAACCTTGAAATGAACCTTCATTTTGGAGGATGAAAAGTAGAATGAAGATCAGGCAATCAGAGATCTTTAGTACAACATCTTCATTTTACTGAGTCCTAAGGGAGACAGAAGCAAGATTCAAACTCAGTTCCTGTGACTACAGATTCATCAATCTTTCCACTTCATCACCCTGACTCTGAAATGTTTCCCTTTCTGGCTTCCATTGCTTCCTTCAAAATTCATCTTATATCTCACCTTTTTCAAGAAGACTTTCCTGATCCACCTAGTACCTTCCTTCTAATATTACCTTGTTTTCATACTGTATCCAACTTATATGTATATACTTACATGTTCACTTCACTATCAGGCTTGAAATTCCTTGAGTGCAGGGACCATGTTCTTGCCTTTCTTTCTATCTCCAGCATTTTGCACAGTGTCTGGCTTTAATAAGTACTTAATGAATGCTTATTGACTTAATTGACCCCATTGCCTTTCATTGGTAACTAATCAGAAATTGCCCTAGTTCTATTAAATATAATAAGAAGTTAAGAGTTTTGCTTCACATCACAGGGCAAGTTAAGTGTCTGGACTTGGATCTTCCACTCTATAAACTTTCACCAGTTGTTCCCAATTTTCCTCTGAGTCCATTCAAAACAATAATAATTATTATTATTATCTGTATAGCTAACATGTGTATAGCAAGGCACTATACTAAGCTCTTATGTTCCCATTTCCACTTAAGGTTTTTTCTTCTCTAAGCTAATCATCTCCTTTCCTTCAACAAGTCTTCATCTGTTTTGGTCTCAGATCCCCTCAACATTTCAGCCTTCTTCATCTACATATACTCCAGATTGTCAGTGCCTTTTTCTAAAATCTAGCACTTAGAACTGAATGTATTACTCCAGATATGAATTGACCATAGCAAACTACAATGACACTATTATCTTCTGAGTACTCCTAAATCTATTTTCAGTCATCCTAAGATCCTATTTGCTTTTTGGTGCCTATAACTACTCTTATAACTCCTAGTAAGCTTACTGTGGTTCATTAAAATCTCTAATTTTTCCCCCATATTAATTCTTATCGAACGCATTCAAATGTAAGACTTTACCTTTATCCCCATTAGATTTCATCTTTTTGGATACAGCTCATCATTTTAGTCTATTGAGATCCTTTTTAATTCTGACACTGTCATCCAAAACATTAACTATACTACCTTCATCCAAGTCATTAATAAAAGTGCTAGAACAATCTGGAACTATATCCAGAGGGCTATAAAACTGTGCATACCCTTTGACTTAGAAGTGCCATTACTGGGTCTATATCCCAAAGGAATCATAAAAGAGGGGAAAAGACCCTTTTGTACAAAATGTTTGTAGCATTTTGTACAAAAATGTTTGTAGCAGTTTTTTGTGGTAGCAAAGAATTGGAAAAGGAGTGGATGCCTATCAAATGGGAATGGCTGAACAAATTAAATAATGGAATATTATTGTTCTATAAAAAAAATAATGAACAAGCTAATTTTAGAAAGGCCTGGAAAGATTTACATGAACTGATGCTGAGCGAAACCAGGAATACATTATACTCAATAACAGCAAGAATGTGCAATGATCACCTATGATAGGCTTGGTTCTTTTCAGCGCTTCAGTGATCTAAAGCAATCCCAATAGACTTGGGACAGAAAATGCCATATGCCAGAAAAAGAACTAAGGAGACTTAGTGTAAATCAATACATGCTATGTTCTCTTATTTTTTCTGTTTTTTATACCTCCCATGGTTTTTCCCTTTTACTATGATTTTTCTCCCCAAACATGATTCCTAAAGCAATGTGTTTTAAAAATAATTTTTTTCCCTAAAGTGCTATAGATTCCGAGGTCAGAGGAACTTAATTATTTGATTCATTTCTCCCTTACCTTCAGAATTTGGAGAGCATTTTGTGATGTTCAATAAGTCTTGGAATACCATTAGCTTTTAGTAGTGCAGAGATTATCCCCATTGGTGTGACAGCTGACTTTTAATCTAGGTTTCCAGGTGTTTGGGATCCATGGTATATTCTAACCTATTCTTTTTTTATCCTATATAGTTATCCATTCCATTTTCATTCCTTTTCAGCTATCTATTCACATCAACATAATCGGTCTGCCCTAGTGGGGCTACTTAACTTCTGAACAAAATCCATTATATGACAGGCTTTGAAGATTAAACCAGAATCATGATTTGAAATTGATTCACACCAGCCAGCAATTTTTGAATCTGTGTAACTTTTCCTTTCTAGTCCTTTGTCTTAAGGTGGGTTTTTAAAAAGCGAGAGAAAAAGATCTCACATAAGTTGAATTTAAAAGATTCAAACTGTAGCGGACTCCAGAGCTTTGAAATGCTATAATGATTTGCATTTCCCAAAACCCTTACAAAGAAGCTAAATGTTAATCCCATGTTTAAAGCAACCTGATAAACTTTTGGGATCTTCATATGGCCTCTTGTTCTCAATTTACCCTAAGAAAGCAATACTCTTTTCAGATCTGTCCTGCTACCTGAAGGCAAAACACCTTCCTCCAGGTTCCTGAATCTAATTTCAGAAGATGTTTCTCAAGCAATTTTAAAAGAGGGGGGAAGAAGAAGAAAGGGGAAAAGAAAAAGGAAAATAATAAGAAGAATGGATTTTCCATGGACAAGAAATTATCTTTTACATAAGCACTTCAGGCACTAGGATGAAGTATCCCCCTTTCATATTTGGCATCCAAGCAATATCATTTAATCCCTTGACCTCACTATTCAGTGTTTAACATTAGAACCATAAAAAGGGAGGATTTTAGACGGATTCCTTGGCCAGTACAAGCTCTTTCCTGTCTACTTCAATGAAATAAATGATCTTAATACTCTTACATGCCATAAGAACCAGCCTTGAATTCTTGTAACAAGCACAGACCATCATTGATTGTTGTTCTATTTATAGCCAGTTGCTGACTTCAGGACCTGGGATAGCAATATGCCACATTGCAAACAAATGCAAATAACGTCCAGCAGGAAGTCAGGAGCCCATGAAATTACCATCCCAGTCCCCAGCAGTATTCATCAGTAATTGGTATATTCAACACCAATTTCTTTTTAGTTGAGGAGCAGAGTTTCTCCTTTGTTTGAAATTCTTCTTTTCCTGGTGGGCCTGTTGACTTCCTCCTTTTATGTTGTTGGAAATCAGTCAGATCAGGAAATTAGGAGGGAAAGTAGCTATGCTGGAGATGACTTTTGCCTTCATGGATTATAGACACTCCCTCCCTGCCCCCAATCTGAAACAATTTGGTCATTGCCTACCAAAGTTTCAGATGCCCTGTGTCAGGTGGTCAAGACTTAGGAGTAGGTGGCATTCGTTGAATATTCCCAGAACTGGGATGGTCCAAGAAGCCCAAGATCTTAACAAAAATGAAAGTGGTGAGTTGGGATATCCCCAGTGCCTTTGAATAACGACAGTGACTTTTGAAGGTTTTTCCTTTCCCCCTTTTTTCTTTCTTTTTCCTTTTTCACTTTTTTTTTTTTACTGAACCTGTGATTTCATTGGTATAAAGAAGTCCCAGTGAAGGGCCTCCTTCTATGATTGTAGATTCTTACCCATTTGATAATGTTCTTAGAGAATTGTCTGGGTCACTGAAAATCAAAGTGACTGGGATAGGATCACACAGCTAAGAGGGGTTAGAAGGATGACTTGAATCCAAGTCTACCTGACTCCCAGATAAGGTTTCTATGTACTATACATGTTATTTTCTGCCTTTAATGACCATAAGTTTGAGAAAACCTTTATTTTAAACAGATTTCTTGGGTTAAAATCTCAGTTTCACCATTTTATGATTTAAGGTTAGAAATTGTACCTGTACTGTCTCAATTTCCTCATCAGAAATGAGGGAATTAAATGAAATTAATTAAGTTCTTTAACATTCTATGATTCTGGGGGGTGTCAGGAATATAAGTAAAGGTATGGGGATGAGAGTGAAGAACAATGTTCAACTCATTCAGAGTTTCCAGTGGACAGGAGATACCTGGAAAATAGAGCCAATTCCATTCTTTGTGGGTTTTTGTTGTTGTTGTTGTTGTTTTGCTTTACTAAAAGCATCACCTTCCCAGTTTTCAGTAGCAGTAGGGAAATAGTTGTCATGAATCCATGGCCAAGTGAGTAACTAGATCTGTCTATCTAGGAAACATGGAATTTTTGGCGAGGAAAAACAGTAGTAAGAATGGAGAGAGAAGAAGTATCTTAAAAGGACTGTTTTTTTAGGCAAGAGAAATCAGGATGCTGATATAAAGTGTGTCTTTAATGTCCTAGAATGCTGTGGGTAATAACAGTGGCACTTCCTTTGTATGGCTTAGTCAATAGGCTTGCCAGTCCTTTGGGACTTCTAAGCAGAGGACAAACATGCTTTCTGCCTTCATTCACAGGGGTATTTGATCAGAGAGAGGAGCTGTTTGTTGGTTTGTCTCACACGCCTAATGTGTTCAAGAGCCCTTAAGTAAATCACTGGGAAAAATGCCATGTGTTGGCAAATGCAGTGCATTGCAGGGAGGGCAGTGATTTCTTTATACAGGTATTTGAAAGCAGTTGGTGAGAGGGTGTGTGCTGGAATGAGAAGTGAATCAGAAAGCAATACTCTCCGGGAACTAGGTGTTTGACAGGGGCCAAGTCACTCCTCCTTCCTGGTCTTATCAGTTAATAGACATTTATTAAATGCCTACTATGTGCCAGGTACTATGCTAAGTGCTGGGGATGCAAAGAAAGTCAAAAGAGAGTTCCTCAAGGAGTTCATAGTCTGATGAGAGAGACAACATGCAGACAACCACGTACAAATTAAATATCTACAGAATAAGTGCCTTAACTGGAAAATGGATAGGTAAATGGCCTCTAAGAACTCTTCCATTTCATGATTGGAATTTTTTTACTTTGCTTTCCCCCTAAATATCCCATAACTTGAATAATATTGATCATTTCATTCCCAGATGTCTTAATAAGAATCATAAATTCAGATTGGGAAGAGGACTCAATTATTAGGTAAGATATGTTTTATAGATGAGGAAATAGATCTAAAGTCTTTCCAGAATTAAATCCAAGTTTTGTTCCTAAAATCCCAAAAGTTGATTCTTATGGCCCCCATATATACTTGGAGGTAGGGGAAAAATTTTGATGCTGATAAATACATCTTGGTAACAAGTACAAAATTGATTACAGATATTTTAATTGGGTTGTTGGGAAGATGTTCATGCTGAGTAATAATTTGCTTCATAAACTCATAGAGTAATTCCTTTGATTCAATGAACACTGATTGATCAAGATCAGCCAATGTTTATTAAGCTTCTAAGAGGTAGTAGGGTGCTTTGGAACCAGGAGGAGCTGGTTCTAGTTCTTCTTACACATAATGATGTGGCAAGCTGCTTCAACTTTAAATGGTCCCATACAGTTCCTCTAGATTGGTTCTTTCAGGTTCAAATAGAAACATATCCCCACTGCTTCTGTATTGACTTAGAAAACCACAAATTCACCTTATCTAGGTTGTATTTTAATTAATTGGTTCAGACTGTGGCTAGGGGTCTGAGTTGGGCATCTCTGTAAACTAGACTAGAAAATGCAGACTACTTGCTAATCAGCATTGTTAGGTGGCACTAGGCAGAGGAATTTTCTTTGCTAGAAGTTGTATAGAACTTTAAAGTGACCAGGCTTGGTTTGCCCCACCATGTGTATCACATACAAGACTTTATTTGATGGCTTTCTGAAGAAAATTATTCCCTTTCTCCTTTAGTTTATAGCATCCTAGATTTGTATGTAGAGGATACCTTAAAAATATTCTCCTCTTTGCTAATCTTATAGAGGAGAAAACTAGAACTCAAAAAGGGAAAGAACTCATGTGAGGTCATAGCTAATGAATGATAGAGCCAGGACTTTTCCCTAAAGTCATAGGAAGTAGCATTCTAATGAAAAAAAAAAACAGACTAGGAAGTCCCCAGACACCAAGGGAGAAAGGATGGGCAGCAAACTCTCAACTTCATAGTCTTTTCACTGAGTCATAAAATTGATGTGCTCTTCTCAAATTGATTTGAAATACCAAAGCAGGGAGAGCAGCCATTCCCTGACATTTGGCTCTTTTTCACTCAAACATATAGGGCCATTAGATTGAAGCGTATTTCATCCAGGGAGCTACCATAGGTAGGATTGTCCCAGAAGAAGCACAAAATAAATATTATTTTGGTTTAATAGAAAATGGAGTTCTGCTCCTCTTAGAGTCTGGTCTGATCATTTTAATCCCACTTAGAGGGAAGATGCTTTCTACTGTGCTGATAATTAGCAAAAACACCCTATCTCCTTTTCTATATCTGGTCAGTGTTTTCATTATCACCTTCCCCCCTTTCCCTTCCTTTGTACTGTGAGTTCTATACTTTATTAAAGACTCAAGCCAAGTATTAGTTTTCATTTTTGGAATTATATACTAATACTGTGTATCTTTTGTAGAGAAGAGGCATAACTGGTAGCCTGAGCTTTTATCAGTGTCCATTCTCCTTAATCATTCTGCAGACATTGATGCCTTTGACCACCATTTTGACTTCCATGACTGCTCTCCACTGGATCTTCAGCCAGTATGATTTCTAATTCTGTCATTTTTGTGGGTTGTCTTCTTCCTCTTGATCTCTAAGTGTGGATGTTCCTCAAAGCTCTGTCTTTAGAATGTGAATTTTCTTCTCTTCCTCTCTATACTCTCTCTTCTGTTCATCCATTCCCATGGCTTCACTTAATACTTCCATGCAGATAATGCCCCAAACTATATATAAAACTATATACTGACTCCTGAAGTCTACTCCCATGTTGCCCATCACTTGCCTCAAAGTTAAACTACATCTGTGAAAAACTGAAACTATTACTTTCTCCAAAAACCCTAACTCTCCTCCCAGCTTCCTTGTTTGCCTTGATGGTACCATTATTCCCCCCTAGTAACCCAAGCTAAAAACCTCAAATATCTTTGACTCTTCCCTCTTGCACATTCACAAATCAATCAATTGTCAGGGTGACCTTGATAAGGTATCATATTTGCGTCCTTCTTTCCATTTATAATACCACCAACTAAGTAGTAATTAACTCTCACTTAAACTATTCAAATAGCCTCCTGATGGGTCTACCAGACCCCAGACTTCCTTTTTAACATGTCCTTTTCACTACAGCACCACCTAAATAATTTTCCTAAAGCACAGGTCTGAATATGGTCATTGTCATATGAGTCCTCAGTGGTCCATCCCCTGTAAAACAAAACAAAACAAAACAATTCCTCAGCTTGCCATTTAACTCTCTTCACTTTGTGACTATCCTAACTCTCCGGCCTTATTTCATTTGTACATTCAAATCAAACTAGGTTACCAGCCATTGTGTGATTCTATCCTTTCCTCTCCTGTCACATACATTTATTAGTCTATCCGCCAATCTAGAATGTCCTTCTTCCACATTTTTGCCTGTCTAAAATTTTTTAAACCAGCTAAGTCATTATTTCTTCACTGAAGCCTGAAAACACTTTATCTTTTCCCAAATTTCCCAAATTTCTTATTGTCCATCAGGTGGGCTTATCTGGATATGTGTATCACACTTATTTATGATTTTCTCAGTCCCTCCTTCCCGACCTCATTTCAGAATGTCAGCTTCTTAAAGGCGTGATCCCTCACCTGTTATCCATTGGTTATTATTCAGTCATTTCAGACATGTCCGGCTCTCATGATTCTTGTTTGATCATTTGAATCACCAGATAATAAGATTAGAGGTAGAAAAAGACCATAGATACCATTGTTCCCAGCCTTATTTTAACAGCCAAGGAAACTGATTTCCAGCAGTATTGAATGACTTGCTCAGGCATATGGATACAGACTGTTATTGATATTGTTGTTGTTCAATCATATTTTAGACATGTCCAACTCTTCCTTGTCCCATCTGGGTTTTTTTGGCAAAGATGATTTGCCATTTCCTTCTCCAGCTAGTAGAGGCACCAAATCCAGATCATCAGAATCTGATAACCAACAGCTCTTCCCTCTGAATCCTGCTGCTTCCAATATATCCTTCTTCCCCCACCCCCACTCATAAGGTTTTTTGATTAAGAAAAGAGAAAAGTGGTTATAGTCTCATTGATTTGGAATAGGCTTCCATTCTCCTTTTTTTCTGGTGTAGCTCTATATAGTAAATGGACCAAAGTTGGGTGGAAGCAGAGCAAGTGTAAGGAAGGAGCTAATCATTCAATTTTTATGAAACTTATAATCTATCTACTGCCTAATTTTTTGCCCATTTTTCTCCATGCCCTTTTCCTCTTGGGCTATATGAAGCAGAAGTTGCTCTCTTAAGCTAATAGATATAGGTGCATAAGGAACTTTAATAGTAAAGAGAACATTCTTAAGTGACTCCTTGTGGATATAACCATCTAAAATTACACATGAACACACATGGTTTAAGAACACATTGTATGGGGGATTGGAGAGTACTTAAAAAGAACTTCTTTTGTCTTCTATTTCTGACCTTAGGAATTCAAACAACTTCTCAGGAAAGCCTTCTAAAACTCTGAAGCCAAATCTTCACTCTTACATTCTGGTTGGAATTTCCCTTAGAAGATGCACAGTTTGAGAATTTGATTGATGGCTGTGTTCAAAATGAACTATTTGTGGTTTACTGATCCCCAGGACTCCCGTCTGGAGTGATGATATTAAGGGTGTTTTTAAATGATCCATTACAACTGTGGTAGACATTAGTGGAACAATTTCTGAACAGCTGGATTGGATTATATTTCCTAAAGGAAAAAGAATGTTTCCATTCTCATGATAAATTTTCTTTTCTCCTTCTCCCAGACAGAATCATGAATAAACTGGAGGACAAGCAGGACCAGATGATACCATGAAGAGAAGTTTACAGGTCCTCTATTGCCAACTGTTTAGTAAGTAGAGTCTCTATTTCCTCTTGACTCTGATATGGCAGTGTTATTGTCTGCTGAGCTCCAGTTATATATGCATTCTCTAAATAGCATTGGAAGAAAGTCTAAGATTGGTCACAGAGATGGATGCAGTGAATTATCCCTGTGTTCATTAATCTATATATTGAATAATCTCTCGATTTTCTATCATCTGAATACGTGCCACTGTTCAATGTTAACTAATTGTCATATAAGTTATGAGTCTTATGGCTATCAAAGAATTAGATGTTGAAAGGGCAAATGCTGCTGTGCTACTGGGTTTAATAAAAATGTCTTCCATTTCAGTGGTTATGTGCACTTCTTGGTTGGTAGGAGTTGAGACTGGGAATATGCCATTAAATGACTGTTGCTCTAAGTGTTTGAGCTCACAATTGAGTAGGCAAGTGGAGCAGACTGGCAGTTATGGGACTGTTCCTCGGTAATCTAATCTTTCTAGTTACTTCTTCTTTTGCCATGGTATTTTCCTAATCTTGTTCTATAGAGAAGCTTTGGATTCATGGCTTTTCCCACTAAGATTCTATTCTTTTGCTCATTCCACAGTCCCCCTAGGCCTTTCACCTTTGTAGATTTCTAACTTTTGATCTTAGGGCTGCTATTTTATTGGATCTCTGGAGCTGGACATAATGCTTGGACTGCTTTTCTTTCATACCTTGATGATAATCACCCTAATGGATGGAAATAATTAATAATGGCACTAGATTTGATATTCATTGATTCTTTTTTTTTTAATCCTATTTGTTGGGATTGGTAAATTAACACCATTTCACCCCTAGTTTTGCCCCCTCCAAATGTAGTTTAAAGGAAATGTATATCTTGACCCTTCTAGAGACAGCCAGACAAGCACCCCTGGAATATTGACAGTGCTTCCATTGCTGAAGTCAACGGATTAAAATGCAATTAGGAAATGCTTATCCAAATACATAAGACACCATAAAACCTAAGTAATATTAATTTGTAGTTTTCTAGATCAGTATGTAGCACTACAGGTGTTTCTATTTTACTTGGATATTACTGATGGAGAAATAAGCATTACTAGAGTAGCCATCTGGAGAACTCACTTCTAATCCTGTCTTTGCTTCATGAGTATGGGATGCTAGATGGAGTTAGTCCAGTTCTTGAGGTATGCTAGAATGGATGTTCCATAGTCTCACAGAACTAAAGCTGGAAGAAATCTTAGAAACAATTTAGCCTAAATCCCTTATTTTTAAAAAATGTGTTTTTTAATCTCCCCTTCTGTCTCTCCCCATTGAAAAAAAGAAAAAAAATATATTTGTAACAAATATATATATATATATATAATCAAGCAAAACAAATGACCACATTGGCCATGTCCAAAAAAGAAATCTGTCTCCTTCTTCATGTTGAGTTTACCACATCTATCAGGAGATGCAAGCCCTTCATTTTATAGACCAAGAAATTGAAGCCCAGGGAGAGAATTGAGGTAGGAAGGTATTAAGAATCCAAGGTGATATTTGAACCCAAATGCTCTAATTCAGAGCCATTAGTCTTTCTTATGCAGTAAACGGAGCATCACACTGCCTTTACCACATGTTGGCTGGAAAATTCAGGGACGAGGGGAGTAGCTCCTTATATCCAGCAGAAATCACCATATATAGAATCATTTTGCTGTTTTATCTGTTTTATTTTGCCATTCATGTTCTGTCCTTTATCACAAACTTCTCATTTATAAAGTTGACTAATCAAAACAGAGGATATATAAAAGATGAAGGGATATCTCCATGGAGACTGTCATAGGAGTTGCTGAATGGAACTGAGTATAAGCTCTTCCATTCCTTTGCAAAGTTTGCACTGGAAATTTAGAATGATCCAGTGGAAATCCTATACTTCTACTGAGTAGATAGAGATATTCATTGAACCCGTTCTAATTGAGCAAGTTTGATTCTCAGCCAAGTCTGCCTTCTAATATCCATCTTCATCTTTCTGCTTATTACCTCTCCCATCATCCAATGTGGGGCCCCAGCATATTCTACTTGTATTCTTGCAATGGCCTCTACTGTATTAACATTAGCTATTATTATTTTTATTAACTCATTTCCTTCTAGCCCCTTCTAGGAAATGCATCCTCTATGTTGCTGTCAAAATAATTTTCTGAAATCACAGTTGTGATTGTCACTTTCTAGGGCTCAAAAATAATTTTCCCATAATGAATAAGGTCTAAATTTGTGGCATATTACTCACCTTAGTGCCCTGACTTTCTATCATGATCACCCATGTTTGTGATATGAATTGTGGAAAATTAAAGTTTCTTGTGAAATTCTTGTGAATAGACTTACAGGTCATGTGAGGCATGTACCAATCAAAGCATGAGTCCCCTCTGACTTTATCACTGACAAGTGGTCATCCAGCCTGTTAGAAGAACTAAATGATAAAGAGGAATGAATGAGAGGTGCTGAATAATAACCTGTGGCAAGTTAAGGGAAAATCTGTTTCAAATTTACATTTAGTTTTGTTTGGAATTGGAAAAACACAGATATAGATAAAATAAGTGAAAATAAGAGAGAAAGAAATGGAGGAAAAAAAAGAAAGAAAGACAAGGTCTGTCTTCTGGAGAAGACATGTTATATGTATGCATTTTCTGAGATGAAATGTCATCCCAGTACTATTTCTGAAGCCCAAATCATCTCTACCAATCACCAGTGATAATGTCAGGAGAAAGAGCTATTTATTATCATGCAACACTCCTCTCCTGGCAACAGTGATTCTTCCCCACGCTGACTGCAGCATCAGTCATAGCTCCTAGCATGCAACTAGCATAGAACAATCATTCCAGTTGTAAACCCCAAACACCTTTCTGCAAAACTTGTGAATGCATCAGGAATGAATGTTTGCTTCTGAATATTTGTAGTTCTTTCATTGAGAAAAAAATAATCCAACAAAAAAATAATCTTAAGAAACCAAGAATTCTTTGTGTTAGCATCAAACTAAAATAAGATTCTATTTACATATATCTCTCATTAAAGGATGCTAGGACCCTTACGTTTAAAGATGAATCATTAAATTTAAGAATATTAAGGTTATAGATTTGGAGATGGAAGGAACTTTTGGCATTATCTAGTTCATTTTGTAGACAAAGAAACAGAGGCCCAGAGCATCTAAAGATGCTCAAAATAAGATAGGATAACAAATGTCAGAAATGAGATTTGAATTGAGGTCTTCTGTCTTCAAATACAAAACTCTTTCCATTGACCCATTTTAAAGAGAAAAGTACCTGGAGTCAATTTTCTGGATTTGCTAACAATGTGGTATTTATGAACTTCAATGAAGACAGAATACATTTCACCATTTTTTTATTATTTGTTCCAAACACATATTTATGATGGAGTCAATTTTATTTGCATAGAGAGATGTGCAAATGATTTTCTCTCATGAGATTCTGAGCAAACTATTTTTTTGTGTGGAGAGCCTCTCTTAATCTAAGGACAAGTTATCATTTAAACCCCACATCCAATGGAAGGCAATATATGTATGTATTGTGATTGAAATCTCTTGTTGGAATTAGAGCCTGTGATAAAAGAAAATAACAAAGAACTTGTCAGGAAAAAAAAATCTGCAGGCTCTAGGCTGTGGTACATTTGGAAAATTTTTTCTTGAAAAAGGATAGTGAGCAAATCCTAAAGCCATGGATTCTACCATACACACTAATTTTTTTGCTATTCGGGGGAAATCAAATAAGTTATGTGAAGTGCTTTGCAAACCTTAAAGCACCATATAAATGTTAAGCAGCAGCAGCACCAACACCATTACCACCACCATCATCATCATGATTTCCTCAGGGTTAGTCAACCAGCAAGCATTTAAATATTTAATATAGGACAGGCTTTGGTGATACAAAGAATAGCTGGTCCCTAACCTCATGGTGTCCACATTCTAATAAGACCATATGGAAATAATTGTACATTCAAGAAAGATGCATTATAAAGGAGAAATTGTTGTTAATCTCAGAGAGAAGGCACTAAGTTGGGTGGTGGAATAGGATGGAGAAACTGGGAAGACCTCTTGCAGAAGATGGGATTTAAGCTGATTTTTGGAATAGTCAGGAAGTCATTATGCAGAAATGAGAAGGGAGAACATCCCAACCTGTGCTTATTACATATGCTTAGTTAGGAGACGAAGTGTTCTCAGTGAAGAGCTATGGTTTCTTATGAATGTGATGAGAACATCAGCCACTGATGACATGTGACAAAAAATGCGAATCACTGTACTAATTGTTGAGGAAGATTTAATTTTAAAAAAAAAAGATAACCAAAACAAAGATTTCCACTCAAGGACCCTGCAATATCATTAGGGTTATAGCTTAAACCAATGTAGTTAGAAAGGGGCATTAAAACCTGCATGATGCTATCATCTATCCTTGCTTTTTCCCACCTGACAATTAGTCCATCCATCCCTCGGCAAAGAGCATATAATAATAAATATAATTGAGATATGTTTCTTAAATTAGGGATTCTTAATCTTTTTTGTGTCATTTGCAGGCTGATAAAGCCTATGTGTCCCATACAATGTTTTAAATGCATAAAATGATAGTAATAATAATAATAGTATTTATATTATTGTGTTTAGTCATTTCAGTAATGTCTGACTCTTTGTGACCCTCTTGGGGCTTTTCTTGGCAAAAATACTGGCGTGATTTACCTTTTTCTTCTCCAGCTCATTGTGGAGATGAGGAAACTGAGGCAAATGGTAAAATGACTTGTGCAGAGTCCCATAGCTAATAAGTGTCTGAGGCCAGGATTTGCCAGGTAGTCTAAGTGCTTAACAATTATTATAATTTTCAATTCTCATGAGAACCAGAGAAGGTACGTGCTATTATTATCTCCACTTTACAGAGAAGGAGATTTAGGTAGACAGAAGTTAAGTGAATTGGCTAGGGTTACACAGCTAGTACATCCCTGAGGTTGGGTTTGAACTCAGGTCTTTCTGCCTCCAGATCTAGTTTATATCCGTTAACCCACCAACTTATCAATTACATCGAAATATAATTATCAAAATATTAAAACAAAAACCTTGCCACATTCATGGCCCCCAGGTTAAGAAATTCTCTTTTAAGGTTTGCAAAGCTTTTCTTAAGAGAGAGGATTATTTTTTCCCTTGTTTCCCCAGTGCCTAACACAGTTCTTGGCACATAGTGGTGCTCTCTTTTCCCTACATACTGTAGCAATTCTTTAAGCAGAATAGCCTTATATCAATATATGTACTTCTTACCAAGGACCCTGATGCCCTTCTTCCTTCTCACTTCATTTTTGTGTGTGTTTGTCATTATAGTACCTAACAATAGCATTTTTTTGGTCCCATTTCATCAGTGAGATTCTTGTTACTTGCTATCCCCCAAATCATTCTGTAATTGTCTTTTTAAAAAAACAAAATGAAAACAATCAAAAAACTCTTTTACGTTCAGATGCATTGAAATTGTTCAGGAAAAAAAAAGAGATTTAGTCTCTTTAAGAAAATGTTGGCCTGAACAAAAGCAATATGTTGCCAGGCTTAAATAAGCAGTGATAAGGAAAGAGTGAATTAGCTTAAAAAAAAAAAAGTAATCATGGAAGTCTGGTTGTACTTTCTTTAAGACCCCATTAAGGAATCTTAAAGAGTTAATTTCTCCATATTTTATAGTTTCTTAGCCAGAAAAAAACCTCCAAGCCCCAGAATCTCCATCGGAAACTAAAGAGAAATGACATGGGAAAAAGTTCTTTAATGCTTGCCTTCTCTGATAAATCAAGCAAAATAATTAGAGGTTTTTTTTCCCATTTAGAAGAATAGTTAGAGTGAGGGAGGATAAGGAAGAGGATGAGAAATAGCGTATTCTGAGACTGAGCCAAATAGATTTTCTGAAATCCAGAGCATTGCTGGAGAAATAGTCATGGTAGTGATGGTGGGAGGAGGAGGAGTAGTAATGGTGATGGTGGTGGTGGTATAGTAGAAGTAATAATAATAGTAATAGTAGTAGTAGTAGTAGTAGCAACAGCAGCAACAATTAACACTCATCTAGCACTCTAAGGTTTACAAAGGGATTTACATATATTATCTCCTTTGATCCATACAGTAACCCTGTGAAGTTGATGCTATTATTATTCCCCTTTTACATATGAGTAAACTGAGGAAAACAGAAGTTAAGTGACTTCAAGAAGATGAGTCTTCCTGACCTGCACTCACTTAGATACCCCTTCTTTGAGCCTACCCTCCCTTCATTGTACCTTACATTCCCAAATTAGCTTTGTCAATCCTACAGCCATCAAAACTATCTATCTCAGCTTGTCTAGTATTAGCTCTATTTTAAGAAGATATGACAGTCTGATTAAGTTAATAATAACTGACATTTGTGGAGCCCTTTAAGGCTCACAGATGCTTTATATGTACTAAATTATTTAATCTTCCTAACAATCCATGAGGTAGATATTACAAGTGAATAAATTGAGACTCAGTATTCACACAACTAGGAATTACTAGAGACAAGTAGAAAGTGAGTTATTCTGTACTCCAAGCTCACATATTTTTCCCACTGTCTTAAGCTCAGCCTATATTAATCCAAATTATGGTTTAAAAAAATACCTGCCCTTCTCCATTTTCGTAGGGAGTATTTGGACTTTTTTTTGGCAGAATGGAATTCTTCAGTATAGGAAATTTTTAGTGAGGAAATTCTAACAACTCTGTGATGTTGTTGTTATAATGATGATGACTACTTTACAGATGAAAAAAGCAGAGGCTGAGAACTAAATGACTTGTTCATGGTCAAATAGATAGTATCTGAGGAGGGATTCAAATTAGGTTTAGTGTTCTTCATATACTTACGACTCGATTATCCACATCTGAGCAGAACCATTTTAGGAGACTATTCCCCCAATGACAATCACTAGAGAAACATTGCCTACAAAGCATTGATCACCCTGTTTAGGGCTGGCATTTCGAAACCTACTAAGTGTTGGCAAAGTTTAGACCCAATATTTTCTCTGTGCATGCACATGCACACATGATTAAACAAAGCAATTTTAGGTTCTGGCTGCCTATGTGCTGGCTGACTCTCACTAATTCAGAATGAGCATGAAATCTGGCCCTGGAAACTAGAATGTGACCAATAGGTAGAAAGTTCAGGCCCCTATCACTTCTTGTGGTAGCCTCCTAATTGATTTTTCAGCCTCGAGTCTCTCCTCACTCCAGTTCATCCTTCATGGAATTATCAAAGTGATTTTTGTAACTATGTCCCATCCCTTTCCTTTTATTCAGTAAACCCTTCTGGTGATTTTGTTACCTTTAAGATTAATTATTAACTCCTCTGTTTGGCATTTAAAGATTTTTACAACCTGTCCCCTTCTAGTATTTCCAGCCTCCTTGTAGGCTGCTCCCCTGTAGTCAGCCACGCCACAATCTGTGGACCAACCCCCTGGCCTATTTGGGATACTCCATGTCCATCTGTTTATACTACCTATCGATGCTCTGGAATGCTGGCCAGGAATGCTCTGTCTCCTCATCTCCATCTCTTAGAATTCCTAGCTTCCCTCAGACTAAGAGCAGATGCCATCTCATGGAGGGGATACTTTTCCATTCTCCACAGCTATAAGTGACTTCCCCCTCAGATTACATTCCACACCCATTTATAATTTAAGTCTACCTATTTAGGTCTGCGTTGTCTTTTTCATTAGATCATAAGCTCCTTGGGGGTAAAGACTATGCTCTACCCGGTTAAGTTTACAAAATAAAATGGCAGACATGAAAATCTCTTTATTCCAGGTGGTCTTTCTTGCTTAATACTTAGCTGTACTAGATGTTCATAAGATGACAGATTTACGACTTCAGATAACATTAGAAATCATCCAGTTCAGTCCCTTCACTTTATAAATGAGGAAGCTGAAACCTAGAAATTTTGCATGAGGTTGCCCAAGTAATTAGAAGCAGGAGTTGGATTTGAAGCTGAAATCTACCTCTCTTCCCATTGCCCCTTTATAGGGTTAATTTGTGGAACAAGAATTTAGAACTGGCACCTTTTTTCCCTCCCTCATTATACAAATATTTGCATATATTATGCACAGATATGAGACCGCTGCAGTTCTGAAATGAAAATCCTTCACTGAGGGTTAAGAAACCATCTTAGGCTGGTAAAAGATAGCTAGTTCATGGAAGACCAAGGACATTCAGACCTTTCAGATGTCTAAGTCTGATTAAATATCTTTTGAAATTTCCACTGTAATTGAAAATTTACATAAGTCAACAGCTCCCCTATGTGTACTTGCATTTCCATGTGAAATTAAACCTTTCCAGCTCTCTCTAATTGCAAAGGCTGGTTTGTCTCGGTAAAAAGTTAAAGTGGGGAAGCATTTTAAAGAAAGAGAGTCTTATTACATTCAAGTACATACAGGAAGACAGCTGGCAGTACTGTGTGTTTCTTTTGGTGTGTAGGGAAGGTATGGGGGAAATCATGCTTGATACCTTAGTTTTATAAGTGTTTTAATTAACAGGATAATTTGTAATTAGCAAATTAATTGTTCTATGTGTAAATGTTCCTGCTTAAGTAATTCTTACAGATGCTCAGAAAATAGCTTGTTTGGTCTTTCACTCTCACATAGTTTAACTCCCCCCTCCTGTTATGTTTAGATAAATAGTTTTTTTCCTCCCATCATGCAAAAGTGAATTTCACTCTAACGTGTGCCAGCCCAAATTCAAAATTAGTGATAGCCCACTTATTAAGATTTATCTCCCCAATTATACTTCATTCCTTGTAGCTTTACGAATTGTACTGGAATGACTAAGGCCAAGTACAGTAGGACTGGAGATTTTTTGGAGGGAGTTTTCAGCAGAATTTTGAAAAGCCTGAATGTTGTTGTTGCCTTTGAAACGCCCCTCAAAATGTCTATGTTTCTGAATATTTAAATATCAACCTTATAAGATTTAAGAAGAGAGCTTCCCAGCTCTCAGATGGGATTCTGGGGACCCATGGAAGCTAGTCATTGCTTGCCACTCAAACCCAGCAAGTCTCTTGATGTCTGCTTTCTCCATTCTTCTCTTAGCAGTTCATTCATTTCTCACCAAGCATTCTCTTCTCTCTGCCCTTCTTGCCAAAAATTTCAGTATTTTCTTTTCTAAATAAGCATCTTCCCTTTGAACACTACTCAGCTTAGAGTGCTTTGTCTTTCCCATAGTACCTCATACAGAGCATTTAAGGGATCCTAGAGCTAATGGCTGGGCTCATTATTCACCATCTCTGCAGGCTGAAGAGTGCTATTATTGCTTAAGACACACAGGCTGTCATCCAGCTTGGGAGACGATGGCACTTGCTTACTTAATCGGCCCACGAGGAAAGAACTGGCTTCAGTTGAGACTTTACATTAGAGTCCAATGTCCAGTTAGTCCACATCATATGCTTATTAGTGATATTTGCTAATGAGATAGCTATGGATGTAATTGTATGGTATTTAATTTCATATCAAAAGGCAGAAATAAATTGAGTTTTCTATGCCACAATTTCCTTGTCTCTAAAACAAAGAGATTTGGCAAGCCCATCACTAAGGGCCCTGAGCCTGTGAGATAGATATCCAGACAGTTTCCATTGTTATTCCTCATATGACGAGTCCAGTTAATGTTCTGCCTAATGATTTTCCTGAGATTTTCTTGCAATTACAGCTGGTACTCCCCACAGCTCAGTAACTTAGATTAGATGAGAATCCTGGAGGCTTATGAGATGAAAAGTTTCCAGAGTTTTCTTTGGAAGTTCTTGGTCGTAAGGGGCAGTAGGTGGCTCATTGGATAGAGCACCAGCCCTGAAGTCAAGAGAACCTGAGTTCAAATTTGATCTCAGACCCTTAACATTTCCTAGCTCTGTGACAAGTCACTTAATCCCAATTGCTGTAGAAAAAAAAAAAAAGGAAGTTCTTGGTCCCAATAGTATAATTTAGGATAAAGGAAGTTCTTGGTCCTGATAATATAATTTAGGGTAAAGGAAGTTCTTGGTCCTGATAGTATAATTTAGGGTATTTGGCCAGATTGGAGTAGAGAACGTGTCTTCAATAAAGGGCAGAGAAGTTAGAGCACAGTAATTGCCAGTACTCTGATATACTAATCTCTGTCAAGAAAACCCCAGAATCATGAAAAGCTGGACATGATTGAACAACAAAAATGCTAAAGTAGATGCAAATGCCCAAAGCAAATATATAATTTTATTAAATAAATTGCCATCCTTTTCTCCTATTCCTAAGGCAATAATTAATAGTAAAATTGAAATAAAAATAAATAATATCAATTTAGGGTACTTAGAAAAATCTAGGAAGAAGACACCAGTGTAAATAGAATCTCTTCATAATTGTGAAGTGCTTAACCTAGTAAATGTTTACTGATTGGTTTGATGGATCTGTGAAATGAGTCACTGGACTGTATTCAGCAGTGGTACAGATCTGATAAATGATAATATTTATTGATTGATGTTGTGATATCACTCATTGAGTGAACCACGCACTGTTGCCTCATGTGAATTCTTGTGTATCTTGTCCCATAAATCTTTCACAAGAGCCCCCTGCCACTGTGTTGCCCTTTGTCCATTGGTTATCCCTAATTCCTTCTGCACAAATCATAAATTTGGACCTGGAAGGGATACTAGTGGCCCTTATGTCCACCCCCCCCTTCCTTTACAGAAGAGGAAAATGAAACTCAGGTAAAGTTACAGCTTGAAGACAGTTGGATAATAGGTAGGATCTGAACTCAGATTCTTTGATGCCAAATCCAGTATTTATTTTCCTGCTACATGATGCTAACTTCCCAGTCATGGGCCCAGTTCTTTTTTTAGTTCTAACTTCTTTTGAAGAATCATTTGTGTCACCTCTTCTGTGGAATTCTTTTTTAAAAAAAACTATTTTATTTTCCTCTAATTACATGTAAAAACAATTTTCAACATTTGTTTTTAAAATAAAGTTCCAAATTCTCTCCCTCCTTCCCCACCTACCATTGAGAAGATAAGCAATAGGTTATATATGTGTAGTCATGAAAAACACATTTTATGGGATTTTTTATTCAATTTAATAAATGTTTATTATGCATCTTTTATGTGCCAGACACTGTCTAAGCTATGTAGCTATCTGTTGCCTTCTGGGAAATCTACAGCATTTATTCTTTGGAGATGATAGAAATAGTGTCACCTGAGCTGAGAGGATCTACATGTACCTCTCCCTCCCCTCAACAGGTATTCCCTAAACTCAGCATATCTTGTTACTTTTTTCCTTTTACTGTTTTCCTAGAAATTAATCAGCTCTTGCCAGAAGAGACACAGCATCGTTAACAAGCAAGCCTTGCTGTGCATTTATAGAAACCACTATTGATAAAAACAACAACATCATTTTTTCTGAATGTACAGAACATTTCAGGACATCCGCAGATCCAAATAAACACCAAGTTAGATATCAGCTGAAACAGGAAAAATTCACCTTTATGGAGTTTCTTTCTTGGAGCAAAAAGGAAATGGGCAACAGCAAATTTTCAAAATTTGAGAACCTCTTTAAGGGCCAGAATTCTAAGTCCAGAGCAAGTAAAAATTCTCCTATTTACACTGTAGATGACAGCTCACAAAGCCCTTTGTTCACAATTCCATTTTGAAATAGAGAGTGAAGGTATCGTTATCACCATTTAATAGTTGGCAAAGCTGAGGCTCAGAGAGATGAAATGATTGCCTTTTGTTCATCTAGCTATCAAGTCTCTGGGGGCTGAGGAAGGAAGGATATGAACCAAGATTTCATGAATACTACCAATCTGTCACCTACCTAGATAGAGGCTGAACTAGGTAGCTCAGTGAATAGAGCCCTGGATCTAGTAAGAAACACCTGAATTCAAGTCCAGCCTCAGACATGTATTAATTGTGTGACCCTGGGCAAGTCACTTAACCTGTCTGCCTCAATTTCCCCAACTGTAATATGAGAATAATAATAGCACCTGCCTCTCAGGATTGTTGTGAGAATCTTGTGAGATAATAGTTGAAAAGTACTTAGCAGAGTACCTGGCACATATTAGTTACTATATAAATGTTAGCTATTAGTATTCTTCCCAATTAGATGTAAACTCCTTGAGGGCAGGGATTTTATTCTGCCTCTTTTTTGTATGTTCACCACTTAATACTGTGTCCAACACATAGTAGATATTTAATAAATGATTATTAATTGATTGATTGATACTTAGATTCATCCATGGGTTCATTAGAGTGGGCAGTCCCTCCACTGCTACAAATTGCAGCCCACCTGTGCTCTTTACTTTTGTGCTATTCTTGTCCTTGTCCTTCCATGATAGATCCCGCTCCCTTTATGCACTAAAGATGGAATTGTGAGACATTTAGTATTTCATTGATTTTTATAGCATATAAACTTCCTATTTAACTGAAGAGCCCTTTTCTGGGTATATATTATGTCACTTGCAATAACCAAGTTTCATTTGGTCACATGTTGGGACCTATGTAAGCCCTCTCTGCATCTTTATATTTATTTCCCTTTGGGTCATCTGCAACTTTTCTTCTTCTGGGTGTGAATGTTGTGGTCTTTGATTCACATTCAGCCTGTTGAGCATCACCAGGAAAATGTTAGTGGACTTTGCAGTGATAGGCAGTTTAAGATCATTGAAAACTTATATTAAGCAACAACAGAACAAGCTTGGCTCTAAAAAGAGATATAAGAAGACACCTTCCTCTCAACTCCTCTAAAAAGATAGGAAGCTGGGATTAGTTAGGTGATGCAGTGGATAACACACTGGCCCTGGAGTCAAGAAGATCTGAGTTCAAATATACCCTTATTCACTTGATACTTACTAGCTATATGATCCTGGACAAATCACTTAACCCCAATTGCCTTGCAGAAAAACAAACCAAAAAAAACTAGAAAGCCACGGTGTGGGAGACATTTCCTAGGATGTCAGATTCTCATTAATATCTTTATTGGTTTTCCTAATTTTTCCCTCTTAAAAAATTCTTTTTTTAAAATAAGGGATGGCTCTCTGGTAGAGGATAAGGGAAAAGGTTGCAAAGAAAAATGTAAGGAATATGAAAAGATAATAAATCTTAAAAAAAAAAAGAAAGAAAAGAGATTATGAACCAAAAACATAGCCCCAGACTCATGTGAAATTCGTTCCTTTTGCTTTTCGGGAAATTAAAAGTATTAGCAATAAAATACAAAATAAACTAACATAATCTCTCTTGGTATATAATGTTAATGGCTGAGATACTTCTCACATAACCTTTCCATCTTTTACCCTCAAAAGACAATTGGGAGTTTAAACGTCCTCTGTGCTTGTTGGAGGATGCAAATCTGAATCATTTGAACACACATTATCCAATTCAATTCAATAAAAAATTATTAAGTGCCTACAATGTGCTAAGAACTCTGATAAATGTTGGACATATGGTTAATATAGTTTCTGCCTTCAAGTAACTTAAATCTAAAGGGGAAAAACTCACAAAAAGAGGCGAGAAAACTGGGGTGGGAGAGATATGAGAAAGTATCTTAGGTTATCTAGCATGGGGGCAGCTTGTTTCATAGAGCTCAAACTCACCAGAGTAGCAAATGTAAAGTGCAGTGAAATGAGAGTCCGGGGTCTTCCCTCTACAAAGAAAGGCATCAGGAGGAATTTAGCACTCTATTCTTCAGCCCTCCAGTAATAGATTATCTATTATATGATAATAACCTTTATTGCTAGGTGAATAAATGCTATCTGGAAGCAGGTGATGAAAGTGCAGTGGAGAGACCAGGTAAAGCCTTTATCTACCTTTGCTTATCCCCGTGCCTTGGATCATGCTATCTCCCAGCTCTGAAATGGATCTCTGCATCCTCACCCCCATTGGCTGAAATCTTTCCTTTCCCTTGAGGTCCAACAGAGGTGCCTTGGAGTCTTCCTTGAAATCACCATCTGAAAATGATTCGTCTCAAATTTCTCACATCACTTTATCTCAACTTCTTGACATTCATCACATCCTTTCTTTAATACATTATAAGCTCCTTCAAGCCAAGTTTTATGCTAACTTTTTGTGCTTAATACATGTAATAGGTACATGATGCTTTTTTCAGGAAGTAGGGAAAGATCTGGACCCCCAGTGAGGAAACCCCCTTCTACAGTTGCTAACTACCTACTGCTCTGCAGCTTATAAACTTGTTATTTGTCTGGTATTACAATTAGCTTATATCAGAAGGGAATGTGGTCAGTTATCTTTCTACCATGTTCTCCTGCCTCTCAAGGCAACTTGTGTTGAATTGGGTCTCAGTTTCTTCATCTGTCAAATGAGGGAAACAGTAACTAGATGGACTTATAAGTACTTTATCAACTCTGAATATTTGACCTTCTTAAGTGAAATAAGTAAGTAAATGAATTTTTTTTTAATTTCAGAAGTGTTGGAAATTCCTTTCCTGTATTTCTAGAGTAACCTGTGACTTATTAGTTAAACCTAGGGAGTTGCCTTAGGCATAAAAAAACATGAAATGAGTTATCTACAGCTAAGCGCAGAAGTGGTTTTTGAACTCAGGCCTTCCAGATTCCAGGTCCGGCACTCTGCCCAATATGCCAGTTTGCCAATCAAATTCAATTCTGGTCTCACCTAACACTAGTAGAAAAGGATGTATCTACTAGTCTCGTCCATATGCTCAATAATGAGGATATGAATGGGAGAATGATAGTGCTGCAAACAAGATCCCTTGTGGCTCTCCTGCCTCCTGAGCACCCTTGAACTGCCTGAGGGTTCTTGTAACCATCCCCAGATGGCCTCGTCTACTTGCGGGGTCTTTTTAATATATATTTGTGCCTGTGAGAATGTGGAAGCCCAGAAAATGCCTTATGTGTGAAGAGAGTATTGAGTGAATCAAGAAGAGCAACTTATCAATGTGGATAGTGCCACAAAGATATGAGCAGGTGATTTGTATTGGGGCTGTGGGGAATGAAAGCATTTTAGAATCTTATGGTTAGAAGAAAGTCATCTGGTCCAATCCTTACCTGAACCTTGGAGTCTTTCTCCAGCTCATTTTCCAGAGTGCATGTGTATGCATGCAAAAATACATACACACACACACACACACACACACACACACACACACATACACAGAGAGAGAGAAACAGAGACAGAGAACATTAGTTTTAATCAACTAAAATACCTAGAAGTAAACCAAAAAATTCAGATCAAGACACAAACATGATTTCCATGTTAAATTTAGTAAACACATAAAAAACCAACTATATGCCAGAAGTTCACAATTTCATATCTTTTTTTTTAATTGTAAATTGAAATCTACATGTTGATGATAAATATTCATAATGAAGCATGGAGTTATTTTTTAGAAAGATTTGCAAAGCACTTTGCATACATTTTCTCTGCTATGGAAAAAAAGCATACCTGGATTTCAGCCAGGCATTGGCCAGTGCTTCTCATGCCATCCTCATAGGGAACAAGCATTTATTAAAAGCCTGCTTTGTGCCAGAGATTGTATTAAGTGCTTTACAAATATCCTCTCTTTTGATTGTAGACAAGCTGGAAAGGAATGGACTTGTTGACAAGACATTTAAGCCTTTCTTTTGAGTTACAAGGTTGGGTAAGGAGAGGTTCTTTATACCACTCTGAAGAATTTAGCCCATTAAATAACCAATTTGGGAAGGACATGTGAGAGATATCCACTAATGGATTGTTGGTTGAGATGTAAATTGGTATAACCATTCTGGAAAGCAATTTAGAATGATGTGGAGAAAGTGACTGAAATATTCACACCTCATGACTCATATAGCCTGCTACTGGACTTAAACCTTCAGAAAGTTGGCAGCAAAAGGAAAGGCCCATAAACATCACATTTTTTTTCTAATAGGCACAAAGGCCTGGCAACCAAATAGATGCTCACTGATTGAAGAATGCTCAGCAAATTGTGGTATACTAACATAATGGAAGATGTCTGTGCTGTAAAAAATAATGAACACGATGAATATAGCAAAACACGGAAGACTTATATGACCTAATGTAGAGTAAAATAAACATAACCAACTATGCATCAGACAAATCATATAATCTATGTAAAAACACTTAACACAGCACCTGACTTATAGTAGATGCTATAGCTTATTCTTATCCTCCTTCCCTATAGCAATGAATATGGAAAAACAATCAAGAAATCTACATTGAATGTTAAGAAAGTATGACTGTATTTGGCCCCAAAGAAGAGTTATAAGAAGATGCCCCTTCCTCCCACTTTTCCTCTTTCTGTCCCTCCCTTCATTTTCTTTTTCCTTTCCTCATTTTCTCTCTTCCTCCTTCCTTCTCTCCTTCTCTCTCTTCATCTTCCTTCCTACCTCCCTACTCCCTTTCTCCCTCTCTCTCTGTCTCTCTTTCTCTGTCTGTCTGTCTCTCTCTTTCTCCCTCTCCCTTCCTCCCTCCCTCCCCTCTCTTTCTTTCTTCTTCTCTCCTTCATTCCCCTCTCTTGTCAGCTTTTCTTTGTTGGCAGAAGTTAGCATGGTGAGTGGCCATTTACCTTGGGTCTCTGCCTTTTGATTTAACAAAGTAAAAAAGACAATAGGAGAGGCTGAGAAGGAGGGTGTGTGCAGGCGATTGGGTCAAGAACAGCATCTCACCAATGGCTGTTTACTCGATGTAATACAGATACAGCCATGGGGAGAGCACAGTGCTGGAATTCCAGTGATAAGGGTTTGCTGCTTTCTAGCTATGTGACTCTAACAAACTCCGGCTTCTTTTTTTTCTCTAAAATAAGGGGCTTGGGCACACAGTACAGGGGAGAGTGCTGGATTTGAAGTAAAAAATCTGGGTTCAAATATAGATCATGACTTGTTGGATTTTAGGCATCTGTAAAATGAGGGAGAGGTGAGACTAGATGACTTTTAGGGTCCTTACAGTCTAAACCTTGATTCTAAATGCAAGGTTGACTCCAACTATCACATGTTACAGCATCACATTTTAACATGGATGTGAGTGATCTGTTAATGCAGGGGCCGCTTGTATTTTTGCACACGGGTGTGAAATGTGCTGACTGTGAGTTTCTGGCTTGTAGCATCTTCATTTTTAGTCTTCTCCCACCACTGTTTATTTAAGAAACCCAATGATCCTGCAAAATTAACAAGCACAAACAAAGTTGATTAGTCTTCCCTTTCTATGCAATTACCTCACAGGGGGGAAAAAACATGACTCCCATCAATATTTAGAAGAACTGCAAGAGGCTATTGACATGACACAGTAAATTCTTCTAAGAACAGTGTGGTAAAAATGTCTGAAAGTATTTGATTTGTGGTGTAATTTGCTAGAATTACAGGAGCCCATTGCTTTCCTTTTGAATTATCCAGACTTTTTGGATCATAAACTACTTACCTTCCAAATGAAAGGAATTCTCCTTAGATATATAGCAAATGGAGACTTTCACACCTAGCCTTGCTCAGGGATGGAAAATAGACTGCTAAGTGGATTTACCTTCCCATGCTCCCTCTTCTTCACCGTGCCCAAGAAATAGTTTCTTTTCACTAGTAGAGTTCTGTTCCTGAACACTGGGGAAAAAATTTAGAATCATAGGCTGACTCTTCATTTTCCAGATGCAATGACCAAGGCTGAGGGTCACACAATTAATTTATAGCAGGATTGTGAAGGGTGAGAGAAGAAAAGAGTTTCTTTTGAAGATCTATTTAGAAATTTCATATTAAAAAAAAGAAATCTCTTCTTTAAATACACAAATAGTATTTGGGTTTAATATGTTGGAATCCTTACTAACTGCTAAGTAGTTAGAGTTGATCTAATCTTACAAAAAGATGTTTTGGGCAGAACCTGAAACAAGGTACTAAGTAGAACTACCCATAATCCCTCTCTCTGGAAGGAGCATAAATAGGCCAATGGGCCAGTCGGAGAGTTCTAGAGAGTGAAGACGCTACAAGTCGAGATTTCAGCGGAATGACATGAAGAGTTGGAGCTGGCTGGAGGTTGAAGAAAGCAGAGGCAGAGGCTGAAGGACCAGATCTTTGGATTTAAAGACATTCGGAGAGAGCTCTTGGAACCAAGCAGAGAGATAGGCCTATAAGCTAACCGGGCTATATTGGACATAATAAAAGATCTGAACTTTTATCACCTGGCTGTGTTTTGAGAAGAAAAAGATCACCACATTTTGGCGCCCAACGTGGGGCTGATTCAGATCCATCTGAACTAGATCACAACATATCACCTCCAGAAAGACATCCCACAAGAAAAACCCCAAGCAGAACTGTAATCTCAAGGAAGAAATACTTCAGGCTGCTAGAAAACCAAAACCAAAACCAAAACAATTTGACTATCAAGGAGCCACAGTGAGAATTACCCAGGATTTGGCAGACTCTACAATTGAGAAATGAAGGGCCTGGAACAGTGTAAAGCAAAGGACCTTGGATTACAACCAAGAATTAACTACCCAGTGAAGGATCTATATTACTATGTGCTTATGTATTTTAAGCAATTGCAAGAATCATTGGATTTCTTGAGATGAAAGATTGTTGATGAGACTTTTGCAGTAGTTAAATTTTCATGTTGATTCATGTTATTTGTTACATTACCACTAGCCTGTGTTATATTGCTGTGTGCTTTTGTAAATTATGTATAATGCCTCCCATATTGATGGATTTATGTATACCATGTATATCTGTTACAAAGTTCTGGCCCATATTGATGGATTTATGTGTACCCCCTCAGAAACCCCCTATGTTTTAAACAAAAGAAAGGGGGAGATGTTGGAATCCTTACTAACTGCTAACTAATTAGAGTTGATCTAATCTTACAAAAAGATGTTTTGGGCAGAACCTGAAACAAGGTACTAAGTAGAACTACCCATAATCCCTCTCTCTGGAAGGAGCATAAATAGGCCAATGGGCCAGTCGGAGAGTTCTAGAGAGTGAAGACGCTACAAGTCGAGATTTCAGCGGAATGACATGAAGAGTTGGAGCTGGCTGGAGGTTGAAGAAAGCAGAGGCAGAGGCTGAAGGACCAGATCTTTGGATTTAAAGACATTCGGAGAGAGCTCTTGGAACCAAGCAGAGAGATAGGCCTCTAAGCTAACCGGGCTATATTGGGATAATAAAAGATCTGAACTTTTATCACCTGGCTGTGTTTTGAGAAGAAAAAGATCACCACAGTTTAATAAATTCATTTAAATGTCCTTTCAATTGAAAAGCTTTTATAACAAAATTTTGATTATTCAGGAGCTGATCAAGATATAGTTAGAGAATGTAGGTCTCCAGCAACTTGCCTTCTCCTCTTCTCGTGTTTTTCACCTTTGGAAAGTTTCATTGCTAATTAGCATCTACAACAGAAGGTAGAAAAATGATAGAAAGGAAAGGTGAAATAAACATCAAACCATTCTGCTGTTATTTATAATTGACGATAAAGTACTTTTTAGTTGTTAACAAAGGACTTCAATTCTCTTTCCTCAATTGCCAAAGATAGTGGAGAGTTCCTTTGAGACTCTCAGAAATAGAAAGGACCTTAGAACTTATCAAGTCTAATCCCTTCAAATGACATATGAAGAAATTGGCATTCAAGGAAAGAAAGGGTTTTGCCAGAGAGCATTTAGCTAGTTAGTGATAGATGATAATGATAATGATAGTAATAAGAATAGTTGCCATTTATATAGTATCTTAAGGTTTGTAAGGCACTTTACAAATACCATTTCATTGGGAAGGTAGATGCTTATATTACCCCCATTTTAGGAAACTGAGGTAAGCAGAAATCTAGTAAAGATTGATTAACTTGCCCAGGGTCACACAGGTAGTAAATATCTGAGGTTGGATTTGGATTCAGGTCTTTCTGACTCCAAGTCCAGTCCTCTGCCCACTGTACCACCCAGCTTCCTGACAGTATTGACAATGATAAATCCTCAAATGAACATCAAGAAAAGTACCAGGAAATCTAGGGTGGGATTGGGATAAAATGTTAGAATACTGTACCTGTCTTTTTGTAAATCATTCTAAATTACAAAAGTTGGCTTATCATCAGTGTTGTAATGATGAGGCAATTGATGGAGGGCTTCCTTATGACACAGTCTATTAGATTTGCAAATCTTAGGTTAAAGTTGGAGGCCCCTAAAGGCAGAATGAATGGGTCTTATTTGGGCATTCATCATCACTAACTTAGCAGGTAGATTTATTGCCAATGTTCATAGTATCAACAAGATTTCCCTCTCTGCCTGACTCTTTAAAATATGGCACCCTGTTTTCACATTCACTGGGAGTATCTTCTCCCTGCCTTTCCTTCTCCCATCAGTGTTTGACTTGTTTTATTTTGCAATATTTAGTTATCTGTGGCACAAATATCAAGGGCAAGCCAACTGGTGGAGTCATCACTTTAAAATAATCCTGAGAAGACAATCAGCCCAAATGAAATTTGACCTAAAAATGGAAGTCATTCCTTGTCACCATCCTCTTCCCACTTGTCCTATCTATTATTATCACCTTCCTGCAGAGCAGAAACTGTTCCTGCTTTCTAGCTTTTTACTTTTCCAGGACAATGACATGCTATCCCCTTCAGATGCTCTGCAGGTCATCTGAGCCAACATCCTTGGTGGTACAGATAGCCAACATTCCATTTTTCAGCAGTGCATCTTTGAACAGGATTTCTCCAGTTAAAGGAAGCCTTTCCTTGCTTCCTTTAACACTGAGCTCATACAAACTCCTAAATGATGCTTTCTTGATTTTCATCCCTTTCCCCTAGGACCTCATACTTCTACCCATCCCCCACTCCTGAATTGCCTTGGAGTGATTTTGTATATACTTAGGTTTATATATTTTCTCCTCTAGTAAATTGTAAGCCTTTGGAGAGTAGAGACTGTTTCACTCTTTACTTTTTATCTCCAGCACATTGCCTGGCACATAGTACATTATGTTATCGTGAACCAGAATTGTCATAAATCATACAGATAGATGAACATTATTATTTTCGTTTGCCAGACAAGAAAACTGAGGTTTAGATAAACTGTTTCCTTCATGTTTGCATTGCTTGCTAATGAATGTCAGTTGCAAAAGTTGAAATACAAACTAGCACTAATCTAACCAGTAAACCCTTAGAAGCTACCCAGTCCAACCTCTCCATTGGATAAATGGAAACTGAGGGCCTGCTAATGAAGCATTTTCTGTGCAATCATTTGTAAAGTCTTGTCAATTCAGCCTTTGTAGCAAATCTGCTATGCCCTTCCTCTCCACTCATCTGGCCACTATCCCAGTTCAGGACTTTTTCCTGTCTCACCTGTCTCAACTGGACTATTGCATTGGTCCTGAATGTTTTACCTTCTTCTAGTCTCTTCCTTCTCCAATCCATTCTCTATAATCCTGCTAAAAGAATTCCTAAAGCACATATCATTTCCTTATTCAAGAATCTTCAATGAGTCCCTATTACCTGGAGGAAAAAAGAAAAAAATCCCTCTAAAAAAAAAGAAACAATCTCACTCTAGCCTATATTCCTCTGCTTATTTCCTGTCACTCCCCTTCTCATTCATTCCATGTTCTGGCCAAATTAGTCTACTTTAATTTACCCCCATTGTGCCTTTGCACAGGCTGTCTCCTCTCCCTGGCATGCATTCCCTTCTTACCTATATCTCAGTTGCCACTTTCTATGAGCAGCCTTTCTTGATTCCCCTTATAGTTTCTAGGTCTCCCCACTCCCCATCCCAAGTTGTGTTTATTTACTTGCTTAAATGTTACCTATCTTTGGTAGAACATAAACTCCTTGAAGGCAAAGATTATTTCTTACTATATCCTTTTACACCTAGCACCTAATAAAGTGTTGTGCATATTTTAAATGTTCAATAGATAGATGATTGTTAAATTGAGTCAAAATGATTTTTCTAAGTGAAGTGTTAGATCTGAGACTAGAACTCAGGTTTTCCAGTTCCCCAAGCCAACGGTATTTTCTCTACATCATGATAACAGTGATGATAGTGATTAAATATTTATTGACTTACTGCTTTGTGAACCAGACAATGCTTGAATGTAGAGATGCAAAGAAACAAGAGATGGTATCTGCCTTTAATGATCTTATAAGGAAAATTTAAATCGAGAGAATGAACACATATTTCAGAAGAGAAGTAAACTTAGAAGAGACCATATGAGTGCCAAATTCATGGAATAGAAATGAACTCTCCCTGGAATTTAAAGCAATGAGTGATCCTCAGAGATAAAACAATCGGGGCAGGCTCCATAGATGAGATGGGATTTAGGGTGATGGGAGTATTTACTTAGCAAATGGGTTTTCTGATAATAATCTCAATACAGATGAACCTGTGTTGTAACCTGAGGAGCAGGAGTAATGGGTTTTGGTCCCAGTCTATCATTAACAACCCAATTGTGTGATATATAAGGACTATATCAAGGACTGTATTTATTCTCTTAGACCCTTACCTGTACAATCCATTGAGAGGGAGAGAAGAAAAATCAGGCATTAGGGTATAGAAGTTTCCCTCCAGCTTTTAAAATTCCATATTGCCAAAAATTATCAGTGGTAGTGGAAGTTATAAAAATTTGATTTCTCTCTACTGAAAATTGAAATCTTGGCAGCCTGACAGTCCTTAAAGACCAAATTTGTTGAATGTATTTATAATTCATCATGTGGCAAATTGACAAGGAGTTCTAACCAGTTCTTGATAATTTGATATTTATTTTGTATATCTTGTGTACTTAGTTATGAACACATACAATAGAAGGTAAACTTCTTGAGCTCAGGGTCTGTCTTTTGTATTGTTTTCCTTTATGTCTGCTAGAACAATACTGGTCACATAACAGGTAATTTTTATTGCCCCTGTACTAGCCTTAGTGAAGATTTGTCCTGCTTGTGTCATCAACCACCCTTCCAGGCAGGCACTCCACCCACTAGTGACAAGACAAAAATGATGTCCTGATTGACCATGAGATTGGCAAACATGGAAAACCCAGTTGACATGGCATTAGCACATTTTGTGCAACCACTCGGCTTTTATTTTCTTCCCACTTGGGAATTTCTCTATCAAAGTTGAATAGTTTGAAAGAATAAGTGTTGGTCTGGACCTGCAGTTTTCTTGTGTAAGGAACTTACTGAGCAGAAATGATCCCCCAAATGTAGATCTCAACACTTGGTCCAGATCTGAGAGTCTTAGAGACTTAAGTTTTATAGGCCTGCTCAGGACATTGAGATCTACATTGAGATTTAACTGGGAGCAAGCTGCATGCTTTTTTTAAAGCTTCCATTTCTTCATGTGTAAAATGGGAATGATAATTTCTATAGTATCTATCTCAAGGGACTGTTGTGGATCAAACAGGATCCCATTAATAAAATATCTCATGACAATAAAGGACTATTTAAGTGTTTATAAAGTACTATATAAATGTTCATTGCTGTTGTTTGTAAGAAAGCTCAAAGACAGCCAGATGGTGCTCCAGTGCATAGAATGCTGGGTCTAGAGTCAGGAAGAGATTAGTTCAAATCTAGTAAACCTTTCTGAGCTGTGGCACCCTGGACAAGTTCCTTAATTTAGCCTGTTTCCTCAAGCACAAAACAGTGATAATAATAGCCCCTATTTCCCAGGGTGAATAGGAGCATCAAATGAGATAATACCAGGATATCATAGGTGTTTAATAAATGCTTGTTCACTTTCCTTCCCCCTTATTATTATGGGTTGTAGCATGAGAGCTCACCATTCCTGGTGCCATCTGGCTCTTCTTATTTGCATATCTTCAGTTGTTCTCCTTTATACTTACTTGGGGGTCTTTTTAAAGTGGGGGAAGAAGCCTACAGTAAAGGGATGAGGTTAATGACACACGGCAGGTGCTGTCTCTGTAATATTAGGGAAAGAAATGTAGCAACTTCCAAAAGAGTTGAGCCATTCCTTTAATATGTAGATGATTCTGTAGCTCATTTAAGCTCATTATTTTTCAGTTAGCAGGCGCTGGTTGAGCCATCCTTATGGCTATATTTTTAGAAGGCTTAGATTATTATAGCAACTGTGAAAAAGGGATGGGAAAAGAAATCTGGCTGCCAGCACATAACTCCCCTAATTACATTTCTTGAATTGAATTCCCCTTTCTTTTCACCCTCAGAGAATATCATCCCCCTGATTGAATGCCGTCGCCCTTGGGTGGCTGCTGACAAAGCTGCCAGCTGATGAATGATGTTTGGGGATGCTGGTCGTCCTCCTCATCCAGATGTTTATTCTGTGCAACAGCTGGGCTTCAGGAGAAAGGTTGGGTACCCAGCGTGCCTGGAATGCTATCTCCTTCAAGCAGCTCCGTGAACGACTTGAAAAGTTGGTCTTAAGCCTTCTGTCTCTTAACAAAACTTCTAAAAATCATGGGAGGCAATCTGAGAGAGGAAGAAGAGACAGGGAAGGAACAAGGTAGAAAAGGTGAGGGGAAAACCCCAAGGCGTATAGTATTAGTAGCTATAATGGGGGAAAATCATTGGAATAAGAAGGTGAAAGTCTAGTTATCTCTAATCTTTAGAACAGTATTTCTAAAAATGAAGGTGGTGAGAGAGAAGTTTTGAGAGGTTTATTGGATGCTGGGGTTTGTTTCGGATGCTGGGGAGGGGTAAAGGCAGGGGAAAGAGCTTTCACATTGTAGGTAGATGAGCTGACCTTGACTCCCATGTTCCCTTACTTCCCCTTTTTCCAGCTGTGGGCATAGTTCTTCTGACTTCCATGGAGCAGTGGTCATGGCCTTGAAGAAAAGAATCCAGACTTGTATGAGTTTTGTTTTTCAGAAGTGTGATGTGAAGCATTAAAGCTGAAAATTAAAAAAAAAAAAACCTGGGTGGATAAGGGCCAAATTTTTCAGAATGGAAAGAACTGCAAAGTAGGAATAATAAGAGTAAAGTGAAGGAGAAAATTTTCTGTGATTGGGCCAGAGTTAGGTCACACATGGAAGATTTTCAAAAAAAGGTCAAGTAGAGGAAGAGAAGGGAGAGAAAAGAAGGAAGAGAAAATGGGAAACAATTAGGAAATGAATGAATTATGAGAGTGAATGAAATGAAATATTGGGCTGTAAGAAATGACTAAAGGGATGGAAAACTGGGAAAACTTTTATGAACTGACAGAATGAAAAGAGCAGAACCAGAAGAATGATTTCCACATTGTGAAAGCCATTTGTTTTCAGACTTAACAACTATGGGATCATTCACTCAATAACCAATCATAGCTCTAGAACTTATATGAAGCATGTTTCCTGTGTCTTGGCAGTGGGGTGATGGATGGACTATAAAGAAGGAATGAAACACTTATTTTCAAACACAGTCAATGTATTCATTTGTTCTGGTTGACTAGCTATTTGTTTCAGATTTCTCAGTATTGGGGGGAAAGTTGGAGAGAGTGGGAGACTAGTAATAAAGATACAAAAAATGGAAAAGAAAGAAAAAAGTATCACAGAACATTTTTAAAAATACAAGAGAGAACAAAAGGAAGGTTAGATGGGGATCTAGGCAAGCAGGATAATATTGATAGTACCATGTTAAATCTAATGTATACTTTTTTAAAGATTCATCTATATGTAATAGATATTTATTGTTTCCAATCTGTTCTTTGTAGATGGAAATATTCACATCTACTGATATTTGCCAAGTTCATAATTTAAAAAAAAAAAAGAAAAATGGGAAGAAATGAAAATAAAGAAAACAAATTTAAGACCACATCTGTAATTATAAGCTTGTAGTATGAGGGATGAGGAAAAAGGTGAGAGGGGAAGAAGAGACTGGATGTGTTAATTCATTAGTTTTCTGAGCTCTTGATGAGGATTTTCTTCTACCAGTACCAATCAGTGATTTCTGTTCTGTTTACAGTCTTTAAGGAGGTAAATGGAAATATTAAGAGTTTAAGTTACTTGCCCAGGCACAGCCATCTATCAGAATTTGAATTTGAATGTGTCTTTCCAACTTAGACAAGTTTTCTGTCTACTCCTTCTTGCTGAATCTCTATTATATGTGTGTTAAATTATAATAATATTCACAGTAGAGCTGGAGAAGATATTAAAGATCATGTATTCCAATGCTATAGTTTTACAAATATCTAATCTTAGGTCACACATGTACTGTTCAATTCAGTAAATATTCATTGAGTCCCCTACTAGATATAGATCACGGTGAAAGAAACTACAGGAAAATAAAAAGGATTCCCAAAATATGCTTCCTGATTGTGTAAACTCTTACAGCTAAGTATGGAGATAAAACTTGTATACAAATAGTTAGGTTGCAAGGTGCAATTTGATACAGAAACATTAACCAGCTTTAGAAATGCAGAGAAGACAGATTTCAGGTTTGGAGCGGGGAAGACAAGGGAAATAACAGTATATCAAGATCTTGAAGATTGGTTTTGGGGCTGGTGAAGATGCGGAAGGAAAAAAAGCATATGGAAAAAGAGGGGCGAAAAGGCTGAAGTGGGAAAATATAGACTGCATTTGAGGAACAAGATCTTTGGAAAGATTATAAGGGATGTTAAGAGGAGTAATGGAGGAGGGCATGAGAAGGAATATATACTGAAGCAAGATTGTAGAGAACCTTGATACCCTGCTGAGGAATTGACAGTTTATTTGGTATGTGATGAGAAGCCACATGTGGTGTGATCTGAGCTGTGCTTTAAGGTTCCACCAGTTTCACAGCTAGGGTAAGGAGAGCAGTTAGGAAGTTATTGCAATGGCTCAGACAAGAAGTTAGATCTGAACAAAAATGGCCAATGTGGGAACAGGAAGCAGAGACTCTTCAAAAGTGAGCCTCCTGGAGGGAGGGATCACAGAAGAACAGGAGAAGAGTTATGCATTAATTTTGGCCTTTGGTCTAAGTTTTTGGCCTTCACATTGGGCTATTTCTTAAGTGACAGCATCATAAATGTGAAAAGACCTGCCACTGATAGGGACAAACAAAAATAAACATGTCCCAGAGAAGCAACTTAAAAATCTAGGAAGGACACCAGAAGGAACCCAATGATGTTGTTTAAAAAAAAAATAGTCCATCCACTGACAAGTATTTATTGATTGCTTGTTTATACTTATAAGGAACTATGTTAGAAATCAAAAGGGGTAGAAAGAAACATAAGAAATGGAGTTTTCATTCAATAGGCCTGGGGGAAAGAAGAGAAATTGTGGAACATCCAGGACACCATGTATTTATCATTTTCAGCCCAGAACTTGTCTAACATCTTCATTTGGTGACTCAGGAAGTATCTGCAGCCTTAAGAAAAAAGTGATTTGCTAAAACGTGTGCAGCTTCAACCCCATTATTTGACAGATGAGGAAACTGAGACTCAGTGTAGGATTTGAACCCAGAAACATTGAATTCCAGAAATTTTGCAATGTACCTTGTTGTTTTAATTCCCAAGTGTCAAAGTTGAGAGAGTCTTTAGGTCTCACCTTGAACAATTCTCTCAGTTTACATATAAAGAACCTGAAGCCAAAGGTTGTATACAAAATAAATAACAAAACAGAGACTTGAACTAGATCTCTGTTCTGTGTCCTTTTTCTTTTCCTTCTAAGAATATCCAAGATGGGGAAGATAAAATTCCTCTTTATATCCTCCCACCATATGTAGCTCATGTGCTTTGTCTAATGCAGGGGCCTCCATGTATGCTGAATTCTATGGAAGTATGAAAAGAGACATAACTAAACCTAGCAGAAAGCAATCAATTCTCTCAAGTCTAATTCTGTAGAGATTGTAGGAGAAGCAATAAGGCATGGCTTAGGAGATGAGCCAGCCTTAACTGCTATGCCCTGAAACCCTTAACTGCAATTTTCACTCCTGAAGCTTTGGGATAAAGGCCCAGCAGCCAGAACTATTTCTAATTTCAAGTTCTAAAAGAAGTAAGGGATAAATACTGGTATTTACAAATTGAAAAGGATTAAAATAAGGAGGGAAAATACTTTGAATTTTAAACTTCTTGCTTGAGCAGCATAGAAATGGTAGTAGGTTGGGGCTATAAAGGAAAGGGAAATCCTGGAAATTGGATGGTTTTGGAAAAACATAATGAATTTATGTACATAGTTCATCAGCCTAAAAATCCTACATCTGGAAGGATGAGTTTGCTCACAGCTGTCCAACAACCTAATCAAGACTTTCTAAAAGAATATCCAGGAAGCCTTTTAGTCAGAAAAGTAGGGATTCTAAAGATGAGATTCCTTGATGAAAAATAACACAGCCAATAGAATGGCAATTTATTGATTTTGGATATCAATCCAACTCTAGAATTTGGCCTTAATAATTCCAGAGCAAAGAAATCCTAAGAAATCCCTTAAGGAAATTGGACAAAATATTGACATAAGAGAGTTGAGGATGAGGTGATAAATGGGTGTGATTTTAAATGTGTAGAGGCCTAGGAATATCATAGAGTATTGGTTGAATTGAAGGGAACCAAACATTAAAAGAGCAAGAGAAAAATGAAAATTGAATTGGATTCTGGAGCCAGACCATTGGTATAAAGCTTGTAGCTGAGTTACCTTTCCTTCCGCTTCATTGATGGAGCTGCCATCATTTCCATGTAGGTACTCCAGTATTCACTGCAGTTCATCCATACTTACCTACCTTCTTTTTCCCATCCTCTCCTAAATGGGCCACGAAGAATCCACCCAACCCACTTGGGACCCTGCTCTTGTTTTCTTTTGACATTTTAGATATAATTGGATTCCAAGAGTTTCTTTCAGTTATCCTTCACTCTTGTTACATGACCAACACATTCTCTTATTCTCCTCATTCTTTGTTCCCCTGATGACATGCTATTCCTGCCACCCAATGCACCTTTATTCAAGAAGCTCAAAACAATAGAAAAAAATGCAACTTTTCTCGCCACTTACCTTCCTCCCAATCAAGCAGTCTGAATTCGAGTAAACTTTGATCCACAGTGATATCAGAAAAGTATTTAAAAAACAAAGAAAAAAGCATAAAAACAACAAGGTTTAGTCCTTTTTGAAATAATCCTTTACAATATATATTAAATATTCATTAAAGTAAATTGATGTTGATCAAATGGTCAATGAGAGGGTACTTTCAGCTCCTAAATTCTCCTATTTCATTTTTTCAGGGAAGAAGTAGAATTAAATGAAAGTCTTATGAAAAGAGCTTGTGGATACTAAACTTTATGAAATTGAAATAATTGAGGTTTCTTTAAATTGTTTCTGTTTCAGGATGCTTTCCTTCTGCTATTATGCTCTTTGCTTCTCTTCTTCCAATTTATTTCTATTGTAGCACACCAGAGTGTTTTCTCCTGCTCCTCATTGTCTTTTGAGGGAGTTTTAATTTTCTTATGTGAATTGAATTCCTAGACATTATATTTCTCTTTTAGAGTTTCTCTTGTTAATTGGACAAGGAAGATGGCTTCTTTTCAATTTTTCACTCTACCATATTTTCAGACGTCCTCAGTGACTAATTTAATCTGTGATGATCATCTGCCAAGCTCTTCTGGGTGTTCACAATGATATAGAGACATGTGCTAAGCATCCATTGTGTGAACATTACTCTTTCAGGGCCAGTGGATTTACTAAGTGGGATAAGGCTACACAGTTCTTGTCCTTTGAGGGCTTGTCTCCTTTTTAGACCAATAAACCAAGCTGAAAAGTCACAGAAAAGGGTGAAAATGAATGCCATTTTAATGATCAAATTTGATAATTAACAATACACAGGGCATAAGAAAGCTATGATTCCTTCTTCCCTCTGCAGGGCAATCAGCAAGTCAGCTTGTTGGAAAGATGCAGGGGAACTTTGGTGAGTTTATTTTTTCTATGGTCTCGTGTGATATATTTTTGAGGATTTCTTAATGCTGAGGCTGAAATCCCTCCACATATTTTCTGTCTATAATGCTTTCTACCTCTTTGCAATTTACCTTCATTGAGGTGAACTGGGTCTTATCTTAGCAGGTATATGAGCATTTGCTTGTTGACTCAGGTGACTCAGTCCATCATCTTCCCAATACTCTTAACTCCATGGTCCTCTTACATAAATGTTTGCCTTCTCTTAATCAGAGGCTTGATAGAAGGCAGTGAGAAAGGCAAGGAGAAAAAAGAGGTAATATTGGTAAATGTAGCTAATATAATATACTCAATATAGAAATTGAGTACTTATATAGAAATACTCAATAAAATTGTGGACTTGATGTTATGGTGTAGTAAAAAGAGTTCCGTGCTTTTGGTCTGGAAAATTCAAGTCTGTTTCCAGCTCTGCTGCTGAGTAAAGAACAGTGTGATTTGGGAAAGTCACGTAACCATACATCTCTACTCCCTCATGTGTAAAATGGAGATTGGACAGCTAGGTAGTACAGTGGTTAGGGCATCAGGCTTCAAGTTAGGAACACATCCTGATGAGTTCAAATCTGACCTCAGATACTTATAAACTGTGTGATCCTAGGTAGAATACTTAACCCTGTTTGTCTCAGCTTCCTCATCTGTAAAATGAACTAGAGAAGGAAATGACCAATTTATAGTGATGAAAAAATGCTCTAAATCACTATTGATTAGAGAAATGCAAATTAAGACAATCCTGAAGTGCCACTTTGTACCTATCAGATTGGGTAAATGATAACGAAAGATTATGTTGGAAGATAAATGTTGGAGGGAAAATGAGAAAACTAAAAGACTAATGTATTATTGGTTGAGTTGTGAAATGATCCAACCATTCTGGAGAGTAATTTGGAATTATGCCCAAAGGACTATGTAATTGTGCATGTCTTTCAATCCAATAATGTCACCACTGGATTTGTATCCCGAAGAGATCATAAAAGAGGGGAAAGGACTCACATGTGCAAGAATGTTTGTAGTAGCTCTTTTGGTACTAGTAAGGAATTGGGAATTGAGTGGATGCTCAATTGGAGAATAAGTTACAGTATATTTATGTTATGGAATATTATTGTTCAGTAAGAAACAGTCAGCAGGATGATTTCAGAGAGACCTGGAGAGACTTACATGAAGTGATACTGACTGAAGTGAGGAGAAATTTGTACACAGTAACATAACAACAAGATTATGTGATGATCAGTTATGATAGACTTAATTCTTAATTCTTCTCAGCAATGTGATTCACAACAATTCTAATAGACTTATGATGGAAATCCCACATCCAAAGAGAAAACTATAGAGACTGAATGTGGATCAAAGCATAGTATTTGTACCTTATTGTCTGTTGGTTGGTTTGCTTTTTCTTTCTCATTTTTCCCCTTTTGGCCTGATTTTTCTTGTACAGCATGACAGATGTGGAAATATGTTTAAAAGAATTGTACCTCTTTAACATCTATCAGATTACTTGCTGTCTTGGGAAGGGGAGAGTAAAGAAGAGAGGGAAAAAATTTGGAACACAAAATCCTACAAAAACAAATGTTCAAAACTGTATATTTGGGAAAATAAAATATTATTAAGAAAAAATTCTATGAACCTTGGGGAAAAAAAAGAAGGAAATGGCAAATCACTCCAATATCTTTGCCAAGAAAACTCTAAATCGGATCACAAAGAATTGAACATAACTAAAAATTGACTCAACAACAATAAAAATAGTGATAGATTCTTAGTATTTAACTTTTAAAATCATCCATATTAGCCCTCTCACTTTACAGATAAGCAAACTGAATAACTTGCCCAATGTCATGCAGTCTGTGGCAGAATCATTAGAAGGAGAGCTCTGACATGACAGGAACAATCTTGATTTTGTCTTTTTATCTCTAGCACCCAGCTCACACAGTGATTACTAAATGGCTTGTGACATATTTCAAAGAGGTACAGGACCCCTGGGACAGAATATTATAAACACTGGTAGACAGTTTCTGTATTGGCTATTTTTGCTTGTTTTTCTTTGTCACAAGGGAGGATTCAAACTAAAAGGGGAATGAGTGGGAACTGACTGTGAGATGAAGGATAAAATGTATCAGTGGGTTTTGTTAAAATAAATATTTGTTGAATTGAATTGATCCTGACAAGGACAAGGAGCCGAGATCTCCCAACTCTTAGCTAGATTCATCCTGTATTAAAAAGCCACAGAGACCTCTCAATGTCCCTTCCAGTTCTAAGCTTTAGCATAATAATGGATTTGGAAAACATGACAAGATCGGGCACAGAAAAATGACAGCAGCTTAGGAAATAGCCAACACTTGCTGGGCTGAAATTGACCCATCTCTCTGAAAATAAATGTTTGATCCGTATGTTATTTTCTTATCCCAGCTTCCAGCTTGCTGCAGGTGGCGTCTTATGGTGTTACCAATACCGGACAGCTTGAATAAATTAAATATTACATCATCAGGCAGACTGAATAAATTAGGTATTACATTATCCCCCAGGAAAAATCCAGCTTGGCCAATATTTTTAATACTGGAAAACTATTCAGGGCATGGTAGCATGAGTTGGGATCAAAAAGGCAGGAAAGAACTTAGATAATTGTTCCTCACCTATGCTCTCAAGTTCAAAATTAGGATGGTACCAGCACCCTACTAGGAAAATCATTTAACCTTTCCAGGATTTCCCATTTTCTCATCTTTAAAATGAAGGGAATGAATTAGATTATTACAAATATGATAATAATAGTGCCTTATCATTATAGTACTTTATCTTATTGTTACCAGAATTTTAGAGATAAAGAAACTGAGACTGAGAGTTTAAAATGACTTGCCCAGAATCAAACAATTAAGGCAGAATTTGAATGCAGATCTTCCTGATTTCAAATTCAACACTTGATCTACTATGGCATAATTATCTTCCAATTTTTACAAGGCCACAAGTCTATGTAGCTTTCACCTTCTGTTTATGTCCTGGATAGCAAGGAGGGGGGTTTGGTGGAGCTTGTGGATATCTTGAAACCCACTTGAGTCTGTCTCTTTTTAATATTCATGGTCTGAGGTTTCTGTGCAGTGTCAAGGTTGTGTACCAAGCATCTCTTTTATGACCCGAGTTGTCACAGACTAGTGAATAATGAGATGTTTGGAGGAACCATTGAAGGATTAACTGGGGGGTCCTAGCCAATCCCTGAGTAGCAGGAGCTTAGGGGCCTTCATGAAGAATTTATCGGAGTGATTCATCTTCAGCTCCTGTGAACAGATTACATTCTTATTCCATTGTGGAAAGTTTATAGCCACTCTCCAAGTAGTACAAATGTATTATTAATAATCCTTAGAAAAGCAAGACGTTGTTGCATGGTTTAAATATTACTCTTGTTCAGGAATATTGAATTGTCTATAGGGGCTTCATGAAATCACATGAATCTTGATATATTGAAATTTAAATCAATTTGAAACAAAGCCACAAGGAGATTTTGTGTTCTTATATTTGAGACTAGTAAATCTGTCTGCCATCTCAGACAATGCCCAGCATCAGGATGCTGTAGAGCTGGGGTTGATGAATTAGGTTCAAATTAGAAAATGAGACATACCTCTCTGGGTTTCCTTTTTCTTGAGTCACTGTCAATGAAATGACAAAGAATGAAAATGAGCTTCCTGTTAGTGTTTCTGGGATCTTCCTTGGCCATGATATGAGAGAGGTGCTATGAGTTGTACAGGGAAAACTTGTATGAACTGATGCAGAAACCAAGAAAGCAGTTTCCATGATGACTTATGTCAATAAAGAAAAAGAAAACATTAAAAGACAAACAGTTTCTTCAAGAACTGACAGGGAAGCCTGCCTCTTGCCTCTTGGCAGAGAGGTGATGATTGAATGTGGAGACAGACTGAGGTATACATTTTCTATCATGGCCAATGTAATAGTTTAATTTGCTTAACTATATTCATTTATGAAAAAGGAGCATTACATTGTGAACAACAGGCAAAGGCGGTCTTTGGGGAATGATGATGTTTTAAAAAATTGGGGGCAGTTAGTTAGTGTAGTGGTTTGAGCACCAGCCCTGAAGTCAGGAGGACCTGAGTCCAAATCTGGCCTCAGACACTTAATACTTCCTAACTGTGTGACCCTGGGCAAGTCACTTAATCCCAATTGCCTCAGCAAAAAAAAAAAAAAAAAAAAGAACTTTTAACAACATGTGAAGGAAAGGAAAGGAAAGCAAAAACATCAAACCCAGACTTCTAGTAATGTTCATACCATGACCTACTTGCATCTACATTAGACTCTATCTTTCCTCTATCTCAGTGCTATTGTAAAGATCAAAGCTTATTATTTAATTGGGAGCAATGAAATACAAGTGATTATTATTATTATTATATAGAAGTAACCACAGCGGGGGGACTTAAAGGGAGGAGGATTATGTTGGTCTAAATGGTTTCTTCTATTCCTAATATTCTATAAAGGCCCATCAGTTCATTCACTATATTCATTCATTTATTCAAGGAACTCCTTGGGTACTTTTACTGTAGTCATTTAGTGAACAGATAAAGGGATGTATATTTAGGGTTTTCCTGCTATAAGGAAGCTTTAGGATAGATTATACTCAAGATCTCAATATCAGGTAGAGCTTTAGAGCACAGTTTGTGGAGTTTAAGAGCATCTTAGAAATCACTGGAAAGGGAGGTTGAATCTTACTTGAGGGAAGGAAGCCATGCTATGGAAGAGGTTCTCAGGATTGACTTTAACCAATAAATGTCATCATTTAGTGAACAAGTATGGTGAAAACCTACTAGTGCAAGTATTAAATCCAATCAGTAGACCTTGGTTTCCTGGGAGTCTGAAGTTCTTGCCTGATGAGATCTACGTTTTCCTCCCTATGGATTAGGTAGCTTCTCCTTTATCCATTAATCACTCAGCTTCCTGCTGACTGAGCAGTATATGCACTGAGGCAGAACAAAATGAGCAGTAGCAGAAGAACAAATTCAACATTGATCTACACAAGTGACATAAAGGAAACAGTATTGTCCGTCTCATCGGGGAAAAGTTGAGGATCTAATGGGATTCAGTTAAGCAATCTTAGATAAATGTGAGTAGCCTGGTAGAGTGGGAAGAACATTAACCTGGAGTGACATTGTGTCCTTATTCCTTGTCTGACTTTGGGCATTTAACCTTTCTCAACCTTGACTCACTCAACTGTAAAACAATAATGAGCTAGAAGTACCTTCTGTTTTATATCTTACGAGCCTGTGTTTGTGAGGACAAAAGAGCTGGCAAGGTTTGCAGAGCACCTCTCCTAAATTTTCTCATTTGGACTTCATAACAACTGTAGGAGACAGGCACTCTAGGCATTATCCCCATTTTGCAGATGAAGAAACTGAGAGGCAGTTATAGTCGTTGTGTAGGTTCTGGGGGAAATATCCCATGACTTTTCAAATCTCTTGGTTTAAGTTGAGATGAGGGAGAGTTGTTTTCCCTCTAAAATTGATCACCTGTTTGGACAGTAAATTTAGATTCCAGCTGAGAAGGACAGTCTCTGAATGATGTGGTTTCCTTATCCAGAAGATTTCTTCTTGATAAATGATGATTTTGCCTCCTGACTAGCCTTCTGTGCCATCCAGAATTTCATTGGATCATAGGATTTAGACCCTAGAGGGATCTTGGAGATTATCTAGTCCAACCTCATTTTACAGATGAATAAACATGTACAAGATGTGAAATGCTCAGGGCTCATTTGCCCCCTTTTCAGGAGCCTTCTGTCTGCCTGTTGGCATGCCAGTATAGCCTCTGATGATGATTAGAAGCAATTGCTGTATCATCTAAACCTAAGCTATATGTACAATTTTGCCCACTAAAGCTACATTTCCTCCTGGGAAAGTCTCTGTAGCACTAGATCTGGCTCTTTCTGTCACTGCAATTGCTTCTCCATTTCCCAAGGTGAAAGAAGTCAGACCTCTGGGAAAAAAAATTCCTATTTCAAAGGCCTATTTATTTCTGAAGCATTCAGTCATAGCCTGGGAGGAAAAGAGGCTGTAGCATGATTTGAAGAAGGGAGAGGCCAAATGATGATAAAACATGATACCAAGTTCAGCGCAGTTGATTTTGACATTTAGATTGTGTTGGCTTAAATCCAAGGTGGCTTTAAAACAGGCAAAACAAACCTTTTTGCTTCCTCTGAATGGGTTACCTGAGCATCCTTTTACACTTGAAAATGTTAATGTAAACAAGACTCCTTAAATAGGAACCATTCTAACTACTGGTGCTTCCCTCCCAAGGCTGCTTGGCTTATATGGAAACATTATTCTGTTTAGTCCTCCTCCTACAGCTATGGGACAGACAACTTACTGGGAGTTGCTCAAACCAAGAGAAGGCCTTTTTTATTATTTGTCCTTTTTACAAATAATATTATTAAATTCTGCAGCAGTCTTTCTCTTGGTGGCTGTACGGGATTTTTCAAGTCCCAGACTCATCATAAGAATGGCACCTTACCCCAAATTGCTCAGCATGTAAGTAAGAAAGCTCTTAATAACCACCTTACCATTGTTCATTAACATCCTCTCTGATGTAAAACTTTACATTGGAAGTGATTTTCAAAATTTTCCTTCTCTCAACCTCAGTTATTGTCCAAATAAAATAAGCAATTCATTTGAATTTAATACCTTGGATAAAAATTGGCACTAAACTTAATCGTGGTACAAATTCTTTATTGCTTCTCTTTCCCAGTAGTCCTGGAATCTGGTTTTCTCTCAGGGGGTAACTCTGATGTATTCCCAGTTGTTTTTTATACTTTTAAGGCTTCTGGGTCATTTTCTGTTATCTCTCTCATTTGAGTAACTTGGTACAATTCAATACACTTTGCTTTCTGTTCTGATGCCCTCCATCCAGTCAGTCGGTCTGGTTTAACTTTTGTTCCGTCTTTAATTCTGGGTCCACTAAGTGAGTGAGTAATAAAAGTAATCATCTGGTTACTGAGTCATTCCACAAAAGATTTGCATAATACAAGTTTGGTGCAGAGATTCCATCAGGGACAAAAATGAATATCAGACATTAAAATGCATTCATTTTAGGTATTTTTCAAGGAAATCTAACTTCTTACCTTAGGCATAGGTGGGTAATGTCAATCAGTTTCAACTCATTGAAATACTTTTGAAAAAAGCAAAAAGTCATCCCAACAACACTGCCTTACCTAGGGGAAAAAAAGGTTAATGTCCTGCCTGACTGGCAGCTAACAATATCTAGTGGAGCTCACTCTGGGAATTAATTGAGTCTTACTTGGTGCCCTTCACTTCAGTAAAAAATAATTGAAAAGAATAGTTCACAGCCTCTTAGATGTAGAAAGGACCTCATAGATCATCTATTTTAATTCATACCTCAATAAAAATCTCTTCTATAAAAATACTTAACAAGTGCTCATTCAGGCTTTGTTTGGAAGACCTTTAGTGGGGGAGAAGGGGTATAGCACCCACTATCTCGCAAGGCAACCCATCCTTCATTTACAATTTTTAGCATTTAAGTATTCTAGAAGGGTGTTCACAAGCTGTAAATGAGTCTGTCCCTAGGATCTCACTCTTATTTCATGACAAATCACATAGTGAATAGTAAAATTCCATTCAGCATGTGCCTGTCTTGCAACTTATCTGCTAATCAATCAATATATCTATTTATTTATCAGGTTCTTCTCTGAGGGGAATGTAAACTCCTTGAGAGCAGGAAATATTTCATTTTTGTTTACATCTCCTCATCATGGAACTTAAAATGTATATTGATTCTTAAAAAAATACATTTTGAATTGAATTGAGAAGCATTCAGCCATTTCTGAAACTGTTGTAGAGCTAGAAATCTGACATTTCTCAGGCTTGTTGATATCATTTACTTTGGCAAAATATGACTGTTTTCTTAGAAGAATGTGGCGGAGGAAGAGAAGGGATGTTTCAGATGTTTTACCCCCTCCTAATAAGATCCAAGCCAAATTAATTTATCATTTTACATTTCTATTTTAAGATGCTGTTAATTCCAATAACTTTTGATGGAGGTTTGAAATCCAGATGTTTTAATGAACACATAAATCAAACAGTCATAACAGCTCCCTGCAAATGTTCCAGTACAAAGTCATCATCAAGAATAGAGGTTCCCTGAGGCGGAACTGGAAACATTAACCCTGCCATGGTATGCCTTTACTCTAGGCAGTTTTAATGAGATGTAAAGCAATCCCTGCAGCCCCAAATTGAAGTTGAGAAACTTGGCCTTGTGGCTAAAATGGCAACCCACCCCATCCGTTAAGTAGTTGTTCACCACAGATACCCCACCTTTGATCTTGAAAAGCATAGAGTTCAGCCCAGAATTTCATATATCAAAAGGCAAGCAATTCTAGGTGATTTTCCCTTATCTTTTAGGATATTTTTGTTATTCTTAACTATAGTTAAGAATTTTTTTCTGAATTATCTCCTTTGCTTCTAGTACTTTTTACTGAGTATGGAAGTACCTCAGTGGCAGGGATATATCTGTTTACATTGTTATGTCTATAGTACTTTGCACAATGCTTTGCATAGAGTTAATGCTTTAAAATGTTTGTCCGACAGAATGCACTAGAATAGAATGGAATTCAGGCTTTATGCTGGGCTGACCTTTCCAGGATCGTTTCATAGAATCACATTTCTCAGAGATGGAAGGAATTGTAGAGACTCTCTAGGCTAAACTTTACACGGACAAGAATCACCTGCTCCCCCATCTCTAACAGTTGGTCACCTCAACTTCACTTGAAGGCCTCTTAGGAGCAATACACAGCCTCCCTTGTGACAAATATTCTCTGGGATATCTACTGAGCAGGGTTTTTTTTCCTTTCGTTGAGCCCAATCTGACTCTCTGCTCAGAAATCAGAGCTCTAATCCTCTTCCTATTTGACAATCCTTCAAAGACTTGGTGAAAGCCATGGTTTCTCCTCACTCTTTTTTGGATACTCTCCACCTTATTTGTATCTTTCCTAAGACTTGGCACCAAGAACTGAAGATGGCAATCCCTGATTTGACTGGAACAGAATACAGGAAGACAATACCTGGACACTCTAGATAATTAGCTCATGGATTGAACCAGTGGAATTTTGCAGTCATAGCCCTTACATGTTAAAATGAGAAAGTGTTTTACCCATGAGCTCAATTCCCTCTGGTACTTCTGAAAATGTTTTAAAAGATTCACTTACTTATATTCTCATACTTAATGCAATTTCCCTATACTCAGGATATCTGTTTCAACATACTGTATCTCCCTTCTATAGAGCTATGTATTATTTAAATGCATTTATTATAGGTTGGAACATGCACAAGCATTGCAGATTGCTTAGAATGTTGCCCTCTGGGCAAATTTTTTTATATGAACTGCATCAATCTCATGATCACCTCCTCCCTTCCCCCACCCACTTTCATTCGTAGAGTATCCTGGCACGGGAGTTACCATGGTTACACGGAAAGATTGTTCAAAAAAAAAAAAAAAAAAGAACAAGAGCAGAAATATATTGAGCTTTCTTTCATCTTCCCTGCTCTAGGCTCTTCTGAACCCATCAAGCAAAGAGCCAGAGATTGATAATTTTCTATCAGAGAAGTTTTTCTTTACACATGTGACATCACAGGATTTAGAACTGGCTTGAATCCCAGAATTCATCTAGTCAGACCTTCTCATTTTATAGATGAGTAAACTGAGACCCAGACACTTTTGTTTTTATCTCAACCACTTTACTAAGAAAGCTTAAATACGAACCTTAAGTTGAAATGTTCAAGTGTACTTCCTAGAGGTGGACATCACTGTGCTATATAGATCAAGGCAGAGATTGTATATTATGGAATTGGATTGTTCTCTTATTATGGTTTATATGACTTGGACCCACTTGCAGGGGAGGTAGAGGGAATAGCTAAGTCTGGTCATGAAACTGATAAGGTGCTATCCATGGTCATGAAGTTGTACTTTTAAGGATTCAAAAATAGGCATAAACCCACCAATAAATGTTCCATATCATATTTCAAAGTCAGATTCTCCCAGAATACAGGTTATTTGCTGGTAACAATGGCAACTGGAAAAAGTAGTAATTTAACAAATAGTAACCTAGAATCTTGAAAAAGCTTAAGACAGCTTCTCAGGAAACAAATGTGTTAGCAGTTTTCAAAAAACACTTTTCAATCTTATTCTCTTCATTTATTTTAATATATGGGTTCTTAACCTTTTTTTTTCTCTTGGACCATTTTGGCAGTCACTTTTCAATCTTATTCTCTTCATTTATTTTAATATATGGGTTCTTAACCTTTTTTTTTCTCTTGGACCATTTTGGCAGTCTGATAAATATGAACTCCTTCTCAGAACAATGTTTTTAAATGCAATATATAATATGTATGTGTATATACATATATATATATGTTTAAATAATATATATATATATGTAGAGAGAGAATATATGTAGTATTGCAAAGGAAACCACTTATATTGAAATACAATTATCAAAATATTTTAAGTCCATAAACCTCCGGATAAGAACCATTGTTATGTGGGGATATTGAATAATACTCTAAGGAAATTGATTTGTAATTCACTCCATTTAAATATGTAGTTTCTTATGGTATACTTTCAAGAGAGAATTCAGTTCATTCAACACATAGTTGTTAATTTCAAGAATAATAATAACAGTTAACATTCATATAATATTAGAAGGCTGTAAAGCTTTACATATATTGATTTGATCTTTACTTACTTTGTTTGAGATGTTTGGTGGGTTTACTAGATTTGTAAGAATAACTCAGACCCATCCTTAGGAAGGTAACATTCTATTGTAGAGGAAGCAACATGTATACAGTTGAGTTTAATTGAAGGTATAGAGTTTTGACCAGGGATATGAATCTGTGAGACAGCTGACAATAATTTGTAGCCTTTGAACTGGAGTTGGCTGTGTAAAAAGCCAGGTGATATTTCTTCTCCCCATGTAGGCTAAGATCTTTCCAGGATTGGTTTATCTTTGTATCTCCAGGATCTAGAACATAGCAGACATTTAATAAATGCATATTGAATTGAAACCCAACTTTTGTCCCTGTGAAATTCAGTTTAATTCAACAAGTGTATTAAGCACTGACTTCATATAGAATACAGTGTCTGGTGTCTTAAGGGGAGATAGAAATTTGGGATAAAGCTTGCCTTCTCCCTGCCCTTGTGGAGCTGACAGAGGGATATGACACATGTGTATAGATCTTTTATTAGCTCAAACAATTCCTCTTCTGTAAAATGAGAGTTGGACTAGGCCAGTGCTTTGGCAACAAACATTTATTCAGCATTCCAATGGCCAGACCCTGTTTTAGCAGTGGGAATTCAGAGAAAGGCCCAGACACGTTGCCCTCTCCTTAATGGGCTCATAGGAAACACAACCCTTAAATAACTAAGTGTATACAAGCTGTGTGCAGAGGAGATGAGATGTCACCTCAGTGGGAAGGCATGAATGGAGGGGCGAGGAGGGGACCAAGGATTTGAGCTGAGACCTTTCAAGAGTTAAAGTGCTCCTGAGGTGGAGGTGAGAAAAAGGGAGTGAACAGTGGAGTCCAAGAAAGCCAGTGACACTCAAACTATAGAAGCTGGGGGTAGATGTAGGGGGACTGGAAAGCCTCGGCCTTAATAAAGACATGATTTTGTATTTGATCTTGGAAAACAAGAAGAACCACTGGAGTTTATTAAGCAGTGGGGCTGACACAGTGAAACCTGAGCTTAGAGAGATCACTTTGATGGCTGAGTGGGTGATGGACGGGAGAGGGAAGAATCTGGGAGGCTGGCAGATGACCAGCAGCTATTATGATAGTGCAGGTATAAGGTGGCGAGATCTATACCAAGGGAGTGTCTGAATGAATAGTGAGAAAGGGGAAAGCTATTGGGAAGATGGTAGGGGAGGAGGACCACAGATTGTACAATCAGGTTGGGAGAGTCGGTGAGACTCCCTACAGTTCCATTTCCTTTTAGCTCTGAATGTTTCTGTAAGCCTTTAAGATTTTAACAAATGCCACAGAGCAGCTCAGCAAGGGAGCAACACAGGAGTTACCTCCTTCTGACAGATTCTAGGATCATCTATTTGGAGCTGGAAGGGACCTTTTGACTTCAACAGATCTAATCTCCCTCATTTTATGAATGAGGGATCTTTGGCCCCTAAAAGAGAAGGGACTTGAAGGGATGAAATGCAATATGTGGCATACGTCTAAGAAAGGAGGGAGCAAAATGTTAGGTGAGTTAAGGGGAGGAGATAGTTTCCAACTGGATGGATTAAAAGGAGGTAAAAAGGGAAAAAAGGTTGTATTTGGAAGGCTTTTAGACATAAAGAGAGTAATGAGCTCAGAAAGCTAAGGATAGAAGGGAGAGTTAAATCACAGGGTTGGGAAGAGAAGAGGAGATAATGTCAGAGAAATGCACCTTGAAAGGTAGGAAGCACTAGCCAAGAGGTCCATTAAGCCTTTTAAAACATTTTTACCAGCATTTCCTGAGTCTCATAGTGAGTTTGTTTCCCTTAGGTTACAGTGATTTCCTCTTGAAGAGCCATTACTCCCTATAGCTTATTCTTCAGCCCCACTGGCTTTTTTGGAGCCACCTTTAGTACATATCCTGGATTTTTCCAAGGACCCTGGGCTCTTCAAAACATTATTGCCATCTCTCTTCCCAGAGGACCCACAGCTGTCCTGGCCCAAGCAATTCCCAAAATAGGATTCCCCAATGAGCCATTCTCAATGAAGAGAAACACATTGGTCCAGATCATTCTAGACTACCCTGGTCATCAGGATTTGCTATGGTTGCAACACTTCTCCATGTACACTCTAGATCAGTGGTTCTCAAACCTAGGTTTTGTTCCTAGTATTTTTACACTATTAAAAATTCTTGAGGATCTGTCCAAAGAATTTTTGTTTATGTGGGTTATATTAATAGATATTTACACATTAGAAATAAAAGCTAACTTTGAATTTGTACACCCTCTGAAAGGGTTTCAGAGACCATGAGGATTCTCTGGATCCTACTTTGAGAACCACTGCTCTAAAGTACTAATATTACCCAGTGAAAAGAATGCTTGATTTGGAGTGAGAGAGCTTGGATCTATATCCCACTTCTGTTTACTACTTATATGATGCTGGGCATATCCCTTAACTTCCTGGGCTTCATTTCCATAGGATCCTTGGAGCTAGAAAGGAGTTAGAGACCATAATCTAGGACTCTCATCCAGGGCCCTTCTTTATCCCTGAAGCCCATCCTATGCTCTTGGACTCATCCCTGTGACTTTCAAAATCATTCTTTATATTTAAGATAGAAGAATAGGATGACCAAGGACTAGGGTGTGGATGTTATATGGCAGAATGTTCTGATACTCTGATGGAGCTGGGAGCAGTAGTAGGGACAAGGGGGAGGGGAATAGTCATAGTCATCAGATGCTAGTTTGTCATCCTTCTACCTCATCACTATCAGAACTAATTCTATGTCACCTTCAGGCATGAGTCTTTGACATGAGACTTTCATTTTCAGAGCATGCTGTCTCAACAATCTGTTCTCATCTCTCTTCATGTCTCTGTCTCACCTCCTGACTTTGAAATATTCCATTCTGCAATAAATGTCTGAAATTATTCCTCATGGAATGAAAACATTCTTCAGTCTACCTTTCAAGTTTCGGAGTTATTGGTAGAAAGAATGACTGTGATGGTGTCAGAACGAAAGTCTACAGTTGAAATATTTAGATTCAAACATTGCCTGCTGAAGTTTCCTGGAATTCTAGACCTCCTGAACTATGTAAATTACTCCTGCAACGCATCCCACATCTATTTTCCATTGGCTCCAACAACCCTCAAGAAATCAGCACAAAAGAGGAAGAAGCACCAGTTACCAAAAAGAATGATAGAATGTGGTGAATCAATTACTATAGCCAGATTTAAAACTGTCCCCAAAGTTGAGGATGTAGGAGTTTGGAGACCAATATGCAATTTAAGCCAACATATAGCTTGCTGTGAACTCAGGATTCTGCAAAATAGGCAAGCCACATATGCATGCCATTTTCTCCTTTTCAAAGCTCCATCTCCATCTCAGATGACTTTCCACCTCTATGGAACTGAAATGGGTAAGTAGACACTTTATAGATATCTTCTTTATTGCTATTCTTGGTTCTAGAAACAGGGGAAAGGAGGTCTCAGAAATTCTCCTAAGACACTTTTATAAATTCACTTTATCCTCACGCTCTCCCCAGTAAGTTGTTCATCTCAGGACTTTTGCTTCTGTCCTCATTCCTACAGATACCTTGAGAGGATTCACTCTTTCCAGGGTACTCAGAGAATCAGAATCTAAAGCACTAGCCAAGGGGGAAACATAAAGGCTTAAAACATGGGAGGGAAAAAAACCTTGGTCATTTGATGCTCAGGGTGGCTCCTCAGAGAATAGGTCCTAGTAAGAAATCTCTCAGATGCCTGACCCTGAATTACCATACAAGGTGATGGAATAAAAAGCCAGGTTCTGGGATGTTACTTCATTTATTCCAGGCTGGGAGGGTCAGCTTCCCTGGGGAATATGAACTATTCTGGGGGCTAAGTGAATGATCAGCAAGCAGTATGTGAAAGCCGTGTGTGGCTGCTTCCAGACCTCCCAAGGAACTACTCTCAGGATTTCATCCCCATCTATAATCAAATACATGATAAAGACTTCTCTTTTTTGCTGTTTAATATTATGAGAACCCTTATTAAATAGGACATATAGAGTGAATATTATTCTTCCACAAAAGAACATTCCCCCCCCAGTTATTTTGTTTAGTGTCAGGGTGGGTTTATAAAACATGTATAGGGTATCCCAAAAGCTTTAGTGCAATTTTAAGCTTTAATAGCTTTCAGAGCTATTAAATAGCTATATAGACTGCCATATAAAAAGACAGAGTATTGGGATAAAGTCAATAAGCTAGAATTTGGTCAGGCTGAGAGAAAGGCAGCTCGATAGAGTGGAGAAAAAGTTGACCTCAGAGTCTAGAAGATTCAAGCCCTGCCTGACTGTGTGACTGTGGGAGAGTTACTATACTACTTAAAAGTATTGGGTGATAGACACAGCCTCTCTTTCAAATATAGCTCTATAATCAAGAATACTCAACACTGATAAAATCATAATTGTTGTTGAGTTATTGTAGTTATCTCTCTTTATAACCCTATTTGGGGTTTTCTTGGCAAAGATGCTAGAGGGAATGGTTTGCCATTTTCTTCTCCAGCTCGTTTTATAGATAAGGAAATTGAGGCAAACAAGATTATGTGACTTGCTCAGTCACACAGCTAGTAAATATCTGAGGCCAGATTTAATTCAAGAAGATGAGATTTCCTGACTCCAGGTCCAATACTCTATCCACTGAGTCACCTAGCTGCCCACTATGGAATCACAGGGAATTGTGAACAAGGAAATTAGATAGATTCTAGAAATAATTTTGCCTTAGTTACCTGGTAATCAAAAGAGAAAGTTCAATATGCAATTTGAATAAAGGACCAAATAACTAGTGTACGTCCTACCTGCTTATGGATTAAATTCAATTCCTCAGGCATTTATTAAGTATTTATTTATTAAGCATTATTTATTAAGGCACTTTGCTGAATGCTGAAAATATAATGGCAAAAGTGAAATAATCCCAGCCTTCCAGGATAGAAAGACATCACACACATATAAGTAAGTAAATAAGTAGGGAGTGATAGGGTTAAGATTTTTTTTTAAAGAGCTCTAAAAATACTCTGAGACGGGAGAAAACAGTACCAACTAAAGCAAAGTTGGTGACACCATGAAGGAAGGAAAAATTTCTGAGAAGAGGAGAGATGGGCACTCACTATAGGCAGTAAGTTAACTACCATCTAATGGCATCTGTACTCATTAAATACAGTGCTAGTATGTAGTCCTCTTAGTCCTTGGAGGTGATAAGCACCATCTGTCATTATGTACCATATGTCATTGCTTTCTCCTTGTCCCTTGCCTTTGTCTTCCCCCCTTTACAATTAAGGAAATTAGAGAAATCAATTAGTTCTTGATCTCAGAGATGCTATGAATATTAGGTCCACCAAAAATTATCTCTAATAAGCAAGCAATAATTCAATAACAAAATGAAAATGCCTTATTTGTAGAGGTGGGGGAGGCACCATACCTTTTAAAATCAGCTCATCTTCTAGAAGTGAAAAATGAAGACTTGAAGGAGCCTACATTTCCCCTCTTTCACAGGTGGGCACATAAGCCGCCATTAGTGATAAGGATGAGAAGTTAGCACATGTTCTTTCATCAAAGAAATCATTGGCTTGGAGACTTTTGGAGATGAAAATAGCTTCATTGGGAAGAAGACAAGAAGAAGAAGACTTGAAGAGAAATAGTGCTGTTTCGTTGACATTTTTCCTCCATCTCCAGAAAAGCCAAGCCACCTGAGAAATCTCATTCATTTTGCTTTTTACTTCAGGAAGTGAAATCTGTTTATAAGGAGTCCCGTGGAATCCCCAAACCAATGGATCAGGAGCTAATGTCGCCATGAAGCTTTTCTCTCTTTGTGTGACCCACTCTCTGCTATTTCCCTAGCATGGACGGTATCACAGATGGCAATAATGGTGCTTCCTTCTCCATCCTTCTCCACAATGTCGTTGTCGGGCGCTGACCTCCTGTCAGCTCCTCACAAAGTCACGGATTCAGTGGAAAGAATTCTCGGACATCTGACTTAGTAAAGAAGAAATTGTGCCATCGTGTTCAGTTAAACCATCCCTGAGAGGATCGCTTCTCATTGAAAGTTCTTCTTAACCTTGTTCTTCCACGGACCTAGCAGATGGGCCACTTGTGGGACCTACCGATGCTGATCCATCACTGAAAAGGACACGTCCAGGTCGGGCTTGGAAAGGAACGGGCGCCAGTAGCACCTCCTAGCTCTCGTCCAGGCGTCGGCAACCTATGGCACGCATGCCAAAGAGGGTATACAGGCTGGTTTTTCTTTGGCATGTGAGCCAGTTGCTGCTGCCACGACCCCTTCCCTGCGACTGGAAAGCCCGGCCCCCTCCCCACTGCACCCGGGGGAGCCCGCCCGTGGTGAGGACCCGAAGGAAAGGGCGCAGAACCTTGAACCCTGCTTGTTAAAGCTTGCCAGCCTGCTGTAGCGACTCTGGTGGGATAATGTGATGGTATGGGTCTGATTCCTGTGGGTGAGAGGTCCACATCAGGCCTATACCATCACTTTAATCAACCCTTTCTGAGTATCTGGAGTGGTTGGTTTTCTGTCTACACTGGCTCAGGAAGGGATAGAAAACGCCTCATCTTTCACTAGGGCTCCTCTGACCGCCTACAGGCTCATCTCTCAAATACATTGGAAGCCACAGTGAACAGATTTCAGGAAGGAAATCAGGTGAAAAAATTGCAGCATTCGTTCAAAATTCATTCATTCATTCGTTCATCCATTCGTTCATTTAGCAAACATTAGCTTTATGCAGAGCACTATTCTGGGAAATGGGGGAAATACAAATTTTAGATAAGATATGGTTTGGGACCTCAAGGCATTGACAGTGTAGTAAGAATATAAGACACCGAGATAGATAACAATAATCAACAATATGATATAGGAGATGTTCATCAGAGGCTTCCAAAGTTAAGTATTCTTTGAGACATTTAAGAATATGAAATATAGTTAAAGGCAGTATGGTGCTGTCAATAGCCAGGAAATATGAATTTAAGTTTCACCTCAGACATTTACTAGCTGGGAATTTCTGGTTAAGTCACTGACAAAACTCTAAGATTGTGAATGTTCATTGGAAAACGGGAGTTTCTTATGCCAGTAACATATAAGAAATCCATTTCAAAGTAATAACAATAACTGAAAATGGTTGAATTCTTCAAAATTTGTAAAATACTACACACATATATTTATATATTTACATATATAAACATATGCTTATTTCTCACACATCTGTGTGAGAAATAAGCATATGTTTATAACATCTCATTTAAACTTCCCAATAAGCTTCTGAAATAGGGTATCATTATCTCCATTTTACAAATGAGGAAATTGAGGCTAGGGGCGGTAACTTGACTATGACTATATAACCAGTAAGTATCAGAATCTGGATTTGAACTCAGGTCCCCTTAACTCATAACCTTTACAACCCATATGCACTTTAGTTCCACAAACAGTGAATCCTATGAAGTGAATATATTATTTAAATTCTCACAAGTTGACAGTATAAGTGTATCTAAAATATGTTTGTTGGTTCTAGCAAGTAGAAGATGCAATGAGAATGCAAATATTCCTACTTCCTTGTCACCTTTTCAAAGCCCTTTCACATTTTGCCATCTCTCTTTAGAAACTCAGAACAACCCTATAATGTAATGTAAGCAGGAAAGGTATTATTCCCTTTTATAATTTTATTAACTGAGATCCCAGGAGGGTGACTGATTTAACTGAGGTCACATAGCTTGTTGGCAAGAGAATTTGGCTTGAATTTCAGTCTATTCACAACTATTCCCACTGAGTCATTTCTAGGGGAAAAGCCTGGGTCCTTTCTTACCCACCCATTGCTCTCATTACTTTTACCAGATCTAAAAAGAGGCTAGTTAGATTAGTCCCACTTTTCATCATCTGCTAACTTTTATAAAATACTCATCTCTGTTTTCTGACCTTGTTCAAAAGACTTTCCATAGAAAAAATGAATGTGCTTTATTTCAGAAGTAGGCAATCAATCAGCAAACATTTATTGAACACCAACTATGTGCCAAGCATTGGGAAGAACAAGAGAAAAGTGAAATGAGGTCCTGTTCCCCCCAGATTTCATATTCTGTTGGAAGAGACAACATATCTCACAAAGGTGTCAAATACATAGCCCATGCAGTCCACAAAACTCCCACATATTTAGCAAAATTAAAATATAATAAAACATAGATAATATTACATTTGAAAATTAAACTAATATGCAGCCCGCAGAGATCCTGATATATGATTTCTATTTGAATTTGATATATACATTTAGGGAGCAGCTATGTGGTACTGCAGTGGATAGGGTATTGATCTTGGAATCAGAAAGACTTCTCTTCAAGAGTTCAAATCCAGTTCTAGACATTTACTAATTTATGATCCTGGGCAAGTTACTTAACCCTGTTTGACTCTGTTTCCTTCTCTGTAAAATGGGCTGGAGAAAGAAATGGCAAGCTACTCTAGTATCTTTGTCAACAAAACCCCAAGTGGGATTATCAAGAGTTGGACATGACTGAAATAACTCAACAACACCAATATGTATATGTGGGGATATACAAAATTGGCAGAATATATGCAGCTTCTTCCAAAAAATTTTTTTAGCTTTAAGAGCTTAAACTATGGAGTAGTCCTGTATGAGATTATTTGTGGTGGAGGGAGAGGTAAGAAAAGACTTCATATATAGGGTGACCCTTTAGCTGAGCATTAGAGAAAATCAGAAATTCTGAGAGGTAGGAATGCCATCCAGGCATGAGGGAGGAGTCTGTGTACAAAGATATGGAGTTGAAAGATCAAACAGCAAGAAGAGCAACTTGTCCAAATTACAGAATATATAATGGGTAGGAAAGGTAAATTAGAGAGAGGTTAGAGAGGGCTTTAAATGCTAAGCAATTCATATTTCATGTTCAAGATCTTAGAGAGTCACTGGAGTTTATCAAGTGAGATAGTGACAGGGTGGGATCTTTGCTTTAGAAATAGCATTTCATTAAATATTATTAAAACATACAAAACACATAAGGATTTTGCCAAAGTTTTAAGTCTTAATTGTGAAGTGATGAAAAAGAGAAAAGCATTGATGAAGAGGGAGACACACATGTACACATACACTAGTAAAAGATTTCAATCTGTTCATCTTTATCGTTAAAACTCTCAGCTAATCAGTAGCAAGCATTAATAGTCTGGCTCAGTTTGCTTCTGAGAGCTTTCCGAGTCATGTTTTGCACACTGTAAATGAGCTAATCCACGAGACAATGAGTTGCACTCTGCTTTTGTCAAAGCGTATGAGCCATTTAGGGAAAAAAGCTGGGCCTGTGACATTTCTGAGTGTTTATAGTCAAATAGGAAAAGGAAAGGGTAATAGATATTTAGTAAATGCCTACTATGTGCTAAGCGCTGTGCTAAGTGCTTTACAAATATCATCTCATTTGAGATTTACAACACTCCTGGTGGGTAAGGGATATGATTATCTCTTTTCTTGCCCAACATCAGCCAGCTAGTAAATGTCTGAAGCAGAATTTCAACCTAAAACTTACCCATTTCCAAGTCCCATTCTGTTACACACTTTCCTCCCAATGGTTCTTTGAGTCCGCAATCTTGTGTCATTATCTTCAGTTTACAGATAGCTTTTATGATAGATTTAGAGCTGTCTGTGACCTTAGAGAAAATTAGTCCACTGTCTGGTTTCATAAATGAAAAACTGAAGGTCAGAGGCAGAATGGACTTGTCCAAAGTCACATAAATAGTAGGCAGCAAAGTTAAGACTATTTTGTAGGTGACTATTTTGTATATATTTGCAGTTATCCATTTGAAAAAAATACATATTTGTATATGAACTTATTTTCCTTATAGACTGTCACTTCCTTGTGAGTAAGAATTAAGCCATTCTTTGTACTTATATCCCAGTACTTAGAAATAGTAGGTATTTAATAAATGCTTGTTGATTAAATGATGAGCCTCTCAGACTCCAGATCCAGCATTTTTCCCCTATACTACCACCTCTTCTCATCAGGCTCCATCCATCTAAGCTCTGACACCCCAAATCTCCAGCTCACCTCCCAAGTCTCCCCTTGAAGTTGATTTGTTCTCTGCATTTTGTGTTTGTGAGTCTTCCTCTGCTCAGTGGTACTAGATTTATTTCCACATTTATTTACCAAAAGTTTGGTTTTGTTATTTCATTCAAAGGGTGCAGAGCAACAATTAGGTTTGGCCCTCTTCTCCTCAGCAATCTTTAGAGACATCCTATATTAGTTCAGGGCTTTTGAGTTATAGGAAGGGAGTGCAGTGGGATCAGTTGTTTTTTTAATCCCATTATTGTTTGCCTAGAAAACTGCCTGTGTCATCCTCCTTTTTCATATGTCTTTCCTGCAGATCAGAGGCTCACAGTTCCCCTTGCTCACCCTCTTGATTCTTTATGATTATTATGTAAGTTAGTCATCAGTGTTAGGTAGTTCAGTGAGTGGCAAACCAGGCAGGAGTCAGGAAGACCTGAGTAAAACTCTGTCCCCAGACACTCACTAGCTATCTGACCCAAGACAAGTCACTTCACCCTGTTTGCCTCTGTTTCCTCATCTGCAAAATGAGCTGGAGAAGGAAATGGCAAACTCCTGCACTATCTTTGTTAAGAAAACCCCATAGAGAGTATAGTTTGCAGGGTCTCAAGGAGATGGATACGATAACAATTCAACAAGAATAATATCAGAGTCCCCCCAGGATTTCATTATTGTAGAGAGCCAGAACTCTGGAGAAGTATCCTTGAAAGAAGTATATTTGAAACAAGGTGTTAAGTCAGAGGAATTGATGAGACAATAGTTAAGTAGTTTACATATATATTTAGTACATAGCATGGTGATGTAATAGTTCTCTAGTTCACACATATTCAGTATGCCAGTGGTTCTCAAACTTTTGTTTTCTGTATCTTTATCCATTAAAAATTATTGAGGATCTCTCCAAAGAGTTTTTGTTTATCTGGATTATATTTATAGACATTTACTATATTGGAAATAAAAACTATTTTTGAATTTGTAGACCCTCTAAAAGGGTTTCAGAGATTCCCCAGGATTCTCTAGATCATTGCACTATGCTGTGATGATGTAATTGTAATAGGGTATATAAGAACTGGGGATAGAGTCAGACTCAGAAAGGAAACTGGCAGACGGGCAGAGGAGACTGGATCAGACTATGACAAGATTTGTGAAGGGGACAATAAAGACTTGGACTTTGTTCCCGACTATTCTCATGGTGATTATTCTGCTGAGACCAACGCTGGTCCCAAAGCCCTGCAGAAAGCTAGCCTGGACATTACAGATGATGACAATGAGGAGGAAGAAGAGGAGGAAGAGGAACAAGATAATATTAATATGTATGGTGATGGATGACATTTAATGATTTTTAAAGCTCTTTGCCATTTTCAGTCATCCTGATCTATATCTGGCCAGTGGACTCAGCTGGCTCCAGAGGAGAGAACAAGTTGCTAACCTTGCACAGCCTTTCCTCACTTAAATTCAATTCATTTATATGTCAAGATGTCTTGACATCAGGGAGAGATGTCATGGCCATCTTCAACAACAAGGATAAACAAGTACACCTTTATCTCATCACGATGGAGAAGGGAAGGAAATCAGCATTTATTAAGTGCCTACTATATGGTAGGCACTGTGCTAAAGGCTTTACAAATAATATATCATTTGATTCCTAGTACTCTATCCAGAGGTGGGTGCTATTATTTTTCTCAGTTTACAGAATTAAAAAAACAACTGAGGTTAAAGAAAGTTTAATGATGTTCTAAGTACCACATAGCTAATGAGGTCCTCCTCACTCCAGATTTAGCAATCTCTCCACTGTGCAACCTAGCCACTTCTCAAATATTTACAGTCATTTGAGAAGGAAGTCATTGGGATTGGGGCAATTAGGAAAGGTTTCATACAAATAATAGTGCCTGAGTTAACATCTTAAAGGAAGACAGAAACTCTGGGATGGAGATAAAAGGAAATTCATTCCTAGAATGGAGAAAGACAGTACACAAAGTAAGGAGAGATCAAGGGCAATGTGGGAGGAAAAAGAGAAGTGAGACTGGATCACAGGATGGAACAGGAAGCTTCCTGAGCAGAGCTCACCAAAATCTCTGTTCTTAAAAGTGTCCCTGAAACTCTTCTGGGGGAATAAACAAAATGGGACTCAATAAAGAGGAAAGGACATGAAATGGGAGTGGGACAAAAGGAACAAGGGAAGGTCCCTTTAGTAGGTGCCACCATGCTTAACTTTAATGACATCTCACATTTTCTAGTTTGCTTCTTGAAAGAAATGATTATTAAGCAACCAATTGTTAATATTGGGGGAATCCAGTATTTTTCCCTTCCTATTGCCTCATTGGGAGATTAGGTCAAAACTTAGTCGTTTGAAGAACAGAGCTACTGAAGAGATGAAATCATAGGTGATACTTACTCAACTGAGAAAGTTTAGATCTAATCAAAAGATTCTAGTTTAGTGGAATTATGGCCCATTGTGTTCTGGTCAGACTGGACACGGACTCCCTTTGTCTAGGGAATAGGAGTAGGAATGGTCTGAGTAGAGATAAGTCTCTCTGTTCAAGACTGAGTGATCAGTCATGTTTGCCAGCCCCTCCTTAGAATAAGCTCATCTCGTATTATAATATGCATTATCTCAATTATTGTTACCAGTCAGAGTTGATTGTTACTTTTGGGGAATACTCACTCCTCCAAGAAATTAAAAGTGTCAGAAGGCTTCCAGAAAGGGTCTCTGGGTTAAGAGAAAGGAACAAATGACCATCTTTTTGTTTATTATACACTAACCATAATTACTAAAATGATCAATTACCCCAAAATTGTATCTCTTGGACTTTTTATACAGTATATCCTGTAGCACAAACTGGACCCAACTTGGATTGGTTTCTCTGGTCCCGGTGTGAGTACAATTGTCCGTGATCTCAGGGGATCCTTGTTTTGTACGAGGTTCTTCCCCAAGTTCAAGGGGATTTATATACAAGTTCCAATTAATCCTCACTGTGGGGTTGCAGCGATTATTGGTTTTGGAGCCAAAGGCAGCATGTCCTCATGGATAGATTAATCAGGGAGACACTAAATATTTGTTGAACAATTACCATGTTCCAGGATCTGCAGATAGGTTTAGGAATACAGATACAGAGTGAAACAATCCTTCCTCTCAGGAAGTTTATGATCTAATAGAGTAGTTAACAAGTATGGGTAAAAATATCTACAGCAGAAACTTAAAGTTCACAAATACAGATGTAGACCAAGTAAAAACAGAAAATCTTAAGGAGGGCACGTGCATTTGAGGGGAGATCAGGAAAAATTTCATATACGTGGTTCTTGATTTGCATCTTTAAGGAAGAGAAGGGCTCTGAAATTCAGGTGAGGAGGTGTGAGGAAATATACAGTATAGAAGCACTGAGCTGGGAGGCAGTTTGGTTGGATCACAGAAAGGGGGGGAAAAGAATATCCACTAGGGCTAGAAGTACAGGTTATGATCAGATCATGCAGAGCTTTAAAAGCCAAATGAAGGAGTTTCCTGAAGGGACCAGGAAAGATCTCCTATAGAAAGTGGGTTTGGGTCTGAATCTTGAAGGAAACCCAAAAGGCAGTGGTAAAGAGGGGGAGCCCACAAGGATTTTAGATCTGACTCTCAAGTAATGGGAAGCCACTGGAGTTTCCTTAACATGGGGATGAGATGGTCAGACCTATGCTTAAGGAAAATCACTTTGGCATCTTAAGTTGGTGATGGATTCAAGTGGGTGTAGATATGAGTCAGGGAAAACAGTTAGAAGTCTCTAATTTGTGATGAGGAAACCACACTAAGGTAACAGCTTTGTGAACGGAGAAAAGAAGACAAACAGCTAGGTCCCAATTGGTGTAAATCTCATGACTTGTCTCTTGTTCAAATTATCACTGTTTAGAGCTCTGATTATGTAAAACACCTACTATAAAATAGGACCAACAGGGTAGAAAGTAGCACCAGAACCTTGGAAGAAGTATGGGATTCAAGATGGAGAGGTGAGGAACAAGTGCATTTCAGGCACAAGACTTAAGGGAGATAAAATGTTGAGTTCAGAGGAACAGCAAGTACACTGGTTTGGCTAGAACATAGAGCTCATGAAGGGAAAAAGGTAAAACTAACCTGAGGAGGAAGGAAAAAAAAAAAAAGAAGAGTTTGTACTTTATCTAAGAAGTAATCCAAAGCCATTGAAGTCAAGAAGTGATGATCAGATTTGTGTTTTATAATTAGGTTTTAGGTATTAGGTTCTTCTATTGGTCAGAGAGGGGTTTTGATAGTGACAGAAGGATCAAAACATTTATTACATTATCTGTTGTGTACAGAGCACTATGTCATATACTATTTCATATAAAGCAATATGGTATAAAATATATATAATACTTTAAGGTTTGGAAAGTTTTACATATGTTATCTCCTTTGGTGTAATAGAAAAAGCACTGCAGTGAGATTCTGATCTCCCCCACTTTCCAGGCATGTATGACTTTGAGCAATTAACTTAATCTCTATGAATCACAATTCCTTATTTTGTAAAATGTGAATAATAATACTTTGATATTAGATATTACTGTTTATAATAATTCATATTTTTAAAGAATGTTAGGATTTTCAGGGCATCTTTCTCACTACAGCAATGTGAATTCCATGGATGTTCCAATAGATGTTTAACAACCAGCTCTCCAAAACCAAAATGTACACAGGACAAACTTTTATGTTTAATCTGAAATATTATCATTCTTTCCATTATTTTCTTAAGCCTAGATAATCAACAATAAATCAAACAACAAAGCAATAAAACAACTCCAGATTTGTAGCATTTGCTGAATTCCAAGGTATGAATCTTCACCCTGTAAATTTGGTGATCAATTACTGAGTTTGTTCAAACTAGCTCTAGTTTACCTCTAACTGAGTTCCTAACGATCCCACCAGGTCCTTTCCTTAAGGATCCATCCATTCCAAGAATGAATTTCTGTTTTATATTCCTGTATATTTCAATATAAAAAAGGCTGTGTTATTTGTGAATGAGGGAGAAGGAAGAGTGTGTGGGAGTTAGCTAATTGCCTTCCTAAAGAATCTTTTCACAATCCCAAGAAATGACATTTTAATAATTTGTGTTGCCACATATAAATGAGATGTTTGAAATGTGGGACAATGCCTGAAGATTTGCCATAAGAAGGTTAAGATATCGCACAAAAAGTAGGTGGATTCCTATTCCTACAAATAATAATAATCTCTGATTGAAGTCAACTCCAAAGCTATGGTTTGCTTTGACAGAATCACAAAGTTGGGATCTCCCCAGCTGAAAGAAATGTCACCAACTTCCAATTTTCCTATAATACTTTAACTAGTATTCTCTACTGCCCCCATGACATTATATCTTGTTTTGTACTTATCTTCATGTAAAGGGGAAATGAAAGCTCCTTGAGGAGAAAAAATTGGAAAAAGTTATTCTTTTGTGACCCCTCCCCATTCCATCCTTTTAATTCAATTCAACAAACATTTATTAAGTGCTTATTATGTTCCAGAAACTATGCTGTGTCCTAGAGATGCAAAGACAACAACAAGTCTCTGCTTTCAAAGAGCATACATTCTATTGAGGATGAGAAGATATGTAAAAACAAAATTAAATCCAAAAAACACAAAATATTTTCTGTGGGGAAGGCACAAATCTCATAGAAAGGACAGTTTTCTATTGAGTTCCTGAGGACAGAGACTTTTGTGCTTATAGTCTCAATGTTTAGCCCAATCCTTGGCACATAATATATACTTTAGTCATGCTTGTTGATCCAATGGATTATGACCACGTGAGTAGAAAGAAGATGATGGATGCAAGAGATTTTATTGTTTTTGTTGTTGCCACCTTGTCTGACTCTTCATGACCTTATTTGCGTTTTCTTGTCATAGATTCTGGAATGATTTGCCATTTCCTTCTCTAGTTCACTTTACAGATGAGGAAACTGAGAGAAACAGAGTTAAGTAATTTGGTAAGGATCACACAGCTAGTAAGAGAGTCTGAGGCCAGATTTGAACTCCCAAAGATGAATCTTCTTGACTCCAGATCCAGCACTCTATGTACCATGGTACCACTTAGCCACCCAATCACAAGAGATAGTATGGCATTGGTATTGACAGGACATGGCAATTGATTTTATGAAGAGTGTACAAATTGAGGTAGTTTGAAGATTTGAAGATGACTTAGGTTGTGAACTTGGCTTTCTAAAAACTTCAACAGAGGTGAAGATATTTGAAGAAGGGGCAAGTTCTGAAGGAAAAATCATAAATTCTGTTATAGATGTATAAGTATAGATCATGTCCATCCAAGAAGCAAAATCATTTGAAAATGTCAGAATGGCCATTTGTACTGTGATACTAGAAGTCAGGAAAGACTTGACCCATTGTCCTTAGATCTGGGGGTTATCTGCATAGATGATACTGAGACCATCACTGAAATACTTGAGTGAATATGATGAGATCACCAAAGATGATGGAGAAAAGAAAAGTGTAATGACTCAGGTTAGTTAAGCAGTGGAGATCGATGACAGTGATGACCCCACAGGGAATAAGAAGGAAATGTCAATGCCATAAAAGCTAAGTGAGGATGGAAAATCCAGAATGAAGTAGGAATCTGTGCTGTTGATAGTTATAGAGAGATCAAAAAGGGTGGAAGACTGAGAAAAACCATCAGATTTAGCCACCAAATAATAATAATAATAATAGTCAGCTATAAATATTATTTTGGACACAGGGCTTTCTATTTTTCTTCAAATCATGCCCTGTAAGCAACCATCCCACCACAGCTATTCAAAAGGGCAGCCCTTGTTGAGAGAAGCAATTTATTAATATGCTTTTGTTTCTGACAATAATAATAACTCAATCTTATGTAGTATTCTAAGGTTTATGAAGCACTTTCCTCTCCACTGGGTGAAGTAGGTATTATGGGTTCTATAGAGTAGCCTCATTTTCTAGATGATTAAATCTAATCTCAGAGAAGTAATGTGTCTTCACCAAGGTCACCGAGCTGGTTACTGTCATAGCCAGAATTTAAGTTTACATTTTCTGATGGCAAAGTCAGTATCCTCTTTTTTTTTCCTGTATCATCCTGAATATTTCAAGGATGGATTGGAGTAAGAGAGGAAATACTGAAAGTAGCTAGGATGAAGGCTATGGACTTTGTGTGGTGTTGTTCACTGTATCAAGACAAGACTTTGAGAACATTGAGGTGGCAAAAAAGTTCCAAAGGATATCTCTGTCCATATGAGGTGGAACTGACAGACTCCAAAATCAGAGTTTTCTATTCCTTTTTTTAGAACCATAGAATCATAAAGTTGGAAGGGATCTTCAAAATTCAAAATTTCATAGAAGTGGAAACTGAGGGCTCTAGAGGTGAAGCAGTTGTCTGAAGTCTTCTAGCTAATTGCTAGAATTGAAATCTATGAAAATTCTACTCTGTTACAAGAATACATACAGATGGAAATAAGTATTTTAAAATCCATATGGCTGTGAGAAGTGACAAATGCAAAGCTGAAATTAATAATAGATTGGCCTATTTTGGGTCTTTCTGCCCCTACTCCAGCCCCATGGCCCCAGTGTTCTCTAGGTAATTCATTCATTATTAAAATCCAAAACCCTGGATTTGTTCCATCACTTGAGAATTAAGACTAATATTTCACAGCACTAGGCAAGGAGATGAACTGTGAACACCAAGCCCAACTCCTCTCCCTCCCTCACTTTATTCTTCTGGCCCCGGTATTAAAAACAAATTGGAACTGTGAGCTAAAGATAATGGGCATCTTTGAAGTTAGAAGGATTTTCCCCACTTTTCAAGTCCAGAAATGTCATCTGTGAAAGTGTGTTTTCCAGTTGATGTGTCAGAGTGATTGTATATTTTAAGTAATAAATGGCTAAGTCTTAAATCATCCCCTATATTAAAATAATCTGCTAAACGGGCAATTTCTGACTAATTAAACCAATGAAATGGTCACATGACCTGCACTAGACTGTCACAGTTTGTCAGCCTGCAACGGCTAGTAGGTAATTACATTTTGTGGTGTCATTAGGAATATTCGGGTTTGTAGAAAAGAGAGAAAAAGAGATCTAAAGGATTTCTCTATTGTCTTAAAAATGGCCATTTTCAAAACTCACAGAATTCTAGTGGGTGTGCAGACCCCTACCCACAACAATGCTTGTAAAAGTGGTCAAATTTCTCGAATGAGGAAATGGCAGCCTTGTTAGTTGGTATAATTCTGTAAACGCAGGTAGCCCGGAGGCCAGCCAGCAGAAACTATCTCCTCACACTGCCAGGAATAAAAGAGCTTCCCTAAAGATGAACATTCATTATGTGTCCCTGGGGCATTTGAGGGTGTGCTGATACAGCAAAGCAAGCCTCTTATTTTTTAGTTAACTTCCCTGATGATTCATGATTCTATCAAAGTACAAATGAATCCATTTGACATGAGATACATCATGATCTAAGCCTTGGCTAAACTTCTCTTTCCCCTTTTGCTTGGCTCAGGTTTCCTATTTTTCAATTGGTGGGAAAATTTCCGGTCTGTAGGCTTCCACCAATCAAAGGAATGACCAAAATACTTAATCTCTATGCTTGTCACTTTCCCTAATAGAATGTAAGTTCCTTGAGGGCAGGACTATTTCATTTTTGCCTTCAGATCCCCAGAATTAAGTGCAGTGTTTAGCACTTAGTGGGGGCTTTATAAATTTGTAAATGAATTGAATCTTTCTCTCCCTCTGGATATTCCTTCTCCTATTTATGTCTTTGCATGATTATCCCCTCCAGTCCTCTTCAGTTCTGCTCTTCAAATCGATCCTTAGCTCTTTGGTCTTTCCTATTCTCAGCTCTAGATGAATAAACTATGATTCTGCCTTCAAGGAGATGCAATGATATTTATAAAGGTCTTAGCATAGTGTGTTGGACATAATAGGTGCTATAAAAATACTATTTTTGTTGTTATTGTTATTATATACATGTCCGTATATAACTATGATGCAAGTTAGAATATGATGATTTTATAGGTAAGAGCAATTAGAGTGTGATTAGAGACTCTAGGGGAGAGATTTCTTCTAGCTTCTGAGAGAGTCAGAGATATGAGGAGAAACACTGAACTAGGAAGGATTTTGTAAAGGAGATGTCATTTGACCTAAATCTGGAAAAATGGACAATTGAAGGAGATGACAAAGAGGAAAAAAAGGAAGTGGCTTTAAGGTATATGGGACATCCTGAGCAAATGGCAGGGTCGTGACTTTGGAGAGCAATTCAGTTTAGCAGAGGGTTGCAGAAATGAAAGACTGCTACATGTTAAGACTGGAACGTGCTGAAGTTAAGGGCACCATAGCAAGGGGGAGAAGATTCGAATACTCCACTGATGAGCTTTGACTTGATTCAGTCAGAAGTGGGGAGCCATTAAAGATTTTTGAGCAGGAAAGCAGCCTGATCATTGTCACTTTGAAGAATGCAGTGTATCCATAGTCAACAATCAACCTTGGCTTCAATGAGCTATGCTGCTTGGGAAGAAGTACCAACTTCAATAGAAATCATAAAACAACTTCCACTTAGCTGGCAGATTTGAAGTTGGACCCTGAGAACCCTCTGTTTCTCTCTCTTTGGATTCATTTATCATTAGTATTTGAGTAAGAACAGTTGCAAGCTGATGGATAAACAAAGTATCCCTACCCACTTCCTTTCTAGAAACTGTAATTATGGCTGGACCTAATGACTGGCTTCCTACCAGGATAATATTTGGTGTTCCCTTAGGTGCTCAAAGCTTATTAACTGAATGCCTTTTGTTTAATAATAATAATAATAATAATAATTTTAAAGGTGTATTTTGTTGTTGTTATTATCCATTGATTTCTTTTTTTTTTTCACTTAGAGGTTTGGGAATATCTTTCTTGGCAGGATTTCCCATCCCTGACCCACATCCTGCCTGTCAGATCAAGAGTGCATCTTTCTGCCCTTTGGGGGAAAAAAAACACATTTTGTCATTTTAGGAAGGGACTTGGAAGACTCTATTTTCCTACTCTCTCAGTTTACAGTCAGTACATCAGTCTACATTTATAAAATATATGCTAGGTACCCCTAACCCACCCCAGAAAATAAAGGAAAACAAAAATAACAGTCCTTGCCCTAAGGAGGTCACTTTCTAACGAAGGAAAGAAGATGCAGATACCTGGGAACACAAAAGATATATTCAGAATTGATAGAAGGTCAGCTCTGAGGGAAGTGGTGAACCCTGAGAAAGGCTACACAAGGAGAGATTTGAGTTGAGACTTGAAGGAGGTGGTGAACAGAGAGAGCTCTCAAACCATAGAGACAGTTAGGGAAAAGGCACGTAGTTGAGACCACCGTCCACAAACAGCACATAGGTCACAGTCACTGGATTGCCAAGACAGCTTAGGTGTTGATCATTTTCTGAAAGGCAGTAAATAGCAAAGTTGGGAGTCCCACTTAGGGAGGGACTCTTGCCTTAAATCCAGCACATGCTTTAGCTTTCTGCAAAACTAAGGGGAATATAGTTCAGGTTAATTTGTTTAACTATGATTTCATACTGGTTTGGGAGCTGGGGATTGGGGATTTCTTAAAGGCTGAGACTGAGTTTGAAAGATTCCCTAAAATCCCATCAAAGAAACATAGAGTGCTGAGCCTAGCTAAAGAGCTCTGTCATTCAAAATCACACCACTATAACTTAAAAGCAAGATGATTGGATTTGAGTCTGAGGACTTGAGTTCATCTGTATCTGCTATTTACTAACATGTATGATCTAGAGGAACTCTCACCCTGGCTTTAAATGTCCCTACACAGGTAGTGTTGGATAGTGGAAAGGATGTCAAAACTGGTTTTTCTTTGCCATTTATGTCCCTGGGCACATCTTAACCCCTTTGGACCTCAGTTTCTCACTTGCAAAGTAGAGGAAAAACTAGATGGTCCCTTCTAGCTCTACAATGCTGTGATTTCGTTGCTGCAATTGAGCAAGCAAGTAATCAGCATGCATTTGAAGTCTCCTATATGTCCTCATTGTATGAGGGGCTGGGAATACAGACAGAAATAGAATGATTCTTGCTCTGATCTTAGGGAGCTTGCATTCTATTAGGAAAGTTATCAGCATAGAGTCTGAGGATTTGAATCACACTTTTCATTGGTGGAAATTCATCTACTTTGAGTTCAACTTCAACAGCCCCGTCTGACTCTCTCCTGTCTTTCAGTAGGCTAAAGGACTCTGCTGGCATTTCAGGAAAGGATGTAGCAGCTGAGATTTCTTCCTGTTTGTAACTCTGACTATGCCTTGGCAAGTTCCAGCCTGACAGGCAAGAATTTGATACTATGATTATCAAAAGACCAGAGATAGATGGGACAAAAGACTTCCTTTCTCATCGGGTATAAACACTTGATTTGCCGATGAATTTTAAAAATCCCTGGAGAGTCTGGGAATGGAGCAGAGAATGGGAGGCCTGGGAGAAAGATGAATGTGGATTGGCTGAAAGCTAGTCCATGTCAAGAATTCAAAATGAGCTGTCTGGCTCTGGGACTATCTTTGAAGGATGTCATAAACCTTTAAGCTGATCGGGCATTTGGTGCATTACTGAGCAGCTTATTCTTCTGCCAAAAGATTCCAAGAGGAGAGAAAGGCAGAAAGAAATAAAGGTGGAAAGAAGGAAGGAGAGGGGGAGGGAGGAAGAAAGGAAAAGAAAGGAAATTTTAAAAGGAATACAGAAAGGGACAGAAGGAAAATAAAGAGGAGGAAAAAGGATAGATGGAAGAGGAAAAGAAGTAAAAATAAAAGACAGAAAGAAAGAAATGAATGAGAAGCTATCTTTTAACCCATAACTTCCTTGGATAAATGTAAGCTGTGTGCTCTCTGAATTGTCTCCAAAATAATGAGGCATAGAGTTAAGGATTGATTGTAGTAGATAAATCATTTGGCTTCTTCAGGAGTGAGATTTGTGGAAAGTTTGTGGCCTTCATAAAAACTGGTTTCTGGCTAATTTGAAATCAATATTCCCCATGATCCCTACAGAAGAATAGCTTTAGTTCATCTCTGAGAGACTTACCTCAGACTAACCCATCTTCAACCTTCAGTTACAGCTGTGTATCTGGATTTTCTACCCGCTTTGGTTTTTTGAATGTATAATAACCATTATGTATTAACCCTTCATAGTTCCTGAGTACTCACTTGACATCCTGTTTCATCTTTACCTTTCTCCTGGATCTGTAGTCTCACAAAGATGGCACAAGCCATGTTACCATTGTTTTGAGGGTCCCATTTCTTCCCCCTCCCCAACTTTTGGACCCTCCCCTATCTCTGGGCTTCTCTGGGCTTTTTTTTTAATAGTTTGGCAAATCAGCAGAAGACAAAAGCTTTTGTCACATCCATCTTAAATCACATCCAGTGATGAAGACAGGTCAAGGATTTTTCTTCTTTTTTTACAGAATTGGGAAATCAAATCCCTTGCTATTGTCACATAGCCAAGATTGAAGCCAGCCTTCTTCTCCCATCCCACAATGTACCACATAATAGGCAAATCCTGAAACCGCAGTAGGTTTGCTTTTTTTTTTCCTAAAGAACTTAAGAAGGGGAGTTAACTAGAATGGAATAATAGCCTTAACTAGATGATGTGAGGCATCTGGGTGGTATAATGTGTAGAGAGCTAGACTCAGAGACAAAAATTGAGCTCAAATCTTGCTTAAATACTATGTGATAAGTTCTTTAATAATTTTCAATCTCATTTGCCTCATCTGAAAAATGGGGATAATAATAACACTTGTTTCACAGGGTGAGTGTGAGAATATAACATGTATAAATGCCTTGCAAACCTTAAAGCACCATGAAAATTCTATTTATTATTATTATTATCACTGGGAAAATATTGTGTAGTGGGGAAAAAAACAAAAACCCGAATTTGAAGTCAGAAGACCTGGATTCAAATCCCCAGCTCTACTCACTATTTATGTGACTCTGGGTACTTAACTTTACCTGTCTGAGCATCAGTTTCCTCATCTGTAAAAGGAGAGGCTTGGGGAAGATGTTCTTTGATCCTTCTTGTAAATTGTGAAGGTGGAAAGATCCCAGGAATTATGCCCTAGAGGATAATTTTGTTTGAGTGTAAATCCATGAGAACATAATTCTGTTTAAGCAGTTCTCAAACTATTTGATCTCAGGACCCTTTTATGTCTTAAAAATCATTGAGGAGCTCAAAAAGCTTTTGATTGTATGGATTACATCTGGCCACATTTACCATATTGTAAACCGGACTATTTTTCTATTATTGCGAAAATGGTTTTCACTTCATGGACACTCTAAAAAGGTCCCCACATTGTACTTTTTGGTAGCCTTGCTCTAAAGAAATATGTCAGGTCTGGAGTTTCTCTGGAATTGTTCTCCTTTTCTAGGCTCTCATCAAAAGGATATATTCAGGACAGCCTCTATCCTGAGAATCCGTGTTGCAAAATCACATACTCATGCTGTGTTGAATGAATTGGGTTGGGCTGGATTTATAGGATAATTTTCAGCCCTGTTTGTTGATAATTGCTCAATTTATAATTTTTTTTTTCAAAATAAGAGAGTACAAAATTAGTTAAAGATCAATTCTCATTTTGTAGTACTTTGCAAGTTTTATGAAGCCTTAGCTTTTTTTTTCTTTTCTTTTTTTTAAATTTAATTTCATTTAATAATAACTTTATATTGACAGAATCCATGCCAGGGTAATTTTTTACAACATTATCTCTTACACTCGTTTCTGTTCCAATTTTTCCCCTCCCTTCCTCCACCCCCTCCCCTAGATGGCAAGCAGTCCTATATATGTTAGATATGTTGCAGTATATCCTAGATACAATATATGTTTGCAGAACCGAACAGTTCTCTTATTGCACAGGGAAAATAACCCGGGAAGAAAATCAAAAATGCAAATAGTTCATATTCGTTTCCCAGTGTTCTTTCTTTGGGTGTAGCTGCTTCTGTCCATCATTTATCCATTGAAACTCAGTTAGGTCTCTTTGTCAAAGAAATCCACTTATGAAGCCTTAACTTTACAGATGAGGAAACTGAGGCTAAAAGTGTACCCAGGAGTCCTGCCTCCCACTCCATCACTCTTTCCACTATTACCCCCATCTTTAAAAAAAAATTATTTATTAAATTTTTAATTTATGGAATAAAACAAGCATTCCCATAACAGTACAATAAAAAAGATGATTGAACTACAAATCTATTATGTACAACTTGCCATTCCTTCTAAATCTATAATAAAATCATTATGTAGATTTCCTTTTTTTCCTAGTTCTCTGTGACTAACAAACCATGTCTTAGCTGCAAAGGCAAAAAAATAGCTTTACAGGGAAAGCAACCAAGACCTTAATGGGTGAATGCCTCTGAGTAGGATTCTTTTTGATTTTTGTGCCTCTTCTCAAAATGCTTCATCTTTCTTGGTCCTCTGCACTATCCATGAGGTTTATAAAGCCTCGCAGAAGCTCTTAGCAGTCCAAGAGTTTTACCATCAGAGTAACTTTGACACAGGGAAATAAATTCAGTGCTTCTTCCAGAACCTAGAGCAATATTAGAATTGGTGACAGGTGCATGGGATCCATGGGGTCTTCCATCAGCATGTATCTTTTGCTGTTTTGGAGTTCCTCCCAGTAGGGGACAGTAACCAGAGAAGCCTGTTCCATGGAGATCACATGGACCTCTAACTGTCTGGATAAGCTGCCCAGAAATTCCAGCACTGGGAATGCCAATGGAGAGTCAGCCAATAGCAGTTCAATGCCTCAGGCTCAGCTAGGACTACATGCCTGAGGGTGATTTCTGAAATTTTCCCTTCCCTCAAGAGCATGTTCATTGCACAGAGTCTGTCTCATGCACCTAACAAATTTTATTCAATTGATGTCCTTCTATTCAGACTTTATTTTCCAAAGTTGCCAATGACCTCCTAATTGATAGCTCTATAGGCTTATTCTCAGGCCTCATTTTCCATCTCTTGGCCACACTTGACAAGGCTAAAGGGCTTTGCAACCTTTAAAAGTCCTATATAAGTATGAGTTATTTACTTCTTCAAACTTCTCTCCTCCTTTGGATTCCATGGCGTTATTCTTGCCAAATTATTCAGCTACCAAGAGACTACTCCTTCATCAGCTTTTTTTTTTCTTTTCATGAATGGGCATTTCACAAATTAATTATTTTTAACCCTCCTGCTTCTATCCCAAATGCCTTAGGCTTGTGGGGGAAAAGCTTTGTAAATATCAAACACTGTATCCGTGTGAATTGTTGTTATTATTCCCCCTTAACCCACATTCTTTCTAATCTAAGCTGTATTTCAGCATTTGACTCAAGTCTCGCCTTCTCTATGATGGCACCAGCTGTCAGGGCTAGGGTTTTAGCTCTCTCCTTTCTCCCTATTTGCTAATTTTCAAACTCTTCTTAGCAAGGATCAGACTTGTCAACTCATACATTTTTTTTATTATTATCAAGTAAATACACAAGCGCTTCTGATTCTAGAAGGGCCAGTAGGTAGCTCTAAAGCTTGAACCAATCTGTTTAAAATTTCCTAATTATAAACACTGATGAAAGACTGATTCATTTAGCATCCTTCAACAGGGCTCTGGGTTGCTGACTTCTCTGTTCCCAAAACATGATTGGATTTCCACGGCCTTCCACAGCAGGAGTAATCACTCCAGGACACTAAGGCAGCACCAACGTCTCTGACAGGGCATTTTCAAAATCCCCATGGAAACCTTTCCTTTCATTGTTGCCACAAGGCCTTGAGTCTAGTCGGGCTATTGGCTAAAAGGCTTAAAATGACAGAGTAAATTCTGTGTTTTGACTTATGGTGTGCATAAGTTCATATTCCTTCAAGGGAGAAGGAACAGGAAAGTGGCAGAGCCAAGCCTGAGTGGATGCTTATTCCTTTTCCTCAGCTAACTTGATTGATTTAAACTTGGTTCTTAAACTTTCCAGCTTGGCAGGAATCGGGATGACTTAATTGAGGAGAGGTGTTCACTTTGGGTCTAAGATCATAGGAATTAGAGTTTCTTTATCCATTCCCTGTAGTCAGTCTGGAGAGCAAGAAGATAGAATCAGCATTCATACTGTCTCTCAGGGTAACTGTCAGCCCAAAAAGCATGAGACAGCCTCTGGTGGATGGCACCATACAGGATGGATGTCCATTCAGCCTCAGTTAAAGGGCCTTTATGGTGACAAGATGGCTCTGAATAACAGTCCTCAATATACAACTGCCCATTCAGTAGTTTTTCACTACCCCAGTGACCATTATTATCAGTATGATTGACAACAATGCATCTATTTGTTGTTGACCATCTCTTGAGTCCTATGAAGCACTCTTTGTTTCTTGCAGAGACCAGAGAGAGCTTTGAAAAGTGCCCTTCTGATATGCTGCTGCAATGCAGGGGCTGGCCAATCTCATGGCGAATCCTCCAGACTGGTGGTATTGCCAGGAGAGGGGAATTAGGACCCCTCATGGTTCTCATCAGATCAGGGCTCCATGCCCAGCCACATTGGCAGCTCCCCTGGCACTTCCTACACACACTCATTCAGCCTGCTGTACATTCTGCTCACTATCTCTCTCCTTTCATACATTTGCTTCTCCTACTCCTTGCTCTATTTTCACACCTTAACAAAACATGATTTGCTTCTGGAATTTCTATGCACACGTATAGGGACTGGTCTTTGCCACTGGATTTCTAACATCTACATCAAGGCTTACATCCAGGAATGACAGCTGACAATACCCTTGTACCTTCAGGCACGGAGCCTGGCACTCCCAAGTTCTAACAGTATAATTTAATGCTGTGAACACTCACAATACTCATCAAACTTGTAGAACTCTTAAGGCTTCTACCAAGAGACCTGAGTGGTATTTGGGCTAGCCCAGGGCAAGCTGTAGAAAAGATTACTGCTAAAATATGTATTGGGATACAATGAGATTCCTTAATATTTTAAGATTCTATGACTTTACCTGATCAAATGCTTCAGGCAACAATATGGTCTATCTTGCATCTTCCCCCAAGGGTTTATAAAATGGAAAACTATTGGCCCAGTAGATGAAATATAGCCTTTCCTGGGAGAACAAACAGATTGATAAAGATATGATTTCTATAAGTCTGAATTTAATACACATTTATGTCAGGAAGGAAAACAAGCCTCCTTTGCATAGGAGCTATGAGAGAAACCTAAGGAAAAAAGCATTACTAGGAAGCAGGTGAATGAGTATTATCCTATCACTCAAGTCTCATCCCATCATTGAAGATGTCATTTGCTGTTGGGGAACTGAGCATCACTATTTTAGTAACATGACTTCTCAGACTTTTATATAATGAGGAACCAGAAAGCTCAAATCCTTAGATTTGGGGCTGAAAAAGAAAAAAGGATAGACAGAATATTTATTAGCTTCTTAGTATGTACCAAAAAAAAAAAAAACTGTTTGAGGGATACAAAAGTGAGTATCCACGATGGTCTCTACTCTCAGAGAACTTTATATTCTAATAAAGAAAGAAAATGTAAAGGGGAACTGGAAAATTAGGATGTGGGATGACTGAGAGGAAGGTACCTACATGGGAACAGGACAGCTAATAAAGAAATAAAGACAGTCTGGAGAATAAGTTGATTTGGGAATGAAATGAATATGACTGGGGGCTCTTATGAAATAACCTCAGGAAGAGCCACTAAGCTGGAAAATCTACTATTATCTTGAGTCCCCTGTAAAAATGCTTCTAGCAGAGCAGCAATGAAAGATGATGATGACTTCGAATGGTTTTATTTCCCTTTCTTTAAAAGGGAAGAAATAAGCTCAACCCACCTACGCTCAGTTACAAATGCTAATGGGGTAAAAAATGATCAAACTTAGTATTGCAAGGAACCATAAGAGAGGTCAGAGTTGATGAAGCTGATATATGAAATAACAACCCAGAGATGAAAGCTGAAGGTCTTGCTAGAATGTATGCTATGTGAAGGCAGGGATTATGTTATATTAAAATTTTATATCTCCTTCAGAGCCATGTACAAAGAAGATACTTATCAAATATTGGGTTGAACTGAAAATGGATGAAGTCTACAATGTAAAAGGTGTGGAGGAAGAAGAGCAGAGATCAAGATTAGATAGAGTCTAGTGAATGTTCATAGTCAGGTGGTCTATGGCTAAAAGCCATAGTGAAGAAAAGGCTAAAAGCTAGTGAAGAAATCAGAGAAGGAATAGTCTTTTAGTGGTAGAAGATCTAGGAGAGCAAAATGCTATAGAAATTTCAGAAAATAAAAATTTCAAGAAAGAAGACAAGCTCTGCAAAGTTAACAGAGGTGAAGAATAAGGACTAAGAAAAAGCAGATGGATTTGGCAGTTAGGCAGTCATTAGAGGTTTTAAGAAGAGACCTTCATTAACAGTTTGTCCATCAACTAATGCAGTAATGAGGCAATTTGAGCCCTACTTATTTTCCTATTGAAAAGCCTTCCTCAAGGAGGGAAATGAGATCTGGTATCATTGAGGAAAAAGCAGATGGATTGACAAAATGGGAATCCAGTCTTCTAAATCACAGAATCATAGATTTATATCTGAAAGTCCTGATAGGTGATCCAGATGAACTTCCTCATTTTAATTAATGAAGTCCATAAATGTTAAATAATTTTTCCAAGGTCACACAATTAGTGGTAGAGCTGGAATCTGAACTCAGGTGTTCCATTTTGAGATGGAATACTTTCTATTGTCTCTTTGTATTCCCACAAATAGAGAAGTCCAGAATAAGAACCAATTTCAAGGGAAAATTTATAGGTTCAAAGCGTGTTTTCTCAGCTCAAAAGTCTCAGGGTCTTTGGCTACTAAATTCCCATGACTTTTGAGATAGATGTGTCTGAGGGAATAGGGAAAGTCTGGTGGATTCTGTGATGGACACATCTGCCATTGACCATTGGACAAAGCCTCATCCCTATCTGGACCTTTGGTGTGTCAGGCCTATAGGATCTTTACCATCAACTCTCTATGAAATTCTTCTTCCCCAGAGATACCCCCAATGTATGGGAACCCAAATACCATTAGGAAGAAGCACTAAGCAAAGGGGGTGCCCACTGACTGAAGAGTGGCTAAACAAATAGTAACATAGAGATGCAGCACAATATGTTTGCATCAGTTGTTTAAAAGTAGCTAAGGAAGATGGGATTCAAATAACTAGGTAGATGGATGAATGGCTAAATGATTAAATGATTACAGGAATTCCATCCCTAAAGCATTTTCATGGGATACAATTCATAAATTTTTCTTTATCAGTCTCCTAAGCTTTAGCATCAACATTCACAATTCATGACCCTATTAATACCATGACCTATATCCAATGTATTTCTTTTCATATCCTTACCCACTCAGTGCAAGAACTAAGAAAAACAGAATGTAAAGGTAATCTGGGACCAGCTTCTCAATCTTTTCCTCCCTCTCTTATTTTCCTCAAAAGAAACAGCCCAATAGTTATTCTATCAAAATCCCCATTGTGCTGGCAGTGACAATGAAAAGGACAAGAGAGCACACATGGAGTCTGTTCTATGAATGCTCATGAGCTAATGGCCAGGACTCATATAAAGAGATGTGGCTGTGAAAATATAAAAATATGTAATCACAAACATGCTGCCCATAAAAAACAAGCCAAAATAATATGTAAATCCTTTGAATGAGGAGAAATGTGAGTAGATATGGCAGGTGTATAGAGGGGATAGCAAGAGAATTTGTTTGGCTTACAATAGCAAGAACACAATATCCTGACATTTGTTAAAGCCTTTCTAAATTGGGTCAAAAACTGGCCTGTGCCCATATGAAGAACATCAAAAGTTACCTCTATTAGAGCTAGGTGGTACAGTGGAGAAAACACTGGATCCAGAATCAGAAAGATTCAAGTTCAAATCCACTTTCATATATTAGATTATTTCATATCATAGAAATTGGATACCTTTCTCATTCCCTATCTCCTGCCCCATTTTATTTAGCTTCCTTTTGTATATTATTGAATTTATTGTTTAAATCAGTTATATTGCTTTTTTTATTTCTCATATTGTTGTTGTTCATCCTTCATTCTTTTTATCCTCAGTAGTATTTTATTTTTCAATTACATGTAAAGATAGTTTTTCAGCATTCTTTTTTGTAGAGTTTTAAATTCTTTCTCTCTCCCTCCCTTATCTTCCCCTTCCCAAGACAGAAAACAATCTGATATAGGTTATACATGCACAATCCTTTTAAACACATTTCCTTATTTATCAGGTTGTACCAAAAAATGAGACCAAAAGGGAAAAACATGAGGAAGAAATATTATTCTTTGAACCACATTTAGTCTCCACAGTTCTGTCTCTGGATATGGAAGACATTTTTCATCCCAAGTGTATTGGAGTTGGTCTTGGATCACCACATTGCTAAGAAAAGCTAAGTCTGTCACAGTTGATCATCATATAATCTTGCTGTAACTGTGTACAATGTTCTTCTGGTTCTGCTCATTTTTAGCTTCCTTTTGTTGGCCTCCCCCGTTAGATTATAAGCTCCTTGAAGTCAGGGACTGTTTTTTTCTTATTTGTGGCTCCAGTGCTTAGCATAGTGCTTAGCACATCATAGGCACTTATGTTTATTGAATTAAGTTAAAGTTAACCTGTGTCTGTTTTAGTTTCCTCATCTATAAAATGGATATTATAAAAGAATCTACTCAGAATTGTTCCAAAGATCAAATGACATAATATTATTGTAAAGTAGTTTGCAAATCTTAATATGCTATGTTAATACTAGCTATTACTGTTATTAAGATAATGGATGACAACTTTATAATTATGTTACTAAGAATAATAGTAATAATTAATATTATTAAGGTCTTAAGAATATAGGAATTCCTACCACCATTTTATAAATCAGGAAACCAAGATACAGGAAATTACATAACTTACTCATAGTCCCACAATTAATTGGTGTAGGAATCAGGATTCAAAATCAGGTCGTTCTGACTTCAGGAATAGCACTCAGTAGCCTACATTATATAGTCATTCAAGTGTGGTTCAACAACAAGAATGAAATACCTAGCCTCAGATGAAAAATGATAGCAAAGTAATTAACATGTATTAACAATAAAAACCCCAAGAGTAAGGTAGTCTTATTATCCCCATTTTACAGATAAGGAAACTGAAATATCGAGTGGGAGAAAATGGTTCCCAACTGCCATTTCCAAGATAAGGAGACAAAATGGGAACCTGAAGTATTGACTATGTGATAGGGATGGGATGATGATGGGCAAGAACAGACCTTTTAGACAGAGAGAGAAGAGGCAATTTCCTAAGGTTATGCTTTTTTTCCATATATGATCAGTATAGAAGCTGAAAATTTCTTTTTTTTAACTTATAGAGAATAATAACATTGGTTCAGAATGAATTCTGCTAGACAAAAGCCTAAATACCCCCAGGAATGTGGAACATTGGGATACTTCTGTCCATGAGAAGCTCAATCAATCAGCAAGAGTTTATTAAATCTATAGCATATGTCAGGCACTGGGCTAGATACTAAGGATACAAAGCAAAAAGGGAATCGTTCCTGCTCTCAAAATGGTTACACTCTAATTGGGGAAGATAACATGTACATATATTATTCTATACACAGGAATAGACATAGGAACTGGATCTTTGATTTCGCTGTCATCCTTCAGTAAGAAACACCTCCTCAAGCAGATCAACTCCTTCTCTGTCAGTTAAAGTCTTAAGGGTCCAGAGCAGTGGGGTCAAATAGAAATAGGGGCTATTGTACATAAGTATTCCTGTAAGCCAGTTATTGACTTAACATTAAAAAATGCACCATTATATTTAATTATATTTTTATTTGTATTTATTTTATTTTATTTATTTCATAATATATATATTTAATGGTATTGTATTTTTTTATTTTGTTAAATATTTTCCAGTTCCATTAACATATGATTTTTCTTTTGTTAACCATTTTAATATGGTTTGGGCCAGACCTAAGTGTTTGAGTGTTGCAGAGAGGATGTTTGACACCTCTGGTCTAGAGCAGTGATGAGTAAATAAATTGTCCACATTTACAGACAGTATGTATAGAGGGAGGGAAATTTGATTTAGGTCTTCCTGGTTCTAAAGCCAACTCTCAATGTCAATTATGCCATGATATTACATAGATATAATTTTTATATTTTTTAATAATAGCTTTTTATTTTCAATATATATGCAAAAATAGTTTTTAGCATTCACCCTTGCAAAACCTTGTGTTCCAAACTTTTTTTCTCCCTTCTGCCACCCCCTTCCCTAGACAGCAAGTAATCCAATATATAACATGTGCAGTTCTTCTATACATATTTTCACATTTATCATGCTACACAAGAAAAATCAGATCAAAAAGGGAAAAATGAGAAAGAAAAAAAGCAAGCAAACAACAATAAAAAAGATGAAAATATTATATTGTGATCCACATTCAGTCTCCATAGTTCTCTTTCTGAATGTGAATGGCTCTTTCCATTACAAGTCTATTGGAATTGACCTGAATCACTTCAGAATTGAAAAGAGCCACTGATCAGAATTGTTCATCACATAACATTGTTGTTGTTATGTACAATGTTCTTTTGGTTCTACTCATCAGTATCAGTTCCTGTAAGTTTCTCCAGGCCTTTCTGAAATCATCCTGCTGATCATTTCTTATAAAAAAATAATATTCTATAACATTCATGTACCAAAACTTATTCAGCCATTCCTCAATTAATGAGCTTCTACTCAGTTTACAACTCCAACAACAATGTACTGGTGTCCCAGTTTTCCCACATCTCTTCCAGCATTTATCATTATCTTTTCCATTCATCTTAGCCAATCTAAGAGGTGTGTAGTTGTACCTCAGAATTGACTTTTCATTTCTTTGATCAGTAGTGATTTAGAACATTTTTCCATATGACTAAAAATGGTTTTAATTTCTTTGTATGAAAATTGTTCATATCCTTTGACCATTTATCAGTTGGAGAATGGCTTGTATTCTTATACATTTGAGTCAGTTCTCTAAATATTTTAGAAATGAGTCCCTTATCAGAACCCTTAGATATAAAAAATTTTCCCAGTTTTCTGCTTCCCTTCTAATCTTGTCTGCATTGGTTTTGCTTGTACAAACCTTTTTAATTTAATATAATCAAAATCACTCGTTTTGTATTTCATAATGTTCTCTACTTCTTCTTTGCCCATAAATTCCTTCCTTCTCCACAGATCTGAGAACTAGATTTGTTCTCTTAATTTGTTTATAGCATCACCTTTTATGTCTGAATCATGAACCCATTTTAATCTTATCTTGTTAGGTTATCATGTTAGGTGTTGGTCAGTGCCTAGTTTCTGCCATGCTACTTTCCAATTTTCCCTGCGATTTTTGTCAAATAGTGAGTTCTTATCCCAGAAGCTGGAGTCTCTGATTTTATCAAATTCTAGATTACTATAGGCATTGATTATTGTACCATGTGAGCTAACCGATTTCACTGATCAACTAGTCTATTTCTTAGCCAGTACCAAATGGTTTTGATGACCACTGCTTTATAATATAGTTTAGGTTCTGGTACAGCTAGCCCACTTTATTTGCATTTTTTTCATTAATTCCCCTGAAATTCTTGACCTCTTGTCCTTCCAGATAAACTTTGAATTATTTTTCTAGCTCTGTAATTTCTTGGCAGTAAATTTGGCATAGCACTGAATTAAGTTGATTAATTTAGGTGGAATTATTATAAAGTAACTTTTGAGGGAAAGGCTCTAAGAGTTGGAGGACTGGCAAAGGCCACCTCCCGAAGGTGTTACTTGGGCTGAGCCTTAAAGGAAGCCAGAAACAAGAGGTGAAATAGGGAGAAAGAATATTCTAAGAGCTGCACAGGGAATAGTCAGTGCAAAGGAAGAGACAGGACATGGAATGTTATGGACAAAGATTATGGTTGGAAAATAGAAGTTATGGATAAATGTAGGGAATAAGAAGAATGGAAAGATAGGAAGGGGCCAGTTTGCAAAGAGTTCTAAAGCACCAAACAAATGTGATCCTGGACATAACTGGGAGCCCTGGAGTTTCCTTTTTGTGATGCTTTGTCAGATCTTAGGAAAATCCTTAGTCAAATGTGTAGAAGATGCCTTGGAGTGAAGAGAGACTTAAACTAGAGGCTAATTAGGAAACAATGAAGTAATTGAGGTGAGAGATGTTGAGAACCCAGAATTTGGGGGAGTCTATGTTGTGAGTGGAGAGAAGGGGACCTATTTTAAAGCCTTTGTGGAGATGAAGTAATAAGATTTGGTAACTGATTGGATCTACCAGGTGAGTAAGAGTGAAGAATGCAATATGACTCTGAGTTGACAACCCTAGATGAGAAGGAGGAGAGCTGTGATTGCTATTGTTGTTGTTGTTCTGTCCTTCCTTCTCAAAGAGAACCATGATATTAGGGAGTTGGTACCATGACATACAAGTAAATTGGATTTAAATAGGGAAAACTGGGCAAAGTCGTCAGCCTCACTCTCCACTGGAGCCATTGGGTGCAATGGCAAGATATAGTTCTGTACAACTGGAGGAAAAGAGTGGTGGAAATTTGGAAAAGGAGTGGATTTAGTAATGAATACAATGAACTCTCCTTTGGATATGTTGTGTTTGAGTTATTTCAGGGATGTTTGGTAACTCTTTGGAACAATAAGAGCTCTCATCAAATGACCTTGGCCATAGGTATGTTGGTCAAACCATAATTTCCCTTTCTTTCAAGGAGTCAAGTCAGGGAGTGTTTAGGAAAATTAAAAAGCCAATGGACTCTACCAAAACTAAAAAATGTACCTTCCCAACATCTCCCTAATTAGTATAAAGCATCCTTCTCAAAGTATAATCTACAGATTTCTGGAGGGCCATGAGTCCTTTGGGGGAAATCCATGTGGTCAAAATTGTTTTCATACTATATGAAAACATTTTCGTTTCTTTTTAAATTTTTTTACTTTTTTTTAATTAAAGCTTTTTATTACAAAACATATGCATGGGTGATTTTTTAACATTGACCCTTACAAAACCTTTTGTTCTAAATTTTCCCTTCCTTCTCCCCACTCCCTCCCCTAGCTGGCAGATAATCCAATACATGTTAAATATGTTAAAATATATGTTAAACTAATATAACATTTTCATTTCTAATAAACTAAATATCCAAAAGTATAGCCCACACAACTCTTTGGAACCTTCAATAATTTTTAAGAGTATTAAAAGGTCCCGAAATCAAAAGAATTGCTGATATACATACTCCTAATCTGCTTAGAAGCCTAGGAATAAAGATCTAGAATAGGAAGTGATCATAAAGCTTATCTAGTCAAATCTCATTTTACAGATGAATAAACTGAGTCAAAAAAGGTGATATGATTTTCTCAGGCAAAAGATCAGGGCTCCTGCTAGAACTTAAGACCCTTGACTCCAAATTTAGCTCTCTCGAAGGTATATCACAGAAGACAGAGCTTCAGAACCTTCCCCCTTTCTATTTACCTCATAATTGTTATCATCACCAACTTAAGAATTTTTTTCTTTCTCTAACATATCACATATGACATTCCTGTAAAATCTTCATTGGCTTGACATTGTAACTCACTGACAATCTGGATAAGGAAACCTCATCAAGTGGCATTAATGAAGCACCCTCCTATGCCTGGCACTGTCTTCTGTGCCATATGCCCCTTGTTAACAGGACTTTTCCTGTCCCTGTCCAGCATGATTTTGTTCTCTTTACACTTACCTTTATGAGGGCACTGAATGTGCTCCCCATTCCTGTAATTAGTCCATCTTTAGTCAAAAGGCAATCATCAGGTTATTGCTTAGGAAAGGAAGGACACAAAAAAGACATCATGGACTAATATTGGTCAGTATTTCTAATGTAATGTTACGGTATTATAGGAGTAGAAATCTAACCAGCTGTTTATGCTGCCGCTGATGGGCTTTTAATTATAGGAAGATGCCGGGGATTGTACAAGGAAGAGAAGTTTTCAGAAAATAAACCAATGTAATCCAACCTAGATAGAAATTGCCCCCAAATGTCTACATCGAAGGTTTTAATTATTGTGTCATTTCAGTCTCACTGTCAGAGCTGATTCAGAGAAGTGACAGATTTCCCAAAATACCATGCAATTTAATTATAATTAACTCCTTAACAATTTAATTGCAATAAAACTCTCTTTCTCCAGAGTTCAAGTCCTTAGGATTCCCTCCCCTCAGTGTTGGGAAGAGGAAGTCAAGATTCAGGAAAGCCAGAACCAAGAATTTAGTCCCCCCCCCAAAAAAAAAAAAAAGCTTTGGAGTCAATGAACAAATCATAGAAATAATATACAATTTTATCAAAGAAAATGATAACAATGAGAGAACATATCAAAGCTTTTGAGATGCAGCCAAAGCAGCCCTCAGGGGAAAATGTACATCTGACTACCAGTTCCTTGTCAACAAAAGAGAGAAAGAACAGATCAATGAATTGGGTCTGGAACCAAAAAGTGGCTTTAGGATGTCATGGGGTCCACACAGCTTCAGCCTGATCCTGTATGCATTCTACAAGCATAGTCCTGTATAGTGACTATCATGAGTATTAGAGTTGGAAGAGACATTAGAGAATGAGTTCAAATCCATCTTTTACGCAGGTGGCTTGCCCACTAGACACACAGGCAAGTAAATAAATAGTACATGAAAAGGTTGGGGAAATGATGATTTTGAAGTGAGAGGATCTGGGTTCAAATCCAAGTTCTTATGTTCATTAACTGGACCATAGAAATTGAAAGTGCACTTCGCATTAGGTTCAAATAGAACTGCAGTGGGGAATAGTAGCTTGGCAATGAGGACTATGAGCTCTAAAAATGAAGGAGCTCTGGAGGGAACAAGTAAAGAAATAGTCAGTGGAAGGTGGAACCTGTCCCATGTAATGGATTACCCAACACATTAAAAACTAGACCAAATGGAATTTAATGGGGTCATGAGACAAATCAAGACAAAGTTAATGAATATTGTCACTGTCATTTCAGAACCACTATCCATTAGCACATCAACATGCCCTATTTAAACTGGGATCTTGGTTGAATGGGGCATCAAAGTGACTTGGTAGATAGAGTGCTAGGTCTAGAATTGGAAAGATTCCTTTTACTGAATTTAAATGCAGCCACAGACATTAACTATCTGTGTGGCCTGGGTGAGTCACTTAACCCTGTTTGCCTCAGTTTCTTTATCTGTCAAATGAGCTGGAGAAGGAAATGACAAACCACTACAGTATCTTCACCAAAAAAAAAAAAAAATGAGATCACAAAGAGTCAGACATGACTGAAAAATGACTAAACAACAAATCAGTTAAGTGGAATATAACCTATGGCTTGAAACGTATTTTCATGAGACTATTCCTATTGATGGAAATCCCAGGCAAATGTTTTTTGAGTCATAGGTTACATATACAAGCTGTTATTAAGTGCCTGCTAAATACATTGTACATTATAGAATACATAGACAAATACAAATACAAATAATACCTGCCCTGAGATTAGAAAGTAGAATAATATGTATTATTAGCCATGTAACCCTGGATGACCTAGTCACTAAATCTCTCTCTAAGACTCATTTGTAAAAGGAGGGGGTTGAACTAGATGGTATCTGGAGTCATATTGACTTAGAAAACCACAAATTATCATTATATCTGTTGGACTTATTTTTTATTGTGTTGAACATTTCCTAATTACATTTTAGACTGGTTCAGTCATAATTTTGCAGGCAATGAGTTTGATACCTCTGATCTAAAGCTAATAAAATCATATGGAGATCAATACAGAATTATTTGGAGATGGAAGCTCAGGAACAGCCTCATTTATGACGATACTTAGCACCTGTGTGACTTGGGCAAGTGTCCCTCCTGGTTCTTCAATTTCCTTATCTATATAATGAGAGCTTTGGCCTGGATGGTCTCCAAGGTCCTTTCATCTCTCAATTAATTTCTGGTCCTGTAAACTGAGACTTGAAGAAAGTTCAAGGTTCTACGAGGCAGGTTCTAAGGTTAAGACATCTTCCATTCATGCAGGATGGTCCATGATGAAATGCTATTGAGAGAACAGCACATAGGCCAGTGTGCATGAAACACACAATAAAGTCTAATCAACTTGAAAAGCTGGTTTGGAGGCATACTGTGCAAGCCTTTAAATGTCCAGCTGAGAACCACTGAATCAGTAACCATTCACTCCACACAATGACTAATATGTGTTTGCCCCTGAATAAGCCCATGACAAAATGTCATTTTAATCAAGTTCTTTGCCTCTGTTAAGTCAAGGAGGTTAATAGAGTTACTTCTGGCTGACTGGCTGCATGGGTGGGGATGTCCCTGCTTGTTCATTTTTTTCAGTGATGCTAGTTTCCTTTGTGAAGGAACTACATCTAAATTATGAATCAGACAGCTGAGGCCAATGATGGCAGGGCAAATGCAGAGAGGGATGAGTGGGGAGATTTCTAAGGCAACTTCCCCATTATTTTTTGTAGGTGATGATATGATCCAGAGCCAAATAAAGCCTGAAGAAAGTTCTTTAGGGCCTCTGTTGGATAGGATCGACCAAATTAACTTGAAAATACAAAGGCGCAGGATTGATAATGACTCCATCTTTGTCAAACACCAGCTATCTCTAAAGTTCATCATCCAACTCAGTCAGTTCTCAGGAGATGAAAAACACTGCTACTGTAATATAGAAGAGATGGAAAAGGGCAGGAAGGGAATAGACAGGAGTGTTCTCCACCCCCACCCATCATGTGCACTCTAAATAGGGAGCATAGGCTTGGTTCACAATAATAGACAATGAAGCCCCAAGACAAGAACTGTTCAAATTACATTTTAATCAAGCCCCAGGAGAAAAGGGAGTGTTATATATTAAGCCATTAATAGAAAACAGCGATCTTCCTTGCCCCCTGCTAATGTTAGTATACCTCATTCCTGCACAGCTTGGTGAATTAGCAGCTGCTCTCCCATTTACTCAAATGTTTATTCAGGGCCATTTCAGAAATGTTCCTTCTATGGTTTGGGACCTTGCCTTGGGCTATTTTCTTGCAATTAATGTTTAAAAAGATAAGCAGGATCACAGCAGACTTGGGTCAAAGCCCCCAAAACTAAGGGGCTAGGAAAGGACAAAAGGAAGGAATAGTTATACAACTTAAAGTTCTTTCAATCTTCCTTCTTCCCAGAGCTGTATAATATATAGGATGCTCGTTTGGAATTTATTTTTGGAATTTGGTGGTTATTGAATCATTTTAGTCATGTCTGATTCTCTGTGACCCATTTGGGATTTTCTTGGCAGAGATACTAGTGAGCTTTGTCATTTCCTTCTCTAGTTCGTGTGACAGTTGAGGAAACTGAGGCAAATAGGATTAAGTGATACCTAATAAGAATCTGCATATGGATTTGGATTTATGGAGATGAGTCTTTCATATCCACAGGTCCAATATTCTATGAATGTGCCACTTAGCTGCCCTTCAGAGCTATGACTAGGGCAGGGTAATTGAGCTTTTGCCCAGGGTGGGAAATTTTAGAGGATAGAAAAATTTCTGGCAGTTTTGTTCTAAGGTGTACTTCTTCCCCTACCCCATTCCAGCCTCAGCTTTAGCCCTCAATGGTCTTCTTCCCTCCTCAACAACAGATCTTAGATTTGTTTGAAGGAACGCTGAAGATCATCAAGTCCAGTTCTTTCACTTTACAGATAAGGAAACTGATATACAGAAAAGTTAAGTTCTGCTGACTCCAAATCCCACACCTTTTTAAATGGACTGCTTCTTCTCCATCAAATTCCTTGATAATCCTAACCTAATCTCCCCACCCCTGCCACTTGTCCAAGATGCAAAATGGCTATTTACACCTCTCTTCCTTCCTCCATTCAAATAACTATCAATCAGCCCATCCATAATCATTTATTAAGCACCTCCTGTGTGTCAGGCACTCTATTAACTACTTGAGACACAAAGACAAAATTGAAAAATGATGACCTGGATAGAGTTTACATTTTGTTGGGAAGGACATGTTAGAAGAACTGGATTTGAATCCTTTCTTTGCCACATGTGACAGAGCAATTTACCTGTCCCTTCTTAACATGTTTCCTCTTCTGTAAAATGAGAATTGGTCTTAAATGGCCTCTAAATCTATATATATTTAATAGAAATGCAAAATAAATATCAGGTGGTTTGAAGAAGAAAGATAGAACCTGAGTGGTCAGGGAAAATCGAAGATGAAAGATATAACTTGAATTGAATCTTAAATGAAGTGGACTAAGCTTTCATGAGTGGAAGTATTCCTTTCTTTGATGTAAATCACAGCTCCTCTGCAACTCTTTGAGAGTTGCTTGGCTAGTGGCCAGACTATAAGCCATACAGGCCATTGCTGGACCTTTCTTCAAGCCTTTCCAGTTTAGTTAGCCTGTCCTTTCCAGTGCTTTCAGTCCCTGACATAGTATTGAAGATCCAGTGGTTCAATCTTGGTAACTGAGAAGAGATGAGAAAGAGGATATATTTGCTTATAAAGGTAATGTAAAAACAAAAAGTAATAATAAAAACGTAAGATAAATTGATCTCTTTTTTGACAAAGAGACCTAACTCAGTTTCAATTGATCAATGATGGACAGAAGCAGCTACACCCAAAGAAAGAACACTGGGAAATGAATGTAAAACTATTTGCATTTTTGTTTTTCTTCCTGGGTTATTTTTACCTTTTGAATCCAATTCTCCTCATGCAACAAGAGAACTGTTCAGTTCTGCACACATATATTGTATCTAGGATATACTGCAACTTATTTAACATGTATAGGACTGCTTGCCATTTAGGGGAGGGAGGGAGAGGGAGGGAGGGGAAAAATCAGAACAGAAGTGAGTGCAAGGGATAATGTTGTAAAAAATTACCCTGGTATGGGTTCTGTCAACAAAAAGTAATTATAATAAAAAAAAGATAAATTGATCTTAAAAAGAAACTGTGATCATCTCCAGATTATGTTGACATATATTAAATAGGGCTTCTTTGAAAGATTTGTATATCTACCCTTTGGATGTGGGAAAATTAGCCATAATGCCTATGACCTTTAGTATATCTCAGCAGAGTAAGTGTGATTAGATTGAATGCTCATCTTTGCAGAGTCATTGAGGTTGGCAGGGAGGTAAGCTACTGCTCAAAGCTTTATTCAGCAGATTTCAATCAGACATAAACATGTCTGATAATCAGTTGGTAATTTAGAGACATTGTAGTTTTGTCCTGATTTTTCAATTTAATTTAGTTTTTTATTCTAATTCACAAAAATCTATTTTCTTTCCCTCTTGCTACTCATCCCACTGGAAAAAATCAAGGAAAAAATAAAGAAAGAAGAAAAATCAAGTCCTTGTAACAAATATGCTTAGCCAAGTAAAACAAATTCCCAGATTGGCCATGTCCAAAAAATAGATATCTCATTCTATCTATTGAGTCTTTCTGTAGAATTATGGGGTTGATTTTGTTTTCAAAATCAACTTTATTAGCTCTACTTCTAAATCTTTTTCTCCTGATTTCATCCTTCCTGTCATCTCCATTCACCTAAATCCCCATGTTTGTAATTTTAGGTTGTAATCTTAGACTCTTCTCTTTTCTTCTCCTCTCACATCTAGTTGATTCCACCCACATCCACACAACTACTTCTGATCATCTTCCTTTCTTAATTCTGTCTCCATACTACAGTAAAATCTTGTTGCTACCTGACATGCTGAATTTAATAGATTTCCCTATCTGCTCCCCCTCCCTTTAAACAAATTTTTAAACATGTTGACTGAACAACATGAACAAGAGTAATGTCCAACTCTTGTGACTCAATTTGGGATTTTCTTGGCAAAGATTCTGGAGGTTTGCTATTTCCTTCTCCAGATTTTTTTTTTACAGATGAGGAAACTGAAGCAAATAGAGTTACATGTCTTTCCCAGGGTCTCACAACTAGTATGAATCTGAGACCAGATTTGAAATCATGATTCCAAGCTCACTGCTCTATCTATTCTGCCATCATGTAGTGTTTACTCCTCTGTTCAAAGATCCTCAATCACTCCCTACTGCTTTTGAACCAACTGTCCAAAGTTGCATCAAGGTAGACTTAGGCCTATTGTAAAGGAATATCTAGAACTCTACAAAATCAAGATGAATTACCTCATGAATTAGTAGGTTATCCTTTATTGGAAGTCTTCAGTCAGTAAATAGATGACTGCTTTTTGTAGATCATGTTAGATCATGTTACAGATGGGATTTTTTTTGGGGGGGAGGGGGCCTGAACTTTTCTGAACTTCAATTGTCTTGTCTATAAAATGGGTAAAATAATATTTTGCATGCTCTTTTATTGATTCTGTGAAGTTCTTTCCAGATCTATCAGTTTATTAAAATTCATATTTGAAAATTGATTCAAATGAATAGTTTTTTTTTCCATAAGAAGGATCGCAAGCTATTGGTCATAAGGAGAGATGTGAGAAGAGATGTTCCAGCTCAGTAATAATGAAAGAAAGACAAATTAAAACTATTCTGTAGAGACACTTCACACTCATCAAATTATAAAAGATAAAAATGATTGAGGTTGGAAAGACTCAGGTGGATGGATGGATAGATAGCTGGATGGACATAAGGACAGATGGATACTGTGCATGGACACAGTAATACTTTATATTGGTTCAGCCACTCTGGAAAATATTTTTGTAAGACTATTAAATTATTGATACCATTTGACCCAGATAAGCAAATCTCCTGGGAAGATCAAAAACAGAAAGAAAAGTGCCACATGTAACAAAAAAATTAATAGCTTTTATTGTGGTTGCAAAAAAAAAGTGGAAACAAAATGTGTGTCTGTTGGAAGATTGTTTAAGTAAACTTTGGCTTGGTATAAAATTGAATAGCAACATACTATAAGAAATAAAGATTATGAAGAATTTGAGAAATTTGAGAAGATTTTTAAAAACTGATTAAAAGTGAAGAAAGTAGAATCAAAACAGTACATATCTATATCTATCTATCTAATCTCCATATCTATATCTAGAGAGAGAGATAGATAGATAGATTTTGCTTTTTATGTGCTTGGCAAGACATTATTTAAATAGATGTAGATTGAATGAATAGAAAGACCAGCCTGGCAACAAGGAAAAACAAGATACTTAGGCAAAAATAACATGAACAACCAGGCATCAGTTGAAAATCTGTAGCTGTATAGGATAAATACCCATTTAGCACAAGTAAAGAAAGGCAAAATGACCCTGCTACAGTAGTCTCCAGAATTCAGCTTTACACCAAAAGCTGTAGTTGGAATTTTGTTTGCTTTTTTTTTTAACTACTAGTATAACCATCATTAATATCGTCATCTTCACCATTCCTTCAACATTATTCCCCACTGAAATCTTCCTAATCAAGCAAATAAGCAATATACTTACGGCTTGAATCAGGAAAATTAGGTGGGAACTCAGGCTGGGCCAGGGTGAGGTATGGAAGGAATGGATACCTGCCTCAGAGTGGGGTGAACTACATGACCTCTGTAGTCTCTTCTTACATAGAGATTGTTGAGTTCTGTGACTGATGAGGAATTAGAACTAATATTCTTGTTGAGAGCAGCCCCAGAATTGGAGTAAGCACCAGATTTCCCTGTGGCTAACATGGCTCCCCAGGTAATGAGAATGCTCCTGCACTAACTTCTTCATTCTGCTCTGTCCCGACCCTTGACGGGGCTACTTTGCAGCTTTCCCCCATCATGTCCTGGGGCAGCTGGTGCCCTAGCAGAAGAGAAGACAAGCAGCTTCTTGTTTTAGGCTTGGAACAGGAGAGCTTACAAAAAGCACCAGGCAGGAACAGCCCTGCCTCAGAGTTCTCACTGTATTTTGGAGCAGATTGATTTTTTTTCTGTTTTCAATAAAATACTTTTCTGGAAACCACTGAGATAATACCCTCCTGATTTCACAAAATCTCAAGAGATGAGAAGAAGCTCCTGACTCTCTACTTCAATCCAGTCCTAAACAATAATTCCCACCACAACATACCTGACAATGGTCATCCAGTCCATTTGAGTATCTTTGGTGAAGGGAAGCTCAGTACTTCTTGGAAAAGTTCATTCCCTTTTGAGCTAGCTCCCATTTTTACGAGTTTTCCTCTGACATCAAGACTGAATTAACTCCTTTGTAACTTCAGCTCATTAATCTTGTGCTCATCTCTCTTTGGGGACAAGTAAAACAAGACCAATCCCTCCCCTGCCTAAAGGCCCCTAAGATATTTCCTGTGTCTCCTGAGGCTTCTCTTCTGTGTCTCACTTTCTTTAACTCAGGCTTAACCTTTTTTATGCTAGGAAGCCATTGGGCAATCTGGTAAAGCCTTCACAGAAGGAGGTTTATTAATGCATAAACTAAAATATATAAAGTTGCAAAGGAAACCAATTATATTGAAATAAAATTATTAAAATATTTTTAATCAAATTTAGGGACCCCAGGTTAAGAGCAAATACTCTAGGAGGTAGATATTGTTATTATTCCCATTTTCAGTAAAGGCTACTGAGACAGTGATTCAATAACTTGACCAAAGTCATACAGTTAGGACAGATATGAAGCTAGATTCAAACTTGGATCTTTCTGACTCTAACACTAGATTTCCAATCACTATGCCACTTAACTATCCCACTTATCTTTAAAAAAAGCCAAAATTAAACTAAGCCTGTCAGAGTAATAATAACAACAAATCATAATATAATAAAATAATATAATAAGTAATTAAAATGACCAATCATAATGATAATTACATTACTCTAGCCCTTTAAGATTTAGGAAATGGTATACAAACATTAGCTCATTTGACCCCTTCAACAACATTTTCAGGTCTGTACTATTATTATTTCCATTAAGTACTTAGTAAATACTAGTAAATATTTGACAGATGAGGAAACTGAGGCTCAGAGCTTAGATGACTTCCCAGGGGTCATAAGCTAACCAATGTCTGAGGCAAAATTTGAACCCAGATCTTCTTCACTACACATCCAGGCTATGCCAAACTAGAATCTCACTTGTATTCTGAGTCCTCCAGGGAAGGTCATATAGTCAGCTGCACATAATCCCCCAGCTAGTACATCTTTTGGGCCATTTGAGGTCATTTCTTCTCTCTCTGTCCTCAGCAGAGCTGCAGAACAGCCAAGTCCCATCCTCTGAAGAACACCTCTTCCCATAATTGAGATCTGGTCATAAAAGCAGTGAGCCTCCCAGCTCGTGTTTGTCCTAGCTCAGATTGGACAGTGACAGTCAACCTAGCCTGGAACACGCTGGGGAAGCTAGGAAATTGCTGCATGGCCATAAAGCTGCCAGTCCAAGAAAGCTGTACATACACATCAGAAATCAGAATCAGGGGCCTTAGAGGAAAGCCTTGGCAATAGGAAGAGTCATGATCTTTGCCTGAGTGGGGCTTCTGGATGTAGCATCAGAGAATATATACAAGAATTTATATATCCATGTACAATTTAGATAATGATCTTATCCATCGCCTCCCATCCTACAATTATTCCACTTCATCCAGGCTCTTTCCTGGCTTCCACCAGATCTCATTTCTCTGGATCTTGGAAGAATAACTTAAGGCTTAGCCCCAAAACAAATATTTTATGTCTTTTTAGGGCAGAATGGTAAGTGGAAAGAGCATTGGACTTGAAGTAGAATGAGCAGGGCTAGCAGTAGAAGGTAAGACAGCAACTTGTACCCTTTTTTTGTAGGTGCTTAATAGATGGGCTTCAGATTTCATCTCTTTCACTTAGTAGCAGTGTGATTTAGCATTTATTTCCCCTATCTGTGCTCAGCTTCATTATCTGTAGAATTAAGACAGCAACATGAGATGAGCTCTAGAAAGCAGAGTCTGATAGAAAGAACTTGAACCTGAACTCAGGTTCAAGCTAGCATTACTACCTGCCTGCCATGTATATTTGCTAAGTCACTTCACCTCAATAAAGAGAAAAGGGAACAAATATTTATTAAGTGCCTTCTATGGACCAGGCATTGTGGTAAGCATTTTACAAATATCATCCCATTTGATATATGTCTCAATTTCTTCATCTCTAAGATAAATGACATAAAATCCTATCACATAAATGTATGAACTTATATGTATGTATATGTCAATGTATGTGTGTGTATATATATATATTTTATAATATACACACATATATGTATGTGTATAAATACATATATATATCTATGTATTCATATATGTATACTATGTATGTATACTACATGTGTATATAGTATATACACATGCATACAAATACACACATATATCTGTATGTATGTGTGGAGAGAGAGAGAGAAAGAAATGGTGGCCAGGTCAGTAGCATGGTGAGAGCAAGAGATAAGTGATTGACAGCCAAGTATCCTCAATATACCCTGCACAATAAGTGGACCCAAGAGGCAAGTGTGATACAGGATCAAAAGAGCCCAGATTTGGAATTAGAGACCCTGAATTCAAATCTTTGCTCTTCCATTCATTACCTGTGTGACTTTGATCAAATCATCCCATTTTCTTTTTGTTGTTAAGCCATTGCAGTCATGTCCAATTCTTTGTAAAGAAAGATACTGGAGTGGTTGAAGCAACAGGGTTAAGCGACTTGCTCAGCTAGTAAATGTCTGAGGCTGGGTTTAAACTCAGGAAAATGAGGCTTTCTGAGCACTCTATGCTCTGGCCCACCTAGCTGCCCCTTCCACTTCCCTCGGCTTCATCTTTAAAATGAGGTTGGACTGATTGACTGCTAAGGTCACTTATTGATCTACACCTGAAATCCCAAGAGCCTATGAATTTATGGAGGATTGGAACAAAGGTGAAACACAATACACTGGCATAGATGGGTTGCAGCTTGCATTGCTGGAGGGAATTCCCAATCTAATGAGATTGTGGATCCCCCTGGGTCTTTGTGTAAAATGAGATTAATGGCCCTTTGCTATCACCATCACCTTGCACTCTGGTCTGTCCCCACTTTGTTGGGAGGTAAACTCCTTATAAACAGTAAAGTATTACATAAACATGTAACATTACATAAAATTACAAAAATAAAAAAACAAATTTTATTTGTTAGCTTACTGGTTCTAAACATCTCTGGAATGGAGGCAAAAGGGACCGTCTTAAACCCAGATGGAGCCCATAGAAAATTTTCCAGGGAAGGGAGCCATTGATCTGGCCTGACTATGTCTTGAACTTCTCAGAAAGCCTTCCTTGGAGCTCTTTGAAATTATAAAAATGAAGATGTTAAAATTCAAAGCAAAGCATTGTGTTTGTTTTAAATTCTGATTTGAAATGAAACCAAAGAATTCTTATAAAACCAAAAAAAATACAAAGGTATGATTTCCCCCTCCCCCAGATGAGACTGCCCAAGATTGATACACTTGGGCTTTTCTCTCCTTCCTTCAGAGATGATTATTTCTGGACAATTTAATTTAAATGCTGGTCTATCTAGGAGATGGGGGATTCTCCTTATGTAACTGTATTCTTAGCAGCAGAAGGATACAATGAATTTCAGTAGCAATGTTGAGATACGTTTTTATTGGTTTGCCTGATTCGTTTTTTTTTAATCTTTTATCTTCTCTATTGATTGAAACTAATTAAAACTAAATGTGTAACAGCTTTTATTAAAGAAGCACAACAGAGATGGGCTTGTTTGGGAAGTACAGGGATAGTCAATCCCTTTTATGATGCCTGTTAGTTCACAATTGGGGCAATTTTGCAAGTCTACTTAAAGCATTTCCTGAAGATTTCTTCTAAGAGGAAAAAATGGATGCAGTGCTTCCGATGTAATGAGAGCAAGACCCTCTAAGAGGATTAATGAGATATCCCTCAGGTTACCTGCTTGGAATCATAATTAATGTTATCAAACTAGAGAGTGTGGCCACCCACACAAAATGGGCCAAGAGCAGCCTCCCCTGCTCTGGGAGAGAAAGGTACAGTTATCAGTGGATACTCCTCTAAGCAAATGACCCTGGCTTCCAGGAAAGCCTCGGCTTTGGCCTGAATGACAGTCGCTTTTCTCACTTTCCTTTTAAATGAGAAGAGAGAAATTATGGGGATTGGGTCTGGGCTATATACAACTCCCAAAGTGCAATGTGGTCCAGTCAATGAGAACAGAAACATCACATCTCTAGATTTCTTACCTCACAACAATCCTATTAAGGAA